>NC_086114.1:51487500-52687500 GCF_963921235.1 Mobula hypostoma | reverse complement strand
ACAATAGCACTGACCTGTTGGGAGAAATGGCCTGTAAATTGCACGTATCACCTTCTCTGTTGCAACACTGCTAGAAACCAGTCAATGGCTTCTAGCTGCAGAGGAAGCTTCAACTTAGATTGAGATTCCTGCCAATCTGGCTTCTGCTGAGGGGGGCTTTGAAGGTGCCATAGCACTCCAATAATCTGTCCTCTTGCAGCTTATGAAGATTACACAAGTTGGTTGCTGGGTATTTCATATCATATTAACAATTGTGCTTTCAAATATTTTGGGCATAAACATGAGAAAGTCTGCAGATGCTGGAAATCCAAATTAACACACACAAAACGCTGGAGGAAGTCAGCAGTTCAGGCAGCATCTATGGAAATGAATAGATAGCTGATGTTTTGGGCTGAAACCCTTCTTCAGGACTGCGAAAGAAGGGGGAAGGTGCCAGAATAAAAAGGTGGGGGGAGGGGAATGTTTTGGGCATCTTGAGGTCATGAGAGACACGATGGGAGACTTTCATGCCATGTGGGAGTATTTTTTTTGGCCTCGTTTGCTGGAAAAGCAATGACAGTTATACGGATAGTTATATAGTAGTTCCCGGTGGCTCCCAGACCACTCCCTGTGATGTAGTTACTGAGCCTATCCATGCAAAGTAAAATAGTTCTGACACACATGCAATATGATGTAATTGCATTGTTTCTGAATTCCTATGTGACACTGGGGAATATTCCCCCTTCAATGGTGTGTCCAGAATCACCTGTGTGAGGGGTTAAGCATGAAACTCGGATGAAACAATAGACAAATGAACAGCAAGCTGCCAAAAGTAATTTTTAACATTACCAAACAGTCAAATCAAAAATAACAATGGCAAAAGTTTAGCAATTGTTAATTTGTTTCTTCCCCCATCTGGTATGTAAATATACACTCACTTTATTGGGTACACCTTTACACCTGCTCATTAATGCAAATATCTAATCAGCCAATCATGTGGCAAAACTCGATACATAAAAGCATGCAACCATGGTCAAGAGGTTCAATTGCTGTTCAGATCAAACATCAGAATGCGGAAGTGATGTGATCTAGGTGACGTTGACCATGGAAAGATTGTTGCTGCCAGACTCGTGGCTTGAGTATCTCAGAAATTGCCGATCTCATGGAATTTTCATGCATGACAGTCTCTGGAGTTTACAGAGAATGGTATGTAAAACAGAAAAGAATCCAGTGAATGGTAGTTGTGTGGGCGAAAACGCTTTGTTAATGGGTGGGGTCAGAGGACAATGGCCAGACTGGGTCAAGCTGTCAGGAAGGAGACAGTTCTGAAATAACCACATATTAAAACAGTGGTATGCAGATGAGCAGCTCTGAATGCACAAAACCTTGAAGTGGATGGGGTATAGCAGCAGAAGACCATGGGCACTGGGCTGGAAGGGCTTGTGCCACACTGTATTTCTAAATAAAATTTTAAAAAACATTCAGTGGTCACTTTATTAGGTACAGGAAGTATCTAATAAAGTGGCCACTAAGTATGCATGTATGTGTCATCAACTTCAAGGAATCCCAAGTGCTTCACAGACAAGAAAATCCTCTTGAAGTATAAACATGGGCCAAAAGGCACAGGCACAGCAAGATCATAACAAGCCAAATGATTAGGCTTTGGAGCTGTATCAGTGGAAGCTTATGTATTGTCCAGAACAATACAATAGCTATGCATGAAGTACTCCAGAGCAGATGGGCAAGGCCTGATTTAAGGTATAAAAAATGTTGGAAATGCTCTGTAGGTCAGGCAGCATCTCTGCAAAAGACAAACTTAGTTAGCATCTCAAGTTGAATGTCCTTCATCAGAACCCTAAAAGTGAGAAAGCAAGTTAGTTTTAAATTGCAGAGAGGGTGGGGAGGGATGATTAGGGTAACAAAAATATCTCTGATAGAATGAGGCCAGCGTTGCCATGGTGAATCAGACATTTGATAAGGAAAGATACATGGCTGATTTATTTTCCTATTCAATATATCCACAAAACCCAGATTAAGTCTTCAAATCTCATAGTCTACTTCTATCCACAACCTTCCAGTTTAAAAGCAAATCTTGTCACTAAATGCTAACTGGTATCTCTTGTTGGATAACAGTGCGCTAATGAACATTGTTTTACACTTGGCTTCAGATGCAAATAGTCTTGAAGTTTAGAGCATAATTTTTAAATGTCATTGTCATTGTCAAAAATAAATTTGCATCAATTCATTATAATCACGTTAGCTCATACTATCAGCTAACCTTTTCAGCACAGGTTGGGAACAGACTTGCCAGTTTGTTCTCATAGGTTTTCATCATTGGAACTATGAGCCGAAAATGATAAAATTTAATTAGAGATGAATAAGAGGGAAGTATTGTTGTGTGGTCTTAAACCTTAATCAGAGCCAAGACGGGAATGTCAAAATGTGACCTTTCTCACGAAGCCATTGGCAGTTCTTCCGAATCTAGATTGGAAGCACTTTCAAAAATAATCTGCATCATTTATATGCTGATAGTGAAGTGCCATTTGTCGATTTATTATAAATAACACAGCACCTTTATTTACCCTTATTTTCCATCCAGACAGGATTATCACTGCACAGTCACTATTTTTGCTGCTGCTGCTCCAGTTAAGGAGAAGGAGAATTTCATTTGTGTAGCGTCTTTCATTTCAGGGTGTCCTGAAGTGATCTATGTGTAGTTGAACATATTTTGAAGTACAATCAGTATTGTATTGTTGAAAATACAGTGGTCAATATTCAACACAGGAGGTCTGCCCTTTGTTAAAGTTAATGCAATCTTGCTTTTCAATATTAACTGACTAGTCAACAGATAACTCCAAAATAGAAACAGATGGTGCCGCTCGTCTGCCACATTAATCCTGCGCACCATTTCTACCTTGTTCTATGTGTCTGTAGCCTCATGCATTGTTCCACTATAAACTTGCTAAACAGCAATTCATCTTCCATCTGGGTGTGTTGCAGCTTCCAGAGCTTGATATCAGATTTGGCAATACCAGATAACTAGTTTTTTCTGTTTATACGAAGACCCACTCTGCTGTGAGGTTGCTGATCGGTTACAGGAATTAACTTCTTCTCTCTCCACTGGCACTGCCTGATCGGCTTGGCATTTCCAGCATTCTTTTGGTTTCAGGTTTCAACATTACATTTTGTCTCTGATACGCTTTTTCTCTCTCTAACCTCCCTTGGGTAGATGGAGCTCGTCAGCCTGGGAAGGCAGTCCATCTAAGAGAGGAAATCTCTTGATTTCAAACCTCCGCTGCCTTGCGGCCATACCCAGTCATGGGAAAGGCTTCGGGAGTAAACCCTGAGGACAAATCCGGAGCTGGAGTCCCTAAGGCAGTCCGACGTTGCCTTCAACCTCGTTCTGGCAACTCCTGCGACGACACTGATGCCAAGCTGTATCGGCCCTTGCCCTTCCCTTGGACAACATTGGTGTCGTGGAGAGGGGAGACTTGCTGCATGGGCAACTGCCAGTCCTCCATACAACCTTGCCCAGGCCTGTGCCCTAGAGAACCTTTCCAGGCACAGATCCATGGTCTCACGAGACTAACGGATGCCACCAACCTCCCTCCTTAATCCATCTAGGAAACGTTTTCAAAAACGAAGGGTTACAATCAAACTAGGAGTTTCACAGGCTTCTGTCTGAATTATTCAATGGTTCCATTTAATATCAGAGAATGAATACAGTATAGAACCTGAAATTCTCTCCACAGACATCCATCAAACAATGAATGACAGGAAAGTGTTAGAACCCCAAAGCCCCCTCCTTCTCCCCCACCTGCCTCAGCTAAAAGCATCAGTCCTGTCACCATCCACCATGCAAGGTATAGCAAAGCCCCCAAAGATATCGTGATCTAAAGTCCATTTCAGATAGAGATTAAAAGAAATTTCTACACCAGTGGGTAGTGAACTTCTGAAATTCTCAATCCAAGAGAAGGATCAATCAGTGAGTATGTTCAGGATAGAAATGGATGCTATTTTGGATGGTAAGGGAATCAGAGAATATAAGATTCAACACAAGATGTTAGGCAGATGCTGGAAATCCATAGCAACACACACAAAATGCTGGAGGAACTCAGCAGCTCAGGCAGCATCTATGGAAATGAATAAATACATTATGTTTCAGGCTGAGACCCTTCATCAGGACTGGATAGGAAGGGGGAAGAAACAAGAATGAGAAGGTAGGGGGAAGGGAAGAAATACAAGCTAGAAGATGATAGGTGAAGTCGGATGGATGGGGGAGGGGAAATGAAGTGAGAAGCTCGGAGATGATAGGTTGAAAAGGTAAAGGGCTGGAGAAGAAGGAATCTGATAGGAGAGGGAGAGCGGACCATGAGAGAAAGGAAAGGAGGAGGGACATCAACGGGTGGTGATAAGCAGGTGAGGAACAGAGAAGAGGTAAGAAGGGGGCCAGAGTGGAGAATTGAAGATGAGCAAAAATTACTGGAAGCTGGAGAAATTTATGTTCATGCTCTAAGGTTGGAGTCTACCAAGATGGACTACGAGATGTTGCTCTTCCAACCTGAGAGTGCCCTTATTGTGACAGTAGAGGAAGCTATGAACTGACATGTTGGAGTGGAAATGCTGATTGGAATTAAAATGGTTGACTAGTGGGAAAACCATCCACCGGGAATATGAAATTAATACAGGAAACTAGCACTGAAATTGAAAATATAGCCATAATATTTAAAGCCAGAGAGTAGATGTGGAGGCCATATGATCTCTACCAGTTCGTATTTCTGATGTGCGCAATTAAAATGAATACCAATAATATTTTTGAAGTATCAAATGGAGAATGGCTGTGGGCCAAAAATGCACCATAAAAATGTGACAAAGTTGGTAGGCTTCAGATGTGGTTAGTAGGTTGCTCTGATCAAAAGGTTATATATTAAAATCTCCAGCAACTTAAGTCCATAATCAAGACTGCCATTGTAATATCAGTTCTTGATAAATGCGGAAGAACACTTTTTAGATAAAAGTCCAGCCTCGTAGATCAAAAGGATCTCACAACATAATTCCTGAGAGCAAGGGAGTTCTTCCTTTTGAAAAGCAGTAAATAGTCACACTGGAAATCTAAAAACATGTCAGGTAATTCTGGAAGCACTCACCAGGTCAGGCAACATCTATGGAGAGAGGATAAGAGTTAATGTTTCAGGTCGATAACCTTTCATTAGAACTGGGAAAAGATGGAAAGCAAAGAAGATGTAAGTTTCAGAGAAGGAAGAAGGATGAAAAGAACAAAAGGAACATAAATGAGCACAGGAGAGAGAGAAAAATGCTGAGATTAAAAAATGCTAGGCTTACCTTGCAAGACTGAGAGCAAAATTGGGGTAGAAAATTTGAGTTTAACAAAACAAGTTCAAGGTTCAAGGTTAATTTATTAACAAAGTACATGTACCTGGGGTGATTGGTAAATGCGTGGCCTAAGGTAGAAGGAGTCAATTTTAGAAAACCTAGCATATTTATCTTTCCTACATTTAAACACTTAGTCCAGCAGTCGTGGAGCATACGGATCCCTTCTTTGTAGAAGTCGGCATCTTGGACCTCCAGAAGTGGTCCACAGATGGGGTGATTGATAGGTTCGTGGCCTAAGGTAGAAGGAAATGAGTTATTAACTTCAAACCTTCTGCATTATCACTCAAAGAATTGAACTATACGTGCATGTAATGAGAGCTGCATAACTCATCTCCTTCTACCTTAGGCCATGAACTTATCAATCAACCCTCGTATGTCACCATATGCAATCCTGAGATTAATTTTCTTGTGGGCATATTCAATAAATCCATAATAGAATAGCAGCCGTAACACTGAGAACATGAGGTGAAAGGTCCTTGAAAGTGAGTCCATAGGTTGAGGGAACATTTCAGTGATAGGGGAAGTGAAGTTGGTTCAATCTGATGATGTTACCAGTTCTGACACCAACAGATCATCTGAAGTTGTTGAATTCAACGTTGAGTATTAAGGTCTGTAACATGCCCAATCAGAAATCATTGAATGCCAACTCCAGTCCTGTCAGTCCTCCACTAAATTGACCTTTCTTGACCTTTCACTGTTTACCTTTCAATCCAAGGTCAAGCACAAGATAGCCTGCTCCAGCACAGCTAATACTTACAAAGTGTTGCTAATTTGATAGCATTGTTAAGAAATGTCTGGTGCAGGAACTGTAACTGCAGGAAGAAGTGTTTTACTGTCATTGATATGAAGACAAGTACATTTTTAAATTCTCAAAGTGTAGGATAAGACAAATGTAATGAAGCATAAATGCATACAAAGAACTTCTGAGACATATTAGCTTATGACAGGCTTTATACATATAAATGGAAATATTAATGTCAAGCTCTTACACAAGTAGTAATTACACAACACATATTGATACAACCATAAAACTTATGACAACGATCTTCTAATGCGATCTTATCATCAGCTTGATGAAGATTGACTTTAATTTGGGCATTCTCAGCAATGGCTGCGATCCCTATGAGATTTCATAACAACAGGTTAAGAACAGACAAAGAATCATTTTAACAGTTACAGAAAAAACAAACTGTTGGAGGTACTTGGCAAGTTAATCAGCATCTGTGGAGGGAATAGAATGATTGATGTTTTAGATGTATTTTAGGTAATTCACACCCCCTGTGCTTTTTCCCTCTCCCCTCTCCCTTTGTGCATCTTTACCTTTCCTCCAGCTCCCATGACTTAGATTTGTTACCCTCATCTACCTGACTCTATCTGTCCGTCATTCACACACCTACATATCTGGGTTTCTTCACTCTTGCATACCTTTTCTATCTCCTCCCCTATTGTATTCCATTTACCTCTCCCATAACAATACTATTTATCACCTCCCAGCGTCTGTCTCCTCCATGTGGCTCTACCCTTCCTATTTTCTTCCTTGTCTTTTTCAGCTTATCACTTACCAGGCCCAGTCTCACTTCTTTATACTAGCCATCTTTCCTGTACACTGTTACGAGAGTACACATAAAATTAAGATGTTTGCTGGCCTGGGCTAGCATCAGTGGCATCAGCAGTTGGTCTGCTACCTGCCCTCAGGGGAAGGAGAGATAAGGAACAATGGAGCAGCGTCTGGAGATGTGTAATGAAGGGATGTGGGAGGAAGAGCTGTCTGGAGCGGCTCCCCCCTTTGAACCCTGAACTGTTTGAAGTGATGGACAGGCGATACCCCAGCAGGGGGATAAAAAGGGACAGGTTCGCTAAGACAGACACACACGCCACCCGAGGTAACGAGACCCTGGAAGCGGTGCGCCTCTCACGAGTGGTGAGAAGTATCGGACAACGCACAGGGTGGAAAGGTACGATCAGCGGGAACCCGGTGTGTGTCCGCCCTTGCCTGGGTGCCGGGTTCACTGCAGAGGATCGACCGCATCTGGAGGAGGGGTCACAGTCGGTGACCTCAGGTGACATCACCAAGGACCTGCCCAAAAGCCGTTTGTGAGCCATCTCGCTGGTCTGTGAGTGAAGCAGTGTTCTGAATGATCAGTTGTTCCTATTCTGTCTCTCTTCCCCCACCTTGTCCACCGCCATGGCAACGATTACTGCGAACTGAACTACTAAACTGGACTGAACTTTGAGTCATTTTGAAATTGGTCATTTACCCCTAGACAACGATAGAGCTTGATTGATGCTGTTATCTTAATTCTGTGCACATGTGTGTTTATCATCACTGAACTGTTGCATTTATTATCCTTTCGATTACTGTGTTGCTTGTTTCTTTAATAAAACTTTCTTAGTTCTAGTACTCCAGACTCCAACTGAGTGATCCATTTCTGCTGGTTTGGCAACCCAGTTACGGGGTACGTAACATAAGTGGGGTTCTCGTCCGCGATTTTGAACGCTAAATTTGGGACGGAGTAAATTGATTGGGTTAAAATTCCCGAAAGAAAGAAAAGACAAACAGCAGAAATGGAGGTTGAGGAATTTATAAAGGCGCCGACCTTGGAGGCATTAGAGGATGCCAGGAAATCGGAATTGATAGCTGTGGCAAAACGGGTGAATCTTGCTAAGGTGAAGTCGACAATGAGGAGAGAGGAGATACACAGAGCTATTGTAGAGCACTATGTATCTAAAGGTGTGTTTCCCCAAGGTGAGCTGGGGGAGGTGTCTATTGAAAAACCTGCTGGAGACGCGGTACAGGTACAGCTTGAAAAACTGAGACTCGAGCACGAGTTCCGGGTACGGCAGTTAGAAAGGCAGGAGAAAGAGAGAGAGTTAGAAAGGCAGGAGAAAGAGAGAGAGTTAGAAAGACAGTTGGAGAGAGAAGAGAGGGAGAGGGACAGACAGTTGGAGAGAGAAGAGAGAGAGAGGGACAGACAGTTGGAGAGAGAAGAGAGAGAGAGGGACAGACAGTTGGAGAGAGAGGAGAAACAGAGGGAAAGGGAATTTGAGCTGGAAAAGTTAAGGATAAGGGCCGAGCAGGGGCTCGTGCCGAACCAAGGTGGAGGGTTCCGGGCGACCCAGGAGGTTAGGCTGGTTCCCCCATTTGACGATACCGATGTGGATCGGTACTTTCTCCATTTCGAAAAAGTGGCCATAAGTCAGGAATGGCCGAGGGATAAGTGGGTTGTCTTACTTCAGAGTGTACTGAAAGGGAAGGCCCAACAAGCTTACTCAGCTTTATCCGCGGAAGATGCCCAGAGGTATGAGGTGGTGAAAGAGGCCATCCTCAGGATTTATGAGTTGGTCCCGGAGGCATACCGGCAGAGGTTCCGGAATGCGAGGAAGCGGTGGGACCGCACGTATTTGGAGTTTGCTCGTGAGATGCAAACATATTGTGAGCGTTGGTGCGCCTCGAAAGGGGTAGAGGGGGATTATGACAGACTGCTGCAACTGGTTCTGATTGAGCAGTTTAAAGGTTGTGTCCCTGAGGGTATGAGACCCTACCTCGATGAGAAAGAGGCAGCCACGTTAGCCGCAACTGCTAAGTTAGCGGATGAGTATGCGTTGACGCATAAAATGAAGGTTGCCCCGAGTAAAGGCTACCAGAAGGGTAGTCAGGACGGCGGGGAGAGTCCACCGGAAAAGTCAGAAAGTAAGCCGGGGACTAGTGAAAAGGATAAGGTAGACCGGGAGCAGTCTGGTAGGAAGTCTCCTGGGGTCGTCTGTTATAATTGTGGGAAAGTCGGACACTTTGCGTCCAGGTGCTTTGCCCCAAGGAAGGAGACGGGGAAAGGAAAAGCGGAAATTTTGAATGGCTGTATCGAGCTGTTAAGCGAACCGCTAGGGAAGGACAGGTCTGAAAAAGTCCAGGAAGGGCGCGAGAGGTTTATCTCGGCCGGATTGGTGTCAATGAAGGAGAGGTTAAAACCAGTTCCAGTGCGGATCTGGAGAGACACGGGAGCGTGTCAGTCACTAATACTGAAGAGTGTATTAGAGTTTAGCTCAGAGACCCAGACTGGGGAGGTAGAGGTCAAAGGTGTTGGGGAAGGGACAGAGTCAGTCCCTTTGCACCAGATACATTTACAGAGCAACCTGGTCTCTGGACTAGTCACGATCGGGGTGAGGTCCGAATTACCGATGAAAGACGTGGAAGTCTTGCTCGGTAATGACATCGCCGGAGGAATCGTGTTCCCAGTCGTGAGATTGACGGGTCAGCCTGCCAGCATGGAGGCCCCGCCCGCGATGGTGAATTTGGCTGAAACATTTCTGCCAACCTTGTATGAGACAGGGTGTAGTGAGATAAGAGGTAGTGAGGGAGCTGGGACGGACGTAGCAGTAGCCAGGAAAGAATTTGTGCAGACGCAGGAGCGAGACGAGGGGCTGATGGTTTTTGCCGAGACCGCTCTCTCTGACACAGCCTTGACAAGCTATTGTGCGGATGAGGAAGTGCTAAGGAAGAAAGGGAAATCAAGTACAGTACCCGCAGATGAGGAATGGGGGGTGGTGCAAAAGAGTTATGGGGATGAGGTTTTTAACATGGCCCACGAGGTACCCCCCGGTGGACATTTTGCGGTGCTGGAGGAAACAGTTGGTGGAATCATGAAAGAGATTTACCGGCTGCCCAGGGGGAAGAATGTTATTGATCATGACCGACGCGAACTGAGACGGTCACCGGCTTTTGATATGCTAACAAACCTAGTCGGTGTTAGCGTGGAAATCAATGAAGCTAGGGGCCCCTTGCTAAGAGGAAAAAACCATTTTGAAAAGATTAGGATGGGATCGGTCAGATGGGAGAAGGCTATTGTTTTGGCCAGGTCTACTGATAAGGTCTCTCCCTTAATCCCCGAAGGAGTAATTAAACGACTCGCACCCATGTGTTTGATTGTCCCGAGGAAATGCAAAGAACTGGGACGTTGGGTTACGTCTGTTACAATAGGGCAGCCAAGTAAACAACACCCATATTTTTCGAGTAATTCAGTGACTAAAGGGCTGATGAACACAGAGGTGTGTATTGGCAATTTAACACGGCTGTCTGAAGCCAGTTTGATAGTGAACCTTGAAAAAAATGAATTCGGCCACACGAGAGTCACTTACCTGGGAATTGTGGTGACACAGGGGCAGCTGGCAGTGATGCAAGCTACAGTGCAGGCTATCGCTGACCTCCCAACCCCGACAGACAAGAGGGCCCTCAGAAGGCTTTTGGAGATGGTGGGGTACTGCAGGAAGTTTTGCAATAACTCTGCGGTCAATACCCGTCCCCCTCCTACTAAGCCCTTGCGAGAGAAAACTGAGTCGGAATGGGACGACCCTTGTTATTGTGGTCCGGGACAAAAACCAAATGAGAGGTTACATTGGTCGCAATTCATCAGTGTTTTTGGCCACTATGAAGTTTGCTGAGTTGGAGCCTGGTCTAAGGGATTATTAATAACACGTGTAAAAGGAACAGAAAATGTGATGACTGTCTGTCAAGGTGTTGACAGCTTCAAATTCTCTGTATTAGCTAAATAACTGTTAAAGATGTATATTGTGTATGTATCAGATAATGTAGTCATGTTTGTAATTTTTACCTCCCGGTAAAAATCCTTAAAGGGGGGAAGTGTTACGAGAATACACATAAAATTAAGATGTTTGCTGGCCTGGGCTAGCATCAGTGGCATCAGCAGTTGGTCTGCCACCTGCCCTCAGGGGAAGGAGAGATAAGGAACAATGGAGCAGCGTCTGGAGATGTGTAATGAAGGGATGTGGGAGGAAGAGCTGTCTGGAGCGGCTCCCCCCTTTGAACCCTGAACTGTTTGAAGTGATGGACAGGCGATACCCCAGCAGGGGGATAAAAAGGGACAGGTTCGCTAAGACAGACACACACGCCACCCGAGGTAACGAGACCCTGGAAGCGGTGCGCCTCTCACGAGTGGTGAGAAGTACCGGACAACGCACAGGGTGGAAAGGTACGATCAGCGGGAACCCGGTGTGTGTCCGCCCTTGCCTGGGTGCCGGGTTCACTGCAGAGGATCGACCGCATCTGGAGGAGGGGTCACAGTCGGTGACCTCAGGTGACATCACCAAGGACCCGCCCAAAAGCTGTTTGTGAGCCATCTCGCTGGTCTGTGAGTGAAGCAGTGTTCTGAATGATCAGTTGTTCCTATTCTGTCTCTCTTCCCCCACCTTGTCCACCGCCATGGCAACGATTACTGCGAACTGAACTACTAAACTGGACTGAACTTTGAGTCATTTTGAAATTGGTCATTTACCCCTAGACAACGATAGAGCTTGATTGATGCTGTTATCTTAATTCTGTGCACATGTGTGTTTATCATCACTGAACTGTTGCATTTATTATCCTTTCGATTACTGTGTTGCTTGTTTCTTTAATAAAACTTTCTTAGTTCTAGTACTCCAGACTCCAACTGAGTGATCCATTTCTGCTGGTTTGGCAACCCAGTTACGGGGTACGTAACAACACTCACTGTTAAAATGCAGAGTCACAATCTGAAATGGTGGTCATTCCTTTGCCTCTATGATGCTGCTTCATCTGCTGAGTTCCTCCAGCTGTTTGTTTTTTTTTGCTTCAGATTCTAGCATCTGCAGTCTCTTATATCTCTGTGCTGGTTATAACTTTCCTCTCCTATCAGATTCCTTCCTCGCTAGCCCTTTACCTTTCCTACCCACCTGGCTTCACCTGTCACCTTCTTGCTGCCCTCTTTCCCTAAACCCCCCACCTTTTATTCTGGGCCTTCTCCCTTCCTTTCCATTGCTGAAGAAGGGTCTTGACCTCCACAGATGCTGCCTGACTTGCTGAGTTCCTCCAGCATTTTGTGTGTGATGCTCTGGTTATAACCTACCACCTTCAGGTGATGAATTAGTCCTCCCCTGTGTGCTCACCCAACAGTCCCCACTAGCAGGTAGTGCACAAAATGTCCACTGGTTGGATAACTTCACTGTCCACTACCAACAATGGCTCAGTGTTCCCTGAATAACTAAGCTGGTCAAGTCATGAAGAACACAGCTGCCAAAGTGGGCAGGCAAGGAAGTGAATGGATAATCAGCATGAGATGAAAGACTACTTAACCTCATCTTTACAAATCTACCTGAAATATTGGTAGGAATGATCACTGCATAGTCATTTGAATTCAAAGTATTATCTTCATACTGCTGATAATGACCGTGCTAAATGAAACAGAGGACCCTATGGCCCCAAGGGGACCACAACCTTATCATGGTTTGGAGGCTTGCATACCTTAATGACCTGGAGAGCTACGTTGGCTGGGGTCAGGGCCTTGTTCTTTGGCTTTTGGTAGGGTCACCCATGCCAAACAGGTCAAAGGGTAGAAGCCAGACTAAGAGTGGTCCACCAGTCCTCTAGGTTCAGGGGTTCAGCTCAGGGCTAACAGTCCTGAATGGTCAAAGAAATTGTTCTGGAAGTAGCAATGAATAATCCTTCTATATCTGTGTGTGGTGTATGGACAGAGTGAGATGGAGGGCCTTCATTGCTTTCCAAATGTCAGCAGCGTAACAGGCAAATGGAGCTGTGGATCATCAGTCGCAGTAAAATTTGTATTCACCCACAGTGTGTAGATCACGGGCCACCATATCTATTCAATGCCATCCAACTAACTTTGTCATCAATGAATGTAAAGGATAATGCCAAACGCAACACGAGAGAATACATAGAACTGTACAGCACAGTATGGGCCCTTTGGCCCTCAATGTGCTTGAAAATGGCAACATAGGTAAGCACCTGAATGCTCAACCATGGAGGCACAGTCTATAAGCCAAGACAAACAGACAACAGTAGATCAGTTCAAGTCTCTCCATGCTAAATTGTAGATATCAAGTGTTGTTCCCACAGGTCAGTGGGGATGTTACGCTTCTCTTAAAAACTTTGAGTTTGTCCTTTAATCTTTATCTGTTTCTTAGTAACTCCTCCCATTACTGAGCTTGAAATAGAGTGGCTGCTTTATAAGTCTTAGGTAGGAGAGTGGGTGATGGGGAGGAGGTACGTCCCTACCAAAGGAGTTTTAAGGTTCTCCTTCCCTCTGCAAGCCTGCAGGTCACCCTTGGGCAAGGTGTAGCACCTGCTTAGCCCCCCCACCCAATCAGGGTCACATGAAGCCATGGGAGCAGGTGGTGGATGGTTGTATGACCAGCTGGTACATATCCTAAGTCCTGGTCATGCGACCAATGACACCAGGCAGACAATCTCTGAAGAATATTGATAATGACTGAGGTTACCCGTCGTGTAAAGACACTGCCCAGAAGAAGGCATTGGCAAATCACTTCTGTAGAAAAATTTGCCAAGAACAATCATGGTCATGGAAAGACCCTGATGGCCTATGTCATACGACATGGCACATAATGAATGAACGATGTAGAATAGGTAAGCAACCCCAACTGACTATCATGAGAAGGATATATCCTTTTAAGGAAGGAGAGCATTGCTTAGCTTGTTAGGAGCTCAAGAGAATATTACAATACTTATTTTTTTAAACTACCTGTGCCTGGGAATAGGTATAAAGTATAAAGAATAAGAATTTCTCTGCATTGCAACACCCATTTGCGTGATATTGAACTGAAGGTTTGATATTCCCTGGATCATGGTGGAAAGAAGCAGAGAGAATCCTCTGGGCTTCTCTCAAGACATTAGTGAGCTAAGGCTATGGCAAGTGCAGACCAATATTGTATATTGTTGACATGTTCTAGGCTTGTCAGCATTTCACTGTATATACAGAGGACAACTACCCTAATATCTGACTGTAAAACAGAAGTAAGTAATCCTTCCCCATTTAGGATAAGAAAACTCACATTCTTTGTGCCTTCTTCTTAATTCAGGACCAGTGATGATTTAATACTGTGTCCTTTTGTATTGGGTTATCTTCTTAGAGGGTGGTGAATCTCAGGAATTATCTGCCCATGAGGCTGGTGGGAACCAGATTATTTGAGATATTTAAATAGAGATCGATAAATATTTGAAAGATGGAGGAATTGAGGGGTGTGGAGAAATGCCAGTGAGAGGAGATGCCAGCAGAGATCAGCCATGATCAATGGCAGAGCAGGCTTAAGGGCTTTAAAGGCCTACTCCTGCTCCTACTTTGTGTAATGAGTTGAGCTTTCAACTATTAATCCTCTCCATTAGTGACTGTGCAAATCCACTTGCATTATATCATCAGTCTCCACTGCTGATACTTGTCTCTTTGCTATGTTACTGCCAGGCTTGACTTGTTTGGCTGCTCCTCCTATTGCCCATACTTACAACTGAACAAAAGCACTGCTGTCTAACTGATTCTTAACCCAAAACATCCACTATCCATTTCCCTCCTTGGCTGTTGCCTGACACGTTGAATTCCTCCAGATCATTTGTGTGTTTCTTCAGATTTCCAGCATCTGCAATATCTTGTGTCAGCATAAGTAAGTCAATGTACTCAATCAAATATTGCTAATCAGTGGCTGTGTTTAGAACTAATGCATTTGTCTGCAAGTACATTGAAAAATGATACAATAGTGGTGTTGCTTATATTGGATTAATCATTATTCATCTGAAGCTCCATGTACTTGGAGCTGTGTCTCCTGGAAACAAACTGAAATTCTTTCTTGGACAGGAGGCAGCTGTATTGTTGTTGAACACCACCCTCACATGGAAAGCTGTAGCTTTACATGAATTCAACAGATTCAACTGAAGTTAAGCATCAAACAATTCCAATTTTTTTGCTGCCTGGAACCAATTTGAAAATTGAAGTGAGGGAGTGAAAGGCTTGGTGCATTATATGAGGATAGAAGCTGTCATAGGATTTAGGTGGATTGACATGCCTTCGCTTTCTGACTAACTACATTAAGAGGAGCCACGTGATCTTCCTCTGCTTTTGTGAATGTGAATTAAATGGCAGAGAAGCCATTTCTCTGGCTTAAAGTTATATTATTTAATGTAGTTAAAACATATCAAATAGAATAGTACTCCACCATTCAGGGAATCATTTATTGAAAGAATCAGATCTCCTGCTGGAACTAACAAGGGTTCTCGATCTTAGCTGAGATACTGTGAGGTGTATCTGGAGAGAAGATAATGGTAGAACATGTTTACATAATGCCTTTTAAGATCTAAGGACATCCAAAGTGTTTCACAACTATTAAAGTGCTTTGGATGTACAGATATTAAGTAGGTAAATGCAGCCATCTTGTTTACAGCAAACTCCCACAAAAACAAGTGAAGAAAGTGATAGTTAATTAGATTTTTGTGCAGTTCGCTAAAGGATAAATGTCCAGTGCACCTATTTTTAAAATGCTGTTCAAAGTTCAAAGTACATTTATTATCAAAGTACATATACAATCCTGAGATTCATTTTCTTGCCTGCATACTCAACAAATCCACAATAGATTAATAACCATAATAGAATCAATGAAAGATCACGCCAACTTGAGTTTTCACCAGTGTGCAAAAGATAACAAACCACAAATACAAAATGTAAAAAAAAAAGAAATAATTAAGCAATAAATATTAAGAACATGAGATGAAGAGTCCTTGGAAGTGAATCCGTTGGTTGTGGGAACATTCAATGATGGGGCAAATGAAGTTGAGTGAAGTTATCCCTTTTTGGTTCAAGAGCCTGAAGGTTGAAGGGTAATAACCATTCATGAAGCTGGTGGTGTGAATCCTGAGGCTCCTGTACCTTCTGTCTGATGGCAGCAGAGAGAAGAGAGCATATCCTGGGTGGTATATGAGTTTCAGTCTAAGTGTTTGGTCATAGCCTGAATGGTCTCCCTCTACATCAGGGCATCCCAAACTGGGCTCTACGAGCTCCTTGCTTAATGGTATTGGTCTAATGCATAAAAAAAGGTTGGGCATCCCTGCTTTATATTGAAAATCTTTTGTGTTTCCATGCCTCATGATACCTCTGATTATAATGGAATTTGAATTTGCAAGATTTTGACTGAAAGGGTGATAATATTGCCAGCAAAACGCCAAGTTCATATCACATTCTGTTATTAAGTTGAATGTGTAACTTATGATGTATCAGCTACCATGACTGATTGCATCCCCCTAAAAGTTTAATAACACATTAGCCATCTACAAACTCATGAGGGATCAAAGGAAGTGCTTCAGGCATGGAAAACAATATCCATAACATTGCTGTTTAGGGTCACCAACTCTGCCTTCTAACAATAAGGAGCAAAGTCCTTAGGTCACAATGGTGAGGTCACAATAAACTCGACTGTATTAAATATACGCCCAGAAGAGGGAAAGGTTCCAGGAGCCAATCTGTCTCCTGTAAACATGACCATTGTTTGAAATGAAATGATCAGATGTCAAACCATTGTTTGACATCTGATAGGACACTGAGCCCAGCATCCTGTGTGAAACAGAGGACTGAGCCCGATTTTACGTGTATTTCAGAAAACCGCCCAGCATCCTGTGGGATTCAGGGCTGACATCATTTGGGGCATTGGGCCCTGAACCTGACATTAAAGGAGCAGACATTGAGGATTGTTGAAATCACACCTTGACTTCTCAGTCACTAACTCCACAAAATTCCAGGTAAACGAATTATGCCATCACCAATTGCTTTCATGGGAAAACTGGCAGTGAATCTCAAAATTCAGAAATCGGAGGTGCAAAGAGACTTGGAACTCCTTGTGCAGGGTTCCCTAGAGTTTAACTTACAGGTTGAGTCGGTGGTAGGGAAAGCAAGTGCAATGTCAGCACTAATTTAAGAGAATTAGAATAGAAAAGCAAGGATGTAATACGAGGCTTTATAAGGCATTTTCAGACCACACTTGGAGTATTGTGAACAGTTTTGGGCTTCTTATCTGCAAAGGAATTGCTGGCATTGGGAAATATTGAAAAGCCTAGATCGAATAGATGTGGAGAGGATGTTTCCTATAGTGAAAGAGCCTTAGTCCAGAGGGTACAGCCTCAGAATAGAAGGCTGTCGCTTTGGGACAGAGATAAAGAGGGATTTTTTTAGTGAGAGGGGGGTGAATCTGTGGAATTTATTGCCACGAATGGCTGTGAAGATCACGCCATTGGGCATATTTAGAGTGGGAGTTGATAGGTTCTTGATTTAGATTAGATTTAGATTTAGGTTCCTTTAATATCAGAGAATGTGTTCTATATACAACCCGAAATTTGTACTCTTCACAAACATCCATGAAACAAGAGACCCCATAGATTGAATGATAGAAACCCACTTCCCCCACCTTTCACAGAAGCAGCTGCAAAAGCATCAACCCCCCAAATTCATGAGCAAAAGCACCAACACCCCAGACCCAATCATGCCAGTAAAAGCGCCACCTTTCTACACACCCCCACCACGCAAACAACAGCAGAAGCCCCAAAGAGATCTTGATCCAGAGTGTATCAAAACTAGTCTATAACCCTGCACTTCAGTATCTGAGGTAGGCTCTCTCTCTCTTCAGTGAGGGAGGAAGAGGTCGCTCCTGCGATAACGAGAACAAAAACCAGTGGCTCACTGTTCTAATGTTACAATCTTCTGCGTCGCTTCTCCAAGCCCGCCGTCTCAAGGACTGACAAGCTCTCACTCTCCACCAAAAGAAAGAGAGTGGGGAATCGCTGGAGTGCGGCATCCTTCTTCCAACAACGATTAGCAAACACACCGCCTGCTGTCTTGATATTTCAGACTCCCATGACGCTTCAGTTGGCGAAATCAACAAGGGACCAGGTCATCCAAAGGGTCACTTCCTGAGGGTGCACGTCTTCCAGGCTGTTCCTGGAAATAGCGAAGCGCTAGGATGCACAGCTGTTCCAAAATCCCAACAGGTTGTGAAGAGCCGTAATTTGAACTGTAGATCACAGACTCCAACAGAACCCCAACCATCTTGAAAAGAAAGGAAAGACATAAGAGAAGAAGAATAAGCTGTTTTGTGGACGAACTAGAAGAAGCTGTCTGGGTCTGCAAAAATTGCTGGCTCTATCTTTCCACATCAAAGGTTATGGGGAGAAGACAGGGGAATGGGCTTGAGAGGGATAATAAATCGGTCATGATGGAACAACCTCGAAGGGCTGATTGGCCTAATTTTGCTCCTTTGTCTTATGGATTAAATGGGCAGACAAATCTACTTTCAGGCATGCTTAAAACCCACTGTTGAGCAACAAATCTGCTGTTAACAGAAAGATTGCACAGTCCATAAAATTTTAATTCAATGTTAACAGGATAATGAAGTGTTAGACAGGAACACCTATGCTGGTCATATCCTCCATGCTATTACTATGAGCGCATTACATGATCAATGGCACATTGATTTACTGATGTGTAGAGGCTTGCATCTTAGAGATACACAATGTATGTATGTGTCAACAGGTCCCTGAACACATTACTGCCTGTCAAGGTGTTGGACTTGGCACTCGTATTTCACACTGGCCCCCTCTGCCATAGCCAAGTAAACATTAATTAATCTTCATGAAGGTTCATTATTGCCTTGTGACTGAGGTACAGTGAAAAGCTTGTCTTGAATAATAGTGGTAAGATCATAAGACATAGGAGTAGAATTAGGCCATTTGGCCCATCAAGTCTGCATGGGTGATTTATTATCCCTCTCGACCCCATTCTCCTGCTTTCTTCCTGTAACCTTTGATGCCCTAATTAATCAAGAACCAATCAATCTCTGCTTTAAAAATAACTTGGCCTCCACAGCCATCTGTGGCAATGAATTTCACAGATTCACCACCCCTCTGGCTAAAGAAATTCATCCTCATTTCTGTTCTAAATTGATGCCCTTCTATGCTGAGGCTGTGCCCTTTAGATCTAGACTCACCCACTATAGGAAACACCCTCTCCACATCCACTCTAGTTAGGATTCTCAATATTAGGTAGGTTTCAATGAGAACCCTCCTCAATCTTCTAAACTGAAATGGGTATAGTTCTGCCGTCATCCCTATTAGTGACCTGAGTTCATAGAGAACACAGAATATAGAATTTGAGAAATTACAGCAGAGGAGCAAGAAATCGACCCACCATACCGGCATTGAGCATGATGAAAAATTAAACTAATCCTATTTGTCTATGCATGGTTCATATAAGACCATAATATATATGAGCAGAATTAGGCCACATTTTATCATGGCTGATCCAATTTTCCTCTCAGCCCCAATCTCCTGCCTCCTCCCTGTATCCCTTCATGCTTTGACCAATCAAGAATCTATCAACTTCTGCCTTAAATAAGAGGGATTCATCTCTTATGTTACTGTGTAGGCTAATTAAAATGGCTTCTTTGTTATGTTATACATGAGAATGCTTCTTTATTATGTTAAACACTGAGAAAGTTCTTGCGCTGGCAGTTTGTTTTGGCTTATCTACTGATAAGAGGACAAATGAACCAATTGGGTTAGTCGTTTTGCCTGTGGGGTGTCTGTAAGAGATTGTATGCGTGGGGTTTTGGGGGGCAGAAGGCGGGAGAGAGAGACAGAGGATGGATCAGGTGCTGTGAGTCCGCTAACCGAGTCAGGCCCCGGGGAGGGCGTTTGGCGAGGAAAAGAGATGGAGACAGACTTGTGTGGAGCGTCTGGTCGACCACCATTGTTGATCCCAGGCCACCGGTCGAGGTGGTCCGAGGGGGTCGCAGGATGAAGAAGAAGGGTCCTGAGCTCCAACTGTTTGTGCACGAAGAGATTGAGCTTTGATAAGTGTGGCGCCTTTTATTTTCCTCTTATATTTTATTCTCTATTAATTATATAGTTCCAGTAATATCTATAAACTGTAAATCATTTAATTGTATCTGGTGTATTGTCTGTTATTTGGGCTGAGTGGGGTACATCACACAGCATCCACACAAACTAAATACCCAGTTTGGCGGTGCCGAGAGCTGTTTCCCTAGACGACAGCGAGCCAAGCGACCCTGAGGGTGGCCGGGGGGGGGGGGGGGCACGCTACAATACATACAGACTTGGCCTGCTGTGGCAAAGAATTCCACAGATTCACCACTCTCTGGCTAAAGAAATTCCTCCTCATCTCCATTCTAAAAGGATGCCCCTTTATTATGAGGCTGTGTTCTCTGGTCTTAGACTCTCCCACCTTTGGAAACATCCTCTCCACATCCACTCTATCAAGGTCTTTCACCATTCTATAGGTCTCAAAGAGGTTGCCCCTCATTCTTCTGAATTCTAGTGAATACAGGCCCAGAGCCATCAAATGACAAGCCATTCAATCCTGGAATCATTTTTGTGAACCTCCTTTGAACCCTGTCCAGTTTCAGCACATTTTTTCTAAGGTAAGGGGCCCAAAATTGCTCACAATACTCCAAGTGAGGCCCCACCAGTGCTTTATAAAGTCTAAACATTACATCCTTGCTTTTATATTCTAGTCCTCTTGAAATGAATGCTAACATTGCATTTGCCTTTCTCACCACAGATGCAACCTGCAAATCAACCTTTCGGGAATCCTGCACAAGGACTTCCAAGCCCTCTAGAACCTTAGTTTTTTTGTATTTTCTCTCCATTTAGAAAATAGTCAACTCTTTCTTTTCTTCCATCAAAGTTCATGACCATACACTTCCTGACACTATTCCATCTGCCATTTCTTTGCCCATTCTCCTAAACTGTCTAAGTTCTCTGTAGCCTCTCTACCTCCTCAAAATACCTTCTCCTCCACCTATCTTCATATTGCCTGAAAACTTTGCAACAAAGACATCAATTTCATCATACAAATCATTGACATATAATGTAAAAAAAATTGGTCCCAACACTGACCCCTATGGATCCCTACTAGTCATTGGCAGCCAACCAGAAGAGGCTTCCTTTATTCCCACTCTTTCTCTCCTGTCAATCAGCCACTGTGTTATCCATGCAAGAATCTTTCCTGTAATACCATGGGCTTGTAGCTTGTTAAGCTGCCTCATGCGTGGCACTTTGTCAAAGGCCTTCCAAAAATCCAAGTACACAACATCAACCGATTCTCCTTTGTCTATCCTGCTTATTATTTCTTCAAAGAATTCCAACAGATTTATCAGGCAACATTTTCTCTTGAGGAATCCATGTTGACTACGGCCTATTTTATCATATGCCTCCAAGTACCCTGAGACTTCATCCTTAATAATCGACTCCAATATCTTTGCAACCACTGAGATAAGACTAACTGGCCTATAGTTTCTTCTGCCCTTCTCCCTTCTTGAAGAGTCGAGTGATATTTGTGATTTTCCAGTCTTCTGGAACCATTACAAAATCTAGTGATTCTTGAAAGTTAATTACTAGTGCCTCCACGATCTCTTCAGCCACTTCTTTCAGAACCCTGGGGTATACACCACCTGGTCTAGGTGACGTATCTACCTTCAGACCTTGCAGTTTCCCAAGAACCTTGTCTCTAGTTATGGTAACTTCAGACACTTTATGACCCCTGGCAACTGGAATTTCCAACATATTGCTGGTGTCTTCCACAATGAAGGCTGATGCAAAATACTTATTCAGTTTGTCCACCATTTCCTTGTCCCCCATTACTATCTCTCCAACATTGTTTTCCAGCAGTCCAATATTCACTCTTGCCCCTCATTTACACTTTATGTATCTGAAGAGGCTTTTGGTATCCTCTTTAATATTATTGGCTAGCTTACTTTTGTATTCCTTCTTTATCTCATTAATGATTTTTTAGTTGCTTTCTGTTGGTTTTTATATGCTTCCCAATCCTCTAGCTTCCTACTAATTTTTGCTCTATTATATGCCCTCTCTTTGGCTCTTACGTTGACTTGATTTCTCTTGTTAGCACGGTTGTGTCGTCTTTCCTTTGGATTAGTTCTTCCTCTTTGGGATGTATATATCCAGTGCCTTCCACATTGCTTCCAGAAATTCCAGCCATTGCTGCTCTGCCCTTTCCCTGCCAGTGTTATTTTCCAACCAACTCAGGCCAACTCCTCTCTCATGCCTCTGTAATTCCCTTTACTCCACTGTAATACTGAAACATCTGACTTTAGCTTCTCCTTCTCAAATTTCAGGGTGAATTCAATCATATTATGATCACTTGGCCCTAAGGGTTCTTTTACCTTAAGCTCTCTAATCAATTCTGGTTCATTGCACAACACACAATCCAGAATAGTCGATCCCCAAATGGGCTCAACCACGAGCTGTTTTAAAAAGAATCTTGTAGGCAGTCTAGAAAATTCTCCCTCCTGGAATCCAGCACCAACCTGATTTTCCCAATCTACCTGCATATTGAAGCTCCCCATGAGTATTGTAACATCCCCTAGTCCCTTTATGTTCACATGTATGTCTAACTACCCCTCTCATCTCACCATCATACATGTCCTTCTCTTTGATGAATACTGTTGTGAAATTCCATCATCTCATCTGGTTATGTCCTTATCTGCTTGGCTCTTGACGTATGACATTTTACATTAATATTAAAGCCTCACAAACTCTCTGAGTTACTCAAGTAGCATACATGGATTACGTACAACTTTTTGGGAATAATCATGGATCACGGAACATTACAGCACAGCGTAGATCCTCCGGCCCTTGTTGTGCGGACCTGTTAACCAACCTTAATATCAATCTAATGCTCCCTTCCCACATAGTTCTCCATTTTTCTTTCATCCATGAGCCTGTTGAAGAGTCTCTGAAATATCCATAATGTATTTTTCTCAACCACCACCCCTGGCAATGCATTTTACGCACCTACCGCTCTCTGGAGTAAAAAAAACTATCTCTGATATCTCCCCTACACTTTCCCCCGAGCACCTTAAAATTCATGCCTCCTTGTATTAGTCACTTTCGCCTGGGGAATAGTCTCTGGCTATCCACTCTATGCCTCTTATCAATTTGTACAACCCTATGAAGTCACCTCTCATCCTCCTTTCCTCCAAGGAAAAGCACTAACTTGCTCAATCTACTCTCATAAAATATGCTTTCTAATCCATGTGATATCCTGGTAAATCTCCTCTGCACCCTTTCTACATCCTTCCTATAATGAAGTGACCAGAACTGAATACAATATTCCAAATGTAGTCTGTACAGAGTTTTATAGAGCTACCACATTACCTCACAGCTTTTAAACTTAATCCCCTGACTCATGAAGGCCAACACACCATACTCCTTCTTAACCACCACACCTTTGAGGGAAGTATGGATGTAGACCTCGACACCTCTGTTCATCCATATTAAAATAAAATTAAGCATGATTAATGCTGTATTCTTCCCTCAAGTTTGGCCTCCCAAAGTATATCACTTCACAACTTTCTGGATTGAACTCTATTTGCCACTTTTCAGCCCAGATCTACATCTTATCAATGTCCCACTGTAACCTAGAGCAATCTTCTACACTATCCACACACAACTAACCTTTGTGTCATTGTAAACTTACTAACTCACCCATCCATTTCCTCATTCAAATCATTTATAAAAGTCACAAAGATCAGGGGTTCCAGTACAAATCCCTGTGGAATACCAATGGTCACCAACCTCCAGGTAGAATGTGCTCCATCTACTCCCACTCTCTGCCTTCTGTGTGCAAATCAATTCTCAATCCACAGAGATTCCCTGGAACCCATGTTTCCTGACTTTCTGAATAAGCCTACCAAGGGAACCTTGTCAAATGCCTTACTATAATTCATATAAATTACATCCACTGTTCTAGCTTCATCAATCTGTTTTGTCACTCTCTCAGAGAATTCATTCAGGCTCTTAAGGTACGATATGCCTTTCACAAAGTGTGGTTGACTATCCCTAATCAGACCACGCTTCTCCAAATGCTTTTAATTCATGGCTGTACGAGTTCTTTCCAATAGATTGTCCACCACTGACTGGTCTGTAATTCTCTGGGTCATCCCTATTACCTTTCTAGAATAAAGGAATAACATTTGCCACTCTCCAATCTTCTGGTACTACTTGTTTGGCTAGCGAGGATGAAAAATTCATGGCCAAAGATGCAACAATCTTCTCTCTTGCTTCCATGGTAACCTCGAGTCTGGTAGGCCCTGGAGACTTCTCAATCCTAAATGTTTTCAAAAGTTCCAATGCATCCGCTTTCTATGTTCCAGTATTTTAGCCTGTTCTACGCTGTCCTAATATTGTCAAGGTTCCTGTCACTGGTATATACTGAAGTAAAGTATTCATTAAGGATCTCCCCTATCTTCTCCAGCTCCAAGCACACCTTTCCTCTCTTATCTCTGATCTGAGCTAATCACACTCTAGTCATCCTCCTCTTCTTCATGTTCATATAGAATGCCTTGGGTTTTTCGTTAATCCTACTTGCCAAAGCCTTCTCATGTCCCCTTCTAATTCTCCTAAGTCCCTTCTTAAGATCTTTTCTGGCTACCCTGTGACTCTTCAGAACCCTGTCTGATCCTGGCCTGCTAAACCTTAACTGTGGTTCTTCCTTCCTGTCGACTAGATGTTTCACATCTCTTGTCAACAATGTTTCCTTCAACATACCATTATTTCCTTGCCTCAATAGACAAACCTGTCCAGAACGTCATGCAACTGCTCCCTGAACAACCTCCACATTTCCACTGTGCATTTCTCTGAGTACATCCATTCCCAATTTATGCTCTCAAATTCCTGCCTAACAGCATCTTAATTCACCCTCCCCTCCCATTAAGTACTTCCCCATACTGCCTGAACCTATCCCTAACCAAAGCTATGGTAAAGGTCAGGGAGTTGTGGTCACACTTTCCAAAATGCAAACCCACTGAGAGATGTCACCTGAGTTTGCTCATTGCCTAGTAGCAGATCCAGAATGTCAGCTTGTTTACTTACACTTAGTGGGCACTTTATCAGATACCTCCTGTACCTAATAAAGTGGCCTCGAAGTTATGTCTATGGTCTTCCGCTGCTGTAACCCCTCTACTTCAAGATTCAATGTGTTGAGATGCTCTTCTGCACACCACTGATGTAACATATGGTTATTTGAATTACTGTCTCCTTCCTGCCAACTTGAACAAGTTTGGCCATTCTACTCTGATTTTCATCATTAACAAGACGTTTTCACCCACAGAACTGCTATTCGCTGGATTTTTCTTTGCTTTTTGCACCATTCTGTGTAAACTCTAGAGACTTGCGTGTGAAAATCCCAAGAGATCAGGAGTTTCTGAGATACTCAAACCACCCCATTTGGCACCAAAAATCATTCACGTGGTCAAAGTCACTTAGACCCATTCTGATATTTAGTCTGAACAACTACTGAACCTCTTGACCACGCCTATATGCTTTTATGCATTGAGTTGCACCATATGATTGGCTGATTAGAAATTTGCTTAACGCTTGGATGGACAGGTCTACCTAATAAAGTAAGCCACTGAGTGTGAGTGAGCTGTGGGAAGTTTAAAGGTGATGTGCAGGGCCAGTTTCTTTTTTTACCGAGTGGCAGGTGCCTCAAATGGGCTGCCAGGGGTAGTTATGGAAGCAGACATGATTTATGAGGCTTTTATATTGGCAGGTAAATATGCAGGAAATATATCATGTGCAGGTAGAAGAGATTTAGTTTAATTTGGCATTGTGTTTGGCACAGTCGTCATGGGCCAAAGAGCCTATTCCTCTGTGTAATGGTCTAAGAAAGCAGTATGAAGCAACTTCCTGTGCAGCTTCCAGAGGCCCAGACTATTCATGTAGATTTTATCATGACCGATGGGAAGCACATTCAAATGATTAATTAAACAAAACTGAAATGACAAGTTAGAATAGTGAAAATTAACCTACTGGGTTGTTTTAAAAAGCTGTTGGGTAAGTATTGGGTTCTCTAATGCTGATAAAGGACAAAATTTTGACTATCCTATACAGTCGAGCCTGTATGGAGCCTAAACCAGACAAGGTGACCAACAGTGCACTGCCTTTGATAGATCTTAGCAAACTCCACAGTTCAGGGACAATGGGGATGAAAATGGTGACAAAATCAATATTCTTTAAAAGAACACATAATTTTAAACAAAAAACTTTACCTCACACCTTTAGCATCTTTAGTGGGGATGTGTTAGGCCGAAAGTTTCCATGTTGTATGAACTGGTCCCATGACATTTGGAAAAAATAAACACACCGGTTAGAGACAACAAATTGCATTGAAACACAGTCTAAAAATCACATGATGCTGGGTGCTGTGTTGGAATTTGACATTGAGCCTCATATGGAGACAAAGAAGAAAACACAGAGTCATTGAGATCAAATTTAAGGAGCACCTTGAAAAGGAGAGAGAATAGAGGATTTAGGAAGAGAATTCCTGAAATTAGTTGAAGACACAGTAGCCAGAAGTAGTAATGAATATGGACCACAACAAACTTGGAGGCTTGTAGAACATTGTCAAGATAGGTAGGCTGTGGTGCTATTTGAAAAGAAAGGTGAAATTTTAACTCACGGACTGGAGAAAGGTATGATATATCTTTGTCTCACAAACAACTGGAGTCCATGCAGTTCAAATATTGCGAGTTTCACAGCAGACTCAGGTTATAAGACTGTAGTGTTGATGCTGACATAAGTAGTTTCACTTCCTCAATTGCTGGATTGATATACAGAGTCTTTAAATTTTGTGAAGAAGCAGAGCCTCTTTGCATTGGCTTTAAGAAGTTAACTTCAAACAGGAACCTTCTAGACAAACTCAAAGTAAACTGACACACTTTGTTAGCTGCAACAGTTATTTTCAAAGTTGTTTGAAGTCATCCCAGAATACAGTCTTTGACATAAGGAGGTTTCACCGGGGAACTTACAAAAACATTTTAGTGTTTTAGGAAAGTTCCTGTGAAGGTTTCTTTCCTCTCAAACAAATGTGACTATATTCTTTATGAAATTGAAATATTAATGTTGATTTATTCAAGCATCATAATTATTTGTAGTCAGGCTTAATATGTGCAGGAGCTTCTTGATGAATTCCTGTCCTATAAATCTTACAGCTTCATTTGGCTGGTGTAACAGATGTCATTGTCTCCCTCTCCCCCCACACATCCTTCAGATGATAAGTGATGACTATTATTCTACAAAAGACTGAATGCAGCAGTACAGTGAGACAGTGGGAATATACAGTACTGTGCAAAAATCTTAGGCACATATATATAGCTATGGTGCCTGAGAGTTTTGCACAGTACAGTACATTATGTCTTTCCAGTTAAAATTAACACCTATACTTCTGAGCTAACACAAAGCTAAATACTCGCATTCCTGTTTCCCGACCACATCCCTATATTTAACCAATGTACAGTGCTGTGTAAA
The DNA here is from genome assembly GCF_963921235.1 of Mobula hypostoma. NCBI lineage: Eukaryota > Metazoa > Chordata > Chondrichthyes > Myliobatiformes > Myliobatidae > Mobula > Mobula hypostoma. Next base: position 52,659,968 of record NC_086114.1, on the reverse strand, counting down.
AGTCTGAGGCACCCGAGCTATACATGTGCCTAAGACTTTTGCACAGTGCTGTAGATAACAGCTTACTGAAGTAATGGGACCATTCATACAGATAGTCGCAAAACTTGCTTGGGACTTGAGTTTTCAGAGAAACTATAGAAGAATATAAACAGTGTTAAGGATGAGCTCTGAGCTAACGTGTAATTCGTAGCTTGTTCACATACTGTGTTCAAGCATCTTGAACTGACTACATCAGCTTATTAAGTTTTAGATCTTCTTTCTCAAAGTTTGGGCAATACTGATAAAGTCAGCATCCCAACATAACTGTAATGAGATGGTGATATGCCACCCTCTTGTACCTCAGCATCTGTGTAGTTCTGTTCAGTGGGTAGTTTCAGCTTTTTGATCCAGTAATACTGTAGGAACTGTGATTAATCTGAGAAAGCATAGGACTCGTAGGAGAACATGTGGTTCTCATAAAACCCCTAAATGTCGTTCTAGATGACAGTGGTCACGCAATAGAATATAAATAAAGATAATCAAATGTAGACTGTTGAGCAGTTGCTTAACATTTTAAAATCAGGGCCCAGTCACATTTGAGATTAAAATTATACAGAGATAAGCTTTATTTGTCTCAAGTGCTTCGAAACGTACAGTGAAATATATCATTTGGCGTCACATGGAAACATAGAAAACATACAGCACAAAGCTGTGCTGAACATGTCCTTACCTTAGAAATTACATAGGGTTACCAGGAGCCTTGTATTTTTCTAAGCTCCATGTATCTGTCCAGGAGTCTCTTAAAAGACCCTACCATATCCGCCTCCACCACCGTCACTGACAGCCCATTCCACGCACTCACCACTCTCTGCGGAAAAACCCTACCCCTGACATCTCCTCTGTACCTACTTTCAAGCACCTTAAAACTGTGCCCTCTCGTGTTAGCCATTTCAGCCCTGGGGCAAAGCCTCTGACTATCCACATGATCAATGCCTCTCATCATCTTATACACCTCTATCATGTCACCTCTCATACTCCATTGCTCCAAGGAAATAAGGCTGAGTTCACTCAACCTATTCTCATAAGGCATGCTCCCCAATCCAGGCAACATCCTTGTAGATTTCCTCTGCATCCTTTCTATGGTTTCCACATCCTTCCTGTAGTGAGCTGACCAGAACTGAGCACAGTACTTCAAGTGGGGTCTGACCACGGTCCTATATTGTCATGATCCGGACCGGGGTCCCTTTAAATTTACCTTGTTTATGTTACGATCCGGACCATTGATTCCCTGTTTTCCTGTGTCCCTCGACTTTGGTGATTAGAGGCAATTAACGCTCGGCTGAACCGGTAGTTTATAGTCTCCGGCTTTCAGCCGTTCGGCTCGGGAGCATTTGCGAAGTCACCAAGGTACGGTGTGCCAATGTCATCTGGCCGGAGCAAGCCTAGTCTCTGCCCGAAGCGAGTGCTGGTAATTCGCCTTTCCTCACCGGAGCAACCTTGTCAAGTTATCTTGCCAAAGCGAGCCTGCAAAGTTTCCTCACCGAGATGGGTCCATCAGTTAACCCGCCAGAGTGAATCAAGAACCGCTGTCTACTGTTCCCGGGCCGAGTCGAGAGCTCGCCACTACCCGGAGGCTCCAAGTCAAGTCCTGGCTCCGGGGGCATTCAAGAACCAAGTCAAGTCCTGGCCCTGGCGGCTTCCCAGTTCTGAGTCAAGTCCTGGCCCTGGTGGTCTGTGATTTCTGTCCTACCCCCTTGTCTGAATCCCTTCTCTGCCCCTCTCGCCTCTAGCCCTTGTCTGCAGCTCCCGCCTGCACTTCAGTCTAGTTCCATCGCTGGAGCTAGATAGGTACTGTCTGGTGTTCATTCGTGTTGGTCTTGTCTTGTCTTGTCCTTGCCTCCATGGGGTAAGTCAGGCCATCTTGCCGTTGCTCCGCGGGGGGTCATGTTCTGTCTTGTCTTGTCCTCGCCTCCGTGGGATAAATCAGGCCGTCTTGCCGTTGCCCCGCGGAGGGTCATGAGTCCCGGCCCTATGTCCTGTACCCAAGGAGAGGTCCCGACTCTGTGTTCTGTGTATTTGTCCATGGTTCCATGTACCTGCTCCCTGAGACCGAGGCTCTGTGTTCCCATGTTCCTCCTCTCCCTAGCCCATGTCATGTCCTTGCCTGGTTCTGGGGTCCGAGCCTGAGGCAAGACCCAGGTACTGGGTCCTTGCCCAGTTTCTGGCTTGGAGTCCATACCCTAGCCTCTTCATGTCTCTTCTAGTTCTGGGAGCCGATTCCGAGTCCTAGCACAGACCCTTGGTCCCAGCCTAGTCGTAGTCCTCAGTCCTTGTCCAGTTTGCTACTCCTGCTCCAGCCTAGCTCTCCTGATATCGAACAATAAACTAAATTTAATTAACCTCACAAAATGTGTCTTGCATTTGGGTCCACCCTCGCTCCCTATGCCCCCGCCATTGTGACATACATAGCTGTAACATTACCTCTCGGCTCCTAAACTCAATCCCATGATTGGTGAAGGTCAATGCATCGTATGTTTTCTTGGCCACAGAGTCAACCTGCGCAGCAGCTTTGAGTGTCCTGTGGACTTGGACCACAAGATCCCTCTGATCCTCCACAATGCCAAGAGTCTTACCATTAATACTATATTCTGCCGTCATATTTGACCTACCATAATGAACAACCTCACACTTATCTGGGCTGAGCTCCATCTGCCACTTCTCAGCCCAGTTTTGCATCCTATCAATGTCCCATTGTCACCTCTGACAGCCCTCCACACTATCCACAAGACCGCCAACATTTGTGTCATCAGCAGATTTACTAACTCATCCCTCCACTTCCTCATCCAGATCATTTATAAACATCACAAAGAGTAGGGGTCCCAGAACAGATCCCTGAAGCACACCTCTGGTCACCGACCTCCATGCAGAATATGACCTGTCTACAACCACTCTTTGCCTTCTGTGGGCAAGCCAATTCTGGATCCACAAAGCAATGTCCCCTTGGATTCCATGCCTCCTTACTTTCTCAATAAGCCTGGCAAGGGGTACCCTATTAAATGCCTTGCTGATATCCATATGCACTACATCTACTGCTCTACCTTCATCAATGTGTTTAGACACATCCTCAGAAAAATCAATCAGGCTCGTAATGCCTGGCCTGCCTTTGATAAAGCCATGCTGACTATTTCTAATCATATTATGCCTCTACAAATGTTCATAAATCCTGCCTCTCAGAATCTTTTCCATCAACTTACCAACCACTGAAGTAAGACTCACTGGTACATAATTTCTTGGGCTATCTCTATTCCCTTTTTTGAATAATGGAACAATATTCGCAACCCTCCAATCCTCCGGAATCTCTCCTGTCCCCATTGATGATGCAAAAATCATCGCCAGAGGCTCAGCAATCTCCTACCTCGCCTCCCACAGTAGCCTAGGGTACATCTCATCCAGTCCCAGAGTCTTATCCAACTTGATGCTTTCCAAAAGCTCCAGCACATCCTCTTTCATAATATCTACATGCTCAAGCTTTTCAGTCTGCTGTAAGTCATCCCTACAATTGCCAAGATGCTTTGCCACAGTGAATATAGAAGCAAAGTACTCATTAAGTATCTCTGCTATGTCCTCCGGTTCCATACACACTTTTCCACTGTCACACTTGATTGGTCCTATTCAGTGAGGAATCAAACATCAAATCAACGAGGAATTTGTGCTGGGGACAGCCCGCAAGTGCTTCCATACTTCTGGCTCCAACATCACATGCCTACAACTTACAAACTGTAACCCTAACCATACACTGCTGGAATGCAGGAGGAAACAGAAGCACGTGGAAGAAACCCATGCAGTCACAGGGAGAATTTATGAACTCCTTACAGACAGTGGCGTGAATCAAAACCTGATCAATGCTTGTTGATCGCTGGCATTATAAGGCGATTATGCCAACTGCTACACTAACATGGCACTCATAGTTTATTATAAATTATAGTTTCAACAGCTCGTGGTCAGATTTTTAAATGCCTGAGAAATCAGATAATGAAATGGAAATTGGAGCTTCTGGCTCAAATTCTCCTACTCCCATTATTCAAGTAGTTGTTCTGTTGATTGTAATGCCTTTTCACTGTGACAGCTGATTCCATTCTTTCACTCATTTCCTTCATGATTGACAACCAAGTGCCATCTCGAATCACCCAACTCCAGATCAGTTCTAATTGGCAGGACTAATTTCCAATGGTCCTTGGAGTGATTTCCATCATAAATTACACAATAAACCAGAAATCTGCCAGCATCTGGGTGACAAGAATACCATAAAAATTGCATTATCATAAAATTTAAGCAAGATCAATGTATCCACAGGCTGTTGTCCATCCTCCAGTCTCCCACTCCCCAAACAACTAGACTCCATCTCGAAATTAGGGCTAATATTTCAGTGAGCAGGTACTCATTCTAATAATAGCACCCAAGGGAAAATGAGATGCTGTCTTCAAATCCAAATTAAGTAACATTTTCAAAGATTCAAATTTTCAAAGTACATTTATTATCAAAGTAAGTATACAGAGTACAATTCTGAGATTTGTCCTCACGCAGGCAGCCATGAAATAAAGAAACACCATCGAACCCATTCAAGAAAACATCAAACACTGAATGCAGGACAAAGAAGAACAAAAAGGGAGAGGAGGACTGGTCAAATGCAGGCCGAACACCTGCCCCTCCTCTGCTGTTGGCCTCGTTGACTTCAGCCTTGCTCGACACCTCAGTCGCAGATAAACAATTGAGTGAATCATGGGCTTGCACCCTGTCTCCAGGCTACCAGGCCTTGAGGTCACACGCTCCACTCCAAACCTCATCGCACTCCCTCAGGGACAGGAAAGTAACTTGCCAGATTATTCCATCAGGCCCAAACCACACCATCAAAATGTAAATCATAGGTTCCAAACCCACGGAGCTTAGCAGTAGAAATATATTTGAAAGGAGAAGAAATAAACAGTAGTTTAGTAGGCTGGCTACAGGACATCACCGGTGGTCACATTGTTCGCTGATGCCATGTTGTCAGTGCTTTTTGATACATTTTTGATAAATTCTGATACATTATTTGAATAATCTCGAAGGCTAAATGGGTGAAAGGATTCTCAGCACTCTCCACCAATGGGAAGCTCCTTGTCTCTGCCCAGATCTGCGGTAGATTGATGGAGACAACACACATCAAAGTTGCTGGTGAACACAGCAGGCCAGGCAGCATCTCTAGGAAGAGGTACAGTCAATGTTTCGGGCCAAGACCCTTCAGGTGTTTGCATAGATTGATGGAGATTGTTTTAATGTAGTATCTATCATACAGCCATAAGTGGAAGATGAGCAAAAGGTATCCAGCATTCCTGAAAACCTTGCACCATAATCTGGACAGCTAATTCAGAGATTAAATTACACATATACTCCTGATCCGTTTGATGTACTCCTGAGAATGCCGCACGAGTGGCAAAGTTATCAAGAAGCAACACCTAACAAAGCTATAGTTAACTAAATAAAAACACATAAAATATGGGAGTGGCATGGTAGCATAGTGCTTTACAGTACCAGTGACACGGGTTCAATTTCCACCACCGCCTGAAAGGAGTTTGTAACCCTAGGCTAGGGTTAAACCTGGAGTTGCTGTGTGATGTGGCTTGAAGGGCTGTACCTCGACAAATAAAAATGCTGGAGGAACTCAGCAGGTCAGTCAGCATCTATGGAAATGAATAAACAGTCGATGTTTCAGGAAGAGAGCCGTCATCAGGACTGGAAAGGAAGGGGAAAGACTCCAGAAGAGAAAGGTTGGGGGAGGGGATGGAGGATAGCAAGAAGGTCATACATGAAGCCGGGAGGCTGGAGATGAAGGAATGTGATAGGAGAGGACAGTGGATCATAAGAGAAAGGGGAGGAGGAGGGTTTAGGCAGGCGAGAAGAGGTAAGATGCCAGAGTGGGAACAGAAGAAGAGGGGAGAGGGAGGAATTTTTTTTTACCAGAAGGAGAAATCAATTTTCATGCCATCAGGTTGGTGGCTACCCAGACAGAATATAAGGTGTTGCTCCTCCACCCTGAAGGCGGCCTCATCATTGCACAGGAGGAGGTCATGAACTAATGTGAGAATGGAAATGTGAATCAAAATTAAAATGTTGGGCCACCGGGGAATTTCTGCTTTTGCTGGATGGAGCAGAGGTGCTCGACAAAGTGGTGCCCCAATTTTATTTTGGGTTTCACCTATGTAGAGGAGGCTGCATCAGGAACACCAAATACAATAGAGGACCTTAGCAGATTTGCTAGTGAAGTGTTGCCTCAACTGGAAGGACTGCTTGGGGCCCTGAATGGAGGTGAATAAGGTGAACTAAATAATTGTTTTATAAATGTTTACTTGGAGAAAGATGCATTATATGCAGAGTGGACAACAGAGGCCATTCTACGAGAGATCCATGTATGAAAAATGATGATGTGGAGATGAGGGTAACCTACCAGAACAGTTTATTGTATACTGCTGGCCTTCTATCTATTTGTGGTATAGATTGTTTCAATGCATTGTAAAGGGTTAAACAGGAAAGTCACTTTCCCAGTGTGTAGGATGTAGCTTGATCTAATTACAAAGGACTTCTGGTAAGGTGGTGGTGTGTTCAATCACAATGGCTTCTATGGAGTCAACCAAAGATGTTATTGTCCTTTTTAAACATATTTCTTATGATAGCAAGACTCTGCTGGACATTAAGAACTTAAAGTACAGTAGGTCTGCCCCATAAGCAAGATGCTCGTTGGCAGAGAAACTGAAGGATCAGGACTTGGTGCAGATCATGCTGCTGCCTGCGACAGAGAGGCGTTGGAGGATTTGGTGCGCAGTCTAACAGTGAGTCAGATTAGCTGCTTTTCTTGTGATCGCAAGACCTTGGTGGACAGTGGAAATGTGGAATGCTACAGGTCCAATTCACTGATTTATTGGCAGTCTACAGGGGAGCTGCATGGCCTTGGTTGTGCTGAGGACTAACCCTCAAGCCAGTGTCACCTATTTACAGCCACCCAGGAGAGAGGTGTCTGAGTCTGTGTGGCACAGCGTCCAAGCTGGAGTCACGTTTGCCCCCCCACCGTTACACTTGGCAGAAGACAAGCTATATTGTGTTTGGCTGTAGACAGCTGCAACGTACATGGACTCAGGATCTTGGAATATTCTTTTGTGTGACTGCATTTTACTGATATCTTATATGTGTTTGCTATCTTATACTGTATGTGCCTTGTGCTATGTGAGACTGTTTTGCACCTTGGCCCCAGAATAACACTGTTTCGCTTGGCTGTATTAATGTGTATTCATGTATGGTTGAATGATAATTAAACCTTAACTTGATTTGCTCAGTCACAGGTCCAGAATAATCCATTTTATTATAATATAATCTGAAGAAGAAAAAAACTTTTCAAATGATACATTTTAATATCTTAGTTTTACCGTGACAAAATTTAACAAAATATTTCCGGCTCTACTCTGCAGACAATTAAATAACTCTACTTTTAAAGTATTACAACTTCATGTAAAACACGTTACATAAATTAATATCAAAATATAACTTTAATATCAAACATAACAAAGAGTTAGTTTTTCCAGCATTATTCCAAATTGTGTTTGTATCTCAATCCTTTCCATAAGGATTGATCTGCTGGTGCTAGTTTTACAGACCCTGCGCCATTCCATCAAAATACTCATCCTCACCAATCAGTCTAAGCATTAATGTACTACTGAAATACTTTCTGAAGTGTGATCATTGTAATGCAGGAACCACAGCAGCCAATTTGCAGATAGCTATCTTCCATTTATAGTTACATTTAGCTCTTTGGTAACATACTTTAAAAGAAAGTACGTCACCAATGTTGGTCAGGAGACAATTTCCCTGTTCTTCAAAATGTAACATCCATTTAATATTTCACTTGTAGAGCAATGCCTCTTACAGAGCAGCACTCCTGTTTAGTAACATATCAGATTTTGTGCTTACTTACAGGTACAGTGTGGACAGACCCTTACAGCCCAACGAGCTGCACTTGCCAACAACCCACTTATTTCACTCTAACCTAATCACAGGACAATTTACAATGACCAATTAAGCTACTAAACAGAACATCTTTGAACTGTGGGAGGAAACCCATGCAGTTCACGGGGGGAACGTACAAATTCCTAACAGATGGCACCGGTGCCAGAGTTGAACGCCAAACCCTGAGACATCCTGAGCAGTAATAGTGTTGTGCGCTAACGTGGCGCAAATCTTGACGCAAAACTATCCGATTCAAAAGTGAGTATGGTACACATTGAGTTCAGCTGACTCCTCAGGATGCTTTATATCGCAGCACATTTGTTTTAACTGAAAACCATAACAGCACTTATGAATTTTTTCAATTTGCATTTATACACTTTTTATTTTAGTGTAGTCCAACCCCTCCAAAACACATGACCAAGGGAGTAGAATCAGATCAGAAAAGGTGAACACCAAGCTGCAAATGGACTTAGTATTAGATGCCCTAAAACTTGGTCAAAGATGTAGGTGCGAGGAGCATAGTAAAAGGAGGGATTTAGGGAAATAATTTCAGTCTTTAAGGTATGGGCAGCTGAAACCTTGCTACTATTGGTGGTGTGAAAGGATTAGTCGTGACACAAAAAGTCAGAGTTGGGAGAAAGATTAGAAATAGAGGGATGATTAATATTAATGGAGAATCTTGTAATGAAAGTTCCTATTAATAAACAGAATTGTTCCAAAGTCTGATTAACACTGCCATTTAATTTGACTTTGTGACATAATTTTGTTGAAGAGTGGGTGCCAATGAATTAATAAAATGTAATAAGCAAATTCACAAGTGTTAAAAATCAAGAATACTGTCAGCTGAGCACTGGAGTTGTTGCCTGAACACATAATCCTAACTCTCCTGGTAAAAAACTGACAGAATAAAATTTACCTCAGTTATACACTGTCAACTTTTCTATCCACTAAATTCACATCTGATGTTATTCACTGGTGGTTCACTTGTCGTGTCTGCCACAGAACCAGGGCACAGAAAGAGGTATTTGGCCTCTCAGGTCCATCTCAATTATCAAGTACCCATGCACTTTTTGTACTTACTAGTACCTGTCTGCTTTTCTATGCACTGATGATTCAGGAGCTTACTTACATACTCTGTAAAGATTGTGGAGTATCTGCCATGGCTAAGAACTCAGGCAGTATGTTCCAGATGGTCAACACCCTCTGAAGTCACCAGTTCAGCTCTTAATATCTGTCTAACTCTTCTCAATTGGCTTCTGCAGTCAGGCTAGTCAAATTTTATTTGTCTCCTTATGTTCCAAATCACTGGGGTGGACCATGATCTAGTGCAGTAGTATAAAGCAGATGGTGGATGACCTGGTTCACAATGAATTGAAAACGCAGAGTGCAATATGGGCTTTCAGATTACTATCAATCATTTCACCCTGATGCACAGAACTCAAGGTCTTTCCCACCTCATCATCCATTCATTACACAAAAAAGTTTTAATGTTTCAATAATGCTTTGTCACTTTTGTTTTCTGTATCACAAGCTCGTTAAATAAACAGATCTGATTACAAACAGAAAAATGAGAATGGTAGGCAAACATGAGTCTCCAGCTTTTCTAGTGATTGAGGTTTGAGAACTTCAGCCATCATCAAAAATAACATTGAGTTTAAAATAATAACAACTTAATTAAAGTGTAAAGAGAGGCTCCATAAACACTCAAGAATGTATTGGCATGTAACCAATGAAATCCTCACAGCTCTCAGTATATCATTCCTGGAGCCAAATGGCATTTATAGATTCAGTTTTAATCTGATATTGCATAAAATATCAAATCATCTGATGTTACTGTCTCCATTTCTACAACCTGGTAGGTAAACAGAAAATTAATATGGTGTCAAGTGCTATTAAAGGACAAGAAATAAGAATAAATACACATTTTCCTTACACTGTAACAATCACAATGTTTCCTGTTAGTAGTGTTCCGAATATGATTGATGGAACTTAGCTTTCACATTGTGTGCACTACCTCAAACACAATGCAGTTTGGGCTTTTCCCCTTTCACCAATTAACTGATGTTAATACTACACAAGGACAGTTTAACTCTCTCCTGTCTTGACTGAGGAACCTGATGGCATGTGAAACTAAAGAACACAGCACATATCAAAGGCAGTTAAGCAATTTATGTGACATCAATGTCCAGTTGTTGACCAGCTTGCTGATTATTTTCAGTTTTAGTGCTTTGGTACAAAGCCTTGTGCCTACAGGGAACTGGTGTATCCCCATGTCTCAACCACCACACACCCATTGTTATGTGTGCTGGGAAAGGGTAAAATAAGCTAAAGCAGTTTAAGTAGATCAGGATTAGTTCAGGTGATGTCAAGTTACTTATACCCAGTATCGCAGCCTGGCTATATGCCATTAACTTAATAAAATGAGCAAGCATCTAGAATTGCAATGGCAAAAATATGCTCAGTATATCCAACTGACAGTATTCAAGAAAGTGAGCCAGTAATCATCTGTAGTAAATTTTACCGGGGTTTATTTGGATTCTACTGGTATCAGGGACTGAGCAGATGGAACTGTTGATGGATAGTCTTTTCTATAGTCTCCAGTGAAGACCATAAGACAAAGGAGCAGAAATAGGCCATTCAGCCCATCAGATCTATGGCTGATTTATTATCCCTTTCAACTCTATTCTCCTGCCTTCTCCTTGTAACCTCTGACACCCTTACTAATCAAGAACCTAGCAACCTCCGCTTTAAATAAACCCAATGACTTGGCCTTCACAGCTGATTGTGGCAATGAATTCCACAGATTCACTACCCTCTGTCTAAAGAAATTCCTCCTCATCTGACCATCCTTGTGTTCTGAGGCTGAGCCTCACAAGTGACATAAACTAACAACTATCTAGCTAGTATGATGAGCTCCAAGAACCAAATGGAACTGGTTGGCCACTAAATTAAGATTCAAACCTTCATATAAATCAGAGCATTAAGTTTTCATTGAAACCGCCCAGCACCAATGGCAGACCCCATGAACTGACGAGGAGTTGGCCAGCAACCCCATGTGCAGTGTAGCAAGTATCTGACAGAAGTTTAATAGTTAAAGTTGAGTGCATAATCACAAATATTTAATATTTATTACACTCATAGAATCTTCTCCACTAGTTTAGTCCAAGGAGATTGTGTTACCAACTCCACTTTGATATTTCGCTCTCATCATTTTCCTCTGGTTCATTCGGCCTTCTAGCTTGGTGTGCTAAATGCACAAACTCTTGCTCATTTGCTGCCTTCTGAATTCCTGACCCACAGGCACGGCTCGTATCCTTGGTGACAGTGCTACTGGGTGCCACAGCAGAAATATGGCTGCTGCTGGCAGTACCGCCTTCAGCCCGTGCGGCTGGCATTGTCCTGTACAGCTCCAGCTGTGACACCAGGGGGAGCCCCAGGTCGATATCTACTATTTCTTCCAGCTTTGGCTTTTTCTTACAGCTTTGATACTGAAGGATCACCCGCAAGATCAATGGTTGCTGCAAAAAAAAATAGAATTATCTCTTAGAAAACTTCCTTAGAAAGGAATGTAGTTACATTCAATTTGTATACGTATTGTTCAAGTAGTTAAAGAGTAACTTGATTCCAGGCACCACCACACCACAGGGAGAATATATTAGCTCAGAAGGGAATGTTGTCAAGATTCACTGGTACGTTTCTTGGAGCTAAAAGGTTTGATTTATGAGGAAGAGCCTAATTGACTTGCATTTCTTGAATTCAGGTATTTGAGATGTATACAGACTTTATATAATGGGGGGCAAGTCCTTTTGGATGTGAAAATAGGAAAAGAGGTTTTAAAAAATGAGAATTGCACTATTCAGGGAAAATGTAAAGAATCAGAAGAGGAATGGAAGGCTTAAATTGTTGTTAAAAAGGAGAGCAAAACAGGAATCAGTAGATTTATTTTAGTAATGAGGATTATAAATCAATGTGGTAAATGGAAATATGATGGGTCATTTCATTGAATGGTGGTGATGTTTCATGAGGTAAGTGGTTTCTACTTCCTCATTATTTCAATAGCTGAGGCAGTGTACGTGGAATAAAAAGTTAGTCACACTGACTGCAGTGAACGTGATGCGTTGCATTATCGGAAGTGGCTTGATAAGTTCCTGCAACAGAGTTTAGCCAACAAGATTTCAATAAACAGCTGAGCAGGCAAGTGTATTGTTAGCCTGTATTTCAACCCGATTTGAAAAGAAAAATAGGGAAGTCTTATGCAATTATATAGGGCCTTGGTAAGACCACATATGGAGAACTGTGTAAAATTTAGGTGTTTTACCCATGAAAACAGTGCTATGAATATTCATTTGACTGGGCCCAGGGATGGTGGGATTGCTATGAGGAGACTGGGACTGGATGAGTGTTCATACAAATTCTTAAAAGAACTTTACAGGCTAGATGCTGACAGGTTGCTTCCTTTGATTGAAGAGTCTAGAACCAGAAAACACCACTTAAGGGAATTGTCTGCCCTGAAGGACTGTGGAAACTCATTATGGTGCTGGAGACAATGGACTCTTGCTTTCCCAGTGTTTAACTGGCAGGAAAAAAAATCAGCTCATAAATATTTCTGACAGAGCTTAAACACAAAATAATCTGCAGATGCTAGGGTCAAAGCCACACTCACACCATGCTGGAGGAACTCAGCAAGTCGGGCAGCATCCATGGAAACGATCAGTCAATGTTTCGGGCTGGAATCCTTCGTCAGGACTGAAGACGGAAGGGGCAGAGGCCCTATAAAGAAGGTGGGGAGAGGGTGGGAAGGAGAAGGCTGGTAGGTTCCAGGTGAAAAACCAGTAAGGGGAAAGATAAAGGGGTGGGGGAGGGGAGGCAGGATGGGGACAGGCAGGAAAGGTGAAGAAGGAATAGGGGGAAAGCACAATGGGTAGTAGAAGGAGGCGGAAACATGCGGGAGGTGATAGGCAGCTGGCGGAGGGGGCAGAGTGAAACTGGGATGGGGGACGGGAGGGGGAGGGAATTACTGGAAGTTGGAGAATTCAATATTCATACCAAGGGGCTGGAGACTACCCAGACGGTATATGAGGTGTTGCTCCTCCAACCTGAGTTTAGCCTCATCATGGCAGTAGAGGAGGCCATGTATGGACATATCTGAATGGGAATGTGAAGCAGAGTTGAAGTGGGTGGCAACCAGGAGATCCTGTCTGTTGTGGCGGACGGAGCGGAGGTGCTTGACGAAGCGGTCCCCCAATCTGCGTCGGGTTTCACTGATGTAGAGGAGGCCTCACCAGGAGCATCGGAAGCAATAGGTGACCCCAACAGACTCACAAGTGAAGTGTTGCCTCACCTGGAAGGACTGTTTGGGGCCCTGAATGGTGGCAAGAGAGGAGGTGTAGGGACAGGTGTAGCACTTGCGCTTACAGGGATAAGTGCCAGGTGGGAGATCCATGGGGAGGGACATGTGGACCAGGGAGTCGCGGAGGCAACCATCCCTGCGGAAAGCGGAGAGGGGTGGAGAGGGAAAGATGTGCTTAGTGGTGGGATCCTGTTGAAGGTGCCGGAAGTTGCGGAGGCTAATGTGCTGGATCTGGAGGTTGGTGGGGTGGTAGGTGAGGGCAAGGGGAGCTCTGTCCCTGTTGTGGTTGCGGGAGGATGGGGTGAGGGCTGAAGTGTGGGAAATGGAGGAGATGCGGGTGAGGGCATCATTGATGACGGTAGAAGGGAAACCACGAACCTTAAAGAAAGAGGACATTTGAGATGTCCTGGAACGGAAAGCCTCATCCTGGGAGCAGATACGGCAGAGCCAGAGGAACTGGGAATAGAGAGTGGCATTTTTGCATGTTGCAGGATGGGAGGAGGTATAGTTGAGGTAGTTATGAGAGTCAGTTGTCTTATAAAAGATGTCAGTGGACAGTCTGTCTACAGAGATGGAGACCGAGAGATCGAGAAAGGGGAGAGAAGTGTCTGAGATGGACCAAGTGAATTTGAGGGCTGGGTGGAAGTTTGAAGTAAAGTCGATGAAATTGACGAGCTCAGCATGGGTGCAGGAAGCAGCACCAATGTAGTTGTCAATAGAAAAGTTGGGGAGCAGTACCAGAATAGGTTTGGAGCATAGACTATTCCACATAACCAACGAAGAGGCAGGCATAGCTGGGGCCTATGCGAGTGCCCATAGCTACATCCTTGGTGTGAAGAAAGTGGGAAGAGCCAAAAGAGAAGTTATTAAGTGTGGGTACCAGTTCCACCAACCGGAGGAGGGTAGTGGTGGTGAGGAACTAGTGAGGTCTATTGTCCAGAAAGTAGTGGAGGGCTTTGAAGCCTTCTTGATGGGGAATGGAAGTGTATAAGGACTGGACATCCATAGTGAAAATGAAGCGGTCGGGACCGGGGAACTGGAAGTTATTGAAGAGGTGGAGGGCATGGGATGTATCCTGGATGTAGATGGAGAGGGACTGAACTTTGGGTGACAAAATGGAGTTCAGGTAGGCAGATACAAGTTCGGTGGGGCAGGAGCGGGCAGAAACTATGGATCTACCGGAACAGTCAGGCTTGTGGATCTTGGGGAGGAGGTAAAACTGAGCAGTGCGGGGTGTGGGAATTATGAGTTTTGTGGCTGAGGATGAGAAGTCTCCGGAATTGATCAGAGCGGTAATGGTAGGGGAGACAATGGTTTGATGGTTTTTGGTGGGGTCCTGTTCCAGGGGTAAGTAAGAGGAGGTGTCAGAGAGCTGCCGTTTGGCCTCAGTGAGGTAGAGGTCCGTCCGCCAGACTACTACAGCCCTACCTTTGTCAGCGGGTTTGATGGTGAGGTTGGGATTAGTGCAGAGAGAGTGGAGGGCAGTGCGTTCAGAGGGAGTGAGGTTGGAACAGGAGAGAGGAGTGGTGAAGTTGAGATGGTTGATGCCTCGGCGACAGTTGGAGATGAAAAGATCGAGTGCAGGTAGAAGGCCCGGGCGGGGTGTCCAGGAGGAGGAGGAGAGTTGAAGACAGGAGAAGGGGTCATCAGTGGGGGGAGGGGAATCCTTGCCAAAGAAGTAGGCTCGGAGACGTAGGCGACGGAAGAAGAGTTCAGCATCATGGCGGGCACGGAACGCACTGAGGTGTGGACGGAGGGGGACAAAAGTGAGGCCCTTGATAAGGTCTGAACGTTCTGCCCCAGAGTGGGGAAGGTCAGAGGGGATGGTGAAGATACGGCAAGGATTGGGGCTGGGGTCAGAGGAGGGTGAAGAGTAGGAGGTCTCAAGAGGGAGAGGGGGTGTTGGGATGTTCAGGGAGTGTGAGGTTAGGGGATGATGAGGGATCAGAGGAATAGAGGGGCGATGAGGGGTAGAGGGAAGGTTGAAAGTCGCGGGGAGGAAAGAGGGTAGTGGGGGAATAAGACGAGCGGTAGGACCCAGTGGCAGTAAGAGCGGGTCCTACCACTCATCTTATTCCCCCACTACCCTGACAGAGCTTTTTTGGAGATACAAAACATAATGGTGCAGAATCAGGAAGAAAAATAACTACTGTTGAATGTACTGTGTTACAAAGGTGGAACAAAGCAGTCCCACCAAGGAAAGGGACAGACCATGAAAAGGCAAAAGGAGGTCACGGAAACTAAGGGATAGATGAATGGAACATAAACACCAGTCACAAAATATGGCACCTGTCACTTTGTTAAAAATGTCTCCTTGCTCTGGTGGTGACAGAAGCCACACTGGATGGATTCAAACAGAGAGGTGTAATGGTCCGCAATAGCTTTCTCGAGCTGATTTTTGTTTTATACGGAAGCACATTTAAGGCCTAACAATCAGAAAACTTTAATGTAACCTGCACAAGAACTTATTACCTGAGATTCATGTACATAACTGAAGCTGATATTCCAATAAAATGTCAGAGAGCTGCTATAATGTTGTAAATATTATTTCAAAAAGGAATTATACTAAATCTCTGTTTAATCTCTTCTGAATTTAAAGATACATTTAATTTTGAAGAAGAGCAAAGGACTTCTATCCAATATCCGCTCTCATGGAATCTATGTTAAGTAAAAAATAATTTTATTTCAACTTGGGTTTCTTTTCTAGGAGCATAACACTCCGCCCACACCCCATAATGCAGGGGTAATCTGTATTGCTTTTCTGCATAATTACTTAGAAAATACTTCATTATATATGCAGCATTTTTCTGCACTGACCCTATATCCCCTGATGGCTTTAATATCTAAAATCTTATCAGATAATGGATGCATTAGTGATAATTTTTCAAAACTCGTTAGATTCTGGACTAGTTCCTGAGGATTGGAGGGTGGCTAATGTAACCTCACTTTTTAAAAAAGGAGGGAGAGAGAAACCGGGGAATTATAGACCAGTTAGCCTAACGTCGGTGGTGGGGAAACTGCTGGTCAATTATCAAAGATGTGATAACAGCACATTTGGAAAGCGGTGAAATCATCGGACAAAGTGAGCATGGATTTGTGAAAGGAAAATCATGTCTGACGAATCTCATAGAATTTTTTGAGGATGTAACTAGTAGAGTGGATAGGGGAGAACCAGTGGATGTGGTATATTTGAATTTTCAAAAGGCCTTTGACAAGGTCCCACACAGGAGATTAGTGTGCAAACTTAAAGCACACGGTATTGGGGGTATGGTATTGATGTGGATAGAGAATTGGTTAGCAGACAGAAAGCAAAGACTGGGAATAAACGGGACCTTTTCAGAATGGCAGGCAGTGACTAGTGGGGTACCGCAAGGCTCAGTGCTGGGACCCCAGTTGTTTACAATATATATTAATGACTTGGATGAGGGAATTAAATACAGCATCTCTAAGTTTGCTGATGACACGAAGCTGGGTGGCAGTGTTAGCTGTGAGGAGGATGCAGGGTGACTTGGATAGGTTGGGTGAGTGGGCAAATTCATGGCAGATGCAATTTAATGTGGATAAATGTGAAGTTATCCACTTTGGTGGCAAAAATAGGAAAACAGATTATTATCTGAATGGTGGCCGATTAGGAAAAGGGGAGGTGCAACGAGACCTGGGTGTCATTATACACCAGTCATTGAAAGTGGGCATGCAGGTACAGCAGGCGGCGAAAAAAGCGAATGGTATGCTGGCATTTATAGCAAGAGGATTCGAGTACAGGAACAGGGAGGTAGTACTGCAGTTGTACAAGGCCTTGGTGAGACCACACCTGGAGTATTGTGTGCAGTTTTGGTCCCCTAATCTGAGGAAAGACATCCTTGCCATAGAGGGAGTACAAAGAAGGTTCACCAGATTGATTCCTGGGATGGCAGGACTTTCATATGAAGAAAGACTGGATGAACTAGGCTTGTACTCATTGGAATTTAGGCTTGTACTCATTGGAATTTAGAAGATTGAGGGGGGATCTGATTGAAACGTATAAAATCCTAAAGGGATTGGACAGGCTAGATGCAGGAAAATTGTTCCCGATGTTGAGGAAGTCCAGAACGAGGGGTCACGGTTTGAGGATAAAGGCGAAGCCTTTTAGGACTGAGATTAGGAAAAACTTCTTCACTCAGACAGTGGTGAATCTGTGGAATTCTCTGCCACAGGAAACAGTTGAGGCCAGTTTATTGGCTATATTTAAGAGGGAGTTAGATATGGCCCTTGTGGCTACGGGGATCAGGGGGTATGGAGGGAAGGCCATCTGAGTTGGATGATCAGCCATGATCATAATAAATGGCGGTGCAGGCTCGAAGGGCCGAATGGCCTACTCCTGCACCTATTTTCTATGTTTTCTATAATTGCAATTAGTGACTGAACCATCACAGTCCTTTGGAATCCCAAAGATCAGCTTGTGTGTAAAGAAATTTCTTCTTGCCTGGTCCTGAACTGGGAGCCCTGATTTTAAATACCCCAGCATGGGGAAACATCAACTTCACATTTACCCTGTCAAGCTCTTTTCAAAGTTTGTATATTACAATGAGATCATTTCTCATTCATCTAAACTCCTGACAGCACAGACCAGGTTGGCTTAATCTCTCTTTGAATAACAAACCCATCAACCTAGGAGGTTGTGAAAGGTGCTGAGAGCATGTGAGCTTTTTCTCTTTACCTTCAGTTTATGCAGGCCACACAGCTTCAATGTTGTGTCCGATTGCTGGTTGCCATCCAGTGAAGAGAACAGGGAATCTATTTGGGATGAGTCTCCATCGAGGTCTGAAATGTTATCGGCAAACTCCTGGAATAAACAAGTAATGCAACTCATTTTCTAACAGTTGTTCATGCAAGAGTAAAAAAATCTGAAGTATACTCATTCATTCATTTCGCATTTAAACGTCCTTTTCCCATTGTTTCGTTAAACAGCCCTTTATATCATTATAAAAGATGAAGCAGCAATTTTCTTGAATGGAGGGCACAACCAGTAGCATTTTTTGCAGGAGTGAAAGATTTGAGCTTGGCCCACCCCTCATGTCAGTCTGCGTTGGAGAGGGTCCAGAGGAGGTTCACGAGAATTATTCTGGAAATGAAATGGTTAATGTATGAGGGGTGTTTGATGGCTCTGGGTCTGTACTCACTGGAAATTTTTAGAAAGTGGAGGGATCTCACTGAAACCTATCAAATATTGAAAGGCCCAGTTAGAGTGGATATGAAGAGGATGTTTCATTTAGTAGGGGAGTCTAGGATCAGAGGGCACAGCCTCAGAATAGAGGGGCATACCTTTAGAACAGAGAGGAGGAGGAATTTCTTTAGCCAAAGGGTGGTGAATCTGTGGAATTCACTGCCAGAGATGACTGTGGAGACCAAGTCAATTGGTACATTTAAAGTGGAGGTTGACAGGTTCTTGATGAGTAAGGGCACGAAAGGTTATGGGGAGAAGGCAGAAGAATGGGGTTGAGAGGGGAAATAAATTAGCCATGATAGAGCCAACTCAATGGGCCGAATGGCCCAATTCTCCTATGATTTATGGTCTCATAGAAAATAATGGTTTTGATTGCTGCGAACAAGGTTTCCCAGGACACTGTTCTTTCCGATATACCACACCAGCTATGGAGGAAAGAAATCTTTGGTGTCGAGACTCCAAAACTGAAACTTTTCAAAGGCATTAGTCGGACACATGGATGAATCTGAAAGCTAGTCAACTCCTTTCCCATGGTGTCTGAGCTGTTGCAAAGAGCATTGGCTTAGAAGAGGCATGGGACCTTCCTGTTTACCATGTCTCTGATCTCAATCTAAGGATGACCAATGCTTGAGTTGTACTGGCTTTCATTTTATTAGTAACATATAGGTTAATTTGTAAGTGTTGGGATTCACATCCCACAAACAGATAATTTGATCGTTATTCTCCATCTCTGGCCTCCAATATGTAATTATTCAAATACCTGTGTATTGGGATCTACAAGTTGTGCCTCCAACCTGTTGGTATCAGTTCAAATTGGGCTAACTGTTGCAAAAGGTGAACTGCTGGAGGAACTCACGCTTGCTCTATTGGGTTTCTTCAGCACTTTGTGATTTTTTTTGCTCCAGATTCCAGTATCTGCAGACTCTTGTGTCTCTGGGCTAACTATTGGCAACTCAGGGGTCTTGGATCCCACACTGCCAGGTTTGGGGGTAGTTGTTGTCCTACAGCCTTCGGGCTCCATTTAGCCTCAGTGCTGAATGCACTCCCTTTCAGGGACTTAGCAGTTCATGCTCCAAGTGTTTTTGTTTACATTTTTTTTTACAATTTGCGCGATTTCATCGAGGCATCAAGGTTGAGGGCAAAGGACGAAACTGTGTTCAGCTCAATACTCCGTGGAGTTTACTCGCTTCTGCAGTTGTGGCCGCAACTATTGGCGCTCACCTCAGCACTGAACTGGCCCCGTGGCTATGGCCCGCAACCATCGGGCTCTTTGAGAGGCATCACTTGCCTCCACGTCTGTGGACTCACTTTCGGGGACTGTGTGGTTAATGTTCTGTGTGTTATTTGTTTTTTTTATTATTTGCATGATTCGTTTTTCCCGTCCACACACTGAGTGTTAACGGTCGTTGTTATATGGAGTTTTTTTAATAGGCTCTATTGTTTCTTTGTTTTGTGGCTGCCTGCAAGAAGATGAATCTCAAGGTTGTATATGGTATACATATTTTGATAATAAATGTACTTTAAACTCCATGACTCATTAAACAGTATGATAGAACAACTCATTGCTATTGCAAAAGGGAAGTATTTCATCATCCCCTCACAATTACAGTAAAGGAATACCTGGAATCCTAGACACATCGGGATAGAAAGAATCTGAATCTCATAGACACTGGGATGGAGGATATTTGATCTCCTGCTCTCCTGACATACTTGGATAGGTGTCCTGGTACAATTCTCGTTGGCCTCTCTTAGCATTTTGACGACTGATCAGAAACATGAGCCTGAAATGAGGATTCAGATTGTGCTCACTCACCTTTGGTTTCTGAAGGGAAACCTTACACTCCGATATCTGGGAAGGTCTTGCCTTGATGTTGACATAAATCGTCATCACATTGGAGAAAACAGCACTACAGCTTAGCTCCACTACCACACCACAGGGAAAGCGAATAGTCCTCTTCTCAGGCAGCTCTGCCAATAGACACCAGACAAATATTAGGCCACTGTTCACCTGCTGTACAGTACTGTGCAAAAGTCTTAGACACATATATATAGCTAGGATGCCTATGACTTTTGCATAGTACTGTTGTAATTTTAAGTATTGCACTGTACTGCTGTCACAAAAAAAAACAAATTTCATGTCATATGTGAGTGATGATAATCCTGATTCTGATATGGGTCTCTATTGTGGACTGAGAGTGGGAAGGGGGCAGGAAGAGGGGAATCATATTTGGGGAAAAAGGGAATGGAGAGGAGATGTGCGGGAAACACCAGAGAGACATTTTGCAATGATCAATAAACCAATTGTTTGGAATTAAATGAACTTATCTGGTGTCTCAGGGTTGGGTGCGCCTGCAATCTACGCCATCCCCCGCCCCTGGCACCTCTCTGCCACACCCCTCTCACGGTGCTTCACCATTACCATTCCCAATATCCTTTGCTCCCTCCATATTTACAAACTTGCTCTCCACTCCACATTGACAAATACAATACTGTGCAAAAGTCTTGAGGCAGCCTAGCTTTATATTAAATATGTGCCTAAGACTTTTGCACAGTACCCTATATTGTCTAACTGTTTGCCCTCAGCTCTTGATGCACAGGGCAAATGGTAAAAGGGGAATTTACTGAACTTATCCCAGTTCAAACCACTGGCGACCCGAGGTGACTCCTAGGAACGCTATCACATAACTGAGTCACATTTTAAAGTAAAGAAATTGAGAGGCAGAGGAGTTCATAATAAGAATTTGGATCTAGTTTCAGAGATGTGGAATCAATCCTGATTTTGCATGCTCTCTATATGGCGTTTGCACATTTTTTTTTTGTCGGATGAGTTCTCTCCTGTTGCTCCCAGTACAGTAATGAGCAAAACCAGAGGACATTCATTTAAGGTGATTTGCGGAAAGTTTAGGTGAAATGTCAGAGGTAGTTTTTTTTTACACAATGAATGGTAGGTGCTTGGAACACATTGGTGGTAGAGGTTGAGACAACAGGGACTTTTACAAGTCTCTTAGGCATATGGATAAAGAAATGGAAGGCTATGGGCCGTGTAGGTGGAAAGGGTTAGACTGATCATGGAACATTTTATATAGGTCAGCACATCAAAGGGCCCCAACTGTGCTGTACGATTCTATATTACGAGGGTAAAGCAGTGGATGTTGTCTATATGGACTTCAGTAAGGCCTTTGACAAGGTTCCACAAGGAAGGTTAGTTAGGAAGGTTCAATCATTAGGTATTAATATTGAAGTAGTAAAATGGATTCAACAGTGGCTGGATGGGAGATGCCAGAGAGTAGTGGTGGATAACTGTTTGTCAGGTTGGAGGCCGGTGACTAATGGTGTGCCTCAGGGATTTGTACTGGGTCCAGTGTTGTTTGTCATATACATTAATGATCTGGATGATGGGGTGGTACATTGGATTAGTAAGTATGCAGATGATACTAAGATAGGTGGTGGTGTGGATATTGAAGCAGGTTTTCAAAGCTTGCAGAGAGATTTAGGCCTGTTAGTCGAATGGGCTGAAAGATGGCAGATGGAGTTTAATGCTGATAAATGTGAGGTGCTACATTTTGGTAGGACTAATCAAAATATGACATACATGGTAAATGGTAGGGCTTTGAAGAATGCAGTAGAACAGAGTGATCTAGGAATAATGGTGCATAGTTCCCTGAAGGTAGAACCTCATGTGGATAGGGTGGTGAAGAAAGCTTTTGATATGCTGGTCTTTATAAATCAGAGCGTTGAGTATAGGAGTTGGAATGTAACGTTAAAATTGTACAAGGCATTGGTAAGGCCAAATTTGGGGTATTGTGTACAGTTCTCGTCACCGAATTATAGGAAAGATGTCAACAAAATAGAGAGTACAGAGAAGATTTACTAGAATGTTACCTGGGTTTCAGCACCTGAGTTACAGAGAAAGGTTGGACAAGTTGGGTCTTTATTCTTTGGAGCGTAGAAGGTTGACGGGGGCCTTGATAGAGGTATTTAAAATTATGAGGGGGATAGATAGAGTTGACATGGATAGGCTTTTTCCACTGAGAGTAGGGGAGATTCAAACAAGAGGACATGAGTTGAGCGTTAGGGGACAAAAGTTTAGGGGTAACGTGAGGGGGATCTTCTTTACTCAGAGAGTGGTGGGTGTGTGGAATGAGCTTCCAGTAGAAGTGGTAGAGGCAGGTTCGATATTGTCATTTAAAGAAAAATTGGATAGGTATATGGACAGGAAAGGAATGGAGGGTTATGGGCTGAGTGCAGGTCAATGGGACTAGGTGAGAATAAGTGTTCGGCACGGACGAGAAAGGTCGAGATGGTCTGTCTCTGTGCTGTAATTGTTACATGGTTATATGTTATATTATTAACATGGAGTTAAGACTGGGATCAATAATGCCTTTCTAAATGGATGAAAAAAAATGGCCTAAAGGCTTTCCTCACCTGCAATCATTTTCATGATACTTGAGTGAATTAAGATCATGTCAAGTTTGACTGTTACTATAAAAAATATCAGAGCAGTCATCATTTTCATAAAGAAAAAGAAAAAAGAAACTACAAATGCTGGAAGATTGAAATTAAAGAAACAGAAAATCCTGAATGGACCAGGCTGCAGAAATAGCCCTGGTG
This sequence comes from Mobula hypostoma, assembly GCF_963921235.1. Taxonomy (NCBI): domain Eukaryota; kingdom Metazoa; phylum Chordata; class Chondrichthyes; order Myliobatiformes; family Myliobatidae; genus Mobula; species Mobula hypostoma. The sequence continues at coordinate 52,636,794 of NC_086114.1, read as the reverse complement.
AATGGTCATCAGTCTGAAACATTGACTTTGTTCCTCTCTCTTCACAAATGCTGTTTGACCCACTGAGTATTTTCTGTTCTTACTAGCCTAAAGAAACCTGACTTCTGTCAGGAGTCAGCAGGCATCTCAAGGTCATTGGCAGAAGTGACATTTTACATCAAATCAAAAGAAAATCTTTACAACTGAGCTGTACTTTGCAGTAAATATTAGAGCTGCTATTATGTGTGCATAATAAAGAACTTCAGTTCCCAGTGGGCAATGGAAGTGGTTCACCCAGAACTGGAAGCTAAAGTGGTGACCTGGTTGCATGTGCACAGGGTTTGTAGCAGTTCAGTGATAAAATGTTCCTTTATTTGTTTATTTATTGGGGTGCAGTCTGGAGTGGGCTCTTTGAGCCATGCTGTCCAGCAACCCCCCCCCCCCAATTTAACCCCAACCTAATCACGGGACAATTTACAATGACCAGGTAACCTACCAACCGGTACGTCTTTGGACTGTGGGAGGAAACTGGAGCACCCGGAGGAAACCCACACAGTCACAGGGAGAACGTACAAACTCTTTAGAGACAGCGGTGGGAATTGAACCCGGGTCGCTGGTACTGTAAAGTGTTGTACCAACCACTATGCTACCATGCCAGGTTCTAAGGTAAACCCATGCCAAGTTTGTTTTTATTAACACATTCTGACTGGTGAATATGGAGAACATCCCACCTAATTGTATAAGTGACCTGAAATCTCTGTTGCATTCCAGCTGGTTACATGCACTCTGACACCAGCCCATGAATAAATCGCATTCAGTTGAGAATCAATTTAAACCCTGTTACATTCCATATACATACTGAGTAATCTGATGGAGCACACAGTGGACTAGGTCAGAAATAAGTCCAATTTGTTTCACAAATGGCCTTGAAACATTCTCCTCTCACTTCAGACTTGTTCACTTAAACCAGGGGGTTCGCAACCTTTATCTTTAATACCCTTAACATTAACTGAGGAGTCTGTGGACCCCCAGTTTGGGAACCCCCGCCTATATTTGCCTAGAAAAAAAGACTGACTGTATACCACATCAATGCCTCTCATATACTCCATTACTTCAGAGCAAACTGTTCCAGCCTCTTCCTATAGCTAATAGTCTGTCATTCAAGCAATATCCCAATTAATTCCTTCTGCACCTTCTTCAAAGTCTTCGTTATCCTTCCTGCAGTGTGGTGTCCAGATCTGCACATGATGTCCCACATACGGCCTAACTAAAGTTTAAAGTTTTTGTTTTAAAATTATCTGAATTTACACAGCAGCAATTCCACTCGACTCTGGTGGGTGAAGAGAATGGGCTGAAAAATTCCTCATTGGGATGTTTTTGATTTTCTTTAAGAGATTTCAGGTGGATTTGATAGTGGCCTCATATTTGCTTTCCGAAATAATCTTCCTCACAAAATTAAAACAAAGGTATATTTCATATGATGGAGGAATGTAAATACTGTACAGGGAAGGGCCAGGGGCTACTTCACACCACCCTGTGGATTACTTTTGGATGATATTTAAAAGAGCTTCCTGTAACCTGGTTGGGGCAGCTGGGCAACTTACCATTGGCTCGTCGCCAGCGCTCGTTCCTGACATGGAGTTGCGCAGTATGTCCTGTCGCACAAACTTCATCAGTCAGTGCACGGCGTTCCTTCAGGGTGTGCCTAATCTCCATCACCTGCTTGCCAGTGATCATCTTGTCCTTCCCCATGTCTGTGGTACAAAATAATAAATCGTAGATTTAATACAGAAACTGGCCTAGAGGACTTGTGTGAGATCAGTCATATTTAATTGCTCTTGTGCATCTTTGTCTTTACAGAAGGTGGTAGGTTGCAATTCACGAACAGCAAAATACAGCATGTACTGAAAACCTGAAATAGGAACAAAGAGTCCTGCAAACACAGAGTGAATAGCTTGATAACCTTTATCAGAGGCAACATTAATTATTCCCCTTTCCGTCATTGCTTCCAGACATGCTTTCTTGCACTTCTGGCTGATTACTATTTATTTCTTATTCATCCATTAACTTCCAAACCCCAACTTCATTTTCTGACAGATTTCATAGTTAGATAGGAATTGTTGGTAGTAAAAGATTATATGAAATTTTAGATTGGGAAATCCAAACATTTTAGGTCCATGAGCTGTTTAATTATATAGTACTGCCATTATTGTCCATTCCTAGTTGTCTAGTTAAGAAGGCATTGTTATAATAAATTTTAAAAAACTGCAGATGCTGGAATGTAAAATGAGAAACAAAAAAAAACTGCTTGAAATAGAAGGTAAAGTTGTATTTAATAGAAGAGAAACAGAGTTAATGTTTCAGAGCAGAGGCCTTCATCCAAATTGGGAAGGAGAGAAAGGAAGCCACAGGCGGTGCATCTCTCTGATGGGGTAAGGGGATAAGCTCTAGGAAAGATTCTCTAGGTAATGACCGATTGGGAACAGCTAGCGAGTGAAAATATGCACAAAAGAACTCGACAAAAGAGTGTAGAAGTTGCAAAATGCAGAATAGGAAGACTTGTTGGGCATCAGTATTTACTCAGGAAACTGGCATAGCGTATATGGAGGAAAGGGAAACAAGCAGTAGTGTCATGGAACATATAGAGATTAAAGAGGAGGAGGTACTTGCTGCCTTACAGCGAATAAAGGTAGATAAATTTCCCGGGCCTGACATGATATTTCCTCAGACCTTGAGACAGACTAGTGTAGAAATTGCAGGGGCCGTGGCAGAAATATTTAAAATGTCCTTAGCCACGGGTGTGGTGCCGGAGGATTGGAGGGTAGCTCATGTTGTTCCGTTGTTTAAAAAAGGCTCCAAAGGTACCCCAGGTAATTACAGGCCGGTGAGCCTGACATCGGTAGTAGGTAAATTATTGGAAGATGTTCTGACAGATCGGATATACAAGCATTTGGACAGCCAAGGGCTGATTAAGGTTAGTCAGCATGGCTTTGTGCGTGGTAGATCATGTTTAACGAAACTTGTAGAGTTTTTCGAAAAGGTTACCAAGAAAGTAGATGAAGGAAAGGCTGTGGATGTTGTCTACATGGACTTTAGTAAGGCCTCTGACAAGGTCTCACATGGGAGGTTAGTTTAGAAAGCTCAGACACTAGGTATCCATGGAGAGGTTGTAAACTGGATTCGAAATTGGCTGTGTGGGAGAAGACAGAGAGTGGTAGTGGATGATTGCTTCTCAGACTGGAGGCCTGTGACTAGTGGTGTGCCTCAGGGATCTGTACTGGGACCATTGTTGTTTGTTGTCTATATCAATGATCTAGATAATAATGTGGTAAATTGGATCAGCAAGTTTGCTGATGACACTAAGATTGGAGGCGTTGTGGACAGCGAGGAAGGCTTTCAAAGCTTGCAGAGGGATCTGGACCAACTGGAAAAATGGGCCAGAAAATGGCAGATGGAGTTTAATGCAGACAAGTGTGAGGTGTTGCATTTTAGAAGAACAAATCAAGGTAGGACATACACAGTAATTGGTAGGGCACTGAGGAGTGTGGAGGAACAAAGGGATCTGGGAGTTCAGATACATAATTCCCTGAAAGTGGCGTCACAGGTAGACAGGGTTGTAAAGAAGGCTTTTGGCATCCTGGCATTCATAAATCAAAGTATTGAGTATAGGAGATGGGATGTTATAATGAGGTTGTATAAGACATTGGTGAGGCCAAATTTGGAGTAGTGTGCAGTTCTGGTCACCTAACTATAGGAAGGATATCAGTAAGATTGAAAGAGTGCAGAAAAGATTTACTAGGATGTTGCCAGGTCTTCAGGAGTTGAGTTACAGGGAAAGATTGAACAGGTTAGGACTTTATTCCTTGGAGTGTAGAAGAATGAGGGGAGATTTGATAGAGGTTTACAAAATTATGAGGGGTATAGACAGAGTAAATGTGAATAGGCTCTTTCCACTTAGATTGGAGAGATAAATACAAGAGGACATGGCTTTAGGGTGAAAGGGGAAAGGTTTAGGGGGAACTTCTTCACTCAGAGAGTGGTGGGAGTGTGGAACGAGCTGCCATCTGACATGGTAAATGCGGGCTCACTCTTAAGTTTTAATAATAAATTGTATAGCTACACGGATGGGAGAGGTCTGGAGGGTTAGGGACTGGGTGCAGGTCAATGGGACTAGCGGAATAAAGTTTCGGCACAGACTAGAAGGGCCAAATGGCCTGTTTTCTGTGCTGTAGTGTTCTATGGTTCTATGTCCATCACCTCCAGTGAAGATGAAAAGAAACAAAAAGGGAAGAAAACAATGCCTCGGCTAGTTTGCGAATATTGAAAGAAAGGACCATTTTCCCATACATATCAGTCAAAACACTGGTGATGGCTTGGAATTCAGGGTGGACTAATAGACCCGCTTCTGTGCTATACATTGGCTGCTACCTTTCCTCTACTACAACAGTGTGTTCACCTCAGAAGTTCTTCAATGTTGTCTAGCATTTTGGGACATTCTGAAGTCACGAATGATACTAAATGCAATCTTTCCAGCAACACAGATACAAATCTCACCAAGAAACCAGGGGAACTTAAATTCAAGTAAGTAAATAAAACTGGAATAAAGAGCTCTTAGCATAATTGGTAATATGAAATTTGTGAAAACTCACCTGATTCTTTACCTTTCAGAAAGGAGTTTTGATGTCCCTGTGTAGTCTGGCCTGAATAGAGCTCCAGTAACTACCTCTGTTATGACCACATGATGTGTCCTTGGTTTAAGATTTATTTATTGGGATACAGCACGGAATAGGCCCTTCCGGCCCTTCGAGCCGTGTTGCCCAGCAATTCCCCGATTTAATCCCAGCCTAATCACGGGACGATTTACAATGACCAATTAACCTACCAACAGGTATGCCTTTGGACTGTGGGAGGAAACCGGAGCACCCGGAGGAAACCCATAAGGTCACGGGGAGAATGTACAAACTCCTTATAGGCAGTGACAGAAATCTTCTCTTAGAGGAAGAATTTAGGGACAGGCCATAAATGCCATAATTACAGTGAGAATGAATACACATAGTCTTAACTCAGAAAATACAGTAAATACCTTGTCCATAATCATTCCTACAGTTCTGATCAAAAAGCTCTAGCACCTAGACCTCTGTACCTCTCTCGGCAACTGGATCCTTGATTTCCTAACCGGAAGACCACAATCTGTGCAGATTGGAAATAACATCTTCACCTCCCTGATAATCAACACTGGTGCACCTCAGGGATGTGTGCTTAGCCCACTGCTCTACTCTCCACCCATGACTGTGTAGCTAGGCACAGCTTAAATGCCATCTATAAATTTGCTGACAATGCAACCACTGCTGCCACAATTTCAGATGGCGACGAGAGAGCGTACAAGAGCAAGCTATATCAGCTGGTTGAGTGACGTCATAGCAAGAACCTTGCACTGAATATCAGTAAACCAAAGGACTGTTTGTCGACTTCAGAAAGGGTAAGATGAGGGAACACACACCAAAGAGGGACCAGAAGTGGAAAGAGTGAGAAATTTCAAGTTCCTGGGTGTCAATATCTCTGAAGATCTAACCTGGACACAACGCATTGATGCAGCTACAAAGGAGGCATGACGGCAGCTATATTTCATTAGGAATTTGAGGAGGTTTGGTATGTCATCTAAAACACTCGCAAACTTCTACAGATGTACTGCAGAGAGTATTCTAACCGGCTTCATCTGGTATGTGGGGGGGAGGGGGTGGAGGGGAGGGGATACTGCACAGGATCATAGTGAGCTGCAGAGAGTTGTAACCTTAGCCAGCTCCATCATGGGCATTAGCCTCTGCAGTGTCCAGGATATCTTCAAGGAGCGATGCCTCAAAAAGGCTACATCCATCATTAAGGATCCCCATCATCCAGGACATGCCTTCTTCTCATTGCTACCATCAGGAAAGAGTTACAGAAACCTAAAGGCACAATGATTCTGGAACAACTTCTTCTCCTCTGCTATCTGATTTCTGAATGGTCATTGAACCCATGGACATTACCTCATGACTTTTTAAAACTTTGTTTTTGCACTGCTTATTATATATGTAAACATACACACTCTTACTGTAATTCACGTTTTTTTTCTATTATGATGTATTGCATTGCACTGCTGTCGCAAAGACAACAAATTTCATGACACATGCCAGCGATATTAAATCTGATTCTAAGAGACCCCTTCAAAGAAACTTACAAACACATGGAGGTTGACATTAAACTTCCTAATAAGAGAGCACACTTTTACAACAGTTTCCATGATAATCATTACTACAGCTAAGGGCAGATAATTAATGGATCCTTGTTTTCTTTCCCAACATATGTTTTTCTATTGTGTCTTCTCATCACTTCCTGACTACTAGTCAACGAAACCAGATCTTGTGCTTGCCAACACCACTACATGCTTTTAGGAAGTCCGGTATTCCCTCCTCTTTAAAGTATTGATGAGATGGGGAGACACTCTAACTTAGAAATTCAAGTGTATCTCAAACAATACTAACCCACTGTAAAAATCTGTGTTCAGTGTATGTAACTTGGTCCTCCTGACCTTGGCCAGGTACAACAGTTCAGCCGGAAGCTTAGAAGGACCCCAAGGATGAATACTGGGGCTTTGGACTGGAGACTTAACTACAATTTGATAGTCTTATTATGGATAAATGGGGAAAAGAATGAATCCAGCTTGTGTGGTAACAGTAGCAGGGGCCTTGAAACCCTGCATTTTGTGAAAGTGAAGACAATTGGGAAGCTGACTAGCACTAGGATGCTGATGGGAGAAAGGGGATTGGGATAATCTCTGAATAATATCTCAGCAGCTGCACATTTGGAGAAGGCTGGCCGCCATTCAAAGGTGAAGCAAAATATTATAAGGAGGAATCAGAAGACTGGGTGCACTTGGGGAGTTGGTGTGGTGAAGATACATGAATGTCAGGAGAGGAAATCCAATGATGAGGTATGTAGGAATATAGGATGGCACAAAAATGAAGTGGTATTTTACTTAGAACAAACTTTACAGTTATCCTAGCAGTACCCGATGACTGATACACAACACGGTCCAAGTTCCCCAAAATGTTGCATGGGGAATGATGTCACCTCACGTGGCTCTGATGTGGAAATCGCATTGTGGTTGCAAGATAGGAATTGCCTGGTTGAGTTTTCCATGTGTCACGAAGAGACTCTGAAATGGTCATAATCATGCTTTACGTATTGCATCATTCCTAAATAAATATTTGCAATTGAAGCAACAAGTCACAATGGTGACCCAGGTTCAATCAACCAAATTGCTGTTCACATGGCAGAGGAAAACCAACACTGTTAATCAGCACAAGGGCCATTGTTTTGAGAGGGACTAAACCACAATAATGGAACATTCAACATTCACAGAGCAGCAGTGCAGGGGAAGTCAAAATCTTTATTGTGTTGTGCTGGCTATTTTCTGAAGCACAAATGCAACAAATTACTTCAAATAATTTCCAGTAGACTCTGTCCTTTTTAGTCCCTGGCAGCTTGTCAAATCCCATGAGCAAAAGCTCATTAATCAGTACGCCTGGATCTATTTAAACCCTCAGAGCCTTTGATCTTGATCAGCAGTCAAAAAGCTATAAGCACTTTTCCATATTTCTATCCTGCATCAAGCTGTTGGTCCAGTGCAGAGGCAGCTGTCAATGAGCACGAGGTCAAGAGAATCAAGTTTCCTCTATCAGAAAGCTGTGATAATTTCAGGCAAATTAGGTCATTGCTGACGCAGGTAACAGCTTGCGTGGATCCAACCACAAAGAGGAGTATGATTACTAGGCAGAATTTTTAAAATGGTAAGGTTATCAGCCAGGCTGAGCTGGCTGATGTTGATCAACAATTCCGTGCATCACTGAAAAAGTGGTTTGAATTTGCTCAAGTAATTTTTTGGCCTCTCTTCTACAACAACACCATACTTTTACCAATGGATTAAAGGGTTCTAAAAGTTGTAGGTTCAAGACCCACTCCAGAGACCTGAGCACATAATCTAAGATAGGTGTACAGCACTGGAGTGGGGTGTCACATTGGACTTCGCATTTTCCACATTAGATGTTACACATGAAGTATCTCCAAGATATGTATAAAAATGTATAACAGGGAGCTCGAAGTAAATTTATTATCAAAGCACATATATGTCACCATTTACAACCCTGAGGTTCATTTTCTTGTGGGCATATTCAATAAACATAACAGAATCAATAAAAGACTACACTAAAAAGGTGGGCAACCAGTTTACAAAAGACAACAAATTGTCTTACAAGAATAATAAAAAGAAATGATAAAAATAAATATGCAATAAATATTGATAATGTGAGATGGAGAGTCCTTGAAAGTGAGTTTATGTTCACAGTTCAGTGATGGGGCAAGTGAAATAAGTGAAGTTATCCCCTTTGTTCAGGAACCTGATGGTCGAGGGCTAATAACTGTTCCTGTACCTGGTGGTCAGAGTCCTAAGGCTCCTGTACCTTCTTCCTGATGTTAGAGATTAGAAGAGAACATGGCCTAGGTGGTGGGGGGGTCCCTGATTATGGATGCTGGTTTCCTGCAACAACACCCCGTGTAGATGTGCTCAATGTTGGGGAGTGCTTAGCCCATGATGGACTGGGTTATACCCACTACATTTTGTAGGGTTTTCTATTCAGCTTTGGTGTTTCCATACCAAGCTGTGATGCAGCCAGTCAATATACTCTTCACCACACATCTATAGAAGTTTGTCAAGCTTTTAAATGTCAAGCAGAATCTTCACAAGCTCCTAAGGAAGTAGAGGCACTGCTGTGCTTTCTTTGTAATTACACTTAAGTGCTGGACCCAGGACAGGTCTTCTGAAATGATAACACCAAGGAATTCAAAGTTGCTGAGCCTCTCCACCTCTGATCTCTTGATGAGGACTGGCTCATGGACCTCCGGTTTCCTCCTCCTGAAGTCAATAACCTTATCATCAGCCCAGCCTGATTTTCCCAAACACAGCTTTCAAACAGATGATTTGGATCATTATCTCATTGTTGTCTGTGTGTAAATAGCTAAGGTTCCTTCATTACATCTACACTCCAAAAATTCCTAATTGGTCTGAAGTTCTTTGGATACCCCAAGATTGTGAACAAGATGATATCAATGGAAGCTCCTCAATGATCAAGAATTATATTGTGGTATTCACAATTAAAAAGTTAACAATTATCATTACAGGATGCAGTGGAAAACTACAGACTGTGAAGGGCACTACCTTATTTCCACTTGCATTGCAGCCTATGCTTGTTCTCTGGGAGTACTAATAAAGTGGCTACTGAGTGCATGTTTGTGGTCTTCTGCTGCTGTAGCCCATCCACTTCACGGTTTGACGTGATGTGCATTCAGAGATGCTCTACTGAACATAACTGTTGTAACGCTTGGTTATTTGAGTTGCTGCCGCCTTCCTGTCACCTTGAGCGAGTCTGGCCATTGTCCTCTGAACTCTCTCATTAACAATGCACTTTTGTTCTCAGAAATGCCACTCACCGCATATTCTTTTGTTTTTTGCACCATTCTCTGTAAACTCGAATCTATAAACTGTAACCCCAAATTAGCAGTTTATGAGATACTGAAACTTCCCCATCTGGCACCAATAATCATCCATAGTCAAAGTCACTTAGATCACATTTACTCCCCCATTCTAATGTTTGGTCTGAAACTCTTGACCATGTCTGCATGCTTTTATGCATTGAGTTGGCTGATTAGATATTTACATTAATGAGCAGGTGTACAGGTATACCGAATTAAGTGGCTACTGAGTGTAGTTACAATTCTTCCATTACATTAAGTGCTTGTAATATGTGAGGGAAGGAAGCATTACATCTCGGGGGTAACAAGGAACACTGACACCACAAAGCCCCTCCTCCATGCCAAATATACCACCCAAACATAAACATATACTAAAATGTGTATGCCAACAAGAAAATAAATCTCAGGGTAGGTATATATATACACACCTTGATAATAAATTTACTTTGAACTTTGATCTTTGATGAGGTAGTCGGTGCTGTTCCATTGCTGAGGCAAGATTAGGGTTATGCAGGTCATTTCAAGAATTTAAGAACTTGATGTTTGTAGGAAAGAAGCCATTTCTGAATCCAGTAGTGTGGGACACAGGGCTTCTGTACCTTATGCCGGATGGTAGCAGTGAAAAGAGGGCTTAACCTGGAAGGTGGGGATCCTTGATGATAGTTGCTGCCTTCTTGAGCCTTCTTCACCATTTGATCATGACACATTTATTATCTCTCTCTTCCTCATTCACCTGTCTTCTCCTTGAAACCTTTCACATCCTTACTAATCAAGAACCTATCAACTTCCGCTTTAAATATACCCAATGACTTGGCCTCCACAGACATCTGTGGCAAAGAATTCCACAGATTCACCACCCTCTGGCTAAATAAATTCTTCTCAACTATGTTGTAAAGGACACCCTTGTATTTTGAGGCTGTGCGCTCCGGTCCTAGGCCCTGTCACTATTAGAAATATCCTCTCCACGTTCGCTCTATCTAGGCCTTTCAATATTCAGTAGGTTTGAATGAGATTACCACCCCTCCCCCGCCATTCTTCAGTGTGTACGGGTTTGTGCTATTCCCACTGAGCCATAGCTGACCCCAGAGCCTGTTGTTGGGAAGCACACATGAACTGTGAGGAAACAACCAGAGGTGACACAATAAATTCAATAACCATAATACAATCAATAAAAGACCACACCAATTGGGCGGACAACCAGTGTGCAAAAGACAACAAACTGCAAATACAAAAAGAAATAATAATAAATAAACAATAAATATCGAGAACATGAGATGAAGAGTCCTTGAAGGTGAGTCCATATGATGTGGGAACGTTTCAGTGATGGGGCAAGTGGAGTTGAGTGAAGTTATCCCCTTTGGTTCAAGGGCCTGATGGTTGTGGGGTAATAACTGTTCCTCACCTGGTGGCATGGGCCGTAAGGCTCCGTACCTTCTTCCTGAGGCAGCAATGAGAAGAGAGCGTGACCTGGGTGGTTGGGGTCCTTGATGATGAATGCTGCTTTCCTGAGACAACGCTCCATGTGGATGTGCACAGTGTAGGGGAGGGCTTTACCCGTGATGAACTGGGCCGTATCCACTACTTTTTGTAGGATTTTCCATTCAAGGGCATTGATGTTTCCATACCAGGCTGTGATGCAGCCAGTCAATATACTCTCCACCACACATCTACAGAACTTTCGCATTAATATTGAGTTTTTTTGCACTAATGTATGGGTTTGCAGTTTTTTCCCTTCAGCGTCTTGTACAAATTTAATTTATGTATAACTTATGTTCTGTGTTGTCTGTACTCAAATGCCTATGATGCTTTTGCAAGTGAGTTTTTCATTGTACTTGTACCTCACTGTACTTGTGAATGACAATAAAGCCAATGTGACTTAATTACATTCTTCCTGCCTCAGAAAGACCCATTTATTCTAACTTTGTCTTCTATGCTATAACCAGCCTCAGTTCATGCTAACACACTTTCCATAATGCCATGAGTACTTATCTTGCTCATCAGTCTATTATGTAGCACACTGTCAAATGCCTTCATCTACAGGTTCCCCTCAATCAACTCTGCTGATTGGATCCTCAAAAAACTCAGGCAAAGTACTTATTTAACGTCTACAATTTGCTTGCTTTTTGTTATCAGTTCCCAGTCTCACTGTCAAGGGATCAACCATATGCTCTAGCTATCCTCTTCCTTCCATTATATCCATTAACACCTTTGCTGACTCTTTCAATTTTACTTGCTAACTTTTGTGATCAGTTTTCTCTTGCCTTCTTAATCCTTTAATGTCTTGCCGCTGGTTCTTGTAAAATTGGCAGTCATCTGGTCTGTCACTAGCCCTTGCCATTTTTTGTGCTCTGGTCTTTGATTTAATATTTTCCTTGACCTCTTTTGTTAACTATAGATGGTTTATCTTTCACTTGGAATCCCTTTTTCCAATTGGGATTAAATTTTCCTTATTAACTAGCTACTTAAATATCTTATCCATTGCTTATCCACTGACCTGTTCCCTACCCTACTAACCCAGCCCACACCTTTTACCTTATTATTAATGTAATAACTGCATCCAAAATTCTACTATAAACACAAGGAATTTTGGAAATGCTGGAAATCTTGAAGAACACACACAAAATGCTGGAGGAACTCAACAAGTCAGGCAGCATCCATGGAAGGGAATAAACAGTCGATGTTTTAGGTTGAGACTCTTTATCAGGACTTAAAAGGAAAGGGGACAAAGGCCACAATATGAATGTGGGGGTGAAGAGTAACAGGACTCCTCCCCCTCTTTACTTTGGCTGCTGCCCCCTTCCTTTCCAATCCTGATGAAGGGTCTTGAACCGAAACAACAACCACTTATTCCCCTCCACTGATGCTGCCATATGACCATAAGACATAGGAAGATGAATTAGGCCATTCAGCCCACTGAGCCTTCTTCACCATTTGATCACGACACATTTATTATCTCTCTCATCCTCATTCACCTGTCTTCTATTTGAAATCTTTCACATCCTTACTAATCAAGAACCTATCAACTTCCACTTTAAATATACCCAATGACTTGGCCTCCACAGACATCTGTGGTAAAGAATTCCACAGATTCACCACCCTCTGGCTAAATAAATTCTTCTCAACTATGTTGTAAAGGACACCCTTGTATTTTGAGGCTGTGCGCTCCGGTCCTAGACCCTGTCACTGTTAGAAATATCCTCTCCATGTTCGCTCTATCTAGGCCTTTCAATATTCAGTAGGTTTGAATGAGATTACCACCCCTTCCCCTGCCATTCTTCAATGTGTATGGGTTTGTGCTATTCCCACTGAGCCATAGCTGACCCCAGAGCCTGTAGTTGGGAAGCACACATGAACTGTGAGGAAACAACCAGAGATGACACTGTGGGCTCACAGTAGGTCCAGCGCCCCAGTGGCCTTGGTCACCTCAACTAGCCACAACTGTCAGGCACTGGCATCACCCACCTACAAGCTCCTCCCTGGAGGGCAAAGACTGGCAGCAGAGAAGTCCCAGAGTTGTCACACTAGAAACATACAGTGCTCCAGGACCCCACTGATCTGCTGAGTTTCTCCAGAATTCTACTGTGTTGTCATTGCTACACGCTAGGGGTATTTTATTAATTCTATCTCATTACACATGACCAAATATTCCTGATAGAGTTATATACTGTCCTAAGAAACACATTCCACAAATTAACTTGCCCTTGCCGTTGGATTAGTCCACGTGCCCATGATGATTGTATTTCTCTTTTCCACAGGCCTTTGGTATTCCTTATTTATGGTCTGTGCTATCCAGAAGGAATAGCTTGAGGCTATAAACTACTTCCATCCCTATCTTCCTACCTTCATTATGTTCACCCAAAAACAAATCTATGTCACAATCCACTCCAACTGCATCAATTCTCATCACTGCACTGATTTTTTTCTTGATTAACAAGCCCACAACTGTCTCCTTTCTCTTTTTGCCTATTCTTTTGCAACCTTGAATATTGAATTACCTGGAATATGAGATCCTAGTCCTGGTCATCTCACAACCATGCCTCATTAGTAGCCATTAAATAATATTTGTTTGTTACTATGTGTGGTCTCGGTACATCTAAGTTGTTACATATGCTACACGCTTCACATAAAGTGCCATAGGTTTGAGCTTAATGCTTCAATCTGATTGGACAGCATTCTGACAGGCTGCATCACTGTCTGGTATGGAGGGGCTACTGCGCAGGTCCGAAAGAAGCTGCAGAGGGTTGTAAATCTAGTCAGCTCCATCTTGTCTACTAGCTTACAAAGTACCCAGGACTTCTTCAAGGAGCGGTGTCTCAGAAAGGCAGCGTCCATTATTAAGGACCTCCAGCACCCAGGGCATGCCCTTTTCTCACTGTTACCATCAGTTAGGAGGTACAGAAGCCTGAAGGCACACACTCAGCGATTTAGGAACGGCTTCTTCCCCTCTGCCATCTGATTCCTAAATGGACATTGAAGCCTTGGACACTACCTCACTATTTTTAAATTTATAGTATTTCAATTTTTTGCACAATTTTTAATCTATTCAATATACATATACTGTATAAAGTATAGTGAATAAGATTTACTTATTATTATTTTTTTTTCTTCTTCTATATTATATATTGAATTGAACTGCTGCTAATTTAACAAATTTCACATCACATGCCGGTGATAATAAACCTGATTCTGATTCAGGAATTATGGAATTGTTTGCCCTTTAAATTTAAGTCTGACCTTCCTTTTGCCCGTCCTTGGTTTGTTAATAGTTTTCAATTTCAGCAACATGCTAAGCAAACCCTAATGAACAATGGGTATTGTTGATGTACAGCAGGCTCTGTTGCCCTGTAACATTGTTATTGGGGGGGAAATCAGTGGAAACGCTGGGAATGACTTTTTATTTGTTGCCTTTATATATATTCTCATATATATTACATAAATGGGTTTGTCTGCTTTTTCTGTTTCTATTTCTAAACTATTTGTAACCTGAGCTTTTTATCTGAAAATCTTCTGTACCATATATAGCAATACTTCCTCTTTATGTATTTTCCCTTTTTCCCTTTTATTCTAATAACAAAAATCTTGCACTCAGTAACACTTTTCATGAGTGCAGGAAATCCCAAAATATATTATGAAGCATTGCTGCCTTTTTTGTTTGCAAGTTCCACAAACAGAAATGAGATAAAATTGTCAAAATTTTCAGGATCCTGAGAAAACATTAAATCCATCACTAGCATGACATCTAGCACCCCAACCACCGCCGCTCTCAATGTAGCTGTCACCTCTGCTGCAATGTTGCAACTGGTTTCAATGTCAGGTCTGAATTGGCTTCACAAACCATTATTGGGCCCCTCTCCATTTGTCAAAGCTGCTAACTATTTCAGGCACATCCAGGACTACAAAAATATATCCCTGCTTCCTTTCTCTACTGGGTACTGTTCCTTGAAAAACCCACTTCCTTGTTTTCTCCACCCTTATCTCCAAAAATACACAAGGAGATCCTGTATTTTAAGAAGAAAAATCAGAAGATGGATTTGTCTCTTCCCTTCCTTCCTCCAGCATCCAAATCAACTTCCTGACTTCCCCTCAGCCCTAGTCCTTCCTTGGTTTCTCTCCTGTACTCTCTCACCACCTCCACACGTTCCATTTATCTGTAAAATACAATTCCTGCCCTCTTGGCTACATTTCTAGTACATAAACCATTGATGACCTAACTTCTTTTCTAGAACCTCATTTTACATAATATTGCTAATAACTCTCTCTCATTAGACACTCTCCATCTCCTTGAAAGATGCCATTGTTGTCTCTCTCCTCAGAAGAACTCCTTGACAGGAGAGTCACACAGCACAGAGGTAGACTCCTTGCCCACCATATCCAGTACGCATCTATACCAATCCCATTTACCTCCATCTGGTCTGTACCCTTCTACGCATTGGTGATACCTGTCAAGTGTTGAGAAAAACACCCACCTCCATCATCTTCTCAGGACCTGCCTTCCAGATTGTAAAAAAAACTCCTCAGATTTCCTTTGATCCTTTCATCGCTTACCGTAATCCTATGTCCTTCCAACTAATGCCCCATTTTCAATCTCTAGTTCCTCTCCAATTTCTCCAAATGTGTTGTAAGCTTCCACTTTGTTCTATTAAAATCTGAACACTCTCTGAATCAAATCTTTGTTTGATTTTGTGATAGGCCTCCATCCTATCATAACATCCAACAACTCTGATAAGGCAAAATAACAAAATCAGATTTATTATCACAGATATATGTCATGAAAGTTGTTTTGTGGCAGCAGTACAGTGCAAGACAAGTTACAATAAAAATAAACAAACAAGGAAACAAATGGTGTGAAGGACAAATCGTGAGGTAATGCTCACAGGTACATGGACTGGTCAGATATCATGGCAGAAGGGGAAGAAACTGTTCCTAAAACACTGAATATGGGTCTTCAGGCTCCTGTACATCCTCCCTGGTGGCAGTAATGAAAAGAGGGTGGTGAGGGTTGTTAATGAATGGATGCTGCTTTTTTGGGGCACAGCCTTTTGAAGATATCCTCAGTGGTCGGTTGGGAGCTTTGTGCCAGTGATGGAGCTGGTTATGCCTGCAATCCCCTGCGGCCTCTTTTGATCCTGTGCCAGGCAGTGATGTAACCAGTCAGAATTCTCTCCACCACGTATCTGTAGAAACTTGCTACTTCGGTGACATACCAAATCTCCTCAAACTCTGAATGAAATATATTGGCTGGTGTGCCTTCTTTGTAATTGCATCAATATGTTGGGTCCAGGATAGATTCTCTGAGCTGTTGATGCTGAAGAACTTGATGCTGCTCCCTCCCTACTGCTGCTGATCCCTCAATGAGGATTGGTGTAGGTTCTTCGGACCTCCCCTTCCTGACACTATCTGCAAGGTTGTCATTGCAACACCACTCTACCAGCCGATCAAAACTGAGTGGCCACTTTATTAGGTACACCTGCACACCTGCTTGCCAATGCATATATCTAATCAGCCAGTCATGTGGCAGGAACCCAATGTATAAAAGCATGCAGACATGGCCAGGAGGTTCATTTGTTGTTCAGACCAAACATTAGAATGGGGAAGAAATGTGATCTAAGTGACTTTGACCATGGAATGATTACTGATGCCAGAAGGGGTGGTTTGAGCATCTCAGAAACTGTTGATCTACTGGAATTTTCACACACAACAGTCTCAGTTTAGTGAATGGTGCAAAAATCATCCAGTGAGCAGTAGTTCTGAGGGCAAAAATTCCTTGTTGATGAGAGAGGTCAAAGGAGAATGGCCAGACTGTTCAAGCTGACAGGAAGGTGACAGTAACACAAATATCTATTTATTACAACAGTGGTGTGTAAAAGCGCATCTCTGAATGCACAACCCGTCAACCTTTGAAGTGGATGGGCTACAGCAGCAGAAGATCATGAACATACACTCAATGGCCACTTTATAAGGTACAGGAGGTATCTAATAAAGTGGCCACTGAGTGTATCTCGCCCGTTTGCCTTCTAGTCGCCATCTGAGATTCTGACAACTGCGGTATCATCAGTGAATTTATAGATGCTGTTTGGACTGTGCCTGGACACACAGTCATGAGTGTAGGGAGTAGATCAGTGGGTTAAGCATGTATTCTTGAGGTGCGTCTGCATTGATTGTCAGCGAGGAGATGTTATTACCGATCAGCACTGACTGGTATCCTGATGAGGAAGTCAAGAATCCAGTTGCAGAAAGAGGTACAGATGTCCAGGTTTTGATTAGTACTGAAGTGATATGGTTTGAACTCTTGTTCTGGTCTATCACCTCCTGACTGGCTCTTTTCTATCTATCTTATTGCAGCTGGAGAATTCCTAGTGATGGCTCCTCTTTCCATTGTTGCACCATTGCCTCTGGTGTCCCACAACTTCTGTCCTTGCATGTCTTCCTATCTTATTGCCGTGTTGCCCCTCAGGATCTATGTGGGCGATAATCACTATCAATCAGCTTTTCCTCACCACTACCTTTCCTATTCAGCTATTGTTCCCAGTCTGTGTAACACCCTGGCCCAGTATGGTAGAAATTCTGTCCACTTAAAGATTGGATCAGCCAAATTCAAAAAGGCTTCTTGTATAAATTTTGCATCATTTTCATTTGGTGTATAAATATTCATGACAGTCCATAATTCGGAAAAAATTTGGCAGTGTATAATCACATATCTCCCCGCAGAATCAGTTATTACATTTTGTAGTCTAATTGGTAATGTTTTATTGATCAAAATTGCTACTCCTCTTGCTTTTGAATTAAATGAAGCTGCAACAACACTTCCCACCCAGTCTCTCTTTAATTTCTGATGTTCTGTTTCTGATAAGCGTGCTTCCTGCAAGAAGGCTAGATCTACCTTCATTTTCTTAATGTGTGTTAAAATTCTTTTTCTTTTCTCCGGTCCGTTAAGCCCATTAACATTAAAACTCAAAAAATTCAATAGGTCAGTCATGTTTCTTAACAAAGTTACTCCAATCTAAAACATTACCTAACATCTCAACTCTCATAGTTCCTTGGGGAATTTCTTTAAACTTCACCATGTTGCTATGTGTCTCCCCCGACCCCCAATCATCCAGGCAAAAAGAAAGAAATAAAAGATAGATAAAATATAAAAAGAAAAATAACAAAATACCTCCCTACTAATGTGAGTGAAAAAAACCCACAATATTACTCCCCTCCGTTTTGCGGGTCATGGCTGTCGCCATGATTGCACACATGAATCCCGTAGCGATTGATCAGTATTCTTCCAGCTTCCCGTAACAAAAAAAATTATATATATAAAATTTAATGTCACTTTTCCCAACTAATATTCCTCAAACTTTTACATTTCTTCCCCTCTATCATATAATTAATAATATATTTATATATTCTTCCGCCTTTAAACATCCACCAAGTCTATTCCCTTTCCCAGCCTTCATCCTTAATCCATCTCGCTCCCCTAGATTTCTTCTTGTGTCTGGTGAATATTCAAAGATTCTCACACAAACTCCTCCGCCATCCGGTAATCATTAAAAAATCTTTTTTCTCCGCTGGCCAAAAAAATCTTCAAGATTGCAGGATAGTGCAGTATAAATTGATAACCATCATCCCATAGGACTTTTTTCACTGGGTTGAATTTCTTCCTTCCCTTCAAAAGTTCATAACTTATGTCAGGGTAGAAAAAAATCTTGTCCCCTTCGATCATTAATGGTCCTTTTCTATTCCTGGCAGCTGCCTGTTTTCATTCCACTAGGTGTAACGCAGTCACTTATACCCAAATTTGTACACAATCACATTCACGTTAGCCTTATACTTATTGAATCTAGGCTAAACAATGCTTTCATATTAAAATTCTCAATATTGTTAGCAATCTCAATATGGTCCACTCTTCTCTCCTATCAGATTCCTTCCTCTCCAGCACTTTATCTTTCCCAACCAACTGGCTTCACCTATCACCTTTTAACTATCCTCCTCCTCCTCCCCACCCCCACCATTTTATTCTGTCATCTTCATCCTTCCTTTCCAGTCCTGGAGAAGGGTCTTGGCCTGAAACATCGTTTGTTCATTTCCACAGATGGGGCCCGACCTGCTGAGTTCCTCCAGCATTTTGTGCATGTTACTTTGGATATCCAGCATCCGCAAAAATATTCATCTTTATGGTTTGCAGATCCACTGCTTCGGCTGCTAAAACTCTGGAATTTCTACATAAATTCCTTCCCTCGGCTTAAACCTCTTCCAGAAAGTCTCTTTCTGACCGTGCCTGTTGTCATCTGTCCTGGTATCTCTTCAGGTAGATTGGCATCCATTTATTTTCTCTGTGATTAGATTGGAGCATCGAGGAGCTTTCTGTGCTTATATTAAAGGTGTCATACTGTATATATAATTTCATTGTTATTAGGTCTTTTCCATCAGATTTTCTGACTCTAGACACAATGTAGTTTGGGGGACAATGTTGTGCATAAAATGACTGCTCAATTTTCTCAAATAATAACAAAATATCCTCATTGGTTGTAGCTTCCTGAAGTTGTGAAAGATGGTGATTCTTTTCCCATTTTGTATTTTCAATTAAAGGACACCTTGCTTTAAAGGTCAATTCTATTCAATCAAGAAGCTGGCAGTGAGAGTCTGGCTGAACTACTATAGTCCAGGTGATTAAAATTGGAAGATAACACCTGAGGGCAGCTTCTTTGAGCTCATGCGTGAAAACAGCTTAATTTCTTCCCTTTAATATTTTTATTTTCCCTTTTCAAGGTGAACGGAGTTCTGTCAGAATCCTTGATCTACAGCTGCACTCAAACTGCAGTTCTTTATGGCATTGGGTCCCGCACCTGGGGCCCACTGACTGGCTGAAAGATGCAGGCTAGAAGACGCGTTTTCTTTTTTTTCTCTCTCTCATCAGCACCCACCACCCGAACAATAGCAAAGCCCGAAAGAGGGACCATGATCTGCAGCACAACATGGTTTGCTGCCAATTCTCGAGTCAGAACACTTGGAGTAAAAGTGACGCAGCAGATTTCAACACCGTAATCAGCCAGTTGTTTTGTTAGGCCAGTCTTTCCTCTCACTTTATTTGGGGGGGAGGGCGTGAAGGGGGAAGAGAGAAAGCCTCTGGCGTGTCGAATTGTCGAGTGAACAACTAGCTTTTGTTGTACCGCATATCACGGTCTCTCTTTGGGGGCTTTGCTATTGCATGCTTGGAGGGTGGTGGGTGCTGAAATAAGTGGAGGAGGGGGAGGATTGGCACTTTGCAGCTGCTTGTGCATGGGAGAGGGAAGAAGGGGGCTTTGGGGTTCTAACATTTTCAATGTCACTCATTCTTAGGGGTACTCTTTCTTTTCTCGTGGATGTCTGCAAATAGCAAACATTTCAGGTTGTTTATTGCAGTTACAGTTTTGGTCAGATGTTACAGTGCTTTCTAAAGATGATACACACAGCAATATACACTAGTGGAGGGAACTAATATGTACGGTAACAGATCATCGTGGTTACGTTTTAAGCATCCTGTTGACCTTTGAGTCTCATTAGAATTACTCAATCAGAATCAGATTTATTATCAATGTTTTAAATGATGTGAAATTTGCTGTTCTGTGGTAACTGTACAGTGAAAAGATACAAAATTATTATAATTACTGTATACCCTTCCAATAAAATGAAGAACACCTTATCATTTTCTGGTTATGCATTGTAGATGATGAAAAGGCTTTGGGGAAGTAAGACGTGACTCATTCACTCCAGAATACCAGTGCATTAATCTACTCTTCCATTCACAGCATTCAGGTGGGTGGCCTGGTCATGTTTGACACTCTGACTGCTTATAGTGGGGTTTTGGGGACAGTATAGCCTTTGAGTGTCAAGGTGGTTTGACTCCCCTTTGTTGGAGATTTTCAATCATTTTCACTTGTATGATATGAATGTGAATAATTACTTTCTGCTCAAGCCTGAGAGTTGCCTTGAACTTGTTGCACGCGGGCATCTTTGCTTGACTTTCAAAGGACTAATGAACAGAACTAATGTAATGCAGCCAGTGGTGAATGTCCCCACTTCTATCCTCTTCTATAAAGGCAGCTGGAGGTAGTTGGTCCGAGAGATATTGAAGAACTTCTGATTTAATATCTTTGGACAGAGATGATTGGATTCCAACAAACACAACCCATGAATAAGCAGTACATCATGAATAGAGATGCAATGAGTTTCCTTGAAGGGAAGGACCTGACTTACCCTCAGAGACATTCTCCAAAATCTGAGTGACTTTCTCTTTTTTGAGAATATGCCTCTTAAGATACTTCATAAAGATTCCTGAGCTGTGCTCACCATCTTGTACCTCATAGGCTTCTGCATCTTCACACCTGCAATTACAGTGCGGGTTAAAAGAATTAAGTTTTTCCTCACTATTTTCCATTTTTCCTTCTCGTCTTCTTATCTCTTGAAGGACTACTTGTGCTTCTACAATAGAGTTGCCAACACATTAGCCACCAACACAGGAAGGTAACAATTGTTGTGACTAGACACCAGCTAGATTGATGTTATTGGTGGGTATCTGACCTTGTTAATTTTAACAGATGCATATAGATTTTATTTGTTGGTAAAAAGAGAAAGCAGAATGAGTGTATTTTAGTCAAACAGCTAAAAATGCTGAAAATATTCAGCAGGTCAGGCGGCATTTGTGGAGAGCACAGTAGAGCTGACATTTCACGCTGAAGACGCTTCATCAAGAACTGGAAATGTCAGCTATATTTCTCTTTCTACAGATGCTGCCTGACCTGTTGAGCGTTAAACTATTTTCTGTCTTTATTTCAGATCAATAGCATCTGCAGTTTTGTTCTGATCTTTGAGTACATTTTCCTGTTGAGAAACTACTT
This sequence comes from Mobula hypostoma, assembly GCF_963921235.1. NCBI lineage: Eukaryota > Metazoa > Chordata > Chondrichthyes > Myliobatiformes > Myliobatidae > Mobula > Mobula hypostoma. Next base: position 52,614,886 of record NC_086114.1, on the reverse strand, counting down.
TGGTCACAGTTGTCTTTTGATCTCAACGCGAGGAAAATATTGTTCTGTATCACCTTAGGCATAAGGGATTTTCTGTGAAGTCTCACGAATGCAAGTATAGTTACTCAACCACACCTGAGATTAATCAGCAGTTTCTTTTGACTAGTACTGTTCTACAGTTGTCAGCTCTCCCCTGACACCTTGTCTAACTTGTCACTGAGTCACAGAGCTTTCAAAGAAGATTAGGAATAGTTTCTGTGTCCTAAAAATTTCATTCAATTCAATAGACTAGATAATATCACTTAATCGTCTATGGAACATCTCAATATACAGTATAACTGGGATACCATATTTCCCATAGTAAAATAATTACTTTTTAACAATACTCTTGTTAACACTGGATCAAAGTGCCAGGTTTTAAAGAGTGGGAGAGAGGTGCATAGGTTTCAGAAAAGAATTTCAAATCTTGAAGCCTTGGCAACTGACGGAACAGAGTGCTAATGGTGAAAGATAAATGAATAAATTTGAGTCAAAGGAACGTGGTGACTCCAGGCACAAATAATTCTGCAGTCTTCTTCAGTTCGAAAGGTCACACTCTGTGAAGAGGGAGAACTTTCTGTGGCTGCATTCAGAAGCTGATTGGGAGGGGTGGCTGAGAATGCAAGAGAGAGAGCAACTGAGAGAGGAAACAGTACAAGTAAAACAGAGTAAACAAAGAGAAAAAGTGATCGAAAGAGAAAGAGGGAGTGACTTTAGACCCTGAAAGGAACTGGGAGAATACTCACGTTGCATATCCATAAACGATATTCCCCGTGGGAGCAAGTGGCTGTAGACCTGAGGGAAGGTAATCCTGATTGTACCTGGAAAATAAATGTAGGATTCACTGGAATAACTGGAGTCTCTCAAATGTGTTAATGTTTCTAACGTGGTAGAGTGGCTAAACTAGAAACTGCAGCCAGGGCAGGGGGCAAGTTGTTGCCGCAAGGGCTTGTAATGGGTGGCTAATGGCACAGAGATAGTGGTCTGGTGGTATAATGGGTGATCTTTCTTTACTATTCAATAATGCTTAATGCCTTTTATGCACACTTTGAAAGGGAGAATAAAACCACATCTGTGTGAATCCCTGCAGCATCTGGTGACTTTGTAATATCTGTCTCGGAGACTAACCTCCAAATATCTCACAAAATGATGAATCCTCACAAGGTATCAGGCCCTGATGGTGCACCTGGTAGGGCATTGAAAACCTGTGCCAACCAATTGGTAGGATTATTCAAGGACATCAATCTCTTAGTGCTGCAGTTCAGAAGTTCCCACCTGCTTCCAAAGAGCAAACAAAAATGCCCAAGAAGACCATGGTGAGCTGTCTCATTGACTATTGGCCAGTGGCACCCACATCTACTGTGATGAAGTGCTTTAAGGGGTTGGTCATAGCTAGAATCAGCTTCTGTGATTTACCTATCACTACAATAGGTCTACAGCAGATGTAATTTCACTTACACCGTGTATCGCAATGCACTGCTGCTGCAAATCAACAAATTTCACGATGTATGCTGGTGGTATTACAACCAGATTCTGATTCTGGGTGAAAAAAGGGGATGAGTGAATGAGGGACATAGGATAACAAATCCAGCCCCCAAGCAATCAGGGTGGTAGGTTGGTTTCTTTTTTTTTAAAATGAGTCCTCAGTTCTGAATGCAAAATAATGATACTGCAGCAACCATTCTCATTTTATGGAGGCATGGATTTCATGAAACTGTCCTGATATTGTGGGGAAGATTCACGTCACCAATCATTTTACAGTGTTATCCACCATATTAGATATTAGCCAAATGGGTATTTATGAATAATATTGTAGCTAATTTCACTTCTATGTTTTAAAAAGTATAATAAGATAATTCACTCAGTGTGATTGGGTCTCGGCCCGAAATGTCGACTGTACCTCTTCCTATAGATGCTGCCTGGCCTGCTGCGTTTGCCAGCATTTTTTATGCGTGTTGCCTGAATTTCCAGCATCTACAGATTTCCTTGTGAGTGTGATTTTAATCTTCATTTTAGAGCCACTGTGTTATAGATTTACACAGCATAGAAACCCTTTAGCCTTCAGCCCAACTTTGTCCACGCTGGTCATGGTGTCTGAATTTGGCACATATCCCTCTAAACCTTTCCTATCCATGTACTGTCTACATACCTTTTAAATGCTGAAATTGTCCACCACCAGTATTTCCTTTGGAAGCTGGTTCCAGATACCTACCTACCTCTGTGTAAAAAAACTTGCCTCTCAGGTACCCTTTAAATCATTCTTCTCTCACCTTCAGCCTATGCCCTCTAGTTACACTCACCAATCCATCTTAGCCGCGACTCTTGTAATTTTATAAACTTCTGTTTTCATATGCACACATTGCTTCTACCACTCTTTTGTTGAATGAGGGGTCCTGACTGCATACATAGTCGTTTACAAATTTTTGAGGCATGTATCACAGAGAAAGAAGAGGAACTGCAGCCATACCATTTCCTGCACATATCCAGTAGGAGGACATTGAGGGCCGTGTTCTTCTCTTGCATCCTGCACAGGATTTTCTGGACATTGATGCAGTTCTCTGGTTTGTACGGATTTGGAGCATTGACCGGCACCATGTAGTTACGGCCTGCGCATTCATAGCCATGCCCAGCATAGTAAAAGAGAGCTGTTGAACGAAAACCAGAAAACATATATAAACCATCTGCAGTCTTTTTACTCATATCAACCCATAAGAACCACCTTCTTTGGATATCCTCTACCATCTCCCTGACTTGCCAATTTTAAAAATAATTTAAAAATCTTCAGCAACTCAAACTAGAGGACACAGTGTCCAATAAGTATTCCTGTCTAATTTAACAGCAGCCATAATTCAAGTTAGTAGTGCTGCTTCTTGATAATAAATTTAATGTAGGTGATGGGATTCCAATGTAACTTACATGATATAGAGACAGAGAGATTTAGAGAGTGAAACATTAGACAGTGGATTTGGGGATATGGGGGAAAACAGGGAAAGAGGGTTCTGTACAGTGTCCATATTATTTGTTCAGCATCAGATGAGTATTGTATCATCTGTATAAATATAGCATCAATGTATACTCCAGACCAGGAATTCCCCACCTTTTTTATGCCAGATTGGGAATTCCTGCTCTACACTATGATGATGGGAGTGTAACACGTTCTTTCCACTTTCGCAATGACATTAAATAGTGATATATTAGAACAAGATCAGACCACTGTTCATTAAATTACATTAACAACTTCTAACTTCCAATATTCTTGGAATTTCATCAATTGTCATTTACTGCATAAATGGTCAAACCATTTGTCACTTACCCTGTGGTCGTTACATAACTTATTCAGTAGTTGAGCAGATATTAAGCAAAAGGAAGATCTTTTCACTTTCCGAGGGATTTGCAGTGGTGGTAAGAGATTGCAAAACCAGTGTCACTAATATTTAATTCAGGCATAATTTCACCCATTTTCCCAGGTATAACTTATCCTTTACTAACTCACGAGTTTACCCAGCTTCTTTATAAATACATCTAGCAAAGCACTTCAGGGCTGCTACCACTGGGTGTATCTACAGTCTTGGCATCCTGATAGAACTATACACCTTGGAACTCTAAAGGTTTTATACAGAGTCTCAAGTAATTTATGAAAGTCTTTATAGATTTTAGAACTGAGACAGGTCACTAAAGGTAAAAAAGTAACCAAAGACTTTGCATGTACATGATGCCAGCACTGCGTTAACATCCAATTGCAACTGTCCTGAAGTCTGAAAGAAAATGAATACATTTTCAGGGAACTTGGGTCAAAGGCTTATTTAATATCAGAGAATGTATACAGTATACAACCTGAAAATCATACTCTTCACAGACATCCCTGAAACAAGAAACCCATGAGTGAGAGTAAGGAGTTATGCTCATAAATAAGGTTAGAGATGGCTTTTGTGAATCATCAAAAGTGGTGTAAAAAACCTGGGCTGCTTAGCTTTTTCTTTGTTATATATAAGATGTATTTCCACGCATACATGATCTGGAAATTTCAGCTATAAAAGTTGTTGTAATGCCAATAATGTGTCTATCCTCTTAATGGACCTAACCTTTGTATCTCTCAGTGGTGTCTGTTAGAAATAATATAGGGCTCCTTCTCTTCCTCTGTGCCGGTCTCCTTCACTACATCCCCGTTACCAAACACGGAGGTGAAACTCCGGCAAGCCAGAAATAGTACATTCCACTGCCCTGACACAGGCTGTTGCTGCCTCTTGTATCCATCACTCAACTGACGCCAATGCTGACAACGAATGGAGCAAGTGGACAGGGCGCACTCCACTGCATGCCCCAGCCTCTCCGACTTGGAAAAGTTAAGCTTTCTTGAAATAGCTGTTGTCCACTAATAGCTAAAACCTGACTAATTTGCCAAGTTTACAAAAATTATCATTGCTGACACTACTTAATTAAATTTTTCTCCATCACCATTTTCCAAAGGCAAGCTGCCATCGTGTGAGATAAACTTGTTCCTGTAGTCCTTACCAGCCCATCACAGCAGGAGGAAGACGACAACCAACAGAGCTGGTTGAAGAACAGTCTGTGCTTTAATCTCTCTTTGTGCCATGATCTCTCTTTTCAGGGATGAAATAGTGGGGAGAAAGAAAAGAGGCCACAGTTTCTTATCTTTTCAATTATTCATCTACTGCAGGCTTACTCTGTGGATGAGGCAAGTCTAATTGGAAGCACATATTTGACGACATGCCTTTATCTGCATTAGGGCAAATCTTTATCAGACTCTGAAATTATCAACCAATCTTCATGATTCAAGGAATGGGCAACAAAATGGTGGATTTCCCAGCAATATCCACATCCCATGTGTGAACAAAAATTAGTAAGAAGTTGGTACAATTTGTGAACCATACATATTCATTTCTGTGGCATCTCCAATGTATTGAAATAACCTGAGAAGTTTCGTAGGTGCTTTGCACTTGCTTTGTTCATGTATAGAACACATTATATTCCAATGTGCTGCTACAATCTCAATTTCATCATGAGTGATACTTTGTAAGGAATTTAATGGATGTAAAGTGGTTTGGGATGTTCAGAAGGTGAGAAAAGTACACTATAAATTTCAATATCTTATCCATTTTCAAATATTTGGTTTTAAAAAGACACCTGTGTGGCTTTTTGGCCAAGAACCTCTTTCCACCCCCTCCTGTGTACTTTACTAGACATTTCTTTTTTTGCATGATTCCTTTCCAAATGTCAACCACCAACTCACCTTGACAATTTGAGAGCCTGTGGACAAGTCTCCATTTCTAATCTATAGATTAATATCAACACATCACTATAATAATTTTAGACCATGACTCAGTCCGTAGACTTCTTGGAAAGTCACCTCAAGGTCTGTGTCAAAGCTCTCCATCTGCTTCTCTCATTTTCCATTGCGCACATTGCTATACATAGAGAGGTATGCATTCATATCTTGGAAGTGTGGTTAATGGGCTGTTTGTCATAAACTTTTTAACTGAGCAGCATGTGCCTTAAATCTGGCTGAACATGTGACAAAGCTGACACGGCACAACAAGGATAAGCATTCAGTGGATGGGAGTCTTGGAAAGGGTCTAAATATCACAGCTTCCTGCTTCCTGGAACCTCACTTTGAGCTAACTAGAATCAAAACCTCACAGAATTAATCTTGAGTTCATCTTTGACCTTCTGTTGGTGAAGCAGCAATCAAGAAATTGATGGTTGGTTCTTTGTTGAAATATAATGGATATTAGCTTAGCTTTCGACACTTTCATAGAAAACTCTGGATTCAAGTTAAACTTCAAAGTCTTTAGCACAAAATATAGGCTAATAGAATACTGCAGCAAGGAGGAACCAGTACATGATCAGCAGGATTCTCTTGGTCTGAAAAGTCTACTGTTAGTTTCCTTCCACAGATGCTGCCTGACTTGCTGAGGTCCTTTTTGTGTTGCTCTTGATAATGGCCGAATAATTTACCTTCATGAAACTAGTTGAAGCATAACTATTGGCCACGACATCAGTGAAGAATTCACCAACTTTATTCAATGTAATACAGTGGGATCTGCCACATTTCAAACAATAGACAGAACCGTGGTTTACTATCACACCCACATGATGGTACCACCCCATACCATGCCACATCTGTTTAATGTTGCACCAGGAAATTAGCGTAAGTTTTGTGCTCAATTCTCAGAAATAGGATTTGAAAATTCAGCTTTAAAACTGACATGAGACGCTTGGTGCACACCATGCATTCATTACAGGTAGCTGCCCTACAAGGGGCACAATATCTCTGCAGCTTGACTGCATTTGGCTGCACTACTCATGAAAGATGCCTGTTTTAATTGTTAAACATTCTGCAGGAACATGAATCGCCAGGTAGTATACAATGATACGGTAGCGTAGCGGTTAATGCAATGCTATTACAGCTCGGGGCATTCCAGAGTTAGGAATTCAGTTCTGCGCTGTTATGTAAGGAGTCTCTGTTTGTCTTTCCTGTGGAAAGCCTGGGTTTTCTCTGGGTCCTCCAGTTTCCTCCCACAGTCGGGAGGAACCAATCTGAAAATTCCTAATTTGGACTATATTTCAGTTTTCTGCAGAAAAACTAACTTATACCTTTATACCGAATAGACTAGATTACTGCAAAGCACTTTTTACTAGCCTTCCAAAGCAATCTATTGAGAAACTTCAATTCCTTCAGAATGCTGCTGCTAGACTTTTAACCAAAAACAGGATGAGGGAATGTATCACTCCCATACTATATACTCCTGTATCTTTTAGAATTGATTTTAAAGTCTCTTACTTGTTTTTAAAGCTCTTAACGGTCTGGGACCAGAGCACATCACAGAATTGCTTTCCTTTCATAATCCAGTTCGAGCTCTCAGGTCTTCTTCCACCAGTCTCTTAAATTTAAACAATCTCATTCAAAAGATAATTGGCAGGTCAGCTTTTATTGAAATACACTCCTAAACTGTGGAATTCAATACCTAACACTATAAGGGATTCAGACTCAGTTGACACTTTTACACACCAGCTCAAAAGCTATTTATTTAACCTTGCTTATAACTAACATCTTTCTGCCATTTATTTTCATTTTTCATATTTACACTTTTATCTCATTGTAAAGTACTATGGACTACATCATCTGCATGAAAAGTGCTCTATAAATATAGTTATAATTATACTTCCCTCAAATTGAACTGATGTCGCATTATTTTTGTTTATTGTGTTGTGTAAATTATATATAATTTATTATAAGTTTATGAAATTTTCATTTGTCATGTTTGTAATGAACTGCTGCTGCAAAAGGCTAATTTATACCCAGGCTATGTATGACAATGACAATAAACTTGAACTTGGACTTCAGAAAGCACAAAGGAGCTATAAAAACAAATTTATTAAATTAAAGTTGCCTCATATTCCACTCTGAACTTCACAATATTTTGCTTGATAATGTTCCTGAGAATTGTTTTGGAATGTGATACGACGTCAAAGACTCTATATAAATAGAAGTTGTTCTCACTGTTGTATTACATTCTGGAAATAGGAAGCATCTAGAATGAGACAATCTGCTGCCTCCTACCACTCTGCAGCCAATCAAAATGAGCTAGAATTGGGCGACATGTTAGTATTTGTTGTTTTACTTTGGTGTCAAGGTCTCCAGTGTCAAGGTCTGTGCTTATTTTCCAATGGCAATTTCCTAGCACAGCTACGAACATATGCTTCTGAAACAGAGTGGTTTGAATTACGGGATCTCACCGTTTCACAGTTCACATCCATTCATGCTCCACACATTCAGACTGCACAGAATACTTGCACCCCTCATGTTCCAAAAGACCTGCCATTCACTTTCAAGTCATGGAACTTTTCAGCCCTGTCAAATCATGCTGCATTATCTGAATGTAAGGCCCACCTGTACATGACCAGATCAGGGACAACTTGACTTTGCTAAAGATACAATTCAATCGTGAAGAAGGCATGCCTTCATTAGGAATTTGAGGAGATTCAGTATGTCACCAAAGACTCTTACAAATTTCTACACATGTACAGTGAACTGATACGTTCTGACTGGTTGAATCACAGCCTGGTAAGGAGACTCCATTGTGCAGGATCACAAAAGGCTGCACAGGGTTATAGAGTCAGCCAGCTCCATTACAGGCACACCCCCCCCCCCCACCCTCACAAATCAAGAACATCTTCAAGAAGTGTGCCTCCAGAAGTTTGCATCCATCACAAAGGACCCTCTCCATGCATAATGAGCCCCTTTACCATTACTACCATGGGAAAGGTGGTACAGGAGCCACAAGACCCACATTTCCATGAACTCATGAACACTAACACATTATTCCTTTTTTTTTGCACAACTTACCTATTTTTATAACATGGTGATTTTATGTCTTTCCCCTGTACTGCTGCCATAAAACAACGAATTTCATGTGATACAAATTAGCGATAGTAAATCTGATTCTCACCATAGAAGTAGAAAGGACTAAGGAAATGTTACGTTCCTGCTCCGAAGAGAACTATTTGGCATGTTTCCAAAGACATTTACCTTCTCTGAGGTGAACTTCTCTTCCTTAACAAGGCATTTTTTTTATATGAGCAGGAATCAGCGATACTTGAAATACGGACAACATGAAGGAAAAAAATTTTTGTAGTTCTAGCGATGTATACAAGGGACGAAAGGCTGATACATTGAGTCATTCAACTGCCTCCAACCACCAATGGAAATCGTGTTTGGTCGTACAAAGTGTATCCTGTACAGAATGCCAGTCCCTCACTCTGTGTCCTCTTCCCTGAATATTGCTTACTGAGAATTACTAATCTGCAGTGTTATTACATGCATGGTTAATCCATTCAGTTGGCATTCCCATGTGCTATTTTAATAAGGACTTTAGGTCATTTAATTTAAGAAACTGATGTCTCTGATATAAAAAATATATAAACACGAGAATCCTACCCATACTCACACATCTCACCCACTCTCCCAAACACCCACCATTCTGAATGAAGATCTAAAGTTTAAATCCACTCACTGTCATCAGTCTGGTTATAGATACCAGGCGAGACAATCCTAAATATGCAAATTGTCAATGCTCAGCAGTACGATCTGTCATCCTCATTGATTTCAACATAGAATCAGAGAGAATTACAGCACAAAAGGAGGCCAATCAGCCCGTCGTACCTGTACATTAACAGTAATTAGAAACTATCACTACTGCCCTTTTGCTTCAAAACATAACTGAGCTTTAAAGCTGCAACTGAAATTTTTATAGTATTATTATGGGCTGAAAATTAACTCAGTACCACTTCTGATGCCCACTGCACTATAAATGAAGACATGCTCTCATTAATTAGCCTTCACTTCTTCTTCATTAAAAGCAAATATTAATCTAAAAGCTATAGGGTGTAATGAAATTTAATATAGTTTATATTGTTTGTTTATTTACTATTTATTTATTGAGGAAACCGTGCAGAATTGGCCCTTCCAGCACTTCAAGCCATGCTGCCCAGCAATCTCACAATTTAATCCTACCCTGATCAGGGCACAACTTACACTGACCAATTAACCCACCAACCGGTAAGTCTTGGAACTGTGGGAGGAAACTGCAGCGCACAACGGCAGGAAATGAACCTGGGTCGCTGGTACCATCAAGTATAGTGCTAACAACTATGCTACAGTGCTGCCCTGCAAATCTATATTACTGTCTATATTTTCTGGTTGTGGTTGAAAACAAGCGTTCAGAAAAGGTAAATACTTGTTTTGAAACTATTCCTGAAGATCAGAAAGCATTAATGTATGAATACATGCAGACCACATACGAAAATACAGTAGACCAATAGATAGAGACTTTTAAACATAAGGGAGACTAGAGACTATTCCTCAAAGCAGAGAGCTCCCAGTAATTAAAACAGTTTATAAACCACAGGACACGAGGTACTAGAAGTCCAAACTGGAACAAGCAGCAAAATAATTTTAGCCAATTGATATCGTTCTGTTCACAGGATGAGGACATTTTAAACATTTTTCTTGCTGATGTGGATCAAGGTTTCCTCATAATCACTCACCATATACACCGCTGTCCAGGAGCTGGAGGAACTGTTTGACTGCACTTTGCATCTCCTCTTTGGTCAAGTCCAGCAGGGAAACTACCCGGAAGTCCAACTGCTGCAGAAGATTTGACAGTTCAAAAACATCCATCATGGTCGCTACCAGTTTGGGATGACTTACATAGTTCATATTCCCAATCAGCAACGCCACTTTGTCAGTTGCTGAAATACAAAGGAGAAAATAATGTTGGATTGGTGCTGTAACAGCTACTAGGAAGAGAAAATCATGGGCTGAGGGATAAAGCAGGTGCAGCGCCTTACTACTTTGAATCAGAAGTTTGTGGGTCAATTCTCAGTCCACAGATTTGAGTACCAAATTTAGTCTAAAGTCTGCTAAATTTTCAGATGAACCAATAAAACAATAATATATAGCCTTTCCGGTTCATGTGAAAGATCACAAGGCAAAATGTAAAGTAATGTTGGGAACTATCCTTCAATAGAAAACATTAGAGAGGAATAAAGTCTTCTTGGGCTTCCAGTCAGGTACAGGTATCAATTTTAACCAACATTTCCCCTGGCAAACACTGCCATCTTCATCCAGAATGATGTCTAAGCATGTCTAGTCCGGTGGTATTTATACCCCCATAGTCCATCCCTCCTGATTGGTTAGTCCTCAACTGCTGTTCGCTGTCCCATCCTGTTTACAGTCGTACTCTAGGTGGTACAACGGAAACCTGACTAGCTCGATGCCTTTTGCATCACTATTAGGGACCTCAATCAGACTTATTTGAAGAAATCTCATCTGTGCGCAATTACCATCAACACCAACACCAACACCAGCAGGACCAAGGGTCCCAACACAATCAATCACTGTTTCACTATGATCAGGAACGGCTACCATTCCATACCTAGAATGGACTTTGGGAATTCTGATTATCTGGCTGTCCCCCTCCTACCTGCACACAGGCAGAGGTTCAACAGCAAGGCATCAGAGGTAAGAACAATGAGGTGATCACAAGGAGTGGCTACAGGACTGCATTGAGTCAATGGACTGTGCATGTTCAAGGACACATCAGAGGATCTGAATGAAAATGCCACGGTTGTTATGGACTTTACGAAGATACTTGTGGATGAGTGTGTCGCATAAAATCATTCAGAGTCTTCCCCAACCAGGAGCTCAATGATCCAAGAGATCTGTAAATACCAGTGTCCACGCCTGGCGACCAAGGGAAGTACAGGAGATCCAGCTATGACCACTGGAAAGCCATCTCACATGCTAAGTGGCAATTCCAGACTAAACTTGAATCACAGGAGGATGCATGACAACTGTGGCAGGGCTTGAACGCTATCACCATCTACAAAGCAAAACCAAGCAACATACAGCAAGTGACAACAAGGTTTCGCTCCCAGATGAGCTCAATGCCTTTCATGCTCACTTTGACCAACAGAACATGGAAGCAGCTTTACAAACTCCCACAGCACCCAACAACCCTCTGATTTCAGTCTTTGAGGATGACGTGAGAGCATCCTTCAGGAGGGTGAACCCACAGACAGCATCTGGCCCAGATGGGGTAACTGGCCGTGTACTAAAGACTTGTGCTGATCAACTGGCTGAAGTGTTTACTGATATCCTTATCCTCTCGCTTTGGCAGTCTGAGGTACCCACCTGCTTCAAGCAGGCTTCAGTTATACCAGTGTCCAAGAAGAACGTGGTTACCGGTCTCAATGACTATCATCCAGCAGCACTTACATCCACAGTGATCAAGTATTTTGAGAGGTTGGTGATAAAGCAACCAGGATCAGCTCCAATTTGCCTAGCATCACAAAAAGCCAGCAGCAAATGCCATTTCTGTGTCTCTTCACTCAACTTTGGAATATCTGCACAGTAAAGATGCATACATCAGAATGCTCTTCATTACCTACAGCTCTGCATTTAACATCAACATACCCTAAAAACTAATCAATAAGGTCCAAGACCTGGACCTCAATACCTCCGTGTACAACTGGATCCTCGATTTCCTCACTTACAAACCCCAGTTCAGTTAACAATATCTCCTCTACAATCACCCTCTGCACAGGTGAACCACCAGTCCAACCTCAAAATGGAACTTCAAACACAAAATTCTTGGCACCCTGATGGTACCAATGATACAGGGGGAAAACATCTTACAGCAGCCACTTTAGTTCCCTTTTCTCTCTGTGTACTGCTAAACCCTCCTCTCTTCACAATTTAACCCTTTCTTTTTGATGGTGTGGATACTACAAACAATGAGTATCCCAAACCTGTTAGTTGTGAAAGCTGTGACAGAAATGTAGGCTGTTTCATTCAATCAGACGTGATGTAGCAGTTACTAACAGCTCATTGATCTCATCACTCCTGCACTCTGCTGAAATGTTATTCTTTTATTCTCAATGCCTTGTCTCTAGTTCCCAATTTCCTTTCGACGTAATCGATTATCTCTGCTTGTATTTTTTTTATATCAACTATATGAAAAGTAACTTACTAGTCCCGAGCCCCATTTAATTCATGAAATGGTTCTAGTAAATTATGTTAGTTTATGACTGCAATAAAGAAATTGAACATTTTCCTATAAACACTCTTTATTGACAGCATGAGACGTCTCAGAGCAGGGTCCTTGAATACTCTTAAGGCAGTTGTAGAGTTTTCGTACGCAATGGGATAAGAGATTATCAGGGGAGGTACACATAGTGGCCATTTACTAGGTACAGGAGCTACCTAATAAAGTGGCTGCAGTGTATTTCTGTATGTTTGTGATCCTCTGCTGCTGTAGCTCATCCACTTCGAGGTTCAACATGTTGTGCATTCAGAGATGCTCTTGTGCACACCACTATTGTAGCGTGTGGTTATATCAGTTACTGCCACCTTCCTGTCAGCTTGAACCAGTCTGGTCATTCTCCTCTGACGCCTCTCATTAACAAGACACTTTCACCCACAGAATTCTGCTTACGGGATTATCTTTGTTTTTCACACCATTCTCTATAAACTCTAGAGACTCATCAGTTTCTCAAGCCACCCTATTTAGCACCAGAGTCACTTAGATCAGATTTCTTCCCCATTCTGATGAACAACTAAACCTCCTGACCCTGTTTGCATGCATTTATACATTTGATTGCTGCCACATGATTGGCCAATTAAGATATTTGCATTAATGAGCAGGTGCACAGGTGTAACTAATGAAGTGACCACTGAGTGTATGTTGGGTTACGACTGCAATAAAGGCATTGGCCATCTGTCTATCAACACGCTACTTACAGTATGTTGTGTCTCAGCACAGTCTTTGAATAGTCTTAAAACAGTTGTATGTGGCTCCTTCATAAGATATGGGATGAAAAATTACCAGGGAGGTAGGAATGCAGAATTAAGATTATAGGTAGATCATCCAAGATCTTATTGAATGATGGAGCAGACTTCAGGGGCCAAGGCATTTTTAAATTCTTGTGTACAGTACTGTGCAAAAGTCTTAGGCACAAATACCGTTTATAGCTAGGGTGCCTAAGACTTTTGCACAGTACTGTAATTTTATGTATTACACAGTACTGTTGCTGGAAAAACCCCCCACAAATTTCATGACAGATGTGAGTGATGATAAACCTGATTTTGATATGGGTCTCTATTGTGGATGGAGGGTGGGAAGGGGGCAAAGAGAGGGGAATTATGGTTGGGAGAGGGGAAGGGAGTGGGAGGCACCAAAGAGTCATTCTGTAATGATCAATAGACCAATTGTTTGGAATCAAATGACCTTGCCAGGTGTCTCAAAGCTGGATGTGTCTGCACCTGTGTCAACCCACCCCTGGCACTCCTCCTGTGCTGCTCCACCCTCACCGTTTCCAACATCTTTTTGCCTCTACCAGATTTACAAACACGCTCTCCACTCCATGATGACAAATATAGTACTGTGTAAAAGTCTTGGGCACCCTACCTATATACAGTATATGTGCCTAAGACTTTTGCACAGTATTGTATATAGCACCTGTCATAACTCTAAGATAATTTCAAAGTGATGTTACTGTGATGTAGAAAACACAATAACTTGCAAGGAACAAGGTCCCTTAAATCACCTCGTGATAATGAGAATAACGTGCTACAACAGTTAAAACCCAGGTTCAGTTCCCACCTTGGGTGCTGTCTGTGTGCAGGTTTTCTTAATGACCATGTAGATTTCTTCTGGTTGCTCTAGTTTCTCTGCATATCAAAGAATGTGCTAGCTGGTAGATTAACTGGCTGATGTGCATGTGGGAGAGAATAGCGCGGATGAATATTAGTGATGGAACATGTCTAATGGGAGCTTTTGAGTACAGCCAGTAGTGGAATGTCTCCCTCAAAATTTGGCACAGCCCTGCACTTTCTCAACCTCTGTCAGTGAATGTAAACCTAGATTTTGTGTTCAAGACACCAGGGTGGGAGTGAGACTTCAACACAGCATTTCTGACTCAGAGATGAGAATATCAACGGGGCTACGGCTCCCCAGGCCTCACCTTACAGTTCTCAAATGGATAACAATTGAGTCAAATCGGAGAAGTACTGAGGGAGAAGTCCTGGTGGTATAACAAAGGAAATACAGGAGAAGCAGCAAATAAATGGAATCCCTGCAGTGTGATTGTGTCTGTTTTAAGCTAGTGGTGCTGTTTTAGTACAAAATCAGGAAATCTCAGGGTCCTTATCTTTATGTAACAATCAAAATATGCACCAGCAGAACAGAAAATCAGGCACTTGAATGCCACTTAAACAGGCAGGATTACCAACAGTGAAGAGCTATCATCTCTTAAGGGCACATCAGAGGATGACAGTCCTTTACCAGCACCACATGTCAGAGTTGAATACCATGGAAGTGTGGCTGCTTTCATTCTCACATGATTCTGTCCATCTCCTGGACCTTTACGTCAGCCAAATTGCTTCCCTGTTAGGAGTGGGAGGAGGAATGTGCAGAGCACAAGCATCCGATTTTGTGTTGTAAATAATCAGAACATTTTTCAAATGATTCATTGAGTAATCTGATCCTGATGTCGGAAAATCTCATGTTGTGACAATGTCATGAAAACTTGGACCCAAAAACCCAAATGCAAACAGAAATGATTAATAACATACCGCACAGTCTGATATCTCGATGTGTAGCTGGAAAGGAAAGAGAGAAAAAAAATATGTAAGAACAAAAATATCTCTTCCTGCCAAGACGTGAAGAACATTACTGCCAGATCACTGATATTGTGGGCGTCCCTGAGCTGTGGCTGAAAGAAGATCACAGTTGGCAGCTTAACATCTAAGGATACACATTCTATCAAAAAGATGGCAGGTAGGCAGAGCGGGGTGGGGTGGCTCTATTGGTAAAAAACTGAAATCAAATCCTTAGAAAGAGGTGACATAGGATTGGAAGATGTAGAATCCTCGTGGGTAGAGTTAAGAAACTGCAAAGGTAAACAGACCACGATGGGAGTTACATACAGGCTTCTGAACAGTGGCCTCTATGTGGGCTACAAATTACAACAGGACATAGAAATAGAAAAGGCATGTAAATAGGGCAATGTTGCAATAATCAGTTTGCTTTCTGGACATTGGTTGAATATCCAAGTTGGTGCGGTCCTTCTTTGACTCTACCATGGATATTATTCTATTGTGGATTTACTGGGTATGCTTGCAAGAAAATGAATCTCAGGGTTGTAGATGGTGACATACATGTACTTTGATAATAAATTTACTTTGAACATTAATCATGGGGATTTCAATATGCATTTAGATTGGGAAAATCAGGTTGGTACTGGATCCCAAGAGAGGTCATTCGTAGAATGTATATGAGATGGCTTTCTAGAGCACCTTGTGGTTAAACCCATTAGACCAGGGGTTCACAACCATTTTTAAGTCGTGGACCAATACCATTAAGAAAGGGGTCTATGGACCCCAAGTTGGGAACTCCTGCACTAGAGGAACAGCAATTCTGGATTGGGTGTTATATAAAGAACCAGATTTGATTAGGGAACTTAAGGTAAAGGAATGCTTAGGAGGCAGTTATCTGAATATGACAGAATTCACCCAGCAGTTTGAGAAAGCAAAGATAAAATTAGATGTATTAGTATTACAGTGCAGTAAAAGAATATTACAGAGACATGAGAGAGGAGCTGGCCAAAGTTGATTGGAATAAGACACCAGCAAGAATGATGGCAGGACAGTAATGGCTGGAGTTTCTCGGGGGAGATTTGGAAGCCACAAGAAAAATATGTCCCAAAGATGAAGTACTCTAGAGGGAGGATGAGGCAACTGTGGCTGACAAAGAAAGTCAAAGACAGCATGAAGGAAAAAGACAGCAAATGAGAGACTATATTAGTGGGAAGGTAGAGGATTGGGAAGCTTTTAAGAACCAACAGAAAGCAACTGAAAAAGCCATAAAGAGAGAAAAGATGAAATACGAAGGTAAGCTAGCCAATAATATAAAGAAGGATACAAAATGTTTTTTTTCAGATATTTAAAGAGATGAGAGATCAGACCTCTAGAAAATGACACTGGAGAGGTAGTAATGGAGGACAAAGAGATAGTGGATGAACTTAGTAAGTATCTTGTGTCAGTCTTCACTGTGAAAGACACTAGCAGAATTCCAGAAATGTGAGAGTGTCAGGGGGCGGAAGTGAGTGTCATTGTTATAACGAAGGAGAAAGTGCTTGGCAACTGAAAAGTCTGAATGTAGATAAGTCACCCGGTCCAGATCGACTACGCCATTGGGTTCTGAAAGAGGTGGCTGAAGAGATTGTGGAAACATTAATGATCTTTCAAGAATCACTACGACTGGAAAATTACAAACATCACTCCACTCTTTAAGAAGGGAGGGAGGCAAAAGAAAGAGAATTATGGACCAGTTAGCCTGACCTCAGTGGCTGGAAAAATGTTGGGAGTCTATTATTAAATTTGAGGTTTCGGGATACTTGGAGGCACATGAGAAAATAGGTCAAAGTCAGCATGGTTTTATCGAGGGGAAATCTTGCTGACAAATCCTTTGGAATTCTTTGAGGAATTAACAGGCAAGACAGACAAAAGAGAGTCAGTGAACGTTGTTTACGTTGATTTTCAGAAGGTCTTTAACAAGATGCCAAATGTGAGGCTGCTTAACAAGATTAAAGCTCATGGTATTACTGAAAAGGTACTGGCATGACTAGAAGATTGGCTGACTGGCAGCAGGCAAAGAGTGGGAATAAAAGGGGTCTTTTCTAGTTGGCCGTTGGTGACCAGTGGTGTCCGCAAGGGTTGGTGTTGGGCCCATTTCTTTTCACATTACACGTCAATGATTTGGATAAGAGAATTGATGGCTTTTTGGCCTAGTTTGTGAGTGATACGGAGATTAGTGGTAGGGTTCAAGAAATAGGGTGTTTGCAAAGACAGTTGGAATATTGTACAGGGAAGCACATCGTCATGCACTTTGGCAGATAGAAGTATGGACTATTTTCTAAATGGGAGAAAATTCAACAACAGAGGTGCAATGGGACGGGAGTCCTCGTGTAGGATTCTGTAAAGGTAAACTTGCAGGTTGAGTTGGTGGTGAGGAAGGCAAATACAATGTCAGCAATCATTTCGAGAGGACTACAATGCAAAAGCAAGGAAGTAATGCTAAGGCTTTATAAGACATTGTTTAGATTGTACTTAAGAGTATTGTGAGCAGTTTTAGGGCCTTTATCTAAGAAGAGATGTCATGGGATTGGAGAAAGTCCAGAAGAAGCTCATGATAATAATCCTAGGAATGAAACGGTTAACATGAGGATTGTTTGCTAGCTCTTGGTCTGGACTCATTGGAGTTTAGAAGAATGGGGGGTGGGGAAAATACCTCATTGAGACCTATCAAATATTGAAAAGTGTAGACAGTGTGGTTGTGGAGAGGATGTTTCCGAGAGTGGGGGAGTTTAGGACCAATGGGCATGCCTCAGAATACAAGGATATCCTTTAGAAGAGAGATGAGGGAAAAATTTCTTTCGCCAGAGGGTGGTGGATCTGTGGAATTCATTGCCACAAACAATTGTTGAGGCCAAGTCACTGGGAATATCTGTAGAGGTTGATAGGTTCTTGATTAATCAGGTCATGAAAAGTTGTAGGGAGAAGCTGGAAAATGGGGTTGAGAGGGATAATAAATTTGTCATGAAAGAATGGCAGAGCAGACTAGATGGGCTGCATGGCCTGACTGCTCCTATATGTTATGGTCTTATAAAAAGGCCTTGTTCGTGCTCAAATTTAAAAAAAATTCTCCTGATGGTCTCATTACCCTGATGTCACAGTAAGCATTTCTTCAATGAATCTCTGAAAACTGAACCACCTGCAAGTTTTATGGAACGTGGGAGAAGTGAAAGTTTGGCAGCTGGTCAAAAACGTAAAGTATCTGCAGTTCACATGTACTCTTGCCAGAAACAGCAGCAGCCTTAAAACTGATGACACTAAACTCAGGCTTAAGGAGCAACACCTCATACTCCATCGAGATAGCCTCCAATCTGATGGTATGAACCTTGATTTCTCCAACTTCCATTAATTACACCCTTCCCCCTTCTTTCATTTTCCATTCCTTATTCTGGCCACCATCTCACCCCTTCCCTTCTCTTCTCCTCACCTGTTCATCACCTGCCTTTGGAAACCCTCCTCCTATCCGTTTTTCCATAAGTTCACTGTCCTCTCTTGGTAGATTCTTCTTCAGTCCTTAACCTCTTCCACCTATCACCCCCACAGCTTTTTACCACATCTCCTTTCCCCACCTACCAACACTCTCCCCTCACCTGGTTTCACCTATCACCTGTCAGCTTGTACTCCTTCCCCTCCCCCTATCTTCTTATTCCATCTTCTGCCCCCTTCCTCTCCAGCCCTGATGAAGGGTCTCAGCTTGATACAACTGTCCATTTCCCTCCATAGATGCTGCCTGACTTTCTGAGTTCCTCTCGTATTTTGTGTGTGTTCCTCAAGATTTTCAGTATCTGCAGAATCCCTTGTGTTTAGTCTTAAGACTAGTTGTGCTGCCCAGTTTCTGTTCCAATAGTCTCAGGTAAAATGTTGACGATAGTCCACTTGGTTATTCTGAAACATTCAGGACTTCATTAATGTATGTAGCCGAAGATGCTGATTCTAACTATTTTTAAAATATTTATCTCATGACATAGAGTCCTTTCAACCCTTCCAATGCATGTTGGGACTCAGAACAATCCCACCAGCCCCATTATTTCACTACAACCCATTTGTTGTCATACATCCATAAACTCCTCCTGATTTGTCTAGCATCCACCTGCACTAGGGGCAATTTTACAATGGCCAATTGAACTACCATACATTATTCTTAAGCGTAGTTTTGAGGTACAGTCGTGGTGGAGCTCGTCCTGTCTGTCTCTCCGCAGTAACAAACAACCTGTGCTATCACTTTACAAAAATACCTTGCATATTATTTTAATGTTATTTTTTTGGGTGGGCACAAAGACAGTGCAACTGAGGCAAGTAAAAAGTTCTTCACTAAGATGACTAGATATTTGGAATTTTGTTATTAATTATAACTAAGATTGACAGTTTGAACAATGGGGAATAAGACCATAAGATATAGGAGTGGAATTAGACCACCCTTCAATCTTCTGAATTCTTGTGAATACAGCCCCAGAGCCATCAAACGCTCTTCATATGACAAGCCATTCAATTCTGGAATCATTTTCGTGAACCTCCTTTAGACCCTCTCCAAGTTTCTCCAGAATCTATGGTCCCTGGATCGGAACAAAATTACCACCAATCCTACTGACTGGTAGAGAAGGTCCAAAGGGTCGTCTCTTGCACTGGCCCCAAAAAAAAATCAGTACATGATAGGCTTTTCCCATCTTATGGAATGCCGGCAACTTTTTCCTGACTGCTGACCAGCTCATCTTGTGAGATGGCAGATTTCTGTCCTCCCAGAACTGATGAGATGCACTCAACATCCATTGCCGGCTATCAAAAGGTTTATAGGACCAAGACCAGGTATGAGCAGGTCAATCCTTTTGATTGCAGGAAGAGGCTAGCAACAATTGTGCTCTGACTCAGAAATGCAAGGTTTCAGTATGCAACCCTTTCAAAAAGTTATACAGAAATGTTGATACAGGATAGAAGGATAGGTCACAAAAGAATTAGGGCTTCCTGGTTTTATCTGATCCACAGCATTAGTATGCAAATCAAGGATGTGCACAGACATTAACAGCTCTGAATGTGTCAATTAAAGTTATAAACAACACTCAATTAAAACCAATCAAGTTTCATGTTCACTGATATCCAGATGTTTTGCACAGAGCTTGTAGTTTGAAGCCTGGGAATGCCTTTAGCATTACATCACCAATTTTACTGGAACCTGTTTGCTGAATGAATTACTTTGCCTATTTCAATTCACACCCACACACAAGCGGGAAAAAGTGAAAACTGCGTCAAGTACTTTCTCTCACCTGGCGTCAAACAGACTGGTGTGGAACTTCCTGCTGCCTTCCCTTCACATGAAGCTGAAAATGATTAATTGCACGTCACTACATTTCAAAATAACCTCAGACTTCTTAAACAAACTATACACTAAAGTATCAGCATTCCCCCTTGAACATACTGTAGATAAGAGATGAATACAGGAGCTGTTTAACATGATTTGTTTGGATAGGCATAGAGAGAAAGATTGCTTCCTGCAGTGGGGATAATCCAGGACCAGGAACCTAACCTTAGGCAGACATGCTTACATCAGGAAGCATTTCTTCACAATGGGGTAGTGGAGCTCTCAACATGTTAGTGCTGGTGAATAAATGAACATTTCAAGAATATGGATGCATTTTTGTTAGGGCAGAGAGTTAAACAATTAAAAATGCAATTAGATCTAAACTGAATTGCAGAGCAAATTAAGGACTGAATATTGCACGCAAATCTTCCAGTTCACATATTTTTACTCCACCCTAAGACCACAGGAATGGTCCTCCTCTCTCTCCACTGGATACAGGAAATCTGAATGAAGCAAGTTAGACATTTCCATATTTCCTGATGACTTGGAGGGAAATAATTTGGCTCATCAAGTCTATACCAGCTCATAGAACAATTCTGTTCCCCCCACCATTTTTTCCTATTCTAACCTATTTTTTACTCATTTCTGTCCACTCTACCCTCAGATTCTACCCTTCGTTTACAAG
This sequence comes from Mobula hypostoma, assembly GCF_963921235.1. Classification (NCBI taxonomy): domain Eukaryota; kingdom Metazoa; phylum Chordata; class Chondrichthyes; order Myliobatiformes; family Myliobatidae; genus Mobula; species Mobula hypostoma. The sequence goes on along the minus strand of NC_086114.1, from coordinate 52,593,673 downwards.
CTAGGGGCAAACTGCAGTGGCCAGTTAACCTCCTGATCTGGACGTCTCTGGGACGTGTGAGGAAACCCATCCCAACGCAGGGAGAATGTACAAACTCACACAGATAACATTATAGATCAGTATTGAGCTTCGGTCAATAGAGGTGTGAGGCAGCAATTCCACTAACCGCAGCTACTGTACCACTCAGTTATCAGTTCTTAATTCCATGAGCTACAGGTCTACAGCAGAAAAGCTGCAACCAAACATATTGTAGAAACACTACCAAATGACTGACAGTCAACTTGTGCCAAATAGACCAGGCTGGATTTACTCCCCAAAGCATCCAACTTAGAAAAGTTTCATTTGCATTTTTGCCAATATCTATTGAAAAATGTTTAAAGGAAGTTTAGTACTTACTCTTCACTCTTCGGGACGGTAGTGGTACTGGAACAGTGATGTTTTCCACTGCATGGGAAATAACATGATACATTCTAATAAAAACCTTGGAAATGATTTACATAAATACCCACAGCGAGAAAGAAAACACAGAACAAGGCATCAGCAACATCTTCTAAGGGCATATCTTTAAGTGATTGAATAGGAATCTGAGGGGCAACCTTTTCTCTCGATGGTAGTCAGCACATGGGTTGAGCTGACAGAGAAAGTGGTTTGGACAGGTCTATTAATAACATTAAAAAGTCATCTGGACAAGTACAGAGATAGGAAAGCTTTGGATGGATATGGGCCAAATGCTGGTAAGTGACACAATGTAGATGGAAATCATGGTTTGAACGGACAAGTTGGGTGAAAGGGCTGTCTCGATGCTATATGGCTTGATGGCCTTAACTCACATACAAGACATGAAAAGCCATTCTAGGATATAGACTTGATTAACAGTTTCACATCGCATTCATTGCTCATCACTGTGTCAAAATTCTGAAGCCCTTTACTCAACAGGACAATTAAAGCATTTGTAAACTGGATTTCCTCCAAGAGGACCACAATCTCATCATAGGGTTTGGAGGCTTGCGTGCCTCAGTGACCCGGAGAGCTATATTGGCTGGAGTCAGGGCCTTGTGCTTTGGCTCTTGGTCGGGTCACCCAAGCCATCTGGGTCAAAGGGCAGAGGCCAGACAAAGAGTGGCCCACCAGTTCTCCAGGTTCCGGGGTTCAGCTCAGGGCTAACAACCCTGACTGGTCAAAAAATGTTACAGAACCAGCAATGTGATAGTATGGACAGGCAGAGATGGAGGGCCTTCATTGCTGCCCTAAATGCCAACAGTGTAACAGGCAGTGAATAAGAAAAACTGGATTAGTGCAGGTGGGTACTTGATGGTCACTATGGAGATGATGGACCGAATGACCCGAGTTGACTGGCAAAGGGCCCACTTGCACTATAGCTGTTCAATGTGACTCTTCATTGCTTTCACAGGAGCAGCTGAGTATGGATGATGATGCTGACTCTATTTGTGACATTCATTTCCAGGAAAGGCATAAGAATACACAGTCTATGAATAAAACAAGCATGAATCTGTATGAAACTAGCGATCATACGCATGTTTGGGGTAAAGGATAAGCGGCTTAGAAGGGATACGGGGAAGTATTTTTTTCACCCAGAGGGTGGATGAAATCTGAAATGCACTAACTGAGGGAGAGACTCTCACACAATTTAAAAGCATCTAGATAAGCACATGAATCACCAAGCCAATTAAAGTGTTATAGCAACACACACATGTACACACACACACACACACACACACACACAGGAGGAACTCAGCAAGTCAGGCAGCATCTACGGAAATGAAAAGATAGTTGATGTTTTGGGCCAAGACCCTTCTTCAGGGCAGAGGCCTGGATTTCCAGCACCTCTAAACTTTCTTGTGTTTATAAAGTGTTGGTAAATAAAAGGGTACTTGATGGTCAGCATGGACATATGGACCAAAGCACCTGAATCTGTGCTGAAAACTCTATTAAATGGCAAAGAACCCCCACATGTTTGAAACAATTTTACAGAATGCACACATCCTGGTTATAATGGGCATCAGCCATCTTTGCACAGAACTTCCACTATTTTAAATGTTAGAGTCCACTGATTTTTGACACACTGGAGGGTGCTGAATTTAGTCTAAGTACCCAGTCAAAGACCCTACAAATTGGGGGAAAAAATGGTGATATTTAGCACAGAAAAAGTTGTAAGCATAGATTTCACTTCTCCTTTATTGTGTGTGGATACTCAAAATCACCAGATGCTTGTTATTACCCAAACTGACTAACAACTGGGAGATATGTCAGTCCCCTAATAAGCACTCTCTATGGCAGTGGTCCCCAACCTCCGGGCCGCGAAGCATGCGGGGTGCAGTGGTAGCCAGAGCACACCCAGCACATCTTTAAGAAAAAAGCCGAAATAAACAAGCTAATTAATTAGGTGCTGCCCAGAAGCCAGTCTTCATTAGAGGAACTGAGGTGGAGAGGGTCAATAACTTAAAATGCATGGGCATTAAGGATCGACATTTCTCTCTCTGAAAAGTGTCGAAGGATCTGTCCTGGGACCAGCACGTAACTGTCATTACAAAGAAAGCACGGCAGCGCCTATACTTTATTACAAGTTTGTGTAGATTCAACATGTCACCTCCATCCTGACAGCCCTGTCTTTTCAGCCTGTCTGGGCTGGCGTTTAAATTGACCAAACAATGGAACAGCTAAAGATTCCAATGCCCTGGAAAGAGGAGTGAACATCGTGTAGAGCAAATGAAATCAGCAATCGCCTCTGATCTGGGCCAACAGTTACGTGCCAGGCGGCACTTAATTAATTAGTTTGTTTATTTCAGCTCTTTTCTTAAAGATATGCTGGGTGCACTCCGGCTACCGCTGCACCCCTGCATGCTTCGCGGCCCGGTATCGTCCGTGGCCCGGAGGTTGGGGGCCACTGCTCTATAGCATTCAGTAAGTTAAGACAGTAATAGACCTTGTGCATGCAATATTCCCCAAATTACCATGAAGCCTGGTTTATCATTCACACAGAGATCGCGCTACATATGCCTGTAGTGAGGAGTTCCAATAAGCACTCTGACACACCACTGACAGTGTAGCAAAGAGGAACGTATGATCAGAGAGCAAAATATCAAAGTCTGTAATTCATGTACAGTTAACAGCTTAGTGTTGGATTTTCCCTCTTGTTTTATTGTGAGTTAAAAACACCAATCATGAGTTGCACTTCATTGTCCCATTTTCTGTTGGGGAGGCCAAACTGCTGGGGTGCAAGTTGACCTCATTGCATGTGTGAATAATGCCAGGGAGCTTGTTAGGTTTAGCTGAACCCAGAAATGACCAGTGCACTTTGCCTATGATTAGATTCCCTATCAAAATAGGCTAATCACATCAACAACATCTTTATTTGCAAGTTACACACAAGATTTGGGTGTAAATAGGTCTAATTTCTAGGCTTTAGTGCCAGTAAGAATGAACTCGTACTCCAGTAATGTACAAGACTTTCAGATAAAGTCCAGCTCATGCTTTTTTAGCAAGGACATTAGGAACGTAGAAACTAGGTGCAGGAACAGGTTTGTGGCTCTTTCAATACCAATATGGGAGACGCACCGTCTCAAAATTATATTTCTGCACTCTCACCGCCCCCACCCCCCGTGCTTAGGAATCCATCTTCTTAAAAATATTCACAACTTGGTTTCTACTGCCTTCTGTGGTTAAGAAATCCACAGGTTCACTATCTCTTCACTCAGAGGATTTCTCCTTATCTCAGTCCTAAACATCTTACCCAGTGTCCTGACACTGAAACTCTTAATCTAGATCCTCTAGCCAGGGAAACTGTCCCTTTCAAAAAGTCTACGTCTACCAGAATGAGATTCCCTCTCATTCTTCCAAATTCTGGTGAAAGTAGGCCCAGTCAGAATTAGAATCAAATTTACTATCATGGGCATGTGTCATGAAATTTGTTGTTTTGTGGCAACCAGAGTGCAAAAAATAAAAATTATGATGTTATGAAATACATAAATCGTGTAAAAGATGAAAAAAATTAACAATGATCCTGGGACACTAAAGCTGAGAGACAGCAGCTCCAAAAGGTGCACCATTGGCCTATCCCATAATTTGTTCTATAAACTACAGAATTTTATATGACAACCGATATATCCATTTTTTTGCATGGTTACCTCTTCCAGCACTTTGGCATGCAGACTAGCAGGCTCAGGGGATATATCAGCTTTCAGTGGAATAAATTTCTCCAAGACTATGTTGTATAATAATTCTTTTAGTTCTCCTCTCTCATTAGTCTCCCGGCTCTTTCACGTTCTTCAATGTTTGTTTAATAATTTTACCATTTCTTCATACCTTATTATAATTTCCCCCATTTCTGATTGTAAGGTAACTATATATACCTTCATTAATATTTTTCTTATGTACTTACAGCAGCTTTTAATCTGCCTTCATGCACCTTGCAAGTTTACACTCATACTTGTTTTAACCCTCTCTTAATCAATGTCCTGTCTTTTTCTGTGCTGATCCTCAGAATTTTTTTCTGGAATTTTTATTTTTCCCTTTCAGATTTAATACCTTTCTTATTGCTTCTTTGGTAAATCATGATTGGGTCACTTTTCCTATTGAGTTTCTGCTCTACATTGGAATTAACTGCTGTTGGAGTTCCAGTACTGATTCCATGGATGTTTGCCTGTCTTACTTCGGGCACTTCAGTGAAGTTCCCCAATCATTCAGAGTTAACTCATTCATATCTTAATAGTTTTGCTTGTTTAAATTAGGAATCTAGCTTTGGATTAATCCTGCACAAGAAATGCATTAACTTGCCTCTTCACATTGTGCTGTAGCCAATGTGTGGTAGGCACTCTCCTGGCTGCATCCTCAAAATAGTGGATTAAGTAAACTATTTCTTACAGTACCGTGCAAAAGTCTTAGGCACATATATACAGTAGCTAGGGTATCTAAGACTTTTCTACAGTAATTTAGTACTTTTATGTATTGTACTGCTGCCACAAAAAAACCCAACAAATTTCATGACGTTGAGTGATGATAAACCTGATTCTGATATGGGTCTCTGTTGTAGACTGAGAGTGGGAAGGGGGCAGGGAGAGAATCGTGGTTGGGAAAAAGGGCAGGGAGAGGGAAGGGAGCAGGAAGCACCAGAGACACATTCTGCAATGATCAATAAACCAATTGTTTGGAATCAAACGACCTTGCTTGGTGTGCCAGTGCTGGCTGTGCCTGCAACTGCACCACTCCTGCCCCTGGCATTCGTTGTCTGCCACCTGACCCACACCCCTCTCACGATGCTCCGCTCTCACCATTTCCACATCCTTTGCTCCTGTCAGATTTACAAACTTGCTCTTCACTCCACGTTGACAATACAGTACTGTGCAAAAGTCTTAGGCACCCTAGCTATATTGATGTGCCTAAGACTACTGTACAGTACCATATGTACTCCAGGAATTTAACCACTAAAGTAGTCTGCTGAACTATTTTGGCCAGTTCATGTGAAGACTAAAGTCCCTCATTTTTCCCATAGAACCCTTGTTACAGACATCATAATTTTCTGTTTGATGCTACCTCCTGAATTATCATTATTATTTGGTGGATTACACGAGGGGTGATTGATAAGTTCGTGGCCCAAGGTAGAAGGTGATGAGTTATATGGCTCTCATTACATGCACGTGCAGTTCAACTCTTTGAGTGATTATGCAGAAAGTTTGAAGTTAATAACTCATCTCCTTCTACCCTAGGCCACAAACTTATCGATCACCCCTGCTGTGGACCACTTCCTGGAGGTCCAAGGCGCCGACTTCTACAAAGAATGGACCCGTATGCTCCACAACCGCTGGACTAAGTGTGCAAATGTAGGAGGGGACTATGTTGAAAAATGAATGTGCTAGGTTTTCTAGAATTGACTCCTTCCACCTTAGGCCATGAACTTATCAATCACCCCTCGTAGATAACCTCCAGCCTCCATTGTGGAAAAGCCAGGTTTACAAGTATCTTACACCCTGCCTTTGTTTTGGTCTAAATTGTACAGGATCTGTGATGTACTTGTACTAAATATAGGGTGTCAGTGTGGAGATACACCTCCAGCAAAAGAGGTGTAAGATGCTCCTTCCCTCCACTAGCCTGCAGGTCACCCTTGGGCAAGGTGTGGCACCTGCTTAACCCCCGCGACCCCCCGCCCCGATCAGAATCACATGAAGCCATGAGAGCAGGTGGTGGATTTCACAAATCCTGGTTATGCGACCACCAACACCAGGCAGACAACCTCTGAAGAGTTTTGATAATGGTTGGGGTCACCCGTCTTGTAAAGACACTACCCAGAAAAAAGGCAATGGCACACCACTTCTATGGGTAAGTTTGCCGAGGACAATCATGGTCATAGACAGAGCAGCATGAAGGGGATATTCACCACAGGCAATGGGTCCTCGCTCAGTAGACAGATGGAAAGCCATGACTGCCCATGTCATGACACTTTAATGCAGTGGTCCCCAACTTTTTTTTGCACCGTGGATCGGTTTAATATTGACAATATTCTTGTGGACTGGCCGACTGGGGGAGGGGGGTGTTCAAGTAGGGTTAAACTCACCTCAACATGTCTTTTACAGTTAGGGTTGCCAACTTTCTCACTCCCAAATAAGGAACAAAAGTAGCAGTCAAATCCTGGGACACTTTACCCCTGGAAAGACCACCATGACCATGAGGCCTTGCGTGTATGTGCTGATTTTTTTTTGTCCACAAATCGGTTTTGCCTTTATCTTCCCGACTATACTGTACATACATTATTTCTACTTTATACAGGCTGTGTATTTATCATATCATTCCTGCTTTCACTATATGTTAGTGTTATTTATTTTCGGTTTTATGTGTTATTTGGTATGATTTGGTAGGTTATTTTTTGGGTCTGGGAACGCTCAAAAATTTTTCCCATATAAATTAATGGTAATTGTTTTTTCACTTCACGCCATTTCAGCACGAAAGGTTTCACAGGAACACTCTACCTTAGCGGGGGAAATACGGGACAAACCAAATTAGCCCAATATACGGGATGTCCCGGCAAATACGGGACAGTTGGCAACCCTATGTTCAAGTTCAACAGTGCGTGACAGGGAATGAGGAAAGGTGCAGCTGACTCGTATCGTTTCCTTGCGGCCCAGTAGCACATGCTTTGCAGACCAGTGGTTGGGGACTACTGTGTTAATGGTTTCCGAAAGCTTCATACTGTTGTCTAGATAATTCCACTATTTTAACCAAATGAGTTGATGGAAAGAAGAATGATTTATATTCCTTTGTCACTTTCTGTTATGTCAGATATATAGGTACACACATTTTGCAATGTGGGAAGTGCAGCAGGTAATGGGACAATAATAGTCAAATAACTTTTTTGCACAATAGTAGTTGAAGGGTAGAGAGAACTTTCACTGCTCGTTTCAAAATAGTGCCTTGATAATGATGTAGCAACTGTTTTCCTCACCCCCCACACCCACCCGCCAGGTAAAAGATGATACCTTTGTCAGGACCTTCACTGCAAAGTGTTCATTTTCTATTACGGAAGTTGATTACCAACACCCTGCTGCCAACATTTGACTTTTGGATTGAATTCCACCTGGATCGCTGGTACAAAGCCCTTTGCTGTCGCAACCAGTCTTACTCCTGGACAAAAGAGGTGAGGTTCCTGTTCTCCCCATCAACCAGATAAAGTAGAAGTTTAGACAGAATAGCATTGAGGTATTGGTGGTGACATTCTCCTATTCTGTATTATTAAAAGAAATATTTTTTCTCCAGGAACAGATATTCAGGAATAAAACAGTTACTAGTTATGCATGTCCTTAACTCTGTAAAATGTTCATAATTACCTGCTTAACTTCATAACAATAGCTTCCATCTACACAATATTATGAGGATAATCAGCTGAGTCATGGCGGAATATTCTTGGTACATGTGGTTAATGGCCAGCAGAGTGTTTCGAAGGAACACAATGAAATTCAGAAAGCATCACCTTTGATCGTTGGTATGTAAAACCAAGATACTGGCACATTATACTAAAACAGATCTTGCATCTGAATGTACAAAGCAGCCAGTTTCAAAAGATAGGAGGTAATTAAGGGTGTAGTTTTGGGTACAGCTTGATAAAAACACAAGGGAGAACAGGACAGGATGGCCTGAGGATGAACAACAGTAATGCAAACTGAATGACCCGCTTCTGTATTTATAGAATTAATTTTATATAATTAATCTAATTCAGTGCGATATTAACGACAGCGCAGTGCTGGTATTTACCTACGCTTATGTCAGCTGCAGAACTCCAGCATTCCTGTCCTCGGTTATTGGTGACTGCACACAGGTAAGACCCACAATGTTTCATCTCAGCCGCAGCTATCTGAGTAGAGAGAGAAAATATTTTCTAATCTTGCCAGAGGAGAACAACATCTGTCTGATCACAAAGATCCAGTAATTTGCCGTGACAGCCATTTCTCAAAATCACAATCTTTGTATTATCGTCATGTAAAAGCAAAATGAGTTGGCTGAAATGTCACATCTTTGTATTTCTAATAATCAGAAGGCAATTATTAAAATAATAGTTCATCAGTACAGAACATACTAAACTTGTAGGAACATAATGAGACAGTCATTTATCTCTTTAAACCTTTTCTTGGCTGATCTTTTAGTTCAATCTATCCAGCTTGAATTGTATTAATTGCTCTTTCTGACAAAAACCTTAGTTCTGATATTTCCATGCTGACTCTCATCCATAAAAGAAACTGAATAATTTCACATCTCCACTATGCATTCCGTTCCATTCCAAAGGATTACTGCATATTGTTTGTTTTCTTCATAGTCCTTCATCTACAGCAGGGTTCCCAACCTTGTTTATGCCATGGATCAATACCATGAAGCAAGGGGTCTGTGGACCCAGGTTGGGAACCCCTAATCTACAGGCATCTGACAGCGCTACACTTTATGTTTTAGAATACTCATTGTTACATCCTGTTTAATTAAACATTGGATACACCACAAAGCCAATAGGTTGCAAGTTCAAATCACAAATCGATGTGCTAGTTTTCACTGGATCCAATCACTCCCCGATTCAAACAAGAGAGATTACCAATCTGAACCTCCATACTCACTAGTCCTCCCACTAAATGGAGTGGACCATAAGTAGTATCTGGTTCATAGGTATCACAGGGGAGTACCCGGTTCACAGGTATCACGGGGGGGTACCCGGTTCACAGGCATCACGGGGGGGTACCCGGTTCACAGGCATCACGGGGGGGTACCCAGTTCACAGGCATCACGGGGGGGTACCTGGTTCACAGGATCACAGGGGAGTGCCTGGTTCACAGGTATCACAGGGGGGTACCTGGTTCACAGGTATCACAGGGGGGTACCTGGTTCACAGGTATCACAGGGGGGGTACCTGGTTCACAGGCATCACAGGGGGGTACCTGGTCACAGGTATCACAGGGGGGTACCTGGTCACAGGTATCACAGGGGGGTACCTGGTTCACAGGTATCACGGGGGGTACCTGGTTCACAGGATCACAGGGGAGTGCCTGGTTCACAGGTATCACGGGGGGTACCTGGTTCACAGGTATCACAGGGGGGTACCTGGTTCACAGGTATCACAGGGGGGTACCTGGTTCACAGGTATCACAGGGGGGTACCTGGTTCACAGGTATCACAGGGGAGTACCTGGTTCACAGGTATCACAGGGGGGGGGGTACCTGGTTCACAGGTATCACAGGGGGGTACCTGGTTCACAGGTATCACGGGGGGTACCTGGTTCACAGGATCACAGGGGAGTGCCTGGTTCACAGGTATCACGGGGGGTACCTGGTTCACAGGTATCACAGGGGGGTACCTGGTTCACAGGTATCACGGGGGGGGGGTACCTGGTTCACAGGGAGTACCTGGTTCACAGGTATCACGGGGGAATACCTGGTTCACAGGGAGTACCTGGTTCACAGGTATCACAGGGGGGTACCTGGTTCACAGGTATCACAGGGGGGTACCTGGTTCACAGGTATCACAGGGGGGTACCTGGTTCACAGGTATCACAGGGGAGTACCTGGTTCACAGGTATCACAGGGGGGGGTACCTGGTTCACAGGTATCACAGGGGGGTACCTGGTTCACAGGTATCACGGGGGGGTACCTGGTTCACAGGATCACAGGGGAGTGCCTGGTTCACAGGTATCACAGGGGGGTACCTGGTTCACAGGTATCACAGGGGGGTACCTGGTTCACAGGTATCACAGGGGGGGTACCTGGTTCACAGGCATCACAGGGGGGTACCTGGTCACAGGTATCACAGGGGGGTACCTGGTTCACAGGATCACAGGGGAGTGCCTGGTTCACAGGTATCACGGGGGGTACCTGGTTCACAGGTATCACAGGGGGGTACCTGGTTCACAGGTATCACAGGGGGGTACCTGGTTCACAGGTATCACAGGGGAGTACCTGGTTCACAGGTATCACAGGGGAGTACCTGGTTCACAGGTATCACAGGGGGGGGTACCTGGTTCACAGGTATCACAGGGGGGTACCTGGTTCACAGGTATCACGGGGGGTACCTGGTTCACAGGATCACAGGGGAGTGCCTGGTTCACAGGTATCACGGGGGGTACCTGGTTCACAGGTATCACAGGGGGGTACCTGGTTCACAGGTATCACGGGGGGGTACCTGGTTCACAGGTATCACGGGGGGGGGTACCTGGTTCACAGGGAGTACCTGGTTCACAGGTATCACGGGGGAATACCTGGTTCACAGGGAGTACCTGGTTCACAGGTATCACGGGGGAGTACCTGGTTCACAGGTATCACGGCGGAATACCTGGTTCACAGGGAGTACCTGGTTCACAGGTATCACGGGGGAGTACCTGGTTCACAGGTATCACGGGGGGGTACCCGGTTCACAGGTATCACAGGGGGGTACCCGGTTCACAGGTATCACAGGGGGGTACCCGGTTCACAGGTATCACGGGGGGGTACCTGGTTCACAGGTATCACGGGGGGGGGGGTACCTGGTTCACAGGTATCACAGTTGGAGACACAGAGGCTACAGATGTTGGAATCTGGAGTAACAAATTAATCTACTGGAAGAACTCAGTGCGTTGAGCAGCATCTGTGCAAGGAAAAGGAATTGCCAACGTTTCAGGCTGAAACCCTTTTGACTGAAAACATCGACAATTCCTTCCTTCTCACAGATGCTGCTTGAGCCATTAAGTCAGTCCAGAAAACTTTTGTTGCCCTAGACTGCAGGTGAGATCCTGAGGCCATGTCCCCAGCATGTCACGATGACCTGCAGACTGTCCCTACTATCAGATGTTGAAAGAATATTCAAATATGCTTACATGAAACAAAACCAAGAACTACTTAAAGTCCCAACAATAAACTAAAAGATTAATATGAAATAAAGGACAATAAAATGCTCAACTGCAATAATCATTTTTAAGGCGAAGGACCTCATTCAAATGAATGGGGCCACACTACTTAACGGCTGTTATAAAAATGAGAGGGTCTCTCACTAAAGTGGTTCAGCCCAGTATGTGCGTCCTGCATCCAACTTCCAGCTCAGCTCTGACTCCTATTTTCCAATACACAGGTGCAGAAGTCAGGGGTAAGCTGACCCACAAGCAGGTTCCCTCAAGAACAGGGGTTCCCAACCTGGAGTCCACAGACAACTCAGTTACTGGAGGGGTCCATGGCATTACAAAAAAAGTTTGGGAGCCCCTGCTCTAGAACCACCATGCTCATGGCCGTCTTTAGTGGAGCTGCTTTCAGACTAAACACTTTGTTCTGTCCCCTTGATGGTATGAAAAGGTGGTAATTTATTGAGGTCAACTTACCGTCAACTCCTCTTTGGATTGATGAGGTAACTGTATTCCATTTTTGTACCACTGGTATTTGGGAGCAGGAATTCCAAATGCAACACACATCAAGGATGCTCTCTGTCCAAGTTTTACTCTCAAGGGCTCAGGCTGCACGCCAATCACTAGCTCGCCCTGCCAGTTTCGAGATAACCCTGCTACGAATGCGCAACAGAATATGTCAAAGTACAATACAGTATCTGTAAAGCACACATAGTACTGCATTGGCACAGGATCAAGTTGCAAGACAATAAAATGTTATCATGCCATTTGAAGCATACTGGCTTCCCCCTTCAACACTTGCTTGTTACTTGCCTCAACCATACCCTGAGGTAGCATGCTTTAATGTCTTAACCTAAAGACACTTGTGCAGGGTGATAAAGCTTGCTAATTATACCAAGTAGAAAAGAAGAGACATTGAAGAAATGGGGCAAGTTATTTGAGTTAGCAAAATGGCAGTTGAATGCAAAATAGAATAAGATATTTTGGCCATAAAATAAAATACACCTTGAATACTGAGGGCTAGATACTTATCTCCTTCTTTTTGAGGAGTTCAGAGGGTAAATGTCCTCTGTTCCATTGATTTCAGAGTGCATACATTACCACATTGTTCATTTCACATCTGAAATCCTGGTTCTATCACATCTGAAATCCTGTCTGCCCTCTACCCTGCACCCCCATCAATTTGCCTATCGCACCAACAGGTCAACAGAGGACACCATCTCCACGGCACTTCACTCTGCCCTGCCCCACCTGGACAGCCCCAACTCTTACGTCAGAATGCTGTTTATTGACTTTAGTTTGGCATTCAATACTGTGATCCCCTCCAAGCTGATCACCAAACTTCGCCAGCTTGGTATCAGCGTATCCCTCTGCAATTGGACCTTGGACTTTCTGACTAACAGACCCCAATCAGTTAAGTTAGACAACCTCTCCTCCTCCACTCTCACCCTGAACACCGGCGTGCCTCAAGGCTCTGTGCTGAGCCCTCTTCTGTACTCCTTTTTCACCTATGACTGTGTTCCTGAACATGGTACTAACTCGATAATCAATTTCGCAGACGACACCACGGTGGTTGGTCTGATCAGAGGGGATGACGAGACAGCCAACAGGGATGAGGTCCAGCACCCGGCTGCGTGGCGTGCCAACAACAATCTGGCCCTTAACACCCAGAAGACCAAGGAGATCATTGAGGACTTCAGGCATGCCAGGAGTCACACTCACGTCCCCATCTACATCAACTGAACTGTAGTGGAGTGTGTATCAAGCTTCAAATTCCTTGGTGTCCACATTTCCGAGGATCTCACCTGGTCCCTGAACTCCTCCATCCTGATCAAAAAGGTGCAACAGCGCCTTTATTTCCTGTGGAGCATTAAGAAAGATCACCTCTGTCCCAGGATACTGACGGACTTTTACCGCTGTACCTTTGAGAGCATACTCACCAACTGCATCTCAGTGTGGTATGCAAAAATATTTGTGGGCTGTAGCACTTTTTTTATTCGCAGTTATTTTGTAAACAACACTATTCTTTGCATTTCTGGTCAGATGCTAAATGCATTTCATTAGCTTTGTATCTGTACTCGGCGCAATGACAATAAAGTTGAATCTAATCTAATCTAATCTAATTTAGTGTAGGTGTTAATACATTCCATATTTACCATTAAAACAAAGATCGTATCTCTACGGCTGGACTGTTAGCTGAACAGAAATGCAAGCCTTAATTAATGAGGGTTTTGCTTTTCTTGTAGTAATTAATTGGTGATCTCGAGAGTGGCAAGCACTTATCAATCTTGGTGATGCACATATTAGCAAAGTAATATTGTCAAATTTGTCAGTTGTTAAATTTGTACAAATCACTATTTAGGTACTTTTTCATATGAAGTATTCCAAGTACTTTATATGAAAAAAAAATTACATGAGGTTCTTGAGGACCTGATGGTATGAACATCGATTTCTCGAACTTCCCTCCACCATTCCCCAGTTCTGTTTCCCTCCCTCATCTTATCTCCTTACCTGCCTATCACCTTTCTCTGGTGCTCTTCCCACTTCCCTTTCTTCCATGGTCTCCTGTCCTTTCCCATCAGATTCCCCCTTCTCCAGCCCTTTATTCCTTTCACCAATCAACTTCCAAATTTATTTCACACCCCTCCCCCTCTCCTGGTTTCACCTATCACCTGCCACCTTGCACTTCTTCCTCCCCTCCCCCAACCTCCTTACTCAGACTTCTCCCCTTCCTTTCCAGTCCTGATGAAGGGTCTCGACCCAAAACGTTGACTGTTTACTCTTTACCATAGATGTTGCCTGGTCTACTGAGTTCCTCCACCATTTTGTTGCTGTGGATTTCCAGCATCTACAGATCTTCTCGTGTTTGTGAGGCTCTGTAGTCACGCTTCTCAGCAATTTAAACCCACCTGGAGAGAAGGAGATCCTACATAATCAGTGAATGCCTGGATTCACTGACTGCCCGGGTTCTCCATTGCAACAACAAAGCCACAAGTCTTGTACCCATAGCTGATCGGATCCAATGTCTGGAGGGCTAATTACTGACTGATACTGATGGAACCGGCTGGTGGCGTAGTGGCATCAGCACAGGACTGCAGGGCGGGAGGTCCCGTGTTCAAAGCCAGCCGGCTCCCCTGCACGCCTGTCAACCGTGCTGGGCTAAGAGCTGGTGATCTCTGTGGAAAAAAAACTCACCCGGCAAAAGGCAATGGCAAACTACTGCTATAACTTGCCTCGTACGCGATTCCCAACTACGTCAGAGTGGTGTGGGAGGAAGTCATCCGCTAACTGGAAATTCTGGATGCGACCTACCCACCATTCAGATATAGCTGAAGGATGTACTATGTGGAATTTTGCAATTGCTATTGGGCGTGGAGGTTTATTATATATTGCCTTCTAGCTGCATGTAAACATGAAAGAATGACATAATTGAACCAGATACTGCCACAGATTTCTGTCTGTTAATCCAAAATCAAAATTGTAAACAGAGGAATAAATTAAAATATTTTACAACACACTTGATATTGATGTTTTATAGCTCATAATGGCTTTGATTTCTTGGAACATTTTAGCAGCATGTCATTGCTGTGTTTTTATTTCTTTAAAATATAGAATGTCTGATGTTTTTGAGCAAACAGCTGCTAAAGGAGGTGGTGAAGGGAAAGGAAACCAGAGTTCAGAAGCTGTCACTGGCAGATGAATTAACAACGCAAACGCATGTGATCAGCAGGCCTTCTTCCTGCTTTCAGTTCTTTGATCCAAAATTGGTGTGTCTCGATGCTGCAATGACACTAGCCATTTGCAGTACAGTTTCTGGTTTGTATGCCCATTCTCTGTGTCTATATACAACAATAAGGAAACATTGTAAAAGTTGTACCCCACCTGTAAAGTATAAGAAAATCCTCCACAGCACGTGTAAGCGATGGGTGGGGAGCGAGATGTCAACAGACACAGACAAGAGAACAGATAACGAAGAGCACTTACTGATTCAGGATGATGACCTATGAAGTACTAACTTGTTTTAAATCTATTTACACTATTGTGACATCGGAATAAAGAGTGCACATACCTAATAAGTCAACCTATCATTTGACATTCATTTTCAAATGGATTTCCACCGTTATTCCATGATTTTCTGTTTTATTTACACTGCATATTGAGATACCATGCGAAATAGGCCGTTCCAGTCCTTCGATCTGAACCACCCAGCAATCCCGATTTAATCCTAGCCTAATTATGGGACAATTTACAATGATGAACTAATCTACGTCTTTGGATGGTGGGACGAAACTGGAGCACCAGGAGGAAACCCACATGGTCATGGGGTGAACGTACAAACTCTTCCCAGGCACTGACAGGAATGGAACCTGGGTTGCCTGTACTGTAAAGTGTTGCTTTGACCCTGCTGACCCATTTTTATAATAGCAATATTATACACAGGGAATATAACATCTTGCGAAGCATGTATCTATAAAAGCTACCAGAACAGATGACAAGGAATCAATGATCCTGCACAACCAGTTTGTAACAGATATCTTATGTGTGGTGTGGCAGAGTTTAGTAGAAGGCACAGATAGGCCAGTCTATGCTTCAAGAGCAGGGAAAGGCTCTAGAGGCACACATTCACAAATCACAAGAATAGTTCTGCAGGACGAGACAAATGAAAGCCAGAGATACCAGCGACTGCAGATGCTGGTATTGAGGAACTCAGTGAGTCAGGCAACATCTGAGGGAAATACGTTCAAGATTCAAGTTTATTTGTCACGTGTACATCGAAACATACGGTGAAATGTGTCCTTTCTGCTAACAACCAGCACAACTGAGGGTGTGCTCGGGAGCAGCCCACAAGTGTTGCTGCACATTCTGGCGCATAGCGTGCCCGCAAAGCTGGGCAGAACCACACACAGCACAAGGAAACAGAACGCTACAAACAAGGGCAGAGCAAGCCGCATTCCTCCCTCCCTCCCGCACGTACACATGGTCCTGTCACCACCAGCCTCCAGCGGACTCGGACTTGGACTTTAACACGCACACATTGAACATTCAACTACCCCCGTGGACTTGCAGACCTGGAGCTCTGGCCAGTGGGCCTTGACTCATGGACTTCCGATTCGACCCTCAGACCTTAATCCTCAGCGTCAATCACAGAACTTATCAATTACTTTACACCAGACCTTGAACACCAGCCTGACCATGAAGGGACCCTGAACACTAGATTCCGAACTCTGATCTCACTGATCGGCGAACACGGTGGGGTGGGGGGGCACTGAACCTCTCTCCTCCTGCCCAACATAACTCCAACTCCAGAAACCGTTGACAACAACTCGCTGACCCTGGCGGAGCCACTGACCTTCTCTCGGCCCAACATCCCAGCCCCATCCACGGATGTCTCACGTCTGCATTGCTGTCCTTTGAATGTGGAGTGGAGACTTAAGATTCTAATTCCCCACATCCCTGTGCTTAAAATACTGACCACTAACTCCCCCCGTCCTCAAAACCATTCCCCCAAGCCCAAAAAATAATGAAAAGCAGCTAAAATGGAGCCATGACCTCAACAGAGGTCACTACCCAGTGCCACCTTGAGGTTTCAGGTTAAGAGGGAGGAGCTAAAGATGGCACCAGAGGTTTCTGAAAACCTGGACGACTTCTTCCAGTTCATCCGTGAAACAGCTTCCTCTTCTCTTTTCATGATGGCTGGGGTCCTGTCAGAGTCCATGATATACAGATGCAGCTCAAACTACTGTTTTCCACAGGCACTGGGTTTTCATTCTCAGACTCGCGTACAGCCTGGTGTGTCAATACCTTTACTTGCGGCCTGGAAGACACGCGCCTTTGAGGTGTGGCCCCGGGCGTGGACGACCTGGTTCCTCTCTGATGTCGCCAACTAAAGCGTGCAGTGTGCGCTGCTGTCGAAAGAAGGCCCCTGCACTTGCGCGATCGCTTTCTCGATGATGATCGAGACTATGTTGGTCCTCGAGTTGGGGGACTTGGTAGATTCTAACATCAAAACTGCGAGCTGCTGGTCTCCCCTCTTGCTGTTGCAGGAGCGCTCTCTCTCTCCTCCCCCACTAGTGAGAGAGAGAGCCTGTCTGAGATGTCGAAGTGTTGGGATGGACAGTACTTTTTCATGGGTCATTGTCTCTTTGGGGGCTTTGCTATTGCTTGCAAGGTGGGTGGTGGGAGGGGGTTTGATGGTTTTGCTGGAGCAAGTGGGGGAAGGGGAGGGGGAGGGTTGATGCAAAAGCTGCTGCCTGTGCATAGGAGGGGAAGGGGGGCTTTGGGGTTCTAATGTTTTCTGTCATTCATTCTTTGGGGTGTTTCCTGTTTTCTGGATGTCTGTGAAGAGTAAGAATTTCAGGTTGTATACTGTATACATTCTATGACATTAAATTGAACCATTTGAGACCCTTCATCTGGACTGGAACCGTAATGAATTCAAAGCAGAATTCAAAGCAAAATAAAAGCCAAGCACTGAATTTTATTTTTAATGGAATAGAATTGAAAGGTAGAGAACCCAGATTGAACTCACATTGAACTTTGGTACTGGTAATCAGTTCTCGTTCGAATGTAAAAATGTTAGTACGGTTCTGGTTGAGGTTCAAAATAATTTACAAGCATGGTGAAACTGAGACAGCATGCTTCTTTTAGAAAATTTCGCTCAGACTTGGTTTTACTTTTCTTGAAGTGGAGAGCTCAAATCTGACCAAATAGTTTAAAAACTGTGAAATAGGGGGATGGGAGAAACACAGAAAGGATTCCTCTGCTTTTGGGAAGAGAGCAAGAGTTCAGGTGTTGGTTGGGAAAAGCCCAACATTGCATCCATAAATTTTAACAATGTCAGATCACCAGTCCTGGTGGTTTGCAGTGCTGACAAATTCTGATGTTACGCCATCAACCTGTAGCGTTATCTCTGTTTTTATTCCACCCTCCGTGAACACTACCTGTTCTGCTGAGTATTTCAAACATTCCGTTTTATTTCACATTTCCAGATCTACAATATTTTCAATCTTACAGTTCCAGCAGCTCCCCACGCCACCGCCCCCCCCCCGCCACTTCTTTAAGTGATGTTTGGATAGGTATATGATGGAGAGGGATTTGGCAGAATATTGTCTGGGTACAGATCGATGGGACTAGGCAGAGTGGACAGCATGGACTGGATTGCAGGAAGGGCCTGTTTCTGGTTGTAGTGCATGGTAATTATGGGAAAGATTGAAGGGAAGAAAGCAAGAGGAAGACAAAGACAAATGATGATGGAGACAGCAGCCAGAGAACTGGAAACGAATACCAATGAATTGATCCACTTGACCCGAAACAGGAGTGTGCGGGCCATGGCAGTCAAAGCTTAAACTGGGCATGGCACCTGATGATGTTGATGAGATTGGAATCACAAATAGTAGATGTACGTCAGTGCCAGGAGCCATCTGCTCTGCTGAGGGGGGCCTACAGCTCCCTCCCTGCATCGCTCATCAGCCTCAGAACTGTGAGATGGTGCAGCAGAGTATACAGAAAACAGTGCTGAGGAACAGAGTGTTCTGGCAGCCTCCCATATGATGTTTCACAGTCTATTGTTTTTATCTTTAGGCCTGTTTTACTTCCATTAGATAGATATGTTAAAAATTGATTGAGGAAGACACACAGGTAGTTAGGGTGAGGGCTGAGGGCTGAGGGAAAGCAGCATTTAGCTGAAGGAAACCTTGTTATTTCCCAGAATCCTCGCTGCTCAGGTAGAGGCCTGACACCACTAGGCTAAATTTGGAATGAATGTACCAAGTCCTGAAATGGCATTCGAGTGGCGCATGTTGCTTCTGAATGTCCTTCTCGCTTCCGCTCGCATGTCTGTCAGCTCTTCTTTTTAGTCATTCCCTTGGGACCTTGCATGACTTGCATCCAAAGTCAAAATCCAAGCTGAGTTCACTGTCATATGCATAAGTGCATACACAGACACAATGCAAAACCTACTAGCAGCAACATCAAAGGCACATGGTACCAGATACACAAAAATCACAAGAAAAATGTAAACTATACGTGATTTTTACAAGGAAAAACACAATTACAACTAAAAAAGTACCCGTTGTAATGCAAAGTGGCAGTAGTGTTGCTATTTTGAGGTTGTAATTAGGGTTGTGCACGTAGGTTCAGGAAGCAAATGATTGAAGGCAAGTAGCTGTTCTTGAACTTGGTGGTGTGGAGCTCCAGGTTTCTGTACCTCTTGCCCAATGATAGCTACAAGAAAGTGGCACGGCCCAGTTGGCTCATAGAACCACTCTGGTTCTTTGAGGTCTGAGGTGGCTAATGAGGCCAATGTGAGAACCACAGACTCTTTCAAGATTGGGCAGGGTAATGGCTGGCTGGATGGATGTGTGATACAGCAGTGTCAACGTCAAAGCTGGAACACTTGGAGTATTGCGTGCAGTTCTGATTGCCGTGCTGTAGGGAAGACGCGATCAAGCGAGAGAGGGTGCAGAAAAATTCATAGAAATGCTGCCAGAACAAGAGGGCTTGAATTATAAGGAGTGATTAAATAGGCTGGGACTGTTTTGCCTGGAATGAAACAGTCTGATGGGTGGGTGACTTTATATTGGTTTAGAAAATCATGATTGACATAGACATCAGTCTCTGTCTTTTTCCCAGAGAGGGGAGCCTAAAATTAGCTGGCATAGATATAAGGTGAGAGGGGAAAAGATGAAGGGATCCCTGGGACTAGTTTTTCCCACACACACAGGGCGATGGGTATATGAAATGATTGCCAGAGAAAGTGGTAGAGGCAAATACAATTACAATCGTTCAAAGTCTTTTGGGCCGGTACATGGATAGGAAAGGGTAGAGGGATATGGGCCAAAGGCAGGAAAATGGGATTAGTAATAGATATGTCAGTGCTGTTTACCTCCACGACTATGAATAAAGCACCGAGTTATGAGCAATGACTGTAGAACACCATACAGGATGAGGTGCCAGATCATTTAGGGATAAGGTACTGTTAAAAAGACAGAGGAAACAATATTGACACTACTCCAAGCCAAGCCCTACTCACCGTACTGCAGAATTAAGCATTCTGTAAATTGTCTTATTGACCAACACCTCCCCATTTATAAACCACACACTAATGCTTATGTGAACCAATTATAAAAGGAGCTTTTACCAGATTTGATAAAATGAACCTTGACCTTTGCCCAGTTGCTGAAAACACATCGGTTCTGTTCATCATTCACTCGGCACACATAAATCCCAGTCTTCACAGAGTCAACCAGAAGTACCGACTGTGTTGCCCCAACGATCTGTAACCAATAGAGAAAGAACCTCATAGTAGGACCTTCAAATACCAACGACTGGCACAATTGTCGTGTCACAGGGGTATCAACAAGCCAAACAAACGTACTGTATCTGAAAAGGTCCAAAATATCTACATCAACTGTTGTGTTTTACACTTCATATTTAGACATGAGCACCGACATGGGCATTGGCTAAGCGATACCACTAGCAAACTCAATCACTTTCTTGTGTACTCTGGAACAAATCTGCATTGCTAAAGGAGTGTCCTTGAAACAAATCACTCCTGCAACAGACTGCAATAGAATTGTCCTTAAGTTTCTATTGATTGAGCTTGGGACAAGAGACCTGGCAATTTAAATACAATCACGTAAATCAAAAGCAAGATCATTCAGTATCGGTGATTGTGGAACGAATCGATTATAATAAACCCACCTAGCTCACTTCCTTCCTTGAAGAAAGTACAGCAACCTGTCCTCAGTCCGACCTATCTGCGAGTTTCAACTGAAAATGTAGCTCACTTTTAATTGTACATAGTAATGCTTGGGCAAGGTATTTAGATCAATGAAAAATTAGGGATGATGACAAATATTGACTGTATCAGTAATGTTATCTACCAACAAAAGCATTTCTTAATAATTTTATTGATGATGCACACTTAAGTGACAACATTGCTTTCCTTTAAAAGCAATAGGGTGGTACAGTAGCGTAGTGTAGTGCATGTTTTACAGTACGGGCAACCTAGGTTCAATTCCTGCCACTACGTGACCACGTGGTTGTCCTCCAGGTGCTCCGGTTTCCTCCCACAGTCAGTCCAAAGGTGTACTGGTCCGTAGCTCATTGATCATTGTAAACTGTCCAGTGATTAGGCTAGGGTTATATCAGGGGTTTGCTGGGTGGCTCAAAGGGCCTGTTCTGTGCTGTATCTAAATAAATAAATAATATTTTAAGTCACAATAGAGTTCTGAGCTCTGAACGGCCCTTTGAATTTCTTGCTCTTTATATGACTTTTCACTAGCAGGATGTGATAGTTCACATCATGTGTCATTACTATTCTTCATGAACCCCCTATCCTCGTAGCTGTACACTTCCCTTAACCCTCAGCATTCTGCAAGAATGTCTTCTTGCTTTCAAAGCCAAAATGAACAAAGGTCTTCCAATTAGTTCAGAATTTCACAAGTTGCACTGCTACTTTTTAGTTGGGTATTATCAGAAATAGCAAGTTTTTTTTATAGCAACATCCTACTTATATGAGTAAATTTGACCCAAAGCTCTTTATAGGACTGTGATTATCAAACAAATACAGAGCTGGACATATTAGGAAAGTTGACCAAGACTTGATCGAACTGATTAGTTTTAAAGAGACACACACATAAAATGCTTTTGGAGCTCAGCAGTTCAGGCAGCATTAATGGAAACGAATAAACAGTTGACATCTTTGGTCAAGATCCTTCTTCAGGACTGGAAGGGAAGGGGGGCAAGACCCTTTCCTTAAAGAGAATGGATGAGGAGCGGAGAAGAGCATAGGTGATGATGATTTGGCGAAATTTCGCGAGTTGGGGTCTTGGCAGCTGAAGAAACAGCTTGATTACGTTTTCATCCTATTGAAAACCACATAGCAGCCAAAAGTCAAAAGTTAGTAGAAAGATCACTCTGCTAAAAAAGGATTCGGTCTTCCAGAGGAATGTCTTGTTGAAAGTATGCCCATGATATATTACTGACCTGAACAGAGACTATTCTAACACACTGGTTTTCACACGGCTCAGAAATAATCAATTCTTCACCTCAGCAAATGAGGTTTCTAAGAAACAGGGTCTCTACAGAAAGTAGTCTGCAAATCCTGTCATATACTTAAGAAGCAGATTGAAAAGTTACAAAGCTCAACATTTTCATCTGATGTCAATCGCACTCAATGGCCAAGCAGATGAATTACTGGGTAAATTTTTAAGTACGCACAGGTAGGTTGGCCAATCATTTGTTCCCATGGATACAACCTTTTTAATGTTTGTGGGGCAAATATGGCTTTAAGCACAATCCTTGCAGGAACTTATTTCAATAGTCATGTCGGATGAGAGTCCAGATTCAAGAATTTAGAAAGGTCCAGATAAATCATAACTAAAAAAACTTTGATATTGCTTCATGAGTAATTAATAGACAAGGGAAAAGAACCACAGGGGAGTTTGAGTCTGAAAGTGTTTTGGTTGCACTGAATTTAAACTTGACAAGTTTAGAGACAGAGCTGAAGATGCAGATAAGCAACAGGAAAAGAACAGAAGGTGAGAGGACGGTGAGACCGTGGCAGATTCACTACTGCCTGTATTGGTATTTCTGCTTCTTTCCTACCATCACAAATATTCTCTAAAATCCTCTGCCTTTCACACAGTAGCATAGAGATTAGCACAATTGCTTTATAGAGCAGGCTGTTAGATCAGGATTTGATTCCCGCTGCTGTCGGTGAGGAGTTTGTGTCTTCTCCCCATGACCACGTTGGTTTCCTATGGGTACTCTGGTTTCCTCCCACATTCCAAACACGTGTGATTATGACTGATGAGTTCTGGGCATGCTTATGTTTGTGCCGGAAGTATAGCACGATTTTCGCTTAGTTGATTTGAAACAAATGACGTATTTAACAGTATGTTACATTGTACATGTGACAAATAAAACTAATCTTTAAGTTCCAAGATATACCACCCTGATATTAATTGCACGGACTCAATGAGATCCACGTTTCTCAATAATACAGTGTAAAATAGTGTCCTACATAGCGAACACACCATTTAAACAGGCATGCATTGCACTCTTGCGATTTTCTTAGCTCAGACCACAAAGGCCTCACTGATGTCCTAAAGACACAAATTCTTCAAAATAGTCACTGAATTCTTTCTTTGATTTCTGGATGCAGACATTGCCAGTCAAGGCAAGATTTTGCCCCCGAGAAGATAATGTTGAAAAAGCTTCTTAATCTGATGCAGTCCTCCTGGTGAAGAATTCCCTCAATGTAGCTGGGGAGGAGGTAGCAGGACTTGCACCTACTGACTATGAAAGAACAGTGGTAGATTTCTCAGTCAGGATTGTGTACAACTAAGAAGGGAACCTGCAGGTGATGGGGCATCCACAAACTTCATGCCCATACCATATGGAAGAGATGGAAGATTTATAATAAGCTGACCAAGTAGCTTATGCACACTGTACAAACTGGTGGACTAGTAAGATGGAGGTATGCTTGGTCACAGCGGCCACTCTGGATGCAACAAATGGTGCAAATATTTTTCTTGTGATCGCAAGAACCTGTTAAGAGATTGGTAATACAAAATACTGCAAGTTCGGTTCATTGATTCATTGGCAGGACCAGCTGCATGGCCTTGCTTGTTGCCCATTACAGCCACTCAGGGAGGTAGCACTGGGGACAGTGTGGAAGAGAACAGAGACGCAGCAGGTGTGCTGGATCAGTGCTGAGTTGGAGACCAGCCCCGGCGGGCCAGCTCTGCAGTGTTCGCTCACTGGAAGACAAGCTGATTTGCCTTTGTCTGTGACTGACCCAGCATGAGATGAGAAACTGCTGTGTGATTGTTCTTGCAGAAACATGACTGTAAGACAAAATACCATATACCATAAATTTTCAGGCCATGTCACTCAGGGGCTTGTACTAACATTATTTTGTAACTCTATGTGCTGTGTGCCTTTTATTTTGTAACTATATATATTTTACAGCTTGACCCCAGAGGAAGGCTGTTTTGTTTAGCTGTATACATGTGTACAGCGGAATGACATTTAAACTTGATCTTGATGTTTTTCAGCTGCTGGAAGAACTTTGCAAGGAAACTCAAAGAAACCAGGGAACGGTTGTTCTATCTAGGCAAATGCATTAGTAAAACTTTAATCAAGAATTGGAGACTCTTGGTGGTGGAAATGTAGAAAATGGAATAATGCACAGATATTAAAGCATACCTGTATAGGCAGCTTTCAAATCCCTTACTCACTCTTCCTTCAGTTAGTCCTGACGAAGGGTCTCGGCCTGAAACGTCAACTGCGCCTCTTCCTATAGATGCTGCCTGGCCTGCTGCGTTCACCAGCAACTTTGATGTGTGTTGCTTGAATTTCCAGCATCTGCAGAATTCCTGTTGTTTCCTGTATAGGCTCATATGTTTTATCCCAGAATATGTTTCCTTCATATCCTCCCCACCCAGAGGCAGAAGTACTTCTCATCTTCTCTGTTCATACACAGCCTGATGAAGAAACGGCAACCTCCCAAAGTTGACTAAAGAAAGATGAAATCCATCGGCACCAGCTGCTTTTATATTTCCTCACTTACTTTGCACAAATGATCTTCTCTACAACTGGCCAATAGAGCTGTACAAGAGACTGCAGCCAGAAGTATTGTGGGCAGTTCTGGTTGTCATAGATTAGGAAGGGTATGATTAGCTAGACAGTGTACAGAAGAAGAAAAAAAAATCACGAGGACATTGCAGAGACTGGAGCGCCTGAGTTATAAGAATGGATAGACTGGGACTGTTCACCCTGGAGATACTGAGGGATGACCTGATGGAAACGTACAAAACTATGAGGAGCAAAGACAAGATGGACTGTCTGTGTTTTTATCCCACAGCACTGGAGCCTAAAACTAGGGAGCACGTCTAAGGTCTGAAGGGCAGGTTTTTCATGAAGAAGTTAGTAGGCATATGGGGTGAGCCTCCAGAGGAAGTAGTGGCAGGTACCTTTACAATCTTTAGAAACGACGGGACAGGTACAAGGAGAAGAAAGCTTTACAGAAACATAGGCTAACTGCAGGCAGGTGAGACTAGCTCAGGAACCCACCTTGGTTGGTATGGATGAATTGGGCAGAAGGGCTTGCTTTTGAGTGGGATAACTCAATAATTATTCTCCACTATTTAGTACTTTGATGGCTGGTGGCGTAGTGGCACCAGCGCCGGACTTCGGAGCGAAGGCTCCCGAGTTCGAATCCAGCCGGCTCCCCTGGCACGCCTTCCATCTGTGCTGGGTTGAGCGTCGAGCTAGCAACTCGACCTCGTAAAGAAATTGCCTGCTACAGAAACACCAACAGCAAAAGGTTGATGCTATACTCTCTCGTGAGTTTAAAAGGCAATTTCCTTTTTCATTCAATACTTTAAATCAACATGGACTCCTCTGAACATGCAGTATATCTTCAAGGGACAATCCAAAAAAGGAAAGGGGGCGCAATGGCTAGCAGTAATTCCCAAGGTCATTACCAAGTTGCCAGAGCACTAATAAATTTCTGGCATGAACTAACATATGGGCATCCTAAATGTAGAATTAAAAATCAACATCTGGGCAGATGTTTTATCATATGTCCCTCTAGTATTAAAATGAAAGGGAATCAGAAAACTATCAAAGACAGTCTCTATTTCTTTGAGTTAATTGTGGGAATAACTTGCACTAACAAATCTCTTTACATTTAAACTGCACTTCCTACATGAATAATGAATCTGTTGTGCTATTCAAATGAGTGTGGCTAAAATTGCAAGGGAGTACACAAGTCCTAATGAAGGGTTTCGGCCCAAAATGTTAACTGTTTACTCTTTTCCATGGATGCTGTCTGGCCTGCTGAGCATTTTGTGTGTACTAAGTAAATACAAACCTGCTTATGACTCCCTATGCAAACATTCAATTATGATTCACACACTTTCAGATTGGATTTAGGTGAATTGGTTATGGGTGAAAGTGAAAGAGGGTTGGCAGGGGGTCTGGCTCCTGTCAGATTCCAACAGGACAGCCTTTAAAGTAGCAATATTTCTATGTGACTATTTGATGAAGGGAGGCATTTTGCTGTCTTTTAAATTGAAGCTGCAAAATAAAATTGTGAGGCAGTCTCCTCATTTTTCGAAAAGTAGTTTTATTTAAATAATCAATCTTGATAATATTCCTGGAGGCTGATAAGAAACAAGTTGAAAAATAGCAGAAAGTACTTACATTTCTATAATATTTTCACAATATTCTCAAGACCATTCAAGCCTGTGAAGTACTTTTAAATGTAATTACTGTTACTGACGACGGATGTGTAGCGGCCAGTTTGTGCATGAGATTTCTTAACAGTAAGATAATTTGTTTAACTTGGGTTAAACTTGTGACTCAGAAGTAAAAAAAAAAGTGTCGGCCAATTAGCTTAGAAGTTCGTCTCTAATAGTGTTAAGTACACATTATAGCACATTGCAATTTGTCTCCATTGACTTCAGTGTGATGAACTTATCCACCCATGCCCCACTAAGTTTAAGAGCATATCCTAGGAAAGGATTGGAGGGATACGTGCCAAAGCAGGCTAATGGAGCCAGTTCAGGTAAGCAATTTGCCTGACATGCACGAGTTGGTTCAAAGGGCTGTGTCACTATGTTCTGGGGGCAGAAGATATTGTGCATCTGTGACCACTGGGTAGGTCCAGACAGAAATGAATTTCTGATCACTGTTTCCTACAGAAGAATTTGACCACACATACTGCTGCCTCCTAGTTCTTAACTTGGTCTGGGAAAAGATGAGATCCATATCAAATTCACTGTCACCTTACAGCATATATTCTGTGAGCTAAAATCAACATTACAACAGCGTTCCCATGATAATGTGACCAAAGCCAAAGCAATTCCATACCAACTTATTCCCATTACCGCATACTGAGTTAGTTGAAATCTCAGTAAGGCTGACTCAACTCTATTTGCGAAGGTAGAAATTGCCTGAAACACTAAGCAGAGCAGGGCAACATCTGCAGAAACAGGAACCAAGCTGAAGTTTCAGCTTTTTGTCAGGACCGCATTCAGGTCTTTATCCTGAAACCTTGATGGTTTCTCCTTTCAGCCCCCGCCTGATTATTCTAGAACCTTCTGTTTTCAATTTCAGTTTTCCTGCAGTTTGGTTTTGTTGATTTCTATTTGAGAAGTTATACTGACAGCACTGTATGTGCTGAAGATTTCTCTGCCAAGTCAATAAAATAGTCACCGTCCATGCTAAGCTTTAGACATCAATTCTAAGAAGCCCTGAGGGCTTGTGTCATCATCACTCACTGTTGGCACTTCAATATACCTCCAAATGTTCCAGCACAGGACTAACTGAAAGAAGAGCTAGTGAGAGATTTGGAAGTGAGAGGGGGAGATCCAAAATGATAGGAGAAGACAGGAGGGGGAGGGATGGAGCCAAGATTGTCCAGCTCTTGTCATTTTGGATCCCCCCCCTCCCACTGTCAAATCTCTTACTAGCTCTTCTTTCAGTTAGTCCTGACAAAGGGTCTCGGCCCAAAACGTCGACTGTACCTCTTCCTAGAGTTGCTGCCTGGCCTGCTGCATTCACCAGCAACTTTGATGTGTGTTGCTTGAATTTCCAGCATCTGCAGATTTCCTCGTGTTCAGGCTTTTGTATCTGGTCACCACTCATTAGGAAGGACATTGAGGCTTTGGAGATGGTGCAGAAGTGGTTTACCAGAATGCTATCTGCTTTAGAGGGTATGTGCTATCATGAGAGGCTGGGCAGACTTGGTTGTTTTATCAGAAGTGGCAGAGATCGAGGTGAGATCTGATAGAGGTTTATAAGATTATGACATAGATAGATAGAGTGTATTGGTTTCTCAGGGTAAAAATTTCTAATCAGAGGGCATGCTTTGAAGGTGAGAGAGGGTAGGTTCAAAGTATTTTTTACTCATAGTAGTGGATGCCTGGAATGCGCTGCCTGGTATGGTGGTAGAGGCAAATACATTAGAAGCTTTTAAGAGACATTTGGATAGACACATGGATATGAGGAAGATGAAGGGATATGGACTTTGTGTAGGTAGGAGCATATTACTTGGGAGGGGGGGGTTGATTTACTTTTTAGCCAGTTTGGCACAACATTGTTGGTTCAAAGGCCTGTTACTGTGCTGGACCGTTCTATGTTCTGCCCGATGGGCGAAGGAAGAGGAAAGAATGTTCGTGGTGGGTGAAGTCTTTGATTATACTGACTGCTTTCCTGAGGCAGCAAATGTAAATGAGTCCATAGAGGGGAGACTGGTTTCCATGATGTGCTGAGCTGTGCCACAACTCTCTACAGCTTCTGCGGTCAAGGGCACAGCAATCACCATAACAAGCTGCGATGCATCCAGATACTCGGCTTTCTACGTTGCGTAGATAAAAATTCGTGAGCGTCAAAGGGGACATGCCAAATTTCTTTATCCGGCTGTTAGCATGAGGTGGAGTTGCTGCAGAAAAATTACCATAAAAATAACTGAAGAGAGTGTAAATCATTCAACTCTTCACTGGGAAACTCCCCATTTGGAGAAACTAATAGACCTATTGAACTGTGCTCCCTGCAAGTCCTGATTGGCCAAAATATTCTAAGACTTCTTCAGAAATGAGAAAAAAAAAATCTGGCTACGTGACATTTTTGTAGAAAGATACACTTCTGACATTCCTGGGGGAACACACTTATTTTTCTTCCAAAAATGGTACAAAATGTCTTGGCTTGGAAATATGATGATGCTGTGCTTATATTTTCAACCAACAATTTGCAAGGCAGAAGGCACATGCTTTGACGCCACCCCCATCCTGTCATCAGGGCTCTCCTGGCCTCTGCAAAGAAACCTGGTAGAGGCTCTCTGTACATACTGTATGGGGGTGACTTCAGCACAGGTAGTGAGGGGCTGACTAGATCTTGGAATGATAGGTCTTCTTGCACCTCAGCTGACGGCCATCCAAATACAATGGGGAGCTCACTCCGGCCTCAGCATGACACCTCAGGGCTCCTTGCAGCTGGTCTGTTCACCCTCCTTTCAATCCAGCTCTTTCCACAGGGAATAAAATAAAATGGGGTGCTGGGGCAGAGGTACGTCTGTCCCAAAGGAGGTGCAAGATAGCCCTTCCCTCCGTTAGCCTGCAGGTCACCCTTGGGTAAGGTGTGGCACCCGCTTAGCCCCCCCCCACCCCCAATGAGGGTCACGTGAAGCCATGAGAGCAGGTGGTGGAAGGTACTTCGGTTAGCATTGTTGATTAGGGCTGAAGAGCCTCATTCTATGCTCTATAACTCTGTGATTCTAATAACAGGGATAGACCTGCAAGATAAATATAACTGATGACAAACAGCACCATTTTTACTAAACTGTTAATGAGAAAGGGGAAACACAATACCTGCACCCAGTGGTTTAGGTTATCACACCCCCTTCCTGCCAATCAACTTGCATAGTTCTTACCACATTAAAGGGTTGTTTATATACTTAAGATAACAAATACAGGAACTGTGTTGATCTGCATGTCTAGATAAATTCAGTAAAGGTCATCCTTGAACAAGATCCTCAAATTGATATGTGCATGCAACAAAGAAAGGGAGAAAAAAAAGAATACAGCTTCATTTCTGAAGAGTTGATGTACAAACCCCATTTCCAGCTCCAACTACACCTTACAAGGACTAAATATTACACGTGTAAATGTTACTACAAATATGTGATCAGCAAAACCTATACAACACCGACAGAATGTGCATGTAGAAGTTATATTAAGCCAAAGTCACGTGTGCTTAGTTAGGCATATAAAGCTCCCATAGCACTACCTTGAAGAGTAGTTGAATTCTCCTTGGTGTCCTGCCAAAAATCAATTCCCAGTCCAGAATTACAAATAGATTACCCGGTTATTAGTACATTAGTTTTCAGCTGTTCTAAGCAGCCAGGAATGGATTAAGTGCGTTAAGGCCTGGATCATTCTGAGTCCTTAAGAATTGAACTGGGCTAGTAATCCTTGCAGACATCGTATCGATTCACATGCAACTCAATGTGTGACATTCCTTTTACAGCATTATGGAAAAACCAGACCAAGTTAGTTTTAGTAACTCATGCTGATCTCTAGATCACCCAACCCTCCAGTGTCCCATTACTCATCTCCCAACTCATGCCCTGACCGTGCAAGAGCCTCAACCCTCCAAATGTCAGGGTCCACACTGATACCTTGCCCCCCTTTCCCTGAATATCTGATCAGCTGATCTTCCAAGTCCCTTCCTCAACCCATTGCCTCATCCTTTACCCCCAGGGATGTTTTTAATTACACAGAAACTGGGATGGACAGGTGACCATTCTGATGCCCCGCAGGGCTTAACTTGCTCGGAAAACACGCAATGAAATGGACAGGTTCTGCTCTAACTCTGTTTACAAGTTTGCAGATGACACCATCGTAGTAGAACGCATCTCAAACAACAATAAGATGGAGTACAGGAAGGAGATAGATAGCTTGGTGTCATGTTGTCATGATGACAACCTTTCCATCAACGAAAACACGAGGAAATCTGCAGATGCTGGAAATTCAAGCAACACACACTTCTTCCTATAGATGCTGCCTGGCCTGCTGCATTCCACCAGCATTTTGTGTGTGTTGCAACCTTTCCATCAACGTCAGCAAAATAAAAGAGGTGGTTATAATCTTCAGGAAGCAGAGCGGAGTACATTACACAATGGCGCCAAGCTGGAAATGATCGAGAGCTTCAATTCTTAGATGAAAGATATCACCAGTAACATGTCCTGGTCCAACCACAGAGAAGCTATGACCAAGAAAGCATACTAGCACCTCTACCTTCTCAGAAGGCCTAGGAAATTCAGCATTCCCCTGATGACTCTCATTATTTTTTATAGACACCATAGAAAGCAAACTGTTCTGGTGCATCACAGCTTCCTATGGGAACTTCTCTGTGATCATTTTAGAGAGTTGTGGACATAGCCCACTCCAACATGAAAACTAGCTTCCCCTCCATTGATGCAAGATACTGGCCCTAAAGTGTGGCCTAGATAGGGCAAATTAAAAAACTGGGAAATATCATAAAGAAATTCATGGGAAATTTTAATCTGTCCATTGATTGGAGTAACTAAACTAGCAAGGGTATTGTAGAAAAATTTAGAGTGCGCATTGAAGATTGTTTTTCCAAAGACTGGTCATGCAAACTCAGATAATCCAGAGATGAACTCAGAGGTTCATTGCGCCAGAGTAGATGCCATTTCTATTAGTACCACAATGCACTTTAATTGACTTTTGTTTAAGATGCTACACAGTAAAGTTCTTAATACTCGACAGAAATTCATTCCAACTGGAAAAGTAAATTCCACAAAAAAAAGGCAGAAACTGTGGTTAATAAAGGAAGTCAAGAATGCAGTTAAATTGAAAATTTCAGCATACAGTGTATGTGAGCTGGTGGCAGAGCAGAAGTCTGAACTCTACAGGAACTACTAATGAAATGTTAGAAAGCACAAGAGAAAAGAAAATAATAATTTTGTGAGAAAACTTGCATATATCAAAACAAACACTAAGATTTTCTATAGCCATATAAAAAGGAAGAAAGTGGCTAGTGCAACTGTGGAAAGCCCAAAGAATGAAGATGAGAAATTAATATCAGGGAACGAGGAAATGGTAAAGCGATTAAACCATCATGGAGGATATTGCAAATATCATGAAAATAACAAGAGACACAAGAGACCTAAATGCTGGAACATGGAACAACTAACCATCAGCTGGAGGAACTCAGTGGGCCGAACAGCATCTGTGGGGGAGGAAGGGGAAAAAAATTGTTTTCATTTTGGGTTGAAACCCTGCATTAGGAATAGATGCAGGGTTTTGACATGAAACGTCAACAGTTCCTTACACTCACAACTGTTGTTCAACCTGCCGTGACCCTCCAGCGGATTGATTGTTGGCCCTGAAGATAACAGGTGGAAAAGTTTCAAACTGCATGGAAAAACTGGTAGAAGTCCCGATTATGAGGAACAAAATACTGGAAAATCCCACAAAATTAAAGGTCGACAAGCCACAGACCAATAGTTTACAGCCAAGGGATTTAAAGGATGTAGTTGTAGAGGTGGTGGGTTGACAAGTCTTTAAAAACTCGCAAGTCTTTGGGAGGCCCCAGTGAATTGGAAAACAGAAAATGTGACTCAATAATTTAAGAAAGGAGGAAGACAAAAAGAAAAGGCAGGAGACTACAGACCAGTGATTTTATCATCTATTGTGGGCAAAGTGCCAGAATCATTAATGATTAAAAAGCTTAACAGTTGGGAAAGCTGAATATAATCACACAAAGTCAACGTGGTTACACAAAGGGTAAACTACACTTGATAAATTTGTTTCCTTCAGGATGTAACATGCAAAGCTGGTGGAGGGGAAACCTATAGAGGTAATGTATTTGGATTTCCAAAAGGATTTTAACAAGACGCTACATAAGAGGCTGATGCAAGTTAAGAAATCATGGTATTGCTATATTAGCATTGACTGAAAACTGGTTATCACAGAGTTGGAATAAGTGGGTCATTTTCAGGTCAGAGGGGTGTAACAAGAGTACCTGAGGATTCAGACCATGACATTTAATTATTTATATTAGTGACCTAGAGGAGGATGCAAAATGTAAGCATATAAATTTGCTGCTGACATAAAGATGGGAGGAAATGCATCTGGTGATGAGGATATTGTGACTCTGCAAAGGGATGCAGACAGATTGAGTGAATGAGAAAGAACTTGACAAATGCAGTTTGATTTTGGAAAGTGTGAGGTCATGCACTTTGGTAGAAAAATCAAGAAGCAGGTTGTTTTTTTTTCTAAATGGAAAGAGAGTAAACTAAGTTCAAAGGGACCTGGGTGAACCACACACAAAAAAAGGTCAGCAGGCAAGTGCAGGAAGCAGTTAGGCAGCAAATGGCATGCGATACATGCCCGTTTAGTCACATGCCCATTTTGCACCTTGGCCCAGAGAAACGGTGTTTCCTTTAGCTGTATACATGTGTATGGTTGTATGATAATAAACTTGAACAGCTACAGGATGGCGATGAAGCCAGGCCTGAATTTCTGAGCAGATTTGTTTCAGTTACTTCCAAAAGCCCTTCGGAAGTCCAAATACATCGATCACATCGATCGGCTCCCCTCCACCAACTTTGCATGTTACATTCTGAAAGAATATAATAGCTTTGGAGGCAGTGCAATTTTAAAATGGAGACCTTAGGATCTACTGCTTGCAGAGCGTGAAGAATCTCCAGAGTTCTCCTGCCAAGAGGGTCAGGGAGGCTGGATCATTGGAGGATGAGACTTAAAGACATGTTTTTTGGAAATATCTGGGAATCAAGGGCTCAGGGTATCTGGCACAGAGGAATTGTGACCTGGGTCAGATCAGCCATGATTATTTTGAGAGGCATCAAGGCCTGAGGGGCCAGGTAGCCAACACCTACCCCTGTCTTCTTGACAGGTTTTCCAAAATCTTTTTTTGACAAAGTTGACTCTAAAATTTCTTCATTTATTTGGCAGAATAAAAACCCAAGACTGGGTAAAATACATTTACAGAAAGCTAAGAGAGATGGAGGCTTAGCATTACCTAACTTTAGATTTTATTATTGGGCAATTAATATTCGACATATGAAATTCTGGTTACTGGACCAGGATATACTATCCATTCCTAAATGGGTAGTATTGGAATTACCATCTGTTCAGGGTTTTACACTTGGCTCTATTTTAGGTTCCTTTCTTCCTTTTGATTGGAAACGCCTTAAACAGGTGTCTAACCCGATAGTTAAATATACCTTGCGTATTTGGTTTCAATTCAGAAAATTTTTTGATCTTAATCAATTTGGGTTAGCGATTCCTATTTTAGGTAACTTTTTTTTTCCCTCTTTTACGGATCGTGCTTTTCAAACTTGGAAGACTAAGGGTATTTCACGGTTTTTGGATTTATTTTTAGATGGTTCCCTTATGTCTTTTGAACAATTATCTAATAAATATAACTTATCAAGAATACATTTTTTTAGATATCTACAAGTTAGAAATTTTCTAAGTACTATACTTTCTTCCTTTCCAATGCTTCCTCCTACATACATTTTAGATACTATAATCAACCTTAATCCATGTCAGAAAGGTGCATCGGCTATGATTTATAATATTATTATGAAACTTAGGAAAGCTCCATTTGATAAGATTAGGGTAGATTGGGAACAGGAATTGGGGTTTACCATTTCCGTGGATGACTGGGGGCAGATTTTATAATTAGTCAATACTTCCTCTATCTGTGCTAAACATTCCCTAATTCAATTTAAAGTTGTTCATAGAGCACATATGTCCAAAGATAAGTCAGTGCGCTTTTATTCTCATATTAATCCTTTTTGTGATAGATGTCCGGGGCAGATAGCCTCTTTAACTCATATGTTTTGGTCTTGCCCTACTTTGGAAACTTTTTGGAGAGACATTTTTAATATTATCTCTAAGGTATTGAATATAGATATCTCTCCTCACCCTATTACTGCTATCTTTGGACTACCTAAAATTTCCAGTAATCTCTCCTCTTCAGCCCGTAGAATGATTGCATTTCTAACTTTAATGGCGAAAAGATGCATCTTACAACATTGGAAAGAGCTTAATGCTCCAACTACCTTTTTTTGGTTTTCTCAGACGATATTATGCTTGAATCTGGAGAAAATTAGAAGCAATCTTTATGACTACTCTTTTAAATTTGAACAGACTTGGAGATCTTTTATTCAATATTTTCATTTAATGTAATATATACCCTTCTTGTTTTTTTTTTACTGTTTTTAATGGAGGTCGGGATTGAGGACGTGATTTTAAGTTTAACTCTGTTTGCTTTCAAGTTAGCCCATTGCTTTGCGTTGCTTTTAGTTAGTTGCACGGTGGGTTTTTTTTTTGGTTTTTTTTTTCCTTTTCTCTATTGATATATATATAAAATTAGTATACTATTATGTTACCTTGGTATGTTATGTTTAAATTACATTGTTTGTAGTATTTTTTTTGTATTAATATCTTCTGTAATTTTATTATATTCTAACAGTGTATTAGTGTCTATATGGCTTACCTTTTTGTATACTTATTTAATAAAAAGATTTAAAAAGAAAGAAAGACAGGTTTTGTTGGAAATCTAGAGGGGTTGCTGCACATAGCTTGGTACAACATACCAACTCAGTAAAGATTAGGAACAATAATCCATTCGGTCTTGAGCAACAACCTGTCAACAATAATTTATCAGACAATGTGGTCACACATTGCAAAACAGCAAATGTATGGCAAAAAGCAATTCATTTCAGGCAAGTGATGTCTGATGCCTCGAGACTGTGAAATACATCCAGAAAGGAAAGTCTTTTCATTCCTCTTACAAAAAAAAAGCTTCATATTTTAAATCCGCGTACACTGGAGGATAGGGGGTGGATTTCACATCACAAAAGCTGCATGCCTCAACCCAGTTGCTCACCCTATGAGTAATCACGACATCACTGGGATTTTCCACACACACTATGCTAAGGCGGTGAGTGGGGAAGAAGGAACTTACAATTGCTTTATATTGACAATCAGAGTTACCTGCTGGTCATCAGAAATGTCAGGTTATGAGTCTCCCATTTTATAGCAGATTCACACCTCTGCTAAGGTAAGAAAATTAAGCTTCCTTCTGGTGTGGTCCCAGTCCTATCACACTGCAGAGTGTCAACCATACTGTAGCTACACAGAAAGGCTTACCTTCACACCTTGCTCTCTGTGTGTGTGTGTGTGTGTGTGTGTGTGTGTGTGTGTGTGTGTGTGTAACTCTGGTAGTGGGGTTGAAGTGTGCCTGTGTTTTTTTTTAAAAAGACTTTGTCCATCAGACCATGTTTCATCTGGGCGCTGCTTTCTATCACATTTCAAAGACATACCTACTCTAAATTATCTCTTAGTGTATGCGGGTGGCAGAAGAATCGGGGAGTTGAGTGTGCAGGAGAAAGTGAATAGATTACAGGGAGGTAAGTTGTGATTGCCACGAGATATTCAATGGGCTCAATGGCGTCCTTCTATATTGTTAAAACATCTGAATGTACAATGTATGAATTTGTTTCACTATAATTAAAACTTCGGTTGCTATTGTCATGGTTTTTCACCATTAGCATCCCTTGTGTTGTTTTTAGTTTCTTTCTCTGCTTTATTCTTGTTCTCAGGTTAAAATAACTCCTTTCTCACCGAAAGTCAACTTTGCTCTAGTTCTGACTTTATCTGCAAGAAAAAGTGAAACAACTTTCTTT
This sequence comes from Mobula hypostoma, assembly GCF_963921235.1. Taxonomy (NCBI): domain Eukaryota; kingdom Metazoa; phylum Chordata; class Chondrichthyes; order Myliobatiformes; family Myliobatidae; genus Mobula; species Mobula hypostoma. The sequence goes on along the minus strand of NC_086114.1, from coordinate 52,557,062 downwards.
CAAGGATATTAAAAAGAGGAAGGAAAATAGTGTGGGTGGGGGAAGGATGCTCTTTTGTTGCATCTATACATAGTCTGCCACGTCCACATGATGTCCTGAAACATGTCCAACCAATCAGATACTTACAAATCAAATGAATGGCTAGTTCCCTTGCAGCAGTCACCAAAAACACTGCTCAACTACAGCAATGATAAGAGGCACCAAGTTCAATTGCAAGATGCCAGATAGTAAACACACAGAGCTCATAAACAGGATGAACATGATTTCAAATGTTCCTCAATTACAGAAGTCAGTCCCTTTATATATTTTCTAATAAAAACCCTGGTTTGCCAAGTGTGAGTTAAAGAAAATATATTCCCAGAAGCGATGGGGGAGAAAGGTATTTAGTGGCCTCTGCTCCTTATTAGTTGACCTGCGATCAACTTTATACGTGCACGTTCGGTCTTTGCGTGATTGTGTGACAATAAGTGAACAGTAAACTATTTCCAGCCAAAAGGGAAATGGCAGATGAGACACTGGACATCTGCTCTCAGAGAACCTTCACTGCTGCCAAATATGGAGCAGCCAGGGTGACTACGGTCTGAACTTCTGCTCAGTCTCCCCTCTTTTTGTCCACGTCATCAGAAGATGCAGTTCTGACTAAGGAATTCTCTGAACATAATGCAAGATTGAAGCACATTACATTTGAAAAAAAGTTCAGAACTGTTGGCTGGCATTAACAGCAGAAGAGAAAAGAGCTGGCATTGCAGCCCTGAGCCTCACCGTTAAATAAGATGTGGACAACATAACTGGGTGAGATTGTGAGGAAGATGCAAAGATGCTGCAAGATGACTTAGATGAGTTGAGTGAATGGGGGCAGACAATCAGTAGCTACTTTATCAGGCACACCTACTCATTAAAGCAAATACCTAATCAGCCAATCATATGGCAGCAACTCAATGCATAATAGCATGCAGACACTACAGGTTCAGTTGTTGATCAGACCAAACATTAGAATGGGTGGGGAAAAAAATTTGATCCAATTTGACCATGGAGTGCTTGTTGGTGCCAGACAGGGTGGCTTGAGTATCTCAGCAACTGCTGGCCTCCTGGGATTTTCACTCACAAGTCTCTGGAGTTTTCAAATAATGGTGCAAAAAGCAAAAACATCCATTGAGCAGTAGTCCTGGGGGTGAAATTACATTATTAATGAGACAGGTCAGCGAAGAAGAGCCAGACTGGTTCAAGCTGACAGGAAGGCAACAGTAACTCAAACAACCACACGTTACAACAGTGGTGTGCAGAAGAGCATTTCTAAACACACACATGTGGAACCTTGAAGTTTGCAAAATGATTTGTGCACTTGGTGCAATTGCACAGGCCTTTGCGAGGTCACACCTTAATTACTTCCTGCAATTTTAAATCTCCTAACCCAGGAAAGGGAATACTTGCCATAGAGGGAGTGCAGCAAAGATCCACCGGAATGATCTCTGGGAGGGCAAAGCTCTTATGTCAGAGAAAACCTGGGTGAACTAGGCCTGCCTGAGAGGGTATCTTATTGAAAAGTATGAACTTCTGATGGAGTTCAACAAACTGGATGTAGCGAGGATGTTTTCTCTGGAAGTGTTAGGATATGGGGCAAGAAATAATGGCTGAGATGAAGAGAGAATTTTCTATATATGTAATTCTCTACCACAGAAAACCAGAGGTGCATTTTCTGCGTTCTTACCTTATCAGGAAGCAGCTTGCTGAACTGCCTTCAAGGCAAGTAGATTAAAAGTTCATATACATATGTACAGGACATATCATATAGAACCTTGAGATTCATTTTCTAACAGGCATTCATATTGGAAGAGAATTGCTTTAAAATCAATGAAAAACTACACATTAAGTGTGACAACCAACCAACGTGCAAGAGAAGCCAAACCATGCAAATAAATAAATAAATAAATCATTCTGAGAACATGAGTTGTAGAGCCCTTGAAAGTGAGTCCATAGGTTGTGAAATCGAGTCAGTGTTGAGGTGAGTGAAGTTATCCTCACTGGTTCAGGAGGAGCCCGATTATTGATGGTTGACTTCAATGTTCCTGGTGGTGTGGGACTTAAGGCTACCGTACCTTCTTCCTGATGGAAGCAGCAAGAAAAGAGCATGGCTTAGATGGTGAGGATCCCTGATGCTATTCAGAGAGCTCTGCCTCTGATGGACCGGGCTGTGTCCACCACTTTTTCTGGGCTTTTCGGTTCATGGGCATTGGCATTTCCATACCAGGTCATGATGCAACCAGTCAGGACACTCTCCACTGTGCATCTATTGAAGTTTGTCAAAATTGTAGACCACATGCCATATCTGCGCAAACTCCTAAGACAGCAGAGGCATTATGGTACAAAGACAAGAAAATATGAAGATACTGGAAGTCCAAGCAACACACGAAATGCTGGGGGAACTCAGTAGGCCAGCAACATTTATGAAAAAGAGTAAACAGTCAATGTTTCCGGCCGAGACCCTTCATCAGGACTTTATTAATTAAAAAAAGTCCTGATGAAAGGCCTCAGCCCAAAACATTCACTGTACTCTTCCACAGATGCTGCCTGGCCTGCTGAGTTCCTCCAGCATTTTGTGTCAGCTACAGAGGCATTGTGGTGCCTCCTTTGTGATGGTACTTATGTGCTGGTCCCAGGACAGATCCTCTGATATGAGAACACCAAGGAATTTTCGATCCTCTAACGAGGACTGGCTCACAGACCTCTAGTTTCTTCCTCTTGCAGTCAGTCATCAGCTCTTTGGTGTTGCTAATGCTGAGTAGGAGGTGGTTGTCATGGCATTATTCAACCAGATTTTCAACCTCCCTCCTATATGTCTGTTGTGTCAGCTAACAGTAATGTCATCAACAAACTTAAAATATGGCATTGGAGCTGTACTTAACCATTGTAAACACAAAGTGAGTAGAGCAGGAGGCTAAGCACACAGCCTTGTGGTGCACCTGTGCTGATGGGGATTGTGGAGGAGATGTTGTTGTCATTCTGAACTCACTGGGGTCTTGGAGTGAGAAAATTGAGAATCCAGTTGCACAAGGAGGTATCAAGGCCTGGGTCAAGGAGTCTAGTGATTTGTCTCACGGGGATGATGGTGTTGAAAGCTGAGCTGTAGTCAATGAAGAGCATATTGATGTATGAATGCTCATTGATGTTCCAGAGCTGATTGAAGAGTTAATGAAATGGCATTTGCTGTGGACCCAGTGTGACAGCAGGCAAACTGAACCATATCCAAGCCCCTCGTGAGGCAGGGGTTGATATGCTTCACGATAACGTCTCAAACCACTTTATCACAGGGGATGCAAGCGCTATTGGATGATAGTCGTTGAGACTGGTTACCACGTTCTTCTTGAGCACTGGTACAATTGAAGCCTGCTTGAAGCAGGTGGGCACTTCAGGCTGCCAAAGCGAGAGGTTAAAGATCTCAGTGAACACTCCAGCCAGTTGATCAGCATAGGTCTTCAGTACTCAGTCGGGCACACAATCTAGGCTAGATGCTTTCCATGGGCTCACCTCGCTGAAGGATGCTCTCACGTTTGCCTTAGGATTGTTGAGGACTGAGAGTGGTCCACGGTCTGTCGGTGAAATTGAGCATAAAAGGCATTGAGCTCATCTGGGAGCGAAACCACGTTGTCATTTATGTTACTTTGCTTTGCTTTGCAGGAGGTACTACCAGTCGAGCCCTGACAGAGCTGTCAAACATCCTGCGATTCAAGCCTGGTCTGCAATTGCCACTTCTCCCGTCAGCTGGCTTTCTGGACCTCTTGTACTTCCCTGGGTTGCCATCTCTTGGCTCATCCAGGGCATCTGGTTGGTAAGACTCCAAATCATTTTGCAGGGATACATTTGTGTCTTCATAGAGTCCATGACAACTGTGGTGTATTCATTCAGGTCCTGTGATGAGTCCTGGAATATGACTCAAAGCAGTCCCATAGCTGCTCCTCTGCCTCTGTGACCACCTCTCTCTCTGCTGTCCATACCTCTGGTACCTTGCTCCTTAGCCTCTACCTGCACCTGGGGGAGAACATCCAGATGATCGGATTTGCCAAAATGCAGTCTAGAGATGGAACAGGAGGCATTCTTGATCTTTGTATAGCAGTGTTTGTGCATGCTGGGTCCTTTGGTGTTGCACATCTATTTGCTTATTGGTGTTGATTTCCTTATTTGAGAGAAACAGCCTTCTGTGTTTCTTAGAAAGAGCACTTGCAGATCCCACAGAGATCAGCATTCATACCTTCCAAGTAGCAACATGTGTTTCTTATCTTTCAACTGGGACTCTGGTCTAAGATGGGAATGGTGAAGCCCAGTGACTACTTACTGGCAGCAAACAAAACTAAATAGTTCATGATTTTTATCAAATGTTATCAATAACATTCTTTAAAATTTATGGTAAGCGATCAACGCAAACAATGGAGAGGTGAGCGAAGGTGTGGCTGAGTTGAGGGTTGAAGCGTGCAGGGGCGAGGTATATTCGAGCAAAGCCAGGGTGAGTGGAGCAAAGGAGAGGCAGATTCGAGGCTCATCCACCCAAACTAAGCCAAAACCCAGTGGCAGGGCCCAAGCCCAGAGCGTATCGATGTGAAAAGGCCCACGTCCAAGTGCGAGAAACGACCTGATGTTTGGACAATTTCATCGCCAGGGCAAATGGCGATGAAGGCAGGATGCCGAGACAAGAGGCAAGGATTGGGCCGGTTCAGCTCTGTGACATTTACTCGGCTCTGTGCTGAACTGAGGCTGAGTCTGAGGCCTGCTCTGGGCTTCATGTCTACGTACTCACTTTTGTTCTGAATGCTATTTGCTTATTTTTACTATTTGTACTACTTTTTTTCCCCTCTGTACACATTAGGTGTTTGACAGTCTTCTTTTAATGGGTTCTTTCGGGTTTTTTGTTTTGTAGCTGACGGAGACGGATATCAAAGTGATATAATTTATACATACTTTTAACTTTAAAGTGAATAAGCTTTATATACTTTTACATAATACTCCATCTGCCTTCATTTTGGCCATTTTCTTTAATGCAGGCACATCCAGATTCTCCATAACACAAAGCTGTGTCTTCTACGCGTACATGAGGAAATGATAGTTGGAAATAAATTATTTATTTTCTTTTCCCACACAAATTCTGTGAGAGCAAATTTTATTCCACCTTTCAAATTTCTGGGTGGTGATATGTGAATTTTACGAGTGTGAATTTCTGTTAACTGAATGGCTGTAATACAGCATTCTCTTTCACCAACCTTTTTTTAAAAACAAAGGCTAATATCAATATTTAAATGACACCCACTGGACAATTGAAAGGTCATTTTTGTGCTGTGTTATAAGTGGGTTTACAAGGAACAGCTGGCAAGCCTGAATCCTGGATTGGTTACCTTTCTTATTTTACAGAGAATAGTTCTATTTGAGAACAATGGCTGGCAAGATTTCTTAGAATCTGCCACCTACATCGTGGGTACAAAAACTCAAACCATTGGTCATCTGTTGCTATCTACCATTTCGGAGAAGAAATCCAAACTTCTTGGAAGATTGGAAGCATGAATTCTCTGTAATCCAACTCCCTCAGGAGACAAGGCCCTGATGAACTATTAGTTCACCAAGCTCAAAAGGGACAGATATGTCATCAAAGCAATAAAACTTCAACACTCTAACTCCAGATAGTCACAAAAGTAAGCGTCCTATAGAGTAGACTTGACCTGACAGCGGGATGCTTGCCCATAATCTAAGTTGGTTAAAATGAACATTCGCGACACATGGACGGTGCATCAAATCGTAACACTACACCAAAATCCTATGATCAATAAGCAACGCTAGGCCTATTGATAGGGAGAAATAACATGCACTCCATAGCTGTGCATTTCCCAGTAGCATGCTTATGTTTTACTCCAAAATGTGATCAAATGGGTCAAATTTAAATCAGCACTCCAGCCTCAAGACTGGTGATCTTGAAGCATCAAAGTCAAAGTAGATTCTTGTCTCGGTAGGCAGGAAATGTTGAACTGGAAGCAAAGAAGTAAAAATTTCACTTTGACAAGCTCGTGCATGCCCACCTGCATAACCACTTACTCATCACCCGGATCAGAGTTCATTGAACCCATTACAGTCCAGTGCCCTCTTTCCATTTACTCACTCGCTTCATGGGTCCTTAACACACTTTCATAATCCCTAACACTGATATTTTAACTCAGCCAGTATTAGCAATACAGCTGCCAGGAAAAGTTGCGAACAAAAACTGAATTCATTAAACCTACTTTTGCTAGGAGGAACTCCAGACCACAAAACCCTCAAACTAGAAAACAACGCAGGTGCTGAGTGGAGCTTTTCAGTTTATTGTAGGTGAGGTTCGGTCTGGCGATATTTGATGAGTGAAAGGTTGTTTATCATTTGGTTCTATTTGTCACGTCTTGTCATAGTTCCTTATATCATAGGAGGATGGTAACCCCTCCAGCTCATCGAGTCATTGCTGGCTCTCTCCTCTTTCTGGACACTCCACTCTAGATCTTTTTATTGCTAACTGCCGAAGAGATATTACCCGTCTCAATTTTAAACACTCCTCTCTATAATTCTAACCTCACTCCTTCCAAACGCATTGCTCTCCATTCTCTCCACACCAATCCTAACCTTGCCATCAAACCCACAGATAAGGGGGGGTGCTGAGGTCAGCCTTCTACCTTGCCAAGGCCAGGTGACAACTCACACCTCCTCTTCCTTACCCCTCAAACAGGACCCCATGAAGGAGAACCAGGTCATTGTCTCCCGCACCATCACCAACCTTATCAACTCCCATCCACTGCCACCAAGTTCCCTTACTCTGCACCTCCCGTTTCTGCCTCCTACCCAAGATCCATAGACCTCTCGCCACCATACCAGGGATAGGGTTCTCTTGACCTCACCTACCACCCCACCAGCCTCTGCATCCAGCACAATTCTCCACTACATCCGCCATTACCAACGGGATCCCACTATCAAGCACATCCTTCCTTCCACACCCCTCCCCAGTTTCTGCAAGGATTGCTCCCCACGTAACACCCTTGACCACTCATCCCTCCTGATACTTGTTCAACTTGCAAGAACAAGTGCCACACCTGCCCCTGCACTTACCCCCTCGCTACCATTCAGGGGCCACAAACAGTCCTTCCAGGTGAGGTGACAATTCACCCTGTGAGTTTGTTGGGTTATCTACAGTGTCCGGTGCTCCCGGTGGGGCCCCCCGTACGCTGCACCGGTGCTCCCGGCGGGGCCCCCAGTACGCTGCACTGGTGCTCCCGGCGGGGCCCCCCGTACGCTGTACCAGTGCTCCCGGTGTGGCCCCCTGTATACTGTACCGGTGCTCCCAGCGGGGCCCCCTGTTTACTGTACCGGTGCTCCCAGCGGGGCCCCCTGTTTACTGTACCGGTGCTCCCAGCGGGGCCCCCTGTTTACTGTACCGGTGAGACCGGAAGTAGATTGGGAGAGTGCTCCTGAGCAGCAACGCTCTGTCCATCAGAAAATGTGGAATCTCCCTGTAGCCACCCATTTCAATTCCACTTCCCATTCTGATGTGTTAGTCCATGGCCTCCTCTACTGCTACACTGAGGCCACACTCGGGTTGAAGGAGCAAAACCTTATATTCCATCTGGGTAGCTTGCAACTCAGTGGCATGAACATCAATTTTTCAAACTTACAGTAATTGCCTCTCCATTACCATCCCCCATTCCTGCTTACTTCCTTACCTGTCCATCACCTCCCTCTGGTGCTCCTCTCCTCCTCTCCCTTCCCTTTCTTCCATGGTCTTCTACCCTCTCCTATCAGATTCTCCCCTTCCCCAGCCCTTTACCTCTTTCACCAACTTCCCAGCTCTTCACTTTACCCCCTCCCTCAGTTTCACCCATCACCCACTGCCTTGTACTTCTCCCCCCCCCCCCCACTTTCTCACCCCGACTTCTCCCTTTCCTTTCCAGTCCTGATGACAGGTCTTGGCCTGAAATGTCAACTGTACTCTTTTCCATAGTTGCCGCCTGGCCCACTGGGTACCTCCAGCATTTTGTGCGTGTTGCTTGGATTTCCAGTGTCTGCAGATTTTCTCATGTTTGTGATCAGAGCATTCTTCTCTAAGCTGCTCTTTCTCACGTGCCCCTCATCTCCCGCCAAGCATTCCACATGGGGTCATCTAGAGTGGCTAATTAAATTATCAGCACATCCTTGGGATGAGTGGAGAAACCCTGAGATAGCCCACATAAACAAAGCACTGGAGATGGGATTCAACCTGGGTTCAGCACAGATTACTGCACACCCAGAGGAGAAACTGCTGATTTGGCCTTTCTAGTTTGTTCTACCAAAAAAAGAGATTATGTCATATTCTAGTCATTAATTCCACTTACTAGCTGTGTCTCTAAAAATAGTTGAAACAATAAACCCTGTAGTCCCGCCTCCCTCCTAGATGCGTGCACCCCCTCCAATTCTGACCTCATTTATATCCCAAAGATCTTTCATTGTCACTGTTAGTGGTCAGACCTTAACTCAAAGGTTCTGTTCAGAATTCACTGCTAACTTATCAAGCCTGAAGTCTCATGTAAAGTCACATGATCAAGATTTCACTCAGCTGTTTTGCAATATTTGCAACTTTGTCTAAATTACCAGCCTCTCTTAAATGGACTTTGTGGTTTTATTTTGTGCTTTTATCCTCTCTCAACTGTAAATGAAAGGAGGGCACAAGATGTGATTTCCAGCAAAATTCTAACTGATTAGGATAATTTGGGAGGCAGGGTCTATTTATAGATTTGGTAAAGACAATGATCCAGATCCTACTGGTAGGTGCTGGCACTTTGGAACAGAAGCAAAAGCAGAAGAGCTCATTTGATTTAGTCACAACATAACTATCAATGCATCCTGGAGTTAGTTATACAGATCTCAGTTTGATGGATTTGAAGGCATTCAGGGCCCAATTTAATTGCTCACCTCCTCCTTGCCTTCAAACCACTGGTACTGTAGTGGTGTAGGTCCAATGGCAGAACAATGAAGAGCGACAGGACTACCGGCTGGGACAGACGCACACTCAGGTTGCTTTGTGATGACAATACCTGTGGAGTGAAACATAATTCTCATTTTAAAAAAAGAACCATTTTGCAATACTTTCAGATGAACCACCTTCAATCCAAAGGCACTTTCACTCTTAGTTTCCAACAGTCAACTTAAGCCAGCCAACTGGCCTTTTCAACATTTTGCTCCACTGAACTTATTGGCCAAAAGCATGGTGAAGCAGGTGTAGCAAGGAACAAAAGGTGAGATATTTTTAAGCATAATGGATTTTCAGAAGATCTTCAATATGTTGAGCACCATATTGGGCAAATCAGAGGACAAAGGGATTGGGAGTGGCAAGGATCAACTAAAGTATGGAAAATAGACGAGGAATAAACAGGTCATTTTGAGGTTGCATGGTTGGTGTGCACAGGAGCTGAGGGCTACAGGTACTACCAGCCAGGTCGACACCTTTGGTCAGGTGTGGCTCTGGAACTTCAGACGCTGCCTCCAATTTGGTTCCATTTTTCTTTCTCCGCCACACCCCCCCCAAAACCCCGTCCATAATATACATCCAATAAATGCAGGTATTCAAGTCAAGCAAACTTATAAAACGAAAAAAAAACCCTGATACTTCATCCTTGCTGGACATAAAAATTCAAGAAGTCCCTGGGGTACTCTCAGAAGGCTGATAACCCTAGCCGACTCCAACTAGCTTTATGCAAATCATTAGAGACTGGACAAAGCTGGTCTCACAGCTTTTACACTTCATGAAAAGCAGCTGATGGACGATTTGTGTGTTCAAAGTAGGGCAGTGGCTGTGAACTAGTGATTGAAGAGCATGAAAAAGGACTTGTGTACATACAAACAAGAGATTCTGTAGATGCTGCAAATACACACACAATGCTGAAGGAACTCAGCAGGTCAGGCTGCACCTATGCAGAGGAATAAAGAGTCGATATTTTGGGGCCAAGACCCTTGATCAGGACTGGAAAGGAAGGGGAAAATAAAACAGAATAAAGGTGGTGGGGGCAGGGGGGAAGAGGATGACAAGCTGGCAGGTGATAGGTGAACTCAGGTGGGTGGAGGAAGGGGATGAAGAAAGAAGCTGGGAGGTGGAAAAGGTAAAAGGGCTGAAGGAGGAGTCTATTGGGGAGGAGAGAGGATCTGGGAGGAAGGGAAAGAGGAGGGGATAGGCAGGTGAGAAGAGAAGTGATAAGAAAGGAGCCAGAATGGGGAATGAAGAGAGGAGGAGGTTAAAGAAATCAATATTCATTCCATCAGGTTGGAGGCGACCCAGACACAGAATAGGAATGTTGCTCATCCAATCTGTGAGCGGCCTCGTTTTGGCAGTAGACTGACATGTCAGAATGGGAATGGGGGATTGGAATTAAAATGGTTGGCAATCCGGGTACAAGGAAGTTTTATGTTTCGTTGTAGTGAAACATCAAAGACACACAGAAGACGCCAGATGGAATTAGCCGAAAGTGTCAGAAGCACACCTCTTCCAGCAGACGGCATTTTCCAAGACATTTACTAGAAGATTGGATAGGTTTGACTGCAAGCTGTGAGAAGTGGGAATTGAAACAAAAGACTGTTGGAAAGATTAATTCCAGTTCTTCAACTGACTTATTTAAGATGATTCATTTGAAACCACATTTCTAATACTAGCACCTTTGTATTAAAAGAGGAAATGGAGGAAATGTTATTTTGCACCTTTTGCACGCGGGATTCTAACTCTGACAGCTGTCGCAGTTGCTGGGGGATGTATTTTAGCTGGAATTGAAAGCAAATTTGAGTGATACAAGGGGGAACATGTACATACGTTTTTCTTACATCACACATAAACCCAGCGTGAATTTCTATCCCAAAGTGTTTTCTCCGTTTAAAAAGTGCAAACCTTTTGGTGGTGTGCTGCAGAGCAGAGAGGTCTGTCACTCTCGGAGAGCAGCAAGCCTCTAAACTCAGGCAGGACTGTGTAGAGAGTGAAAAGCTTGAGTACACAGAAAAAACAGGAGGGGGAGAGAGGGGGCCGGAAGCAAGGACTGGACGATAATCCCACAGAGAACCGACAGCCACCTGCAGGGACATCCAGCCCTGGGTGTTGGACCTTCATGCAAAGCTTCTGACCCCTCTCCCCACCCTGAACTCCAGTCCAGAGGCGAGGGGTTGGACACATTTCCCAGCTTTACGTCAACCACTGCCAGCACATCCTACAGGCCCTCTCATTTTAAAGGGTATTCCAGCATAAATAAAAAGCAAGATTAGGTTTGTCAAATTTGTGCTTACTTTCTTTATTTGGCAGTATATTTATTTCTAAATTAGCAGTAGCTAAGTGTACTTCTAAATAAATCCATCCTAAATTAAAAATATATGGATTTATTTCCCCCAACCATTTGCAAATTTCTCTGATCATTAGAATTATTTGGAAGCATTAATATTCGCAGCAGCAAACGTTGACAGAAGGCCAAGCAACACATACAAAATGTTGGAGGAACTCAGAAGGCCAGGCAGCATCCGTGGAAAAGCGTACAGTCGATGCTCGGCCTGAAATATCGACTGTACCCTTTTCCATTGATGCTGCCTGGCCTGCTGAGTTCCTCCAGCATTTTGTGTGTGCTACTTGGATTTCCAGCATCTGCAGATTTTCTCTTGTTTGTTGAGAGGAGGCCAAGCACTCCACAGCTGTGGTTCAAAGCTGGCTCCAGGCTTCCCACAATATCCCCAGGCCATTAGCAAGAGTAAGGGCACAGTGGGTTAATGCAACTTCTTGGGGTGCTGGGGGTGGGGGGGGGGCAGAACAGCAAACCATGAGATTGGTGAAGATATCGGTCTGATCTATCACCATGTAGGTTAATGTATTTGGTAGAAACATACATAATTAACAACCACTGACATTGAGTTGGGGTTCACTATAAAGGCAGGTCTGACCTGATGAAGTAATTACGTGAAGTTCTTTTACAGTGCCTTGTGTTTGGAGTACAATAAATGAATTATGGTTTTTCTTAACCATAAAACGCCTCACGCCATTTTAATTGAGAAAACTACAACCGTGGTGATCCATGGGACGGCAACACCGAGTTAGTGTGGGGTGGGAGGGAGAAAATTTACTACCAAGGACTAACAGCACACGCCAGGTAAGTCAGACTGGACAGAGAGCCTTGTTCCTGTTGATTATTACAAATACATCACCCTTCAAGTAAAAAAGCATTTTTGTTCAAAGTAAATTATCAAAGTACATACAGTATTCATTAGTATATTTTATACTGTACATTTTCTTGCAGGCATTCACAGTAGATACAAAGAAACACAATAGGCTCAGTGAAAAACTTCACATGACAAAGACAAACAACCAAAGTGCTAAAGGCAACTATGCAAATATATATAAGAAATAAAAATAAACAAACAATAAATTATCAAGAACATGAGTTGTAGAGTCCTTAAGAGTGAGTCCATGATTGTGGAATCAGTTCAGTGTTGAGGTAAATGAAGTTATCCTCTTTGGCTCAAGAGCCTGATGGGTAAGGTGTAATATCGGTTCCCGGACCTGGTGGTGAGTCCTAAGGCTCCTGTACCTTCTTCCTGATGACAGCAGCGAGAAAAGAGCATGGTGGGGGGCTTTCCTGTGACATTGCTCCTTGTAAGTGTGCTCATTGGTGGGAGGATCTAACCCGTGATGGACTGGGATGTATCCACTAGTTTTTGAAGTTTTTTCTTCTATTCAAGGGCATTGGTGTTTCCATAACAGGCTGTGATGCAACCAGTCAGTATACCCTCCACCACGCACATAAAGAAGTTTGTTTAAGTTTTAAGTGAGATCCTGAATCTGTGCAAACTTTTAAGAAAGTAGAGGCACTGCCTTCTCTGTAACTGCAGTTAAGTGCTGAACCCAGGTGACGTCCTCCAAAATGCCAACACCAAGGAATTTAAGTGTGATAAAATTACTTTTGGGAAAAAAGTGATTATATATAAATTTCTCCGCATAACGACATGAGGCGGCTATTCAGCCTATCAAGTACATGCCGAATCCCGAGAGAGCAATCCCATCATTCCTACTTCCCACCCCCACCTTCTTTCTCTTATCTTATTCTCTTTTGTTGTCCATCAAATGCTCCATGACCCTGACTGGTATTAATTTACACTAGGAGTGAATGTTCTACAGGTAGTTAATCCATCAGTGTACCTCTGGGATGTAGGGGGAAACCAGATGACTCAATAAAAACCTTGCAGTAAGAAAGAGAAGGTGAAACCTGCACAGATAGCAGCCAAAGTAAACATGGTCCTGGGACGCTGGAGATCTGAGGATCAAGTACCACCTGGTGCAGCACTCTCCCTCTTAAACTCCCTCCTCAGCTCATTTACTCTTTAAACTTTTTTATTGAGCTACGGCAGAGAACAGGTCGGTACCGGCCTTTCGAGCCACGCCACCCAGCAATCCCCAATTTCATCCCAGCCTAATTACAGGACAATTTACAATGACCAATTAACATATCAACCAGTATGCCTTTGGACTGCAGGAGGAAACTGGAGCACCCGGAGGAAACCAATGCAGTCACGGGGAGAACGTACAAACTCTTTACGGACGGTGGCAAGAAGTTGCAATGACTTCCTTCTAGTTAATCTAAAATCTGTTACATTCCTTTTGAGCTGGTGCAAACATACTTTTAATGCTGGCACTTCAGGAACAGAAATCCAAAACTTACACGTTGATTGCTGGTATTGTACCTTTCAGTCATGGGGTTTCCCTAAAGGTGGGCAGTCAGGTACACTACAAGGAATTTTTTTTTTCCTAGCAGATCAGGAAAGTGAGTGCAAATTTCATACCAAGGTCTCTGGGCTTGGACTCCATAAAACTGACTCTGACGTACAGTTGGCTCCAACCGTCAACAACTCCCTGCTGTGGGAAATGTAACTCTAATCCACATTGCTCAGAATCTAGTCTATCGCACTGCAATGCAATCAACCAAGACTTGTGAAGTTTTCACTGGTTATAGCAACAATCAACAATTCCCATTGACGCAATACCAATGATATCAGCAATTGAAACCCAGCTGATATTGATCAATTCCACTGCCGCCCATGGCCAATTATTGGGCAACCAGAAATCTTCCCAAGTTATGCGAGAACCAAAAAACTGCAGATGCTGGAAATCTGAAACGAAAACCAAAACTGCTGGAAATACGGAGCAGATCAGACCGCACCCATGGTAAGAGAAACAGATTCAACATTTCCGCTAAAACATTGACTCAATTACTTTACCCACAGATGCAGCCTTCCCTGCTGAATATTTGCAGCAGCTTCCTGCTTTATGGTCATCTGCAAGTCTGGTAACTGCCTACACCATGCTGGCAATACAAGTTATGTTATTACTATTCTGGTGTATTTGTGCTGGGAATTTCCTCCAGATTCCCATGTTCCACTCTTGGAATTGCCTAGGCTGCCAGATGCACATAGCTTCTTTTTGGATCAAACATTAATTGAAAGTTTCGTCTATACACACAAAAATTCATAGTACTATGATGTCCTCTCTAATAAGAGCATTAGACATGGGAGCAGAATTGGACCATTCAGCTCTTCGACTACTCTCCACCATTCAATCATGGCTGATATATTATCCCTTTCAACACCACTCTCCTGCCTTCTCCTCATAGCCTTTGATGCCCTTACTAATCAAGAACCTATCAACCTCCACTTTAAATATACCCAATGACTTGGCCTCCACAACTGTCTGCTCAATATATTTTTCTTGCTACCAGTTTAAATAAAATGGATAAAGTAGTCCTCCTGTCTTTGGTCCCCACAGCAGTTTGCTGCACACAAATTTGTTGCCTGCTCCCTCCTCTACCACTGGCTGGGGAGCAGGTGGGAGATCACTTGCACTGTTCCAATGCAAGTCGTTCTTTTTGTTTTAGAACCAACCATTGAGGAAAGCAAAAATGCACAGGTCACCTTTTTTGCTGGAAATGGCACTGAAGGCTTGAGACAAAGCACGAATTTTATTATGTGGCAACCCACAAATTTTGGCAGTACTTCAACAGGTTGCTCTTGGTGGGTTCAAGTAATCAGCTCTAGTTTAGTACGCACACCTGCTAAGATTTTATTGTTCAACCATCAAGCTTCTGAACTAGTGGGGATAACTTCATTCACCTCAATTCTGAACTGATTCCACAACCTATGGACTCACTTTCAAAGACTCTACGACTCATGTTCTCGATCCATTATCTATTTATTTTTGTGTTTGCACAGTTTGTCTTCTTTTGCACGTTGGTTATCAGTTTCTGTGCAGTTTTTCATTAATTCTATTGCATTTCTTTATTCTACCGTGAATGCACACAAGAAAATGACTCTCAGGGTGGTACATGGTGACCTATACATACTTCGATAATAAGTTTACTTTGAAGTTTAAACTTTGAATGCAAGTAACCTCCTTAAGCGTAAACCAGGAAGATTTCTGCTTGCCCAGTAATCATCCTTGGGTGGGTGGTTTAATTCACAGTTGCTAAAAGTGGGTTTCCTTCAGGTGTCCTGGTTTCCTCCAACAGTCCAAAAGACCTTCCGCTTGACAGGTTAATTGGTCATTGTAAATTGTACCATGATTAGGCCAGAATTAAATCGGGGGATTGCTGGGTGGTGTGGCTCGTAGGGCCTATTTTGTGCTGTACCTCAAAAAATAAAGTATTGTGTCAACCTGCCAAGGTCCCATCAGCATGGAACAATGAGGGTAGACCACATGATTTTGATGATCGAATACTTAAATTATTCAGATTTAGAATACGTGAGCACTAAACTAGCAAAACTTCATTATCGATAAAGGCAATTCAAGAAGTGGTTACTTTTCCTTTGCACATTCCACAAAGCTCAATTGTTTTTAATACCTTCAATTAGGCAGCCAATTATAAGGGCAGATTTTCCTCAAACAGCAATCTGATAACAACATGTAACATGCCCAATGATTCCACCATGAAATGATGACAAGGAGTTCTTCATGTGCCGGCTCATCTCGAGTCCACTACACCAGTACCTCAACCCTCGGCCTGAAAGCCGAACCCAGGGACAAAGCACAAACATCCTGAGCAGAGGGAGCCCTGATACACTTTGCATCCAGACTCTCTTCTTTACATCACCCAAGGCCGATCCTTATTCTAGCTCAATGCACGGAGTAATGATTTGATCTTATTTATTTATTGAGGTACAGTGCCCCAATTTTTTTCATAGGCATCTGTTAGTCTCATGAGACCATGGATTTGCGCCTTGGAAGGTTTCCAGGGCGCAGGCCTGGGCAAGGTTGTATGGAAGACCGGCAGTTGCCCATGCTGCCAGTCTCCCCTCTCCATGCCACTGACATTGTCCAAGGGAAGGGCATTAGGACCCATACAGCTTGGCACCGGTGTCGTCACAGAGCAATGTGCGGCCAAGGCTCGAACTAGCAGCCTTCAGATCACTAGACCAATGCCTTAACCACTTGGCCACGTGCCCCAACTTAACCCTAGCCTAATTGCAGGACAATTTACAATGACCAACTAACCTACCAACCAGTATGTCTTTGGATTGTGGGTGGAAACTGGAGCACCCGGAGGAAACCCATGCAGTCACGGGCAGAGTGTACAAACTCCTTACAGACAGTGGCAGGAAAGTATAAACAGTATGCAAAACAGGTTTTTCCCACAGTATCTTGGAACATGTGACAATAATAAACCAATCCAATCACATAAACATAGTTAATGAGTGACCAGAATAGATTTTCAAATGCAGCTCAAAGGCCTTTGACAATTGAGCATGAGGCCTACGACAGAAACTTCGCCCTGAAGCCCAATTGTCCGTGGAATGATGTTTTACTGAAGCCCAGCCAGCGTCAACAGGATTAGGCCCGTTCGACCATCGAACAAGATCGCTGCTGCATAAATGGCAGCACGGCTGGTAGATCTACTGCCTCACACTCCAGTAACCCCAGGTTCAATGCTGACCTCTGGTGCTGGGTGGAGTGCCTGTCCGTGTGGGCTTCCTCTGGTTTGCTTCCACATCCCAATGACATGCAGGTTGGCTGGTTAATTGGCCACTGTCAATCGTCCTAGTGTGTGGATGAGTGGTAGAATCCCTGGGGTGGCGGGAACGTTGGAAAGAAGGTGGGCAGAATAAAACAGGATTACTATTGGATTAGTGCAAGCAGGTAATAGATGGACTAAAGGACCCGTTTCCTTGACTCAGCTCTGTAAACATAACTCAAGTTCTCGACCCATGGCTTGCCATCAATTGTCATTTGCAGGATCTTTAATGCCCCTTGACAGCAGGCCTTCCCTGTCACTTTCTGGTTGTTCAACTATGCACTATAGTCATTAACTGTATTTCTATCGGGTACGGGTAATGGGGAGAGGCCATCACTTACCCTTCATCATAGAGAAAATTACAAACTAACACTTACTTCTAGTGACTGGAAATCTCATTTGTACCAGTGCACTATGGAGCCTCGGCATTATTCAAACAAACCTACACTAAGCTCCCTTCAAAAGGCCATTATCCTACACCTCTACCCCCTCCCCCGCCGGCAGTGTGTGTTGCTAATGTATGTACTCCGTGTAAATGGTCCCTAATCTCAACCTCTCAGCCAAAACAAACGCTTCCCCAAACCTAGTGCATGCCCCTTGTACTTCAGCAACACAAATACCAAGGGGAGTTTTCCATTAACTTTTTATGGTCATTTTAATTAATTTATTTATTGGAAAACAGCACAGAATAGACCCTTCCAGCCCTTCGAGCCACACTGCCCTGCAATCCTTCAATTTAATGCTAACCTAATCATGGGACAATTTACAATGACCAATTAACTGACCAACAGGTACGTCTTTGGACTGTGGGAGGAAACCATAGCAGCGGGAGGAAACACACGCGGTCACCGGGAGGATGTACAAACTCCCTGCAGGCAGCGGCGGGAACTGAACCCAGGTCTCCTGTACTGTAAAGCGTTGTGCTAACCACCGTGTATGTGTATGTGTATGGATCCCCAAGTAACTTCAGACCTTTAGGTTCAAGATCTATGACATAATACACTTTAAATATTACTCAATGAAGGTAGATATAAATCTTAGTTTAATATCTCATCTAGAAGTTGCACTTTGGACTGGGCAGTCTGCCTTCCTTGTTTCTTTAAGGCAGAGCTCTAATACGAATCCCCAGCAATGATAATTGCACTGTCTCTTCATTTGCCCCAATCCAAGGGGTTTTTCAGCTTTCCTTTGCAGTGCCCTCGGGTCAACAAGGTCAAGCTTTCAGAATGCTGAAGCAATGATACATCCCCAGACCAAAATGCACGTGACCTGGAGATTCTGCTGCATTTGGCTTTCTTGGTTAGACAAGTCATGGAACGAGAAAGGAATACTGAGCAAAAGTTGCAAGGTGAGGAGCACTGTATGGGGCACACATAACGTAGATAGGGAAATGGTGGAAATGGGGAACGGACGATGGCTCCAACTGAGGTAATACTGACAACGTTGACATCGTCACATCTTGCTGGTGGTTATTATGGCCTCTCCCACCTGGCTTTGTCCGTGAGCTGAAAAAGATTTAAATTACAAGGACAGATTTTATAGTCCAGGGTTGTACCCACTCATCCATAAGAGTGATCTTATGTAGGAATTTTAAATGATCATTGTCATCATTATATTGAGAGACATAGCCGATCGTGCTCTATAACCACAATTGTCCTTGGCAAACTTTTCTACAGAAGTGGTTTGCCATTACCTTCTTCTGGGCAGTGTCTTTACAAGGCACGTGACCAGCCATTATCAATACTCTTCAGAGTAATTGTCTGGTGTCAATAGTCGCATAACCAGGACTTGTGATATGGACCAGCTGCTCATACGGCCACCATCACCTGCTCTCATGGCTTCTCATGACCCTGACTGGGGGGGGTGGGCTAAGCGGGTGTCTCACCCTGCCCGAGGGTGACCTACAGGCTGGCAGCACCTTTAACCTCCTTTAGCGTAGACGCATCTCCACCCCGCCACCCGTTTAAATGATAAATAGGGAAGAAATTATCTCTTCTGGTGGGGAACGTACGTGTGAGAGGGTCAGTAAAATTAGAGTTAGGCTGTTCAGAATGAGCACTTCCTTCGGTGGATTGTGGAAATCTGAATCAATCCCAACTGAAATTTCTGTAATAAGACTGATCAATTTCAATGATAACAGGTTGTGATATTAGAATGTGGTTTCTGGATCTAGTAAATATATTAGCCACAAATGGATACATTCTGACTAAGGGTCCGAGGGAAATAATGGTTTGACAGTTAAGGTTGCTGACTCATTTTATACCCACAACTGATTTCAATTAAACTTAATTTCTTAGCACAATGCTAAGGCATTGCAACAATGATTGCACTTCAAAGGCTGTAAATCACTGTGACGTACTGAAATTAAGAAAGGCACTGTTAAAAAAAAATGCATTTATCTTAACATAATATTCGATGATGTGTTCCAACTGAATGCTCCCTTACCTGGCTTTTCTCTGGGCTGTAGGGTTAAGGTTCTTTTAAACCGCTCCTCCCAGCTCATCCTCCTTATAGCCGAAAGCGTCTCAGCTTCCCTTCGCTGCAGCTTTTCACGGAAACCGGTGCCTGCACATCTTTCTCGTCCCGTCAATGAACAAGGAGTCACTGTCAGGCAACAAAAAGAAAGAACCTAGCATCCTGCAGGCCTTGCAAACCTCATTCTCAGATTAGTCACTCCACAACTGAGACCATCTCCAATCCAACAGGATAGGAGAAGTAAAAGCAAACAGCGTAACCGCACATGTTATGTTAAAGACAAACCTTTTGAGTTCAGCCCAGACTTGGAAAAGTCCCCAGAGTCCCAGTACATCTTGTGCAGTGTTTTCCATACTATGTGAGAACAGCTGATTTTGCAAAACATTTTATATTATTGCACACTTCTTCCTTTCAACAGCACAACCCTGGCATCTTTTGCTAGATTAAAAACATGTAACAAATATAAATTGCTGTTGTTGAGACTTTAAAGGAAAAATAGTGATTTGCAGCTGGCTTGAAACATGTTAGATCAGTTATTCCTATGCAAGTTTCACCAGTGAAATACTAAGTTAGATGGTGCCTTCAATGAAGTCAAAATCCTCCTTCTTCAAAGAACGGTTTCCCTCCCATTGATGCTGCCCGCACCCGCATCTCCTCCGTTTCCCGTACATCCGCGCCCACCCCATCTTCCGCCGCCTTAACAGTGATGGGAGTTCTTCTTGTCCTTACCTACCACCCTATCAGCCTCTGCTTCCAACACATCATCCTCCACAATTTCCACCAACCCCAGAGATCCTACCACTAAACACATCGTTACCTCTGCCCTTCCTCTGTTTTCCGCAAGTATTGCTCCCTCCGTGATTCCCCTGTCCATTTGTGCCTCCAGACGCTCATCCCTGCACGCGGCCCAAGTGCTACACTTGCCCATACTCCTCCCTCGCCTCCATTCAGGGCCCCAAACAGTCCTTCCAGGTGAGGCAACTCTTCACCTGTGATTTCTGGGGTCGCCCATTGTGCCCAGTGCTCCTGAGGCCGCCTCCTCTACATTGGTGAGACCTGTCGTAAATTGGGGCACTGCTTTGTCGGGCTCCATCCACCACAAGCAGAACTCCCAGGTGGGCAAACATTTTAATTCCAATTCCCATTCTGACAAGTTGGTTCATAGCCTTCTCTTGTGCCAAGATGAGGCCACCCTCAGGGTGGAGGAGCAACACCTTATATTGTGGTTGCCTCTAACCTGAAGGCATGAATATTGATTTCTCCTTCCAGTAAAAAATTTATTCCTCCCTCCTCTAATCCCCACGCTGACCTTTTACCTCTTCTCACCTACCTATTACTTCCCATCTTGGTCCCCTCCTCCTTCTTACTCCTCTCCTATCAGATTCCTTCTTTTTCAGCCCTTAACCTTTCCCACCTACCTGGCTTCACTTATCACCTTCCAGCTAACCTCCTACCCCTCCCTCTACCTTTTTATTCTGACATCTTTCCCCTTCTGTGCATTCTATGTTCTACCTCATCCATCCTTCCAAAACATGTCTAGTTGCCCCTGCCAAAGCTGCCCAATGATCAATATCCTGTAGCCAACATTTGTCCTTAATATCAACACCACCAATTTTCTGTTACCTGTGAACAATTAAATCATACCTCTGCAAGGCAAGTTTTCCCCCCACCACACCGGGTGGTAGATGTATAGAAAGAGAGAGCAGAGGAAATGTTAGACGTAGGTATGAAAACAAAGTGTCAACGACACTTGAACACGTACACAGATACTAAAGGTTGAGAAGGATACTGGCCAAATGGGGCTAGATCAGGAAGATATCTTGGACAGAATAGACAAGATGGGCCAAAGGGTCTTTTTCCATGCTGTGACCCATGACCTCCTTCCTTTCTCTCCGTACACCTTCTCTCTGTCCTAATTCCATGCCCAATTAGTTTAAAGCCCGTCTCTCCCGACATGGATTTTTGACCATGTTCTGGTTCAGTTGGTACAAGCCCCACCTTGCCAGAAATGACCCTAGCAATCCAGGGCCCTCCCTCCTACACCCTTCTAGTTACACATTCATCAGTCCTACCCTCCCTGTCTTATCCATACCAGCATGTGGCACCAGTAATCCAGCAACTCCAACCTTAATCTCTGACAGGCCCTTGGATGGGTTGGTGACGACAGTGAATGACTGATGGATTTGTGCAGGGAAGGCAGGTACAATATGGAAGGCGACTAGGGTAACAAATTGGTGCAAATATGTGAATAAGAAGGAACTTGGACCCTGTATGTGCTGGGCAACCCTAATTACCTTCCAGTGAATTACTTCTCAAAAGCACACTCAGCATTGTTAAAAAGACAAATAAAATGAGAATATCGAAGTTCAAAAGTTCAAAGTACATTTATTATCAAAGTATCTATACCATACACCACCTTGAGATTTGTCTTCTTGCAGGCAGCCACTGAACAAAGAAACATCATGCAAAGAGAACAAGGCATGACCTAGTTGGTGGGGGTCCTTAATGATGGGTGCTGCCTTAGCAAGTGCCAATGAAGGATTATTGCAGACAGTAAAGCTCCAGCTGTGTGAGGTGGTCCTGATGTAGGCAGAAGATTTGTTGTCCAACAGAAACCCTCTAGGCACACATGGCAGGGGAGGGGGGCATGTGTCTGGGTTGGCAGGAGGTAATGCCAGTGACGGAGATCAGTCTGGGGTCTCTTCCACTTTTTGTATCAGTTAGACGGGGGACTTGATAGAGGTATTTAAAATTATGAGGGGATAGATAGAGTTGACGTGGATAGGCTTTTTCCATTGAGAGTGCGGGAGATTTTTCTGTGCTGTAATTGTTATGGTTAAAGAAAACCCCATACACAATACCACCAAGTGTGTGAAAAAAAAACAAATCACACGAAGGGAATAAATATACAGAACATTAAACATCAAAGCACAGAATCCCCAAAGTGAGTCCACAGCCATGAGCCACCAGAGTGAGTGAAGTCGGTCCAGAACCACGACCACTGAGTCAGCAGCGTCAACGGCTGCAGGGCATAACCACAGATCCATTTCCGCCGATCAAATCGCACAAGCAATAAACTGCGCTCAGCGCCAAGGACCACAGCCGGGAGCGAGTCCGCCGCCACGAGCCGATCGAACATGGCACCCAAGACTCCAGCACCCTCCGACGGCAGCGGTGAGCGGCAGACTGGTCAAACGCGGGCAGACGGCACTGAACACCTGTTCATTTTCCTTGTCGATTGTAATCTTGCTCGATGCTTCAGTTGGAGTGGAGTAATGGAGCCAACCACAAGCATTCTGCCTTTAGGAATCGATGCTGCCATCCCCAGGGACAGCAATATTTGGAATACTTATAGACAACTCCACACAGAAGCAGCTTATAGGAGAAGGAATGAAGCAACACAAGGCTTCATTTTGATTTAGCATACACTACGCTTCCCTCCGCTCTCCTCTCTTAGCTGTCCTGTATAATTTATATTTTGTTTGTGTCTAACTACCTGTCTGGGCTGCTGCTGCAGGTAACATTGCACCGTCCTTGTGTACATGGCAATAGGTTCAACTAGATGATACCTAGCCAGTTTCACCACACACTCCGCCTTTACATTACTGTGGACAATGAGGTAAGGTGGTGAAACTGCCAGTCCCTCTGAATCATTTCACAGAAGTTAGCTTTTTATGAGCTGTAGCATGTTATCTCTGCTCAGACCCTCAGGAACATTAACCTGACCAACTGAGATTTGTCTTGAGAATTAACATCAAGTATTCAGTAGAGATTGAGAAGAGATTTACCCAACACTTCAAAACCAATGAGTAAACAATGCGAACATGATACTGATTGGAAACCGTGATTACAAAACCAGAACTGTATACAATTCACATGCTTTTAGCTATCAAAATCAGAATCAGATTTAATATCACCGGCATACGTCATGAAATGTGTTAACTTCGCTGCAGCAGTACAATGCAGTACAGTACTTGACAGTATAGAAAAACAAAGTGTATGTATGTCTATTAAATAGTTAAATTAAAAACAGTGCAAATACAGAAATAGTAAAAATAAAGTGAGGTTGTGTTCATGGGTTCAATGTCTATTTAGGAATCCGATGGCTGAGGAGAAGAAGCTGTTCCTGAATTGCCGAGTGTGCGCCTTCAGACTGTGTACCTCCTTCCTGGTGGTAATCGTAAGAACAGAGCATGTCCTGAGTGATTATGGGGGGGGGGGGTCCTTAATAATGGACATCGCCTCTCTGAGGCACCACTCCTTGAAGATGTCTTGGGTACTACAGAGGCTAATACCCATGATATAGCTGACTAATTTGACAACTTTCTGTAGCTTCTTTTAATCCTGTGCAGTAGCCCCCCCTCCCCGCCCCACCCATACCAAACAGTGATGCAGCCTGTCAGAAAGCTCTCCATGGTAGATCTGTAGAAGTCTGAGTGTTTTAGGTGACAAACCAAATCTCTTCAAACTCCTCATGAAACATAGCCACTGTGATATGTTGGGACCAGGTTAGATCTTCAGAGATCTTGACATCCTGGAACTTGAAACTGCTCACTCTCTCCATTTCTGATCCCTCTGAGGATTGGTCCGTGTTACTGATCCAAAAGCAGCTACTGCTTTACCAGTGATCTGACTTAGGAAAAGATAGGTTTAATTGTGGATAGTACAGAACAGTTGCAAAATAAAACCAATCAGAATGTAGCATATCTAACATGCTAAAGATAGCCAGATGGAGAAAGCAGTTTTATCTTGTTTTAATTGCCTTGATTTATCTGAGAGGTTGTGTGACATTACATTTTATTTACAGTCTGCATTAGGTACTTCCTTTTTGGAGCTGAACTTCACACTATTAAGTTACTAGTATACTCTCTATAGCATTGCTTGGTTAAATGGTGGACATGTTCCCACTGTGTCAAGGAAGCTTCTTGATTGCGTTTTTTTAATAATGAGTCACCATACATTGAGATGGTGATCTAAAAATAGGTATACTCTCTCAAAAGCAGAACTTCCCAGTGGCCAAACATTTTCATTCCAATTCCCATTCCTGTTCTGACATGTCGGACTTGTGCCAACATGAGGCCACCCTCAGGGTGGAGGAGCAACGCCTTGTATTCCATCTGAGAAGCCTCCAATTTGATGGCATGAATATCTATTTCTTGTTCTGGTTAAAAAATATCCCTCCCCCTCTCCTTGTCTTCTATTCCCCATCCTGGCCTCACGTCATCTCACCTGCCTATCACGTCCCCCTGGGTCCTCTCCTCTTTCCCTTTCTCCTATGGTTCACTCTCCTCTCCTAAGAGATTCTTCCTCCCCAGCCCTTTACCTTTCTCACCCACTTGGCTTCACCTGCCACCTTCTAGCTAGTCCTTCCGCCCCCCCCCCCCACCTTTGGTGTCTTCCCCCATCCTTTCCAGCCCTGAAGAAGGGTCTCAGCCTGAAGCTTTGACTGTTTATTCATTTCTCGTATTTAGGTACAGTCTCCGAAACCTTTCCTATATTACAGTCTTTCAGTTCACCCCAACACTCAGTTACTACATGTCTGAAGACAGTTTAATTTTTCTCCCCCCAACAAAAGAACACCAAGGCAACTCTGGAAACCATTCCAGGTTGCTTTTGACTTTCTCCAGCTTACACCGGGAGAAAGGGAGTCTGGTGCGAATTACCTGCCACAGAATACATAGCTGCCAACCAGCAGTGTGTGTGGCAAGTCTGTTTGTATTTGTAGTCACTGGCAAGTCTCATGATATTGTTAGTGGGTGAGTCAGTAATGATATTGGTGTTCAATGTCAAGGAAGGGCGATTAAATTCCTTCTTGTTGGACGCAGGTATTATGTAACACAAATATTACATTGTACAAACTTGAGTGTTGTCTAGATCTTGCTACACACACACACACACACACACACACACACTTCATTATCTAAGGAATTGACTGATCATTACACAGATCATCACAGACCATCTCTTTTCGGAAATAATGAATTAACTAAAGGTGACTTGGGTTGGAGTTCTGCACTGAGGTATCCCTGCAGTGATACGTTGAAGCCGAGATTATTAGGCTGCATCTTCCTCCGATGTCAACAGCAGCGAGCCAGACCCCTCAACTTCCACTTTAACCTTAAACACTGAGGCCACACTCCATCAAATGCTACTTTGACATCAAGTGTAATCACTCTCATTTCATACCCGGAAGTCAGACTTCTGTCTCGTTCAGACCAAGGTCTGAAGCCTAAAGGTCCAGACAGGAACAAAGTGCCAGTGAGAAAATGCTACCCTTTCTTAATAATAACAAAACCGCAAAGACACAGACAAATGTTGCACTTGCAAATGTCTCATTAATTTGTATAAACAGTTCTTAAACTCAGTGCAAAAATAGTACGTGCGTGCTAGTGTTTCTGATTAATGCTTGTAGGTCAATTTGTTATTAAAAGTTGCAAACTCTAATTTTCTCAGAGAACCTGACTGGTGTAATTGCTGGCTCTGCACAAGAGACGACTCTTGAAAAAGGTTTCTACAATGCTTTTGCAGTCCATCAACCGGACTTTCCCATCCACCCTCAGCCCCAGCTGCAGATACACACTACACTATTGCGCAGAAGATACGGCATCCATCAACCACGGTGGTGTAGCGGTTAGTGTGATGCCACTACAGCTCGGGACATCAGAGCTAGGAGTTCAATTCCAGCATCATCCGTAAGGAATCTGTACATCTTCCATGTGGAATGTGTGGGTTTTCCCCGGGTGCTCCCGGTTCCGCCGTGGTCCAAAGATGTACTGGGTAGGTTAACAGGTCATTGTAAATTGCCCTGTGATTATGTTAGGGTAGAACTGAGGGTGTGGAGGTTGCAGCGCAGTTCGAAGGGCCAACTTCGCACTGTATCTCTAAATGAATAAATAATTCTCTTGCGTTTAATTAAACACCATCCCAGTTCCTTCTAGTGTTGGCATAAGCAAGCCTCTGTGTCAGTATTCTGCTATAAATGGGAAGTCTACCAACATTAGATGTACAAAATGAGACAGAATCATTAGGTCCGGAAACGAATGGTAGTGTTAGGTTCCCTTTGATAATTTCTTTCAGCAAATGCTGCTGACTTCGATGAGAATATCTGCGTTTGACTATAACTGCTTTACAGGCTTAAGGTTTTCACGTTTAGCACAAGAATCATTGGCTGTCTTAATCTAAAACCGCAACTCAGAGAGCTAGAAAGGAGACTGAACTACAACTCCCAAAGAAAGCCAGTGATTATGATTCTCAAAAGTTTTGACAGCTGATGCCTGAACATATAACCATTAGACTATATGTTACAGATTGCAGAATTAGGCCATTCAGCTGATTATTAATGCTCCATCATTCAATCGTGTACTTTTTATTAACTCCACTAACCCGCCTTCAACTTTTGACCCTTAACCCCTCAAGAAATAATCAAACTCTGCCTTAAATACACCCAGTGAATTGGCCTCCACAGCCCTTTGTGGCAACAAATTCTCCACCCTCTGACCGAAGAAATTCCTCCTCACCTCTGTTTTATTCTGAAGCTGTGCCCTCAGATCCTAGACATCTTCCCTACAGCCACTCTATCCATGACTTTCAACAACCAGCCATATTAGGCACAGCTCAAACACCATATACAAATTTGCTGCTGGCAGAATCTCAGATAGCAATTAGGAGTGAGATAGATTGGATGACTCAGTGGTGTTTCAACATCAACCTTTCACTGAAGTACTGATTGTGGACTTCAGGAAGTGGAAATTGGGAGAACACAGACCAATCCTCACTGAGGGGTCAGTAGTGGAAAGGGCATCAACATCTCAGAGGATCTGTCCTGGGTCCATCATATTCATCTGTACATGAAGGAGGCCATCAGCTCTATTTCATTAAGACTTTAAGGAGTTTTAGTATGTCACCAAAGACTCTTGCAAGTTTCTACACATGTACCCTGGGGAGCATGAATGGTTTTGACAGATAGACTCTGGGGAGCAACCCTGACTGGTTCTATCACTGTCTGTTACGGACGCTCCAATGCACAGGATGACAAAAAGGCTGCAGGGGGTTGTAGACGCAAGCTGCTCCACCACGGGCACAAGCTCCCCACCATCGAAGACAGCTTCAAAACGCGGCATCTCAAGAAGGTGGCATCCTTCATTAAGGACCCTCACCGTCCAGGACATATCCTCTTCTTATTGCTACCAGCAAGGTGGTGGTACAGGAGCCTGAAGATGCACACTCAACATTTTAGGAACAGCTTCTTCCTCACCGCTGTCAGATTTCCGGCCGATCCACGAATACTGCTTCACTATTTCCCTTTTGCACCATTTATTTACTTTATGTTTATTGTAATTTATAATTTTCTGTACGTCTTGCACTGGCCTGCTGCCTCAAAACTACACATTTCACAACATATGCCCGTAATAATAAACCTCATTCTGACACGCTGGTGACCTCTCTCCTCCTTAGACTCTAACCGCTTCCATCCTTAAGAGTCACCACTCACCTCAGTAAGTTTGATTAATCTAGATGAGGCAAATAATTTAATGTACATTAAATTGATGAATTAATTAAATTAACCAGTGGAGAGGAGATATTTTGCTGCTGTGAAATATGGAATTTCAAGGCGTTTGTTCAAAAGGCCAACACCTAGACACAAGGAACTTTGCCTGTGTGCTGAGGTGATGCAGACATCTGGGAGGGAGGAAGTTACCTCGATTTATTTTAAACTATAGGAGGAAACCACAGCTCCTGATTGAATGCTTTAGAATTAACACTTGCTTGGGGGCAGGAGAGTGTGACTGTGAGCGAGGCAGGTACAGAGGCCCATGAAACCGAGATACAGGAGCCTCACTCCCTGCACACTTGCCCGACGTTACAGCACAGTGGCCCAGCAAGCAGAGCGTCTGCTTCGCGGCTCCAGAGACCCGACTCAATTCTGCACTGTCGTTCACAGGTTCTCCCCATGACTGGGTTTCGGCCGGGTTCTCCAGTGCCCTCCCACATCTAAACGACATGCGTGTTGGCTGTAAATTGCCTCTAGTGTAGTAGAACTCAAGGGGAGTTTTGGAGATATATGGAGAATAATGTAGGGTTAGCACAAGTAAGTGATTGATCGTCAATCTGTACTCAGTGTGCAGAAAGACCCATTTCTGTGCTGTATCAGAGACTGCTGTAATCTTTGGGGACAGGTATGGGGACTGACATTGTACCACGGTGCACAGGAACAATTAAATGGATGCTCGGGGTCGGGGGGGGTTGTAGTAGGAAACTATTATTAGAGGGTCAGACACTATTCTCCCCAACCAGAAATGGAAGACCCAGTGTCATGGTATAGGATACCTGCTCTGGGCTGGGGTGGGAGGGGGAGGGTCCAATTCACATGGCTTACTGATGAGAAACACTCACAAAATGTTGGAGGAACCCAGCAAGTCAGGCAGCATCTGTGGAGTGGAATGAACAGAAAACGTTTCAAGACAAGATCTTCAGGATCTTGCTTACGTGTCCTGATGAAGGGTCTTGGCCCAAACATCGACTATTTAATTCCCCTCTATAAATGCTGACTGACTTGTTGAATTCCTCTAAAAGTTTGTGTGTTGCTCGGATCTCCAGCTTCTGCAGAATCTCTTGCGTCTCTGAGGTTACCAATGACCTTGTGGGACTGATGAATAGTTTCTTAGTTTCTGATGACAGAATATGAACAGCCAAGGTGTAAATTGATCATCATGTGCTGTGTTGTATGACGTAGGCGATCATGGTCTCCATGACCATGATCATTCTTGGCAAGTTTTTCTACAGACGTGGTTTGCCATTGCCTTCTTCTGGGCAATGGCTTTACAAGATGGGTGACCACAGCCATTATCAATATCTTCAGAGATTGTCTGCATATCACACCTGCTCCCATGGCTTCATGTCACCCTGATCTGGCTGGGGAGAGGGTGCGACTAAGCAGGACACTATGCCTTTCCCAAGGGTGACCAAGGAATTTCGCTGTGCCCTGGTGTAAATGACAATACACTAATCTGAATCTGAATTGGCACACGGTTAATGGGATTAGGGATGTAAACATGTGGCTCAGGGATTGCTGTGAAAAGTGGGGTTCAGTCCGTGAGGTACTGGGAAAAGGGAGCTGGTCCATTAGGATGGACTATACCCAACCCAGGCTCAGAACTGGAGGCCCAGTGAGCTGAATTGCCACGAAGTTAGATGGAGCTTTGATCTAAATGGAAAGAAGGAACAAGGAAGCAGTGAAGTGAAGTAATTGGACTATGGACAACCAAATGGCACTGGAAATGGACAGTGTACAAAAACCCCACTAACAAATAGTGTTCAGGCGAGAGAAAACTGGTGATAAGGCAAGTAGTAACAATAAAAGTTAAAGATGTCCGAAATTATTAAAAACACAAAACAAAAAAGGGGAATATCTTTATGAACAAAGTCTTTGAAATAAAGTGGCTAAATTAATGTAAATGAATGGAATATAACTTGATTACAGATGGTGCCAGAGGGTGATTTATCCCAGCCATTACTTCGTCTAATCCCACTACTTTCCATTTCCAGGTGGCGGGGATCCTGTTGGAGTCTTTGAACTACAGCTGCACTGGAACTGCGGTTCTTCACGGCGGCGCATTCCCGTCTCCGTTCCTGGAGCTTGCTGATCAGCCGCGTTTGCAATATCTGCAGGAATGGCTTGGAAGACGGTGCCTTTGGTGTGTGCCCTGACAACGCTGCGGACCCAATTCCTCGCTGGTGTAGTGCACTGAAGAGTTGCAGGGAACCAGAACATCGAGTGTTTCTGTTGGAGATATACATCTCTATCTCTCTCTCTCTGTACATCTTTCTCTCAGGAGGGGAGGAGAAGATGGCAGGGCGACGCAGCGCACACGGTCGCTCCGAATTGATATCGTATTTGTTAAGTAGGGGCCATGCACAATCCTGACTTGATGGAGACAGATGTGAGAAGCACGGAGGAACATCTGGAGAAATTTCTGAAATGCCTGCTTCACTGCCGCTGCTACTGTGCGATTGAGAATCTCCAGAGGGGAAGGCCCCAAATCCTCAGATTTGCCTATTGCCGGGGTCGAAGCGCTCGGCAGAGATGGTGCTCGGTGTCGGAGGCTCAAAGTTTTCAGACGGACTCAGAGTTGGACTGTGGTCGGGTGCTTCCAGGATGCTGCATCGGCAAGTTTATGGCGCTGGAAGCTTATGGCAGGGAGAGTTTCTCCCTTCAACCATCTGCGTGAGATGATGGGACTTTAGAGAGACTTAGAGATTTTTTTTACCGTGCCCATGGTCTGTTCTTCATCAAATTATGGTATTGCTTTGCACTGTTGTAACTATATGTGGTTTTTATCAGTTTTTTTTAGTCTTGGTTTGTCTTGTGTTTCTGTGATATCATTCTGGGGGAACAAATTGTATCATTTCTTAATGCATGCATTACTAAATGACAATAAGAGAACTGCGTGTCCTCAATCTAATCTAATCTCATCTCTCTCTCTCTCTC
Source organism: Mobula hypostoma (assembly GCF_963921235.1). Taxonomy (NCBI): domain Eukaryota; kingdom Metazoa; phylum Chordata; class Chondrichthyes; order Myliobatiformes; family Myliobatidae; genus Mobula; species Mobula hypostoma. The sequence continues at coordinate 52,526,054 of NC_086114.1, read as the reverse complement.
TCTCTCGATGGTGAGAGTTTGCCGCTGATACTGGAGTTGGAGAAAGTTTGAAATAAAAGTGGCGTTACAGGGTGTAACAAGGAAATAATGAGCTGTTTGTCCCCCTCTCACTGTGGAAGGAGTGATATCTTTTTCTTCCTTGTTTGTGAGCGAGCGAGCCTGTGGGATGTTGAACACGAACTGTAGTTTTTGATGGACTGTAGACCATGGGCTCTCTTTAGGGCTTTGCTGTTGCTTGCATGATAGGTGGTGGGAATGCTGATGCTTTCTGCTGGGATAAGTGGGGGTAAGGGGAGGGGAAGGGGGAGGGTTAATGCTGCTTGTGTGTGGGAGGGGGCAGGGAGCTTTGGAATTCTTACATTTTTTCCTGTCATTCATCCTTTGGTGTTTTTCCTTTTCTTTTGAGGATGTCTGCATAGAGTAAGAGTTTCAGGTTTTATATTGCATGCAATCTCTGATATTAATTGGAACCACCGAAGGCATTGCAGAGTTGACAGTCATAAGGAATGAATGCAGGAACTACAATAGATTTACATTTCTGTTTGGAGCAGGAATACAAATGCAACAGAGATCCAATCATGATATACAAAAGTAAGAAAGGTATTAGAGAGTGGTTCTTAACCTGCTGTCCACAGATCCCTTGCTTATGAGTATTGGCTCACAGCATAAAAATGTTTGGGAACCCCTGTATTAGATTGAAGGAAGAATATATAAAGTTGCTGTTAAAAGTAACAGGCCATAGAATTGGAAGCAGCTTTAAATTAAAGAACAGGTCAACAGAATGATAGAAAAATAAAAAGTTTTAGAGTGAACTTGCATGGACTTTAAAAATAGATCGCAAAAGCTTCTGCAAGTATGCAACATGAAAGAGATTAGTGATAACAGGGACAAGGAAATGACTGAACAATTAAGTACATACTTTAGTTCCACCTCCACGGAAGCAGATGCAAATAACTTCCCAGAAAAGGTGAGGAATTACAGATCTAGTGACAGGTGAGGTAAAGTAAATCAGCAATGGTTAAATAGTACTGGATTAATGACAGCGCAAGTCAGTAAACCTCTGGGACCTGATAATCCACATTCCAACGCACTGAAGAGGTCATGGAAACAGGTCATCTTATAAAATTCTATCGATTTTGGAACCATTCGGGCAGATTGTAAGTGGCAAAATGGATCCCACTAATTAAAACAGGTAAACTTGGGAGCTGCAGGCTACTTGGTTGCCAGCGGGAGGAAAAATGGCTTAAAGAAATAAAAACAGTGCATTAAGAAAAGATACATTGTCACTTAGGCAAATTAAATATGGATTTATGAAAAGGAACAGAGTACTTTTCCCCCTTAAATGTCTTTGGCAAAGTCCAGCAAACAATATTAGAGTACAATTGTAAACAGGTGGAATCATGAGTGAGGATTGAAAATGGGTTGACAAGACAGGACATGGCAAGTGGGAATAAAATCAACTTGAGAAGAAAAATAAATAAAATCTTTTTGAAACACTAAATTTTAAACAGGGCGACACAGGCTGGATGGGGAGAGGAAAGTTTTTGTCCTGGTTGCAAAGCTCTTTCTCAGGGGGTCAGAGTCTCAAATACGCAGGTCAACTGGTTTAAAACTAATTTATTTCTCAGAGGGGGCTGCATGTGTGCAATTTTCTACCACAGAAGACAAAAGAGGCAAAGTTACTAAACATATCTGAGAACAACAGGAATTCTGCAGATGCTGGAAATTCAAGCAACACACATCAAAGTTGCTGGTGAATGCAGCAGGCCAGGCAGCACCTCTAGGAAGAGGTACAGTCGACGTTTCAGGCCGAGACCCTTCGTCAGGACTAACTGAAGGAAGAGTTAGTAAGTCTTCCTTCAGTTAGTCCTGACGAAGGGTCTCGGCCTGAAACGTCGACTGTACCTCTTCCTAGAGGTGCTGCCTGGCCTGCTGCATTCACCAGCAACTTTGAATATATCTGAGATATTGGTAGGTAGATTTTTGGATGTTAAATGCATCAGGGGGCAAGGGGGAAAGGGGGGAATATGATATTCAGGATTGGAATTTTGAAAATTTGCAAAAGCAACAGTTACTGCATTCCGTGCAGCAACTTTTCATTACTAAAAAAAAAGGCAAATCCAATCACATTATTTCCATGTAACGAATCTATAGAGTCATAGACCAATACAGAATAGATACAGGTTCTTCAGCCTAACCAATCCACGCCAACCATGCAGCTCACCCAGGTAGTCCCAGTCACGCTAAACCCCACCTCTCCATTACCTATCCAAATACTTACATATTAGGTCTGCCTCAACCACTTTCTTTGAAGGTCATTCCATATACTCACCACCTCGGAATGAAAACATTTCCTATTCTCACTCTCTTTTATTAACTCAAACTGCCCTGGACACCTCCGGATGATTGTTTCTACAAACTTTTAGATCACTGGCAGTTAAACTAATTGGGCTGCAGTTGCTGGGCATGTCTCTTCTGAACAAGGACGCCACATGTGCCACTTTCTACTCCTCAGGCAGCTCCGTCAATGCTAAGGAGCACTGGAGATGATGCCGAGCCATTCTGCAATCTCAACCCCACTTAACTCAGTAACCAAGAATGTTTCACATCCAAGGTTCATTTTATTGTCCAAAGGTTCAACGCGGCATCTTACTGCTCAATCAGCTCTCGTGATCAAGAATGAGGGTTATGTGGGTTCATTCAGAGATGGTTATTGAGACAATGTAAGATCCATTTAGCAAAGATGGGGCAGAAGTGCTCGATGCGAAAGCTGGGTGAGATGGGAGGAGTTGGTCTTTTGCTGTCATTTTCATTCACCTTCACATGCTCTTAAAGAAATGAATCAGTTTACACCTCTCCCAGTTGAACTTCATCCCCCTCTTCCCAGCCTAACATTGCATCCTGTTAATGTCCCATTACAACCTACAACAACCCTTCACACTGTCCACAACTCCACCAAGCTTTGTGTCATCTGCAAACTTACTAACCCACTCTTTCACTTCCTCATACAAGTCACCCAAGAACAACGGTCTCAGAAACGATCACTGTGGAACACCACTGGTCCAGGCAGAACACACTCCATCCATGGTCACCCTCTGCCTTCTATATGCAAGGCAATTCTCTATCCACACATCCAAGTTTCCCTGGATCCCATGCCTCCTGACTTTCTGAACAGCCCATCATGGGGAACCAAATCAAACACCTTACTAAAATCCTTATACACTACATCTACTGCTCTACCTTCATAATGTGCTATGTCATCTCCTCAAAGAACTGAACCAGGCTTTTGGACATGACCTATCCCTCACAAAGCTACGTTGACTAATCCTAATCAGACTATGCTTCTCCAAATGCTCATAAATCCTGTCTCTAAGAACCTCCACCAATAATTTGCCCACCATTGAGTAATGGAATAACATTTTCCACACTTAATTCATCTGGTACTACATCTCTGTCCTCCTGATAAATTCCTTGTTGTGATAGAAGTCGGAGCAGTATGCCTCATCAGGAGTCTGGTAGTGGCCACATGATTGATTTGCCTGCTTTTTTCAGAAACCTCCAAACATAATCATAGCCTGGAGGACACTGATGTTAGTTTGATTATCTTGCCAGTGGAGTTTGAGAACTTTGCAAACACACTCAGGGTGGCTGCTGAGAGTCAGGTTTTCTGCCGTTCAGTGGCTCAGAAACACTGTCCTTACCTTCAAACACTATTTTCCTCAGATATGCCAAGGCTGTGCTGGTACCTGAAAGTATCAGTGAATTTCATCATCGATGTCCACTTTCTATGAGAGGCACTCCCCAGATATGGAACATGGTCCAGTTCTTTCAAGTGACACCAAATTAGTTGAATAGTCATAGTCATACTTTATTGACCCAGGGGAAATTGGTTTTCGTTACAGTTGCACCATAAATAATAAATAGTAATAGAACCATGAATAGTTAAATAGTAATATGTAAATTATGCCAGTAAATTATGAAATAAGTCCAAGACCAGCCTATCGGCACAGGGTGTCTGACCCTCCAAGGGAGGAGTTGTAAAGTTTGATGGCCACAGGCAGGAATGACTTCCTATGACGCTCTGTGCTGCACCTTGGAGGAATAAGTCTCTGGCTGAATGTACTCCTGTGCCCAACCAGTACATTATGTAGTGGATGGGAGACATTGTCCAAGATGGCATGCAACTTAGACAGCATCCTCTTTTCAGACACCACCGTCAGAGAGTCCAGTTCCATCCCCACAATATCACTGGCCTTAAGAATGAGTTTGTTGATTCTGTTGGTGTCTGCTACCCTCAGCCTGCTGCCCCAGCACACAACAGCAAACATGATCGCACTGGCCACCACAGACTCGTAGAACATCCTCAGCATCGTCCTGCAGATGTTAAAGGATCTCAGTCTCCTGATCTTTATCTTGGGGATGCTTATTTCACAGGGGTAGGATCCACTCCAAAGGCACCTCAAAGGACAGTTGATGTATGAAAACACCGAGATCCAGAAACTCCTTAGTAACCACACTGTGCCTTGCATGGGATACAACAGTCAGAAGACAGCTAATTCAAAGAGCAACCCTGTGGGTATACCTTCTTCTAGAGAGTTGCTGTCGTTCCTTTTCACGTCATGCAGTGCAGCGGGGGGCGTTAATTTTTGCCATTTCTGTAGCACTTGACTGTTTTTTTTTTAAAAAATGAGGTCGAGCTGCTAGCTCAATACTTTACCAGCAGGGATGGGAAGTGTGCAAGGAGCTGGCCAGATTCGAACTCAGGATCATCTGCCTCGGAGTCCGGTGCTGATGCCACTACATCACCAGCCGGTACCTTCCAGCAGAGTAACCAGAAAGAAAGGACATTGCCTTTAAGGAGTTGGATTCACCATCAACAACTCGCCCTGAAGGATAAGTGGCCATCCTCTAACCTTCCATCTTACTGTCTCGGACTATAACATTGTAGTAATCAGGGCCAATGCTCCAACCATGGCCTAAAAGGCCAGGAGCTCACTAAAGTCAAGTGCAAGGCACTTTTAGAATAGAAACTTCATTATGTTTCAACAGCTGTGCTGGCGCATAAAGGTTGTTATCCAATAGAAACCTCATGGCCCAAAGAACAGATAGTGGTGGGTACAGCTCAGAAGATCCAACAACCACGATGGGACCGTATTCTTCAGCACTGTAGAGCACATTAGCAGCCCGAACAGCCAAGGACTCCAACTACTAAAAGCAAGAACAAAGGTGAGCTTATCCAGAAAAGCGATGAAGTCAGCACCCACCAAGTGGAACATTTTGAAGAACTCCTCAACCATGAATCATTTTGACTCTATCCCTCCACAAACCATCATATGATCTCTCTGTCACCTTTGACAGCCCAGGCATCTATGTTGTATAAAAAAAGATAACTCCGAGCTGTAACCTCCATTGAGGTTACGGTTCAGTTTCATTTTTTTTAAAAAAAAGTGTTTCCTTTATAGGTCCATGGTTTTTGTACATGGGGACTGAGAGGGGAGTTAAAACTCTGCCACAGATGGCCCCAAGCTCCACTGCGAAAGGAGGAATGCTGGGCACTGGGCTAGTAGACCTATCCTGTAAAAATGAAGTGCTACAGAAACTCTAAAGACCTCATTCCTCGGAGAAAATTAGAGGAATGAGAGGACAGGCTGGAGTCTTACACATTCAAAGGTCAGCAACATGGGGCTCTCATTGGCAGACCAACACAGACAAGAGCTGGTGGTTTCCCCAGGCTCAGCAAATTGTCAGTAGGTTCTGGAGTCGGGGTTTTATGTGGGCTGGAGAAGTGAGCTCCAATGACCCCCAAGCTCGCAAATAGGTAATAGCAGAGTTTGAGGCCTAGCGTCCAGGTTCTTGCCAACAGCGATTCCTGATTGAGGCCTGGTGGTCAATGATCAGCATGTTCTGGGATTGATGCTGAGGACTGAGGCCCAGGAATGAATCGAAAATCCAGAAGTTGAGTACCGTTGTCTGGAGCAGATTCTGCACATCACTACAAGTCCACTGTGGGTGGGTGGCGGTCTGCAAGCCCAAGTCCATGCCTGCTGGAGGCCTGTCCTTGGGTTAAAGGTCTGATTGTATGTGTGTGGGTGGAAGGGAGAATGGGGCTTGTTTTTGCGGCTGCTGCTGTTTGTTGCTGGTTGTTTCTTGTGATACTCTGCCGAGCATTGCGAACATGTTACGTTGGCGCCAGAATGTGCAGCGACACTTGCCAGCTTCCCCCAGCCACCCTCGGGAGCGTTGGCTGTTAATGTAAGTGACGCATTTCACTGCATGACAAATACACTTGAATTTTAATTAAGATGATGCAAAAACATAAATCTGACTTACAATTAACCACTCCACAAGACATTTGTCTTAACAATTTGTTAATCATAAAAATACATCATTTACCAATCATTTATTTTTTATTGTAGTGCCTGTAATATCTCTGTAAGTATGTAAGCCCCCTTCCCGACCCCAACATCCAGTGTTACTGAATAACAAGAGTTGTGAAACAGTACTCATTATCTATTTCATCCTCTCTACTGTTTCTGGATTCCAGTCAAATTTGAAATTGACACTATGAAGTGGTTAATTACACACCATGTGATATCTCAGTGATAAATCATTAAGGCAACATTAAGTTATATTATTTAAGTTTTACATGTTTCAAGTCCAGGGCTGCTCCTTTGGGGCTTTTTTTAAAAATGATCATATGTTACAATGGGGCACAAGCACCATTTATAAATTGCTAAAATACGCTGGATTCAAAATAAAGTCAGAAATAGTGGGTACTTAGCAAGGAAAGTTAAATCTGCGAATATATTTTCCTATTGAACAAATAAGAAAAAAAAATCCCAGAAATGAAACGTTCACTAAGATCAGATAATGGACCTCATTGTATACCGCAAATGAAATAAATGGAGAAAAGGTGCTTTCTTTTAGAATAATAGCACATCTTTGGCTTGGTGGTTTATGTGGACCAAAGAAACTCAACTACTTTACAGTAAGTCATTAGTCATTTTAATATTTTTTCGTAAAAGCACCACGCAAGTCTTTTTTTAGCTGGATCAGCCCATTAAGAAGAAAATAATTATTAATTATTTGGTTTCCAATTCTGCCTTTAAAAGACAGACCCTCATTGGGTAGGTATAGGGAACTGTTGGCAATACTTCGAAGTAGTTATTTGGGAAGAGATGTTTTTTTTCTTTGTTTTCCCTTTTTCATTTAGAAGAGATGTTAAAGGAATATTTGTACACTAGTTTTAAAAAATCCACTGAATGCAAATTGAGTCAGTTATTGAGTTTGGATGTAGATTCCCTGAACTGAAAGATCACCTGTTTCTCTCTCTATTCATATCCTGCCTAGTTTGCTGAGTGTTGAATAGTTTCTGTTTCTCCCTACCCCCCCCCCATTCCAAAGTTCAAAGCAAGCTTATTATCAAAGTTCATATATATCAACATATGCTACCCTGAGATTCATTTTCTCATGGGCATTCACAGTAGATCAATGGACAAATAAAAAACTACACACAATAGATGAAGATCAGACCACATTTTACAAGTAATTGATGCAGAACTTTAGGTAATTGCAAAAGGTTCACAAACTTCTTCTTGAATCTATACATGAGCCAAAAACATTTGCACAGTACTGTACATGGCCCTCTCAAGGATAATAAATGACTTTCAATGTGCTGTGTGATTTTATGATTTATTGACATTTAGGATTAATTTGGGATTCTTGCAGATATATAACACACCCTGCCAGATATACAAATCCACCGCGCACCCCAGTGCTCCACACGCAGTAAACAGTTCCCAAAATGGCCTTGCAACATGCATTGACTGCAATCTCAGTAACATTCACCAACTAAGGACTCATCATTGCCAACAGAAATTCCCAACCTTAAAGAACATTTTTCTTAATAAAAAAACACGAACAAGCAGAATTTAGCTTCCTTAACAAAGGTAAGCATTTCCCACTATACACTGTGGACAACTGACTCACACCCATTGTATGAAATCCACATAAGCACACTGTCCACATTTAAATCATTCTACACACAGCTGAAAGTGTCAGAATGCAACTCTTCTAATCAATAGCTTTCATTAAGTCTTCTCTTTTAGTCAAATCAGTACACTTTCTTTGATAATTTGGTATTTAAAGCACATTTGTCACTGTATCAGTTTATTCAATAAATAACTCCGAATTTTATTCCCTCTAAAAAATATTAGAGAATGATCACAAACAGGGAGTTCATCATTTCTATGTCTTTATCATTGTGAAAACAAAAATGCATCTGAACAAAATGACTTGCAATGATTTCACTGCCCTGGAACTGCCAAGCCAATCACACTTTCATGTTTAAATATAGACACATCTGTAATTTAGGAATCACAGCAGGCAATATTTGCAAAGCAAGAATGTAAAAAGATAAATACCAGTTCCGGTGATGATGTTTGATAAGCACTGGTAAAGTGACTGGAAGGATCATTTCTGCACTCAGAATTACTTGAAACTGTCAAGTTCATCTGACAGGATGGACAAAAAGAACTTAAAACCTTGTTCAAAGGACAAGAACTCAACAACGCATGCCTCTTGCAGAACTGCACTGAAGAGCCAGACTAAATTTGATCCCACGAATCAGGGGCAAGTATTCCACCGCGTCTGCCATTAATGTGCTATCCCAACTAATTTTGAACTACAATACCGGAAGGAGCCAAAAAGTCCATCCCGACACCTCCCCTCAGTACCATGTGAACCTGGGTACCATACTGACTGGACCCCTTCCCTGCTCTGGCCTCAGTGTGCTCTATGGTATTAATCCAGCATAATGCCCTGATTAAGGTTTCTATTGCTCTGCTGTGGGCATTTCATTCTAGCAGTTTTTTGCAAAAGCAGTGTGTCTTGCTGGCAGAATGTTTTGGTTTCGGCTAAAGATAAGAAGCCCTGCTGTTCAACTTAGGAATGTTGTGTCAGCCAGTCAGGACGGTGGAATCAGAAGGTTCTAGAGAGAGCTAGGCTGAGAGAGATCTGTGACAGACAATAATCTGGTTTGGGGTCTTTTGGCGGGACCTGCGGACTGGGACACAAGAGAATGCCGGAGAAGGACAGTCCCCTTTACAAGAAGTGCATTGTGCAGATGAATTGCTCTAAGGAGGAAGGGCCAATACTCCTGAGAGAGAGCCAGTTTGTTCAAGATAGACTTTGAGGGAAGTTCAGAATGTCGCAGGTGCTTTCATGCAGACCGGATTTCTAGCACGCAAAGGGATACACCCCCGACTCCTGTATGCACTCCAGCATTATGCGCACACTGGGCTGGTTTAACTGCAATGGGTCCTTTTATTATCTTTTCCCCATTAATTGTTTGATAAAGCTAAAATTGGTAAATATACTTTTTAAACAATTTATGCATTGTATGATGGGTTACTTCTTGCCGACCAATAATTGTGTATGGGTGGTATTTAAACAGCATTCGCTCAAATTGAGGTTCCTTTAGCCGGAACACCATAACGTTCCTGTTTGGTTGAACCCCAAATCACACCAACTCTGGGCGTATATTGTTTATGAAAGGCAGCCTTGCTACCGCTGAGTCATGTGACTGTTCGCAGAGTTAGCTAACGCGCCAAGTCCGTATATGAACCCTGGTGAGCGGGTTGCACCATTAAGTCAATGGATGTCTCAACACTGACTCTTGGATAACTGTTGTTTCTCCATAACACTACAAATGATCCTTATAAAGCATTTACCTTATTTTTGGATATATATTTATCAATAACAATTAATTGGATTTTATTTCTCCTTAATAGCTGCAAATTAAGCTTAACTGGTTAAGTGCTTCTGGCAATGGAAAGAGTCTATCCTTATTTATTCTCTCAAAACCCTTTAAAGTTTTGAGTAGTTTAATCTCCCAACAGATTTTCTTTGAGACACAGCTATAGGATACTTCTGTAAATCTTCTAAAAAGTGCCTTTAAATGGCATTGCCAGTTTCTTCACTTTTCCTTCCCAAAACCTCTGAATACAGATATTTTGGTTCTAACAGCTATAAGAATGATGTAACTTTACATACTTGCACTTCATTATAATCTCCAGAGGGTAGTTTATAGCGGCAGCTCACCGAAGGCAAACGCCGTCAACACTGAGCCACAATCATCACTCTGTAGTCACAGTGTGTCATTTCTTGCCTCCAGGGCGATTACCTCCCAGAAGGTGATCTCAATCCTTGGCTCCCAATCAGAAACTCTTACATTTAAGTAACTGAAAGCATGTCCTGTTCTTGGTTTTGTGGAACACGTGTAGTATCCCGCATTTCCAACACCGCACAGGAACTACTAGTAAGGATCCCAGCCCACTTTCAACTTTGCTGTACTTTAAGTTCTCTCACGTTTCCTCATACCGTCCAACCCATCCTATGCCGACCCTCAGGACAACCCCATTCCCCACTTTTTCCCTTGCAACCTTTTCTCTCTCTCACAAGCTTTTCCCTAATTTAGATAGCGATTTTAACTTTACAACTTTTAAAAATGTAGACCAGTTAGTTTTACTTAGTTCAATTTTGATTCATTAATGTCGCCAACTCTCCGTTTAGTTAATTATGATGTTCTTCTTTTAGATATAATGTCTCCAAATACACACTAGCTGAACTCCCTTCTTCACAGAAGATTTAACATTTCATTCCAAAGCGCGATACGCAGGAACGTGCCACCCGGGTCGCGATGGTGTTGATGTTTCGAAAAGGCGTGGCGATTCTAAGTTTGTAAACGTTTTCCGATATTAACAGTCATCGCCCCGCACTCACCTGAGGATCTGGGGGTCTCTCTGAGAGCAGACGGCATGGGGAGCGGCGACAATCCGGAGCACCCTGTGCTGCTCAGCGCTGTCAGCCGCACCTCCAACCGGAGCAGCCGGCGCTCAGCGGCGAACGCTTCGCCATCTGCATGAATGATTTAAATTACTTCAGGCCTCAGGAAAATCCCCGGAAGTTAACTCACCACATGCTGCAGAGGGGAAAAGAAACTTTATGGAAAGTTCCGCTACATGGCCAGAGCCGCCTCGGCCCCTCCAGGTCCTAACGCCTCCTAGTTTAACTATGAGCGAGCTCCATTGGTGGTGCTTAATGGGATTTTTTTGTTTATTATTTTATTTTTAAATTAATGTTTATTCATTATATAGTTTTAAAAAGAGCACAACACAAAGCTCTTTACATCCTCAGTGTTGTCTATTCAAAGCAATGTTTGCACATAATTTTCGTACATGCACCTGAGCCACTCAAGTGGACAACTGGAGTGATACAACCTCATTATTATTTAAGAGCTCTCCCACCCAATTCAGCTCCTTCACGTCTAGCTGCGGAAGGAGCTGGGTCCGTGCACCTTCCCCACAGAGCCGTTGGCTGCACTGAACTTGAATGTGCCAGTCGGCGGAATTCCCTTTCCGGACATCTCACCCTTCCAGCAGACTGAGGCGCGTCTGTGAAAAATTATGCTCTTCCAACAGCACTTAATGTTCATCCATCTGTGTATTGCTAATTTAAAAAAATGTCACATGTATCAAGACGCAGTGAAACGTCTCAGGCCAGGCAGCATCTCTAGGAAGAGGTGCAGTCGACGTTTCGGGCCGAGACCCTTCGTCAGGACTAACTGAAGGAAGAGCTAGTAAGAGATTTGAAAGTTGGAGGGGGAGGGGGAGATCCAAAATGATAGGAGAAGACAGGAGGGGGAGGGATGGAGCCAAGAGCTGGACAGGTGATAGGCAAAAGGGATATGAGAGGATCATGGGACAGGAGGTCCGGGGAGAAAGACAAGGGGGAGGGGGAAACCCAGAGGATGGGCCAGGGGTATAGTTTAATTCCGCATCCCATTCCCATTCTGATATGTCTATCCACGGCCTCCTCTACTGTAAAGATGAAGCCACACTCAGGTTGGAGGAACAACACCTTATATTCCGTCTGGGTAGCCTCCAACCTGATGGCATGAACATCGGCTTCTCTAACTTCCGCTAATGCCCCACCTCCCCCTCGTACCCCACCCGTTACTTATTTATATACACACATTCTTACATTCTTTCTCTCACTCTCCTTTTTCTCCCTCTGTTCCTCTGACTATACCCCTTGCCCATCCTCTGGGTTTTTCCCCCCTCCCCCTTTTCCTTCTCCCTGGGCCTCCTGTCCCATGATCCTCTCATATCCCTTTTGCCAATCACCTGTCCAGCTCTTGGCTCCATCCCTCCCCCTCCTGTCTTCTCCTATCATTTTGGATCTCCCCCTCCCCCTCCCACTTTCAAATCCCTTACTCACTCTTCCTTCAGTTAGTCCTGACGAAGGGTCTCGGCCCGAAACGTCGACTGCACCTCTTCCTACAGATGCTGCCTGGCCTGCTGCGTTCACCAGCAAATTTGATGTGTGTTGCTTGAATTTCCAGCATCTGCAGAATTCCTCGTGTTTACGCAGTGAAAAGTCTGCCTTACATACTGTTCATCTAGATCACATCAATTACACCGTGCATTGAGGTAGAACAAGACAGACAGTAAGAATGCAGAATAAAGTGCAGTGCAGGTAAACATTAAAGTGCAAGATCACAACGAGTTAGATAGCGAGGCCAAGAATATCCCTGCAAACAGGCCATAGATCACAGAGTCCTGTTATACACACATGGGTAGAAGGTCGGCTGACTGGCAGGAGGCAAGGAGTGGGAATAAAGGGGTCCTCTTCTGGTTGGCTGCCAGTGACAAGTGGTGTGCTGCAGGGGTTGGTGTTGGGACCACTTCTTTCCACGTTATATGTCAATGATTTGGATGAAGGAATTGGTGGCTTTGTGGACAGGTTTGCAGACTATACGAAGATAGCTTGAGGGACAGGTAGTGTTGAGCAACAGGGTGTCGTGCAGAAGGACTTAGATTGGGAGAATGGGCAAAGAAGTGAAAGGCGGAATTGTAGGATTCTGTGAATAAATCAAAAGTCGTTTTATGTGCTTAACAAAAGCCCTTTGCTTTCATTGCAAACAAACTAAAAAAGGTGCCTTACACTGACATCATTACATCAGACATCATCTCTTAAAGAGAACACAACTCCATGATGGTGTTTGTGAATTATGTAGAACAGTTTCGATTATGAACAATCTGTCTTCTGTCACCCATTACGTTACCCTTCACAGGACACCCCCCCCCCCCAAGAATTCACCAAAACTGGCATTGTGAGTCTACCTGGAGTTGGTATGAGCTGCCTGGCTCGAGTCTGATGAGCCTTGGGTGGAGTAACAGCCAGATGCCTCTGCCTTGTCCAGCGACGTGCCGACGAGCGTATGGTCATGTTGTGACGCTGGGGGTACGACAGTGGAACCATCCAGATCTTGGTGGGCCAGTTTAAGGTGAGCTACAGAAATACATTGAGGTTTACCCCTCCTATCTTCAATCAAAGTCTTTTCACCCTGTTCCAAAACACGGAACGGGCCATCGTAAGGGGGTATTGATGTCATCATAGCAGACAAAAATGAATGAGGTCAATCATGCTTGGGATATGTGTGAAACCTCGGGGGGAAGAAGACCAACCAGGTCCATATTGATGTGGTCAAACCGTGGCTCAGAGCCTCGAAAGATGCCAATGGCAATGGTTAATTTTCACCCACAACACTGGCTCCACTCCAGTCCCACACATCCTTCCCAACTCAAAATTTAAAGTAACCACTTCCTCTGAAGCCTTCCTGCCTGGGTGCAGGGGTGGGTGGGGGGTGGGAATAAGTTAAAAAAAACAGTCCGTTTCCAGTTTACAGGCGCTACAGGGCGAGGGCAACTGGTTGAGACATCGCAGGGGAGTAAAAGTCCTGCGTTCCTGAACTTGACATCAGCCAACCGGAGACCCATGACTGCTATCCTGTAAGCCCGGACCTCTGGGCCGGTAGGTCGGTCAGCTGCCATGCCAGCATAGTGGACCGCAATGTGTATGGCGTTTAGGGTGGGCCATGAGATGCGCTGTGTATCAGTCGCGAATTCTGAAAGGTAAGCCAAGCGGCATTGCTGCTGCGCAGACCGAGGGTGCCATCGCGCACACAAGGAGTTTGTGGCCAAGGAACGCTGTGAAATGCCAACCGTCCAGCAGAAAATGGAAAATGGCTGACGGCCAGATAGAGACCGTGAAGTGTGCTGTACTTCCTCTCGAGTGGGAGAAGGCAGAGCTGCCAGCTGAAGAAGACATGCCTACAGCCAACTGTTTGCACACAGCACCCACAGCGTAGTTCAGTAGTGATGGTTACAGGTGCACTGGGGAGTGGGGGCACCTGTAGGCTCACATTCATATGGGATCATCAAGTGCTGTGGTGACATGCACCACACAAGCATGAGATTAGGGGCGCTATACAAAGGGGAGCATAAAGTTAGCAGCTTGCAGATTGAAATGATGATAGAAATTCACCATACCTAAAAATTCTTGCAGTGCTTTGATAGTGCCGGGCAGTGAGAAGTCTGTAATAGCGACGAAGTTTGACGGCAGGGGTGTTGAAACTTCTGCGGAGGTGTGGTGGCCGAGAATATCAACTGCAGACCACCTGAACTGGCACCTAAGTGGGTTAGAAATCAGCCCATGTTGGCTTGAAAAGTGTGTGGAAATGTGACAAGTGTTGGTTGTGGATGTGCTGGTGACAAGTAAGTTATCCAGGTAAATAAAAAGAAAATCCAAGTCCTGGAATACAGACTCCATGAGTTACTGGAAAGTCTGTGGTGCATTTTTCAGCAGGAGCTCAAATAGGCCAAATGGGGTTGAAATAGCAGTTTTGCGAATGTCCCGCACATACACAGGCACCTGATGGTAGCCCATGACTAAGTCCACTTTAGAAAAAAAATTAACTTTACGGCTAAACGCTCTGAAAAGTCTTGAATATGTGGGACTGGGAAACGATTGGGGTGGTGGACTCGTTAAGGTGGCAGTAATCGCCCCACAGACATCCGCCATGATCGGTCTTAGGGACCATGAGGAGGAGTGAAGCCTAAGGGCTATTCGACCTGTGTACAATGCCAGGCATTTCTATGTTAGCAAACTCAGCCTTCGCGCTGACCAGCTTTTCTGAGTCCAGTCTACGTGCAATGACTCGGCTGAACCAGTTGTGGAAATGAGGTGCTCCACCCCATGCTTTGTGATTGTAGTAGAAAATGTGGGCTTCCTACTTATCACTCTCCAAGCAGTTGTCTCTCCCCGCACCATCCCCTCCTTCCTCCTGCCTCCATTTTCCAAATCCACCCTTCTTCCTCCCTCCACCTGACTTGATCTGTCTATCATCCACCCCCAGTCCACCAATTCCCTCTGGCCTCTGTTTCACCCCTCCTCCCCTTCACTTTATATCAGGCTATCTTCCCTCTCCACTCTCAATCCTGATTCAGAGTTTTGACTTGAAATGTTGACAGTTACTTTCTTTCCAAAGATGCTACTCTGGCTGAGTTCCTCCACTTCATTGTTTGTTGCTCTGGATTTCAGCATCTGCAGTCTTCAGAAATGTATTGTTGGAACCAATGCTGTTTTGGATCAGAAATGCTGAGCCAAAGCTGATATTATTCACCTGGAAATCAATAGGACTGCAGATGCTGGACATCCAAAATGAGACAGAAAATGCTGGGCGAGCTCAGCAGGTCAAGCTGTATGAGTGGAATGGGAAACAGTTGGCATTTCAGGTTTGGGACCTTTTACTTCCTGATCTTATGCCGTTAAATTGGAGCCACGAATGCCTTTGGTGAAGTGTATCTGGCTGGCCTTATGCTTTTACCTTCATGTTTTAAGCTTGCATCGTGTGTTTATGTCAAATGGGGCATCTCCCTCTTGATGAAAAGTGGAAGAGAGTGGAGATCTGCATGCTCCATCTGAGCTTTCACTTGCATTTTGCTTCAGTTCTCTGCCTGTCCTCTCCTCTGTTCCAACAGTTCTCTGCCACACTTCCACTCTGACCTTGCTGGTATTCTGACAAGACCCAACTTAAGTCCATGACAGTAGCCCTGTTAGATGCCGTACATTACAGTCTTTCCAAATAAGTTCAATGATTTTAGATCATCAGCCCTCATAGCTTATGTTTTCTATATTTCTTTTTCTCTGATAATTTCACATAACTATATACTTTCCTTTCCAGATTTACCTTTTGTTATTCACCTGAAGATTTTGCAACCTGCTTTCACCCAATTTCTTTTTACCCCCTTTTGTTGTTTAATCTTCCTGTGCTCTGCCCGCACACAAATTTTTTGTTTTGTCCATCAATCCTCCTTTCTACTGTAGAGGTTAAACATGTTAAAACTGGTTTGACCTCTAACTCTTGCCAGTTCTAATGAAAGATCATCAGCATAGACTCAGGGCTGGATTAACCTAGTAGCAAAAGTAGCATATCCTACGGGCCCCGCATTTTCGAGGGCCCTGACCGCACTAAATGCTTGCAAGCTGCAGTCTGGAGAAATTGGCATCTCATCGTATTCTCACGACAATCTGGCAATGCTGTTGTTTTCATGTTGGGGGAGCTGCATGCTGCATGGTATGTGGGTGCAGGCGCGTGTTGGCTCCTTGCTGTGTCGTGGTGACCTTTGTGCTGTCTCCCACGCTCCCAAGCCGCTGCCGCGTGCGCTGTTACGCCACTGGAGGGTGGGCCACCGCGGAGAGCCTGCGACAAGGGATGTGCGACCCAACAGTTTTATGTGACCCAGTTCATGATTCCTCATTTTTTTCCTGATTTTAGGTAGTCCGAACCAGCTCAGGAACATACAAGATCAGATTAGACTGTGAGTTTCAACCTGTATTTCCCAATTGAAGTGAGTTTCAATAAGCAACTAAACAGATAATTTTCAGAACACTATTCCTAGCTGGTTCTTGAGTGCACGTGATCCACAATGCAAAGAAACCTGGGCACTGTCTTATTTCACATATGTTCATAAACCCACAAACAAGCAACATGCAAGAAATTAGTTATGCTATTCCGAAAGCAAAGGAAGTCTATTCTGTTTCCCATGCAAGGTTATGACTTCAGGATGTTCATCAAAGTTCAGTGAAGAGGGGTTTAATGACTGGAAAAATGCAAGCAATCTATTACGTCGACATGAAGAAAGTTCCTAACATAGACAAGCTTTAATTTCACTGTCGATGCACAAAAACAAAGCTAATCGTGTCGATTCCCACCTTGTGAAAGAAATGGAGACTGAACAAAAGTATTGGCGCACACTTCTAGAGCGAATAATTGAGTTGTACAGTTTTTAGCAGAACGAGGCCTTTCATTTCATGGTAGTGATGAAACAGTTGGCTCTCCTCATAATGGAAATTACTTGGGGTTGTTAGAATTACTCGCCAAGTTTGACCTTTCTCTGGCAGAGCATGTAAATGCTCATGCAAACCAAGGAAGGGGACATAAATCATACCTATCTAAAACAACATGAGAGAAACTCATCAATCTGATTGGATCCAGCATACTGGATCACATTATCGGTGAAGTGAAGAAATACAAGTAATATTCTGTTTCATTGGATTCTACTTCAGACATATATAATGTGGACCAGCTGACTTTGACTGTGTGCTATGTTTTGCTGTCTGGACCAGTTGAAAGATTTGTGAAGTTTTTGGATATGGAAAGTCATAGTGCTGAACAGCTCACTCAAAGTTTACTTGACTTTTTAAAGGAAAATGACATTGATATAAAAGACTGCCGTGGTCAAAGTTATGACAATGCCAGCAACATGAGTGGCAAGTATAGTGGCTTACAAACACGAATTAAAAAGCTGAATGAGTTTGTGGATTACATTTCATGTTTTGCACATTCACTAAATTTGGTTGGAAAATGTGCTGCTGAATGTTGTCAAGGAGCATTAATTTTCTTTCAATTTGTAGAAAGCCTGTACACATTTTTTTCTGCTTCTACTTATCGGTGGGATCTCCTTTCTGCTGCATTATCTGATGGTGGTGCTCATTTGCCCATTGTGAAAAGAATGTCAGATACCAGGTGGTCAGCTCGTGCAGATGCAACAAAAGCACTTTTACACAGCTTTTCTGCAATAGAACAAGTCTTGGATGACATTTCAAATAACAATGATCAGAAGGCAGAGTGTCGACAACAGGCTTGTTAACTACTTTCAACCATGATGAAGTTGGAAATGGGAATAATGGTCATATTGTGGGATCAAGTATTACAGTGTTTTCAAATGACCAGTGCTTCTTTGCAATCTTCTAGCCAAGACTTGTACACAGCTTGTGCACTCTATGAATCCTTGCATGGATATATTCAAGCTATGCGGTCTACTTTTTAAGAAATTGAGCAAAAAGCCAAGGATCTGACTAAATGTGAAGGTTATCAACAGCAAACTTGAAGAAAACACAAGTAAAATAGCACGTATGATGATTTCAGTGGTTCCAGCACTCTTGACCCACTTGTTGAATCTCATTCGCCTTCTCAGAAATTTAAAAGCCGAACATTTCTTGCCATTATTGACAGCTTGCCTTCTGCCCTGTCAAACATAGAAAATAAGTGCAGGAGTAGGCCATTCGGCCCTTCAAGCCTGCACCGCCATTCAGTATGATCATGGCTGATCATCCAACTCAGAACCCTCTACCTGCCTTCTCTCCATACCCCCTGATCCCTTTGGCCACAAGCTACAAGGGCCATATCTAACTCCCTCTTAAATATAGCCAATGAACTGGCCTCAACTGTTTCCTGTGGCAGAGAATTCCACAGATTCACCACTCTCTGTGTGAAGAAGTTTTTCCTCGTCTCGGTCCTAAAAGGCTTCCCCTTTATCGTTAAACTGTGACCCCTCGTTCTGGACTTTCCCAACATCGGGAACAATCTTCCTGCATCTAGCCTGTCCAATCCCTTTAGGATTTTATACGTTTCAATAAGATCCCCCCTCAATCTTCTAAATTCCAGCGAGTATAAGCCTAGTCGATCCAGTCTTTCATGATATGAAAGTCCTGCCATCCCAGGAATCAGTCTGGTGAACCTTCTTTGTACTCCCTCTATGGCAAGGATGTCTTTCCTCAGATTAGGGGACCAAAACTGCACACAGTGCTCCAGGTGTGATCTCACCAAGGCCTTGTACATCTGCAGTAGTACCTCCCTGCTCCTGTACATGAATTTTCTTGCTATGAATGCCAGCATACCATTCGCCTTTTTCACCGCCTGCTGTACCTGCATGCCCACTTTCAATGACTGGTGTATAATGACATTTCAGGTCTCGTTGCACCTCCCCTTTTCCTAATTGGCCACCTTTCAGATAATAATCTGTTTTCCTGTTCTTGCCACCAAAGTGGATAACCTCACATTTATCCACATTAAATTGCATCTGCCATGAATTTGCCCAATCTATCCAAGTCACCCTGCATCCTCTTAGCATCCTCCTCACAGCTAACACTGCCGCCCAGCTTCGTGTCATCCGCAAACTTGGAGATGCTGCATTTAATTCCCTCATCTAAGTCATTAATATACAAACGTGTATATTGTAAACAACTGGGGTCCCAGCACAGAGCCTTGCGGTACCCCACTAGTCACTGCCTGCCATTCTGAAAAGGTCCTGTTTATTCCCGCTCTTTGCTTCCTGTCTGCCAACCAATTCTCTATCCACATCAATACCATACCCCCAATACCGTGTGCTTTAAGTTTGCACACTAATCTCCTGTGTGGGACCTTGTCAAAAGCCTTTTGAAAATCCAAATATACCACATCCACTGGTTCTCCTCATCCACTCTACTAGTTACATCCTCAAAAAATTCTATGGGATTCGTCAGACATGATTTTCCTTTCACAAATCCATGCCGACTTTGATGATTTCATCGCTTTCCAAATGTGCTGTTGTCACATCTTTGATAACTGACTCTAGCATTTTCCCCACCACCGATGTTAGGCTAACCGGTCTATAATTCCCCGGTTTCTCTCTCCCTCCTTTTTTAAAAAGCAGGGTTACATTAGCCATCCTAAGGCAGAAAGCTTATCTAAAGGTGAATGGGTTTTTTGGATTCCTTCATCAGTTACAGTCATTTACACCTGAAGAGATCGTAAAGAGGTCATCAAATCTTATTAAATCATATCTGGAAGATCTGAAAGAAGTCTTAATGAGGAATTTGTGCAGTTTACTGAACTGTTGAAAACTGATCTTGCTTCTCATATTGGCGCCAAACAAGACCTTGTAGAGTTACAGTTGTACCGTTTGATAACTGACAATTCTTTGGAGTCATGTTTTCCAAATGTAGAAAATGCCTTGTGCATCAATTTGTCACTCATGGTTACCAACTGCAGTGGAGAACACTCATTTTCAAAACTGAAAAGGATTAAAAATGAACTAAGGAGCACCATGGGTCAAAACAGATTGAACAATCTCACTCTAGTGAGAATTGAACATGAACTTCTGCGTGAAATAGACACTTCCAGTATCATCAACAAATCTGCTCATGCTAAATCTAGAAAATGTAACTTTTAAATTGTAGTTTTGTTACTTTTGACATTTGAGATTGATAGCTACATGTAAGTAATACTATTACTGAAGTGTCAGACATTTGTCGTATTATCTGGCTGTATAGCAAATGAAAAAAATTGAATTACTTTACTATACAAGTAAATAATTTATGTTTTAATACATGTCATTTTTAAAATTTAGGGCCCCTTTATAACATATGCTACAGGCCTCGTACTAGATTAATCCAGCCCTGATGTGACCGTAGCATTTTTTCTCCACAAATGCTGCCTAAGCTGATGAGTCTTCCAGCAAACTGGGTTCTAAACAGAAACAGAAGATGTCAGAAGCAGTCAGCAGGTCTGTCAGAACCTGTGGAGAAAGAAACTGTTAAAGTTTCTGGACCAATGCCCTTTGTCAGTAATGGGAAAACGAGAACAACAATTTAGATCTCTATTTAGATCTTAGAAACTGTTTAGATCTCTATTTAGATCTCTAGATCTAAATCTCTTTAGATCTCTATTTAGATCTCTATTTAGATCTCAATTTAGATCTTAGAAACTGCTGATCTCCTGGGATTTTCGTGCACTACTGTCTCTAGAGTTTACAGAAAATGGTACAAAGAACAAAAAAAAAAATCCAGTGATTGGCGGTTCTGTGGCCTTGTTATTGAGTGAGGTTCAGGGAGAGAATAGGCAGAGTGGTTCAAGCTGACACAGAGGCTACAGTAACCCAAATAATTATGTGTTACAATGGTGGTTTGCAGAAGAGCTTCCCTGAATGCACAAAACATTGAACCTTGAAGAGGATGGGCTACAGCAGCAGAAGACCACAGACCTACACAAGTGGCCACCTTTTTAGATACAGAGGGTACCTAATAAAGTAACCACCGGGTATATATGCAGTTCGATCCTTGCTCGACTCTCTTCGTGGGACTGGGAGAATCCGAAACTCACTACAAAGACTAAGACTGCTGTGTACAATGCATGCGTTATCAGCACCCTACTGTATGGTAGCGAGACTTGGACCATCCAAGCAGGAGAGGAAACTCAATAGTTTTCACCTGCGCAGCCTTCGCCGCATCCTCGGCATCACCTGGAGAGACAAAGTCCCAAACTCTGAGGTCCTCTCCCGCTCTGGACTTCCCACAATGTTCACACTTTTAAGACAACGCAGATTGCGCTGGCTGGGCCACGACCGTCGTATGAAGGATGGTAGACTGCCAAAGGACATCCTGTACGGAGAACTAGCAACAGGCAACAGGAACGTTGGTAGACCCCAGCTTCTCTTCAAGGACCTCTGCAAGCGTGACATGAGAGCCTTAAAAATCAACACAGGGTGCTGGGAGGATACAGCAGATGACAGCAACAAATGGCGAGGTACTCTTCAGCAACACCTAAAGCAAGGTGAAAGAGTGATCCTGAGTTAGTTTGAAGGGCAGAGAGCTGAACGAAGAGCACAGTGGACAGCAGACAACAATTCCACAATGCCCTACACGTGCAGCAACTGTGGCAGAGCCTGCCATCCTGGAATCGGCCTCAATAGCCACAGTCAACACTGCTCGACAAACTAGTGACTACCAGAGCAGCAGTACCCATGGTCGACCACGACTGACGGAGGCCACACACACACACACACACACACACACACACACACACGCACCTGCCACTAGCAGAGAGAGTAAATTCATTTGTTCATTTGATTTATGGTAAACATAGATTCTCCACTTAGTCTTCCTCATAAGTATGCAAACAACAGGAATTCTGCAGATGCTGGAAATTCAAGCAAAACACATCAAAGTTGCTGGTGAACGCAGCAGGCCAGGCAGCATCTCTAGGAAGAGGTACAGTCGACGTTTCAGGCCGAGACCCTTCGTCAGGTCTTGACGAAGGGTCTCGGCCTGAAACGTCGACTGTACCTCTTCCTAGAGATGCTGCCTGGCCTGCTGCGTTCACCAGCAACTTTGATGTGTGTTCCTCATAAGCATGCCCAGGGCCATTTTGATAAGTATTGTGAAATCATGGTAATGTGGAAGTTGACAGAGCATTAATTTTTTAATCTTGCGCTCTTGCTGTAAAAAGTTAGAAGGTTTACTTAGGCAATCCAAATGAATACTAGTGAGCATTTACAATGCAACTCTAGATTTTGAGGAAGTTCCTATAAAAGGGGTGCCGTGGTGGAGATATATCTCTACCAAAGGAGGTGAAAGGTGCTCCTTTCCTCTGCTAGCCTGCAGGTCACCCTTGGGCAAGGTGTAGCACTTGCTTAGCCCCCCGATCAGGTCACGTGAAGCCATGGATGTGTCAGTACCTCCAGTTGAACTCTGTCTTTTTGTGTGTTTTCTCCCTAGCTGTCAGTCTGTGGTTTTGTATTGCCATGTGCTCCTGTCCCCGCTCCTGCTCTACTCCGGCCCCTGTATTACTGAGTATTCCATCTCTCATCTGCTTCTCATTATATTACTGTCACCTGCGTCTCCACCTATCATCTGCCTCTCTGTTTATTGCTCAGTCTATTTCAGTCCTGTGTTTTCACCTGTTTGTTGCCAGATTGTGCCAGGGAATTTTCCTGAGCCGTTCCAGCATTTGTATCTGTACTCTGTCCGTCTGGATACTGACCCTGCCTGTTTCCCGATTCTGGCTTTTGAATTTCTCTGGATGCTTTGATCTCTGCCTGAACTTTGATGCCGACTTTGTTTGCAGGATGCCTTGAACATTCTAGTTTGACATGGCATACCATCCAGGAGTCAAGAAGGTTGAGAAGAAATCTGGCTGTAGTTTGGCTTGATCTGGCAAATGCGTATGGTTCTGCTCCCCATGTCCTGACTGAGTTTGCGATGGAATTCCTATGGATTCCTGCTAAGGTGAGGAACTTTGTTATGCAGTACTACAACGATTTCCGGATGAGGTTTTCCACTCAGCAGTTTACAACTAGGTGGCAGAGCTTGGATGTTGGAATCCCAATGGGATGTGCAATTTCACCCATCCTTTTTGTGTTAGCCATGGAGGTTATTGTGAGGGCTGCAGAATCAGTGGGACCAGGTGTCGCACTTGATGGTGGAGAGGAGTTACTACCAATACAAGCGTTCATGGACGATCTTACCCTTTTGGGTCCCAGCCCGGAGGCAGTGGAAAATGTACTATCTAGACTCGAGGAGCTAATGGATTGGGGAAGAATGAAGTTCAAGACCAAGAAATCAAGAAGCCTTGTTCTTAGGAGAGGAAAGCTGGTTAACTTTCATCTCACCCTTTGTGGAGAGGAGAATCCATCCATTCAGGACCAACCAGTTAAGAGCCTTGGGCGATGGTACCACAGAGGAGCTGAGAGACACCAAGAGACAGGAGAACAGATCAGCAGAGGTTTGATGTCTGTTGACAAGTGTGGCTTGCCTGGCAAGTTGAAGTTGTGGTGCTTGCAGTACAGACTGATGCCGTGGATAATGTGGCCACTAACTGTCTATGAAGTGGCAATGTCCCATGTTGAGGTAATGGAACGGAAGATCAACAAGTATGTGAAGAAGTGACTTGGAGTACCGAGCAGCCTCACCAATGTTGCAATCCACAGTAGCCAGGCAAAGCTTACCATCCCAGTGCAATCCCTTGTTGAGAAGGTCAAGGTAGCCAAGGTAAGATCATCCTTGATGCTTCGAGACTCAAAAGACCCTGTCATCAAAAACACCCAGCCGGATGTGAGATCAGACAGGAAGTGGTCAGCCTGTGTAGCAATTGATGAGGCAGAGTCTAGATTGAAGCACAAGAGGACAGTTGGGGCTATCCAGCTAGGCCGCCAGGGACTTGGATGGACAACCCACAAGTGGTGGTCATCTTCTACAGGTAAGGAGCGTCGTGAGCTTGTAACACAAGAAATACGAGAGGTAGAAGAGGAGAAAACAGCTGGCCTGGCCAAACAAGGGGCTTGGACCTGGTGGGAAAGTGTTGAACAACGACATCTATCTTGGAATGTTCTGTGGCAGATGGAACCGCTCCGCATTTCGTTTCTATGCAGAGCAGCGTACGATCTGCTCCCAACACCTGCCAACCTCAGCACCTGGTATGAAGATAAGACAGACAGGTGTGCTGCTTGTGGCAAGATGGGAACACTTCAACATATCTTGAGTGCATGCAGAGTCAATCTTTCTAGTGGCATGTACACGTGGAGACATAACAACGTTCTCAAAGTTGTAACAGAAGTGGTTGAGCAGAGAGTACTGCAGCACAACTTATCTCATGCCCCATGCTGCACAGAACATCGCATATCATTTGTGAAAGAAGGCTCCAAGTCAAGGGTGTACAGCACAGGCTCACGATCAAGCATACTTTCTTCAGCCAATGATTGGTGTGTCAAGGCCAACCTGGACGGGAAAGGCAGTTTCCCGGAGCAAATAGCTTTCACAACATTGCCTCCAGATATAATCGTATGGTCTGACACCAGTAGAGAAGTGGTTATTGGTGAACTCACAGTCCCCTGGGTAGACAACATCGATGAAGCCCATGAACGCAAGATAACCAAGTATGCAGAATTAAGATCAGAGTGCAGAGACCGAGGGTGGAAGGTCTCATGCTATCCATTCGAAGTAGGCTGCCGTGGGTTTATTGCGTTCACTTTCCAGAAGTGGCTGCATGACCTTGGCTTCACCAGAAGAGAGATCAAGTCAACCAGCAGGGCTGCAGCTGAGGCAGCAGAGAAAGGATCAGCATGGGTGTGGACCAAGTATGTCCAGAGGGGCAGATAGTCAGACAGTGTATACATATCTTGCAAACCCTTCAGTAGTTGCATAGACACCTGAAGAGCAGACTATCTGTTGGATGGAAGTGACCAACAACTCTGATAGAGGCAGAATCCAAGTTTTTAAGCTCACCAGTGGGAGGTGGTGCTTTAGCACTGCTGGCCCACCACCTCAAGGTAGTCTTGATCATAAGCGGGCCGAAACTCCTGAAGACAGGTGGCAGATCAACTGATGATCCCACTGGTGATAGCACAGGACAGTTAACATCTTAGTCCACGTGTATTTTGTAACACCTCAGGATTTGTTACTCAATTATTATCACTGTGTGTACAGTACTGGGTCTGTGATTGGATCCCTGCTCCAGCACCCGGACAGGATGGTTGTATGAGCAACTGGTGTATATCATGAGTCATGGTTATGTGACCACTGACTCCAGTCAGACAATCTCTGAAGAGTATTGATAATAGCTGGGGTCACCCGTCTTGTAAAGACACTGTCCAGAAGAAGGCAATGGCAAACCACATCTGTAGAAAAATTTGCCAAGAGCAATCATATGACACAGCATTTAACATACAAACATAAAAGATAAGAGCAGGAGCCGGCCATCTGGCCCGTCAAGCCTACTGTGCCATTCAATAAGATCGTGGCTGATCTGACCATGGACTCACCTCCACCTAGCTGCCTTTTCCCCATAATCTTTAATTTCCCTACTATACAAAAATCTATCAAACTTGTCGTAAATATATTTACTGAGGTAGCCTCCACTGCTTCTTTGGGGAGAGAGTTCCACAGTTCCACTTTTTGGGGAAAGCAGTTCTTCCTCATCTCAGTCTTAAGTTTATTCCCTCGAATCTTGAGGCTATGTTCCCTAGTTCTAGCCTCACCTACCAATGGAAACTACTTTCCTGTCTCTATCTTATCTATCCCTTTCATAACTTCATAAGTTTCTATAAGATCTCCCCTCATCCTTCTGAATTTCAGCAAGTACAGTCCCAGGTGACCGAATCCCTCTTCATAGTCTCCACCCTCTTATCTCTGGAATCAACCTGGTGAACCTCCTCTGCATTGACTCCAAGGCCAGTATATTCTTGAACTGCAGGTAGTGCTCCAGATGCAGCCTCACCAGTACCCCGTACAGCTGCTGCATTACCTCGCTGCACTTAAATTCAATCCTTCTAGCAATGAAGGTCAACTTTCTATTTGCCTTCTTGATAGCCTGCTGCACCTGCAAACCAACCTTTTGTGATTCATGCACAAACACTCCCAAGTCCTTCTGCACAGCAGCATGCTGCGGTCTTTTACCACTTAGATAATAATCTGATCTTCCATTTTTCCTTCCAAGGTGGATGGCCTCACATTTCCCAACAAACTAACGGACAATCTTAGGTATAAATAGGTGCAGTGCAGTTTACAGAATTGGGCTACAGGCTGCATTACGTCCCCCAAGGTTAAAAGGTTAAGCTTAAGGTCACATGGATCCTTATTACAGTCTTGATCACCATTCCTACTGTGCTTTCTATACTATACATTCTACCTGTGTGCTTGTTTACAGGAGTTTTAACTATACCTTCGTGTCTCTAATCAGTTACTTTCGGTATTCATCTTTATTTGTGAGTGCTTTAGTAGCTAACATTGTTTCTATTGCTGGTCATCATCCAGCCTGTGTAGGACAGCCCCTCCTCCCCCACCGTCCACCCCTCTGGCACTATCCGTGTTCTTTCAGTAAGCAGACAAACTCGGTCAGAACTTTCAGTCAACTTCTTGGTACCATTGTACCTTTCAGCTGCAATGTCCATTTTGTGGCTGCAAGATTCTCCCTTCCAGACATGTCATAGTTACACAGCAGAGGAACAGCCTTTCTGCCCACCGGGTCAATTCTGTCCCAAGCACCCAATTGTATGAAACCCATTTTATTTTTTTCACATTCCCTCCAGACCCTATCACTCACCTGCACACCAGGTCACAGTGCTAAGTGACCTACCATTATGTACAGCAAACTGGGAGGCACAGAGTTTCCAAGAGGCGCTGAAACTGCTGGCAAATAGCCAACCACCCTGTGACAGGGCAGCAGACACCACTCATCCCACAGCAGGTCTTCATGCTTTGTCATCTCCTGAAGCTGCATTGCACTGGAGAAGTTTGACACTTGGGCCACCTGGGCTGTTTAGGACTGTCCCAAGCTCTGACAAAACTTTCATATTTTTCTTTCAGCATTGAATGAGACAGTTCAGCCCATTGAGTCCTTGCTGGTTCTCAGAGTGTTCTCATCAGTTCCATTCCCCCACTTACTTCCCGCAACATTGACTCCTCACTGATTCTCCCACTTCCCAGGTACACTTGGACAATTGTCAGCATCCACCTGTGGTATATTTGCTGGAGACAGGCTTATTACAGGTCCTGCCCACGTGGTGGTAGGGTTCCATTCCCATGAACTGTTCATAACCCATATGGTTCACAACTAGGAAATGCGGCCAGGAATGTACTTCCACCTGGCAGGAGACGCCTGCATCTGTGCAGCAGCTGGTAGATCCATCTTGCTGGTCTCCCAAACACTTGACACCTCTGATCTTCCTAGTACAAGGCAATGAACCTAGTCAGGTGACAGGTCTCGCAGCAGGAGAGCATTTTGCCATCAGTGACCACAACTCCTTGACCTTTACTGTAGCTTTGGACGGGGGTAGGACCAGACAGTACTTGGGAGAGGGTGAATTATGATGCCATCAGACAGGAACTTGGGAACAGATAGATGTTCATGGGGAAATGTACAACGGAAATGTGGAGCTTGTTTAGGGAGTATTTCCATGGGATTCTGGATAGGCATGTCCCACTGAGGCAGGGAAATGATAGTAGGGTGAAGGAACCATGATTGACAAGTGATGTGGAACATCTAGTCAGGAGGAAGAAAGAAGCGTACTTGAGGTTTAGGAGAGGGGTCTGTAGTCAGGACGCAGTTTAAGAAAGGAGTTAGGACAGCTAGAAGGGGGCATGGAAAAGTCCTAGTGAGTAAGATTAAGGAAAACCGCAAGATATTCTACACCTATGTGAAGAACAGGAGGATGACTAGACCGAGGATAGGATTGGTCAGGGATAAAAGAGGAAACATGTGCCTGAAGTCAGGGTGGATAGGGAAGTCCTTAATAAATACTTTGCTTCAATATTCACCTTTGGCAGGGACCTTGACACATATGAGGACAGCGTAGAATAGGTTGGTATGCTGAAGCATGTCAATGTTAAGAAAGAGGACGTCCTGGAGCATATGTAAAACATTAGGATAGACTCGTCCTTGGAGCCAGATAAGATATAGTCCAGGTTAATATAGGAAGCGAGGGAAAAGATTGCTGTGCCATTGGCAAAGATCTTTGTGTCCTCGCTGTCCATGAGGAGTAGTACCAGAAGATTGGAGGGTGGCAAATGTTATTCCTTTATTCAGGAAAGGTAATTATTAGGAATTGTAGACCAGTGAGTCTCATGTCAGAAATGGGCAAACTATTGGAGAAGATTCTTGGAGCCAGGATTTATGAGCATTTGGATCAGTATAGTCTGATTAGAGATATGTTGAATGGCTTTTTGAGGGACAGGTCACGCCTCATGAGCCTGATTGAATTCTTTGAGGAAGTGACAAAACAAATTGATGAAGGGAGAGCAGTGGATATGGTGTATATGGGTTTTAGTGAGGTGTTCGACAAGGTTCCACATGACAGGAACATTCAGAGAGTCAGGAGGCAATGGATCCAGGGAAACCTAGCTGCCTGGATACAGAATTGGCTTGTCCGCAGAAGGCAGAGGGTGGTTGTAGATGGAGCATATTCTGCTTGGAGGTCGGCAACCAGTGGTGTTCCATTGGGGTCTGTCCTGGGACCCCTGGTCTTTGTGATTTTTATAAATAACTTGCATGAGAAAGTGGAAGGGTGGGTTTTCAGATGACATGAGAGTTGGTGGTGTAGAAGGTTGTTATAGGTTACAACGAGACATTGATAGGCTACAGAATTTTGCTAGGTGGCAGATAAAGTTCAATCAGGAAAAGTGTGAATTGATTCACCTTGGAAGGTCAACCCTGAAGGCAGCGTGCAGGATTAATGGCAGGATTCTCAGCAGTATGGAGGAACAGAGAAATCTTGGGGCCCACATCCATCGATCCCTCAAAGTTGCCACGCAATCTAATAGGGTGTGTTGGCTTTTAAGAGCTACAAGGTAATATTGCTGCTCTGTATAGCTATGGTTACACCACCCTTGGAATATTGTGTTTGGTTATGGTCGCCTCATTATAGGAATGATATGGAAGCTTTAAAAAGGGATTTACCAGGATGCTACCTGTGTTATGTTTTGTAACTTCAAAACTTTAAACTAATTGAAAGGAAGACGCGGGACTCCAGGAATATGGATCTAACTTCGTGTTTACTTTAAGTGAGGCCCACGTGCATCACGTGATAACGTGACGATATATGCAACTCATGTATTTACATATATAACCTGTAATGGGTTACTTAAACGACCAAGAATGCTTAACCAACCAAAATATATACATGATTACTCAAATATGACTGAAATATTAGATACTCAAGCTGGATTGGACACCATGTTTTATGAGGAAAGGTTGAGTGAGCCTTCACTCCATAGTTTGCTCAATGGAGTGAAGGAGGATGAGGGGTGACGTGAAAGGAGTGCACAAGATGATAAGAGGCACAGACAGAGTGGACAGCCAGGGTCTTTTCCCTAGGGCAGAAATGGCTAATATGAAAGGTCATAATTTTGTGGTGGTTGGAGGAAAGCAGAAGGGGAATGTCAGAGGTGCTGTAGGCTTTTTCCACAAGTTGTGGACGCACGTTTGCGTTGCCAGGCGTGCTCTTTGAAGCAGGTACATTCGAGATATTTAGGAGACTCTTAGGTAGTCACGTGGATAATAGAAAAATCAAGGGATATGTCAGAGGGAAGTATTAGATTGATTTTGGAGTAGGTCAAAAGTTCGGCTATATTGTCCTGTGTTCTATTTTTCTACGTACAAGCTCTAAACAGGTTTGGTGTACACAATCTGCGGATGACCTGTACACAGTTTCATACTTCTGCATTCATTCTGAGAAGATATTTCTCAGGTTAGTAAACTAGAATACTAAATGACCTTTTTCATTCATATTTACCTAATGCTACCAAAACCTCAGTAAAAGATTTGGTAGGTTAATTGCACCTCAACCTGGTATGGACACACCAATGCCCTTGAATTGGAAACTCAAGTGGATACAGCCCAGTCCATCACGCATAAAGCCCTCCCTACCACTGAGCCCATCCATACGAAGCGTTGTCGCAGGAAAGCAGCATCCATCATCAGGGATCCCACCACCCAGGCCATGCTCTCTTCTCACTGCTGCCATCAGGAAGAAGATACAGGAGCTTCAGGACTCACACCATCATGTTCAGGAATAGTTGATACCCCTCAGCCATCAGGCTCTTGAACCAAAGGGGATAACTTCATCCAACTTCACTTCCAACATTATTGAAATATTCACACTACCTAAGGACTCACTTTCAAAGACACTTCATCTCATGTTCCCGATATTTATTTACTTACTTGTTTGTTTATTTATTATTATTATTTTTTTCTTTATGTATTTGTTGTCTTTTGCACACTGATTGAACACCCCAGTTGATGCGGTCTTTCATTGATTCTATAATAGTTATTATTCTATTATGGATTTGAGTAGGTCTGCAAGAAAATGAGTTTCAGGTTTGTATATGGTAATATATATGTACTTTGAACTTTTAACTTTTGGCCACTGTGAAGTGCCTCTAATGTGTAGCTGATTATCCTGGTTTCAATCTATTTTTTATTTTGATTTTATTTGTTTAGTGATACAGTGCAGAGTCGGCCCTCCAGCAACCCAGAGAAACCCACGGGATAATTTACAATGGCCAGTTAGTCTACCCCGTACGTCTTTGGACTGTGGGAGGAAACTGGAGAACCCAGAGAAAACCCACGCATTCCACGGGGAGGTCTCCTTACGGAACGTCGCAAGAATTAAATTCTGAACTCTGAAATGCCCTGAGCTGTAATCAAAGCCTGGAGAATTAATGACCACTAATACTATGGATAGAAATTGCTTCAAGGTAGAAAGTTGAAGGAAGTGGTAGTTTTTCAGGTCAGCGAAGGTTGGCAGTTCTGTTCCCCAAGGTCCATAAACACTTGGACACGGCCGTGCTGGTGCCATTTTGAAATTTGCAGATGATACAAAGTTTGGGAATGGCGTAGGTGGTGAGGGATGACCATAAGGAAAAGCGAGCTGAATGAACACGCAGTAGCAATACAGGACGGCAAGAAGTAATACACTTCACAGTGGTAGAGAGGCAATATCGATCAAATGACTCAGAACTAAAGACCATGGAGGCACTGAGGGAGCCAGGTTAACATGGGAACAGCTCGAACAGAGAGTGCAAAAACAGGGTAGATATATTGGATTTGTACAAATCAGTAGTTGGTACAAACTAGTGTAATGTGTCAAATACTGGTTGTCATATTTTACAAAGGCCATGAATGTCCTAGAAGGATTGCCTGAAGGCTTCACCTGAATGATTTTAGAGGTGGGGCATGTGTCAGCAAAGAATTGATGGGCTGAGTGGTCTCCAATGTGGTACAGAAATAACAGCATATGGAGTGTCAGACAGCTGCAAAGTAGAAAAAGCCACTGACTAAAATCTCTTACAAGGATTAGAGCTGGGGGAGTAACATATAGAGTTGATCATCCATTGTCAAGGACATTTTTAATGTATTCTTGTGGACATCACAGGCAATAATGGCATTAATTGTCCATGCTTGGTTGCCAGTGATGTTGGGGCAGGTAGGGGTCCATATCGGTGGATTTGGAGTCACATGTTGACCACGCCAAGAATGCATTACAGATTTTATTTTCTGACAGGCGGAATTGTACAACAATCTGGTAAAACATCAAACTTAAGTCTAGCAATCCTGAACAAAGCCACATAATTGTATATTGACTTTACTGGATACAATACACAGTCAATATGATACCTAGTGCCTATTAATCTGACTCATAAACTCTGACTCATTGGCTGATTGATGCAAAGATTCCTTTCCAATCTACGAAAGTACAGTCAGCACCATCACATTTTCCTTGTTCCACAGCCAGTGGAAGAATAGTTATTCCCTCGCTGGAGCACACTTGGTTATAAATATCCCCGAAAGTTATTTTATAATTTCTACTGAAGTAAAAAGTCCTGCTTGTAGAGCTGGCTATAAGTGTACTTAATGTCCTATTGCCCAAGATACACAACTTACTTGCCATGATACCTTGTCATTGAATACCAAAGACATGCTGTAACAAGAATGGCAAGAGGACAAAGTATTACTTCCCTACAAGGGTGCTGACTCGCTGGAGTGGATTCATCCTGAGAACTTGTATGCAATAGATATAACCTGAAAACAAGTTCAGAGATGGCTTTTCTTCATTGCTTCCTGTTTCGATCTTCCTCTCTGGTAATGATGCCAAGATATAGTTATATCCATGTTTTACCTGCAACCTAACCTTCAGTGAATCATGTCCAGGAACACCCAAGTCCCTCAGTACCTTTGATGCCGTAATCGCTCACCATTTAGGTAATTAACTTATTTTGATTTCTCCTACCAAAATTAGCAATTTCATATTTTTGCACAATACTCTCTATTTGGCAGATCGCTTTCTACACATTTAACCTATCTGTTCCCTCATTATGTCTTCATCACAACTTTACTAGGTGCAGAAAAATGTACACTGACTGAAAAGGAAGACAGGATCAGAATGAAGACAGGGAAGAAAAGGTGAAATAGTGTGGAAGTCTATTTGCTATTGCGATATAGACATTCTTGTACTTGAGACCTTCCGCAATAGTTTCAGTGTCACTTCCTGGACCTATATACGAAAGATTTACTTTAATGCTAAATGCTTTCATTGCCAATTCACCTACTCCTTGATACACTGCTAGTTATCTTTTTGGGTATAGTATACAAATCCTCGTCTGATGATTATAAGCAGAATAGGGACTGATGCAATCAGGATTTGTGATTATATCCAAGGATACTGTTGAGAAGAACTCTGGCAAAAAATGTTACACAGAGTGCTTTGCTATTTCACATTTATTTATGAGAAAAATACCTGTGATGCAAAAGGAAAAAGACATTAGCTCGGCTTGCATCATAACCTCCAAGAATGATGGCGAGCAGTACTCTGCCACATTAGTCTGGGCACTGGTTATTTAAATATTTGCTGTTAACTTTTAGCAGAAGATTCTGTCATAGCAATACAGCATTTGGGAATTCCCCTTCTCATGTATCATTACTCAACTTTTTTGATGGCAATTTGATTTCTGTTTTTTTTTACACCAGCATGTATTACATTACATTTTTAATGTCAAATGTCATTTGTAGGTGGGTGTCAGGTCAAGTTCAGTAAAAAAAAATCTTTATTAACTCACAAGATTGTGGGTTAAGTCCTGGGCCAGAGGTCTGAGCATATAATCCAGGCTAAAAATATTGATGAACTGTAATAAATGGTCTTCAGCCTGAAACATTAACCCTATTTCTCTTTCCACAGAGGCTGCCTGACTTGCTGAGTGTCTCTGTTTTTAGTTGTAACTCATTCTCCTTTTCCCCTGCCCCCTCCCCCAACAACATTGCCTCTGCACTGTCAACACATAATCTTTTTCCAGGGAGGAAGTACAAAATGGGTATAGTTTTGAGATCAGAATCTAGATTTAAGCAGGAATTCAGGAACAGCCTTTTCATACAAGGGGTGGTACATATTAGGAAGCTGAGCTGCCAGGAAGTCGAGGTGGGCACATTAGTAACATTTAAAAATCAACTAAATAAATACACGGATAGGAGAGGTTTAGAGGGCTATGCGCCAAATGTGGGCAGATGGGACGAGCTCACTGGCCAATACAGTCAGCATGGATCCATTTCCATGCTATATGACTCAAATTTTCATACTTTCACACCTGCCTTCTCTCACTTCCCTTTCTTACTATAATTGTAATCTCCTTCACATTAAGATTAAGATAAAACTTTATTTATCCCATCGGAAATTGTCGTTGCAAGGTTGCTCATTCCGAAATATATACTTTGAAATACAAAGTGTAAGCATTGAGATGCAAAAAAAAAATACAAAATTTGTACTAAAAAGTAATAGTTCTAAACACAGATGTGCAATGGAACCATGTACTTATATACTTAAGGAGGAGGAGTTGTAGACTCGTATAACCACAGGGAGAAAGGATGTCCTGTGGTATTCAGTGGTGCACTTTGGTAGAATCAGTCTAAAGGTGTTCCTCTGTTTGTCCAGAATGTCATGGAGGGGGTGAGGGGGATTATCCATAATGCTTTGTAGCTTCTGCAGCATCCTTCTCTCACAGACAACCACCAGAGAATCCAGTTCCACTCCCAGAACAGAACCAGCCCTCCTGACGAGCTTGGCGTCAGCTGCTCTCACCCTGCTGCCCCAGCAGACTACCGCGTCGAATCAAATGCTGGCCACCACTGAGTCGTGGAACATCTGCAGCACAGTACCGTAGACACTGAATACTGGAGCCTCTTCAGGAAGTACAGTCAGCTCTGTCCCTTCTTGTACAGAGCCCCTGTATTTTTAGTCCAGTCCAGTTTAGGAGATCTCATCAGCTCTTGATCCATACACGAGGAAATCTGCAGATGCTAGAATTTCAACCAACACACATAAAAGTTGCTCGAAAAGTTGCCCGAAATATCAACTGTACCTCTTCCTAGAGATGCTGCCTGGCCTGCTGCGTTCACCAGCAACTTTTATGAGCTCTTGATCCATCACTGTTTACCGTCTCGCCCTCATTTTCCCATTGTTAGTAAATTAATGTGACAAAGTGCAATCCCTTTCAATCAGTAATTGTGAACGGACTCTTCCTCACTCAAGTGAATGCTTCTCTAGTCAAACAGCAATTTTAAAAAAGCAATAACAGAACGTGGTGATCATTTGTAGGTGGTGGTGGAGGGCTCCTTCACAGGTTGAAGCCCTGAGACCAATGGTGCGCTGCAGGGATTGGTTCTTGGTCAATTATTTCCTGTGAGCTATATTAGTAATTAGGAATGTAGCCAGCATGGTCAGTAAGTTTGCAGATGACACCACAACTGGTGGTATAGTAGACGGTGAAGAAGATTGTCTAAGATTACAGCAGGATCTACACCAACTGGAAGAGTGGGCCAAGGATAGGCAGATGAATTTCAGCTTGTATAAGTGTGAAGAGTTGCATTTTTCTAAGTTAAACCAGGAGGACAGTGCATGTCATGTTTTGAACTCCAGAACAATACAGATACTGAATAATTTAAAAAACAAAGAATGCTTAATCAAACAATATATTTATAGTATCACTCAAATATTACTGAAATATTAAGTACACAACACTCCTCCTTGTTTTATTTCATATATAGTCACTTTGAGACTGGATGCGGTGTGTCTGAAGATGACTGGTCAGGCCACTTCAGGCACGCAATGTCCTGGCACATGTTGGGTGGACACTCTGTTTGGCAGTTGTGAAAACAGTCTCAGGTTTTGGGGCCTCTTCTGTGCTGGTTGTAGGAGTTGACAGCGAGCCTGCAGGAAGTGGATCTGACAGCTCTGGACACCTTTCTTCTTCATTTCTTGGCTTTTCCCTCTCTGGATCTGCTTAGATTCTTGCTTCTCTCTCGGTTCCAGCTTCTTTCTCTTTATCCCGCTCTTTTTCTTTCTCATGTTCCTTTTCTCTTTAATGCTCATGGTCTTGCTCACTATCTCTTCTCTCTTTTCCAAATTCTTGTCTTTCTTTTTCCTGCCTTCATTTTTCTTCTGGCTTTTTTATGAGTATCTCTGAATTTGCTAATTTCGAGAAATTAGGTTTCATTTATCCTCTTCCATTTCCATAACACTTATGTCATCCTCACCTTTCTTTTCCCTTTTCTTCTTCCTAGAATGTGCATTTTGATCCTGGGAAGGTGCACCTAATTCACTGGAGTATTCTCTTATTAATCCTTTCATTGCTATTTTTATGACCTGATCTCTCCTCTTGGTTTCTTCATCTACAACATCATCTGACAAATCCTCTGTTTTTGTATCTCCATTGAGTCCTTTCTTTTTAGCCTTCCATTCATCCAGTTGGGCTTTGGTCTTTGCATCTACTTTTAAAAGCAGCTTTTTGTCTCCCTCTTGAAGTTCATGCAGCAGAGTAGATTCTGGTTCTTTATACTCACAGAAGATGAATGCTTGCAACTTTCCTCAAACTAAACACTCTCTCAGTGCATCATTAAGTCCATCATTGAAATGACAATGCTCAGACAACAATTCAGCCACGAATGCTGAAAAGGACTCTCCTTCCTTTTGATTCCACTTATGAAGCCTAAAACATTCTGCAATCAACAATGGTTTTGGTTCTAAATCCTCCTGCATTACTTTTACAATATCAGCAAAGCTCATCTCTGCTGGTTTGGTTGGAGCAGTTAAATTTCTAAGTAAACTGTATGGTATGGTCTTCCACCCAATGCACTCAGAAAACCTGGTACTTGTTTCTTATTGGCTATTTCATTTGCTTTAAAATACTGCTCAATATTCTCAGTATACATGAGCCTGTTATCTATTGTGTAATCAAACACATCAATCTTTCCGATATAGCCAGCCATTTCTTCTTCTTATTATTATCTGGTACTCATTGTTTATGAACCAGCGAATTTGTCCATTTTCTCACAATTTTCAATCCTTTTTAATCCTCACATATCATCTCCCCTTATTAAGTACACATGTTGTGATTTTTTTAACTTGAACATTTCTTGCTGCATTTTTTAAAACTTGAACTTCTCACTGCGCTTCAACAGTTAGGTCGATGTCTCGGGTTCATTTAAAACCCCCTCGTTGCCACTGTTACGTTTTGTAACTGCAAAACATTAAACTAATTGAAAAGAAAAGATGGGCGTCTGAAATATGAGCCCAACTTGGTCTCTAAGCAAGACACATGCATATAATATGGTGGTGTGACGACATATACCATTCAATGTACTTCGTACATATAACCATAATGAATTACTTAAATAACAAAGGATGCTTAATGAAACACTATATTTAAAATAATTCTCAAATATTACTGATATATTAAATACACAATAGGACATAGACAGCAAATGTCAGGGTTGTGGTCAGTATTGTGGAACAGAGATACCTAAGGGTACAAGTACATAGTTTGCTGAAAGTAGTAACACTGGTAAACAGGGTAGTGAAGAGGACATTTGGTTCATTCCATGAGTACAAGAGTTTGAACGTCATGTTACAAAACTATAAGTCGTTAGTGAGACATCACTTGGAGTACTGTGTGCAGCTCTGGTTGCCTAGATGTAGGAAGCACGTCATTAAGCCAGAAAGGATTCAGAAATGATTCATAAGGATGATATCAAAACTGGAAGGCATGAGACACTGGGTAGGCTGGTTTTTTTTTCCCTGAACATAGAATGCTTTTTTAACCTTTTTTAAATGTGTTGCACCAGACAGTCAGCCATTTCTGTCCGGCGAGTGGTGTCAGGATTAACGGTGTCACAATATGAACGTTCCTGACTTGACCCTTGTATTTTTTACGAGGTCAAGTGGCTAGCTCGACACTGAACCTGGCACGGATGGAAAGCGTGCTTGGGGGTGGCTCAACTTGGATTCAAACTTGGGAGCCTTCGCTCTGGAGTCCGGCGCTGATCCCATTGCGCCACCAGCTGGTATAGAATGCTGAGGGGTGACTATAAAACCACAAGGAGCATAATTAAGATGAATGTTCTTTTTTTCCAAGGGTAGGGAGTCTAAAACTAGAAAGTTTAATTTAATGTGAAAGGGGAGAAATTTAAAGGAAACTTGAGGCTTTTTCATACAGTGGGTGGCGGTTAGGTGGAATGAACAGAGGAAGTGGTACAGGTGGATACATTTTAAAAGGCTTTTGGGCAGGTACTTGGATGGTAAATATTTAGAGCAGAGGTTCCTAACCTGGGGTCCCGCTCACCTAGTGAATGGTAAGGTTCTATGGCACATGAAAGGTTGGGACCCTTGGTTTAGAGGAATATAGGCCCAATACAGACAAATGGGACAACTCTAGTGAGCAATTTGGAGTGTATGGGGTGTCAGGGAGGGGTAGCATCTCTGGTGGGGGAACATGTCACGTCCTTTTTAGGGCGGTTAGTCCACCTTTGGTCCCCACCTGGCACTCAGCTCTCACCTGTGGCTCCCCGTAGCTGTTTGCATGTGACAGCGGCCACACCCTGGGCAACGGCTTCGACAAGCCGGCTAAACCAGGTGAGGGTAGCCGACGGGTCTCAAACCCTCGGTGAGATAGGGAGTTGTCTATCCCAGCATGTGAAGACTGACTCCAGCGGATTGAGCGGACGAGACCAATGGAAGGTCCAATGGTCAAGGTGGCGGTCTCTGCAAGCGTTGTGGAACGTGTAGAGCAGGACAAGACACGGAAGACGTCCTGGTCATCCACTGCGCCTAGTCCCATCTCCAGCTGTCTAGACTCTGTCTTGCCACTGGATCCAGATGGGAATTGGGAAGAGAGAGTGAGGCTGACGCTGCGCAACTTTCCCTCACTTAAATCCAAATCACGCGCTAGTCTCGACACCATCATAATGGTGTCGAGGTCCTCATCGACGTCAACGATGGACGAACAACAGCGAGCAATTTGTTCAGTGTACACAAGTCGGCTGAAGGGTATTTTCCAAGCTATGTAACTCTAGTGCGAAAGAAATTTGTAAAATAGCCTTGTGAGGATTATAGATGCTCGTTTTGAGAATATTGGGCAAAATGGGTTATTTTTGTGCTGTTGCAGTTACATAATAGACTCAGAAAATAGACTGAAAATGGTATATGGAATTTAACACAGACAGGTGTTGATCATCAAATCGGTGTAGGACATACACCATGAATGGTAAGGCACTGGGTTTTCAGTAAAATAAAGGGATCTGGGAATACAGATCCATAATTCCTTGATAGTGTCGTCACAGGTAGATAGAGGTGTAAAGAGAGCTTTTTGGCATATCAGCCTTCATAAATCAGGGCATTGAGTACAGGAATTGGGATGTTATGTTGAAGTTGTACTAGATGTTGGTGAGGTTTAATATGGAGAATTATTTGCAGATCGAGTAGCCTACCTATAGGACAAGCGAGAAAGAATGCAGAAAAAATTAAAGGGAATGTTGCAACAACTTGGAGGCCTGGGTTACAGGGAACGTTCGAATTAGTTAGGACTTTATTCAGTGGCGCGTAGGGGAATGAGGGGAGATCTTATAGAGGTATCAACAATTATGAGGGGTATTGATAGGTTGAATTTTTTTTTCAGGCTTTTTCCTCTTAGGTTGTGTGAG
This sequence comes from Mobula hypostoma, assembly GCF_963921235.1. Taxonomy (NCBI): domain Eukaryota; kingdom Metazoa; phylum Chordata; class Chondrichthyes; order Myliobatiformes; family Myliobatidae; genus Mobula; species Mobula hypostoma. Next base: position 52,486,594 of record NC_086114.1, on the reverse strand, counting down.
ACTGAGGATAGAGGTCATAGATTTAGGGTGAGAGATGAAATATTTATTGGGAATCTGTCACGATGTGTGCTGGGAATGACGAGACCCAAGTCTGGAGGAAAGACAGACTCCCATGTAGAGATGGCGATCAGGGTTTATTCATAAGAAAACCTGCAGAACATCAGTGGCTCGGCCAAGCGACACTGTAAGACGTAACTTCTCAAAACTAGTACCCTACAACAGGGCTAACAGAGCATCCACTTAACTAATACAAATATTACAGAATCTCCGAGCCTGGCAAAATAAACTTACCAAGGTTAAACAGTAAGCTCCAGGGATTAAGGACTCTTGTTAAACCAGATCAGATGCTCTAAAAACTTGGGAGCCCAACACTCTTCAGCTCCCTGCACAAGCCCAAAGAGCTCATTACAGAATCAGAGAGGGAGCTTCTTCATTCTGAGGCTGTTGCAAGCTGCCAGCAGAAGTGATAGATGAGTTCAAGTGTAATATTTAGAAGTTTGGATAGTACATGGATGAGAGAGCGGTATGGAAAGCTGTAGTTCAGGTACAAGTGGATGGCACTGGGCAGAAGACCAGGTTAGCACAAGGTAGATGGGATGAAGTGCCTATTTCTGTGCTGTGTGGAAGGTCATCCATTCAGAACAGTAATGAGGAGAAACTTCTTCAGCCAGGGGAGAGTGAATCTGTGGAATTCCATACCAAAGACAGCTGTGGAGGCCAAGTCATTGGGTATATTTAAAGCAGTTCTTGATGGCATGGTAGTGTAGTGGTTAGCATCAAACCATTACAGCACCAGTGACCGGGGTTCATTAGGCAGGAGAATGGGATTGAGAGGGATAATAAATCAGCCATGATGGAATGGTGGAACAGACTCGATGGGCTGAATGGCCTAATTTTGCTCTTATGTCTTATGGTTTTATGGTCTAAATTCTGGGAAATTTAATTAGTTCTTGGACCTTTAAGTGAAGTAAAAGGTGGGGCAACATCCACATTTTGTGCAGTCAATCTAATTACACAAGCATTTTAACCTAATCTGCTTTACGGGAACCTGACAGGGTCAGGACTATTCTTGGTTTCACACTCCACAGGAGTATTTTTGGCTCTTTGTGTGATTATGCAGGGAGTTTTGAGAAGGACACCTGTGTGATTTCCGGCATTTGCTGAGACTGTGCCAGCTGGACAGGACAAAGCCCAGTTTAAAAACTCCAGTCGAATGAGTAAACCAGTTGAAAACCAAACAATAGGCCTTTGAGAAGTCCATCAGAAAACACTGAAAATCATTTCACAAGACGGACACACTCCATTGAAGCCAGCCAATAGATGGACAGAATTAATAACATAGATTATTTGGAGCTAGTTTTACACAGTTATTATTTTTAATCAGTTATCATTAGGCATCAGCAGAAGTTTGAATGCTGGAGCAATAATGTTAACAATTAACTTTTGGTAGTCTGGTTTGAATGCTTAGGGTGGCTATTTAGATACAATTGGAATGTATTGATTATGCTAAAACTGGTAATAATCCGGAGAAGTTGAGTAGAAATTATAATACCACGGGTTGGGAATTTGAGTTCAGTTGGACTGAAAGTCTGGAAGTCAAAATCCAGAATTAGCGAAGCAGACTTTCACAAAAAAAACAAAATGACTTCCTCTAAGGATTGTCCTGAGTTATCCTGGGATCAGTACACCACTTAGTTATGCTAACTTGTGATAGCCAGATAAAAAGATCTTGCCAGCCACATGTTAAATCCAAGACCAAACATTTAAAAATGGAGCAGGTGTCAAACATTATGCGTTGAAGTGATTGGCAGTCAGATTGTTCATATAGAACATAAATCAGTCCAGAGCATCAGGCCCTTACAGCCCATAATGTGCCAAATTAATCAAACTAGTAATTAAGTGCTAACTAAACTAATCCCTTCGGTCTACAAAACTCCACATGCCTCTGTTCTCTGCCCATTCATGTGCCTATCATAGAGGCTTTTAAATTCTTCTATTATATTTGCCTCCATCATCGCTCCTGGTAGCACATTCCAGGCCCCCACCACCCCGTGTAAAAAAAAACCTGCCCCTGCCCCACCTATCCCCTTTGAATTTACCTCCCTTCTCACCTTAAATGTGTGTGCCCTCTGGTATTAGAAATTTCGACCCTGGAAAAGAATACTGCTGCCTACTCTAGCTATGCTACTCATAAACCTTTTATCAGGTCTCTCCTCAGCCTCTCTTGGTCCAGAGGAAATGACTCAAAGTGTATCCTAACTTCTCCTTATAACACACAGGTATGCTTTCTAATCCATGCAGCATCCTGGTAAGCACCTTTTGCACCCTCTGCAAAGTCTCCAATTCCTGTCTATAATGGGACAATCAGAATTGAATGCAATACTCCAGGCGCAGGTTAACCAGAGTTTTATAAAGCTGTGAGATTCTTTGAAATAAAGGAAAGTGGGTCCTGAAATACAAAAGGTAGGTGTCCTTCTGTCTGCTTTGCTCCCTGCTGTTTCTGTGACCCTTTCTGGTCCCCGAATTCTCCAAGGTGCTGTGCTTTCCCAGTTCAGACTTATTGCACGTACCAGCTTCCCAATGCTTCATTCCCCGGTGGTGTGTTATGTGGCATGTTACAGGTGACCTGCTGAGAAGCGGAAGATGAATGCCATCTAAAACGTTATGAACAAAAGTTACTTGTTCAAATTCAATCTCTCTCTCTTTCTCTGGCTATCCATCCCATAGGATGATGATGGTTCTTTTCAAGCAGTTAGTGGGGTGGTACCCCACTCCTCAGAAAGGAACAGTGTGTGCATGAATGGATTTTAGGTGAGTAGGGGTTTGCACAGGTCCAGACCCATCCTCTCCACATCCCCCCCTCTCAATATTGTATCATTTCTTAATGCATGCATTACTAAATGACAATAAAAGAGGACTGCGTGTCCTCGTAATCTAATCTGATCAAATCCAGTGGCATGGTGGGTTTCAAGACAGCTGGGGGAAGTTCTGTTGCAGTGAATGGCCAGACCAAGCTTCGATGCAAGGGATGCCCTTTCCACGCTTCACGGTACGTGTTTGCTAGATGGCCATTGACCCTACGAGAAGGCTCATTCGCCCTTTGACAGGTCTTGTTTTTCGTCCTGCAGGGTGTCTAGCCACCCTCCTCACCAGGCAAGCCTGGTGGGGGAGCCGGTTTAGTCGCCGACCACCCGACCATGCGACAGGTAGTACTGGGTTACATGGTACCAGTAGCACTCAGACCAGTGACCTGACCAAATTGAATAGACCTGATGCGTGTAAACCGGTAACAAAAGCAGAGAACGCTGGAAGCACTCAGCTGGTCAACCAGAATCTGTGTCAGGGAAACTCGGTTAGGAATAGCTCTTATTTACTTCAGAATAAGTGATCTCAGAGTTGAAGTGTTAAGTTTGTTTGTAGTGGTATTGGCTTCCCTGTCCACAAAGCCCTAAACTTAAAAGTAGATTTTAAGCCTTGTCTGATATGGATGTCTACAGGTACCCCCAATATAGGAGGTTATACTCTATCCACCGACTCTTCAATGATGAGCTTACTTCCCTGTCTAGTCTGTTCAGCAAGGTCCAGCTGCCAATACCCACTGCTTGATGGTGCATTCCATCACCCCGCCACCCCGACCAAGGAGGAGATACGTACTTCCAGCTAACAAGTAGTTTAAACACAGTTTATCTTATTTTTAGTGGTACAGGTTTAAACTTAGACAAATATAGTACTTCTTAACATATTTAAGACTCCCAGAGTGTTTCTGATTTCTAAAACATTTCAGAACTACAAACGATTTATAAGCTACAAAGGATTTCCAAATGCAGGCACAAATCTTACAAACTAAAAGAACATACCAATGAGTTGCAGAGGGACAGAAACTGGAGACTGAGGAATGAATTCCAGTTCTTCTTTCAGTCACTCCGTCTTTCGCCCATTCTTCATGTCATTTGTAATAATCCCCAGTGCTTCCCAATATTTACGCTGTTTTGCTGCTAGGGGGACATCATCTGCATGTGTTGTTTTCCAGATACCTTTGCTGGGACAAAGTAACATGCACAGATGGCCTAAAAGTTTATGAGGACAATAATTATAAGAATAACTTAGCTATAGTTGTCTGGCTTAATGTAGGCCAATTAATATAAACTCATTATCTTGCGTTTGGCTAATGCAGACAATAGGTTTTATGGTTACTTCACTTTGCAAACCACACCTTTTAGCAGCCAGCCCAAGTATCCTTTTAACTTCAAACAGATTATTGCTTGCAAGTTACATTATGAACTGAAAACCAGTTCTTAAAACAAAAAACAGTTAACTCAGTGTGATATAAATTACAACGGGAGATCAGGTAAAAAGCATAATGTTACGATAATCATGGGTGATTTCAATATGCAGACAGATTGGGAAAATCAGGTTGGTGCTGGATCCTAAGAGAAGGACTTTGTACAACATCTATGAGATGGCTTTTTAGTGCATCTTATAGTTGAGTCCACTAGGGAAAAGGCAATTCTATTTTGGGTGTTGTGTAATGTACCAAATTTGATTAGGGAGCTTAAGGTAAAGGAACCCTTAGGAGAGAGTGATCATTATATGATATAATTCACCCTGCAGTTTGAGTTGGAGAAGCTAAAAGCCAACAGAAGGCAACTAAAAAAGCAATAAAGAGAGAAAACATGAAATATGAAGATAAGCTAAAAGAGAATACAAAAGTTTTTTTCAGAGATATAAAGTGTAACAGGGAGGCGAGAGTAGATCTCACACTGCTGGAAAATGATGTTGGAGTGGTAGTAACGGAGGAACAAAGAAATGGCTGACAAACTTATTAGAACATACTAAGTATTTTGCTCCAGCTTTCACTGTGGAAGAGATCAGCAGTATGCCAAAAAATCAAGAATGTCAGAAATGAATGTAATTGCTATCACTAAGGAGAAGGTGCATGGGAAGCTGAAAGGTGTGAAGGTAGATAAGTCACCTGGACCAGATGGACTAAATCCAGGGTTATGTTAGAGGTGGCTGAAGAGATTGTGGAGGCATTAGTAATGACCTTTCAGGAGTCACTAGATTCTGGAATGATTCCGGAGAACTGGAAAAATTGCCACACGACTCCTTAAGAAAGGAGGGAAGCCAAAGATAGGAAATTATAGGCCAGTTAGTCTGACTTCAGTGGTTGGGAAGATATTGAAATCCATTATTAAGGACGAGGTTTCAGAGTATTTGGTGAAATATTATTAAATAAGCCAAAGTCAGCATGGCTTCATTCAGGAAAAATCTTGCCTGACAAATCTGTTAGAGTTATTTGAGTAACTAATAGGCAGGATTGACAAAGGAGCAATGTTCCCTCTGTTTGTTTATATAGCTGCATGGGCCAACCATTGCCCAGAGCAGGAAAGTTTTGTACAGTTGAAAACTGTGCAGCACTTTACATGTTTTTTTTTAAATGTGCATACTATGACTGTTTGAAAGAAAAACCAAAATACCACATACAGTATTCTTGATTTTATTTATTTAATGAAGGGTGTAATGAATACGGTATAACAAAGAAAATCTTCCACATTTCATAAACACTCTCTGTTTGTCTTTATTACAAACCCATTGTCTTTAAACACTGTCCAGGTTAATTTTGCATCCAGATGAAAGATACATCTTTATCCTCATTAGATCATCCAAATGTTCCACTTCTACTCTGTTTCTGGATTTACATTTGATTGAATAATAAGACAGTCAGCACTAGAAGCTTGAGATGTTCCAATGAAATCAACAAGAATTGACAGTTCTTCTAATTCTTCTTTTCTACATACATATCTGTAAATGTCTTAATTGAGCCATCCTTAACTTCCTCAAAAATGAACATATTTGAAATCATAGTAGTGCCGTGGTACTTTTGAATTAATGCTTTTGTCATAGTTGGTAATAGTAGCTCAGTATTTTTTGTAAGTTGTACAGCATTCTCTTTTCCGTCAGTGTTTAGCAGGCCAGCAGATTATTAACATGAGGTGGCGACTTCCATTCTGTGTTTATTGTTACAATTTGTAACAGTGTTGTATCTTGAAACACTGACAATGTAAATACATTGAAGCTTTAAAATGTTTCAAAGTTAACTTTGTGGCACATTTATTATTTAGAAAATTTATGGATTATATTCATTGACACATAACTAATTATAATCTCACAATTATATTGACATAATTTCAAATTATATTAACTAAAAAAAGAAAATTTGAGCTGCATGGGAACAAAGGCTATGCATGTGGGAGCATTTCAGTTACTGAGTGCACATGCACCTGTCTGAAGGTGCCCTGTACTGCTGCCACAAAAAAACAAATGTCATGTCGTTTGTTAGTGATGTTGAACCTTATTCTGATATGGGTCTCTTTGGGGACTGAGAATGGGAAGGCAGCATGGGGAGGGGAATCATGTTTGGGAAAAAGGGAAGGGAGAGGGGAGGGAACGGGAAGCACTAGAGAGACATTCTGTTAGATCAATAAATCAATTATTTGAAATCAAATGACCTTGCCTGGTGTCTTAGTGCTGGGTGTGTCTACCCCTAGCACTCCCTCTCTGCCACCTGTCTCACTCCCCTCCTGTGCGCTCCACCCTCGCCATTCCCACATCCTTTGCTCCCACGGGATTGACAAACCCACTCTCCGCTCTGTGTTGACATGTAATACTGTTGAAAGGTACATATCAGCAGCCTCGAAGCTGCACAAGAGCCTGCCTGGAGCCGCTGCTAACATTTCCTCTCAACAGACCACAGGCCATTCAAGTCTCTTGGCCTTTGTTTAGCTGCTGCGTAGGCCAGTCACTCTGGCTACTAGCACACTCAGCAATAGGCCCAGGCCTATCACTGTCTCCCCTCATAATGGGCCAGTCACAACTGCTCTGATGCCATCTGCAACGAAGTGCAGTTACTACTGCCAGCCGTAATGCTGATTGGACATCCCTGCCATCCACACTAATCAACTCCGTTCCAGGATGGTTGCCCAACTACATTAACCCACCTCATGCCAGATTCTTCCCCACCCCACCCAACCCATGACCTAAAACATCGACTGTTCATTTCCCTCCACAAATGCCTTACCAGCTGAATTTCTCCAGCTCCTGCAATCCCTTGTGTCTCTCCACCCACTCTCTGCTGTGATCCACTGCCTCCCAGACTTGGTGTTGGAGTTTAGGGAATATAGGCCTTGCCTTAACTATAGGCCTGTTCCACAACATCCACTGAATCTGGTCTTTGGTGCTCTGGAATCCGAAGGTCAAGTGTTTTAACACATCTTTGCTGATGTGAAAGGACTTCTTGGTCACCCTCATGGTGGTGGGAAACCTAAAAAAAAAACAAGCACAATAGAATGAAAACAAAACTGTGGGATTGCACCAGTCAGGCAGCACCTGTCGAAAGAGAAACCACAGTTAAAGTTTCAGGTCGAAAACTCTTCATCAGAACTGATCCAACAGAAGTAACAAGTGTAGATGCGGCCCTTGTAAGCTGCCATAGATACACCTTTAAATTGGAGTACGCTAGTGGAATCGGAAGAGAAGTCATTGAGCATAAGGGCACGTTTTGCCAATTAAAAGAGGGTGCAGGTATAGAGGAACCGATTGGGCCTCTGTGTGAGGAAGAACTGAAGGATATTCGAAACTACCTGATCTGGGATGGACGTGGAAGGGACTGAACATCTGTGTGTAAGATGAGCCAGTTAGGACTGGGGCAATGGAAATGGTGGAGAGTATCAAAATTGTTATGGATTTGGAGAGAAAGGATCAAGGTAAGGTAGGTTCAGTTGAGCAAGAGCAAGCTGAAACTGCTGGATCAGTCCCGTTAGTAGAACGGCAGCATAGGGTTGGGCACTATGGGAGCCTTTGGAGGGAAGATTTCCTGATGATTTTCAATCGACATACTTCTTCTTTTGTCTAGAGCAGTGTTAGGGAGACCTGGTCCTGGTTATCACTGTAACCCTCCTTTCAATACTGGAATGGAGCATTAAACTGAATTGTGTGCTTGAGTCTGAAAAGGAATTTGAACCACATCCTGTTCACTCAGAGGCAAGACTACTCCCACCAAACCACAGCTGATTAAAATCTTTATAACTGTACTGGGACATTGAAGGGAGGAGGTCATATGATCAAACTTCAATATAGCCCTACGCTACTCATAGCATGTAGTCTGTCTGAAATCATTGCCTTTTGGGAAGGTTTGTCGCAAAGGTAGTTAAAATGGAAACTTTACATTAAGGCAGCTAGCAATGAGAATTGAGAGATGTCCTAAGAGTGAAGATAACTCGAAGGACTTCTGTTCAATCCTGACCTCCGCAACACTTTCTGAGAAATATACATATTGTCTTGGGTCTGTCTACTTGGGTTTCCCCAGCTCTGGTTTCCACAGATATCTCAAACATATGCTGCTTGTTAAATTAATCGGTTACCGTAAATTGCCTGCAGTGTAGACCAGAAGACCGTAAGGCACACTCAAATTAGGTCATTTCAGTGTGCTCCACCATTCCGTCATGGCTGATTTACTATCCCTCTCAAACCCATTCTCCTGGCTCTCCCTGTACCCTTGGATGCCCTGACTAACCAAGAACTTATCAACCTCCTCTTTAAATATACCCAATGCCGTGACCTCCACAGCTGCCTGTGGCAATGAATTCTACAGATTCACCACCTCCTGGCTGAAGATAGGTGATAGAGAGTTAGGGCAGAGTTGATGGAATGTGTGAGAGAATAGGTTATAAATAAATAGGGGAATAGGATTGATGAGATTTCCCTTAGAGCTGCCATAGACTAAATAGGCTGAATGGCCTTCTTCTCTACCCCTTGAGAGAATGATCTAATAACCTACCCAGACATGCATGGAAGTGTTAATGTTGAGGTTAGTTGTGTTGTCTACTGCAGTCAAATAGCACCATTTGACTTTCATAAATATTGACTACTTCAAAACCTGCTGTCAGTTTTGGAACTCAGGGTGAAGAAGAACGTCAAATGGAAGATTAGTTACTAGATGAGGACTTGACGAGTAGGTAAACTGGCTCTGGCAGTAAGGCTATACTTAGTTTCCAAAAAAAATGGCTAGGCAGTGACTCAGACTACAATGGAGGATTTTTTTTCTCTCTGAGAGGTTCCATGCATTCAAAAATTGCTGGTGAATGCAGCAGGCCAGGCAGCATCTATAGGAAGAGGTACAGTCGACGTTTCGGGCTCCATGCATTTCACTGATTTCTTCAAAATAAACATATAATTGCGGGTGTAAAATGCCTTCTGCTCAGACCACAATTCAAATATTCTCAGGAGTTTCAAGCTTCGATATTGCACCACATAGTACTTCTTTCTAAATGTGAAGCAATTTGCTGTCAATTTTACGCAGAACAAATTATTTGATATCACTTCTAGAATTAACAACCTGGAGCAGGCAAACATTGCATGTTTCCACTTGTCCTGTCATGAATTGGGACTGAAAGGTCCACACGATGGCTGCCATGGAAAAGCTTCAGCAGAACCAGGAACATCTTAAGTCCCTGCTTTTCTCAATTAGTAGTAGTAGGAGGCAGCCATCGAACCCAGGGGATCAGGGGTTTGCACCTCTGGTCGACTGTGTCCTCTCCAGGGCGCAAGCCTAGGCGGGAAGATTTGAAGAACTGGCTGTGGCCCTTGCAGCAGGATCCCCTCCTCCACGTCACTGATGTGGACCGAGGGAAGGACAAGTGCCGATCCAGCTTGGCATCAGTGTTGTCACAGAGGTTACCAGAGTGAAGGTGTAAACAACATCAAGCTGCCTTAGGGACCCTGGCTCCAGTTTTCTTCCTAGGGTTTACTCCTGAAGCCTTTCCCATGGGTGGGTATGTCCGCAAAACAGCAGAGGTTTAAAATCAGAGTTTTCCGTCTCCTAGGCGGGCTGCCATCCAAGGCTGACGAGGCCCACCTGCCCAAGCAACTGGTTTTGAGGCGCCAGTGATCCGCCTTTGCCCCTTCTCTTGTCAGAGGAAACAGTTCCACCAGGCCTAGTAGCTAAGCCACACGTGAAGGTCAAGAGTTGGATTTGGTCGTCAGAGGCTGTTAAAGGCACACACCAGTTGGAGCACCTTATAGGTAGTGGGAGCTTATCCCCACTAGCACCCATGGCTATCACAACCTTAGGTACCTATTTCTGACTACTCAAAGGGATTCTACCGAGAAATCAGGAAGCACCTCCGACACATGACTAGCACACAGAAAATGCCGGATCTTTTGGGCTCATGAAAGGCCTTGGCCAGAAAGACCTTCCAACAGCTGCTGTCTGACCTACTGCGTAGCAGAAGCATTTTGTATGTATTGCTCTGGATATCCAGCATCTGCAGAATCTCTTGTGCTGAAGTTTGCTCGTGCATCTTCCAAATTGTCCCGTGATTAGGCTAGGGTTAAATCGGGGTGGGGTGGGTTGCTGGGTGGCACAACTTGAACAGCTGGAAGGGTCTATTCTGCACTGTATCTCAATAAAAAAAAGTCCACTGACCGTGCCAGAACTGACTTTATTTTTTATTGCATTTAACTCCTGAGAAACTCACTGAGCGTGCGCCTCAGTGGAGACAGTACAATACTAGAGGCTACAGGAGAGGCAAGTTGTTTAGGGAAAGAGATAAAAACATTATTTCTGAGAAGTGCCTATTCCCCACACTTTTCAAAGACATCAAATCTTAACTGGAACAACAGGAATTCTGCAGATGCTGGAAATTCAAGCAACACACATCAAAGTTGCTGGTGAACGCAGCAGGCCAGGCAGCATCTGTAGGAAGAGGTGCAGTCGACGTTTCGGGCCGAGACTCTTCGTCAGGACTAACTGAAGGAAGAGTGAGTAAGGGATTTGAAAGTTGGAGGGGGAGGGGGAGATCCAAAATGATAGGAGAAGACAGGAGGGGGAGGGATGGAGCCGAGAGCTGGACAGGTGATAGGCAAAAGGGATACGAGAGGATCATGGGACAGGAGGTCCGGGAAGAAAGACAAGGGGGGGGGTGACCCAGAGGATGGGCAAGAGGTATATTCAGAGGGACAGAGGGAGAAAAAGGAGAGTGAGAGAAAGAATGTGTGCATAAAAATGAGTAACAGATGGGGTACGAGGGGGAGGTGGGGCCTTAGCGGAAGTTAGAGAAGTCGATGTTCATGCCATCAGGTTGGAGGCTACCCAGACGGAATATAAGGTGTTGTTCCTCCAACCTAAGTGTGGCTTCATCTTTACAGTAGAGGAGGCCGTGGATAGACATGTCAGAATGGGAATGGGATGTGGAATTAAAATGTGTGGCCACTGGGAGATCCTGCTTTCTCTGGCGGACAGAGCGTAGATATTCAGCAAAGCGGTCTCCCAGTCTGCGTCGGGTCTCGCCAATATATAAAAGGCCACATCAGGAGCACCGGACGCAGTATATCACCCCAGTCGACTCACAGGTGAAGTGATGCCTCACCTGGAAGGACTGTTTGGGGCCCTGAATGGTGGTAGGGGAGGAAGTGTAAGGGCATATGTAGCACTTGTTCCGCTTACACGGATAAGTGCCAGGAGGGAGATCAGTGGGGAGGGATGGGGGGGACGAATGGACAAGGGAGTTGTGTAGGGAGCGATCCCTGCGGAATGCAGAGGGGGGGGGAGAGAAAGATGTACTTAGTGGTGGGATCCCGTTGGAGGTGGCGGAAGTTACAGAGAATAATATGTTGGACCCGGAGGCTGGTGGGGTGGTAGGTGAGGACCAGGGAACCCTATTCCTAGTGGGGTGGTGGGAGGATGGAGTGAGAGCAGATGTACGTGAAATGGGGGAGATGCGTTTAAGAGCAGAGTTGATAGTGGAGGAAGGGAAGCCCCTTTCTTTAAAAAAGGAAGGCATCTCCCTCATCCTAGAATGAAAAGCCTCATCCTGAGAGCAGATGCGGCGGAGATGGAGGAATTGCGAGAAAGGGATGGCGTTTTTGCCAGAGACAGGTGAGAAGAGGAATAGTCCAGATAGCTGTGAGAGTCAGTAGGCTTATAGTAGACATCAGTGGATAAGCTGTCTCCAGAGACAGAGACAGAAAGATCTAGAAAGGGGAGGGAGGTGTCGGAAATGGACCAGGTAAACTTGAGGGCAGGGTGAAAGTTGGAGGCAAAGTTAATAAAGTCAACGAGTTCTGCATGCGTGCAGGAAGCAGCGCCAATGCAGTCGTCGATGTAGCGAAGGAAAAGTGGGGGACAGATACCAGAATAGGCACGGAACATAGATTGTTCCACAAACCCAACAAAAAGGCAGGCATAGCTAGGACCCATACGGGTGCCCATAGCTACACCTTTAGTTTGGAGGAAGTGGGAGGAGCCAAAGGAGAAATTATTAAGAGTAAGGACTAATTCCGCTAGACGGAGCAGAGTGGGGATGTGTCTGACAAACACAGAATTTGCTGATTCAGTCTTTCTGAGTCAGTCGCCACAGGGGTTATGACATCTTGTGGGCTGATTTACAACTGCACTCTTGTATCTGGGCAGCTTTATGCATAGGTCAAGGAGGTGGTGACTCTCACGGAAGGCAGCAGATCTCTACCGTGTGTCAATTTACAGCTCAGAGCTGCATCAGAGAAATGCTTTCTTCGGGAGGAATTGCTTCATCTGTTTTGATCTCAGTGAAGAATAGGCGGCAATTCAGGTACTGTGATTGATCTCATGAGTGCAGATAGTTATTTCCTACACGAGAAGGGCTCCCACCTTCTTATGCTGACCTCCCCTCCTGTTCTTTCCAGTCCTGATGAAGGGTCTCAACCTGAAATGACAACTGCTTATTCCTCTCCACAGTTGCCGCCTGACCTGCTGAGTTCCTTCAGCATCTTGTTTGTGTTTCCAGCACCTACAGAATCTCTTGTGCTTACCATGAATAACCCATGTCTTTTAGAATCACAGAGTCAAGCAGCATGGAAGCAGGCCCAGCTCTTCCATGCTGACCAAGATGTCCAGCTAAGTGAGTTCTATTTGCCCACATTTCACTCTTAGCCTTGTGATGTACCCGCCCAAATGTCCTTTAAATATTGTTATTCTACCTTGTCTCAACTACTTCCTCTGTCAGCCCATTTCTTCCACTTCATCAACGTACCATGGAAAGACTTCTTGCTGGTCAAGGACCTGTTGACAGGAAGCACTCATGCCAAGGGAGTCTGCACAGCTGAGTTCTCCCAGCAGCCAGCACTGCTGTGAGGGGTGGCTCCTGGGGATAAGGCCGATCCTCTACTTCCTCAGCTTCATGCACCCGCTCACAGTTCAACCACAGGGGCAGAGCTGATACGAGAACGAAGCAGGAACCGAGATGCCACAGGCCTCCTGCAGGTGTGATTCCATTGCCTGCGTTGATCTGGGGGACACCGAATACGCATGGACATTTAGTTGTCCATAGGCATAGGCATGGACGAATAGTTGGGCATTGTTGTGTGTTGTATGCTGCACAGTTGATGACAACACCACCAACAGCAGGAGTCAATTTGCACAACTCAGAGCAGGCACTCCAGCCAACCATACCCATACTGGACACCCATCTATAGTGGTCTCATTTACCCGCTCTTGGCCAGTGGCGTTCTATGCCTGGCTCATCAAACAGGGCACAGCGGATGACATTTCCCTGACCCTGCACTCAACTCTGAAGCATCTGGATAGCCATATCAGACTCAGGGCCAGATTAACCTAGTAGCAAAAGTAGCATATGCTACGGGCCCCGCCCGCACTAAATGCTTGCAAGCTGCAGTCTGGTGAATTCGGCATCTCACCGACGTATTCTCACGACTGTTAGAGTGTGTTTTGGGTAGACGATTCATTTACACTTAAATAAATGTCTTCAGCCATCAGTCTTCTGTTCTTTGACAAAGTACTGTGGATTGAGTTCATAACAATGCATTCCCTAACATTTGCAACAATGCATCTCTGGTGCCTTTGAGACAAGAATGCTAAGTTTACAGGTAGTTGTGAAGATACCATATCTATGCTTTTTGGATATGAATTGTCCTCTAAGTTAGCACGTAACATACCAAATATTGTATTATGGATTTTAACATTCCTAAAGGCCATGAATGCCAGCTTAGGCATACTGGTGCTGGTAGAATGGATTTAATCAAAAGATGTGAAAACTTCAGAGAATTGTCTATACTTGTAACTATGAACTGTCCTTTGTGTTTAGCAAATAAATATTGAGCCTCAATCACAAGGCGGTTAGACCTGTTCTGCCAGGGGTCTCTGCCTGCCGTAACCTTGTTTTGACGAATAAAGAAACTGCCTTGTACCTACCAGTAACGCAACGCTCTGTGATTTCATCCACGCCACAATAACGATGATCTGGCAACGCTGTTGTTTTCATGTCGGGGGAGCTGCATGCTGCATGGTACAGTATGTGTGTGCAGGCGTGTGTTGGCTCCTTGCTGTGTCGTGATATAAATGCTCATGCAAACCAAGGAAGGGGACATAAATCATACCTATCTAAAACAACATGTGAGGAATTCATCAATCTGATTGGATCCACCATACTGGATCACATTATCAGTGAAGTGAAGGAATACAAGTATTATTCTGTTTCATTGGATCCTACTCCAGATATAGCTAATGTGGACCAGCTGACTTTGACTGTACGCTATGTTTTGCCGTCTGGACCAGTTGAAAGATTTGTGAAGTTTTTGGATATGGAAAGTCTGATATGCTGAACAGCTCACTCAAAGTTTACTTGACTTTTTAAAGGAAAATGACATTGATATAAAAGACTACCGTAGTCAAAGTTATGACAATGCCAGCAACATGAGTGGCAAGTATAGTGGCTTACAAGCACAAATTAAAGAGCTGAATGAGTTTGTGGATTACATTCCATGTTTTGCTCATTCACTAAATTTGGTTGGAAAATGTGCTGCTGAATGTTGTCGAGAAGCATTAATTTTCTTTCAATTTGCAGAAAGCTTGTACATATTTTTTTCTGCTTCTACTTATCGGTGGAATCTCCTTTCTGCTGCATTATCTGATGGTGCTGCTCTTTTGCCCATTGTGAAAAGAATGTCAGATACCAGGTGGTCAGCTCGTGAAGATGCAACAAAAGCACTTTTACACAGCTTTTCTGCAATAGAACAAGTCTTGGATGACATTTCAAATAACAATGATCAGAAGGCAGAGTGTCGACAACAGGCTTGTGGACTACTTTTAACCATGATGAAGTTGGAAACAGGAATAATGGTCATATTGTGGGATCAAGCATTACAGCATTTTCATATGACCAGTTCTTCTTTGCAATCTTCTGGCCAAGACTTGAACACAACTTGTGCACTCTATGAATCTTGCACAGATGTATTCAAGCTATGCGGTCTACTTTTTCAGACTTTGATCAAAAAGCCAAGGATCTGACTAAATGAGAAGGTTATCAACAGCAAACTTGAAGAAAACACAAGCAAAATCGCGCCTATGATGATTTCAGTGGTTCCAGCACTCTTGACCCACTTGTTGAATCTCATTCGCCTTCTCAGAAGTTTAAAAGCTGAACATTTCTTGCATTATTGACAGCTTGCTTTCTGCCCTGTCAAAAAGGCAGAAAGCTTATCTAAAGGTGAATGGTGTTTTTGGATTCCTTCATCAGTTACAGTCGTTTACACCTGAAGAGATCGCAAAGAGGTCATCAAATCTTATTAAATCATATCCGGAAGATCTGGAAGAAAGTCTTAATGAGGAATTTGTGCAGTTTACTGAACTGTTGAAAACTGATCTTGCTTCTCATATTGGCACCAAACAAAACCTTGTAGAGTTACAGTTGTACCGTTTGATAACTGACAATTCTTTGGAGTCATGTTTTCCAAAAGTAGAAAATGCCTTGCGCATCTATTTGCCACTCCTGGTTACCAACTGCAGTGGAGAACGCTCATTTTCAAAACTGAAAAGGATTAAAAATGAACTAAGGAGCACCATGGGTCAAAACAGATTGAACAATCTCACTCTAATGAGCATTGAACATGAACTTCTGCGTGAAATAGACATTTCCAGTATCGTCAACAAATCTGCTCATGCTAAATCTAGAAAATGTAACTCTTAAATTGTAGTTTTGTTAATTTTGACATTTGAAATTGATAGCTACATGTAAGTAATACTATTACTGAAGTGTCAGACATTTGTCGTATTATCTGGCTGTACAGCAAATGAAAAAAATTGAATTACTTTACTATGCAAGTAAATAATTTATGTTTTAATACTTCTGCGCATTTTTAAAATTTAGGGCTCCTTTATAACATATGCTGCAGGCCCCGCTCTAGCTTAATCTGACCCTTAATAGACTCCTATTTAGTGACTATATCTCGAGCTTCATTACCATAATTACGAGCAAACCTGTCTCCGAACAACGCTACCTGGGACTCAGTTGTCTTTGCAACTGGATCCTTGACTTCTTGACCAACAGACCGCAATCAGTAAGAATAGGCCACAGCACATCTGCTATGATTATTACCCATACTTGTGCCTTCCAATACTGTATCCTCAGGCCCCCACCCTACGCCCTGTACAATCGTGAAATGGATGCCAGATTCTGTTGTAACTCCAACTGTGGATGATATCTCCCTAGTGGGCTGAATCTTAAATACTGGCAAGTTGGTGTGCAGGAATAAGAGAACCTGGTGACCTTGTGTCGTGATAGCAACTTTTCTCTCAATGTCTACAAACAAAAGAGCTGATCTTTGACTGCCGTTAAGCAGGGCAGTTCACACACTCCTTTTTACACCAACGGTGCTGAGGTCGACAGCTTCGTGCTCCTATGTGCAAGCAGCACCAGTAGCTAATCCTGATCCAACCGCATGGACACTACTGGCCAGGAAATCGCACCAGCACCTCTACGTCCTCAGGAACTTGAACAAGGGTGATCCCAATTTTTGATTGTGATGGTATAGTGAGGTTGCAGATTGTGATGGAGTATATTTCTGCTGAGGTTCACAGTACCTCAAAGAGCTGCTGTTAATGTACCAGTTAGTTTGCTATCCACCTAGTGACTTCGAGGGCAGTCTGTTCAATGCTTTGTGGCAATTAACCATTCTCCTGCATTTTAACTTGTTCCAACTTGTGATTTATTGTTTTACAATAATAGTGATGATGCAGAGACGTACCGATGACAGACTTCCGAAATGATGTGAACTCCAGTTATAAATAGCACCGTGTATCTAAGCAACGAGGGGACATAGTACTGTCTGTTCTAGGTCATTCCAAAGTCAATTCTGTGAAATGATCTGTCAGAATAAATTGGATATCAACAATCAAGAGATTTTGAAACCTGCCCCTCCCCCCCACTCAACTCAGGTGACTAGGAAGACACAAGGAATGAAATGTTTATGCATCAGAGTTTGTAGTGTGCCGGGAGTATTTTGCAATGTTTTCCTTCTAGCGAGGAGCCCTCCAGTACAGAAAACATTTCAGGACTATTGCAGCCCTCTCTCCAGTCCATGCTTCCACCCAATGAACAATCTAAGAACAGTCCGTAATGTTGTATTAATATATTTATAGAGGATGAAACCTAAAGCATAAATAGTACAATATGACATCACTGTCACCGACTTACAAAAAGCAACTGTTCAAAGAGCATCGATAATACACCACGGCTTGAACTTCTGGTTGTCCAATTAGTCATAGCTTACTTGTTTGCAGATTATGAGAAAGTGTTGCTTCTGTTTTGTTTATTGTGTGTCCTTGAACTGATTGCATCAGCTAATAGATATGCTGCTGACAGGAATTGAAGATATAGAGTCTTCCTGAAGGTTTTCATACCCAAATTAAGAACTTGGTAAATATAGTCACAAGTGTTTATGTTGCAGTCATAGCAGTTAGCTTGAAAGCAACAACATGATATTGACTAGGTAATTTATTTACAGACATCAAAGTCAAACTAAATTTTTTTTATCAAAGTATGTAATTTTTTTTTACATTAAGTACATATATATACATAAATACTACATTAAGATTCATTTTCTTGCAGGCATTTATAGGAAAACAAGAAAATAGAATTTGTGACAAACTAAACAGAAGGAAAAACCGACAAACAAGCAATGTGCAGAATACAAATAAAAATGAAATAATACTGGGAACATAAGTTGAACAGCTCTTGAACGTGAGTCTGTAGGTTGTGCAATCATCTCAGAGTTGTGGTGAGTGAAGTTGTCCATACTGAATTAGGAGCCTGATAGCTGTAGGGTGATAACCATTCCCGAACCTGGTGGTGTGGGACCTAAGCCTTCTATACCTCCTGCCCAATGTAGTAGCGAATGGTGGGGAGGGAGGGGGTTGGGTGGGTCTTTGATGATGGACGCTGCTCTCTTGTGGCAGTGCTTCATGCAAAGTGTGCTCAATGGTGGGCAGGGCTTTGCCTATGGTGGACTGGGCTGTATCTACCGTTATATGCAGGTGTTTCTGTTCCTGGGCATTGGCGTTCCATGCCAGGGTGTGATGCAGTCACTTAGGATACTCTCTACTGTGCACCTATAGAAGTTTGTCAAAGTTTTAGGTAACTTGCCAAATCAATGCAAACCTCTAAGACCCTAGAAGTGTTGTGCCTCCTTTCTGATGGCACTTAAAGCTGGAGACAGGACAATGATATAATGACTATGACCAGCTATGTTGTAATAATGCCAAGAAATTTTAAGTTATTGACCCCCCCCCCAAATCTGATCCCCTAATACGGAATGGCTCATGGGCCCCCCGTTTCCTCCTGTAGTTGATCATCAGCGCTTTGGTTTTGCTGATGTAGAATGAGACATTGTTGTGTGGCATCATTCAACTAGATTTTCATCTTCCTTCATCACCAGTTTTCAATTTTCCTTTGCTAATTTGTCACCACTTTTGATTTGGCCAACAACTGTGGTGTCATCAGCAAACTTACTGTAAATATGGCATTGGAGCTATGCTCAGCCACACAATGAAAGGCCTAAAGCAAGGAGAGCAGGGGTCTTTGCACACAGCCTTGTGATGAACATGCTGATGGTGATTGTGGAGGAGCTGTTACTGTCAATCCATACTGACTTGGGCTTGCAAGTGAGGAAATCGAGGATCCAGTTGCACAGGCAGGTATTGAGGCCCAGATCTTGGAGCTAAGTGATGAGTGTTGAGGGGTGATAATGTTGAATGCTGAGCCATAGTCAATGAAGATCATCCTTGATGCATCTATTTTCATCATGACCAATGAAATGGCATCTGTTGTTGGCCTGTTGCGGTGGTAGGCAAATTGGAGAGGATCCAGGTTGTCCATCAAGTAGGAGTTTGATATGCTTCATGGCCAACCTCTCAAAGCTCTTCTTAACAGTGGATGCAAGTTCTACTGGACAATAGTAATTGAGGCAGGATATCATGTTCTTCTTGGGCACCGTTATGATTGAAGCTTGCTTGAAGCAGGTGGGTTCAAGCAAGCTTCAATCACACTGGTGCCCAAGAAGAAAACTTCTCAAGCCCCCACAACCCTGACGATCCCATGACGTCAGCCTCTGAGATTGACGTAAGAGCATCCTTCAAGAGGGAGCATCCTTGAAAAACATCTGGCCCGGATGGTCCATCTGGCTGAGTACTGAAGACCTGTGTTAATCAATTGGCTGGAGTGTTCATGAACATCTTCAATCTCTCACTTTGGCGGGATGAGGAAGCCTCAGGGTTCTCAGGGTTGTGGGGGCTTGTGAAGTTGCCTCCATGTTCTGTCTGTCAAAGATTTCTTCAAGCTAACCTGATTGGTCTCCCTGACAAGGATGTGAAAGGTGTCAGGGCAGCCCTAATCTTGTTTTTTAATCATGGCACACACTACATTGAGTGCTTGCTTGACATTGAAAGGGAGATAAATATTTAGGACACCTAATAGTGTATTGAATTATACAAAATGGTATGCACCTACTAACAAATAAGTGCAATTCTCTAATTTTTTTATATTATGGTATTAAAGGCTAACAGCCCATCTGAGCTTGGTTTTCCTGTTGGCACTATTTTCCCTATATATCAAAAATATTTTGTAAATATCTATTATAGTCCTCAAGGAGATTTAAACTAGGAACCAATCCAATCATCCTCTGGGGTTTTGTTGTCCTAAAACATGGCATGGTCTTAAAGATGGCCTGACTATGTGTGACAATGGAGTATTAATTGGGCTGGCAGACCAATGTGGACGAGGAATGGTGGACCCCCAGGGTCAGTGAGTTGTCAGTGGGTTCCAGAGTCTGAGTTCCGTGCGGGCAGAAGGAACAAGGCCCAATAAACCCCTGAGTTCATGAATCGGTGACACTGGAGTTCAAGACTTTGGTAATGGGTTCCATCATCCTGGGACTGATGTATAGGATCGAATCAGGAGTCCGGAAGCCAATTGGGCAGAACCTGGGTCTGTGAATCTCTGCGAGTCCACTGGGACAGCTGAAGGCCCAATGTTTGTATGTCCAAGTCTGAGTCTGCTGGAGACTGAGGACGATGGCCTGTATGTTTTGATGTACACGTGATAAATAGACTTGAAACTTGTATCTTGAATACATGTTCTGTATTTAATCATCCTGAAATAGACATTTGTGGAAAGACATCCTTGCCATAGAGGGAGTACAAAGAAGGTTCACCAGATTGATTCTTGGGATGGCAGGACTTTCATATGAAGAAAGACTGGATGAACTGGGCTTGTACTCATTGGAATTTAGAAGATTGAGGGGGGATCTGATTGAAACGTATAAAATCCTAAAGGGATTGGACAGGCTAGATGCAGGAAGATTGTTCCCGATGTTGGGGAAGTCCAGAACGAGGGGTCACAATTTGAGGATAAAAGGGAAGCCTTTTAGGACCGAGATTAGGAAAAACTTCTTCACACAGAGAGTGGTGAATCTGTGGAATTCTCTGCCACAGGAAACAGTTGAGGCCAGTTCATTGGCTATATTTAAGAGGGAGTTAGATATTGCCCTTGTGGCTACGGGGGTCAGGGGGTATGGAGGGAAGGCTGGTGCAGGGTTCTGAGTTGGATGATCAGCCATGATCATAATAAATGGTGGTGCAGGCTCGAAGGGCTGAATGGCCTACTCCTGCACCTATTTTCTATGTTTCTATGTATAATTCAGTGCACTATTAGGTGTCCTACATATTTACTTCACTTTCAAAGTCAAGCAAGCTCTCAATGTATTGAGTGCCATGATAAGTCAGTCATTCTTATAGTTGCTTTATGACACTGTTCAAGATTCTTGTTTGGCACTTTTGTGCCATGACCCTTAGTTACTAAATCTGCCCAGACCCCTCTACTGTCCATGCAGGTATGAGCTGCTTCATTTGCTGAAGAGTTATGACTGCAATTCGACATTGTGCAACCATCAGCCAACATCCCCACTTCTGATCTTCCAGAGGATGGAAGGTCATTGATCCAATAGCTGAAGATGGTTGGCCCTAAGAAACTCTCCTGAGGAACTCCTGCAAGCGATGTCCTGAGTCCACACCCATCTTGCTATGTATGAGGTCAGATTCCAGCCCCTGGTTTATTTTCCCCTTAATACCCACCGACTGGTTTTACCAGGACAGTCGGACAAATGTTGCCTTGATATCACAGTCAGTCACGCTCACCTCACTTCTAGACATTTCCCCTTTGGTCCATGCTTGAAACAAGACTGTGATGAAGTCTAGATCGGGCTGGTCCTGGTGAAATCCAAACTGGGAAATGGTGTGCAGGTTACTAGAGACGAGGCATCATTTGATTCTCTGTGATGACACTTTCTGGGATGTTGCTGATGATTGAGTGATAATCAACTACACTAGATTTGTCCTTCTTTGTGTGAATGGGATGTACTTGGGCAAGTTTCCACAATATCAGCAGTTGCCAGTATTATACGTGCACTGGAACAGATTGGAATGTGGCTTGTTCCACAATGTAAATCTTTATTACAGCAACCACAACATTGTCTGATCACACAACCTTTGCTCTTTCTTTCAGTGATGCATGGAGTCCCACCACCATTGGAAATGGCGCTTGAAGCTATCTTCTCCGAAGAGCTGTTGTACGGTCTGTAAACATTCCCGGTAGATTTGGTGGGACTGTAGAGCCTCAATTTTGTGTGGTCTTTTAGCATTTGACACTGCATGCTGAATTTTGTGTTTAGAATGCATATAATTCTGTATCACGGCCTCACCAGTTTGGTGCCTCATATGTGTGTACAGATGCTCTCCTTGTAGAACCACTGCTGAAACCTTGGGTGCATTTTTGAGTAGCTTACTGAGCCCTGAGCTTGCACATCCATGCTGCTGATGTCCACGATGCCTCGAGGACGCCCGGTACAGACTTGCTAGATCTGTTCTGATTCTACACCAAATAGCAGTTTGCAAATGTTGCAAAACATGGTGAGGGTGATCTTGCTGCAAATGGCTTTTATATTTCCTTTCTTAAAAGGAAGAAGCCATTTGGCCCATCAAGCCAAAGTTATTTCCAATGTAATCCCATCAACTGCGTCCCCCATTTATTTCTCCCTTGACCATAAATCATATCTCTCTCACATGCCTATTTATACCCCATTGATTCTCCAACCCCATGTGCTACTGGGTAGGGTAACCGGCCATGTTAATTACACTGTGGGTAATTAACTTGACCAGTTATTACACAGTTGCCTATGTCGGAACATGCAGCAGAACACCAGGAAACTCAGCAGATCAAACAGCATCTGTTGGGATTTAAATCAATTACGCTGGAGACCCTGCATCAGGACTTAAAAGTGGAGAGGGAGCATAGCTGGTATAAAGAGAAGACGGGGAAGTGTGAGATAGGCGCTGCTAGGTGATAGATGGACCCAGGAGAGGGGAAGGATGACAGGGAAATGGGGCCAGGTGGGGAAGGGGGAGGTTGGAGTTCTGAGACAGAGGCAGGTGGATGGTTGGTGGAGGCAGCCAACGAGAAAAGGAACAAGTAGATGGAGCCAAGTGAGAGTGAAACTGAAGCACTTTGGAAATGAAACCCTGGGATTCCAGGAAGAACGGGCAGACTCCACCCAGGCAGCAATGGAGGTCAGGACTGAACTCTGGACCCCTGGAGCATGGAGACAGCTGCTCTGCCTGTTCTGCTGGCTCATGTAAATCTTCTAGTCCTGGTGACCATTATTTGCTGTCACAGCGGCAAAGCTGATGGTTTCAGTCTTTGATTTACGTGGTTTATGCGGCCAATACCCACAGAAAAAATCACGAGGGTTCTCAGATCCATCTTCCTCATTGCAAAAGTCACCATTTCATTGAACGGGTTAAACCCTGGGCAGCTTTTGCAACTGACACACACTTCACTCTGCCAAATGATTATCCAGACATGACGTTGAAAATTAGTCCATGCCTCACACATTCAGAGGGCACCATGACCTAAAGACTGAAGGCAGAACTTAGGCGTGAGTTGTAAAGACTTAGAATCCACTGCCAATAACAGTGCTATCTTATTCTGGTTGAACTCCTCCAGAGACTGCCTATGGTAATCTGTGGGTCATTCCAAAGGGCAGAAATGTATAGCGTTCTCTTGCACTTTCTCATATCCTCAGGATGTCCCAAGAAATGCTTTGTTGCCAAAGGGATTAATTATAAAGTGTTGTATATGAAATATACCAGCCGGTTTAGACAAGTTACAGCTCCATGATAAGGGAATGAATGATGAGATAATCTGTTGCAGGCTGGGCCAGATGCTTAAATGCCCATCTTTACACTGTGCCAGGCCAGAATTAGTATCCACCTGAACAGTCAGAAACAAGACTCATTAAAGAACACATGGTCTTGATAGGTTGTCTACTTTGGTTTATTATTATTGTCATGTGTACTTTGTTTGTGTGCAGTCCAGGAACTACGTCGAAGTAGTGAAAATATAGTGAAGCAGCTACATAGAAAGTGCAGTGTAGATAGACTGATAAAGTTGGAGGGCCATGATAAGGGAGATTGGGAGATCAAGAGTTCACTTTTAGCATATGAAAAATCTGTTCAAGTGTGGCTTATGAATCACAGCTCCGCACTGCAATGTGTTTATTGCATGAGCGGACCCCCACACTACTCAAAACTGTGTCTATAACTTCCTCACCAGTTTGGAGGTGCCAGCACTGCATGTGCCTGTATTTGGAATGTTATTGTGACATGCACCGAGATACAGGGAAATTCTCTAATATTCTGGACATTCTCTATTTTCACCCATCCCATGAGGCAGAAAATGCAAAAGTCTGAAAGCATGTACCACCAGGCTCAAGGACAACTTCTATCTTTCCATCTTTTATATGACTGGCAACTACGGATTGGGACAGGCTGTTTTCTGACAGTGGTGTACTTGGTAAGAAGGAGGCCTTTAAAAGTGAAGCTTTGACAGTAGAAATCTTGTATGTGTCTGCCAGAATAAAAGGAAAAGATAACAAGTGTAGGGAACCTTTGTTTTCAAGAGATATTGAGGCCCTGGTTAAGAGAAAAAAAGGAGATGCAAAGCAGGTATAGGCAGGTAGGAACAAATAAGGTGCTTAAGGAGTATAAGGAATGCAAGAGAACACTTGAGAAAGCAGTCAGGATGTCTAAAAGAAGACATATTCCACAGATATGTTAAGAGCAAAAGGATTGCAAGTGACAACTTTGGTCTTCTGGAAGACCACAATGGTAATGTGTGTGGAGCCAAAACAAATGGGGGAGATCTTAAATTTTTTTTGTATCTGTACTTACTTAGGAGATGGACACAGAGTCTATAGAAGTGAGGCAAAGTGGCAACAACTTCATGGACCCTGCAGACATTGCAGAGGAGAAGGTGTTTGCAAATCAGTGTGGATGAATCCCAAGGGCCTGACAAGGTGTTTCCTTGGACCCTACAAGAGGCAAGTACAGAAACTGTCGGAGAAGGAGGATAGCTAATGTTGTTCCACTGTTTAAAAAAGGCTCTAACCATAAATCAGGGAACTATAGGCCAGTGAGTCTGACATCAGTTGTGGGAAAGTTATTGGAACATATTCTAAAAGACAGGATATATAAGTATTCGGATAATCTGGACTTATTAAGGATAGTCAGCATGGCTTTGCGCATGGTAGGTCATGTCTAACCAATCCTGTAGAGTTTTTTGAGGAAGTTATCAGGAAAGTGGATGAAGGCAAGGCAGTAGGTGTTGTCTACATGGACTTTAGCAAGTCAGTTGACAAGGTCCCGTATGGGAGGCTGTTCAAAAAAGTTCAGTCGCTCGGCATTGAAGATAAGTTAGTAAATTGGATTAGACATTGGCTTTGTGGGAAAAGCCAGACAGTGGTAGTAGATAGTTGTCTCACTGACTGGAGGCCTGTGACTAGTGGTGTGCCACAGGAATTGGTGCTGGGTCCTTTGTTGTTTGTCATTTATATCAGTGATCTGGTTGATAATGTGGTCAACTGGCTCAGCAGATGACACCAAGTGTAGTGGACAGCGATGAAGGCTATCAGAGCTTGCAGAGGGATCTGCATCAGCTGGAAAATTGGGCTGAAAAATGGCAGATGGAATTTAAAGCAGACAAGTGTGAGGTTTTGCACTTTGGTAGGATCAATCAGGATAGGGTTTACACAATGAACAATAGAGCATTGAGGAGTGTGGGAGAACAAAAGGATCTGGGAATAGAGGTCCATAATTCATTGAATGTCCCATCACAGGTAGATAAAGTTGTAAAGGAAGCTTTTGGTACACTGGCCTTCATAAATCATTGTACTGAGTACAGGAGATGGGATGTTACCTTGAAGTTGTATGAGACATTGGTGAGGCCTAATTTGGAGTATTGTGTGCAGTTTTGGTCACCTACCTACAGGAAAGATATAAACAAGTTTGAAAGAGTATAGAGAAAATTTACAAGGATGTTGCCGGGTCTGGAGGACCTGAGTTATAAGGAAAGACTGAGTAGGTTAGGACTGTATTCCTTAGAATGTAACAGATTGGAAGGAGGTTTGTACAGAGGTGTACTAAATTACGAGGGGTGTAGATAGGGTTATTGCAAGCAGGCTTTTTCCACTGAGGTTTGGTGGGACGACAACCAGAGGTCATCGGTTAAGGGTGAAAGGTGAAAAGTTTAACGGGAATTGAGGGGAAGCATCTTCACTCAGAAGGTAGTGAGAATGTAGAATGAGCTGCCAGCACAAATGGTGCTTGCACGAGCTCGATTTCAATGTTTAAGATAAGTTGGATAGGTATATGGAGGCCTATGGTCCTGGTGCAGGTCAATAGGAGTAGGCAGTTTAAATGGCCTGGCACAGACTAGATGGGCCAAAGGACCTATTTCTATACTGTACCTCTCTATGACTCTATAACTATTGAATTTTTCTCAAGATCAGGGGTTCCTAACCTGGGTCCATGAACCCCTCGCTTAATGGTATTGGTCGATGGCTTAAAAAAGTTTGGGAACCCCTACCCTAGATGGACTTTTGATCTCACAATCTACTTCATTATGACCTTGCAGATTACTGTCTACCTGCACTGCTCTTAACTTGTACTGTAACCCTTTATTCTGCATTCCATTATTGTTTTACCTTGTGCCACCTCAAAGCATTGCTGTAATGAATTGATCTGTATCACGGTGTGCAAGACAAGTTGTTCACTGGATCTTGGTGACTAAGATAAACCAATTTACAAATTTACCAAAAGCTTTTGTTTGCAGACCATCGAGACAGATCATTTCATACGCACAGTACTGTGCAAAAGACTTGGACACATACATATAGCTTTGGTCCCTAAGACTTTTGCGCAGGACTGTAGTAATTTTATGTATTGCACTGTACTGCAAAAAAAAAACAAATTTCACAACAGATGTGAGTGATGATACGGGTCTCTATTCCGGACAGAGAGTGGTAAGGGGTCTGGGCGAGGGTAATCATTGTTGGGAAAAGGGGAAGGGAGAGAGGGGAGGTGGGAAGTACCAGAGGGACATTCTGTAATGGTCAATAAAACGATTATTTGGAATCAAATGACCTTGCCTGGTGTCTCGGGGCTGGGTGTGTCTGCACTTGCGCCACACTCCCCCCGTCCCTGGCATTCTTTCTCTGCCACCGGTCCCACATCCCTCCCGTGGCGCTCCACCCTCGTTATTCGCAACGTCCTCTGTTCCCACCAGATCTCCAGATTTACAAACTCGCTCTCTGCTCCACGTTGACAAATACGGTACTGTGCAAAAGCCTTCAGCACCCTAGCTATACACATATTTGTGTAAGTCTTCTGTAAGTACATCAATATAGTATTGGAGGATAAAAGAGAATGTAGAATATAGTGTTGCAATTACAGAGAAAGTGCAGTGCCACAAGACAAATAAAGTGCAAGGGTCATAAAGAGGTAGATTGAAAGACCAAGACTTCATCTTTATCATGTAAGAGGTCCTTTCAACAGTCTTCTAACTGTGGGGTGGAACCTGTCCTTCAGCCGGTTGGTACGGGCTCTCAAACTTTTGTACCTTCTGCCTGGTCGAAGGGGACTGAAGGGAGAATGACTGGGCTGGGAGGGATCCTTGATTGCATCGGTTGCTCACCCGGGGCGGTGGGAAGGGTAAGCAGAGGAGGCTGGTGTTCATGACGGGCTGGGCTGCATCCACAGCTCACTGGGGTCGTGGGTCGTGGTCAGGGAGGGTTACGGGAGTGGAATGGCATGCACTGCTGTACGCCAGAGAGTGATCATAGAGTCACAGAGACATGGTGCCCACAGCATTCAGCCAACCCATTTACACTCATCCTGTGGTATCCCATAGTCCCATTAACTTCCACCACTTACCCACACACATCAGGGACAATTTAATTCACTGATTAGTCAACCAGCCAGCATGTTTTTGGGAGGTAGGAGGAAGCCAGATCACCCGGGGAAATCCCTGCAGCTCAAGGAGAATAACCACTCAGTGACAGTACCCGAGGTCAGGATTGATCCTGAGTCTGTGTAACTGTGTGCTGCTGGGGCGCCCCCTAGTGGCAGTCACTGTTCTACACCAGACTGGGAGCATTACTTTCCCCAAAATATACTTCATTCCTACAATATGTAATGATACAACAGTGAGCTTCACATTGTATCCCTTGACTGGAACACTTTCTTACAATATGCCGACATAAAATCTATTTTTCATTCTCAACTATTCCATCAGTGATAAATCTGAGCAATCCTTATACAGTCCCTGCCCCTCAGTGTTCAGTGGTGGGAGGCTCCTGGGCCGCTTCCTTCCTCACGGAACCTTTCCATCGGCTGCCCTGAGCCTCAGTGTGTACTCCTGCAGCCTTCCCAGACAGCCAAAAACAGAAGAAAGCAAACCGCTGGAGGAACTCAGCAGGTTGAACAGCATCCGTGGGGAGAAGAGAATTATCAACCTTTCAGGTTCAGACCTTGCAATTGGGACAGATCTCCAGCATCTCATTCCACCACGGGAATTCTCTCTCCTCCCCTCTCCCATCAGGCAGAAGATACAAAAACCTGAAAGCACGTACCCCAGACTCAGGGACAGCTCCTATCCCACTGATGTCAGACTCTTGAACAGACCTTTAGTACAATACAAAGGACTCTTGACCTCACAATATACCTCATCATTATCTTTCAATTCATTATTCACTTGCACTGCACTTTCTCTGTAGTGATTACACTTTATTCTGTATTGTTATTGTTTGACCTTGATGCGCCATGTAATGATTTGATCTGTATAAGCAGTATGCAGTACAAGCCTTTCACCCTTTCACTGTATCTTGGTACGTGTGACAATAGTAAACTGACCTAGTGTCTTCCCTGACCGGCATCTACTTACTCTGGAAGACCAAAGTGGGTTTTTCAATGGGTTGGTCATCTTCCAGCAGCACTTTGAGTTTGCCTCAGCATGTGTCCTGGAAACAGCCCATGCAGCTGTTTGGGCCAAACCCTGACAAACTGAATTTATATCACTCTTCAGATATTCTTGGCAAACGCACACAACCCACAAGGAGGAGGATGACTCCTCGGCCGTCTCCAGGCCAGTGTTCAATCGGACTGAGACTCCAGCTATATATGAAGCATTTGATAGGGATCACCACCAGCCAGAGGAGGTCTTGGTGCTCATTTGAAAATTCTGGTGATGACATAGTCTGCCAGATGAGATTGAGAGTCTGCTCGGGGAACCACTGCCTAATTCACTTCTGGTCTAAAGTGTTATTCTGCACAGAGTTCTTCTGTGAGGTACAGGCGATGTGGCAGGGTCCAGCTGAAAAGAGCAGTGTTTTTGTCTGCCCAGGCTCTACGTATGGTTTGTAGCCTCCACACAAAGGTCGCCATCAGGAGAAGGGCATACTGAATATATTCCCCCCACCCCCGGGAGATTGATATATCACACTCCGCACACATGATTCATTTGTACCATGAGATAGCCTGCTTTAGGAGGAGGGAATGGGACACATTTCCACCACGTAAAAAAAACGCTGTGAGCATCTTGTACGATAAGACCTCTTGTATGATAAGATGGATTCTTAACCTTTGAATTTACCTGGTTATAATCTTGCACTTTAATGCACTGT
This sequence comes from Mobula hypostoma, assembly GCF_963921235.1. Taxonomy (NCBI): domain Eukaryota; kingdom Metazoa; phylum Chordata; class Chondrichthyes; order Myliobatiformes; family Myliobatidae; genus Mobula; species Mobula hypostoma. Next base: position 52,457,197 of record NC_086114.1, on the reverse strand, counting down.
CTTTGCAGAAAGCATAGCTATTGTTTTACCCTTGCTTTACCTCAGTTTAATTTTGTAAGGTTGTCACATCCGGGGTGGTGTGGGGGGGGGGTGGGGGATTGGAATAAGCTCTACTACCTATTCAATGCTCCCATCGGAGTGCATTTCAAATAGCCTCTGACAACCAGTGCAAGCTCCTGGCTTTCACGTTAGGCTTACCTACTAAGCCCAGTGGAAGCATTTCGACTGACAGGAGAAGGGCAAAGGCGGGATACTGGTGCCTTAAAACCAGTCGCTCTGGGCAGATGGGGCTCATCAGCAATAGTTGGCAGCTCATCTAGGAGAAGGAAAAATCTGATCTCAAACCTCCACTGCCTTGCAGCTATATCAGCTCATGGGGAAGGCTTCGGGAGTAAACCCTGAGGAAAAGACTGGAGCTGGAGTCCCTAAGGCAGTCCTATTTTGAGTTCAATGGTGACTGGCAACTTGTGCAACATCGCTGCCAAACTGGTATCTGTGTCTGCTGATCCTCTGGATTCATTGGCTGCATGGAGAGGGGTTCCTATTGCATGGACAACAGCTTGCTCTCCATATCGTACTGCCCAGGCTTGTGGAGATAGCATGTTCTCTAACCAGAAATAAGCTTATCCCTGCCTGATCTACCAATACAATATTTTTATAGAGAGCATTTAACAAAATATCATTTTTTTCAGATTCAAATTCATTTATTTATCACATGTACATTGAAACATACAGTGAAATGTGTCAGCTGCAGTAACACCAACACAATCTAAGGATGGGCTGGTGGCAGTCTGCTGGTGTCACCACACATTCCAGTAGCAACATAGCACATGCACAATCCTCAGCAGAACAACACAAGCAACAACAACAACAACAACAACAGAAAAACAAGCCCCTTTTCTTCATCTCTCTCTCACACACACACACACACACACACACCCCCTCCATCCCCAGGTCAGGCTGTTTTCCGGGCCTCCAGCCACAAGTCCCTTGCCTGGATTCACAGACTCACGCAGACATCAGGCCTGCAACTTCCTGACCCACCAACCCAGGGGCCTTAACCATCAGGCCTCAAATTCTGTACTTGGCGAGCTTTGGGCTTTGACCCAGGACTCGTCAATCACAAGAAACTCCGGGCCTCTGACCCCAGGACTCACTGACCTGGGGGGAGTTGCAGGCCCTCATGCCTCCTGCCCACTTGGACCTCCAATTCCATGACTTGCCAACCCGGAGGGACTCGCTGACACTGGGGGAGAGAGTCACCCAACTTTGCCGACTGTTTAAAAGCACTTATGCATATTTTCTATACTTGATCTGTAGGGCCATGCCCAAATTGCGGCAATATCTTTCAAAACATGCAAACAATTTGGAGCCAATGCTAACAAAATTGCAGAAGAGTAATATTATGGGAGGTTCCTGGGTTACCAATGAATTGATCTGTGAAAAAACCCACTTTCTGCAAATTAAATCTTGCATTTTTCAAACTTGTAGTAATAATAAAAGAAACTTACTTTATTTATATACCTATAGATTTATTTATTTACTGAGATAGAGTGTGGAGTAGGCCCTTCTGGCCCTTCGAGCCGTGCTGCCTAGCAACCTCCTACTTAACCCTAGTCTAATCAAGGGACAATGACCAATTATCCTACCAACTGGTACATCTTTGGACTGTGGGAGGAAACACATGTGGTCATGGGGAGAACCTATATGGTTTTGTGGTCTTCATTAATGGAATGCTTTCCATTTGTTTAATTATGGGTAGTGTTAGGGTGATTATTCAATGAAATGAAAGAATAAAGCAAGTGTATATTGACGTGAAATGGGTTACTATAGAAAATGGCATTTTTGATTTACAGACTAATCGTCTTATGCACGGTTCACAGGGATGTAGCCCTTACCTAACCCAGAGATTGCCTGTGTATTTTATTAATTGCAGTAGTTTGCAAATGCCAATATGCACATTTCTTTCTGAAAGGCGAACTAAATGGACACTTTATATAAAGTCAGATGAGTACAAGGGCTGGAAATCTGGAACATAAGCAGAAAATGTTGAAGCTGCTCAGCAGGTCAGGCAGCATTGACGGAGGGAGAAGACAAGCCCCCATTTCAGGTTGGTGATCCTCCATCAGAATAGAAGAGGAAGAAAGTTAAATGGAGTCGGAAAAGGGTGCAGAGCTAAAGGGAGTCCTTCTGGTAGGATGGGGGCCAAGCGAATCCATCAACGCAAGTGTCGTCCTGGAGATGGTGGTGAGCAGGGGAGTTGAACCTTTTTGAGAGTGGATGCTCAAATTGGTGATAACCTTCTAAACAAAATTCTCTTATATGCCATGATAATTTTGAGCAGAGATGATCATTGATTAGTGAATGAATAACAATAATTATGGACATTTTTAAGGAAATAGGATGTCCTGTTGCTTATTTATATGTATTCATTGTTTTAATACTAATAAAAGTATTACAGAGACAGATTTAGAAAACCTAAAATTATTAATATTATTAATATTAATCAGTTTAAAAGATAGTTGAAAAATAACATTATTTCTAAATAGTATTGTTATTATACCTGTTTACTACCTAACTACTGACATGTTCAACATTTCTGTAAGGATTTCAGAAGAATCAGAATCAGGTTTATTATCACCGGAATGTGTTGTGAAATTTGTTAACTTAGCAGCAACAGTTCAACGGAATACGTAATATAGGAGAAAAAAAAGTAAAAATAAATAATAAGTAAATCAATTACAGTATATGTATATTGAATAGATTAAAAATCATGTAAAAACAAATAATACGTACAGTATTTAAAAAGTGAGGTAATGTTCACGTGTTCAATGTCGATTTAGGAATTGGATGGCCGAGGGGAAGAAGCTGTTCCTGAATCGCTGAGTGTGTGACTTCAGGCTTCTGTACCTCCTACCTGACGGTAATAGTGAGAAAAGGTCATGCCCTGCCTGCTGAGGGTCCATTCAATGTCACGTGTTGTTGCAACAGTTAGCTGGCGTGTGACATTTCCTGTGAAAACGTCTTACTGCTCTCAGGTCGCAAAAATATCACTTGCTGCTTCATTTGGTGGTAAAGGCAATAATAGTGCATCTTTTTTTATGGGTGGAGTTTAAAGAATCGAAGGGGTGACACTGCATGTCGCATGCCAACATAACTTTTGCATGTGTCATCATGGGCATGCGCACCACAGGTTCGTCACCCCTGGTACTGAAGGTTTCTTACTCCCAGCTGATGAGTCCGCGGGAGGTGTAAACATGAGTGCGGGGAAGAGAGTAAAAATAGAAATGAATAACAAAACCACTCCTCGTCTCTGCCCAGGACATGTTACAGGCTCAGAGAGTCATGAATAAAGTTAATGTTTTTGATAACAACCTCAGCTTTTCTTTCTCCACAGATGTTGCCTGATTTGTTCCCTAATTCCTGCACTGCTTTATATCAGAATTCCAGCAACTGTTGTCTGCAAAGTGTCCAGAAGTTTATTTTCTCTCTTCTCTCTCATTCACATTCCTCTGCTTACACCTCCCTTAGACAGATCAGCCAGTGTCAACAAGCCTTCACCAATCTCTCTCTTCTCTCCATCCCTCTACTTGTCTTTAACGTAAAACTTGCGTTTGAAGTTTTCCTATTCTTCTGAAGTGTCTTCAACCTGAAACCTTTGTTCTGTTCTCTCTCCTGCGATGATGCCTGACCAGCTGAGTATTAAATTGAGTTTAGCCAAATAGAGTTTTTTGATGAAGTATCATGTTCTATGGATATAGAGGAACCAGTGGCTATGCGAGACTTGGAATAACGGAAGGTATTTCAGCATTATGACTTACTGGAACAATTAAATGAAGTTATTTAAGTCACAAGCAGCATATTTTACCTTAATACCTGTCATATTTTCTTCAGCACACATGAGGTGATACACTGCAGTTCACTGCTCTAGTCCAGGGATGCAATTGATTTAGCTCGTGGAGCCTTTCATAGAAGCAGGTGAGTTTGGGCTGGGATCGATTGCAGAGATGGCCTTTTCTGGGTGGCTGCTGGCGACTAGAGGTGTTTTGTAGGGGTCGGAGTTGGGACAGCTTGTTTTCATGCTATAGATCAATGATTTGATGACCGTATTGATGGCTATCTGACCAAGTGTGCAGACGATACAAAAATAGATGGAGGGGCAAGGTGGTGTTGGGGAAGCAGGGAGTTTGCAGAAGGACTTAGACAGATTAGGAGAATGGGCAAAGAAGTGGCAGATGAAGTACAGTGTAAGAATGTGGTTACACACGTTGGTAGAAGGAATAAAGGTGTAGACTATTTTCTAAACAGGAGCAAATTCAGAAATCAGAAGTGCAAAGGTACTTGGGAGTCCTTGTGCAGGAATCCCCATTGGTTAACTTGCAGGTTAAGTTGATGGTAGGGAAGGCAAATGCAATGTTAGCATTCATTTCGAGAGGACTATAAAAAAAATCAAGGATGTAATGCTGAGGCTTCATAAGGCATTGGTTAGACTGCACTTGGAGTATTTTGGGTCCCTTATCTAAGAAAGGATGTGCTGGTGTTGGAGAGGGTTCAGAGAGGTTCACAAAAGTGATCCCAGGAATGAAAGGGTTAACAATATGAAGAACGTTTGATGGCTCTCGGCCTGTATTTGCTGGAGTTTAGAAGCATGAGAGAGGATCTCATTGAAACCTATCGAATATTGAAAGAGCTGGTTAGACAGGGCTTGGAGAAGATTTTTGCCATAGTGAGGGAGTCTAGGACTAGAGGGCACAGCCTCAGAATACAAGGATGTCCCTTTAGGCATTTCCTTAGCCAGGTGAATCTGTGGAATTCTATGCCAAAGACTGCTGTGGAGGTCAAGTCTTTGGGTATACTTAAAGTGGAGATTGATGGATTTTTGTTTTGTAAGGGTGTCAAAAGTTACAGGGAGAGGCAGGAGAATGGAGTTGAGAGGGATAATGAATCAGCCATGTTCGAGTGGTGGAGCAGATTCAATGGGCTGAATGGCCTAATTCTGCTCCTGTTTTAGATCAAGGCCAGCAGTGAATTAGATTAGTTTATTCCCATATCCACCCCGGTGTAATGAAATTCCTTAGTCACATGAAACCGTCAGAGTAAACAGTGTAAATGGTCATATTAATAAATACAAAACTGAACAAAGCAACAGAATGGTGTAAGGATTGTCGTGCAGTCTGATGTAATGTGACAATAATTGTTAAAGGGAATAACTGAGAGCGATTGAGTTAGGAGGTGGAGAGCATGACAATGAAGGGAGTGTAAAAGAGATAATGATCTGACTTCAATGGGCTCAGAAGTCTGATAGCAGTAGGGAAGAAGCTGTTCTTAAGTCTGGACGTCCAGGCTTTCACGCTCCTGTAGGTAGAAGAGATAAAAGGGTGGCGGGCATCCTGGACGATACAGTTAGCCGTTTGTGAAGAGGGACCAGACGAAAGGAAGTGACGAGCCTGTATCTCAGAACAATTAAGGGGGGTTAGTATTGTCAACATTAGTTACGTTGACAAGTGGGTGAGAGGTTTGGACGTAGGTTTACGGTCTCAGAAAGAGGGGTGGGTTGGAATAGGACATTTGGGACTGAGGAGGTTTCTTCACTCGGAGGGTGCTGACTCGAAGGTGGAGTGCTATATTAGTTTGTTATTACATGTAGGGATACAGCGAGAGGCTTTGTTTTGCATCATTACCACAAATAAGTACATGGACACAGTAGAAAGGAAAACGGAATGCAGAATATAATGTTCAGCTACATTGGAAATGCAAGCAGGCAGACATATATAGTGGAAGCAGCTTGACCAGGAAGAATGGGAGACCAAAAGTTCATCTGAGGAACTTCAGTGAAAGGGAGATCTATGTGTTTCTGCATAGGGAATCCAGGAATGTGGAATATTGCTGAGCTAAGAGATTAGCCACGATCCTGATGAATGACAGAACAGCTAGATGGACCAAATGGCCAACACATTCTATTACCATTAAACGTTTTCTGTATTGTACCAATCTTACTCGCATTCTCCAGTTAAACCGCCTACTACTGTCCGGTGAAGCATGTTTACTGTCTTTGCTTGTTTCTTTCCAGCCCACCAGCAGGATTAGCCCGAATCTGTTGATTGACGGCTCCGGCTGAGTTTATCGCCTCTTGCACTCATGGTCAAACTTGCCCAGCGTGGTCTGGTGACTCAGACACCCAGGCTCAACGCAAAACACGGGGCACAGCTCAATGCTAACATAATACCAAATACTATGCAAAGACTAAACAGCAGTTAGCAACACTCCCCCCCCCCAAAGTTACTTGCCCAGCAATCTCTATCTAATATTATTTTCGCATCGCGCGTGTTGATTGTTTTGACAAAGTTTTTTAAAAAAGAAAACAAACTTTTGGAAAGTGCCATTCGAATTTGCAGACTGCACCGTTCCTTAAATAGTCCCGGGGAAGGGAGGGGAGTTGATTGACAGGTGCAATCTCTTGGACAGGGGCTTCAAGACAAATCTCCGAGGAGGCAGAGTTGTAAGTACAGAAGTAGTTTCCATTTTATAAGAGTCATTATTTCCGATATTAGACACACTTTGGCCGCGGATCCATTGTAAAACACTAATTTAGTGCCGGTAAGTTGTGTCTCTTCTGGAGCTGAATGAATTCATTGCTACTGCGTGAAGCTGTTCTGGTCTATTTTTAAACTCGGACATCAGCCCTGTTAAAACTTTCATACTGTCGGTATGTTTCATTTCAATTTGTAAGTTTTAAAATCTTTATTGTAATTGCATTGTACAAAATATGAGAAATGTAAGAAAAAAGATTACATTACCAGTGTTAGGCGAATGCACAACAAACATTGTACATTAGAAAACTTTTAAAAAAGTTTCCAAGTGCATTAACATTAAACTGCTGTAAAATTTCCCAATAGCTGCTGAGCTTCACATAAAACCGAGAGGATTTGAGGTTGGTTTTATTCGTTGAATTCAAATTCCAAGGAGTCTGGAATCAGGGATCTTTGGCAGCGGAGCTTTTGAGCGGGTCTACGTTATTCTGAGAGCACCATTTGCAAAGGATGAGTTCGAAACGGGTTGTCCGATCTTATTCAGCGAACGGTCGTTACCCTTTGTTCGACAACAACGAGGAAGATGTACCGCCCGTCCGCGGAGAGTCCAGCCGCAATTACTTTCTGAATGTGCGGCCCGAGAACAGGTGAGATGCAAGCAATGGCTTCCAGTTGGCTTCAGGAATTTGGGAACAGGTGTAGGGCTATTTAGCCCCCTTGTGCCCCATATATATTTCACATTGCCAGCCATTGCCATTTGTTTTGCTAATTTAATACAAGAATATGTTTAAAGTGCTAAGGGAAAGGGGAGTTGGAGGCCACTTTTTCCACACAGGGTGGTGGTGGGTTATATGGAGGTTGTAGAGCTGGGTACAATTACAACATTTAAAAGGCTTTGGGGCAGTTCCACTGATAGGAAGGATTTAGTGAGGGATATGAGCCAAATACAGGGAAATGGCACTAGCTCAAATAGGCAACTTGGCCAGCACTCATGAGTTGGGCTGAAGTGTCTTTCTTCATTGTTGTATAGCTCTAAGACTATAATATTGTAACTTCTAAATTTTCTAGTATACCAAGCATGCTTCAACCTTGCTGCCTAGTTTAGCACATGAAGGGCCAGATTCTGTTATAGATGCATTAATCAGAGAAGGAAGGAGACGGCTTAATATCCGTCATAGAGAAAATGTTGTAAGATTTTGTTAATGATATTGTAGCAAGTACTTAAAAATAGAATATGTGACAAACTTGATATACTTTTATGTATGGAAAATCATATTTAGCACATTTATTGGAGTTCGTTGATAAAGAAACATGCACATTTAGAAACGTCAGTATAGAGTCATGCCAATAATTAAAGTTCACGCTCAGGAGGTGACATTTTGGTGTTGATAGAAGACTGGCTGGCTAACCCAAAATATGGGGAACAAGTGGTCTTTGTCTGGATGGCAAAGTATGACATGTTGTGCTGATAGAGATTTTTTACAATTCAGTTTACTTCTGTTTCGAGATACAGCATGGTAAGAGGCCTGCGAGGCTTTGGAATTCTCTACCTCAAGAGTATAGGTGGACTCATTGAAAACATTAAAGGGCAAGTTTGACTGACTTTGAAACTACAGGGGAGTCGGGGATGGGGGAGAGTGGAAAAGTAGCGCTGAGTCAGGATTTGAACAGCCATGATCTTACTGAATGGCAGAGCAACTGTGAGAGTTTGGTGCCTTACGCTTACGCACACAGTGCTGCAGATATATTGAGTGAGCAGGCAAAGATCAGGTGGATGGGGTAGAAAATAGGAAAATGTGGAATTGTTCACTTTGGCAGAAGTATAAAAAAATTAAGCATAATATCTCGATGGTGGAAGAGTAGAGATCTGAGATGTAGAAAGATTTGGGCACGCTGGTGCTCAGTTTACAAAAGACTAGGATGCTGGTACAGCAAGAAATTTGAAGGCTAACAGATTAATATTTTTTGTTAATGGTGCTGAATACAAAGGAACGATATTCTGCTTCAGTGTTAAAAGGATATTGGTGAGGCCATATCTGGAGTACTATGTGTAAGGAAGGAGGTGATGTATTGGAGTTGGCTAAGGAATGATTTACTAGTGCAACACAACACAGAAATGGTCCCTTTGACACAACTGGTCCATGCTAACCAAGGTTCCTGTCTAAGCTAGTCCCATTTGCCTGTATTTGGCCCAAACCCCTTTAAGCCTTTTCTATCTATGTACTTTTAAAGTATGGCATTGTGGCATGGTGGTAGAGCTTCTGTTGATCTTGACCTTAAGAGCTGCCTGTTTGTGTGGAATATGCAAGATCTCCTTGTTACTATATGGGTTTCCTCAGGGTAGTCTGGTTTCTTACCATGTTGCTGTGATGTGCATTTTGATGGGTTAATTGGCCGTTGTAAATTGCTCCCTTGTGTGTGGGTGTGGGGTAGGATCTGGAGGGGGTTGGTGGGAATGTGCAGAGAATGAAATGGAATCAGTGTAAGTGAGTGGTTGATGATCAGCATGGACTTGATGAGCTGAAGGTTCTGTTTCCAATGCTGCACCGGTCTAGAGAATGGGTTTCCAGCCTTTTTTATGCCATGGACCCCTACTATTAACAAAAGGGTCCATGGTCCCCAGGTTGGGAACACCCTGCTCTGGAGTAATCCCTGGTTGCTTTCTGAGGAAACGTTGGTCAGGTAAGCTTGCATCTGTTGGCATTTCAAAATATGAGAGGTGACTCAATGGAAATGCATAAATGCTTGAAGGGTCCTGAGAAGGTGGTGCAATGTACAGTTGGAGATAACTGATTAAAAATAAAGGGGTCACCCTTAAGACAGATTGCAAAACTTTTCTTCTCAAGGGATGGTGAATGTGTTTTGGTACTAAGGCCAATGGAACTGAGTTGTAATGTGGTAAGATTTTTGATGAGCAAAGTGGTGAAATATTTCAGTGAGAAGATTGGATGTGGAACTGAAATGAGAACCAGATCAGCCATGGTTCCACTAACCAGTAGAACAAGCTCGAGCGGCAGAATGACTTTCCGTGCTTCTCATTCTACACGCAGTGGCCACTCTGTGTTTGTGATCCTCTGCTGCTGTAGCCCATCCACTTCAAGGTTCGACACGTTGTGCATTCAGAGATGCTCTTCTGCACACCACTGCTGTAATGTGTGGTTAATTGAGTTACTGCCACCTTCCTGTCTTGAACCGGTCTGGCCATGGACCTTCTCATTAACAAGGTGCTATCACCCACAGAACCACCGCTTCCTTGATGTTTTTTTGTTTTTCACACCATTCTCTGTAACTTCTAGAGACTTGTGCGTGAAAATCCCAGATCAGCATTTTCTGAGATACTCAATCTCCCCAGCTAGTACCATCAATTATCAATGGTTGTCTAAATTATCTTAAAAGATCACATTTCTTCCCCATTGATCTGAACAACATCTGAACTTTCATATGAAGAAAGACAGGATCGACTAGGCTTATACTCGCTGGAATTTAGAAGATTGATGGGGGGATCTTATTGAAACGTATAAAATTCTCAAGGGATTGGACAGGCTAGATGCAGGAAGATTGTTCCCGATGTTGTGGAAGTCCAGAATGAGGGGTCACAGTTTAAGGATAAAGGGGAAGCCTTTTAGGACCGAGATGAGGAAAAAACTTCTTCACACAGAGAGTGGTGAATCTGTGGAATTCTCTGCCACAGGAAACAGTTGAGGCCAGTTCATTGGCTATATTTAAGAGGGAGTTAGGTATGGCCCTTGTGGCTAACGGGATTGGGGGTATAGAGAGAAAGCAGGTACAGGGTTCTGAGTTGGATGATCAGCTATGATCATACTGAATGGCAGTGCAGGCTCGAAGGGCTGAATGGCCTACTCCAGCTATTTTCTATGTTTCTGTGAACTGCTTGACCATGTCTGCATGCGTTCACGCATTGAGTTGTTGCCACATGATATTTACATTAGCGAGCAGTGTACACATGTGCTTAATAAAATGGCCACTGAGTGTATCTGCTGACTGATTTAGCATCTTTGAAATTGACAAGCCTGTTCCCATTACAAAACTTGCAAAACAAATAATGAGTAACCCTAGATCTGGGTTTGCATAGAATTTGTGGCCTTAAAAAGAAACAGATTTATTGGAGTTGCGAGATGGGATGAAGTTTTTCCATTCAGTGAAACATTATCTTGACTCCATCTACGTCACTTTGTTTCCTGTCACAGGAAACGTATTCTCAAATATCTTGAGAAAGCAAACATAACAGCTTCCCTCAAAAGATTATAGCTGGGAGCTTAATATCCAAAGATACACACTGTATCGAAAGAACAGACAGGTTTGTGGAAAGAGTGATTTAAAAAAATGAAATCAAAAGCATTAGAAAGAGATGATATAGGGTTGGAAGGTGTAGAATCATTGTGGGTAGAGCAAAGAAGCTTCTGGGGTAACAAGACCTCGATGGGAGTTATATACAGACTCTGAACAGTAGCAAAGATATGGTCTACAAATTACAATGGGAGTTAGGAAATGCATGTCAAAAAGGCAATGTTACGATAGTCAGTATTAAGGTAGATTGGGAAATTCAGGTTGGTGCTGGATCACAAGAGAGGAATTTATAAAATGTCTATGGCTTTTTAGAGCAGCTGGTGATAGAGCACACCAGGGGATCAGCAACTCTAGATTGAGTGTTGTGCAATGAACTGGAATTGATTAGAGAGCTTAAGTAAAAGGAACCCTTCGGAAACCATATGAATAATATGATAGAATTCACCCTGCAATTTGAGAAGGACAAGCTAGTCAGATGTATCAGTATTACAGTGGAGTAAAGTGAATCACAGAAGCATGAGAGAAGAACTGGCCAAAATTGATTGGAAAGAAACACTAGCAGTGATGACGAGAGAGCAGCAATGCCTGGAGTTTCTGGGAGCAATTTGGGAGGTGCATGATAGATACATCCCAAGGAGGACGAATATTCTGAAGGCAGGATGATGTAACTGTGGCTGACAAGGGAAGTCAAAGCCAACGTATAAGCCAAGGAGAGCAAAAATAAAGCAAAATTTATTGGAAAGTTCCAGGGTTGAAAAGCTTTTAAAAACCAACAGAAGACAATGAAAAAAGTAATAAAGAAGGAAAAGATGGAATACAAAAGTAAGCTAGCCGAAGATATTAAGGAGGACACCAAAAATATTTCTTCACATATATTGTGTAAAAGAAAGGCGAGAGTAGATGTCAGACCACTGGAAAATGATGCTGGAGAGGTCGTGATAGAGGACAAGGAAATGGCAGACGAACTGAATATGTATTTTGCATCAATCTTCACTGTGGAAAACACTAGTTTAAGAGTGTCGGGGTGGAAGTGAGTGAAGCTTCCATTACTCAGGAGAAGGTGCTTTGGAAACAGAAAGGTCTGAAGGTCTAAGCTACACACATCAAAGTTGCTGGTGAACGCAGCAGGCCAGGCAGCATCTCTAGGAAGAGTTGGCCCGAAATGTCGACTGTACCTCTTCCTAGAGATGCTGCCTGGCCTGCTGTGTTCACCAGCAACTTTGATGTGTGTTGATTGAATTTCCAGCATCTGCAGAATCCCTCGTGTAAGGTGTGAAGGTCGTTTAGTCACCTGTGTTATCTACCCCAGGGTTCTGAAAGAAGTGGCTGAAGAGATTGTGGAACATTAGTAATGGCATTGGACAACAAAGAATTTGCTGCTGTATATTTTTGGGTATATCTTAAGGATTTTGGACTGCTAATCATGAAAATCACCATGAAAAGTCCCCACCACTTTTGGCAGTCTTGTTGAAATACATCCAGTACAGCAACTACAACTGGAACATCTGTGGTGATCTGAAAGTGGTGGTGCTGCTACGAGGAATGCAGCTCAGAGACACCGAGGGCTGTTGTTACATTTGTGAATGGGACAGAATCTCATTACATTAAAAAGGGTTGGCCACTCCATAAGCAATTGGTTCCAGGGTGGAAAAGTGTGGCAGATAAGCTATTTGTGGACCCAACAAAGATATTTTTCTCTCTTCTTCATGTAAAACTGGGGCTTTTGAAAAGTTTTGTGAATGTGATGACGAAGAAAGATGAAGGATTTACATATTTGTGACAGATGTGTCCCAGAATTAACTGCTGCCAAGATTGAGGAAGGTATTTTTGTTGGTCCACAAATCAAGGAGGTCATCAATGAGAGGCATTTTGAAGAATTTCTAGTGGGACTGGAGAAAATCACATGGAAGGCATTCAAGGATGTATTTAAATTTTTCTTGGCAACAACAGAGCATCAAACTATGTGCAGCTGGTTGACAACATGCTTCAAGCATACAAAACCATGAAGTGCAACGTGTCACTAAAGATACATTTTCTGCATTCCCATTTAGACTACTTCCCTGCAAATCTTGGCACTGTCAGTAATAAGCATGCTGAGAGATTTCACCAGAACAGTGCCGTCATGGAGAAACGATACCAGGGTAACTGGAATCCATCAATGCGGGCTGATTATTGTTGGATACTTAAGCGAGAAGCCTCAGCCACTGAGTAAAAAACATTTTTAGTTCAGTTGAACTATTGCAAAGCGTCTACACTGTTATGTAATTAAATGCACTTTATTAAATAAAAGTTACTTTCTTGTTTTTCCAGATTTCTGTGTGATGCAATTAGTTTGAACTTATATTTGTACTCAGCTTCAAGTGGTCTATTATAATCACAAATGAATTCTGAGGAAGCAACACTTTTAAGAATATTTGCTGTCCAGTGTATTTTTCAAGAATCAATGGATTCTGGAGGAATGGAAAATTGCAAATGTCACTCCGCTCTTCAGGAAGGGAGAGAGGCAAAAGAAAGGAATTTATAGGAGAGTTACTCTGACCTCAGTGGTTGGGAAAATATTGGAGTCGATTGTTAAGGATATGGTTTCAGGGTACTTGGAGGCACATGATAAAATAGGCCAAAGTCAGAATGGTTTTCTTAAGGGAAAATCTTGTCTGACAAAATCTGTTGGAACTCCTTGAAAAAATAACAAACAGGACAGACAAAAGAGAATCAGTGGATGTTGTGTACTTGGATCTTTAGAAGGCCTCGGACAAGGTGCCACAAATGAGGCTGCTTAATGAGTTAAGAGCCCGTGTCATTATAGGAAAGATCGAGCATGGAGTTCAAGCAGTGGTTGACTGGCAGGAAGCAAAGAGTGGGAATAAAGAGAGCCTTTTTTGGTTGGCTGCTGGTAATTAGTGGTATTCCACAGGGGTCTGTGTTGGGACTGCTTCTTTCAGTGTTACATGTCAGTGATTTAAATGATGAAATTGTTCGCTTTGTGGCGAAGTTTGTGGATGATACGAAGATAGCAGAGGGGCAGGTGGTGTTGAGGAATCAGAAAGGATACAGGAGGACTCATTAGGTGAATGGGTAAAGAAGTGGCAGATGGAATGCAGTGTCAAGAGGTGTATGGTAATGTACTTTGTAGAAGAAATAGAAGCATAGACTATTTTCTAAGTAGTGAGAAAGTTAAAACATCTGAGGTACAAAAGGACTTGGGAGTCGTTGTGCAGGATTTGCAGGTTGAATCTGTGGTGAGGAAGACAAATGTGATGTTAGCATTCATTTCAAGAGGACAAATATAAAAGCAAGGATGTAATGTTGAGGCTTTATAAGGTATACATGAAGCCTCACTTGGAGTACTATGAACAGTTTTGGGCTCCCTGTCTAAGAAACAATGTGCTGACATTGGAAGGGTTCAAAGGAGGTTCCCAAAAATGATTCCAGGTTTGAACGGCTTATCATAGGAGGAGTGTTTGATGGCTCTGGGCCTGTACTTGCTGAAATTCAGAAGAATGAGGGCGGTCTCATTGAAACCTATTGAATGTTGAAAGGCCTCGATAGAGTGGATGTGGAGAAGGTGTTTCCTTTGGTGGGGGGAGTCTTAAGACCAGAGAACACAGCCTCAGAGTAGAGAGATATCCATTTAGAATGGAGATGAGGAGGAATTTCTTTAGCCGGAGAGAGGTAATCAGTGGAATTCGTTGCCACAGGCGGCTATGGAGGCCATGTCATTGGGTATATTTAAGACAGAGGTTAATAGATTCTTGATTAGTCTCAGGGCATGACAGGATACAGTGAGAAGGCAGGAGATTGGGGCTGAGAGGGAATTGGATCAGCCATGATGAAATGGCAGAGAGAACTCGATGGGCCAAATGGCCTAATTCTGCTCCTATATCTTATGGTAGTAGTATTCGATGCTGACTCAGTCTGAGGGCACACACTTTTATTGGACATTCCGCATGCGATGGGTCTGAAGGATTGCGTTTCCTGAGCAGCAATGATTGGAGTGAATCCACCGAACTTGTCACGTGTTCATTGGGGTGAAGGTTGCAGAGAGGGAGTCAGCAATTGATTAAAAGGTGATCTTCCGAGCTTAACAATAGAGTCCTGGAGATATGCAGCACAGAAACAGGTCCCTCACCCTGTTGGGTCCACACTAATCTTAGATTAGTCCCTTTAATCATCATTTTTATAGGAATTCATTTGAAGTTTTGTAGTCTGTTAATTACAACTCTTTGTACACCCGCCCCGCATCCCAACTGCCATCTCCACCACCAATAGCGGATGGTCTAATTGGCTAATTGATCAGATACCTGTTTGCGTAGTGGGGACGTTAGATGTTAAAATTTACCCCTAGGGTTCAGAGAGGCAACAGGGAGATGACAGGGCAGGATGCAGCCAGCAGCACTTCATAAGAATCTCTTGAAAGTACATTTCAGATTATAACAGCTCGAGAGCTGCAGGCTGATAGCACCAAAGACCCAGGTCTGACCCGATCTCGGGTACTGTCTGTCTGGAGTTTGCATGTTCTGCTAATAGGATTTCCCCTTGTGCTGCACTTTCCTCCCATATCCCAAAATCGTGCGGGTTAGTAATCTAATTTGACAACTAATTGCCCCTAGTGCACATGCATGGTAGAATCTGGGTGGAGTTGATGAGGGTGTGGGAAGAACTAAAAAGGGAATTAACGTAGGACTATTGTAAATGAGTGGTTGATGTTGGCAAACTTTGTGGGCTGAAAGGTTTGTTTGTGCTCTTTCTCTGTATTTCTCTGTCTACTCATCTTGGCATCCAAAATCTGTATTCTCCACTTACTAACCCCTGCCCATGGACAAATGGATGCATTTTTTAATCTCCAAAATCTCTTAATAATTTTGGCTTCACCTCTTAAACTTCCTCATAAGGAGAAAAATCACAGCCTTTCTAAACTCTCCATTATGGTAAGTGCCTTCTCCACATTATTCATGGCCTTGACATTCTGCAGTTGACTGGTGTCTGACAGTCAGCCAAGATTTTGTGGCTGATATCTGACTGATCTTGTTGACCTGCTGAAGCCCAGAGGGTGTAAGAGGGTGTAAATAATGTGTGTTACAATCTGACTAGTGGTCTAGAGTGTGCAGGGAGAAACTATGGTCCCTATCCAATTTGTCTACTTTAGCTCAAGGTAAAATATAAGAGTTTTGCTGAAATATTCTGTATGAAATCTACAAACATTTGTAGATGTAACATCATAAAATATAAACTGTGTATTTCCTTACAATTTCACATCATCCGATTCTTACCAATCTTAGCAAAACTCTCTCATTCTCTCATCTTACCAATCTTATCTCTGCTTATCTCTGCACAGGGAGTGATTGAGATAGAATCCCATTACTCTTTATGTGAATCTTAACCACAAATACTGATAATGAAAAAAATTATGTTTCCTCTCTGATATTTACTGTGCTGATAAGTACAGTACTTTCATAGTTTCTGTATTCAAGTAAAACAGTGAAAAGTTTATCGTGGTCAAACATTGTAGACCAGTCCAAGTATAATAGATGAAAGGTGATTCTGTATGGTTATCTGCAACATTACAAGCATTTTGTAATATATAAACATGGCTGTTAAATGCAGAACTGAGTTGAATGAGCAATAAGAAGAATTTGGGACCTTTAAAGGAAATATTGCCCTAGTAGCCTCATTGGATTCTCAATACAGAATGTCCTTTGGTGTCTATTGTTGTAGCTGCTGTTTTAACTCTACTTATACTGATACTTGATCCTTCTCTTTGATCCACACCTTTTTATATGCTCCTACTTACCTTTACAGTTATAACAAATTCACCAAAAGACAGCTATTACAAAACAATTCAAAGTTTTCAAAGGCACATTTAATGTCAGAGAAATGTATACAATATACATCCTGAAGTTCTTTTCCTTTGCAAACATCCAGGAAAACAGAATGCCCCAAAGAATGAATGACAGTTAAATGTGAGAACCCCAAAGCCCACCCCAGCTCCCCCCTCCCACGCTTAAGCAGCGGCAAAGCATCGATTCCCCCCTCCCTCACCAGCAAAAGAAGCATCGGTGCCCTCCACCGAGCACTCAAGCGTGCATTAAAGTAACACAAAGACACAGACTTGCAGTACCCCAAAGACTACTCAGTAGTTTGACATAACACAGACTCTCTCTCCCTCTCCCTAATAACGGAAAAAAAGGTGTCCCCATTTTATAGTTTAATAACATTGTGTGTGAAAATATTTCCTCCAATTTACCTTTCTAAACTAATTGTATTTTTCTTTTGCCTTTTGATACCGGATAGTAATTAAAAACCTGATACTATTTATATTTCCTGAATCTTTACTACAAGTATGATTGCAATTTTATGTGGTGTTTCACAAATTGCTTTTTAGTAACTCTTTCTAAAAATCTGTCTCTGTTTTATTCATTTATTTATATCAGAGTATTCCATTTATCTATGTACAGATTTATTTCTGCTGGAGTATTAACTAATATATTCAGCTTTTACAAGTTCTCACTGACTAAATTTTTAAAGAGTCAAAGTACATTTATTATCAAAGTATGTATAAATTATACACCTTGAAATTTGGTTGCTTACAGCCAGGCAGAAAGCAAGAAATCCCAATAACCCAATTTAAAAACAGACCAAACCCCACTGTGCGGATAAAGATCTTGTAGAGATATTCAAAAAAATTAAGTTGAAGTTTTAGTTTTCTATTTCGCCTTTGGCACGTCTTGTGCAATGGTGTAACGTCTTTGTAAGATCTCCTGGCTATGAATTATCTGGTGTGAAATAGGAAATTGATTTTCCCATGATTCCATTACAGTGCGGAAACAGGTCACTCGGCCCAATAGTATCAAATTTTTTATTAAAGAGTCTGCATGAGATCCAACTATCTTACCTTCTCAAACCTCATCAGCATAATGTCCTATTCCCTCCCCACCATAGTTGAGCAGTCCTGCAAGTGGATCCATGCTGTTAGATTCACGTGGCCATGTAATTGAATGATTCATATTCATTGATGTACAAACAATATGTGGTGTATTACTCTGTTCTGATGTGCAGCTGTGTGTATCGTGTGTATTCCTTAAACAAGTAAAGCAGATTCAGGATCAGTTTACTATCACTGACAGATACTTAGAATTTAGACTTTATACTTTATTGTTGCCAAACAATTGATACTAGAACGTACAATCATCACAGCGATATTTGTTTCTGTGCTTCCTGCTCCCTGGATTACAAATATTAAATAGTAAAAATTGGTAAATATTAAAAAATTAAATTATAAATCATAAATAGAAAATAGAAAAATGGAAAGTAAGGTAGTGCAAAAAAACCGAGGCAGGTCCAGATATTTGGAGGGTATGGCCCAGATCCGGGTCAGGATCCGTTCAGCAGTCTTGTCACAGTTGGAAAGAAGCTGTTCCCAAATCTGGCTGTACGAGTCTTCAAGCTCCTGAGCCTTCTCCCGGAGGGAAGAGGGACAAAAAGTGTGTTGGCTGGGTGGGTTGTGTCCTTGATTATCCTGGCAAATGCGGTGAAGCTTGTTGTTTTGTGACAGCAGTATAACACATTTATTCATTATGTGCTGTGTCATATGATGTGGGCGATCATAGTCTATGACCATGATTGTTCTTGGCAAGTTTTTCTACAGAAGTGATTTGCCATTGTCTTCTTCTGGGAAGTGTCTTATAAGACAGGTGACCTCAGCCATTATCAATATTGTCTGCCTGGCTGCAGTGGTTGCATAACCAGGACTTGTGATGTGCACCAGCTGCTCATACGACCATCCACCACCTGCTCCCGTGGTTTCACGTGACACTGATCGGGGTGGGGCTAAGCAGGTGTTATTACACCTTGCCCAAGGGTGACCTGCAGGCAGGCAGAAAGAAGGAGTACCTTACAGTTCCTTTGGTAGAGATATATTTCCACCCTGCCACCAAGCGATATAATTACAGTAAAAATAATCAAATAATAATCAAATATGAAAGAAGAATGGTGAGGCCGTGTTCATAGACCATTCAGAAATCTGATGGCCTAAAACGCGGAGTGTGGGTCTTCAGGCTGCTGTACCTCCTTCCCGATGAGAGTAATGAGAAGGAGGCATATTCCAAATATTGAGGGTCCGGAATGATGGATGCTGCCTTCTGTAGGCATTACCTTTTGAAGATGTCCTCAGTGGTGGGGAGACGTGTGTCCATGCTGGAGCTGGCTGAGTTTAAAAACTCCTGCAGCCTCTTTTGATCCTGAGCATTGGAGCTTCCATCGCAGGCAGCACTGCAACCTATCAAATGCCACTGTATTTCTGTATACATTTGCTAGAATCTTTGGTGACTAAATTTTCACTGACTCCTTACGAAGTATAGCCACTGGTGGGCCTTCTTCAGGATTGCATCAATATGTTGGGCCCAGTTAGATCCTCTGAGACGTTGACACCCAGCAACTGGAAGCTGCTCACCCTATTCACTGCCGATCACTCAGTGAGAGTTGGTGCGTGCTCTTCTGACTTCCCCTTCCTGCAGTCCACTGTCACATCCTTGGCCTTGGTCACAGTGAGCGCGAGGCTGTGACATCACTTGACCACTGGATCTGCCTCCCTCGGTTCACCTTCTCGTCGCTACCTAAGATTTTCTGTCATCAACAGCAGCAGATTTATTGATGTCATTTGGGTCGTGCCTAGCTGCAGAGTCATAAGTGTAGAGAGAGCAGAGCAGTTGGCTAAGCACGCATCCTTGAGGTGTGTTGATTGTCAGTGAGATGTTAAACACAAGAGATTCCGCAGATGTTGGAAATCCCCAGTAACACATACAAAATACTGGAAGAACTTAGCAGATCGAGCAGCCTCTAAGGAAAGGAATAAGCAGTCGATGTTTCGGGCTGAGACCCTTTATCACCTTCCCATAGAGGAGGATGTGCACTGACAGTGATCTCCCAATCAGGAAAAGTAATTGTAAATAGCTCAAAGAAGTCTACCAGTTGGCAGGTGATTGGAAATTATTATCTGTGGATTAGGGAAACCCTTTGGCACTGAAGGTGAAAATTCAAGTGTGACCTTGTTTTGTATTTACTATATAAATAATCTCTGTCTGTGTTCCCAATGAAACAGGTGGCACTCTGCATTACAGATTCTGCAGCGTTTGATTAATTAATCTGCTATTAGAGATAGCATCCAGGAAGTAGATGAACTGATTAGAAATGATAGGGCTTAGCAAGGGCAAGCAGAATGTTTCCATCTGCAATATATTCTGGAATGAAAGGAAGCACCTGAAAGATGCAGACACAACTATTGGACAAATTTTACCTACGCTCCATCCACCAGAAAAAGCGGGATCTCCCAGTGGTTACCCGTTGTAATTCCACTTCCTATTCCAACATGTCAGTCCATGGCTTCCTCTACTGTCGCCATGAGGCCACACTCAGGTTGGAGGAGCAACACCTCGTATTCTGAATGGGTAGCCTCCAACCTGATGGCATGAACATTGACTTCTCAAACTTCTGGAAATGCACCCCTTCCCCTTCACCATTCCCCAATCCCATTTCTCTCTCTCACCTTATCTCCTCACCTGCCCATCACTTCCCTCTGGTGCTCCTCCCCCCTTTTCTTTCTTCCATGGCCTTCTGTCCTCTTCTATCAGATTCCCCCTTCTCCAGGCCAGTATCTCTTTTACCAATCAACTTCCCAGCTCTTCACACCTCCCCACTCCCAGTTTCACCTATCGCCTTGTGTTTCTTCTTCCCCTCCCCCGACTTTCTTACTCTGATTTCTCATCTTTTTTTCTCCAGTCCTGATGAAGGGTCTGGGTCTGAAACATCGACTGTTTACTCTTCCGTAGATGCTGCCTGGCCTGCTGAGTTGCTCCAGCATCTTGTGTGTGCTGCTGGGATTTCCAACATCTGCAGATTTTCTCTTGCTTGTGATGTGACTGCAATTCAAGTGGGTTAAACTGAAAATAAGGTTAAATGGATTGGAACTGAGATTTAGTGGGATGAAACAAATCTAGAGTAACTGGTTGGATAAAACATCAGGTCAATCAGTAGGGGGAAGTATTTTAAGTTGAAAGTCATTGTGCTGTCTGACGGTTAAAAAACTGATATATCAGATACTGTGTGATGTAATTTTGAAGGGGTACTATTTGGCAAATGTAGTTCTTTGAGATGTAGTGTATAACTACTCATTAGGTGACCAGGCTATATGAGGTGGCTCTGAAATGTGCCAATTAGGAAAGACCCATGTTGACGAGTGGACTCAGCTCAATATCAGTGGCAGTGCTGTGGCTGCTTGTCCTATCAACAGATCTGTCAGTATGTCTGCAGCAATGGTTTACTACTAATTGGGAAGCCCCCCAATCCCTACCAAATGCTACAGATATGAAGACTGAATTAACCTCAGTTGAGTTTAAGACTGAATTGAGTACCTAGACAGTATTTCCACGTCAGGAATGTTCTCCTAGATCCAATAATGGCTGGTCTAAGGAGCTGAAAGCAAGAAGGGATCATGATTCCTAATGGAAAATACAGATAATATATTCAAGAACAAATTGAAGGTCGACTTGTAACAGCATTTTTCAGGAAGAAGCCATATCAACAACACTTAATCAAGAGAGGGTTGTTTTACTAGAAGCATACTTAGTATCAACTATTAAATCAACACACTTTGTAACACCCAGTCCTCTTGTGTAAGTGGTGGAAAGACCTTGGAGTTCAGAAGGTGAGATACTCTCTACCAGGGACGCAGTTTATAAACCTACAGGATTTATGTGGTGGGTCCAGTTGAGTTTCTGGTCAGCAGTAACCCCCAGGTTGGTGGTGGGTGACTTGTAGTAGTAATGCTGGTGAATCCTGAGATCTATGGGTTAGATTCTGTTGCTGGTGATGGCCATGGCCTGGAACTTTTGTGATACTAACGTCACTTCTTGATGATCAGGGCAGGCCTGCAGATTGCCCAGGATTCGCAGCATGAAATGTGGTCTACTTCACTTGCTGAAGGAGTCGAGCAAAGTGGAGTGTTGCACCATCATCAGCGAATATCTACACTTTTGGCCTTTGGTAGAAGGAAGCCCATTGATGAAGCAGCTAGAGATGGTTGGTGTCTTTTACACTCTCCTAATGAAGTCCTGCAGTGATATCTTGGGGCTGATTGACTTCCAACAACTACAACCATTTTCTCATTTCCTGGGCATGACTCTAATCATTGGAGTGTTCCTTTTGTTGAGTACTCTTTGGCTTTGGATTCTTGGCCCCACACTTGGTCAAATGCTGCCATTAGGTCAAAGTGAGGTACAGCACTGTGCCTCTGGAATTCAGCTATCTGATCTTACTCACCAATAACTGTGGTGAAATCCAAAATGGGTTATTGGTGAGTAAGTTCTGATCTATGGCATTCTTGTCAACCACTTCCAACACTCTGTGATGATAGGAGGGACACTGACTGGTTGGTAATTAGTTGTATTGGATTTACTCTGTTTTTGGTAAACAGTGTATGTTTGGGCAATATTCCACATTATTGACAAATGCTAGTGTTCTAACTATACTGGAACTGTTACGACATGCACCCGTCCCTGCCAGCTTCCGGGGTTCAGACACTCTATCTCCCCGGAGTGTGGATAGCTGGCTTGGCCCCTTTAAAGATTCAGGACGGTCCTGCTAATTGGCATTCGTGTTTTGGGCGCCAAGGATTGAGCATTTAAGGAGCGCCTGAACTGAGGTACAGTGCTCAGTCAGAAGCCTACGTGTGAATCTGTCTAGTGTTTGTTTGGTGCTCTGATTATTGATCCAGTATGAAACTGTGTTTCGATCCCAGCCTCAGATTCTCCAGCATTTGGGTCCAAGCCATCCTCATCGAGGACTCTCATCACAGTAACAGGATAAGTATACACATGGCTAATTCTGGTACGTGGGTTTTTAGCATTGCAGTCAGGAGGTTCTATGGTTCTATGGCGCTATGGCTTCTGCTGATCTTGTGCTCCCAGTTGCTTCTTGATATCTGAATTGTGAGCAGTTTTGGGCATCTTATTTAACAAAGGTTTCAGAGGAGGTTCAGGAGAATGATTCCAGGAATGAAAGGGTTAACATGTGAGCGGCAGTTGAAAGCTCTGGGACTGTACTTGCTGGAATTTAGAAGAATGGAGGGTGGGAGATCTCATTGAAACCTATCAGATGATGAAAGGCCTAGGTTGAGTGGATATGAAGAGGATGTTTCCTGTGGTGGGGTCTAGGACCAGAGGGCGCAGGCACAAAATAGAAGGATGTCCATTTAGAACAGAGCTGAGGAGGAATTTCTTTAGCCAGAAGGTGATGAGTTCTGTGGAATTTGTTGCCACAGGTGGCTGTGGAAGCCAGGTCATTGGGTGCACTTAAGGTGGAGGCTGATAGGTTCTTGGTTAGTCAGGGCATGAAAGGTTATGGGGAGAAGGCAGGAGATTGGGGTTGAGAGGAAAATGGATCAGCCATGATGAAATGGTGGAGCAGACTTGATGGACCGAATGGCCTAATTCTGCTCCTATGCCTTAAGGTCGTCTATCATGGCTATGTCAGCCTATTGCAAGTGCTTCAACTTTGTCTTTAACATTCATGCAGCAGTCATCCTTTCATCACCTGTTTAACTATCCACTGCCATTTATAACTAGATATGTCGAGGCTGCAGAGCTTTGAGCTGTTGGTTGCTGTATTTCACACCTCTTGTCTATTGCTGTTGTAGCAGCATCAAGTCTTGTTCCAACTTTGAATTGAGTTGAAAATAATGGCAGAGTGAGGGAAATGCCGGGCTATCAAGGTTGGAGTTTGTGGTGGTGGACATTCCTGATGCTGTTATTGGTGCAGAAGTCTCCGTAGATGCCCAGTTTTAAGCTCCAGCCCTGTTCCATCCCAAGTGGAGTGATTGTTGCTACCCTCGTATGAAGATGGGATTTTGTCTTTTCAGTCACTGTGTGGTGATCAGGAGCGGATGTATTTATTACTCCTGGCAAATTTTTCTACGGAAGTGGTTTGCCATTGCCTTCTCTTGGGCAGTGTCTTTACAAGACTGGTGACCCCAGCCATTATTAGTACTCTTCAGGGATTGTCTGCCTGGAGTCAGTGGTCGCGTAACCAGGGCTTGCGATCTGCAGCATCTGCTCATACGACCATCCACCACCTGCTCCCATGGCTTCAAGGTGACCCTGACCGAGGGTGCTAAGCAAGTGCTACACCTTGCCCAAAGGTAACCTGCAGGCTGGTAGAGGACAGGAGCACCTTGCATCTCCTTCGGAAGAGGTGTATCTCCACCCAGTGAAAATAGTGTTGCATCCTAATATAGCAAGGAACGTCACACATATGCACTGCTCATTTTAATACCCCATCTGTAATTTTTTTTTATGGTTCGAGTTTTGTTTTCGATTACAGTACAGTTTTTAGCATACTCAGGTATTATTGCTCTGCACAGAATCAGTTTTAACCTGCCGGCGAGATGACAGCCACGAGCTGGGTCCCCAGTATCTGCTAATCTGTTTGCTATTGCTTTAATTGAAGTGATTATTTCCATCAACTCATTTTACATTGATATGAATCTGTTTGCATTCTGTTATTTATTACCTCACCAGGAGGCCATTCAGCCTCTTGAGTCCATGGAGGTTCCCAGCAGGACAGTTCTGTGGAATTTGTCTGTTGTACGTGTCCATCATCTCCTCTTTGATTTCTCAGTTTGCCCCTGACCTACGCCAATGAGTAACTTAGTCGCTAGCACTTCTTTGGAATGTTGGAGGATATTGGAACACTTGGAAGAAAATTCTTGCAATTATAGGGAGAACGTGCGACTCCATATAGACTGCAGCCTGCATTAGGATCGAACCAGGAGACGGAGGGTAGCACAGTGTAATTACTGTGTAACCATGCTGCCTGGTTAGACTGCAACCTGTGGACTGCTTCTGAATTGCTGTAATTTACAATGAGGTTATTGTAGTGTATTTAATATTTCAGTAATATTTGAGTAATATTGTAAATACATTGTTCGATTAGGCATTCTTTGTTTAAATAATTCATTATGGGTTATATGTATGAAGTATGTCAATGCCATACGTTATCACGCCGGCACGTCATATGTGAGAGCCTCACTAAACAAAAGGACAGGGAAACTAAATAGACAAGTATCCTGGTTCTCGTGTTTTTCTTTCAGTTAGTTTCTGGAGTTACAAAACATAAAACTTATCTGCTCTGGATTCCACCTACAATGGGAGATAAATCAATATCTTTATGACTAGATTTAATCTTTTTTTCATAACATGACTAATATGTCCTCCCCAGCTTACAAATACATGACATACTGTATATACAGATTATACATTATGTACTGTTGGATTGGGGCGTAGAATGTTAGTTTTCTCATTGTTTAACTTTCTTATGCTTCCTTGTATTTTTATAGGATCACCTTTATCAATGTGGTTGTTCAGTAAATTCTCTTAGTAGCGGCCTGCATTTGCCTTAGTATTTTTCTGGTGTCGTCTTGGTTTCAGTGTCAGTGTCATATTACCTGAATCTGGCTTTCTGATTGGTTAATGTTATCAATGGAATTTTCTGTTATCAGTAGTCTGGTATGAGAAGACCGCATTATTTTTAGTTTTTCTTTCCATTATCTTTTTTCTCTCTCTGTTCTTCTCTTTGCCCTTGTAACACAGTCAGAACAATTCAAAGCAGCAAGTTTTATACCTCTTTCTTGATTTCCGAAGAACCTTCGGGCTGAGATCCAGTAATACGAACAAGTGTTTGGGAGACCAGTGGGAGGGGTTTGCCATGTATTGGGGGAGGTGGGGCTGCAAGCACCTTCCGCTGGGTGGGAACGCCACAGGCTGCATCTCCAACTTGTGAACCGTGAGGGTTGCGAATGAACGCGGTGTAACCGGTGCACGACTTCTAATCTTGCAACATGTGGATCTCTTGAGGACTGGTAGTGCTAAAATTAATTATTTCTTAGACGTAGAATCAAAATTGGTTATACTCAGCTGTTCCTGGTTAACTGCATGCACTACTCAGAATTGGGCTTGGTGAAATTTTTATCCTGATGTTTGTAACAAATAACTTGAACGTGTCATTTATTCTTTTTCAGGCAAACATTTTGTACTATTATCGCTCAGATCACTGAAGAGACCCAGCCGGGTTTTGAAACCGCACTGAAATCCCATTCAGTGTCTGAAAATTCTGATGTCAAGTTTACCTGCATCGTTACAGGTATGGGAACTTAACTGTTCCTCCTAAGGGGATTTGATGCCTTTGTTGGTCTTCTTGCCGATGAACAAGCCTCCTTCTGGTAACAAATGAGTTCTGTTTTTATAGAGGTCTCCAACTTGATTTTGGTCAGAAATTACACAAAAATCACTCGATATGGTTACCAGACCCCCATAGTATTGTCATAAATAGAATCAAAAGTACATTGAGACTGATAAGAAAGAACAATTTCTAAAAGTGGAGAAAGAGAGCAAACTAGTTCTGCAAACTAGGAATGAACGTAAGTATAGATGTCGGACTTTAGAACTTAATAATATTCTGGGAGTTTGTTCATATGTAGGGGGTGCAAGTAAGTCGGGTGTTCTTAACCCAGGTGGCCTGTATGTTTACTGCATCCAAACCATTATCTTCTTCGTCTTATTGCCTGATACGCCACTGGTGTTTAGGGCAGCAATGAAGGTCCTCTATCTCTGGTGGTGTTCAGGGCTTCCTTCTTTGTGTCAGTAGCTTCCTCTTGGTTTTCACTACTGTCAGTCTTGCAAGTGCTGAGTGGAGACGCAGGAATACGGTCGCACTCCGATGTAGAGGGATTCTTCACCGCTGTTTCCATAACAATTTTGTTCTATCAGTAAGGGTTGTAAGGGCTGAGACCCGGAGGACTGGTGTGGACCACTTTTAGTCTGTCCTCCAACCTGTCTGGCATGGGTGACCCTACCAAGAGCTAAAGCGCAAAGCCCTGACTCCAGCCAACGTAGCTCTCAGGGTCATTGAGTCATGCAAGCCTCCAAACCCAGACAAGGTTGTGGTTCTCTTGGAGGCAAACCATCATGCAACTATAATATTGGAGACCCAACAAGGGTCTTGATATTGGTCTTGAGTGCAATGCCTAACAAGACAATGCAAGATTGAATCCTCGGGGGACACCAGGCTGGAGTAATACTGTATATTGGGAGATCCAGGCTTTGTTTCTTGTTTCACTATTATTAAAGCAAGCTCAAATCCTGAGGGTATGCATTTAAGGAGAGAGATCAACAAATAATTTGGCTTTAAGAAGTAGGTAAAATTTCACTGGACTTCTAAATATGAAAATCAATCTTCTGCTTTGCTTTGCACACATTTCATTGATACTGAATTGTAACTTGCAGCTACTTTGGGAGTTTTTGAGTATTCCCACTGGTGTTAGCAGCCTTTTGCAACCAAAAGATCAGCTGATACAAAACAAGCTCAGAGATTTTATTGTTATATGTATTTACCGTGGGAACCATCAGGAACTTACAAGCAGCCAGACTGAGCTCCTGCCCAGAGGCTGAGATTAATATTCGAGATCACGCATCCTGCTTGGAAGCTCCCTGTCATTTTCAAAAATGTTACTCGATCTTAATTGAAGTAATACCTGTTGAAAGTCAGTAAAGTTGCAGGGTAGGGGTGGGTGTTGTGGATATGGGAGAGTAAAGAGCATTGAGAATGCAGTGCAGGGACAGGCCATTCAGTGCACCTATGTCGGTGTTGACCAATTTAAGCTGATCCCACCTGCCCGTACATGGTAAGTATTCCTCCGTTCCCTGCCTGTCTAAAAGGCTCTTTAATGACTCTCCATATCTACTTGCTCCACTTCTCCCAACAGTCCGTTCCAGACATTTGCCTCTCACTGTGCAAAGAAAAAAGTCTTGAAAATCTCCTTTAAACAGTTCTCATCCCCCCCTTAAAGCAGGGGTTCCCAAACATTTTTATGTCATGGACCAACACCATGAAGCAAGGGATCTGTGGAGGAACCCCTGCCTTAAAACTATGCTCTCTAGTATTTCATATTTCTACCCTGTGAAAAAAGACACTGGCCATCTTCCCTGCCCATGCCCCTCATAACTGTATAAACTTCTATCAGGTCTCCCCTCAGCCCCCGACACTTCAGAGAAGATAATGCAAGTTTGGCCAACCTCTTCTTGTAGCTAATAGTTTATAATCCAGGCTGACCATCTTCTGCAATCCCTCCACATCTTTGCTGTAACGGGGCAATCAGAACTGCATGCCATGTGGCTGAAGCAATGCTTTTATTCAGCTGCAGTGTGACTTCCTGATCGTTATACTCAACATCCCAACTGACAAAGGGAAGGGAGGGTGTAGAGGGAGGGAGATGGTCTTATGGGAGGGGAAAAAGGATCAGCCATGGTTGAGTGGCAGAGCAGACCCAATGGGTCAAATGGCCTAATTCTACTCCTATGTCACATGGTCTTACGGTCTCATTTGTAATAAAAGCAAAAGGAATGCTGGAACACTCATTGTGTCATCAGCACAGGCCAAAGACCTGGCAATATCTGAGTGCCCATTTACACTGAGTCCACAGCCTGGAACTGTATAGAAGATCTTGATTATGAGAAGCTTAGTGATGCAGGATTACTTCAAGTGGTACCATCTGTCTTCCATCTCTAACTGAAGTTAGGATTGCCTGACTATGGGGGGATCTGGTAAGGATATTTTTCTGATGTATCAGTAACCTCAGAATGCTGAGGTGTAAAATCAATCAATCAATCTCTCTCTCTCTCTCTCTCTCCCCTCTCTCTCTCCCCCCCCTCTCTCTCTCTCTCTCTCTCTCTCTCTCCCCTCTCTCTCTCCCCCCCTCTCTCTCTCTCTCTCTCTCTCTCTCTCTCTCTCTCTCTCTCTCCCCTCTCTCTCTCTCCCCCCCCTCTCTCCTCTCTCTCTCTCCTCTCTCCTCTCTCCCCCCCTCCCTCCCTCTCCCTCCCTCCTCTCCCCCCCTCCCTCTCTCCCCTGAGTCCGGGCAGTCACTATCCAGCCCCGTGATTTGACATGATCCCCGTTCCAATGGCAAGTCTCTCTTGGAGAAGCATCTCTGGAAGTGAAGCTGCGGGTTAAGACTGCCGGGGATAATTTAAGGTCTTAATCTTCAGATTTCCCCCACCCCCTTCAGACTGAGCTTGAGGTGCTTGTTGCCGAGAGCTAAAGCGTCTAAAATGATTCTGCATTTCTGCGCAGAAATTAGCCATGTTGCTAGGGAGAAGGACAGAACCAAATGTAGGTGCTGATTTGAGGAAAACCATGCAGCCGATGTTGCAAGGAACTTGTCTAGGGTTTATTATTTCTCCAATATGTTCAGTTGGTGTCCAGATTTACTGTTTCTGTCACATGATCCATTTTTATGTTGTTAAAGCTATTCTAACCATCTAGTACTCTGGCCTGCGCTTAAGGCAAGACAGAACATGTGAGAGATATCGAATTACAGGCTATCCCACTGGGCTGCTGGCCTGGGCCTAGTCACAGGCTGCTGCCTTGTCTGCGGCGTTGTGGAAATGGGACCTGTGATTTTAATTGAAGGCAAATGGTGAGGAAGGATCAGCAGAGAGAGAATCAGAAGGGCCCAAATGAAGTCCTCCATTGGTATAACTACTGAGTCTTAAATACAGCAGGCTCCACTTCCACTTAACTTGATATCTATGGTAAATTGGCAGCTGATGAAAATTGAGACGGAGAGCAGAAGGGCTCACAGTTCCTGTGAACATACAGAAATAATATGGATGGTTGGGATTTGGGGTGCGTCCTGTGGTGAAAAATGAACCAAAAGCAAGTTTGTGAGACACAAGCCTCACAACGTATCTTGATGAATGGTGGAGCGGGTTGTACTCAGGGCCCGACTTTAGGCAGGGCTAGGCTGGGCTGCAGCACAGGGGCCCGAGCTGCAGAGGGGCCCAAAATAGGTAGCTATCATCACGACGGACAGAAAAATACGAGAGTGGAGCACAGAAAAGAAAAAAGAAACAAGAAAAAGAGGACCGTGAGAAAGAAGCTTTAAAAAAGACATTGAAATTGACAGAATTTTTTAAACCTGTTCTCGATGATGCAGCAGTACCATCGCTCTTGTCACAGTCTGAGACCGGTGGACAAACGGAGACTTGTTCAGTGGGCTAGTGGGCTTACCGGGCTAAGAAAGGGCTGGAGTCCTGCCAGAATAAGGATGTGGATATCAAAGCTTTGGAATGAGTATACAAACAGCAGAGATGATTTTTCTCCAAATTTCACTTCAAATGCAAGCTCGTAAATGGTGAGTACAATATCAAGGCAGTGGCTCTTATATTTCTCTTCCACCGGCTGTGTGTTTTGTTTTGCATGCCGCATCTTCAGTGATGGTAACTGTCAGTCCATCTTTGAAACTGGCTTTTGCGACTGGAAACATGCCGCTGAGCGCATAGGAGAGCACGAAAATAACGAACACGCAGGAAAACGATACTGACCTACATTACATTAGTGTCTGACAGAGGAAGAATAGATACAGAACTGCAAAAACAGTGTGTCTACTGGACCGACGTATCGAGAAGAGTGTTTCTGGTTGTGAAGTTTTTGGTCGAGAGGGTCTGGCTATCCGAGGCTCCAGTTACATATTTGGCAGGCCTGATAACGGCAACTACATAGGCTCAGATCCACAATGGGACGGGACAGGCTGAGTCATCTTACTCTGATGTCACTTGAAAGTGATCTTGTTCAGAAACTGGATTTTAGTGATCTGACCAAGGACCTTGCTGTGAAGAAATCCAGAAGAACTTGGCTTTAATTTTGAAAAACAAGTATCTGACTTTGTAAGTATCTAGGCTTGTGTGTCAGTGCTTTTCCTGTTTTTGTGGCAATAGGCTAATAGTTGACTGTTTACAAACTTAGTAAGTAATAAGTGGTCTTTACTCTGCAAGCCACACAGTATAGCAATAGGTTAGTATGTGCTAGATCTCATTTTTCAAAAAGATTGTTGGAGTATTGTCAAGTTTCCTAGTTTGCCACAGTGCCATCTCTCTTGGCCTTTTGGTCTCTCATTTCCATTTTACTTTCTCAGAACACACGGTTGAGAAAAATACCCGGATAAAAATGCTTTGGCATTGTTTGAGAAATAAGGCCTATGGTATGTGCAACAATAGCTAAATAAAGATTTAAGATTGGTTACATCATACTTTGTCTCCCTCATAGCTTTACTAAGCCAACTAAGCTTAGGTCAATTTTTGACTGCTTTAGATACTGTCCTTCAAACTAAGAATCTGCATTACTTTCTGTCCTCCCTCTTAAGGCCTGTAAGCTTATAGGCTTATAGCCTATAGTACTAAACCAATGTCTTGGCCCACAGCTTTGATACTTAGACCAGTACGACCTTATGCTCTTGCTCTTCCCTGTTTTTGCTTGGTACAGCAGCATTTAAAGGTGTCGGCAGGGGCTCATTAGGGCCTCTGGCCCAGGGGCCCTGGCCCCACTAAATCCGGCCCTGGTTGTACTACAGTGTGGCCTCCTCCTGCTCTTGTTTCTCTTTACGTAATCCCCCTTTTGGATTATTTCTATGCAGTAGCAGAAGGAAAGCTCGATCCAGCTTAGAATTTCAGTTTAGTTTATTGTCACGTATAAACTATGAAATTCATTGCTGATGTGAAGTTCTGAAAATGAAAAATTATCTTAAAATTCGTTACGTGTTGTTTCCTGGTTCAGCTCAGGTTATCAACATATGTATTTGCAAACAAGGGAGATGGCACACGTGTCCAAGGCCACAAGAAAACACTTCATTAGAACTAGCACAAGTACAAAACAGAAAGAAAATAAATAAACTTCTGCAGCTGTAGGGGTACAGAAATCAAAATCATACTTATCGTTCACTAAGCAAGCTGATCTGAAGGGGCCACAGATCCGACAATCTCAGATGTACTCTGTGTTTTCTCTTTCCCTCTTAAGTCTAGATCTGACGTGATGTATTCTGACTCTTTCGATGTATCTCAGCACTAGCTGTGATCCAACCTAAGACAAAACTCTCTTCCCCACTGCAGAAAAGAAGGTGGCCTTTTTTACACCCTCCAAAACCCCTCACACTGGTACTTTTCCATGCATTTGGTACCTGCACCCACACAATGACCTTGCCTTCCCGTGAAAAGCATGTTTTTCACTGTAGACGTGTACTCCCTTAACTTTCTCAAAACATTGCTGTGGTCTGGTCCCCTTGTACTTTCCAAAGCAATCCCACTCCAAGCTAGCAACGCTTTGTCTTACAGCCTTCCATTTTATTTTGGCATATACCAAGGAGGAATCACAATTAACTTTCCCCTTACAATCTCACAGAGTAAACAGTGTAAATGGTAAACAGAAAATGCAACAATAAACACAGCAATGAGTGCAAAGCAGAGGAATGGTGTAAAGATTGTAGTGCAGTCTGAAATAATGTTAAGAAATGCTAAAGTGCCAATTCTGGAATACCTGAAAGAGCTCCTGTAGATTAGGAGTCTGAGAACGTGGCAGAACCAACAGGAAGGGGATGTGAAAGAGGTGACTGAATTTTGGTTTAAATATGTTCGCTAATTTCTGAATTAACTATACTGCGTACAGTGTTCCCTATAATTTGTTATGAGCAATGTGCGCAAAAGTCTTGTGCTGTGCAGTTTTTTGCCCAGTGACAATAACATGTGCGCACTGGATTTTATATATAGACATATTCATTTTAACTGCTAGCAAACCACTGTCAGTAAGAACTTTGATCTCCTCTGAGTTCGATCATTTTCGCCCTTGCTCATCAGTGCTCTAAGAAAACATATGTAGCAGGCCTGCAGCAGGTAATGAAGGATTTTCTGGAAAAGGAAATGTGATTGTGTACGCTTGTGAAATATACATAACATGCTAACGAGGTAGAGGGTGACAACCTTTAGTGCACAGTTTAAGTTCCTTTGTGCGCAAGTAGCAAAAGATGTGTGTGTGCGGGTGCTCTGTGTAGTGCTGGTTGTCAGTCAGGTGATGCTAAACAAAAATGGGAAATTGGCAGGAAAAATATCAGTTGAACAGGTGGTAAGGGCTGCTTCACTTTAAATCCTTAGGTGAAGCATCAGTTACACGGTTTCTGTCATCAGCGGTCGCCGCTGCTGTATCCTGACTCTGCTTGCCGCGAGGGCGTTTGAAGGCTTTGAATGGACGACCTCCATGGCAGCCTCTGTACAGTGGCTGTAAGGGTTTCTGTGGTGATGAAGGAAGACAGCTCGCGTGGAGAGATGGGACACGGCTCTGTGATGATAGACTCTTACTCTCTCACAGGTCTGTGTGGTGTGAGTTGCCCCAGGTCTCTGTGAGGCCCGGTCTGAAGGAGCCAGCTTGCTGCACACAGTGGAAATGTTTCCATCGTAGCGGCACGTCAGAGCAACATTGCCGTTCTTTTGGGGGCGTGGGGGCCATAACTCTGAGTGCCCTAACCTGGAAAAAAAGATGACTCTCTTAAGAAGATACTCAGTGTCCACTTTATTAGGTTCTTTCTATGCCTAATAAAGTGGCCACTGACTGTATGTTCATGGTCTTCTGCTGCTGTAGCCCATCCACTTCAGGGTTTGACGTGTTGTACATTCAAAGATGCTCTTCCGCACATGACTACTGTAATTGATTATTTTTTGTTTTACTTTAGAGATAAAGCGTGGAATAGGCCCTTCTGGCTCTTTGAGCCGTGCTGCCCAACAACTCCTTATTTAACCCTAGACTAATCATGGGTCAATTAACAATGACCAAGTAACCCAGTGGTCCCCACCCTCCGGGCCGCAGACTGATACCGGGCTGCAAAGCATGCAGGGGTGCAGCAGTAGTTGGAGCACACCCAGCACATCTTTAAGAAAAAAGCCGAAATAAACAAGCGAATTAATTAGGTGCGGCCCAGAAGCCAGTCTTCATTAGAGGAACTGAGGCGGAGAGGGTCAATAACTTTAAATTCTTCGGCATTAAGGATCGATGTTTCTCTGAAAAGTGTCAGAGGATCTGTGCTGGGACCAGCACGTAACTTTCATTACAAAGAAAGCACGGCATTGCCTGTACTTTATTAGAAGTTTGTGTAGATTCAACATGTCACCTTGATCCTGACAGCCCTGTCTTTTCAGCCTGACTGGGCTGGTGTTTAAATTGACCAAACAATGGAACAGCTAAAGGCTCCAGCGCCCTGGAAAGAGGAGTGAACATCACGTAGAGAAAGTGAAATCGGCAATCACCTCTGATCTGGGCCGACGTTTATGTGCCGGGCGGCACCTAATTAATTAGCTTGTTTATTTCGGCTTTTTTCTTAAAGATGTGCTGGGTGCTTCTGGCTACCACTGCACCCCTGCATGCTACACGACCCGGAGATTGGGAACCAGTGAATTAACCTACTAATTGGGACATTTTTGGACTGTGGGAGGAAACCAGAGCACTCAGAGAAGACTCGCGCATTTCATGGGAGGACATACAAACTCCTTACAGAGAACATCGGGACTGAACTCTGAACTTGGCATGAGCCGCTACAGCATTATGCTAACGGTACGTTACCATGGTGCCCTACCAATAGATAATCAAAAGTAATGTGTGGTTATTTGATATACTGTCACCTTTCTGTCAGCTTGAACTAGTCTGGCCATTCTCCTCAGACCTCTCTGTTTAATAAGGCATTTTTTGCCCACAGAATTGCCACTCACTGAATATGTTCTTGTTTTTCTTTGTAAGTTCTAAAGACTTGTGTGTGAAAATTCCAGGAAATTAGCACTTTCTGAGATACTCAAACCACCTCATCTGGCACCAATAATCATTCCATGGTCCAAGTCATTTTAGGCCACATTTCGTTCACATTCTGATGTTTGGCCTCAGTAACAACTGAACCTCTTCACCATGTCTGTGTTCTTTTATGCATTTAGTTGCTGCCACGAGATAGGCTGATTATATATTTGAGCAGGTGTTCAGGGGTACTTAATAAAGTCACCACTGAGTTTATACTGGTAGGATAATGTAACTAACAGTGCAATTTGAATCTACAATAATTCTGTCGCATGTAAAGGCGTTATTCTGTGCATGGTCATGTTTTAATGCAGAATGCAATCAGGTTCTGCAATGGAAAAGAAAATGGACTATAATCCCTAAAGTGCAACAACAGTAATGAAAACAAAAAAAAATCAATCAGAGCAAAGAGCCAACTCTGCTAAACAGCTGGCTATCTTTTGGGACTGTGTAATGTTTCCATTCTCAGCTTGCACGCTATACAATAATAAAAATGACGTTACACCTCGATTGAAATTTATTTTCGTCTCCTACCTCATGACTTGCACAAGGAAGAAGCATGCAGAGACATGTGAGATAAGATCACATGGACGTTTTGCACGCTGAAGTGCTTTGAATCTGGTTGTTGTCAAAGTTGTGTAGGGAGCTCAGGTCACACAGTCTGTCAGACCACAGAGCGCAAGGTATGGAAGAAGAATTAAGGTGTTCAGCCCAACAAGTCTGCCCCATCATTCCGTCATTTTTGATTTCTTTCCCAACTTCATTCTCCCGCCTTCAGATTAATTTATGTACCGCACGTTCACGCATTGAGACTTACTTTGAAATGTGTCGTTTGCATTAATACCCAACACAACCTATGGATGTGCTGGGAGCAGCCTGCAGGTGGCGTCACACATTCTAGCACCAAAATTGTATGTTCGTACTATAGAGCAAAAAAACACAAGCAGCAACAACAGGAAAACAAACTCCTCTCCTCCCTCCCACCCACTCACTCGCACGCGCAGTCAAGCCTCCCACCCCAGTGGAATCATGGCGTCCCAGACACTGGGCCTCTGACTTCGCCAGTGGACCTGTAGATGTGCAGATCTAGTGGGCCTCAACTTCCGCCTCTCTAATTTTGGTTTTCAATCTTTGGGCTTCATTCTTCGGTATTGACCCCACCTTCCCCTATAATCCTTTACCTCTCTACTTGTCAAGAGCCTGTTAGTCCTTGCCTTGACTTGGTCTTCACAGCTCTCTGTGGCAACGAATTCCACAGATTCACCGCTTGTGGCTGAAGAAATTCCTCCTCATCTCAGTTTTAAAGGGATGTCCCTTCATTCTTCGGCTGTGCCCTTGGTTCCAAGACTCACCTGCTAATGAAGACATCCTCTCCATGTCCCCTCTATCTAAGACTTTTAGTATAAGATATGTTTCAGTGAAATCCCCCCTCATTCTTCTGATCAGCATCAAGTACAGGTCCAGAGACATCAAACGCTCTTCATGCATTAAGCCTTTCATTCCTGGTGTCATTCTTGTGAATCTCCTCAGAACCACTACATACTTCCTTAGATACTGGACCTCATATTGCTCTGACCTTAGGACCATGTGAATGTGAAGAAATCATCAGTCACCATTCCAAACTTTGTGAAAGTGAGAGTAGAGCAGGGGTTCCCAACCTTCCTTATGGACCAATACTGTTAAGCAGGGAGCCTGTGGACCCCTGGTTGGGAACCCCAGATATGATCATTAGCTTTGGCTGTACATTTCCTGCCTTTATCTCCATGCAATACAGCAGGAGTCTGTGCATTCCATTGTGCAAGTGCTGTGTCTTTTAACTTGATTTCTCCCACCCTAACATCCTTCTACCTGGACCTTGTAATTAGATAACATAGGTAACATAGACAACTATGCCAACTAGTGGAATGGTGCCACAGCAACAACCTGGCACTCAACGTCAGTAAGACGAAAGAGCTGATTGTGGACTTCAGGAAGGGTAAGATGAAGGAACACATACCAATCCTCATAGAGGGATCAGAAGTGGAGAGAGTGAGCACTTTCAAGTTCCTGGGTGTCAAGATCTCTGAGGACCTAACCTGGTCCCGACATATCGATGTAGTTATAAAGAAAGCAAGACAGTGGCTATGCTTCATTAGGAGTTTGAAGAGATTTGGCATGTCAACAAATACACTCAAAAATTTCTATAGATGTACTGTGGAGAGCATTCTGACAGGCTGCATCACTGTCTGGTATGGAGGGGCTACTGCACAGGACCGAAAGAAGCTGCAGAGGGTTGTAAGTCTAGTCAGCTCCATCTTGGGTACTAGCCTACAAAAAGCCCAGGGCATCTTCAGAAAGCGATGTCTCAGAAAGGCAGTGTCTATTATTAGGACCTCCAGCACCCAGGGCATGCCCTTTTCTCACTGTTACCATCAGGTTGGAGGTACAGAAGCCTGAAGGCACACACTCAGCGATTCAGGAACAGCTTCTTCCCCTCTGCCATCTGATTCCAAAATAGACAATGAATCTTTGGACACTACCTCACTTTTTTTTAATATACAATATTTCTGTTTTTGCACGTTTTTAAAATGTATGCAATATACGTATACTGTAATTGATTTACTTGTTTATTTATTATTATTTTTTCTTTCTCTCTGCTAGATTAGGTATTGCATTGAACTGCTGCTGCTAAGTTAACAAATTTCACGTCACATGCCGGTGGTAATAAACCTGATTCTGATACTGACATTTCCTACTTCTGAACAGGCCTCGGTTTGGAGCTCAAACATTCAGCTCAAAGCCGACCAGGGACAATTTGGGGCTGGGTGACGCAGTTGGCACTTCTAAGCCAGCTTTCATCTCTGCCCGAGTTGTTGGCCCGTCATCAGCCAGCGTTGGAAGGCAGCCTCAGAGGAATCCTGATTCACAGCAGGATGCAGCACAACACTTTGATCCATATGAAGAGCCTGGCAGTTCTTTGCTCCTAGTGCCTTTATCTTGCTCCTAGTGCATCCACTTATAGTTTTAAGGACTTTCCAAGCCACCTGTGCTGTTAGAGTATTGTGGCCACAATGCCGATGCAGGGAATGAGTTGGCGCAGTGGTACAGCTGGTAGAGTTGGTGACTTCAGACACACAGATTCAATCTTCACCTCTGGCACTCTCTGAGTTAATTTCCGTGTTTTCCCCATCATCGGGTTAGGGTTGGGGTCTTCTGGATGTTCCCTTTTCCACTCACTTGCCAAAGATTCAGATTTATTTATCACATGTATGTCGAAACTTGCAGTAAAATGCATCATTTGCGTTAGCAACTAACTCGCATTAGGATATGCTGGGGGGGGGCAGCCTACGAGTGTCGCCACACACCCTGGCACCAACCTAGCATACCCACAATGCTTGGCAGAACAACACAAAACAGGCAGTAGCAAAACCAGGCCCTTCCCTCCCTAAAGCACGTGCACAGTTCTCCTACCCCCAGGACAGGCTGTCTTCGGCCTTCAGCTCCACTGAGGCAGACAGTGGGCCTTTGACTTCCCAGTGGACTTGCAGAGATTCGCAGACTCGGATCTCCGACCACCAGGCCTCGACTTCTGCACTTCAGCACTTACAGTCAACCTTGAGGCTTCGATGTTTGGTATCAGCCCAAGACTCGCCAATGAGGACACATGAGGACCCTGAATGAGGCATGTGGCTTGATAGGTTAATTGGCCGTTATGAATCCCCTGTAGTGATGCTGGAGCAGAACCTCAATTGTCAGTGAGTCAATATGCAGTATGTCCTTAAGGTTAATACTGACAGATAGGATTCCTTATTCTGTCTTGTCATTGTTCTGCCTCAGTGCACTGTGTAATAATTTGATCTGTATGAACAGTAAGGAAGACAAGCTTTTCACTTTACCTCAGAAATAAACCAATTGAAATATCAATCTGTCCTGAAACCTTTGTGCTTTTGACTAACTGTGTTGACTCATGTTTCCAGGTTGAGGTAAATCTTACCTTTTTGAATGCAAACAACACTATCTGACCAGAATCTTTTCTATCCTAGGCCACCCTGCCCCAGAGATCACATGGTACAAAGATGACAAGGAGATGGACCGATACTGCGGCCTTCCCAAATATCAAATATTCCACTATGGAAAGAAGCACTCACTTCAGCTGTATAAGTAAGTTGGGGAGGGCCCCAAAATCCTTAAAGTGGTAACAGAACACTGATGTGGAATTGCATAGTAATGTAGAACCGCTTTTTTTGGTTCTGCTATTCTTTACCACCTCCCTTCCTTCCACTCTGGCTCATTTCACCTCAGTATTGCAGGCTTTTATTCTGATTTTTATTCTGTAACATTCTCTAAGTGTTTCTTATCTATTCTCCACAACTTCTCCTTTTGTTCGCAAGTTCTCCTTTATCACAGTCTTTTGGGGAGGAATATTTCTCCAGATTTTATAATTTCATTAGTACTTATCTGGTAATCATAGCCCCAAGGGCAGTGCTACGAAATGGGCCAGATTTCTTCTATAACATCGGGAAATGCTGGAAAAGTCCAGCTGTCAGAAACTGCAGAGAGAGAGAGAAGCAGAGTTAATAGTTCAAGTCCAAGATCATTTGTCATTACAGATAGAAGATGAAGGGTCTTTGATTTGAAATGCTACCCCCCCTTCTCTTTCCAGATGCTGCTTGATCTGCTGAGTGTTTTTCTAATTTTATTTCATGTTTCCAGCATCTGCAGTTCTCTGATTTTTAGAATTCCTCTAATCCAACCTGGGGTGCATAGATCCCTTGGTTAATGGTAGGGGTCCATGCCATAATAAAGGTCGGGAGCTCCTGCTGAAACCCAAAATGTGGTGGTGTCACCTCGGGGATTGTGATTAATCACCAGGCATACCGCACCTACTTACTGCACAAAGAATGTATGTTATGTTGTAACAGTAGAAGGTGGATATAATACCATCCTCTGGCTCAAAACAAAATTAAAAAAAAAATCATTGTTCTTTTTAGAAGTCACAGTGCCATTGATGGAGGAGGTATGATTCATAATTTGTGGATGCACAGGAGATTGCTGATGCTGTGATCTGGAGTAGCAGATGACCTGGGGGATCTCAGCGGGTCGAGCAGCAACTGTGGGAGAGAAAGAATTGTTAATATTTTGGGTCAAAGCCTTGCATCGGAGTTCATGCAATGACCTGATGCAAGGTTTCATCCTGAAACATCAACAATTCCTTTCCACCGATGCTTCGTGAGCTGCTGAATTCCTCCTGTAGATTGCCTGTTGCTGCAACACTACCGTGCTTGCAATGTGCTCCTACCAGGACCTCCGTCAGCCAACTCCACTCCAAGGAAATCAAACCTATCCTACCCAGTCACTCCTCATTACTGAAGCACTCCATCCCAGGCAACATGCTCGTGAATCTGCTATGTAGCCCCTCCAGTGTAGATATGTCCTTCCAACAGCACAGTGACTGGAATGGCAGATAGTTCAGCAGCAGAGGCCCTGTAAGCTGTACCATAATCCTCTGCACTAGTATCCTGTGCTTCTGTTCATGAAGACAAGGGGTGCCTTCTCTACCACTATCTACCGGTGTGGCCGTTTTCTAGTTCACCAGTATATAGCTCTTTCTCCAGTGTTTTTTGATATGAATGGTTATATCCAAAGAACTGTTTTAAAAAAGCTGCCTATGCTGGAAATCTGAAGGAAAATGCAGCATCTGTGGAAAGGGAAACAAAGTTAATGTTTTGCATGTGAGACCTTTCAAACCCTTTGCTGAAGGGTCTTTAATGTGAAACATGAACCACTGTTTCTTTCTCCTCAGATGCTGACTGACCTGCTGACAGCCTCCCTGCCTTTTCTGTTTTTAGTTAGTATCTGAACAGTATTTGAGAAAATTCAGTGTTTTAAGTTGGGGACGTAATGATAGTCTCAATATTTCAGCTAGTGCCAGTTACATTGGGTTATTCAGTCTGATTTCCTTACCGTACAGCTGAGAGCATCTTACCTTTTCAACCATGTTGTCAACAGGACTGAATTTTGCGCATAGCATACCTGTTGACTGGGTTGACTAGCTTCAGCTACAATAGCATTGGTTATAATCAAGCAATGTTTGTGTCAACAGATGTACAGAAGATGATGCAGCCATTTACCAAGCTTCAGCTAGAAACAGCAAAGGGATCGTGTCCTGTTCTGGTGTTCTGGAGGTCGGCACCATGAATGAGTATAAGATCCATCAGCGATGGTTCGCCAGGCTTAAGCAGAAAGCAGATGCCAGAAGGCGTGAGCTGGAGGAGACCAGGATCAAGGATAAGGAGAACATCGCCCATATGGCCAACGTTGGAGACAGCAATCTCCAGAGGACGCTGAGTCCAGAGAGAGCCCAGAGGAAGCGGAAGTCACAGGCTGAGGCCAGGGCAGGTTCTCTTGACTCTTTGAAGAGCAAAGAGGATTGGCTGAAAGTTCACATCGCTGATCCAGACGCTGCTTTGCACAAGAATGTGGAGGCCGCTTGGAGTATTGACAAGACGGAGAAGCCCACCGCTTCATCACCCGAGGTTCAGAATGGCTACGTGACTGGTCCTCAAGGGACTGATCTTGTTGCAGTTAAAGGCGGGAAAAATTCGCTGGAGGACTTGGAAAATGACATTTTATTCAACAGCGGCATCCGTGAAATGGAGCCACTCATTTTGGCTAAACCTGTAGATAAGGAGTTTGCAGCGAGAAAGAAAAAAAGGAAACTTTCAGGAGAAGAGGTTAAATTCTCACTGAGAAGAGCAGAGAGCGTCCCTCAGAGCACACGTGACGAAGCTACGCGAAACGGCACCGATCAAAGCAAGAGCTCTGGCATTTTATCACGTTACCTCCGAGACACTTTGAAGAGAAGCAAGCCACACAGGGGTCCCCAGTCCTTTGTATCTGGGGATTATATGGAGATTGATGAGCAGGTATCATCAGTGACGTTAGGACAGAGGCAGCACACTGCGGAGCCTTCTAGTCCAAAAAGTGAGCAAACCGGGCAAGAAAAAGACTTAAGTTGTCAGCCACCCAAAGACGCAGAGTCTGGACTGACAAAGTTTACAAATCAAGAGCCAGCAGAATCCAGTCCCCAGGCTCCTGCCAGAGACCTGTACTTCTCTATGAAGGATATGTACTTTGAAACGATTTTGGGACCAGGGGTACATGGGAAGCAACACTTACCTCAAGTTCTGGAGAAGAGTAATGAAGCTGACTCCCACCTCCAGGATCACACCGTTGGCCAGAAGATACTTGCAAGTGAATACCCTGACGTGCCAGATCTGGCGGATGTAAAGTTGGAAAATGCCACTAACTCAGTGAAGACAAGTGAGGAACTACAGAGTATGGAAATATCAGGGAGTGAACTGGATGTTACAATGCCTTGTGTCAGTGTAGAAATGCAGGAAAAAAACACGGGTGACAATGTGCAGCAGTCTTTAGAAATAAAAGAGGATGCCGGCACAAGTGAACCTGTAAAGGACAGCATCAGGTCCGAGGATAGATCTGGGATAGAGGCCGAAGACTACTTTAGTTTTCCTCTCGTTCCCGTGGATACAATACTGCAGCCCACTTTCCAGAACTCATGCTCGTTGGTAGCTGCTCAAGCCGAGGATGAACCAAAGGCTTCACCTCCTCATGGGCAAGATGACCCTGCAGAACATCCATGTATAACCTTGGCAGCACAACAGCAGGCTCATGAAATCGTTCCTGAGGTAAACAGAACATAGGACGCAGAGCACAGTACATTACAGGCCCTTTGGCCCATGACGTTGTGCCAACCCTGTAGCCTACTTCAAGGTCAATCTCAAAGTCTGAGGGAAATTTATTATAAAAGTACATATATGTCACCATATACAACCCTGTGATTCATTTTCTTGTGGTCATACTCAATAAATCTATAGAATAATAACCATAACAGAATTAATGAATGACCACCTAACTAGGTCTAACCCTTCCAACTCACATAGCCTTCCTATTGCTTTCATCTATGTAACTATCTAAGAACCCCTTAAATGTCCCTAATGTATTTGTCTCTACCACTACCCCTGGCAACATGTTCCATGCACCTATCACTCTGTTAAATGTAACTCCCTCTGACATTCCCCCCCTCCAAACAACTTAAAAGTTACACCCTCTTGAATTAGCCATTTATGCCCTGGGGGGGGAAAGAAGTCTCCAGCTATCCACTCTATCTATGCCTCTAATGCTGTCTCTTCTTGGATGACCTCATATAAGATTGCATTCTGGATGAGCTGGCACTTCAGGCCTATTTATAGAAGCATTAAACATGCACTGTTTGACAGGAGTTGAATATAATGACATCTGCTCTGGCTGGTGCTTTTGATAGCAATGATGGGTGACCTCCAGAATGGGAGGCAAAATCACACAGTCATCTATACAGGGTGCATATGATACCACAACATGTAAAGGAGCTCTAGTGCCAGGAAAATACCATCTAATTAGAAATGAAGTTGAGCTTCTCTTTAACACTTTCTTTTGGAAACC
This sequence comes from Mobula hypostoma, assembly GCF_963921235.1. Taxonomy (NCBI): domain Eukaryota; kingdom Metazoa; phylum Chordata; class Chondrichthyes; order Myliobatiformes; family Myliobatidae; genus Mobula; species Mobula hypostoma. Next base: position 52,414,175 of record NC_086114.1, on the reverse strand, counting down.
ATGCAAGAAGATGTTATTTACGGAGGGGGTAGCCTAGTGGATGAGTTTTTTTGGTTTCTCAGTTACAGAGAGGTGTGTTTCCTTTTTATTCTTCAAGTGGACTTACCTTCTCAAGGAAAGTCCAGGTTGTCAGTAAGGAGCCATACAATACCCGGGGATACAAGAGCCTGCGGATTAATCTACAGGGAAAATAATTGCTCAAGAAAGTCTAGACTGTCCAGATGAATGATCTCGGCTCAAAATGTTGACTGTTCATTTCCGTCCACAGATGCTGCCTGACCCTTTCAGTTTATCCAGCTACACATTTTTATTTTCACTCTGTACAGTGCCTTCCACTTTGAGGTTAGTAGGTAGTGACCTCTATTTCTCCTTATGAGATTTTGGCCTGACTCGCAGAGCAGTCCCATTCCTAACTAGGGGCAATTTACAGTGGCCATTTCATCTACCAACCTGCACATCTTTGGGATGTGCTAGGAGACCAGAGCAACTGGAAGAAACCCACGTGGTCACAGGCAGAGCATGCAGACTCTGCATGGATAGCAACCGTGGTCAGCGTTAAAGGTGTCAGATTGCAGCCTTGCTAGCTCTGCAACTGCGCTCCATGAGAAGCTTGCCTTAATAATCTGGGAGTCACTGCTCACACCCTTTTTAATGCATTACTCCTTGGGCAATCATTATTTATAGTAGATAACTTTCAACACATTTCTGCCTTTGCTTATGTACAATGTAAGACCTATTTGAACAAGAGAGTAGATGCTTCAACTTTATGTGTGTGTCGGTAGATAGTAAAGTCCGAACATTAACTTTCTATTGTAAATGCAAAGTGTGGAATACAATTTGTTGTGAGGAAAAATTAGTTAGCAAGGTGTATACAGTTTCCTAGTCAACATTGTTCTTTCTGAGAACATAAGAACTAGGATATGGATGGACCATCTTGGTCCTTTAAGCGTAATCCGTTCGTCTAGCCCATGATTGATCTTCTGCCTCAGTGCTGGGAAGTTTAACTTCTGGCGCTCCCGATGTGGCGTGCTCTACATTGGTGAGAGCCATCGTAAATTGTGGGGCCACTTCGTCGAGCGCCTCCGCTCTGTCCACCAAAAGCGGAACTTCCCTGTGGCCAAACATTTTAATTCCAATTATCATTCCCATTCCGACATGTGAGTCCATGGTCTCCTCTCGTGCCATGATGAGGCCACCCTCAGGGTGGAGGAGCAACACCTTGTATTCCATCTGGGTAGCCTCCAATCTGATGATGTGAAAATCGATTTCTCCTTCTGCTAAAAAAAATTCCCCCCCCCTCCCCTCTTATTCAATTCTCCATTCTGGCTTCTTACCTCCTCTCACCTCCTAGGTCCCCTTCTCTTTCTATTTCTCCTATCATCCACTCTCCTCTTCTATCAGATTCCTTCCTCTCCAGCCCTTTATCTTTCCTACCCAGCAAGTTTCACCTATCACCTTATAGCTGTCCTCCTTCCCCTCCTCCCCCACCTTTTTATTCTGGCATCTTCCCCAATCCTTTCCAGTCCTGAAGAAGGGTCTCAGTCCCAAACATCAACCTTTCATTTATTTCCATGGCTGCCTCCTAATCTGCGGAGTTCCTCAAGCATTTTGTGTGTGTTGCTTTGGAACTCTCGCAGTTGCAGGTGGGCAAATTATCCTCTTCCCATCTGCCTAAGAAAGAAAGGAATATTCCTGAGGGAAATTCCAAAGATGGAGTTGGAGTCTCTAAGGTATTTGAAAGGATGATACTTTTTAACTGGCTGCATCAGGGTCCTGGTTGTCAGCAAACTTGGCTGAATGAAGTGATGCAAATGGGAAAGAGTTTTGGATCATGTCACGCCTATGGAAAATGTAGGTGGAGAGTTGACCAGGAAAATGTTGGAATCCTAATCTTTGCCTGTCGCCAAGGTAATTCTTTGGAAATTATAAATCCCGAGGTTTCAAGCACCAAGATAAAATAGTGAGTCATTCATCAAGTGTTACAGAGATAGCTAACTCTGCCAGCCCCACAAATAGAAATAACTCTGCCTCAGAGGTAAATGGGATCGTAGATTTTGATGAGCAGCATCTCAGTGTTTCTGAAGCAGATCTACAATTTGACACATAGTTCTACTTCTAGCCACCTGACATGCACCTTTGATGAACAATTATCCAAACAAGAATATATCTGTAAGAGAGGGTCACAAACGAACTGCAGCTATGAATAGGTATTTGTAAGCACTTTGGAATGTACTGTATTTCTTGGTCTACAGACATAAATATCTGGGGCAGGGCCCAAAAAAATCTAAGGACAGATGGCCAAAAATTCCCCAATTAACATTTGTTTTCTCTTGGCTGAGAAGGAGGCTATTTGGCCCATTGAGTTGCTGACTTTCAGGGTATTCCCATCCCTCCATTTGTTTCTCTGAAACTGCTTCACTTTTTAGCATTAAATCAACTAATATTTTCAATTTCATATTATTCTGTTTCAAGCAATATTTTACTGTCAAACTATAACTACAGATGAATGGAGGCATTTTGGAAAAGAAACTCATTTTCCATATTTCTGTTGCTCTTTTTTGTGCTTAGTGAAATTAACTCACTACATGCAAAATTCAACCTTCTTTGACTAAAGTTAAGACGGAAAAATGAATCATTTCAGACCTGCATGTCTTCCTAGTTCTGTAACTTTAAAAATGTTTGGTCTAAGTGTGGATACTTCAGAACAACTGCAAAACACGGTTTTGAAGCTCAGTGTTCTGTCCTTCAGATATACGGTTGGAGTCATCAATCAGTAGAATCAGCAATAGAGTCCAAGTGGTATCTGTGTTTGGATCACACCCAAGTAGAACGTTGCTTTAAAGAAGGGGTGCCCACCTGGGATTTACAGTCCCCCTGCTTAATGGTATTGGTCCATGGCATAAACAAGGTTGGGAACACCAGTTTTAAAGGGATGACAATGAATTGGATGAGAAGGTTACAGTTCATACTGTTTGCTACATCCAGTTCAGTCTCTAAATTGGCAGATAACATATTTGTGGTTAAAAAACAATAATCTGTACCTTGAACATTAATTGACATTACCATTGCCAGTACTGCAACTTAAGCACGCTGTGTTCAATATCTAAAATTGCTCTGTTGTTGGATTGAAGGCAAATCACAGAGCAGTAGGATTCCTGGGAGTAAATTAATAAATTAATTTATTATTGTCACATTCACTGAGGCCCAGTGAAAAATCTTGTCTTGCTTACTGTTCATACCAATCAATTCACTAGAATCAGAATCAGGTTTAATATCATTGGCATATGTTGTGAAATTTGTTGTTCTGCAGTAGCATTACAGTTCAATACATATTATACTATAAATTACAATAGCAAGTGTAATTAAATTAAATAGGTAGTGAAAATGAGAACAAAAGTAGGTAGTGTTCATGGGTTGGCTCATGGTGCATTCAGAAATCTGATGGCAGAGCAGTTGAAACTGTTCCTCAGACATTGAGTGTGTGTCTTCACATTCCTGTACCACATGCAAGGCTCATTCAGAAAGTAAGGAGGCATGGGATCCCAGGAGACCTTGCTTTGTGGATCCAGAAGGCAAAGAGTGGTTGTAGATGGTTCATGTTCTGCATGGAAGTCGGGGACCAGTTCTGGGATCCCCTTCTCTTTGTGATTTTTATAAATGACCTGGATGAGGAAGTAGAAGGGTGGGTTAGTAAATTTGCTGATGACACAAAGGTTGGGGGTATTGTGGATAGTCTGGAGGGCTGTCATAGATTACAACAGCGGGTCATCAATAGGATGCAGAACTGAACTGAGAAGTGGCAGATGGAGTTCAACCCAGGTAAGTGTGAAGTGGTTCATTTTGGTAGATCAAATTTGAAGATAGAATTTGGTATTAATGATAAGACTCTTGGCAGTGTGGAGGATCAGAGAGATCTTGGGGTCTGTGTCCATAGGACACTCAAAGCTGCTGTACAGGTTGACTGTGTTGTTAAGAAAGAGTATGGTGTGTTGACACGGTGTCATCAACTGTGGGATTAAGTTCAAGAGCCGTGAGGTTATGTTACAGGAATATAAGACCTTGGTCAGACCCCACTTAGTGTTCAGTTCTGCTCAACTCATTACAGGAAGGATGTGGATACTATAGAGTGCAGAGGAGGTTTACAGGATGTTGCCTGGATTGGAGAGCGTACCTTATGAGAATCGTTTGAGTGAACTTGGTCTTTTCTCCTTGAAGCGACGGAGGATGAAAGGTGATCTGATAGAGGTGTATAAGATGATGAGAGGCATTGATCGTGTGGATAGCCAAAGGCTTTTTCCCAGGGCTGAAATTGCCTACACGAGGGGGCACAGTTTTAAGGTGCTTGGAAATAGGTATAGAGCGGATGTCGGGGGTTAAGTTTTTCCACACAGAGAATGGTGAAAGTGTGGAATACACTGCTGACGACAGTGGTGGAGGCGGATAAAATAGGGTCTTTTAGGAGACTCTTAGATAGGTACATAGAGCTTAGAAAAATAGAGGGCTATGCGGTAGTGTAATTCTAGGCAGTTGTTCTGTAGATTTCTATGTTCTATGTACCTCCTCCCTGATGGTAGGGAGCATGTTCTGGGTGATGGGAGTCATTATGGGTGGGTGGAATTTTACCCTGTTCTTCCTTAATACATTATTTTAAATTCATTACAGCAGTGTCTTGAGCCAGTACAAGGCAAAACAATTACAGAGTGCTGAATGAAGTGTCACAGTTACAGAGAAAGTGCAGGCACACTAAAAACCAATGAAGGGTCTCAGCCCGAAACATCGACTATTTATTCCTCTTCATAGGTGCTGCCTGACCTGAGCTCCTCCTGCATTTTGTGTGTGTTACTCAATAAGGAGCAAAGCCATAACAAGGTAGATTGTGAGGTCAGGAGTCCGTCTTATCATACTAGGGAACAGTTCAAGAGTTTGATAACAGCGGGGTAGAAGTTGTCCATGAATTTGGTGGTATGTGCTCTCAGTCTTTTGTATCTTCTGCCCAATGTGAGGGAGAGAAGAGGAAGTACCCAGAGTGGACGGGGTCTTTGATGGTACTGCTTGCTTTATCAAGGTAGTGAGATGTACAGGGTCTATGGAGGGAAGTTGGTTTCCGTGATGTGCTGAGCTGCGTCAACAGTCCTCAGTTTCTTGTGGTTGCAGTCTGTTTTAAACTCCTTTACGGCCATCTCCGAGAGGTCAAAGGATGTCATCATCTCCCACATCACTATGTCAGAATCCTGGAACCATGAACTCAATCCGGATCTCTGCCGACCTTCTCCCTGTTACCACAAGGGTTTCCTCCGGGTGTTCCCATTTGTTCCCACATCCCAAAGACATGCTGGTTGGTAGGTTAATGAGTCTCTGTAAACTGCCTCGAGTGTGTGAGAAGATGGGTGATTTAAAAATTGGTCAGGATAGGATGAGCGTAAATGTTGCTTCGTAGTCAGTCTGGCTCAGTGGGCTGAAGGGTCTGCTTCTTTGACCTTGTCTTATGTGCTGCTTGACTGCGATGGGATCACCTTCACCATATGGACCACCACCCCTGCTGCTCAGAGTGTGCTCTGCCTTCACCCCTTGAAGACAAATAGGATTTGTTAAAGTCGAGTTTATTGTCATTTGCACAAGTGCATGTGTGCAAGAAAAAATATAAATTAAGCTTCAGTTACACACAATTTTTACAAGAAAACATAAATAGAACACACAAAAATGCAAAGTGGTGAAAGTAGTCATAATGCTGCTACACTAAGGTAGCGACCATGGTTGTGCATGTTGGTTCAAGAAATGAATGGTTGAAGGAATTAAAAGTTTTTGAACCTAGTGCTGTGGGACTTCTGGCTCCTGTACCTCCTACTAGTTAGTAGCTGTGAGAAGATGGCATGGCCCAACTACTGGAGATCTTTGACAGATGTTGCCTTCTCGAGGCTATGCCTCATGTGGATAGTGTGGAAGACCATAAAGACATAGGAGCAGAATTAGGCTATTTGGTCCATCGAGTCTGCGCCACTAGTCGATCATGGCTGATCCTAAATTCCTCCGCTATCAGAAATATCCTCTCCACATCCATTCTACCTGGGTCTTTCAATATTTGATTGGTTTAAATGTGGTCCACCCTTGTGCTTCTAAACTTCAGCGAGTACAGGTCCAGAGCCATCAAATACTCCTCATATGTTAACCCTTTCATTCCTGGAATAATTTGGATGAACCTTCTTTGAATCCTTTCCAGTGCCAACACATCATCTTCTTAGATTAGGGGCCAAACCAACTCATAATAGTCCGAGGATGGTTTGACCAATTCCTTATTAGCCCCACAGCATCACATCCTTATTCTTTTCGTCCAGTCTTCTCAAAATGAATGCTAACATTGCATTTGCCTTCCTTACCGCCAATTCAAGTTAATCCTTTTCTACCTCTGATTTTTGAATTTTCTCCCTGTTTCTACACCTTTATTCCTTCCGCCAAATTGCATGACCATCCACCTCCCTACACTATATTCCGCCTGCCACCTTTTTGCCCATTCTCCCAGTCTGTCTGCAGACTCCCTGCTTTCTCAATACTACTTGACCCTCCTCCTGTCTTCGTATTGTCTGTAAACTTGGCCGTTAACCTGGCCCTGTGGCTCAGAAGAGTAAGGAAAGGAAGCAGTAATAGGGGACTCTATAGTTAGGGGGTCAGACAGGTGACTCTGTGGATGCAGGAAAGAAATACGGATGGTAGTTTGCCTCCCAGGTGCCAGGGTCTGGGATGTTTCTGATCATGTCCATGATATCCTGCAGTGGGAGGGAGAACAGCCAGAGGTTGTGGTACATATTGGTACCAACGACATAGGTAGGAAAAGGGAGGATGTCCTGAAAACAGACTACAGGGAGTTAGGAAGGAAGTTGAGAAGCAGGACCTCAAAGGTAGTAATCTCTGGATTACTGCCTGTGCCACGTGACAGTGAGTATAGGAATAGAGTGAGGTGGAGGATAAGTGTGTGGCTGAGGGATTGGAGCAGGGGGCAGGGATTCAGATTTCTGGATCATTGGGACCTCTTTTTGGGCAGGTGTGACCTGTACAAAAAGGACGGGTTGCACTTGAATCCGAGGGGGACCAATATTCTGGCAGGGAGGTTTGCTAAGGCTACTGGGGAGAGTTTAAACTAGAATTGCTGGGGGGTGGGAACCGAACTGAAGAGATGGAGGAAGAGGTGGTTGGCTCACAAATAGGGAAAGCTTGTAGACAGTGAGAGAGGGAGGATAGGCAGGTGATAAAGAAGGAATGCGCTCAGTACTTGGAGCTATGATGTTGTGGCCATTACAGAGACTTAGATGGCTCAGGTGCAGGAATGGTTACTTCGAGTGCCAGGGTTAAGATGTTTCAGAAAGGACAGAGAGGGAGGCAAAAGAGGTGGGGGCATGGCACTGCTGATCAGAGATAGTGTCACGGCTGCAGAAAAGGAGGAAGTCATGGAGGGATTGTCTAGTGAGTCTCTGTTGGTGGAAGTTAGTAACAGGAAGGGGTCAATAACTCGACTGGGTGTTTTTTATAGACCATCCAATAGTAACCCTGACATCGAGGAGCAGATAGGGAGACAGATTCTGAAAAGGTTTAATAATAACAGGGTTGTCTTGGTGGGAGATTTTAATTTCCCAAATATTGATTGGCATCTTCCTAAGGCAAGGGGTTTAGATGGGGTGGAGTTTGTTAGGTGTGTTCAAGAAGGTTTCCTGACACAATATGTAGATAAACCTACAAGAGGAGAAGCTGTACTTGATCTGGTATTGGAAAATGAACCTGGTCAGGTGTCAGGTCTCTCAGTGGGAAAGTATTTTGGAGATAGTGATCGCAATTCTATCTCCTTTACTGTAGCATTGGAGAGGGATAGGAACAGACAAGTTAGAGAAACATTTAATTGGAGTAAAGGGAAATATGAAGCTATCAGGCAGGAATTTGGAAGCATAGATCGGGAACAGATGTTCTCAGAGGAACATACAGCAGAAGTGTGGTAAATGTTCAGGGGATATTTGCGTGAAGTTCTGCATGGGTACGTTCCAATGAGACAGGGAAAGGATGGTAGGGTACAGGAACTGTGGTGTACAAAGGCTGTTGAATATCTAGTCAAGAAGAAAAAAATAGCTTATGATAGATTCAAAACTAGTTAATGATAGAGATCTAGAAGATTATAAGGCTAGCAGGAAGGAACTTAAGAAGGAAATTAGGAGAGCCAGAAGGGGCCATGAGAAGGCCTTGGTGAGCAGGATTAAGTAAAACCCCAAGGCATTCCACAAGTATGTGAAGAGCAAGAGAATAAGACGTGAGAGAATAGGACCAATCAAGTGTGACAGTGGAAAAGTGTGTATGGAACCGGAGGAGATAGCAGAGGCACTTAATGAATACTTTGCTTCAGAATTCACTACGGAAAAGGATCTTGGTGATTGTAGGGATTACTTAACAGCAGACTGAAAAGCTTTAGCATATAGACATTAAGAAAGAGAATGCGCTGGAATTTTTGGAAAGCATCAAGTTGGATAAATCTCTGGGTTTGAACGAGATGTGCCCCAGGCTACTGTGGGAGGCAAGGGAGGAGATTGCTGAGCCTCTGGCAATGATCTTTGCTTCATCAATGAGGATGGGAGAGGTTCTGGAGGATTGGAGGGTTGCGGATGTTGTTCCCTCATTCAAGAAAGGGAATAGAGATATCCCAAGAAATTATAGGCCAATGAGTCTTACTTCAGTGGTTGGTAAATTGATGGAGAAGATCCTGAGAGGCAGGATTTATGAACATTTGGAGAGGCATAATATGAATAGTAATAGTCAGCATGGCTTTCTCAAAGTCAAGTTATGCCTTACGAGCCTGATTGACATAGTGTGAGGTCAAATATGATGGCGGCATATAGTATTAACAGTAAGACTCTTGGCCGTGTGGAGGATCAGAGAGATCTTGAGGTCCAATTCCATAGGACACTCAAAGCTGTTGCGCAGGTTGACTTTGTGGTTAAGAAGGCATATGGTGATTGGCTTTCATCAACAGTGGGATTGAGCTTAAGAGCCGAGAGGTAATGTTACAGCTGTATAGGACCCTGATCAGTCCCCATGCGGAGTACTGTGTTCAGTTCTGGTTGCCTCACTACAGGAAGGATGTGGAAAGCAGACAAAGGACGCAGAGGAGATTTACAAGGATGTTGCCTGGATTGAGGAGCATGCCTTATGAGAAGTGGTTGAGTGAACCCGACCTTTTCTCCTTGGAGCGGCGGAGGGTGAGAGGTGACCTGATAGAGGTGTATAAGATGGTGAGAGGCATTGATCATGCAGATAGTCAGAGGCTTTTTCCCATGTCTGAAATGACTAACGCGAGAAGGCACCGTTTTAAGGTGCTTGGAAGTAAGTACAGAGGAGATGTCAGGGCTAAGTTTTTTACACAGAGAGAGTGGTGAGTGTGTGGAATGGGCTGCCGGCGACGGTGGTGGAGGTGGATACGCTAGGGCCTTTTAAGAGACTCTGGATAGGTACATGGAGCTCAGAAGAATAGAGGGCTATAGGTAACCCTAGGTAATTTCTAAAGTAAATACATGTTCAGCACAGCATTGTGGGCTGAAGGACCTGCATTGTGTTGTAGGTTTTCTATGTTTCTATTAACTCTGTCTTCCAAATTGCTGATGTGTAACGTGAAAAGGAACGGTCCCAGTACAGACCCATGCCTTTTCTGGTTGGCTGATAGGGGACTAGTGGGCTTCTGGCAGTGTTCGCCGAGCTTGCAGACATTTCATCACCAGTTAAGGTGACATCCTCAGTGTGCAGTTGTTGTTGCTTGTCTCTGGCAGCACCTCTTCATCTTTGTGATGTATCAATCCTACATCTTTTGAATTGGCCCCAGAAACTCCAGCCAGTGCAGATTTCCCATGATCCCTGCTAGTGTTCCCTTCCAATCAACTTTGGCCAGTTCCTTTCTCATGCCTCTGTAATTCCCTTTACTCTGCTGTAAAACTGATGCATCTGACTTTCTACTTTCCCTCTCAATCTGCAGGGTGAAGTCTATCATATTATGATCACTGCTTTCTCAGTGTTCCTTTATCTTAAGCTCCCTAATCAAATCTGGTTCATTACACAACAGAGAGAAGAGAGCGGGGGTGGGAACAGAAGAAAGGCAGAATTGCCTTTCCCCTTGCAGGCTCAACCACAAGCTGCTCTAAAAAGCTATATTGTAAGTATTACACAAATTCCCTCTTGGGATTCAGCACCAACCTGATTTTCTAAATCTACCTGCATTTGAAATCTCCCATGACTATTGTAACATTGCCCTTATTACATGCCTTTTCTACCTCCTGTTGTAATTTATATCCCACATCCTGGCTACTGTTCGGAAGCATGTGTAATAACTCCCAAAAGGATATTTTTACCTTTGCGGTTTCTTAACTCTACCCACAAGGAAGTTGCCTGTCATGTATTGGATTAGTCAGTAATGCTGATTTCTCCATTGACCACGTCCTGAGGAGTCAATTCAAAACCATTCCTTGTGTGTTCCTACTTCTGATCATCGATAATTTTGGTTTTGAACATCTTTGTGATAGCACCAATGTCTCTCTCTCTCTCTCCTCCCTTCTCTCCCCCTTTCCACCTCCACCCTCTCTTCTCTCTCTGCGGACAGACTCGTTGTCTCATTAGTACTTGAACCAGTTTATATGTGGAAAGACTAGTCTCAAAGTGGGATGTTTTAACTATTACCCCTAGCCTTTAAGGAGTTACCTGCCCTGATTCCAGCTTGGTCATTGGTCCATGAGAGAAAGATGATGGTTGTTAATTTCCTTGGCACTCTTTTGGTGCATCATTGAGATTTCCAATGCACTTTTGGAAATGTTAAGTTAGTGGAGATAGATCAGGTGCATAGACATTCCTGATCCTGCTCTTCCCCAGGGCCAAGAGGACGTGCTGGGAGTTTCTTAGTGATCCAGTGCATAAGGGCACCAGAAATTTTGGCTCCGTTAGTGAGAGTTTCGAGACTTTAGGCAGTGAAAGGTTTCAGATGGACTCCAAATGTGATGATTACTTGTTCATTTCAGGACAGTGATTAGTGACTGAGCAAGCCATTTTCCAATATTCTTTCCATTTAAGTGAAGCCCACTCGTTCAGGAAATGTACCCTTTGTATCAGACCATTTGTAGCAGCTGGTGGGGGGGGGATGCACAGTGATTTTATTATAAACATACTGAGATTGGCAGTTTGCTAGTAGAAAATTTCATTCAGTTGACACTGACAACTGGATTTAAATCTGCAAAGGCAAACAGTGATTTACTATTTCTCAGCAAAGAAGGAAATGGAGTGGAGTGCTGCTTGTTCTGCCAGGGTCAGTATGTAACGTTCTCAGTGCTGAGATATCTCAGGATAATACAGGGCTGAGGGAAAGCTGCAATACTGGATGTACTGAATTAGATGCTAGACTAAGGTGAAATCTGAATATCTAGTTGATATAATGCCAGGGATTCAGAGCAAACTGCTTCATTCTGGCAAGTCTGTAAAGGTCAATAAAACATGCAAGAGCTGATTACTTAGAGTGTCAACTTCAACACTCAACTCTGAGTCAGAAGGTTCTGGGCTCAAGTTCCCAATGAAAGAGCGGATCAAAGCCAGCGGTGAAGTACAGACATATAGTCCTGTGCAAAAGTCTTAGGCACTACGGTATATATAGCTAGGGAGCCTAAGACACTTGCACAGTACTGTAGTAATTTTATGTATTGCACTGTACAACTGCCACAAAAAACAAATTTCATGATGTACATGAGTGATGATAAACGTGATTTTGATATGAGTCTCTATTGTGGACTGAGAGGGAAAGGGAGCAGGAAGAGGGGAGACATGGTTGGGGAAAGGGGAAGGGAGAGGGGAGAAAGTGGGAAAGTGGGAAGCACCAGAGAGACATTCTGTGCTGATCAATAAACCAGTTGTTTGGAATCAAATGACCTTGCTTGGTGTCTCAGGGCTGGGTATGTGTGCACGTCTGCACCCATGCCACCACCCCACCCCCCGGCACTCCTCTGCCGCCTGTCTCACACCCCTCCCACAGCGCTCCACTCTCGCCTTTCCCAACATCCTTTGCTCTTACCCGATTACAAATCCGCTGTCCGCTCCACATTGACAAATACAGTACTGTGCAAAAACCTGAGACACCCAGCTCTATACACGTGCCTAAGACTTTTGCAAGAATTTCTGCAGATGCTGGCGATCTTTAGTAACAAACACAAAATGCCAGAGGAACTCAGCAAGCACGACAGCATCTAAGGAGGAGAATATACAGTTGATAATTCGGGCCAAGATAGTTCACCAGGGCTGGGGTCCTGTTGAAGTCCTGATGAAGGGTCTGGGCCAAAATATTGACTGTTCATGCCCGTCCATAGATGCTGCCTGACCAGCTGTGTTCCTCCACCATCTTGTGTATGTTTTTCAGCAATCAAGTGTAGTATTGAAGGAATGCCACGTTGTTCAGGTACAGATGCAATGTAAAACTGAGGTCTTTTGTGCTGGCAGGCAGGGGATATAAGACCCAATTCCATTTGAAAGAAACACATTGCAATTCTCCCTGATGTTATTGCCAGTAACCAACATCACCAAAAGTGATGATTGGATTTTCATTCCATTGTTGTTTGTGGGACCCCAGTGTCTTGTTTCTGCTGACTTCTCCTTAGACTGGCCCACAGGATTCAGGATGGCTTAATTCCACTGTAGTTGGGTTAGTTTTGAGGTGGCTAAAAGGCCAGTGGGGAACCACAGACTCTTCCATGGCTGACAGGACAGGCAGCTGGGTAGATTGTGAGGTGCTAAATTCCTTCTGTTGCTTACACAGGACCTCTGTGTCCTCATGCATGGACTCAAAAGTTCTCAACTCTATTCTGAACATTCCTTCTCTACTTTGAGAAGGTTACTCCCAGGAATCAGCGGGGTTGCTGCATTTTTTCAAAGAGGCTTTGTTGAAGACAGTGTTGAATCGTTTCCTCTGTCTGCCTGATACAAGTCAAAAGTCTTCAGCTCTGCATTTGGTTTTCCAGCTGTTTCCATTGCCCAGTATGTTTTGAATCTGTACTGCAGATCCATACTAAAGAATTAATTCCAACTAATATCAAAAACTAATTAAGATCTGTACTAATCTGTCTTTAATTAGATTTTGAGGACATCAGTCCTCGTTTATTGTCATTTAGAAATGGATGCATTAAAAAATGATACAACATTCCTCCAGAATGATATCACAAGAAACACAGGACAAACCAAGACTAAAACTGACAAAAACCACATAATTATAACATATAGTTACAGCAGTGCAAAGCAATAACGTAATTTGATAAAGGGCAGACCATGGGCACGGTTAAAAAAAAGTCTCAAGTCCTGATAGCCCCATCATCTCACGCAGACGGTAGAAGGGAGAAACTCTCCCTGCCATGAACCTCCAAGTGTCGCAAACTTGCCGATGCAGCACCATTGGAAGCACCCGACCGCAACGGACTCTTGAGTCCGTCCGAAAATTTTGACCCTCTGACCAGCCCTTGAACACCGAGCACCAGGCACCATCCTCTGCGGAGCGCTTTGACCCCGCCCCGGCTGCCGAGCAATGAGCAAAGCCGAGGACTCGGGGCCTTCCCCTCCGGAAATTCTGGATCACACAGTAGTAGCAGCAGCGAAGCAGGCATTTCAGAAGTTTTACCAGATGTGCCTCCGTGCTCCCATATCTGTCTCCATCAAATCAGGATTGTGCACGGCACCTTACTTGACAGATGACAGACATCACCACCGGAGTGGCTGCTGCGAGCTGCGTCGCGCCATCTTCTCCTCCCGCCGAATTAATCGACAAATGCAACTTTTTTCAGTGGTAGCTCACAGTGTTTGCAATTTACGGAAAGTCTTGGTCACAGTTCTTGAAGGCCTAACATAACACAGTGAGTTTCTGTACTTAAAAAGAACAGTTCTCCTGCTCAAAGGAAGATGATAGGGGGCAATTTCTGTGGTTTAGCACTGTGCTGGGCTAGAGGGTTTGAACCTGTAATCTCTTTCTGTGATCAAGCCTGGAATAGTGTCTGCTTTGTTAGACTGTTTACTGTCTTTTCTACCCTACAGCAGTGTCAGTACTTTGAAAATGACTTCAATAGCAGTAATGTGCTCTCAAATTTACTGAGGGTATGAAATGTACCAGTAAAAGACAAGTTCATTTTTAAATTTAGGTTTCCATTTCCTGCAAAGATCTTTCTGAACACGGCTGAGAGTTTGAGAGCCAACTGGGTGATTTAAAAAAAAAAGTGCTAAGAATTGTATCCAATTTAAAAGTTAACTTGCAATCCCGTTGCTCGGAAGAGCAGGGAATGAGGAGGACGTATCTAACGCATGCAAGGTTAGGACTCATGTTAAGACCCCCAAAAAATGGAGCAGTGGATGGGAAGAGATCATCTTGGTCTTTATGAAATATTTTCAAACCATTTTACACACCTGAATTTTATCGGTTTGCTGTAACAACAATGTATTGACTTATGGGCTTTTAGCACTTAAATGAGGTATACATCTGAGCTGCAGTTTTTTTCCAGTTTGCATTAATATTTCATCTTATGCTTCGTAATTTTATGAAATTAGATCAGTGGTTATTGCTGGAAGGAAGGAAGGGCACTGTAAGCTGCTCAGAGCATAGTTGCCTGTTACAAAGCTGTTTATATTTTGTACCTTGCATTGTCTTCAGGTTGAATGATGCAGTGGTCACATTGACGGATTGTGAATGGGCTTCTAATGCTCGAGTGCTAAGATTCACTTAACTCCAGTAATCCAGCATGCTTGTGACTTTGATGGAGTGGTATTAGTATATTTATCAGACTATTGAGATGTTATATGTTGCCTCCTGTCAGTTTGAACCAGTGCGGGCATTCTCCTCTGACCTCTCTCATTAACAAGACATTTTCGCCCACAGGACTGCCCCTCACTGGATTTTTTTTTTTTGTTTTCCCACACCATTCTCTGTAAACTTCTAGAGACAGTCGTGCATGAAAATTCCAGGTGAACAGCAGTTTCTGAGATACTCAAACCACCCCTTCTGGCACCAGCAATCATTCCATGGTCGTCGTCACTTAGATCACATTTCTTCCCCGTTTTGATGTTTGGTTTGAACAACAACCGAACCTCTAAACCACGTCTGCATGATTTTATGCATTGAGTTGCTCCCACGTGATTGGCTAATTAGATATTTGTGTTAACGAGCAGGTGTACAGGTGTATCTAGTAAAGTTGCCACTGAGTGTACATGACAGTATATAGCTATTCCTCATCCTGGGGACAAGTGTGCTATGGGCCCATCTTAAACAGTCAAGGGAGACCTACTCAGATATATGTTGATTTTTAAGAAAGCAACACAAACCCGCTTTTAAACAAAGAGGCACAAAACCCCTGATCTCTACATTAGAACTGACATAATTCTTGGCAAGATGTAATCCCAACACCCTGATCAAGCAACTACAAACTTTGAACTTCAAACTCTCAGTCTGTCTTGTCAAACACCATTGTTCTCGGTTGGAGGATTTATCTGCCCTACTACTGGGATGGAGATGTGCCTCTACCAAAGGAGGTGTAAGGTGCACCTTCCCTCTGCTAGCCTGCAGGTCACCCTTGGGCAGGGTTTAGCTCCTGCTTGGCACCCCCCCCCACCCCCCGATCAGTGTCACATGAAGCCATGGGAGCAAGTGGTGGATGCTCGTGTGAGCAACTGGTGCATATCACAAGTCCTGGTTATGTGACCACTGACACTGGGCAGTCAATCTCTGAAGAGTACCAATGATGGCTGGGATCACCCATCTTGTAAAGACACTGCCCAGAAGAAGGTAATGGCAAACCAGTTCTGTAGAAAAACTTGCCAAGAACAAACGTGGTCAAAGACCATGATTGCCCACGTCATACGTCCCAGCACATAATGATATTGGGATATAAATGATCCCATACTACTGCTGCTGTAAAAAGAACAAGGGAGCTTCCTTTAAAACTTACCAGCCTTTATCCATCATTTAAAGTTGCTACATCACTCTGTTTTGTGGGAGTTTGCCGTGTACATAATTAGAATCTGCAAATGGAGGCTTAATGAACCAATATTTGTGATTCCCGGACAGTGTGATAGTGTGGGGCTTTCCCTAATCTTTAAGTGAAAGGAATTTGGGAGAAGGTCTGAGATGGCAACCACCCGCCAGATTAATATCAATCGTGATCTACACTATCCAACAATTTTAAACCAAGTTATGATGGACTTGGAGTGAAAGTGGAAGGGATTTCAGGATGGTGCAAGAAATGAGGAAGACACAGCAGGTGGTGGAGCTACTGCCACACAACTGGGCTGAGCTTTGTTTGTTCCTGACCTCCGATGCTGCCAGTGTGGAGTTTGTATGTTTACCCTGTGTCTCGGAGGATTCCTCTTGGATGCTCCAGTTCCATCACACATCATGAGATGCTGGCAGATCATTTGGCTGCTGTAAATAAATGGGTGGTGGGTAAATGGGGAGAGTTGATAAGCATGGTAGACTAGGTTATGGGTTATGAAGGAAATTGATTGGATTGCATTAGGAAATGATATAGATGAGGAGATTAATGGTTTTATCTATGTTATAAGGAAATATGACAAATAAGAGACTTCTGTGATAAAATGAGACTATTTCACTGACAGGATGTTATGGAGCTGGAGAAACTTAAAAAGCTTGTCCTTACTTACTGTAACTCAGTAAGGAACAATTCAGCCCAAAGAGTCTGTACCAACTCCCATCATTCCCATTCTCCGAATTTCTCTTTGGCCTTGCAACTTATTCTCACTCTCTTTTTAATAGATTAAATTGGAAGGAACCGTTTCTCATGGTGGGGGGTGAGGAAGCAGATGTAAAGGAATTGCCAAAACAGCCATGAAGAAACGTATTTTGTTACGTAGAGTGTTCTTGCAGTCTAAATACTTCACCACTGAGCAAATACTTAAAAACCTTCCAGTTCTGTGGAAAGAGTGGAGATTGTAACTAACTGGAGAGTCTGACATAGTTGGCTAAATGCCTTCCTTCTAGGGCAGTGGTCCCCAACCACCGGGCCGCGGACTGGTACTGAGCCACGTAGCATGTGCTACCGGGCCGTGAGGAAATGATATGATTTGGCGATATGAGTCAGCTGCACCCTTCCTCTTCCCTGTCACACACTGTTGAACTTGAAATAGCCTACCAAATTATACCAATTAACACATGAAACCTAAAATAACGCTAACATAAAGTAAAAGCAGGACTGATATGATAAATGCACAGCCTATATAAAGTAGAAATAATGTATGTACAGTGTAGTTCCACTTAACAGAATCGGGAAGATTAAGCCAAAACTGATTTGTAGAAAAAAAATCGGCATGTACACGCATGCGCACACAGGTGCCAGCGCAAGGCTTCATGGTCATGGTAGTCTTTCTCGGGATAAACACAAGTGTCCCGTATTTGACTGCTACTTTTGTCCCTTATTTGGGAGTGAGAAAGTTGGAAACCCTACTTGAACACCCCCACCCCCAGCGGTCGGCCGGTCCGCAAGAATATTGTCAATATTAAACCGGTCTGCGGTGTAAAAAAGGTTGGGGACCCCTGTTCCAGGGGTAAGTTAAATGTGATTAACCTTTCTGGATTCATCATGAAGGAAGAAAGTGTTGTGTAAAGGATTAACAGCTAATAACAGCCAGTGTAAGATAAAGGAAATTCTTCCTCAATTTTATGTGCCCAAGGTTGTGACTTGTTTGTTACCGTAGATCATTTTCTTTTACACTTGGCTTATGATTCAATATTGTGTAAATTAATATGTCATTATGAAATGTAATCAGCTAACAGCACTGTGTGATAGTTCAGATGGATGATACATTGAGACAGATACTCCATCCAACGTGATCCCACCACTAGTCACATGTTTAGCTCCTGCGTTTTGCAGGGATGCTCATTTTGTGACTCTCTGGTCTGCTCTTCTGTCCCACCCACCTGTCCCATGCAAGTAGAGGAGATGAAACATCCATCCTTTCACCTTTTCCCTCTGACCATCCTGACACAACAATTTTACCAGCCAAAGCAACAATTCGCGTGCTCTTGTTCCAATCTAGTCACCGTATTTGCCATTCACCATGTGGAATCCCCGACATTAGGGAAACCAAGCACAGATTGGGTGCTTGCTTTGTGGAGAGCCAGCGTTCAGTTCATGGGTGACCCCGAGCTTCAGGTTGCCTGCCATTTTAACTGACCACACTGCGACCATGTTGCGTGCGGCCTCCTGTATCGACACAACACAAGTAGAGGGCTATGAGCAAACCTAGGTAGTTCTAAGGTAAGGACATGTTGGGCACAGCTTTGGGGGCTGAAGGGCCTGTATTGTGCTGTAGGTTTTCTTTGTTTCTAACACAAGCTTGAGAACCATTAGACCAACTTCCACGTGGACACGTTGCACACTTCAGGACTCGGCAACGAGTTCCTGTTTTATCAGGACTGGCCATTTGCATTTGCGTTTCTATTCCCTCTCTTTATTTTCTTTCATTTGTATGAACTGGCCAGCTCAGCATGTCTCAGTGGGCCAGACTATACAATATCACCTCGACTTCATAATATTAGCAACACATTAGACAGACAACTGCCCTTTCAACAGCTCTCTGTCATTTAATTTCATTACAGGCATTCCCCTTGCTCTGCCCTTTCACCCTCCCCATTCCCCTCTGCTACTTAATTCAACTTGGGTTTCAGGTTCTGATGACCTGAAACATTAAATGTTCCCTCTTTCCACAGATGCTGGCAGACTTGCTGAGTTCTTCCAGCATTTTCCGTTTTGCTTTCAGATCCCGGTATCTCGTTTTATTTGTTTGCCAGACACCACGTATTTCTGCAATTTGAACATTTTGTTAGGTTTCTTGGATAACCTGTTTGCATAATGGAAAAAAAACAGTAAGCCTAGAAGAGGGAAGTAATTAAAAAACATTGTTAGGAAAATCTCAGCTGGTCAGGCAGGGTCTGTGGATAGTTAGTATTTTAGGCTTATGATGTGTTATTAGAACATGCAAGAAATGTTTGTAGGAAATGTATTCGAACACTTGGGAGTGGAGGGTCCTATTGTAGGCTTCAAGTATTTTTGTGCTCCCATTACAAGGAATAAAATACTGGGTAAACACGTCAAAGTTCCTGGTGGGTATGAAAGGTGGGGACATGGGAGACCCAATCCTTGGTTTAGTTGGGAGAAGAGGAGGTTAGAGTGGGTGTGAGGAAATGAAATTACCATGCAGGGAGCCCTGTTAATGATGTGGTGGAGGGGGGGGAACCAGAGGGAAGGTGTGTTGCAGCCCCAGTGGCACAATGAAAAACTAAGCAACAGAGATGTGAGAGAAAACTCTGGGAGCAAGGAAAGAAGTCTTCAATGGAAGTGGAGTGGGAGAAGCTGCGGTTGGTCAACCTGTAAGGGTCAGTGGCCCTAATGGTTCCCTCAGGTGAAGATACAGAGGTCAGGAAATGGAGGAGATTTGTCAGGGATGGGCTTTGTGAAAGTGAGAGCAGGGTGTCTATAGTTACCAAAGTTGAGGCCTTAGACTCTGGGCTTTAAACACTTTTTTTTCAATGTAAAGGAAGAACCACTGAAGTTGGCAGGCCATTTCATCGGGCTTCTAAGTCAACCACACAATCCCAAAACTAATGTAAGCGCTCTTCTTTCAACCCACCTCTCCCGTTTTTCATTACGCACATTACACGCATATGTTGACTTTCATTTTGCGCCAGAGGACTGGGCACAAAGATTAGTGTAGAACCTTATTTCCTCAGCACCATTGTCTTTTCCTGAGCATCTTAACATGGACCCACCTCAGGTAGACTTAAAACATCCACAAATTGTGAAAGACTATCCCCGAGCTCCTGGCCTTTGTTAATCCATCAATCACTATAATTAAAACATGTTTTCTAGTTGCTTGTACATATTCTAGTTGCCTGTATTACAGCTGTGACTGCACTAAAGAACTACTTCATCAGCTGTAAAGAGTTTTGGACTGTGCTTGGTACAAGCAGGAAATGCAGGATTTCTTTCTTCCTTAAATTTCTTAAAATTCTGTTAGTTTTGTATTCTGCAGGTGAGTGACACTCGGGTGGATCATTTGTTGGAAGTTAACTGACTCGAGGATGCACAAGTTTACATTTATAATTTTCAGCCTTTTCACTTTTGCTTCAGTGTAAACCCAACCCCAATGTCATTGCTTTTGCTTTGCAGATGCTGTAATGTACCGACCACAGTCAGAAGAGAAAACCTTGTTAGGTTTGAACCACTCTTAATTAAAAAAAACTTGGTTAAAACTTCACCAACTCTTCCCTAGCAGAACTCCCTAACAAATCCTGTGGCATAGTTTTTGATGCTGATTTAAAGGTTCATCTCCTCTGGTTTTGTTTTTCAGGCGCTGGACTTGGAGAAGCAGGTAGAACACGATGCTTCGCCTGCCTCTGAGAGGGTGGACAGTGAGTCCAGTGTTGGTGCCTTCAGTGATGAGTGGGAGAAATTGGATATCCCGAGCAGCCCTGAGCAAACTGACATCTCAGACGTGCAACCTACTCCAGTGATCTTGACCTTGAAGGTGACAGAGCCATACCTAAGGGACTGTTACAGTGAAGACATATCACTACCTCAGAGTGATGAAGAGGTAAAGCCAGCCGTCCGGAGGATAGATGCTGCTACACAGACTGTCCAGCAGGAAAGTTTGGACCTCACAACTGATATTAAAGCAATGGAGCTCACTGCTACACCTGTTGTTGATAACTCCCAAATTATTGTTGTCCCCCCAACCTGTCCAGAGGGGCCGGTACTTGTAGATCAAGTGCCCCCAAAATCAAAGGAGGCAATGGGTCAACAAGTTGCTGCAGGTTCGCGGCCTGAAAGCACATCCACTGGCTTGGCAGTTCCCGTTGTTGAAGAGGTTTCTGATGATGCAAGTTGTGGGTTTGAGGAGGAAGAGGTTGCTGAGATTGAAGGTAAATTGTTGAAAGACGATCAAGTGAAGCACGCAGAACCTAAGGAGGAGGGGCAAAGAGAAGTATCGCCAGATGGTTTTGGCTCTAACTTCGTGGAAAAATTCCTATCTTATTTGAAAATACCTGGTTTTCTATTGGGTGAAATATCTGCCACCAGCACTGGGAAACCAGAGGCAAGTACTGATATTCCACCTGTCCCTGCCTTGCACTTGTGCAGCGAAGACACAATTAAAGAGTGTACAGATGTTTCTGAATCCCCAGCTACTGGTGTGGAGTTGCTGTTGGAGACAGAGGCTGCCTGTGTTTCAGCAAGTGTGCTTCCGGCCAGCACTGAAGACCTCCAGCTTACTGGTGGAGACAGTGCATTGGATGCATCATCAGGAGAGACAGTCGTTGATCCTGTTGAACTCAACATTAGGTCATTATTGACTACCGCAGAAGAACCTAACATGGACTCTGTGATCATTGTGACACCGGCGTCAGAGTTAAGTGTCGATGCCCCTGTCTCTGCTGTTGTACACCCACATGCCCGTGAAGACGATAGCACTGTCACTGTGGTCGACGCTGGTGATTCAAAGTTAACTCTTCAACCAGCTGTCCCAGAGATACCATCCGGAAAGTCTACCAAGCCAAGTAAAGCTGAGGCATTAAAGTATCCAAGCTTGGGGGTGGTATCTTCATCTTCCCTTCCAGTCACCTTGGAAGTTAAGAGTCCTGCAAGTCCAGAGGAAGAGCATGGTACTTTGGAAAAAAGTAAAACTGATGTTACTGCGCACGAGTGTGTTGTAGACACTGCAGAAGAAAGCAGCAGGGTAGAGAAAATTGTAGGAGATGGAAATAAGCTGTTGGAAGTGTCATCTGCCCCCAGCAATGGAACGGTTCCCACTCTGGAAACTGTAGCACCAAGTTCTGAAGATGTAACCCCTGGCAGTGCTCTACAGACAGCAAAGATAACGCCAGTTGTGCCGGTGGCAGAACCAAGCCAAGTGCCGTCCATTGTGGTGGACAGTGTAACAGCGAAGAGCAGAGTGCAGGAGAGAATAGAGGATAACAAGGCAGTGAAGAAAGACACACCCACAGCACAAATCGTGCAAGGCTCGGGCGCCAAGGCGAAGCTCAGCGATGCGCTGCCTGTCATCCCGTCTGCCACTCCAGAGGAGCTCGCCTCAGGAGCCCGCCGCAAGATCTTCCTGCCCAGGTCCAAACAAGTGGACGAACTGGAAGGACTCGCTTCAGAAGTGCTGGGCTTGCCAACGCACCCAAAGAAAGAAGAAGCAGCAGGGCGGAAGGTCCATGCTGAGGGGAGCATCAGCCACTCGGAGGAGGAGGAACAGAGTCGATTCCCATTAACTCCCAAAAGGAGTGTGGTGCTATTGCAGGCTCCAGCAGTGCCGCAAACCACGCCGCTGGAGAGGTATTCCCCAACGACAACACGGAAGATGTCAACACTGGAAGTACCAAAGCTTTACGAAGACCCTGGAGAGAAAGCAGAGACAGCCATGGACTCTGCTAAAAGTGGAGGGAAAACAGAGGATACCAAATCAACAAAGAACTTCTTGAAAGGTAAGAGGTCAAGCTAACTTTTACCGGAAATTTAGCCTGGGCTGCAAAGATCCATTCCCGTGGCAGCCCAAGTTGCTAAGGGAAACAAGAGCTGAGATTGCTGGGGCTCTGATGGACATTTTTGCATCTTTGTTAGCCTTGGTGGAGATACCAGAAGACTGGGGGGTGGGGGTGGCTGCTTTTGCTGCCTTGTTCAAATAGAACATTAGAAATAAGACAAGAAACTATAGGCTAGCAAGCCTTACCTTAGTGGTAGGGAAATTGATAGAGAAATTTCCAACGGACAGGATTTATGTTACTTGGAAAGACAGAGACTGATTAGGGGGAGTCCATATGGTTTTATACGGTGGAGATCATATTTCACAAATCTGATTATTTTTGATCACATAACTAAGAAAACTGGTGAAGGCTACGGTAGGTGTAGTTTACATGGGCTTTCGTAAGGCTGTTGATAGGGTACAACATGGTAAACTGGTCCAGAAGGTTAAGGAACGAGGGATTTGAGGAACGCTGGCTAATCAGATCCAAAAGTGGCTTTGGGATAAGAGGCAGAAATTAGTGACAGATTGGGGTTTTTCTGCCAAAGTCTGTAAGAAGTGGTGTGCCTCATTGATTAGCTCCATGATATAGAAATGACTTGGATGAGAATATATGTGGTCTGATTAACAGGTCATATGTCAGCTGGAAAATTGGGCAGAAATGTAACAGGTGGAATTTAATCCAGACAAGTGTGAGGTCGTATACTTTGGAAGTAAAATTTTGGTAGGACGTGTGGAGTAAGTGGCAGAGACCTTGGAAGTACTGATGTACGGAGAGACCTTGGGGTGGAAGTCCATAGCTCCCTGAAAATGGTGACACAGGTTATAAGGTAGTAAAGAAGTCATTTGGTATGTTTGTCTTCATAAAGTGAAGTATTGAATGTCAGAGTTAGGACATCATCTTGTAGTTGTATAAAATATTGGTTTGACTACACGTGAGATACTGTGAATAATTCTAGTCATCACACGACATGAAGGATGTGTTAGAAAAGTGTGCAGAGGAGATTCACCAAGATGTTGTCTGGAATGCAGTTATAAGAAGATTATTAGATAAACTGGATTTATTTTCACTGCAATATAGGAGGCAGAGAGGATGGTCTAATAGGAATTTATAAAATTGTGAGTGGTTAGGCAGGTTAGAGAGTCAGACTATTCTTTCTCATGACACAAGATTTTCGTGGCTCTGGAGGTTGGTGTTGCCATCCGATGTGTCGGAATACTTGGAAGATCGAAAGCAGCAAGCTGGCTGCTGGCTATGTGCTCAGAGACTCGAGTTCTTTGGGCACAGAGCTTGGAAAAAGCGACGCAACAGACATAAATTGGTGAGTTATTTTGTCTCCCCTCTCACTGTGAAATGGGGACATCCCTTTTTCTCTTATTGGGGGAGAGAGAGAGAAAGCCTGTGGTATGTCGAATTATTGGGTGAATGAGTAGTCTTTGGGGTACTGCAAGTCTGTGTCTTTATTGATGCTTTGCTGCAGGCTTGAGTGCTCGGTGGAGGGCACAGATGCTTTTTTGCTGGTGGGGGTGTTGTCGCTTGTTGCTGCTTATGTGTGGGAGGGGGGAGCTGGGAAGGACTTGTGGTTCTAACATTAACTGTCACTCACTTCTTTGGGGCACTCCTCTGTTTTCGTGGATGTTTGAAAAGAAAAAGAATTTCGGGATGTATATTGTATACATTTCTCTGACATTAAATGTACCTATTGAAACCTATTGAAACAAGAGATCTAGAACTAAAGTGAGAAGGGAGAAGCTTAAATGAGATCTGAGAGGTTACAGTTTACATACAGAGAATGGTGGGTATTTGGAACAAGTTGCCAGAGGAGATGGTGGCAACAGGTATAGTTACAATGTTCAACAAGTATTTGAACAAGTACTTGGAAAGGTTTAAAGGGATATTGGCAAACTGCAGGCTAATAGGACTAGTGGAGGTAGGAATCACAGTTGGTATGTACAAGACTCAATTTTGTGCTGTACAATCCTTCGACTCAATTTAAAAATATCGTCTGGACCTTTTGCATCATTTGGGGTCACTTGAAGGCTGGGAGACGGGAAAATACTTACTGTGCCTCACAGTGATGTTTGACCACACTAATCACAGGAAATTAACGGATTTTTCTGTTCAAATTGTTGGATTTTAGATGGGTATTTTAAAATGCGTTTGTCACCTATATGGGTGATAATGTAGTAATGTGGATCAGCAGATTTGTGGATGACACTGAGATTGGGGCTATAATGGACAGTGAGGAAAGTTATCAAAGATTGCAACTGGATCTGGATCAGCCTGGAAAAATGAGCTGAAAAATAGCAGATGGAATTTAATGTAGACAAGTGTGAAGTGTTGCACTTTAGGAAGACAAACCAGAGTAGAGCTTACATTGTAAGCAGTAGGGCACTGAGGAATGTGGTAGAATAGATTGATCCTAGAATACAGACCCATAATTCCTTAAAAGCGGTGTCATAGGTAGATAAGTTAGGAAAGCGAGCCTTCATAAATCAAAGTACTGAGTACAGGAATTGGGATGTTCTGTTGAAGTTGTATAAGATGTTAGTGAGGCCTAGTTTTGAGTATTATGTTCAGTTGTGGTCGCCCACCTACAGGAAAGGTATCAATAAGATTGAAAGAGTGCAGAGAAAATTTACAAGGATGTTGCCAGGACTTGAGGATCTGAGGATAAGGAAAAGTTGAATAGGTTAGGAATTTATTCCTTGGAGCACAGGAAAATGGGCACCATGGCAGCATTGTGGTTCATACGGCGCTATGACAGCTTCGGGAACCAGAGTTCAGAGTTCAACTCTGGCGTCCTCTGTAAGGAGTCTCTGTATGTCCTCCCTGTGGAGTGCATGGATTTTCCCCCGATCCTATGGTTTGCTCCCACTGTTCAAACACATTACGGGTAGGTTAATTGGTCATTGTCCCGTGATTACATTGGGGTTAAATTGAGGTGGTTGGATGTTGCTAGGTGGTGCGACTTGAAGGGCTGGAAGGACCTACTCTAAATAAGTAAATAAAAATAAAATGGTGGGAGATTTGAGAGCGGTATACAAAATTATGAGGGGTGTAGATAGGATAAGTGCAAACAGGCTTTTTCCGTTGAGGTTGGGTGTGACTAGAACTAGAGCTCATGGGTTTGGGGTGAAAGGTGAAATGTTTAAGGGGAACATGAAGGGGAGCTTCTTCACTTAGAGGGTGGTGAGAGTGTGGAACAAGCAGCCAGTGCAAGAGCTCGATTTCAACATTAAGAGAAAATCTGGATAGGTACATGGATGGGAGGATTATGAAGGGCTGTGGTGCGTGTGCACATTGATAGGACTAGGTAGATTAATGGTTCAGCATAGACTCGATGGGCGGAAGAGCCTGCTTCTGTGCTGTAGTGCTCTATGACTCAAAGACTCAAAAGGTTGTGTGGACCAATGAATTGGCTAAAGCTGCTTATCCAATGTGCTTTTATTTCTGTAAATAATACATACTGTACATCCGTTTAACTACATTCCCTGTGAAGTTTGGGGTTGAGGTATAGAACCTAGGTAGATCTTTCATTAATTCTGTAAAGGAGTGATATTTTATCCCTGCCCTTTGAAATATGTTCCTGCTTTTCTGGGAAGTACAAAATGAAACCTTTTGTATTGGGGGCAACGTTCAACCGTCTGCCCACTCGTTATCCACCAACCATATTGGTGCCCAAGTAATAACTCATCACTCTTTTGAGGTAGAATGATGTTTATTGGCTATGTAGCTCCCTGACCCACGTCGGCTCGCAGTATTCATTTCAGAAAGAACAGTGGTGCAGTTATCAGAGCTGCTGCTTCACAGGGCCAGAGACGTGGTTCAGTCCCGACCTTGTGTGCCACTTTTGTTCTCCCTTCCATCGACCATGTGTGGTTCCCTTGGGTGCTCCCCTTTCCCCCCATATCCTAAAGACGTGCAGGTTGGAGGGTTAATTGGCTGCTGTAAATTTCTCCTAGTATGGAGGTAAGGGGTAGAATCTGGGAGATGGGGGGGAGTTACTGAAAATGAGGGGGAGATTAAAAGCAGGACTGATGTAGGGTTAGTGTAAAGAATGGTTGACAGTCCGCATGGACTCTGTGTGCTGCAGGGCCTGTTTCTGTGCTGACGTTCTCAATGACTCTTAACCTAACATGTTCAGAGTCCCCACTTCATAACACCTCCGATAGGGCTCTCAGAATCTAGATAATGTTGGTTCCTGCATCACCTACTGAGTAAATTATATCCGGCTTAACTCCCTGTAATATATTTGTAGGAATAGCTCCAATCAGATGGGTGACAATGTGTGGACGTCACTCATAACCATCTCCATTCTCTTTCAAAGATGTTACTTATCAAGCTTTTGGCCATTGTCTTCCTCAGGAAGTTCCTGATGGGAGCAGAGGTGCTCATTCTTCACAGCAGCACTCTGAGGAGGAAGTGTCATTATCAAACGCTGGTACTCCTACTCGTTATCACAAATGTCTAATCAGCCCATCATGCGGCAGCAATACAATGTAGGAAAGTATGCATTGGTTCAGTTGCACTTTCAGAACGACCCATCAGAATGGGGAAGAAATGTGATTTAATTACTTTGACTGCCAAATGGTCGTTGGTGTCAGACAGATTAGTTTGCGTACCTCAGAAACTGCTGATATCCTGGGATTTTCATGTGCAACAGTGTGTAGAGTTTACGGAGAATGATGCGATAAGCAAAAGAACACCCAGCGAGTGGCAGTTCTGTGGGTGAAAATGTCTTGTTAGTGAGACAGGTCAGAGGAGAATGGCCAGACTGGTTCAAGCTGACAGGAAGGTAACAGTAACTCAAATAAGCACACTTTACAACAGCCGTGTGCAGAAGGACATTTCTGAATGCACAAGACATTGAACCTTGAAGTGGATGAGTTTACAGCAGCAGAACTCCACGACCATACACTCAGTGACCACTTTGTTAGGTGTAGAAGTTGCCTGATAAAGTGGCTACTGAATGCATATGACTCTGTCTTGCACTTTGACACTCCAAAGAATTGCTTGAGATGTTTTGTTATGTTGAAGATACAATAAAAAAAGTGGAAGTAAACAGAATATTCAGAATGGTGGGTAGCTGTTTCTAGAAAAATAAGATATTAATAGTGAAAATTAAAAAAAATTAAAACTGAGGTTGCTGAAATCGAAACAAAAATGATGAAAATACTCAACTGGTCAGGTAGCATCTAATATAGTTATATGTTATGGGGATTAGATAGGTCACAGTACTAGGGAAGTAAACTATCATTGTCATGTTTAGTGAATAAAAGCCCACACAGAGGGCACAGTAACTTGGATGAAGATGATAATGTATTATTTTTGCACATAGATAAGTTAAGGTGAATAATTGAGCCACTAATTCTTGTGTCCCTTAAGACATATTCCATTTCTGTAATAATCATTGTTAATGAATTGTAAAGTAACTTGATGTTAAAGCTATGGTTTAATTTTAAAGAAGCCAGCTGGACTATGTGAAAGAAGTACACTGTGGTGACCTAAGAAAGGTTTGACAATCCAGTCAGAAAGAGGGACTTCTTGTAAATCATGGCTTTCTCTCTTTCTCACTCCCAGTGTACAGCACAGTATATCCATCCTTGAAAAGTAACTTACAGCATATTCTGCTTGAGCTGCTGACTGTATCAGTGACCACCATTTACTGGTGCTTCTCTGTACCACCGTGACCAACTCTCTTATTTTACCATCTTTAGCTCCACAGGTGATTCGAAAGATCAGAGCTGAGCAATTTTCAGATGCTTCTGGGAACCTGAAGCTTTGGTGCCAGTTCTTTAATGTGCTGAGTGACTCCACCATCAGATGGGACAAAGATGGACTTCACTTGAACAAGCTAAAGCGAAGGTAGCCATCACCAGCTTTGCTCCTGTGCACTGGGACCCAGTGATAGATTTATTTATTTCAAGTGGATTGGTTCCTTATTGTAGTTTCATCTGGGAAATACTGTAGGCAACTCTTTAAAGATTTTGGGGCAATGTCTCGTGTTTGGCAGTGGACTCTTGCAAGGTGCGGTGAAAAAGCCTAGTTCCACTGGTGGTAATGCTTGGAACTGCTTGGATTTGGCTAATATTTATTTTCCTTTCTTGGTGGATTTTTTCCAGCGCTGGTGATGAGAGTCAGGTGTCATTGGCAATTGCTGAGGCTTCAGTGAAGGACTGTGGTGTTTACAGGTGTGTCATGGAAAACGAATATGGTTCGGATGCTACCGATTTCCTCTTGAGCAATGAAAGTAAGTGGAGATGTTAGATTGATTTGTAAAGCTTCCAATGGTTTTTTGGAGGGACTGCGGATGGGTTTGTCATAGTTAGGAACCTAAATGTAATAAGAATTGCTGTGTTCTTTCAGAGAGCGGATTAAGGCACAAAGGGGCGGATAAAAGATTCTTTTGACCTGTGATAGTATGTTTATCATCTTCTCTGTCTTGGACATTACAGCGATTTTATAAAAATCTGTTATTAGGGTACAGCACCATTATTGGTGAACCAAAAGTCTGATAGACTGATGACACTAATGAAGATCACTGGCCTTTATTTCCTCAGAAGGTTAATGAAACTGGGCACATTCCCTTTGACCCTCACTGATTTTTTTGGGTGCATCTTGGAAAACAACCTTTCCTGCTGCATCATGGCTTGGTATGGCTGAGACTGCAAGAGAGTTGCGGACTAGGCTCAGCACATCGCAGAAACCGGCCTTCCCTTCGTGGACTCTGCCTGTACTTCTCACTGCCTCGGTAAAACAGCCAACAGAATCAGAGGCCCCTCCCACTCCAGTCATTCTCTCTTCTCCCCTCTTCCATCAGGCCCTCAGAACTGCTGCTCACTGGATGTTTTGCTTTTCGCACCATTCTCTGCAAACTCTCTAGAGACTGTTCTGTGTAAAAATCCCAGGAGATCAGCAGTTTCTGAGATAATTACACCATCCCATCTGGCACCAACAATCATTCCATGGTCAGTCACGTAGATCACATTTCTCCCTCTTTCTGATGTTTAGTCTGAACAACAAATGAATTTCTTCTTCTTCTGACTTTTAATGGTGTTTGGCAGCCCAACTTGGAAGGTGCATTACTGCCACCAACTGGACTGGAGTGTGGTGCAGAGAGTTGGGCAATAAAACCCCTACTAGTTCTTTATTAAATGAAAACTAGATTATCCCAAAAGGCACTATGGATTGTAACTCATGAAAAACTGTGAATTAAATCACAAACAAGAGAAAATCAACAGATGCTGGAAATCCAAGTAACACACACAAAATGCTGGAGGAGCTCAGCAGGCCAGGCAGCATCTATGGAGAAGAGTACTGTCCCGTTGAAGGGTCTCAGCCAGAAATGTCAACTGTTTACTCTTTTCCACAAATGTTGCCTGGCCTGCTGAGTTCCTCCAGCATTTTGTGTGTGTTACTGTGAATAAAAGTCACTCCAATAACTCAAAAGTTTTAAAATGAAAACTATCAACTCCCCAAAATATTAGTGAAGCCTCCATTTGACCTTTTCAACCTTGTATGCTTAACTGAACCGCTTGACCATATCTGCATGCTTTCATGCATTGAGCTGCTGCCACATAATTGGCTGTTAGATATTTGCATTAACGGCCAAGTGTATAGGTGAACCTAATAAAGTGGCCACTGAGTGTTTGATAATGACACCTCTTCCTCAGAGTGCTGCTGTGAATAGTGAAGACCTTTGCTCCCATCAGTGACTTCCTGAGGACTGCACCTTAACCTATTGTATCAAAATAGTGCAGAATTAATGAAAAAAAATAACTTGATTAGATCTTGATTTCCTCTGAGCGAGTTTAAATTGTTCTAGGACTTTATGTCCATGCTCAAAACTATCCTGGTAAGATATGCTGCTGTTGTTTGTTTTGTTTTTGTATGCATATTAAAATCTCTTATCGTTGCTGCAGCGTTGAGTGGATTTATTTCAAGAGAAGAGATTGAAGGTAAGGTTCATGCTTCGATTTACCTCACTGAGTTTCTTTATCTCCTCCTCACTGTTGCTTATAATCTAATGTGCGTGCGTTGCCTTGGGTCTGTGTTTCAGTGGGTGAGGAAATTGAGATGACCCCCATGCCAATCACCAAAGGTTTAACTGACACAGGTTTCTGGGGCAACAAACTTTTTGGCAGAATTATGACAAAGGACCTTTACGTTGGTAACGGATTTCGGCGTAAAGCGAGCCGGGTGAAGGTTATCTATGGATTAGAGCCGATATTCGAATCTGGTGCTACTTGTATTGTCAAAGTGCGAAACTACATTTCTTATGGGACCAAGCATGAGAGTGGCCTTATTGAAAGCAACCACAATCTCACTATGCAAGTAAGTCATGCACTTTGATCGAGTTTGTTAGTTATATCAGAAATGATTCTGTTGCAATGTCTATGGATGGTTTTCTTTACTTCCTCATCAACCTTGATGGGTTGGTATTGGCTTTCTGGAAACTGAGGGGTCAGGAAGTTGCAGGACAATAATATATAGAAGCAGAAACCCACTAAGTCTGCCCTGCCATTCAATTGTGGCTGATTTCTTTTCAACTCAATTCTCCCACCATAACCCTTAACCCACACTCACCAGTCAAGAATATATCAATCTCTGCCTTAAGTACACTCAGTGACTTGGCCTGCATGGCCCTCTGTAGCAGCAAATTCCTCAGCTTCACCATCTCTGGCTGAATAAATTCCTCCTCATCGCTGTTTTAAAAGGATATCTCTTTATTCTGAGGATGTGCCTAGATTCTCCTACTTATGGAAATATCTTCTCTACATCCATTCTATCCAAGCCTTCATCTGGTGGCATTTGTGAGTTTCGTGGGGCAGTATTCAGGAAATTCTTCATTGACTGGTTGGGGAGATGGTTGGCAAGGCCAGCTATTCCTCTTCTCAGGATGGTGAAATGCTGAAATTCTCTACCCTGCCTGGCTGTGGAGGCTAGGTCGTTGGTCATGTTCTCCCATAAGATTGCGCTTTTGAAACAGCAGGGGATTGAGAGCTACAGAAAATTGGTACTGAAGAGGAAATGGTTATAGTGAAAAGCTGGTTAGACTCGGAAGGATTTGGTGCCCTAACCTTGCTCCTAATGTCCTATGTTCATAGCAATTACTAACCCAAGTTAATTAGCTCCTTCATGTTCTACTCCCCAGCACCATCTTTTCCATGTGACATTTGCACTCACTAAGTAGAAATCTCATTTGAGTGAATGAAGTGGCTAATATAAATAAATTAATAATATTTAAATGTCAGGAGGATATGGTAGTCTCAGACTGGTAGTTACTATTCGAGGGGATCACTGCTTCCGTCAGTGACTTCCTGAGGAGTACACCTTGCCCTAGTGAATCAAAATAATGCAGAGTGAAAAGTAACTCAATTACTGTAGGTCTTGCCTTCCTCCTTGGAGGTTATTGTAGGATCTTGTGACCTTCCTCACAGTATCTGAGCTGTCCTGGTGAAAGTATGCTGTTAGATTTTGATACCAAACTCCTGAACCAGAACCTCTATCTGAGATCTGTTGTGGGAAAAGATTACCTGGCAGACAGAGGAAAAGACTGAAGGATATAATCAAAGTTTCCTTGATGAATTACAGTACCTTCACTGACTCCAGGGAACCTCTGACCAGTGGAGAAGAGGAAAAGCTTTGGTTTTGTGTTAGGGACTCGGGGGCCATCCACTGGGAGTATGTAGAGGCTCTGCACAAGTTGAGGAAGGAATGTTCCTCACAAGTGGCCCATCCACCTGGTAACCTCTCACCCACCACCTCCTGCCCCATCCACAGAAGAGTTTGCAGTTCCCATATCTATCACTTCAGCCACCTGAGAACGACAGAGAAAGCCATTCACCCTTGATCTTAAGTGATTGCTGAAGAAGAACGAGTGTTACTGATTGAGGATGTTTGGGTGAGAGTAATGCCAGTAGTTCTGGTTGTCATTCCAATAATAATGGTAATATTCCTGGGGCTGTCAATGTACGAGATTATGATAACATCTGAATTTATAAGCAACTTTTTTTTTTAATTTACAGGAATGTAAACTTCAAAATACAGCAAGAGAATACAGTAAAATATTTGCAGCTGAAACTCGGGCAGTCGATGGCTTTGGTTCAGTGCCAGAGTAAGTGTTTTGCCTCATATCTAATCCTCTCATTACTATAGTCTGATCTTTTCAGAAGATGGTTCTTTATGCCTCACCTGGATTTGTGTTCCTAGGGTAATTCCATTGCACTTGCTCTATCGGCCTGCCAACAACATACCTTATGCAACCATTGAGAGGGACTTGGCTGGGCAATTCATGAAGTATTCTATGGAAGACAAGAGTAAGAATGTGGTAGATGAGTCTGCCTCTGAAATTGAACAGAAGTGCCTCACCTTTCAACACTGGGTTTACCAATGGACAAACAGCAACTTGCTAGTGACTGACTTGCAAGGTAGGATAACAGTTACACCTTGTAGGACCGAAGGGATTTTGCATGAAGTACCTCTGTAGACTTGAGAAAGACTAGCTCTGTAACGAAGAAGGTACTTCCAGAGATGGAATTCCTCAGAGGGTGTTATACTCCATTTTTGCCCCTCTGTAGTTACTTTATAAAGGTAGAATATTGGCCGTGAAGCAGAGCCAGAAAGGGAGATACCCACGGCTGGGAATTTGTACCATTTGCCAACATGAGTCAAGCCCCATTGTTAATGCATCTACGGTATATGGATAGGGTTGAATAAAATGGATGTGACAGAAATGTTTCCAGTAGTGGGAGAGGGTATTGGATCTATAGAATTCATTACTATAGATGGCTGTGGAGGCCAAGTGATTGGGTATATTTAATGAGGGGTTGATAGGTTCTTAATTAGGGTGTCAAAGGTTATGGGGCGAATGTAGGAGAATGGGGTTGAGAGGGAATAATATATCAGCCATGATCAAATGGTGGAGCAGACTCAATGGGCCAATATCTGCTCCAATGTCTTATGGCCTTGTATATCTGTATATTAAGATAGCAACAGGCTGCACTGAAAGCACACAGCAATCAATCATGCAGCCTGAACTGTACATTACTGCTACCCGAGGTTCACTAGCAACCTTCCCTTTTTAATGAAGATGATGATAAATCACCAAATAAAATAAAGGGCCGTGTGACTGTTACCAGGAGATAAAAGTAGCTGTGGAAGGTTACCTTGCTGCGTAGGTGCAAGGCTGTGGGTGTGCCTCAGTTTTGTGGATGCAGGGTATCAACGTATTTCTGAGCTCTCTTACATTGTGCTGCGTACGTTCTTGTGTGCTTGATCCTTCTTGGAGACTTTTCCTGCAACTGAGCACCCTTGTGATAAAGTAGCTGTATTACCATGTCTGAGGTCACTGGCAGTCGGAAGCTCTTGCAGTGGTTAGGAGAAGCTGGTGAAATGGTTCCTCTGCCCATGCAGTTCCTGGTGAGATTCTGGCTGTGTAAATCCCTGTTAGATTTAACATCATTTGCTAGCCCGTTCCTCAGTAGTCCAAGTCATCCCACCAGCTAGAAAATCTACTTAGTAAAGCACACCCCTCTTTGTACTCGAGGAAAAGCAGTAACATTGAGCTAAGTGAAGTTCTGCACTTGGTTGGGCAAAGGATCACTAAACTGCCACTGTATATAGGCAAAGGATGGAATGGAGGAGAGAATAAAACGGGCTGGAGTGGGATGAGTGTACTTGAGTGTCTAGTGGTCCTGGTCCTGTGGTGTGTTACTCTGTGACACCCTGACTAATTCCTAAATGTTTGTGCCCTGGAAGTGAGGCACCTTAAGGGACAGAATTCTTCACAGGTTGCTCAACTCCAAAGTTTGTAAAGATTCATCACTGTGAAGGTAAAATGGTGAATGGGAAGCGCAGAGTTGGGGACTGGGCTTCCCTGGGCTGGGTATTCCTTCTGCTCAAAGCCAAGGAGTTGCATGTTCTGGTAACGTGCCCTTTGGCCCATTGAGACCCTGCCATCCATCAAATCCCCATTGACATTAGGCATACACCAATCACGTTCTATTCTCCAATTAATGTACAAAACTGCAGGTCTTTTGGGGTGGCAGGAAACTGGAGCACCTGAAGGATGGAAAATATATTCACAGGGAGACTGTTAATTCCACATAGGGAGCACTGGAGATCTGGAGTGAGGCCTCATCACTAGGCAGCAGTCCTGTCCAAGGGCCCATCGTGCCTCGAGTGAGACCCAAGTCATTTTGATAGCATTAAACTATTATTATTTTCTCATTGAACTTTTCCACCTGTTTGCTTATCTACACAGGAGTGGGACTGAAGATTACAGGTGTGCAGATTGCAACTAATTCCAAAGGGTAAGTCCAGGTTATAATTCGTCCAGCACAGACAAACACCATAGAAGGCTTCTTTTCCAGAAGTTCAATCTGGTTCAGTCCATGTGTGACTTTATGCATGCATTCTTCCACTTATAATTATATTAATTTGCATATTAATTATAATTTGCTTCCATTGCAAACACTTCTGATTATCAAGTTGATGGAATTTCAATTTTGAGAGTAGAACTGGTAAGCCATCTGCAGCACCAAAGATGCATTGCAACAGATACTGTAGTTTCTGGTTAATTGGGACACATCATTTTGGCCCAAATAAGCAGGTCCTAATTAGCCAAAGTTTCATGGAAATAGTTAAAAAGGTATATTAAAAAAAGGCAAACTACTGTTTAACTGAGTAACAAATCATGTATTTAAATCAAATACAGAACAAATTAGAACACTACCAATAGTACTATAGTACTAGGTACCAGTTCTTAATAATTATCGACAGAGGAATTCATCCAGTGTATGCTGCTGTTTTCTTTTGATTGACTGTAAATGAACAAAATCAGTGCAGACACTTAGTGCAGATAATGCTCTGCTTCCAATGCCTTCCTGCATGAAGCAGAGTTGCAATCCAACAGTAAATTTCCTGCCATCCTGTGTGGTCGCTAGCTCAAGCTGATGATGGTTGCTGGTGTGTCAAGCCTGCAGTTGTAGATCTCGGCACTCCAGTTATCCCTGCCAGCCGATTATAAGTGGTGTTAGGTGGATGGCTGTTAATTTGGTCCAGTAGGGTAATCTTTTTCAGTTACTGTCATATCTTCTTGTGGCATCTTGGCACGGGTTTGAAATTTAAATAAACAGAATTATCGTAAATCACTGCTTTTGAATCAGCATCCGTCTGCCCAAATGGATAACATAATACAAAAGGTTTTGGCCCTTTCCCTAGATGCTGCCTGGACTGTTGAGTTCCTCCAGCATTTTGTGTGTGTTGCTTTGGATTTCCAGCATCTGCAGATTTTCTCTTGTTTGTACATAATACAAACACACACAACTGACACTATTTAAAAACTGTTTGCTCTAAGCACAGTGTGGTGTCTAAAAGCTATGTAAGTGCACATGACTGACACTAGTTAGAAACAGTTTGGCACAGTCTCCTGTCCCATTTAAGCCACATAGTGTCCCA
Source organism: Mobula hypostoma (assembly GCF_963921235.1). NCBI lineage: Eukaryota > Metazoa > Chordata > Chondrichthyes > Myliobatiformes > Myliobatidae > Mobula > Mobula hypostoma. The sequence goes on along the minus strand of NC_086114.1, from coordinate 52,378,150 downwards.
AATAAGCGAAGTGAAGGCCAGCTATTTTCTTGATTAGGTTTCATTGTTTAAGATTGTCCAAAATAAGTGGCTGCCCCAATTAGTCGATGGTCTAATTTACCGGAAACCACAGTGTGGGGCTTCAAGTGAAATTTATCACTGAACCACATCGATATTAGTTTGGGTGAGGAAAATTTGTACTGTGGGTGGAGATGTTTAGAGAGACAGTTCCACACTTAACAGGTTTTGGAACTGAAGGCAGATGGATTAAAATATTTTGCCATGCATGCCTTGAATTTTCGAAGCATTTAAAATGGAAACAAATTATAATTATGGATTTTATTAACAGATAAAACAGAAAAATGATCAGAGTATAGTGAGGCAAGCAAGGGTGAAGTAGACTCTAGTAAATCTTTGTGTTGTTATTAGAAACATGAATATGAACACTCTGCCTACAATTTTCCAATTCTCTAGATAAAGGACGAGTGTTTGAGGAGTGGACTACAGCTAATGTACTTTTGCTTAAAAAGTGAGCTTGGGAATAAACTGGATAATTACAAGCAATTAATTTCTGCAGAGAGAAAATAATCAGAATTAATTCTAAATGTAAATTTTCATTTAGCAAAGTACTGTATAGATTATTCAGGAATAGTCAACATGGATTGATTAAGGGGATATCATATCTGACTAACAACTTGGTTTCTTTGAGGAGGTAACACAAAGGATTAAAGTATTGTTGAGGGGCTGCATTTGGTGTGGTAATACATTGATTTTAGTCAGTGTCTTCCATTGCAGCTTGGTAAAAACTCAAAGCCCTTGGAAGAGTGACAAAAGGGATCCAGAATTGTTTTAGTGGCAGAAGGCAGTGGTTAATGGTTGCTAAGCATTTTGTTGATTTGAAGGCTGTTAGCAGTGGGTTCCACTAGCTCAGTACTTGGTCCCTTGCTCTTAACAAATTCATATGTAAAAGCTAACAGTGGCGAAGAGGTTAGTGCAATGCTTTACAGTACCAGTGACCCGGGTTCAACTCCCGCCGCTGCCTGTAAGGAGATTGTACGTTCTCCCTGTGACGGCGTGCGTTTCCTGCAGGTGTTCTGGTTTCCTCTCGCGGTCTAAAGATGTACCGGTTGGTAGGTTAGTTGGTCATTGTAGGTTGTTCTATGGTTAGGCTAGAGTTAAATCGGGTTGGTGGGAAGCAAGGCTCAAAGGGGCAGAAGAGCCTATTCCACACTTAATCTCATTATATTGATACATAGAAGTAAATAGTAAAGAAGTTCTTAAAGGTCACCAAAACTAACTACTGAAGAGGAAAGTTATAGAATGCAGGAAGATAGCGATGGTCTATAATCTATATAAGTGTGAGGAAGGTGGGTGCTGGGTGCAACAAAGAAAAAATGTTTGGTAAATAGAAAAAGAGGGGCCTTGAAGTGCATTTACAGGAATCCCTAAAGGTGGTCGGGTGGGTCAGATGGGTGGTTAATAAGGCATATAGACTACTTTCCTTTCCAGAGAATAGGAGAGCAAGGATTTCATTTTAGAGTAAGATACAGCATGAATTAGACCTTGGCTGCAGAGAAAATGCATGATTATATTGGAGAGGGTGTGTAGGAGATGTATGAAGGCATTTCACATGCACTCCTGAGTTGTTGGTAGGAAGATCAGAGGGGAGATGGGGGAAAGTAAAGTCCGCAGGGGGGTGACAGGGGTCTGGAACTCTCTGCAGGAGATGTAGTGAAGATAAAAAGCGTCCTCACATCTGAAAACTACTCCAGTGTGTAATTAAAGTGTTGTGACCTTCAGAGCCACAGACTGAGTGCAGGAAGATGAACTTAGGCCAGAGAGTGCAATGATCTACCGTATATCTGTAGCAGGATGCACACAATCCAGCCATTCAGTCCAACTGTTCCCTGCTAGAATTTATGTTCCACATGAATTCCCTTTTGCCCTTTATTAACCTTTGATTAGCATAACCTTTAGTCATTTCCCCCATATATTTATCCTCTTAAATGCATCTGTACTATTGACTTCAACTACTCTTTATGGTAGCGTGTTGGATACGTATGTTCCCTCAGAATTCCTGTTGGAGTTATTAGTCATTATCTTCTTTATGCTCCTTGTTTTTAGGAGCTCGAACCATCCTATCTCCCTCTGGTTCTCCACCTCTTTCCCTTTATTCCATGGCCCATTGTCCCCTACTATCAGATTCCATCTTCTTCAGCCATTTTCCTCTTCTACCTATCACCTTCCAACTTCTCACGTCCTACCCAATTTTCCCCTTCCCCACCCACTTGTCTTCCCTTCGCACCAGGATTCATCTATCACCTACCAGTTTGTACTCCTCCCCTGCACCCACCCTTTTATTCTGGTTCTTCTGCCCTCTTTCATTCCAATCCTGATGAAGGATCTCTGCCCAAAATGTCAACTGTTCATTTCCCTGATGTGTGTGTTGCTCCAGATTTCTAGCATCTGCAGTCTGTCTTGTGTCTGGCATTTCAAATAATTTCTTCTGTAAAACCTCTTTTCCCTGTCTTGCCCTGCGCGTAATGCTGAGAGTATAATTCGATTTCTTTCTGCAGGTATCAGGGACTGACAGGAAATTGCTCTTCCTCAGTTATTGATGAATTTCCTGACACCCATCATTGTAACCACTTTTGCGAGGTGCTGGGGTTGAAGTCATTGAAGAGCGTCGATAGCCTCCAGCCACATAAACCCAAGGGATCCAAAAGTCCATCGATGACAAGGAGGGCTCAGTCAGCGCAGTCCAGCCCTCAGACACAGAGAAAGGGTCAGTTAAGCCCACAGACCCAGGGAAAGGGTCAGTTAAGCCCACAGACCCAGAGAAAGGGTCAGACCAGCCCACTGGTCCAACGGAAAGGGCAGACCAGTCCACTGGTTCCGCGGAAAGGCCTGACGAGCCCACAAGCTTCTCGAAAAAATGCAACGAGCCCCAGCATTGTTCGCAAAGCAGACAATGCAGATAACTCTCAGGAGACAGTGAAGCACAAAACTGTGGAGATCCCTAAGTCTGTCAGACTTCGGTAGACGTGTTGGAGCAGCCTTCAGATGGTGAAAGGGCATATCAAGCACTTTTATTTTTGGCAAACCGTTGCTTAACCTGGAAAGATTTGAGTCAAATGAGGGATACAAGAAACCAATGAAAGTTAAGTGTCATCAACAATAATGTCCCTGGGTACTTAACATCCATAAGAGGTCCCATAAGTTCAAACTTACAAGTATGATCATTGGTGGGTGACATTGAATACAATTAGTTCCATTTGGGAGGTTCTGAAATCATAAATCAGGAGAACAAAGTTTACATGTTTTATGAGCAACAGTATAATCTTGAGATTGAAATATCCACCTGCATTAACTGTTCTTTATAATTTATAGTGTAAGTTCTATTATTTTTTATTAATTGGCTTCTAAGTTTATGGCAGGGATAAAACCTCTGCTGCAGGCATGCTGAGGTGGGAAGATACAGAAGAAAGGGCGTTAATAATGACTGCGACTAAGATCCTAAAAGTACTCCATACTGATGAGTACTTTAGTATTCCGAGTGTTTATTTTGGTAACAGATTACGGGTAAGTGAAGTATTTGATATACATTATGACTAGTTGGATGGGGGATTACCTGGGACCATTATTGGGAGATTGACACATTTTGTATTGTTTTAAGGACAACATTTCTAAATGCCGTTACTGACCTGGTTTGTGTTTTGAGTTTTTGCAATGACTGGAGGACTTGATTGTGCTGGCGACTGTCTCTCAGCCGGCGGTGAAGTGCAGTTGGCCTGCATTGTTGACAGTCATCCACAGGTCTGTCTTTGCCCTCACGTTAGGGTCACTTGAAAGCTGGAACTCCGTTGCAGAATGACGTCACATGCACGGATCGCCTTGCCTCTTCTCCGAGTGCTTCTCTTTTTAGATCACATAGTGTCGGCATACTCTGTACTCGCCCTGCAATGTAAACGCACCGTTCTTAAATTCTTGTGACTTTCACTATCTGCTTACATTTGATTGGGAGAATGACAAATAAATAATGGATCCCTCCTAATATTCCTCTCCTGTTAAAGTGGGATGGAAAATTTGGTGGAATTCTTAACCAGGATGTAATCCTGATTTCTTTTCTGCACTATAGTCAGCGGATCAATGCGAGGGAAGGACAATAATGGAGAAGATTACTCCATCGCGTTCTTCTCCCTGAGACTAACTGAGCTTTCTTGAATACTTATTTAGTTTGTAACTGCTAATGAACTGATTACCCTGGATAGTTTGAATCCAGGTGCTTATGGTACAACTGGTGGCCCAGTCATAAGATGCCTTTATACCGAAATGCAACAGGCCCCAAAATGGACGCCAATGAGAAAACCATTTAGCGCTCACTGATTTAGAGAACCAGAGACAGATTCCTACATTCCACAGTCACTAGTGCTGTTGATCGCTGAAGCACAAGCTTTGTGGAAGTAAAGACACTCAGAGGGTATGTTGTGTAACCGACATGGTTCCTACATTGGTGAGAGCCCAATGTTACCCCTCACCTCAATTCAGTAAGACAATAGTGCCAGACCCATGGATAAAGTTGGGGAAATGCCACAGATATTGTTGCTATGTGTCTTTACAGCCTCTCTTGTTTCAGAGAGCAGGTGAAATTCCAGTTGTAACCTCCTGGAATTCCTGGTGTAGCATATGGAGATATCACAGTGCCAGGACACAGCTATGGATGTCCCTCTTACGTCAAATTTTAGGAATGTTCAACAAAGTTGTATTCTAGCATCTCCCAACTTCATTGACCTTGGAATGGTGTCTTCCAGCATCAAGGGGAAGAAAAAATGGGTAGCAAATCCATCACCACTGTCAGATCTTGACTTGGAGTGCAAGTGTTCAGCCAGAATGGATCCTCTAAACCAAAAATGCAAACACCGTCGCTCATATTGGGCCATCTTCTGAGGTGCTCCCTCTGGTTCCAGGTTAGCTTACTCCCACTTGGGTTTTGAGGTGGTTGATGAAGCCAATTTAGGAACTGCAGACTTCTACAGATGGCACAGCAAGGAGGTAGTCAACGGAACAGGAAGATGGGTAGTTTGTGAGGTGGTGTACTCCTTCTGTTCCTTGTTTAGGTCCTCTGTGTGCACTCAGTGCAGAACCTTGAGGTTCTTAGCACCACCCTGAGTGCTTCGAGCAGCCATGGATCAGAGATTCCCAGGAGCTGTTGGGTTTCTTCAGGGGAGTATTGAGAACATCCTTGAAACTTTTCCTCTGCTAATCTCTTCCCATCCCAGAGTTTAGAAAAATGTGTTTGTTCTGAAAGTCTAGTGTTGTGCATCGGAACACTGTGATCACCTCCCCATGGCTGCGCCACCCTGCTCTCAAGCAGTAAAGACCTCTAAGAACATAGACCACTTCCCATATCTCACCATGAAGGTAGAAATTCAGGATCAGCTTCAATCCTTCTGCACAGATTGAGGAACCGGGCATTTGAACATCAAGACTTTAGATCTGGCACAGAACTTAGCGTCTACTGGACAGTAGTAATCTCTGCCCTCTTCCATGCTTCCAAGGACTGGACTGTCTGAAGCATACATCTCAAGACTCTAGGAGAATACCACCAATCTCAAATGCTCCAAGTTCATTGGGAGTGTAAGTGAAGTAATGTCATTGCCCTCCTCAGACCAACACTCACAGCTTTTGAGGTCTAAGTTACTCTCAAAGCTGAGATCTGGTAGAACCGTAGGAGGGTTGGAAGACTGACTGTGGAAGTTCTTAGGTTACCTAAACTGCGCATACAGAAATTTAATATGAACACATTAAAAGTGTTAATTGGAATTGCAACCCCATGGTGTTGTGGCAATTTGCCCTGACGTTCTCCGGGAGCAGTATATTTAACCAGCGTGTCTGATCATAGACAGTGTACAAGCCCACGGCTTGAAGTTGATCTTAGGGAAGAGGAGCCCTTCCCAGATGCACACAGGTATTTGGGTTTTTGACTCAGTTATAGGAATCCCCCAAAGTAGACAGCTGCCATGGGCTGTTGGGTTTTTACGAAGTGATGTTGAAATGCCTGACTTGATGGTTTTATGGAATTGCAGCTGGATTTCAGAAGTAGGTGAACCTGGGAGAATAGATGATCATGCATTGGATCTTGGTGCTGCTGTCTCCTAAGACGTGGCACATCCGTCAGCACTGAAGACTCTAATCCATGGGCAGTGCTGATGAGCTATACAGAAGGAAATAATCACAGACACAGTATGACCTTTAAAGTTACGGAATGATCATGGCACAGACCACAAGGGGCTAGTAGACTTGGGGTGTAGGGGAGGGGGGATGTAGCATGTGGGGTGGTGTGATTTGCATATTTTACTGCCTCTGATTTATATAGCAACACCGACCAGAATTGCCCCAATGGTGATTGACTGAGATTTGTTTTCATGCAGCCAAAAAATGTTTGGTACAGTCACTAGTGACTCTTTCACTTCAGCTTTCAGACTAGTGATGATTGATACAGCTGGGGTAGTGAATTGTGGTTCGAATTGCGCCAGCTCTGTATTGTTTGATCCGTGCCAAAGTAGAATGGAATAGTAGGAAATAGAACAATGGAATTTTTCTTGAAATCTGGTATGCTGTTTACATTTAAAAAATCATGTCAGCTTGGTAATGTTTTTCTTTCCTCCTCTCACCCTTTGATTGCACTGACAAGCATACCAAGAACATTACCATGTAATAAGGAACACATTCTGGATATTATTGGTTCTGTTGGATTACCTTTTCTTTGGTGTGCCATTGCAAAGTTTGGAACTTCCCCCCACACACTGAACATTGCATGAAGTGGCTTCTAACCTGGAATTAAATATTTGCAGTACACCAGTTGTGAATGTATTCCATCACAGCTTCTTGTGGTACAATCAGAGATTACATCTGTCAATTTTAGTCACAGCTTTAACTATTCATATTTAAACTTTTGTGTTGATCTTAAGGTGTAAGTGCAGGGATTTGAGGATGATCAAATCAAGTTTAATTATCATTCACACTATATGTAGATACAGCTGAACGAGACAGTTCCTCTGGGGTCAAGGTGCAAAACGTTCAAAATAGCAAGCAAACATTCAAAAATAGCAAGTAACATAATTTAAAATATTGAGCAGAGAAGGATATTTGGCTGAAAAGAAATGTATAGTCCAAGACCCTGAACAATAATGTACATCAATTGATGGTACAGTCTCCTGGCAGTGTACAGATGCATGCAATCCAGCCTGTCATTCCACTGCTAGAACACAGAGAGCAGCACTGATGGGAGAGGCCAGGCCTCAGTCGAGCTCAACCATGTTGTAGTGCTACCATGTCTTCCACCTGGTCTGCAGCAGCAGGCAAGCCTGAGGCTTCGAGGCCTAGTCCTTACTACAGCTGAGTCTACACAGCTCCCATGTTGACTGTCCCTGCACCAGACAAGGGTAACAGGCCTGCAGCAACTTACATTATCAGTGTCCAACAGAGTCTTGCGATCACAAGTGAAATGTCCAAGACATGGTTATACTGCACCAACTCTGATGCTTCCAATTAGCAGGCAGCAACACGGTTTGCAGCCAGGTCAGCTCCTTCAAACCCAAACTTGCTGCTCCGACACACCAGTCCTTTGAACCTTTGGCCGACCCCTTTGACCCTTCAGCCAACCCCTTCTACACTTCGGTCGGCTCCGCTGCTGACACCAGTCTATTTACTCTGATCAAGGAGCGGCTCACTGACGGAGTAGCCCCGCGGTACCCAATGTTCTTAGAGTAGAATTGTCTTTGGATCGTAGAAAACAGATTTTACAAAGGACAAGTACCTCTGGTTGGACCCCGAGAGGTTGCTGTGTTCGCAGGTGTCACTATCTTACTGGAAAAGATGTAGGGAATCATTGGAAAAATAAATATTTGCACAGTTTGCAGCAATAGCTGCAGGTAATTTACCTGACCCCACTGAGTCTGTTCCATTTCTGCTGCCCAGTTAGATTACCGTATGACCGTGCCTTATCTCATTCAACTGCATTCAGCCCATATTTCTTGATAATCTGCTAACAAGATATTGTTGATCATAGATTTTGGCTGTTTCAAAGGTCCTATCTCCTTTTGATGAAGAAATACTCCTGATTTCACTGACAAATAGATCATAATTAGTCTTGTTTCTGTTTATCAAGATGTTATCCAACAGAGGAATTGCTTCCTAATAGCCAATGCAGGCCTGACATTAATGACTGGTGAAGGCTAGCTCTGCTTTAATTTCATGAGATACTTTAATTCGCTTGAAAAGAATGATACATTTTCATTTCATGTCATCAGAGTGCCCTCTGCTGCTTTGCTAGAGAATTGACAGTTCAGAATGATGTCGCCAGTTAATCCCGATGCATGTTGTTCCTTGTTGTTGAATCAAGACCATTTCAGTCGGACTTTAGAATCAGTAGAATTAGGACACCACGTACTTCAGCTATTATATATGAAGCAAGTGTTTAAGGTGACAGTGTAGGCTGTGATTGTGTGCAGGCATTCTGCTCCCTTCAGATCTGGTGCTTCATCTGAAATGAGACTGAGCCTCTCACGTTATGGTGAACAACTGACAAACCTCCTGGAGATTTGAACCCCAGCCATATTATACCAACACACAGACACGCACACAGACACACACACACACACAGCCTCACTCCAAGCACAAATTTTATTTCCTACTAAACATCTTTCTGAAGGATTGAATGTACCAACTTTTCTTACTTTGAACATATTAGTCTAATTCAGGTGTTAGTCTTTATAACGCAGATTAAGAAATGCAAAATGCAAGAGGAAAACTTGCTTTTTCAGTTCTAATTACCTTCTGCGTTGGTACTTTTATTAAAAGGTTATATTTAAATGAGCACAGAACTTCAATTCCAAATTCCCTTTTAGGCTTGTTTATTGACAGAATGCTGGCAGAGAATGCTATTTGTCGTAGTCACATTTCCTGTCAGTGGGTATTCACTCAAAGATACACAGAAGTAAAAGAGATGTGGCTGTCCCTGCCACATCTCCGCTTGTAATTTGATTATACCTTTCAAAGATTGTAGAGCACAAGAATATAATCGTTAGTGTCAAAATAGGAGATATTAGGACAAATGAGCAAATGGTTGGTTCAAGGGGCAGGTTTTAGGCTGGGAAGTAGAGAATATGCGATTCATTTAATACAGTAATTTGCTTTATTCAGTTGTTTTACCTTTAAAGATATCTTGGGTAAATTTCAAAAGGTCATACTTTACATTTATTTGACCTTTACTATACGAATAAGTTCCAGATAATATTATAAGAACATAAAAAATAGGAGCAGGAGTTGGCCATCTGGCCCGTCGAGCCTGCTCCACCATTCAATAAGATGAAGGCTGATCTGGCCATGGACTTATCTCCACCTACCTGCCTTTTCTCCATAACCCTTAATTCCCCTACTATGCAAAAATCTATCCAATCTTGTCCTAAATATATTTACTGAGGTAGCCTCCACTGCTTCATTGGGCAGAGAATTCCACAGATTCACCACTCTCTGGGAAAAGCAGTTCTTCCTCATCTCCGTCCTAAATGTACTCCCCTTAATCTTGAAGCTATGTCTCCTAGTTCTAGTCTCACCTACCAGAGGAAACAACTTTCCTGCCTTTCGTTACTCTTTAAAGTAATTTCCTTTGGTTCTCTGCACTTCTATATTATTGGCTAACCTTACTGTCAATCATATGAAGTCATCTGTGAGTTCAGATGTAGACGGGTTGTCCTAATGTGCTCAATCCTTAAAATAATAATGGGTACTGAAAATATTGTAAAGCCTTTAATTTTAATACCCTGCCTCAGATAAACTTTTTAGTAGTACCAAAATGGAGGTATGTGGTGAATTTGTTAGTTCTGAAATGAATTTGAAGAGTTGTTAGAAGCTGGCTGCCTTTTTTTAAATCTGGGCAGAATAAAACCTCTGAACTCTCAGCTTCTGGATGAAAACATTTGCTAACAGATCCTTGTAAGAGTAAATCCAGTTTGATAATATGTAATATTATTTAACAAACTTTATTACCTCAACTTAAGGAGAGCCCATCACTCTGGCTGAAGGAATAATCAGAAAGGATTTAGAAGAGGTTACTTTATCCTCAATAATGCTGTCTACTGGCTACTGATGGATAGTCCTCCTTGCTCTTGATTGGAAAATTCTGGAACTATGTAATTGTGATTGTGTTTATAGATAGGTGCTGTCAAGTACAATTATGACTGAGGAATTTGCATGAATTATAATTAGTGGCATTTGTGGTGTGATGCTTATTCCATCCCTGTTATGTCCCATAGGAAGAGAACCTGGAGCTGAGGGAAGAGATTGGGGGATCAGAAGGAAGAGCTATAACCAATTGAAGTAGTCAGATGGAGAGTCAGTCAAAGCTGAGGGCTGGATTGCTTTTCAGGGGTCAGGATTGGAAGTTGAGAGGAGGCTTGCTGGACAGGTTTGCAGTCAGTGGTAACAGTAGGTCTCTGGTTGTAGGTGAGGAATTAATCCTAAGAGGGGGTAAAAAGTAGTCAGAGGCTGTAGTTAGTGGTTGTTGTAATATTGATGTGACTCAGACACCGCTGTAGATTGAACAACAGACTCCCATTTTTACCTCTCTACGTTCTGACGTCATACACACTCTTGACACTACGAATACTCACACAATACATTACATCCCCCTTCTCAAGATTTTTTTTTACAACACTGTGAATTACCAAAACAATGCCTCTAGGTATGGCCTTCTTACAGTGTAACAACCATGACATAAACTAAAAGAAAACATCTTAGCTTCTTATACTGTATTCTGCATTGTATCTTACAATACTAACTGCAGTGTATTTTCTTTTACTAACATAGACTAATAAACCTTTTATTTCACACCTTGGAACTTATGACATGTGTGACTTTGCCTCAAACTGTATGTCTAGTCTCGGTATCTAGCTGGAAGTTTGACTTGTCTCCCAGACCGTGTGTGATACAACTGTGACTGTGCTTGACCTTCATCCGTGTCAGTCTCTCGAGTGGCCTCTGTGTCTTTGCGGTCTGCATCACTGTTGGTGTCGTTTGTTTCCATGTCCGTATCTGTGGAAATGTCCTGTGCATCTGTCCGTGGAAACTCCCTCTCGCCTGTCTTCAGCAGATGCTTCCTGTTCCTCCTGTAGACTCTTCCATCCGGCATGCGAATTATGAAGGATCTTGGTTGCTGATGTCTGTTCACAACCACAGCTGGTTGCCAAGTGTCCCCTCTCTGTATTCTGACATTTTCACCTGTATGCAGATCTGGCAACTGTCTTGTATGTCTGTCATAGTAGCTCTTTTGCTTTATTTGCTTGTACTTTTGCTTGTCATGTACCTGAGCATTACCTTCAGGAGTCAGTAGAGTTGTGGATGTTGGCAGTTTGGACTTCAGACGACGTCCCATCAACAGCTGCGCAGGAGAGAACCCCACACCCTCAATCGGTGTGTTGCGGTATTCAAGCAGAGCAATGTAAGGGTCACCGTTGCTGCTTTGTGCCTTCTTGAGCATGTTCTTGACAGTTTGTACAGTTCTCTCTGCTTGTCCATTAGACTGAGCGTGCCCTGGACTAACATGTTGAAATTCCCAGCTTTCCGAGAGCCCTCTGAACTCACCACTGGCATATTGTGGACCATTGTCACCAACGACAATATCTGGAATACCCTGTCTTGTGAATGTTAACTTCATTGCGGTAATGACACCGACTGGACGTGTCACTTAACTTGGTGATCTCCGGATATTTTGAATAGTAGTCCACACAAAGCAGATATTCTGCTCCATTGTAGTGAAAGATATCTATGCTAATCTTCCATGGTCTTCCAGGTAGAGGGTGGGGAAGCAGAAGTTCTCTTGGATTGCTGTTTTTGTTTTCATTATAGACAGCACACTGAGACACAATGTCTTCTATCTGAGTTGACATGCCTGGCCAATAGAGAATGTCCCTTGCTTTTTCTTTACATTTCACTATCCCCAGGTGTGACTTATGAATTCTGTTGAGCATTTCCTGTCTCACTTGGTTTGTTACGATGAGTTTTGCTGTTTTGAACATTAGTTCTGATGCATAGCTGATTTCCTCTTTAAATATCCAGTATTTCTGCATTTCCTTTGGAACATCTTTTCTTTCTGTTAGCCATCCATTCATTGTAATGTCTCTTAGCATTTGCATTTCAGGATCATCTGCAGTCGCTTTCCTGAACATGTTCAACTTCTCCTCAGAGATGGGTAGCTGGGGTGTAACCCAGGTGACCTCCAGCTCTCTTCCTAGCAACTCTTCCTTTTGCTCTTTGAGGTAAGCACGGCTCAAAGCATCAGCGATGTGCAGTTCTTTTCCTGGCTTGTGGGTGACTGTGAGAGTGTACCTCTGTAGCCTGAGAAGCATCCTTTGCAGCCTCATAGGAGCTTGGTGGAGTGGCTTTTTGAAGATGCTCTCAAGTGGTTTGTGATCACTCTCAACCTGGATTTCTTTGCCATATACATACTGGTGGAACTTCTCACACCTATAAACTATGGCGAGTAATTCCTTCTCGATTTGAGCATATCGGCATTGGCAGTCCGTAAGTGCTCGTGATCCATACGCCACAGGCCTCCCATCCTACAGTATAACAGCTCCTATTCCCTCCGAACTGGCATCCACAGACATAGTCACCGGTTTATTGACATCATAGAACTTGAGTGCTGGTGCATTGGTAACCAACTGCTTCAATGTGCCAAAACTTTTCTTTGGTTCGTTTTCCCAATGCCATTCAGTGTTGCTCTCTCGTAGCTTTCGGAGTGGAGCGCTGACCTCTGATAAGTTGGGAATGAATTTGGCAAGATACTGTATCATGCCCATGAACCTCAATAGTTCTTGCTTGTCTTCGGGTGGTGGTAGCTGTACCACAGCTCTGACCTTTTCATCATCTGATTTTAGCCCATCAGCGCTGAGTACATGACCTATGTATTTGATCACTGTAGTTCTGATCTTACATTTACTTTTGTTCAGTTTTAGGTTGTACTCACGTGCTCTCTCCAGGAGCTCCTTCAGTCTCTGATCATGTTCCTCAATTGTGTCACCCCATATCAGCAAATCATCAATGATGCTGACCACCCCGTCCAGGTCTTCAATCATTTGTGCCACGGATCTCTGGAATACCTCTGATGCGGAAGAAATCCCAAAGGGTAGACACAGGAAACGATATCTCCCTATGGGCGTGTTGAAAGTGCATAATTTGGGACTTTACTCATCCAGCTTGATCTGCCAGAAACCTTGATTTGCGTCTAATACTGAAAAGTATTTTGCCTCAGGCATGCAGGAGACAACCTCTTCAACCGTGAGCAGCGGATAGTGCTCTCTTTCGATGGCTTGGTTGAGATCTTGTGGATCCGTGCAAATCCTCGTTTTTTTTCTGTGACCACTGTCACCATACTATTCACCCAGTCGGTCGGTTCTATTTGTCTTGTTATGACTCCTACCTGTTCCATTCTGTGTAGCTCCGCCACTACTTGATCCCTGAGAGCTACTGGAATCTTTCTCGGGGCATGTACAACTGGTGCAACAGTTGGATCAATCTGGACATGGTGTTTCCCTGGTAAACATCCTAATCCAGAAAACAAGTCATCAAAGTCTTTGAGAATGTCGTTTTCTTTTTCAACACCATAGATTCGCTTCACCAGGCCTAGCTTTGTGCATGTTGTTTTGCCCAGTATTGCTGGAACATGGTGCTGTACTATTTCAAACTCGATCTTGTATTTTTGACCTTTGTACACACAGGTGAGTGCTTTTTTTGCCCAATGGCGCCGTTTTGTGGCCGAAATAAGCAACAGGCTTGCAGGTGGATTTTTCCAGTCTTCCTCTGATGTCCAGTGAGTTGAATGTTTCTGCCGACATTACATTGCACTTTGCCCCAGTGTCAAGCTTAAATGTCACATTCCTCCTGTTTATTATCAGATCATGTCCAATCATCTTCATCCTCTATCTCTGCATTGTCAATATTCTTGATGCATACCTCCTGTTCCACCTCAGCTGTGCCAATGAACATGTCACTGTTGCCCTCACTCTGTTCCACAGCATGCATTTTCCTTGCGTGCTCCTTCGATTTGCACATCTTTGCAAAGTGATTTCTTTTCTGGCATAACTTGCATGTCTGACCAAAGGCTGGACATTTTCTGTATCCATGTTTATAACCACATCTGTTGCAATTAACTTCCTATTGATCATCCTGTGGAGCTGGCTTTGTCCTACTCTTGTCAGTTTTCACAGTTTTTATTTTGTGCACTTCAATCTCTTCATTGAGCACTTTAACCTGACTTGACGTGATCTCGCTGGCACGGCAAACATCAGTTGCCTTTTCTAATGTAAGATCCGCCTCCTTCAATAGTCTGCCTCTCACTTGATCATCTCGTATGCCGCATACAATCCTGTCACATATTACAGAGTCATGCAGTTGTCCGAACTCACAGTCTTTTGCCTTATTCTTCAAATCTGTTACATAGGCATCTATGGTCTCTATTGGTCCTTGAGCCCTCGTGAAAACATATGTTGGATGTACGGTAGGTTTTTTCTCGGTTCGCAGTAATCTTGAAACTTTTTTTTCAACACCTCAATTTTATCTTGCTCATCATCTTGGAAGACAAACGCGTTGCAAACCTTTATTGCCTCTTCCCCCGCCACATGCAGAAACGTAGCACATTGCACTTTCTCCGTCTTTTCAGCTACACCGCTAGCGGTGCAAAACAGCTCAAACTTCTGGATCCATGTTTTCCAGTTCTCAGCAAGATTACAGATTACCTTGTAGGCTTAAAATTGACAGTGGCAGTAACTGTGACATCTTTTACGTGTCTTCTCTTCCTTTTTTTTCCTTCGCGATTTCTTCTGACACCATGTAATATTGATGTGACTCGGACACTGTTGTAGATTGAACAACCACGTTTATTCAACAGACCTCCATTTTTATCTCTCTACGTCCTGACGTCATATGCACTCTGATGCTACGAATACTCACACAATACATTACAGTTGTGAAGGAACATATTGGGTTAGGAGATCTCCGAGTTGGTGGAAGCAGGAGGATCTGAAAATTACGAGGATGGGTTGGGGTGTTGATTGCTGTTGGGTGGGGTGTTGTGATAAGGTGTAAGATCTTAAGATCATAAGATGTAGGAGCAGAATTAGGCCATACAGCCCATTGATTCTGCTCCACAATTCCATCATGGCTGATATATTATTCCCCTCAAACCCATTCTCCTGCCTTCTCTCCATAACCTTTGACACCCTGGCTAATCAAGAACCTATTCACTTCCACTTTAAATATACCCAATGACTTGGCCTCCACAGTGGCTTGTCGCAATGAATTCCACAGATTCACCACCCTCTGGCTTTGAAATTCCTCCATATATCTGTTCTAAAGGGACATCCTTCTATTCTGAGGCTGTGCTGGCTGGGTTGAGACTCACTCACTATAGGAAACATCCTCCCTACATCCACTCTATCTAGACCTTCCAATATTCAATAGGTTTCAATGAGATCCTCCCTCCTTCTAAACTCAGCGAGTACAGGCCCAGAATCATCAAACTCTCCTCATACATTCTTTTCTGGAATTATTCTTGTCAACCTCCTCTGGACCCTCTCTAATGCCAGCATGTTTTTTTCCTAAGATAAGGGGCCCAAAACTCGCAATTCTGCAAGTGCTGTCTGACCAATGTATTACAAAGCCTCAACATTACATTTTTGCATTTATGTTCTAGTCTTTTCAATATAAATGCTAACATTGAATATTCCTTCCTTACCATTGACTCAACCTGCAAGTTAACCTTTAGGGAATTCTGTATGAGGAAAATTGGGTCCTTTTGCACCTCTGATTTTTTAATTTTCTCCCTCTTGAGAAAATAGTCTACACCTTTGTTCCCTCTACCAAAGTGCATGACCCTGTACTTCCCTAAACTATATTCATCTGTCACTTCTTTCCCCACTCTCATAATCTGTCTAAGTCCTTCTGCAGATCCCCTGGTTCCTCAATACTACTTGCTCCCCCACCTAACTTCATATTGTCCACAAATTTGGCCACAAAGTCATCAATTCCAGCATCCAAATCATTGACATATAATGTGGAAAAAAAGTTGTAACACCGCTGTAACAGCACTAGTCACTGGTAGCCAACTATAAAAGGCCCTTTATTCCCACTCTTTGCCTCCTGCCAGTCAGCCAATTTTCTATCCATACTAGTATCCTTCCTGTGATACCATGGACTCTTGCTAAGCAGCCTCATGTGTTGCACCTTGTCAGAGGGCTTCTGAAAATCCAAAAAACATGCACTGACTCTCATTTGTCTATCCTGCCTGTTATTTCCTCAAAGGATTCCAACAGATTTGTCAGGCAAGATTTCCCCTGGAGGAAACCATGCTGTCTTTGTTGTAGATGTAGTTGACTGAGACCAGATCCAGCATTGACATTGCCAAGAACCTACCTTCTAATTCAAGGACTCCCGGGAGGGGAGAGAAGATGGCGGCGCGACGACAGCGTGCACGGCCACTTCGGTAATGAATATCTGTTATTTGTCAAGTAGGGGATCGTGCACAATCCTGATTTGATGGAGACGGACGTGAGAGCACAGCGGAACATCTGGAAAACTTCTGAAATGACTGCTTTGCTACCGCTGTTACTGTGTGGTAACCGGAATCTCCGGAGCTGAAGGCCTCAAAATCCTTGGCTTTGCATGTTTCAGCATCCGGGGCGAGGTCCAAGGCGCTCGGCAGAGGATGGCGCTTGGGAGGCTGCTTGGAAGCTCGGAGTTTTCGGACGGATGGACTCAGGGTCAGCTGGGGTCGGCTGCTTCCAAGGTATCGGCAAATTGACGGTGCCTGGAGGTTTATGGCAGGGAGTTTCTCCCTTTTGCCGCCTGCTATCGGGGACTCGGGACTTTGAGAACTTTTTTTACTGTGCCTATGGTCTGTTCTTTATCAAATTATGGTATTGCTTTGCACTGCTGTAACTATATGTTATAATTATGTGGTTCTGTCAGTGTTAGTCTTTGGTCTGTCCTGTTTTCTGTGATATCACTCCGGAGAAACATTGTTTCATTTCTTAATGCATGTATGCATTTCTAAATGACAATAAAAGAGGACTGAGTGTTCTCATAATCTAAACTTAATTCACGTAGAAGCAGACATTGTTGGTGATGTTGCATGAGTGGTCCTTGCCTGGCATGGGTCACGCATTGAAAATGATGGAGCTCTCCTCCAGTCTTGGCTTGGATATGAACAGATATTCCTCTGTGTGCTGGGTTCTCCATGAATCAGCTGCATGTTTCGAATGCATACAGATTTCATGAACGTCCTGTTTTTGAACAGTTTTTCAATGAAATTGAATCATGTCATGCACCGTGTGGTCCAAATTCATGACATTTCATTATTTCAGAGGATATGGTCATTAAATCAATGCTGTCTCTCTGCTGAGCAGTGAAGTCATGCCTGTTCTCTTGTTCTTTCTGTAGATTTGAAAATACATTTTCCTCATACCATAAGACTAAAAAGCACAGGAGCAGAATTAGGCCATTCAGCCCATCATATCTGCTCTGCCATTCCAGCATGGCGGATTTATTTTCCTTCTCAACCCCATTCTCCTGCTGTCTCTCTGTAATCTTTGATGCCCTTACTAATTAAGAACTGGTCAAACTCTGCTTTAAATATACCCAATGACTTGGCCTCCGTGGTGTCTGTGGCAATAACTTTCACAGATTCACCACCCTCTGGCTAAATAATTTCCTCCTCATCTGTCTGAAAGGATGGCTTTCTGTTCTGAGGCTGTGCTTGTCCTAGACTCTTATTACTGAAAGTATCTTTTTGAAATCATTTACTTCTCTACTCCACCTGTCCTGTTGTCAGACAGTTCCAGGATTTATTGATTGGAATAGAAAAAAAATCTTTCTGGCATTTTATTGCATTTCTTGTCTAAAACTATAAATCTCGGTCACCCAGTCCCTACACAATCTGGTACTGTGAGCTGTTTTTTTCCATGTCTATTTTACCTGAAGCTTCCATTATCTCATTAACCTTTTATTCAATTTTCCCTATGTGCTCCAGAACTGTTCCATCAGGCTCTTCCCATCAATCCCACCAAAATACCTCACCTTCTACTCTCCATCTACCGATAGTTTGCCAATTGTATTCCCCACCACAGCGAATGATGCCATTGGTGTGGCTTCCCATACCTCTATTGAGCATCTCCAGACTGGCAGTGAGTTCCTCAATTTTGTAAACATGCCCTGTAGGTGGTATTTTGCTAACATGGAATTTTAAGAGAATTTCCTTTATCAAACTTCCTTCCATTATCAATAAACTCAATTATGTCAACTAAACATGATCTTTTTCACATTTGTGCTGGCTCTCCTTTACTAAAGGAAACCCCACAAAGCGCCTGTTTACCTTTACCTTGACTGTTGCTTCTAGAACAAGTATAAATTATCAGAGAGTAATTGAAATGCCCTTGTAACTTTCCTTGCAGGTATGTTACTTTCCAATCTCAAAGCACCTCTGGGAATACTGGAGTGTTACAGCAACTTGTTCTTCTGTCTTTACCACCTGTTCCCATAGCAACCTGGTCTTAGGCACGCCTTTCCATCACGTATTTTCAAACCACTCATTCCCTCCATTATTTCACTTCCGTTGATATTTTAGCAGCATCTTCCGTCCTAGTAACCACTGAAACATGTGCTCACACCCTCTAACCTTATCCTGACCCTCTAGATGTGGATTCTAGGGTGACTGCCAACCCTTTTGTCTTGGTTGGGTTTATTTTCCTATTCTTCTTGGCCTCGTATTTGGCCTGAATTCACTCTGACATGAGTAGAACAGTTTTTTTTTCAATTCGTCATATTCTTTACATCCCTTGAAATCCAAGTAACATGAGACTAGGTCCCTCTTAAGGGAGTTCTCCTAGTCCGTAACTAAGTAATGTCGCAAATATTTTTCATTTTTCATTTACAGCTTTACTTAACACTCTCTGGTTCTGCTGTACCATGTCTGGATCTCCTGTTGTTCCACTGAAGTCACCTCTCTTTCACTTTTGGCATTCAGGTTCGGATCCTTCCTTGCTCCTCTCCAGTATTAGTGTACGCCTGGGTTCATTTTGGCACTTGGCATTGCCTGTGTGGATTTTGAACGCTCCCCTTGTGACCACATGAATTTTTCCATTGCACTCCAGTTTCCTCCCTCATCCCAAAGAAGTGCTGATTGATCGATAGATGAAACAGCCATTATAAATAACTGCCAGTGTGAGGTTGAAGAAATTAGCGGGTCAGTGGGACTAATATGAGTGCTGTAGGCTCAATAGGCTGAAAAGCCTCATATGTTGTGGGAAGTACAAACAACGTGAAAGCATATTATGCTGTTACTACGGACAAGGAAATGTATACCAGCAGAGAAGCTGATGAAATATTTTATCTATTTTCAGACATACCAGAAATGGTAGAGAACAACAAGTCTAATGTGAATGAGTTCACAGTAAAGTATTACTATAGGAGAAATGAATGGGACTGATGACATGCACCCTCGGCTTTGAAAAAAGGTGGTAGTAGTGATAGTGGAGGCCTGAGTTGTTACCTTCCAAAATTCCAAAGAGTCCAGAAGTAGCAGATGTAACCCTCAATACTTAAGGAGGGAGAGAGAAAATGATTATAGATCATTTAACTTGACATCAGTAAGGGCATATAGAAATTACTCTGGAAAAACGAGGGGATAGGTTTAAGGTGAAAATGTGGAGCTCTGAAGGGGATCTGGCAAGAATGATTTTTTTTTTACAGAGTGGCTGAAAGAGAAATTGGTTGAGTCAGGTACAACCAGTATATCTAAGGGTTTTAAATAGGCAGGGCACGGAGGGATACCAGCCTTGCATGGACAAACGGGATTGGTATAGATGAGCAAAAGGATCAGTGTGAACGTTGTTTGTACTTCCCACAACATATGAGGCTATTCAGCCTATTGAGCCTACAGCATTCACAGTAATCCCACTGACCCATTAATTTCTTCAACCTCACACTGGGAGTTATTTATAATGGATGTTTCATCTATCGATCAATCAGCACTAATTTGGGATGAGGGAGGAAAGTGGAGTACAATGGAAAAGGCCTAATTCTGTGCTGTAACTCTCCTTGCTGTTTAACAATATAGATGGACTGAATTAACGCAGTAGATTTATGAAGGGGAAATCAAGTTTGACAAATCTGTCGAGGTTTTAGGCTATAGGCAGCAGAATAGATAAGGGCAATAAAGAGGTTGAAACTCTCTAATGTGGCATTATGTGGTCCAGCTATTCCCATGGTCATTAACCAATCCTCAGCCTGTAGAACAGATCTGTATTAATTTACTATTCTTAACTAAGATTTAAAGTTAACTACCAACATACCACTTCTATGTGGTATAAGTGGTATACTTGTATTAATCTGTAGCTAATTAACCTACTAGTGCAGCTTTTCCGATCTCATCCAACAGATTTTGACGTACAGGAACTGGGTAAGGAACAGCCTTGGAACCTTTGCGTGACCTAGGGAGTGCTTATATTTAAAAAGAAGTTCTTTTGCTCAGAGAAAGATGATTGGAGGCAATTTCTGCAACCTGTGATTCAGCACTGGTCACGTCCCTTGCACTAGAGAATTGCAACCTGTATTTGATATGATGTAGTTGGACCTCTAGTGGGCCTTTAACAAGGTGCCACACAAGAGATTATTAGACATAATAGCACATAGGATTGGAGTGCTATACTGAGATAGGCTGAGAATGGGTTAATGAACAGAAAACAGCAGGAATAATGGGATCATTTTTGTGTAGGGACACTGCAACGGTGAGGAATTTGCTTTTCATAATCTATCCCAATGATTGGGTAAGAGGATCAGGTGCAATACATCCAAGTTTGCTAACAATACAAGAGAGGCTTCAGGGAGCTAGAGACAGGTTAAGTGAATGGGCAAGGAAGTGACAGATGGAAGTTAAAATAAAACGTGAGGGAATTGATTTTCACAAAAAAAAAATGGAAAGGCAGGAAAGGTGCTTAGCACAACCTTGGTGTCCTTGTATATAAACCACTGAAAGTTACAATGCATTTGTGGTGGTGATTGGCCGTATGTTTGGTATTTTGACCATTTTTGCAAAAGGATTTAAATATACAGGTAGGGACTAGTTAACCTACCAGTTGTACTATTGTTGAGGTATGGGAGGTAACCAGAACAGAGGGAAACCCATATAGTTGAGGAGAGTATACAAACACCATACAAGTAGCACCAGAGACTAGGATCGAAATTGGGTTATTGGAACTGTGAGGCAGAGGTAGGAAGCAGTGAATTTTCTGAGTGGTAACTGTTGGATCAGTGAAGATGTAGGTAGAAAATTCAGTTCTGTAAGATGGCAGGTCTGTGCTGTGATCTGTGTCTCAGTGCAATGTATGTTGACCATTATATTGCATGGCCATTTCAGACACTAGACCTGACTGGTTGAAAAGAATGATGAGCTTTGGGGGTGTGTAAGTAGAGAGGGGGAAAGGAGAGTGTGGGGTCAGTAAGAAATTGTATTTGGTGTGGGAGGAGAGTGACAGGAGTAAATGAGAAAGGGAAACTGTGGAGGAGAGTTCGTGGGTTGAGGGTTATAGGAAGAAGTTTGAGGGATAGAAGGGCAAGATGGAGGCCCAAGTGGGAACATCAGTCTCATGTGCTTTTGATGCAATTCAGCACAGTAGTATGGAGGTGTGGTTACTATGGTGAGTGATTTTTGTGTATGTTGCAACTTATGGACAAAATTCACTGATGGACATAAAGTAAAAATGGAAGCTGGTTGTCATAGATGGTCTGTAATCTGCTCAGCACTGGCAGGAACCTGTACCAGCAATCTTCCCAATTTAAATGAGAAGATCTGGTGGTCAGAATTGCACGCCTGGAGTTGAACCCCAAAGTCTCAGCTTTACAGTGTTCACTGCCTCCAGCCAATCTGATGCCCAGGTTCATAAAGTCCAACTTTAGCCCAAAGTGTTTACCATTTATGTACGTGAGGTTTACCAAGATGGTACTTGCATTTGGAGAGACTCAAGTAGCTGGGATTATTCTTATTACAGAGAAGATTAAGGAGAGGGATAGTATTCAAGGTTGTATGTCAGTGAGGTGTGAGATATATCTAGTGAGTAGATTTGTAACCAGGGATAACATGATAAAATTATTTGCTAAAGTTAAGAAAAAAATATTGTTACCTGGATATAGTGGTAGATGATTCTATGAGAATTTCCAAAATAAATCAGTTGTAAGTGCATGTGGAGGGCTTGAATTGGAAAAGGGCAGAGGCTAGGGTGTGTGACTGAATTGTGCATTTTTTGCAGAACTGCCACACATAGAGGCCAGAGGCAATAACATCCATCTCAATACTATTGACTGTTCATTTCTTGACGGTATTAAAAGTAAAGATCTTATTCCTCAACATCACACAAAGTTATGCCAGTGTTAATCACAAGACCCACGTTAAAGCAACATTTTAAGACTTTTAGATACAGTATACCATTGAGAATCACCCACAAGGAGCCATACCATCACTGAAAGCTCAGGTGGGATAGCTTGTACGTCGCTCTTCCTGGTTAAAAACCAAACTCGTTGTATCTAATAAAAATAATAAAATTCCCTGATGACAATGATCATCATGAATAAAGTTGGAGGAAGTAGCACACCAGCTCCACTCTTCTTTCCAGTGGTACCCTCTGTTTCACTTGGTAATCTTCAGTCGTGATCAGATTAAAATATAAGTAGGCAGTGAGGTGAATAACTTGTCCGTCTGCACCCATGTAGTGCCTTCCTAATAAGTTTATAGGTCAGGGCTGGGGCTGGCGGTGGGGGGAGGGGGTGGATGGCAAATATATAGTATTGACCAATGTAAGAGTAGTGGCGATGTCATTCCAATTTCTCCTGGTCCCTGTTTTAAATTATTTGTCATAATGATAATCAGAATTTGTACTAAGTATCCACCTGTCGGCCACTCAACATCAAAGTTGAGGTTATTGTCATATGCACAGGTATGTACAGGTACAAAATCTCGGAATCGGCAGCACTGCACAACCACTGCATTGGCCAGTCTTCCAGGTAAAGTCTGTGTAACCAGCCAGAGTAAAATTGAACTGATAGTTTTCAGCCTCCAGTTATTGATGTTTTGTAGTCTAATTGGGTCAGTCTTGAGTGGGGTGTTTCCAACCTGTTGTCCATGGGCCTTTTGCTTAATGGTATTGGTCCATGACATAAACAAGATTGGGAGGTCCTGGTCTTGAGTATAAAATCAGTGTGACCATATTTGAACAGCTGCGTTTTATCATGGAAAGCAATTTTCCTGATCTCATCTAAAGTCATGCTTTGTGATTCAACAGTGGTCTCCTTTTTAGACCATTAAGAGCCTTATTGATCCCAGTTGCACCAACTGCTAACTTGTTATGGCATGCCAAAGACAGACAAACGCTAGTCTTTCCCATGGTTACTTTTGACCCAAGTTCAAACTGTCCTTCTGGTCCTTGAACAGCTTCTCTCTAATTCCAGAAGATTTTGAACTTCAGCCTTCCTTCAAGTAGATGAGCACTGACCCTTTTCCTTTAGTTTCAGTGACCTACCTGTAGAAACCTTTGGCCACTGTTGTTTTAAAGTCTGTAAAACTCATCCCAAACTAGCCCGATTCCACATGAAAATTCCATCCCAGGCTCAGAGCGCCAAAAGGACTCAGTTCCTTCCTGTCCTACCTAGTTGTGCATAATGTTGCACTTAGAATAGTGACAAAGAAGTACAGAACTGTACATTCAGGGTGTTTGGGAATATTTAAAAACCAGATGTGATGTGGGGTGAAGAAAAAACATTTCACGTTTGTATAATGTAAGCATTGGCTGCCATCTGATCAAAAGAATTGTATGTTATATTAATATTGTTTAAACTGTTCCTGTTCATATAATTGATATACAGTGGAACCCCCTTTATACAAGCATAAAACAGTAATATCATTGTGAGAACTGTTCATTATTTCAAGAATTAAATAATTTACAAATTCCACAAGGGTTTTTTGAAACACTTCACTATTTGGGAGTTTAATTATCAAGGGGAGTTTTGTTATGAAACAAATTTCACTCAAAAATGAATTTCATTGTAAGATTTCATTATATAGCACGCTTCATAATAAAGGGTGTTTCATTGTTATGGTTTCATTATAAAAAGTTTGGTTTTCAGTGTATTGGCTATGTTAATAATTGTGGTACTGAGGTTAATATGCTCATCCCTCAAACTCAAGTCTTTTCAAATCACATCACTGTGTATCACATCAAGAGGAAAGAAATAAAATTTTGTCCAACTGGAATTGGGTTTTTCTTTCAGAAACAAGTTGAAGCCAGCTTAACTTGACTATGATGCACTTGAAAAATAAGTAGCTTGAAGGAATCATAAATCAATAGATTCTGAGGGTGTGGAGTAATTTAGATATGATCAGAAGGACATTTCCTGAAAAGACTGTGCAGGGAAATTGAATGGGAACTTTCAATTGTGAAATTTGTAAGTCTCTGATGGAGGAGCAGGAGAGTGGGACCAGTGAGTGATTGCTGCTGATCCAACACACGAAGGTTCTTCTAAACAGTACGATTCTCTAACACAGTATTAATGCTAGTTATTACACCAAAGCCATAATTCAGTAGCAGTGACACACTGGAGAGGAATTCTTCACCTTGATATCTTGTTCTCACACTTGCCTTATTGCAACTTGATCTTTCAGTAATGGCCTATTTAGATAATAAAGTGAGCCTGACTAATCACACACACACAGGTATGGGATGATTCTTGCCTCATTCAGCAATCTTTGACATTATACTGTGTGTGGGTGGGGATTCAAGCTTCAGATTTCTCCAGTTAATTTCCCAATAACACTTGTTTATTGCATGCCCAATGCTCTTTGCCCTTCAGTTAGATATGGCAGATCCAGTTAGCTCTGTGAGGAGTATAACATTGGACTTCAGAGCCCTCAAGATGGATATAATTGTGATAACAATTTAAAAGTGAACAGTAATCTGCCAATTTACAGTAATTGCCCTGTTGTGATGGTAGAGGTCAACAATTGGACAGCGGAGTGGCTGAGACCAGCTAACAAATTAGTTTGGAATGTAGAGTAGTTTCACTGTGCTGAATACACTTACCATTACAGGTGAAGCAAGCTCCAGCAAAATGCCCGCTTGTGATAATGAGTCGTTTTCCTAGAAGTTAAATTGCACAGTGCTGTATTTTTCAGCTTTACATAACCAAATGAGAATTTACTCTGGAGTGAAATGTGCCACTGGCCATTTCCAAAGGGACGGTTGCCAGCCAGTGAGCCACAGAGGTGTGGTCTGAGGTCGGCAATAGGTCGGTGATCGGTGGTGGGCTCTGTTGGTGAGTCAGGGTGGTGACTGACAGTGGTGGGTTCCAGACTTGCGAGGTAATCACCAATTGGAGTGGGGATAGGGTGGAGCTGGACTTTGTTGATCAGTGGGTGGGGGAGATGTGGTAGATTAGCCAATTGTTGGGTAGAAGTCACTCATAGTGAGAGGCTGTAGGTGTGGAGAGGGCAGAATGAAAGTAACTTAAATGGCATCACCGTAGACTTACACATTTCCATATAAGGACAATGGAGATCATTTTGACTGATTGCATCACAGCCCGGTATGGAGCCTCCAATACAAAGGATGACAGGATGCCTCAGAGGATTGTAGACACTATGCGTGCAATTCTTCCTATCATTAAGGACACATTCAAAAGGCAGGGCCTCAAGAAGATGGCATACATCCAGAACATGCCCTCTTCTCATTACCACCTACAAGAAGGAGATACAGGAGTCGGAAGACCCACACTCAGTAAATCACTGATAACTTCCCATGCGACATCAGATTTCTGAATGGTCTAAGAACACTACCATATTATTCTTTTATATTGCACTATTTTTTTTATTTTTGTAAGTTGTAGTAACTTTGTCTTTCCAAATTATTTGGCACTGCGTGTAAGGAGTTTGTGCGTTCGCCCTGTGACCATGTGGGTTTCCTCTGGGTGCTCCGGTTTCCTCCCACAGTCCAAAGTGCCACCATTTGGTTGGTTAATTGGTCATAGTAAATTGTCCCATGATTAGGCTAAGGTTAAATCAGGGGATTGCTGGGCAGTGTGGTTTGAAATATCAGAAGGGCCTCTACACTGCACTGTATCTCAATCAATCAATAAATCACTAGATAGAAAGATCTGATTCTGATTGATCTTGTGGCTGATGCAGGCAAGGCCAGCATTTAGCGTCCATTCCTAATTGCCGTTGAGAAGCTGGTGGTGAGTAATCTTCTTGAGCCAGAGCTCTGAGATTTCTGAATCAAGGCACCACTGTAAAGTAGTGGTTAGCGTGATATTATAGCTCAGGGCGTCAGAGCTTGGAGTTCAGTCCCAGCGTCCAGAAGACCTTAAGACATAGGAGCAGAATTAGGCCATTCAGCCCATTGAGTCTGAACATTCCATCATGGCTGATCCCGGATCCCACTCAACGCCATTCACCTGCCTTCTTGACATACCTTTGATGCCCTGACCGATCAGGAAACAATCAATTTCCACTTTAAATATACGCATGGACCTGGCCTCACTGCAGTCTGTGGCAGAGCATTCCACAGATTTACTACTCTCTGGCTAGAAAAATTCCTCCTTGCCTCTGTTCTAAAAGGCCCCCCGCCCCCGCAATTTTGAGGCTGTGACCTCTAGTTCTGGATACCCCACCATAGGAAACATGCTCGGCACATCTACCCAATCTAGTCCTTTCAACATTCGGTAGGTTTCAATGGGATCCCCTGCATTCTTCTAAATTCCAGTGAGTACAGGCCCAAAGCTGCCAAATGCTCCTCATATGTTAACCCCTTCATTCCCAGAATCATCTTCGTCAACCTCCTCTGGGCCGTCTCCAATGACAACACATCCTTTCTGAGACATGGGGCCCAAAACTGTTGACAATACTCCAAGTTCAGCCTGACTAGTGTCTTATAATGTCTCAGCATTATCTCTTTGCTTTCATATTCTATTCCTCTTGAAATAAATGCCAAAATTGCATTTGCCTTCTTTGCCACTGACTTAACTATAAATTAACCTTCTGGGAGTCTTGAACGAGGACTGCTAAGTCCCTTTGCACCTCTGATGTTTGAACCTTCTCCCCATTTAGATAATAGACTGCGCTATTGTTCCTCTTACTAAACTGTATTATCATACATTTCCCAACTCTGTATTCCACCTGCCACTTTTTTGCCAATTCTTCCAATTTGTCTAAGTCCTGCTGCAATCGCATTGCTTCCTCAGCACTACCTACCCCTCCACTTACCTATGTATCATCCATAAACTTTGCCACAAGGCCATCAATTCCATTATCCAAATCATTGACAAACAATGTGAAAAGTATTGGTCCCAATACTGACCCCTGAGGAACACCACAGTCACTGGACCACCCAGAATAGGCCTTCATTATTCCCACTAGCTGCCTCCTGCCTGTCAGCCATTCCACTATCCATGCCAGTATCTTTCTGGTAACTCTATAGGACTTTATCTTGTTAAGTAGACTAATGAGAGACACATTATCAAGTGCCTTCTGAAAATCTAAGTAAGTGACATCCACTGCCTCTCCTTTGTCCACCATGCTTGTTACTTTCCAGAAGAATTCTAACAGATTTGTCAGGTAAGATTTCCCTTCACAGAAACCATGGTGACTTTGACTTACTTTATTAGTCTGCAAGTACCCTGAAACCTCATCCTTAATAATGGACTCCAACACTTTCCCAACCACTGAGGTTAGACTAGCTGGCCTATAATTTCCTTTCTTTTGCTTTCCCACCTTCTTGAAGAGCAGAGTGACATTTTCAATCTTCCCGTCATTTGGGACTATGCCAGAATCAAGTGATTCTTGAAGAATCATGACCAATGCATCTGTTTTCTCTTCATCATCCTCTCTCAGGACACTAGGATGTAGTCCATCTGGTCTAAGTGACTTAATCACCTTAAGCATTTGAGTTTGCCTAGTACTTTTCCCTTTGTACGCTCTGTAATACTAAAGGTATCACTCCTGCTTCCTGACAGTCATGGACACCTAGCGCACTGCCAGTGTCTTCCACAGTGAAGACTGATGCAAAATACTTATTAAGTTCATGTGTCATTTCTCTGTCCCCCATTACCACCTCACCAGCATCATTTTCCAGTCGTCCAATATCAACTCTCACCTCCCTTTCACTCTCTATATAACTGAAAAAAAACTTTTAGTATTCTGCTTTATGTTATTGGCTAGTTTGCCCTCGTAATTCATCATATCCTTTTTTTTATAGCTTTTTTAGTTGTCTTTTGTTGGATTTTAAAAGCTTCCCAATCATTCAACTTCCCACTCAGTTTTGCAACCTTATATGTCCTTTTCTTTGGCTTTTATATAGGCCTTAACTTCCCTTGTCAGCCATGATTGCCCTACCCCTGCCATTTGAGAACAACTTCTGTGGTTTGTTATCTATCCTGCACCTTGTGAACTATTCCCAGAAACTTCAGCCATCTCTGCTCTGTCATCATCCCTGCCAGTATCCTCCTCCAATCCACCCAGGCAAGCCTCTCAAACCTCTAATTCTTCTCTCAAGCCTCTAATTCCCTTTATTCCATTGTAACACTGATACATGTGACTTATGCTTCTCCCTCTCAAATTGCAGTATGAATTCAATCATGTTATGATCACTGCCTCCTAAGGATTCCTTTACATTAAGCTTCCTAATAAGATTTGGGTGTTATTACACAACGCCCAATCAAAGATAGCTTTTCCCTGAGCAGGCTCAAGCACAAGCTGTTCTAAAAAAAATCGCATAGGCATTAAACAAATTTCTTCACTTGCAATCCAACACCAATCTGATTTTTCCAATCCCCTTGCATGTTGAAGTCCTCCATTACAATTGTGTCATTACCCTTATTACATGTCTTTTTCAGCTCCCTTTGCAATCTCAACCCCACATTTTGGCTACTATTTGGAGGCCTATATATGATTCCCATAATTATTTCTTTTTTACCCTTTCTGTTTCTTGACTCCACCCACAAAGATTCAACATCCTCTGACCCTATGTCAGCTCTTTCTAAAGATGTAATTCCATCTCTTACCAACAGAGCCACACCACTGCCTATGCTTCCTGCCTGTCCTTTTGATACAAAGTATATCCTTTGATGTTAAGCTCCTGACAATGGCTTTCTTTCAGCCATGACTCTGTGATGTTCATAACATCATACCGGTCTATCTGTAATTGCGCCACGAGTTCATCCATCTTAGTCTGAATGTTACGTGTATTTAAATACGGCACCTTCAGCCCAATATTCTTCACCCTTTTGAATTTTGCCTTGTGGTACAATTTAACTCTTAGCTCTGTTTGCATTTGTACCCAGTCATTGGCTTGCCCTTCCTTACATTCATCTTACACCCATCCATCATCTACTTGTAAACCTGCTGGCTTGTCTTCAGCTCTATCATATTGGTTCCCATCCCATCCCCCTGCCATATTAATGTAAACCTCTCCCAACAGCTCTAGCAAACAGGCCCTTAAGAATATTGGTCTGCTTAGATTCAAGTGCAAACCGACCCTTTTGTGCAGGTCACACCTGCCCCAGAAGAGGTCACAATTGTCCAGAAATCTGAGTCCCTGCCCCCTGCTCCAATTCTTCAGACACACATTCATCTGCCACTTCATTCTATTCCTATCCTCACTGTTGCATGGCACAGTCAGCAATCCTGAGATTACTACCCTTGAGTTCCTACTTCTCAGATTATAACCATATAACAATTACAGCATGGAAACAGGCCATCTCGGCCTTTCCATTCCATGCTGGAGTCTTACTCTCACCTAGTCCCACCAACCTGCACTCAGCCCCTAACCCTCCATTCCTTTCCTGTCCATATATCTATCCAATTTAACTTTAAACAACAACATCGAACCTGCCTCAACCACTTCTGCTGGAAGCTCATTCCACACAGCTACCACTCTCTGAGTAAAGAAGTTCCCCCTCATGTTACCCCTAAACTTTAGCCCTTTAATTCTCAACTCATGTCCTCTTGTTTGAATCTCCCCCATTCTCAATGGAAAAAGCCTATCCACGTCAACTCTATCTATCCCCCTCATAATTTTAAATACCTCTATCAAGACCCCCACAACCTTCTACGCTCCAAAGAATAAAGACCTAACTTGTTCAACCTTTCTCTGTAACTTAGGAGATGAAACCCAGGCAACATTTTAGTAAATCTCATCTGTACTCTCTCAATTTTATTAACATCTTTTCTATAACTCGGTGACCAAAACTGTACACAATACTCCAAATCTGGTCTCACCAATGCCTTGTACAATTTCGACATTACATCCCAACTCCTATACTCAATGCTCTGATTAATAAAGGCCAGCATACCAAAAGCTTTCTTCACCACCCTATCCACATGAGATTCCACCTTCAGGGAACTATGCACCATTATTCCTAGGTCCCTCTGTTCTATAGCATTCTTCAATGCCCTACCATTTACCATGTATGTCCTATTTTGATTAGTCCTACCAAAATGTAGCACCTCACATTTTTCAGCATTAAACTCCATCTGCCATCTTTCAGCCCACTCTTCTAACTGGCCTAAATCTCTCTGCAAGCTTTGAAAACCTACTTCATTATCCACAACGTCACCTATCTTAGTATCATCTGCATACTTACTAATCCAATTTACCACCCCATCATCCAGATCATTAATATATATGACAAACAGCATTGGACCCAGTACAGATCCCTGAGGCACACTGCTACACACCGTCCTCCAATCTGATACACGGTTATCCACCACTGCTCTCTGGCATCTCCCATCCAGCCACTGCTGAATCCATTTTACTACTTCAATATTAATGCCTAAAGATTGAACCTTCCTAACTAACCTTCCGTGTGGAACCTTGTCAAAGGCTTTACTGAAGTCCTTATAGACAACATCCACTGCTTTAGCCTTGTCAGCTTTCCTAGTAATCGCATCAAAAAATTCAATAAAATTTGTCAAACATGACCTTCCAAACTTCCTTCCTAACTCCCTGCATTCCGCTTTCAGGACCTCCTCCCCTTTTCTACCCATGTCGTTGGTACCAATATGTACCATGACTTCTGGCTGCTCACCCTCCCTTTTCAGGATATTGAGGACATGTTCAGAAATATCGCAGACCCTGGCACCTGGGAGGCAAGCTACCATCCGTGTTTCTTTTTCTTGTGTCCACAGAACCACCTACCTGTCCCTCTGACGATAGAGCCCCCTATTACTGCTGCCATCCTCTTCAGTTCCCTACCCTCCTGAGCCACAGGGCCAGACTCGGTGCCAGAGGTATGGCCGATGTAAGGACCATCCTCTGTATGCCCTCCCCATGGAACGCATGTGTTTTCTCCAGCTGCACTGGCTTCCTCTCACAGTCCAAAGGTGTACCCAGTAGGCAAATTGGTGATTGTAAATTGTCCCGTGATTAGGTTAGGGTTAAATTAAGGTTATCAGGGGTTGCTGCATGCCACAGCTCAAAGTGGGGTTTGGGGCAATCCCTCTGCGTATACAATCCCAGAATACTCTTGGCCAGTGGGGCGCAGGATTTGAGCCCAGTAATGCTAAAGGACCAGTGATAAACTTCTAGGTCAGGATGACACGTGACTCAGAAGGGAAGCAATAGGCAGTGGTGTTCCCACCCACCTGCTGCTCTTGTTAATTCTGGTGCAAGACATCATGGGTTTGGGAAGTGGGCAGTTAAGTGACAGCAAAGCATTTTGTAGACAGTGCACACTGCAGGCACCTTTCACTGGTGGTAGAGGGAGTGGGTGCTCAGGATGACAGGGTGAGTGTTGACCAGGTCAGCTGCCTTCCTGTTGATGTTGTTGAAGGGTACTCCTCCAGGCGAATGCCGACCATTCCACAACAACCCTACCTCCTACCTGGTGGAGACAATTCGAGGAGTTGGGCAGGTGAGCGAGGTTCTGCAGGAACTAAGAAAGGAAGAAAATAAATTAAAGAAAACCTACTTGTTTAATGTTTAATATTTGATCTGATATTTAAGGTCCTTATTTATTTCTGCATCTGGTGTCATAGTATTTTATATATATATCAGACATCCCATCCTGCAAAAACTCATTTCAGGGAGGTAGCAGCATCAATTTGTGGGAGAGTTCTGGGAGAGGTGGGATGTCTGCAATAGAGTAGCTCCTTAGCAGCTAGCCCCCTAGTTTAAATAACGTTAGCTATGCTAATGAACGAATGACACCTGTTAAACTCACCTCAACATGTCTTTTACAGTCTTAACCCACCATGGGCAATTGAAAAGTCACTGTTGCAAACAGTGCAGCGAGCAACACTGTCATTATTTTGACCCCTATTGGGCAGGGGTACACTTTAGTGTAGTCTGAGGTGACGTACGTTTTATATTTTCTTTTTTTTTGGAACACTCTCCCATGGCACGCTTTCTCTCTCGCTCGCTGTCTCTCGCTCTCTCTCTGTTGCTCACTCTCTCGCTCGCTCTCTCTCTCTCGCTCTCTCGCTCTCTCTCTTGCTCTCTGTTGCTCACTCTCTCACTCGCTCTCTCTCTCTCGCTCTCTCGCTCTCTCGCTCTCTCGCTCTCTCGCTCTCTCTCGCTCTCTCTCGCTCGCTCTCTCTCTCTCGCTCTCTCGCTCTCTCGCTCTCGCTCTCTCTCTCTCTTTCTCTCTCGCTCTCTCTCGCTCTCTCACTCTCTCTCTCTCTCTCTCTCTCGCTTGCTTGCTCTCGCTCTCTCTCGTGGTTACTCTCGCGCTCTCTCACTCGCTTGCTCTCAAAAAAGTTGATTTCCGGGATATTGTATATAATTTGCGGGCATCAGGGAGCCACTATTAATATGCGGGAGACTCCCGGAAGTTCCGGAAGAGGTGGGATGTCTGATGTATATATAAAACAGGTCCTTTGGCCCAGCTTGACAATGTCAACCAATTATCTTACCTGAGTTGTCTGTCTTGCCTATGTTTGTCCCATATTGTTCTAAACCTTTCCTATTCAAATTACTGTCCATATTTCAGAATCAAGTCTAATATCACTGGCACTGGTTGTGAAATTTGTTGACTTAGCAGCAGCAGTATAATGCAATGCATGATAATGTATACGTATATATTAAATCGTGCAAAAAAAGTAGGTAGTGTTCATGGGTTCAATGTCTGTTTAGAAATCGGATGACAGAGGGAAGAAGCTGTTCCTGAATCATTGAGTGTGTGCCTTCAGGCTTCTGTTCCTCCATCCTGATGGTAACAGTGAGAAGAGGGCACATCCGGAGTGGTGGGGGTCCTTAATCATGGATGCTGCCTTCTTGAGGCACCGCTCCTTGAAGATGTCTTGGATACTACGGAGGCTAGTACCCACGATGGAGATGACTAATTTTACAACTCTCTGAAGCTTACTTTGATCCTCTGCAGTAGCCCTCTCCTCCCCATACCAGACAGTGATGCAGCCACTCAGAATGCTCTCCATGGTACAACTGTACAAATTCGTGATTGTTTAGGTGACAAGCCAAATCTCCTCAAACTCCCAATGGATATGACCACTGTCTTGTCTTCTTTGTAGCTGCACCAATAGGTTGGGCTCATCAATGTTGTAACCTTAACAGCCTCTACTGCTTCATCTGTCCGTTCGCTCTACATACACGTTTTCCTCTTTGGGAAAAGAATTGCCTCTTAGGTCCCCTTTAACATTTTCCCCTCTTGCCTTCCAGTTTTAAACTCCTCTACGCCGGGAGAAAGACTGTGGCCGTCCTCCTTATTAATGCCCCTTGTGTTTGTTATATAGAGATCACCACTCAGCCTCCTACACTCCAGGAAAAAAGCCTTGGGCCTGTCCAGTCATCCTTTATACAGTAACTCAACACCTCCTGTCCCAGTAACATCCTTGGAAAGAAATGAAGTCCAACAATTTTCCTTTCGTGAGGTACAGTGCACAATTTGATTCCCATTGACCAGGTTTCCTTCAAGGAATTCTTGACATCATTCTTGGTCAAATATTCCAAAGGCAGCTACATGAACCTTACCCAAGGAGTTAAAGTCAAAGGATCTGGAGCCAAGTGGTCAGGGCAAAAACTAACCTGAACATTCCCATGCAAGTTATTAACAAGTATGTTCAAATCGGGAGCATTATGCAAACCTATTATTTGACTGATGTTGAGAATGGACTTGTAGGGTTGTTGTTAGTTGGATTGGATTTGCCCTGTTTCTTGTTGGCAGCACATACCTGGACAATCTTCCACACAGCTGGTAATGCCAGTCAGTTGACTACTTTGTACCCATGGTGGAACACTTGGGGAGAGATGTTAGTTCTGAGCACAACCCTTCAGCATTACAATGGGGATGTCGTTTGGTCCCACAGTCTTTGTTGCATCCAATCCTTTCAGCAGCCTCTCAACTATTTGTGAAGTGAATCAAATTTAGCTTATGAAATGAGAGACTACGGGGCAGCATGGTATCATCGTGGCAGGCACAATGCTTTACTGCGTAAGCAACCCGTGTTCACTTCCCGACACTGACTGTAAGGAGTTTGTACGTTCTCTCTGTGACCATGCGGGTTTTCTCTGGTGCTCCGGTTTCTTCCCACAGTCCAAAGACGTACCTGTTGGTAGGTTAACTGATCATTGTAAATTGTCCCATGATTAGGCTGATGTGAAATTGGTGGGTTGCTATGTGGTGTGGCTCAACGGGCAGGAAGGGCCATTGTTACGAACCCACAGGTTTCGTTTACTGTGGACTGTCACTTTAAAAGAGCGCTTCAGTGAGGCAGGACTATGATGTTGTTCACTGACTGACTTGCAGCTTGTTTACCTTTAAAACAAGGACACAGGCAGTCACAGTCAGAAGTCGGGGGGTGGGGGGTGGGGAGGGGAGAGAAGGGAGGGAGAGAGAGGGAGAGAGAGGGAGAGGGAGGGAGGGAGAGGGAGAGGGACTGGGGAGAGGGAGGGGGAGGGAGAGGGAGAGGGACTGGGGAGAGGGAGGGGAGGGAGGGAGAGGGAGTGGGGGAGTGGGAGAGAGAGAGAGGGAGAGGGAGGGAGCGAGAGGGAGAGAGAGAGGGAGAGGGAGGGAGAGGGAGAGGGAGTGGGAGAGAGGGAGAGAGAGGGAGAGGGAGGGAGGGGGGAGTGGGAGAGGGAGAGAGAGGGAGAGAGAAAGAGAGGAGGGAGAGGGAGGGAGAGGGAAGGAGAGAGGGGGAGAGAGAAGGATCAATCAGTGACAACTTGAAGTTAACCCCCGCCTGGGTATGTTATGTGTTAACCCCTTGAAGACAACAACCCTGTGACAGATCACGCTGGTGGTAATTTGTATGTGGATTTGGACCGGCTCAACAGAGGATCTTCAACAACTGATATTTATTAATTACCATTGTGGAACCTGTGGAATTCAACGTAATTGCCTTCTCTCTACGTTTCACCCTGGATTACGAGTATCTCTCTCCTATCATTCCTTCTGTGGATGAACTGAACTTTCCTACTTTACCATCTCAAGACTCTAAGCTTGTTTCCCCAAGCTTAACTTAGTTTGGGAGCTTTATTACACACATATATACACATAACACTGTTAACATTTGTTTATCTTGGCTAAGTTACTAAGTAGATACTAATAAAGATAGTGGTTTTAACATTAAAACCTGACTCAGTGTGAAATCGCTTGCTGCTGGTTTATTTCTAAAACGTTACAGTACGTAACACTATACCGTGCTGTATTTCAATCAATCAATAAGACTACGGATGGAAGCTTTCATTGCACTTGAGGCTAAAGATAATTGAAAGTACTTGATATTTATCAGCTGTATGCCATAGTTGAGGAAACATTAACTATTCTATTGATTGTTCCAGGCAACCAAAATAACTTGTTTTAAAATCCATTAATGATTAACTACATATCGTGATTAATTAAAAAAAAATTAATTGTCAATATAATCTTTTATTGACTGAAAAGTCTAGTGAAATATAGCTTTGGGTTTCACTAATCTAGAGCTCTGGGGATCTTGTCTGATTTCATTTGATAGCTTGTACCTTGGA
Source organism: Mobula hypostoma (assembly GCF_963921235.1). Taxonomy (NCBI): domain Eukaryota; kingdom Metazoa; phylum Chordata; class Chondrichthyes; order Myliobatiformes; family Myliobatidae; genus Mobula; species Mobula hypostoma. Next base: position 52,342,097 of record NC_086114.1, on the reverse strand, counting down.
TTAAGAGTTTTTGTGAATTATTTATGGGGATATGGCCAAAGCTGGCAAGCATATATTGCATATCCAAAATTGCCACTGAATGGGGTATCCCGTGCCACCTGGAACTGCGAGCAGTGGTACACATTGCAGAAGTAATTGACCAATGGTGAGGAAGCAAATGTTCTGGTGCCTCGAGCAGCCAGCTTTGCCCTGGAGGATGAATATTTTTTGGTGCTGTACACGTCCAAGAAATTGTAGCATGAGCTAACATACTCCGATCTCGTGACTTGTAGAACTTGGCTAAGATTTGGGAAACAAGGAGGCAAGCCACTTGACGAAGTAGACCCAGTATTTGCCTTGTTCTTGTAGTCACAGTGTTTGTAAAAAGTTCTGTCAAGTTCAGGTTCAGTTTCTGGTCGTTTCCCTTTCCTCCTCATCACCTGAACCTGGGATATTTAGTGACTATAATTGTGTTGAATAGCAAAGGCAGATAATAAGACTGTCTTGTAGGAGCTGGAGATTTCACAGTGCAAATGTTTCTGGTCACTTGTCAGTCCGTGCCCGAATGTTGTCCAAGTTTTCTGACTTCGACGCATGGAGTGTTTCATTATCTGATGTGTCAGAACTGGAGTTAAATATCCTCACTGCTGCCTGTAATGAGTTTGTACATTCTCCCGGTGACTGTGTGGGTTTCCTCCGGGTGCTCCAATTTCCTTCCACAGTCCACAGGCATACTGGTTGGGAGGTTAATTGGTCATTGCAAATTGTCCTGCGATCGGGCTAGGATTAAAATAGATTGGGGGGGGGGTGGCGGAATTGCTGAGCAGCATAGCTCCAAGGGCTAGAAAGAGCTATTCCGTACTGTATCTCAATAAATAAAAATAATAATGTGTTGGAGCTGTTGTAAAATATTGTGATGTCATCAGTGAGTAACTCTGCTCTTGGCCCCTTGTCTCACAGGAGCCAAGGTATTGCCTTGAGAAACTCCTGTAGGAGCATCCTGGAGCTTGAGCTGATTAACTTCAATAACCACAGCCACCTTCTACTGCTGTTGGAGTGATTCTTTCTGCTGGAGGGCTTTTCCCATAGTCTTCATTGGTATCACAAGGAGTGAGTCAAACTACATTGAAGACTGGTTGATGTCAGGGGGACCTCAGAAAGAAGCTGAGATGGAATGTTCTCTTGGCAGTTGTGGCTGAAGATAGTTGCAAATGCATCAGTCTCACCCTGGTGCAAAGCTCAATCAAATGTTTCTGTGCTTTTACTCCTGCTTCACTCCTGGAAATTGAGCTATCATGATCAACCCTTCCTGGTGCACAAGTTTATCAGTGCTGTCCCAATTCTGCTCACCAGACCTGGAATATCTAGCAGTAAAGTGCCGTCTTTTTTTTTAACCTACTATGGGAGTTCTCCGGGGTCATTTTGGTAACAGTATACATTCCACCTCAGGCCAATGTCAAGCAGGCTTTAGATGATCTGAGTAATGGGATCAACATGCACAGAACAGTGCACCCTAATGCCTTCACCATCGTTTTGGGAGATTTTAACCAGGCCAGTCTGAAAAAAATCACTAAGCAACTACCATCAACAGATCACTTGCAACACCGGAGGAAACAACACACTGGACCATTGCTACACCACCATCAAGAATGCCTACTGTGCTATTCCACGCCCTCACTTCAGGAAGCCTGATCACCTGGCTGTACGTCTATTCCATGAGTACAGGCAGAGACTGAAGACTGCAGCACCAGCAGTTGAGGTCAAAGAAGGTATGGACAAGGGATGCACGAGAGCGCCTACAGGACTGCTTTGAATCGGTGAACTGGACTGTATTCAGAGATTCATCTTCGAACCTGGATGAGTATGCTACAGTTGTTACCAACTTCATTAAAACCTGTGTGGATGAGTATGTGCCCACAAAGACTTACTGTACATTCTCAAATCAAAAGCCGTGGATGAACCAGGAGCTACGTCGTCTGCTGAAGGCCAGATCTGTGGTGTTCGAGTTGGGCAACCCAGGCCTGTACCAGAAAACCAGCTATGATTTGCAGAGGGCTATTTCAAGGGCGAAGAGACAATTTTGAACGAGGTTGGAGGCGACACTGGATGCATGGCAACTCTGGCAGGGTCTGCAAGACATTACTTCCTACAAAGCAAAACCCAATAGCATGAATGGCAGCGATGCTTTCACTACCAGATGAACTCAACGCCTTCTATGCACGCTTTGAAAGGGAGAACACAACTACAGCTGTGAAGATTCCTGCTGCATCTGATGACCCTGTGATCTCCATCTCAGAGGCCGATGTTAGACTGATTTTAAAGGGAGTACTCCAGGTACTCCATCAGGACCTCGCAAAGCTGAACACCCCGATGGAGTACCTGGTAAGGCTCCGAAAACCTGTGCCAACCAACTAGCAGGATTGTTCAAGGACATTTTCAACCTCTCACTGCTACGGGTGGAGTTCCCCCTTGCTTCAAAAAGGCAACAATTATACCAGTGCCTAAGAAGAATAATGTGGGCTGCCTTAATGACAGTTGCCTGGTAGCACTCACATCGACAGTGATGAAATGCTTTGAGAGGTTGGACATGACTAGACTGAACTCCTGCCTCAGCAAGGACCTGGACCCATTGCAATTTGCCTTTTGTCACAATAGGTCAATGGCAGACATAATCTCAATGGCTCTCCACACGGCTTTAGACCACCTGGACAACACAAATACCTACATTAGGTACCTGCTGTTCATCGACTGTAGCTCAGCATTTAATACCATCATTCTCACAATCCTGATTGAGAAGTTGCAGAACCTGGGCCTCTGTACCTCCCTCTGCAATTAGATCCTCAGCTTCCTAACTAGAAGACCACAGTCTGTGTGGATTGGTGATAACATATCCTCCTTGCTGATGATCAACACTGGTGCACCTCAGGGGTGTGTGCTAAACCCACTGCTCTACTCTCTATATACACATGACTGTGTGGCTAGACATAGTTCAAATACCATCTTTAAATTTGCTGACGATACAACCATTTTTCGTAGAATCTCAGATGGTGACAAGAGGGTGTACAGGAGTGAGATATGCCAACTAGTGGAGTGGTGCCACAGCAACAACCTGGCACTCAACATCAGTAAGATGAAAGAGCTGATTGTGACTTCAGGAAGGGTAAGACAAAGGAACACATACCAATCCTCATAGAGGGATCAGAAGTGGAGAGAGTGAGCAGCTTCAAGTTCCTGGGTGTCAAGATCTCTGAGGATCTAACCTGGTCCCAGCATATCGATGTAGTTATAAAGAAAGCAAGACAGTGGCTATGCTTCATTAGGAGTTTGAGGAGATTTGGCATGTCAACAAATACACTCAAAAACTTCTATAGATGTACTGTGGAGAGCATTCTGACAGGCTGCATCACTGTCTGGTATGGAAGGGCTACTGCACAGGACCGAAAGAAGCTGCAGAAGGTTGTAAATCTAGTCAGCTCCATCTTGGGTACTAGTCTACAAAGTACCCAGGACGTCGCTAGGGAGCAGTGTCTCAGAAAGGCAGCATTCATTATTAAGGACTTCCAGCACCCAGGGTATGCCCTTTTCTCACTGCTACCATCAGGTAGGAGTTACAGAAGCCTGAAGGCACACACTCGGCAATTCAGGAACAGCTTCTTCCCCTCTGCCATCTGATTCCTAAATGGATATTGAAGCTTTGGACACTACCTCACTTTTTTTTTAATATACAGGATTTCTGGTTTTGCATTTTTAAAAATCTATTCAATAAGTGTAATTGATTTACTTGTTTATTTATTATCTTTTAAAATTTTATTTATTATTATTTTTATTTCTCTGCTAGATTATGTATTGCATTGAACTGCTGCTGCTAAGTTAACAAATTTCATGTCAGATGCCAGTGATAATAAACCTGATTCGGGTTCTTTTTTCCACATTTGGACGGCAGTTCTATTGAAGCTGGAGTTAAGGGTTCCTGGTAAACTGAACAGAACATTGGTGAATAGATCTTGGGTGTGTGGACTAGTTTATGGCAGTGTTGATGATATGTTTCATTGCTTTCACAATCATTGATTATGGTGGTTGTAGCTGACTCAGGATCAATAAAGTACTTATTATTATTATTATTATTATTATAGCTTGGAGATGCTGACAAGTGGCATCTTCCACATTGTTTATTTGCCTGCTAATGTTATATCTCTATCTGCTCGAGGCTTAAAAAACTACGGACCATAACAACTTTAACACTGCAAATAGCATCCTGACTGGTTCAGTGCTCTTCATTGGTATCACCAAGAGTGAGTCAAACTAAGTTGAAGATCGGTTGAAGTTAAGGGGACCTCAGAAAGAAGCTGGGATGACATGTTCTCTTGGCAATTGTGCAAATGCTCCTGCTCTGCCTTTGGCTGGATTTTTGCTATGATTGAGAAACGGAATTGTTCCTGGAGATACTTCAGGTAGCTTTGTAATTGTCTACCACCATTCCTGAGCAGGTACCACTAGGTATGCAGAACCTGATAAATGGTTCTGTGCTCGTTTGATTCAGTTATAGAGTCTTACTGCATGGAAACAGGACCTTTGGCACAACTAGCCCATGCCAATTACGATTCCTTCTAAGCCCCACGTGTCCAGATCTAAAACATTCCTCTCCATGCACTTGTCCAAGTACCTTTTAAATGTTGTTAATGTGTCTGCTTCAGCCACTTCCTCTGACAACTGTATCCATATACATACCACCCTCTGTGTGAAAAAGTTGCCCCTCAGGCTCTTATTAAATCACCCTAAACACACGTCATGCATTCTTTATTCCCAACCCTGGGTAAAAGACTCTGCATTCACCCCATCTATTCACTTCATGATTTTTCATACCTCCATACGATCAACCATCACCCTCCAGTGAATGAAGTCCCAACCTGATCACCTCTCCCCATAACTCAGTTCCTCGAGTTCAGGCAACAACTTTGTAAATCTCATGTGCACTCTTTCCACTGAGTGACATCTTTCCTATAGCAGGGTGACCCCAACCTGAACACTACATTCCAAATGTGACCTCGCCATCATCTTGCACAACTGCAACACATCACCCCAGCTTCTATATTCAGAATCCTGACTGATGTAGGCCTGCATGCCAAAAGCATTCTTCACCATCCTGTGTAACTAGATGCCACTTTTGAGGAATCATGCACTTATCCTCTTGGGTCTTTCTGTTACACAACACTCCCCATTAATGAAAGTCTTTTCCTTATTAGTATTCCCAAAATACAACACCTCACATTTATCTAAATTAAACTCCATTTGCCATCCCTTGGCCCACTTACCTGCTGATCAAGATCCCATGGCTATTCATGATAACCATCTTTATCACCACCTATTGTAATACCATCTGCAAGCTTATTAATTATGCCTTTTATATTCTCATCCAAATCATTGATGTACCAAATAGCAATGTGCAAATTTAACACATAACTAGTCACAGGCTTCCAGTCCAAATTCAGCCTTCCACCATTGCCTTCTGCTTCCTAACATTAAGCCAATTGTGTATCCAATTAGTTCTCCCTGAATCCCATGTGATCTAACTTTCCAAAGCAGCCTGCTATGAGGATCCTTATCAAAGGTCTTAATGAAGTCCGCATAGACTACATCTACTACTCTGCCCCCATCGACCTTCTTGGTTACATATTCAATAAACTCAGTTGAATTTGTGATACATGGCCTTTCAGGGACAAAACCATGCTGACTTTTGCTAATCCATCCCTACCTTTCCAAATTAATGTATATCTTATCTGTCAGAATTTCCTCTGGTAGGTTACCCACCACAGATGTTTGGCTTTTGGTCTGGAGTTCCCAGGTTTACCTTTACAGCCCTCCTTAAGTAAAGACCCAACATTAGCCATTCTCCAGTTTTCCAGCACCACACCCATCACTAACAATGATGGATGCATCTCAACCAGGTCTCCCACAATTTCTTTTCCAGCTTCTCACAATTTTCTTGGGTCCTATAGTTTTTTATATCTTCATGACATCCAGTACTTTCCCTGCTGCAATATGGACTGCACCCAAGACGTCTCCACTAACTACCTCAAGTTCTGAAGTCTTCATGTGTTTCCCAGCAGAAAAAGCAGAGGAGAAGTAGACATTGAGGACCTTGCCCGTCTCCTGTTCATAGCTGGAACACTGAGTCATCAGCCAAGGGAGAATGGTCAGTGAAACCTCAGGTGGAGCATTCAGTGCTGAAGAGGCTTATTTCAGCTCACATTTGTGTAGCGGAGTGTTAACCAGGAACTGGAATCACTTGTGAGTTGTGCTAACATTGGAGAGTGCTGCCTCCAACTTCCCCAATCAGTTTTCCTCCCTTTTGACAGATGTTCAAAGATTTCATGCAGCACATTCCTGGAAACTCCTTGTTGGTTATTTTGCAGTTAAAAACTAAAAGCAGTTTCTATGAGAAACTGATGGTTGTGTAATGCACATTGCTGGGTTGCTGGGCCTCCAGGACTGTTCTGGAGTCCCTTGTTCCAGCTCCTTAGTATGAATATAGAATTCTCCAACTTCTGGTAATTCCCTCCCCCTCCCTTCCCCTATCCCTATTTCACTCTGCCCCCTCCTCCAGCTGCCTATCACCTCCCTCATGGTTCTGCCTCCTTCTACTACCCATTGTGTTTTCCTTTATTCCTTCTTCACCTTTCCTGCCTATCACCTCCCTGCTTCTCCTCCCCCCACCCCTTTATCTTTCCCCTTACTGGTTCTTCACCTGGAACCTACCAGCCTTCTCTTTCCCACCCTCCCCCCGACCTTCTTTATAGGGTCTCTGCCCCTTCCCGCTTCAGTCCTGACGAAGGGTTTGGGCCCGAAATGTTGACTGATCGTTTCCATGGATGCTGCCCAACCTGCTGAGTTCCTCTAGCGTGTTGTGAGTGTTGCTTTGACCCCAGCATCTGCAGAGTATTTTGTGTTCACTGTTCTGGAGTCTCTCGTGAGAAAGAATCGCTCCAGCAGATTTAAGGGTTCTTTGTTAATCGGTTCATTTAATTCTTTTCACTTATTGTATAAGCAAATTCTGATGGGGAAAAGGATGGTTGAATTGAAGTTGAGAAACTGATCAGTTGGTAAAGTTGCCCCTGGGCGCGGTGAGCTGTTTAGGCAAAAATAGGTGTAGAGGGGCATGTGATGTAATAAAATATACAGAAATTGATGCATCTTGAAATGACAGCTTGACGCTTCTGGGGCACAAGTGAACACACACCTTGAATCATTAAGATGGAGACCCAAGCTACTGCAGGTGCTGGAGTCTGGCCACACAGGAGATGGTTTGTTCCAAATCTTTTTAAATACTTCTTGATCGATGGGACACCAGCTGTTTTGGTGAATGTCACAATGAAGCTAAAATTCCACATTTCTCTTCGAATGCATCAGTCATCACTGCTACAACAATATCCAATTGCCCCCATTTACAGTTTTGCTGAGGACATTAGATGCACCCAGATTTCAGCAGGTAAGGCATCAGTGACAGACTGACGGAGAATAACACCGGAACGTCACCATTGTACAGGAGATGTTTTCTAATTTAGGTTTGGCTGACATCTGCCAGAAAGTTCCCTCACCAGTCAGGTTTGGAGATTGGACGGAATAAAGTAATTGGAATTAACTATGAGCTCATCATTTGTATTATGGAACCATCTTTCCCCTCACTGCTTGTGCCTGGAGAAATAATCCCTCTTTTATGGAAGGATATTTCAGTTCTGATTATTTGTTCTGTTTGCAAGCAGAACTTGTCACCAAAGTTGGAAGAGTTCTATTGGTTCGCATAAACTTTATGGCTGCTTCTTGTACTATTTTGAACATACTTCACATGGCTGTATTATCTACAAACACAGCTAGGTGTGGCTCAGTGGATAACAGATCTGACTCAGAGTCTGAATGTTGTGGTTCAAGTGTCACTCCTGGGTTTTGAGCACATAATCTAGACTGACTCCAGGATATTAATAAGAGAGCACTCCCTTGACAGAGCACCCTAAGCTGTTATTCCCTTCCCTCAATCTTATTCTGGTTTGTACCTCCTTCCTTTCCTGTCCTGATGAAGGGTCTCGGCGCAAAACATCGACTGTTTATTCCCCTCCATAGATGCCACTTGGCCTACTGAGTTCCTCCAGCATTTTGTGTGTTTTGTTCTGGATTTCCAGCACCTGCAGAACCCTGTGTTTATGTTCTTCTGAAACCCCACCTGCACAAATCAAGGATTCTCAGACAATATTTAAGCCTGAACCATGGTCAGATTATTCGGCAGAGTCAGTAGCTAGAATAATGAGTGAATTTGTCCAGAATTAAATCTGTTAGACCTCAACATGCAGATTAATTGATGGGTTTGAGCAGCAGACAGTCCTAAGGAACAATCCTATAAAGGTATAATACCATGGCTGCTGTCTGGGAGAAAAAGAATTGATAAAGTGCTGGGATCAGTGCTATTGGAGGCTTGAAGTTTAGATTTTGAAGGAAGGACAAAGAAACTGGCAGAAAGCAGGATGTAAAAAAAATAGGAGAAGGTGTTGGCCACACACTTCAACCATTGAATGTGTGAACAGTAGAGCGTTATAGACTCAGACAGCTCCATCACGGGCACATACCCCACCCTCGGGGGGAGGGGGTCTTCAAAAAGTGGTGCCTCAAGACAGTATCCATCAATAAGGACCCTCACCAAACATGACCTGCCTTCTTGACATGACTATCCTTCAGAGAGGAGGTACAAGAGTATGGAGACACATGCTGAGTGTTTTAGGAACAGGTTCTTGCCCCCTGCCATCAGATTTCCGAACAGTCCTTGAACCCATGAACATTACCTCACTATTCCTTTTATTTATTTATGCGTTATTTATTTATCTATCTATCTATCTATTTATTTATTTATTATTTATTATTTTTTATTATAACATAGTAGTTTTTTAAGCACAAGACACCATATTTCACAACATCTGTCAGTGATAATAAACCTGATTCTGAATATTCACACCAACCAGCTTTCCTTCCCTATTCACACATCCTTTTTTTTTAAACTTTCCAAATCTCAAGCTTAAGTATGTTGAATGCATGAGTAGCTATCTGGGTGGAGAATTCCAAAGACTCACAGTGACCTACCGTTTGGAAGGATTGTTACATATCCCGTGAATATGATGTAATTATCTTGTGAGCTTGTTGTAATTATCTTGTGAGCATTGTCATTATCTCGTGATGGGCATGATGTAATTGTCTTATGATAACGGGTGATGTGATGTCACGTGATGGCGTAGTATAAAAGAAAAGCCCGCCACTGTGATGCAGTTCTGAGTCCTGAGTTGGCTCGACTGGAAGCTGGCTGTGTTTTGCTTGATGCGTGAATGTGTTTTGGAACCTGCTGAGGGAAAGAGAGTGGGGAAGGAATGGAAATTGCTGGGAGGGGGTCGTGTGCGTCCGGTAATGGCGGACAAGATAAGAGGCGGGGTTGAGGGAAAGAAAGTGGAGAAGGAGAGGGATAGAGACTTGGGACCAGAGGTAGGCAGCTGGGGAGAGGTGGATTATTGTGAAGGGAAAAATAAAGGGAATGAGGAGGTAGTGAGGGGTCGGATGAATAGAAAACAAGACAAAGGGAATAAAAGAATAAGAAATGATAGTGGAGAAAGCTCTGAAAGTGAGGAAGATGAACAAGCTCAGAGAGGAGGTGTTGTCATAATTAGGTTTAATGAGAAGGCTCAGGGACATATGAAGAAAATTAACCCGTTTGTGCTAACAACAACTCTGACAAATAAGGTAGGGGAAATAGTATTTGCAAAAGTCCTTAATGATGGCAACTTATTGGTAAGATGTGCGAATGAGGAACAACTTGAGAAAGCACTCAAGCTAAAAGAGATAGGAAAATGCAAGGTGGAATACACTGGGAGGGTGGGAGCACAAAACAGTGGTTGTAAAGGAGTGATCACGGAGATACCAATGAGTATAAATATGGATGAGATAGAGGAATATCAAAGGAGGGAAAGTAATGAATGTTCAAAGACTGAAAACAACAAAGGAGGGAGTGAAAAAGGAAAGTGAATCAGTATTGATTGAATTTGAAGAAGAAAGAGTGCCAAGGAAGGTGTTCCTGGGTTTCATGAGTTACCCAGTAAGGGTGTATGTGCCAAAGCCACTGAGGTGCTATAATTGTCAAAGGTTTGGACACGTGGCTAAAAACTGTAAAAGGCAGAGGAGATGTGCTAGATGTGGGGGTGATCATGAATATGGAAAGTGCGGAACAGGAGTTCAACCAAAATGCTGCAATTGTGGAGGAGCCCATACTGTTGCATACAGTGGGTGTGAGGTTGTCAGACGGGAGACTAAAATTCAAGAAATAAGAGTGAAAAGAAAGATCACTTATGCAGAAGCTGTAAGAATGTCAAGAGAACAGAATAATGTTCCTAATGAACAGGGAGCAATAGGGATACGAGAGACGCAACAAAGAAGAAATGACAGGATTTATGTAGACAAAAAGGCTCTAGTAACATTCATTGCAGGAGTGATTAATAGTACGGCTGAGGTAAAGTCAAAAAGTGACAAAATTCAGCTTGTGGTAAAAGCAGCAGTAAACCATTTAGGGTTAGTAGGACTGACATGGGAGGAAGTGAGGGAGAACCTCAGTAATCAGACAAACCAGGAAGTGTCATGTGTTGGTTAATACTAATTATAGTGATTCTTTTATAATGGAATGCAAGGAGCTTACTGGCCAATAGCCAGGAATTCAAGCACTTTATTAAAGAAATGGTTGTAAAACCGGATGTAGTGTGTATTCAGGAAACTTGGTTAAAACCAACTTTAGACTTTGTGGTATATGGGTATACAATGATAAGGAAAGATAGAAATCTAGGGGGAGGAGGGGGTTGTGCTATGTTAATCAAGCAGGTATACCATATAGGGTACTGGAAAAAGGAGATGATCAGGAATACATAGTGGTGGAAGTGTGGGAGAGAGGGGAGGGAGTGGTTATAATTAACTACTACAATCCATGTAAAAGGTTGGATTTGGACAGCCTATTAAAGATACAAGGACAAAACAGACATAAAGTAGTGTGGTGTGCAGATTTCAATGCTCATAGCACAATATGGGGGGATCAGATTACAGATCCAAATGGAAAGGTAATTGAAGATTTGATGGAAGAAAGGGATTTGGTGTGTATGAATGATGGTAGAGGAACAAGGATAGATATAACAACAGGAACTGAGTCAGTGTTAGATATTACGTTAGTGTCTAATACCTTGGCTGGCATTAGTAACTGGGGAGTTTGGACTGCTTCAACAGTAGGCAGTGATCACTACCCAGTTTTGTGTTCAGAGGGTGAAAGAGTTGAAGTAAGACCAGGTGGCGGAACCCCAAAGTGGGTGTTTGAAAAAGCTGATTGGGGTAAGTTCCAGAAGTTGAGTGAAGAAGGGTTGACAAAGATTGATATTTCTGGAGATGTAGATGAATTAAACAGTCAGGTGACTTCAGCAATTATCATGGCAGCAGAAGGATCTATACCTAGGAGTAAAAATAGGATGAATAGAAAACTGGTACCATGGTGGACAGAGGAATGTTGTCAGGCTGTAAAAAACAGAAATAGAGCATTCAGGCTAGTTAAAAGAACCCATAATATGCAGCATTTGGTTCAATATAAGAAAGCACAGGCAGTAGTGAGAAGAACTATACGTCAAGCTAGAAGGGCAAGTTGGAGGAGTTTTTGCGACAAGGTAGGAAGAACAACACCTGTGGGAGAGATATGGGGAATGATTAAGAGGATGGGAGGAGATAGAAGGGAATGGGAATATCCAGTAATGATATCTGAGGAGGAAACTGCAGTCTCCAGTAGGGATAAGGCTGAGGTCATGTACTGATACACAGTTCAGAAAATTTGTCTGAAGAAGGGAGAAGAAGAAGGGAAAGAATAATGAGCCAACACCCAGGTGTGTTAAGCGGGAGGGAAGGAACAGATGATATAATTGATGATCCATTTACATTAGCAGAAATGGTGAGAGCAATAAAGAGATCGAGACCAGCCTCCCCAGGGAAAGATCTGATATGCTCTATGATGCTAAAAAATCTAGGAGAAGGAGCGCTCTTGAAGTTGCTGCATTTTTATAACAGAGTGTGGGAGGAGGGAAGATTACCAAGTGCATGGAAAGAAGCAGTAGTAATTCCAATAAGGAAGCCTGGCAAGGATCTGTCAAAACTCACTAGCCACAGACCAATTGCATTAACATCAAGTATATGTAAGATAATGGAAAGGATGATAACAGAAAGGTAATCATATGAGCTTGAGAAAAGGGGAATGCTGGCAAGTTATCAGAGTGGTTTTAGAAAGGGAAGGAATTCCATGGACTCAGTGATTATGTTAGAGACTGAAATAAGGAAGACCCAGGCAAATAGAGAGTCAGTAGTGGCAGTGTTCTTTGACATTGAGAAAGCCTATGATATGATGTGGAAGGAAGGATTATTAATTAAACTGCACAAGATGGGGGTTGGTGGGAGAGTTTTTAATTGGATTAAAGATTTTTTGTTTGGTAGAAAAATTCAAGTTCAGATTGGATCAGAATTATCACAACAGTACATAGTGGAAAATGGCACACCTCAAGGTAGTGTGATTAGCCCATTACTTTTCATGATTATGATCAATGATGTCTTCACAAAGGTACCAGTGGATATAGGTAAGTCACTGTTTGCGGATGATGGGGCCTTGTGGAAAAGAGGCAGGAACATGGACCATATAATCAGGAAACTACAAGAAGCAATTGATGAAGTGGTGGAGTGGGGTTATGATTGGGGATGTAGATTTTCAGTAGACAAAACTCAATCTGTATTTTTTACCAGGAAAAGGGTTGAGGTAGGGAAGAAGTTAAGGATGTATGGGGTTGAATTAGAAAGGGTTGCATCATTTAAATTTCTGGGAGTTATATTTGATTCACGATTAACATGGGCAGACCATATCAGGAAAGTTGAGGAGAAATGTAAAAAAGTAATAAATGTGATGAGATGTTTGACTGGTAGGGAATGGGGAGCAAGTTGTTCAGCTTTGAAGAGAATGTATGGCTTTAGTAAGATCTGCATTGGATTATGGAAATATAGTATATGGATCAGCAGCTAGGTCTCTTACAAGGAAACTGGATGTGATTCAGGCTCAGGCCTTGAGAGTGTGCAGTGGGGCTTTTAAAACATCACCAGTGTCAGCCCTACAGGTAGAAATGGGAATAATGCCTTTGGAACTAAGATGGATGCAACTGATGGCAAACTACTGGGCTAACTTGCAGGGGCACAATGATTCTCACCCTACTAAAGGAGTGTTGCAGGAGTGCTGGGAAAATGGGAGGTTTCAGAGGGATACCTTTAGTCGGGTAGGGAATGATATCGCGAAAGAATGTGGAGTATTTGATCTGAGGATAAATCCTTCAGTAGTTTATCCGGTTGTAGCTCCATGGAAGCTTGTATGGCCTGACATAGACTGGCATTTGTTAGAGGTAAAAAGGAAAGAAAGATATAAAACAGATTTGGTAAATGCATTTAACTGTCATGTGATGGAAAAGTATAGTGATTATACTCACATTTATACAGATGGTGCGAAGGAACCTGAAATAGGAGTGACAGGGTTTGGGGCGGTCATACCAGCAAAAGAAATTGGAATCAGCAGAAGAACATCTAATAAGTTAGGGGTGTTTACAGTGGAGATGCTGGCAGTGTTGGTTGCGTTGCAATGGGTGCAGAAAGCCAGACAAGTCAAAGCATTGATATGTTCAGATTCATCCTCAGTTCTAGCAAGTTTAAGGTCCTTTTCACACAAACAATCGGCAAGATGTACTTTATGAAGTCCTTCAGTTAGTTACAAGGATTGCAAATCAGGGAGGTCAGGTAAAATTTCTATGGGTTCCAGCACATGTAGGGGTGAAGGGGAATGAGAGGGTGGATGAGTTGGCAAAGAGGGCGTTAAAGAAAGAAAATGTGGAAATGCACATTAGTATCAGTAAAGCAGAGGTTAAGTGTGTAATCTGGGAAAAAGTCAACTGAATGTGGCAAGAAAGATGGGACAGGGAGGGGAAAGGGAGGCATTTATATCAAATACAAAAGAGTGTTGCAGGTACTAGGGTAGGTAATGGAAACAGAAGAGAGGAAATTGTGTGGACTAGGTTAAGGCTGGGGCACTGTGCATTAAACAAAACATTGAAAATGATAGGGAAACACCAGACAGGATTGTGTGAGGAATGTCAGGAAGAGGAGTCAGTAGAACATGTAGTTTTGTGTTGCAGGAAGTATGGGATACAGAGAGAGATGATGAGAAATAAATTAAGGGAGTTGGGGATGCAGGAATTCACATTAAAAGGGTTGCTGGGCATGGGTGAGAGAGCACAAGTCCAGGTATTTTTAGCATTTTTAAGGGGTACAGGGTTTTTTTATAGAATATGACGAATAAACAGGAATAGGATACTAGGATGGTCAAAGATGGGAGGGTGAAGTGTAGGTTTGTATATATGTGTGTGTGTGTGTGTGTGAGAGAGATTGGGTGAAGGGATTTAGATTATATGTCTAGTGCACATTCTGGAGCAGAGGGCGGCGGTAATGCACCATTAAGCTGGATGCCAACCGTCGTAAAACAAGATACAGACAGACAGTGACGCAGTTCTCATTTTTATTTTTAGTGCAGTGTTGTTGTTGCTGGTCGGATGGTTTGGGGATGCCACCGGATTTGTTTGTTGCACGTTTATTTTCCCTTTACAGTCCAGTATCAGAGAGTGAAGACATCACCAGCGTTATCCGAACCCAAAGGATTGGGTAAAGTTAATGTCGTTTGGTGTCTTGGGAATGATCGATCTTTTTGAATTTTCATTAGGGAATTGTGGCATGCACATTTGAGTTAAGCCCCTGCAAGGTCAGGAAGGCTTGTGCAGTGACCACCCTCCAGCCAAAAGGTCAGTTCCTTTAGGACACTTTATTTCTTCGTGATTTCTTCGGACAAGGCATCCCTCGGCTGTGATCGGCAGATTCATCATTACTTTGAAGGAATTGTTGTTCCGAGGAAGTCTCTCCTTAATAACTGTATAAGTCACTTGGGCTTTTGAATTTACCACTAAGGCTGTGCTTGGATGAGAACTCATTAAGAACAGTTTATAAGGTTGACTGTTTGTTTGATATAGCCGCCTAACTGTTAACTTCCATTTAAGTTAGTCGTTCGTTTATTTTTCGATGTTTTGAGTAGAGGTTAATAAATTTCGTTGTTTATTTATAAAAACCTGACAGTTTCATATCCATTGCTGCTGGTTCATAACAGGATAAACTTAACATGACAATGGATGCAAATTTTTGAATGATATGGGGGTATCCCTGCTTTGCATGAGTTATAAATGTTCTTATGGACTCAGTATTTAATAGCTGATATCACACCTTGATATTTGGTCAGGCTTTCAGTTCTGTTGAGCCTTCTAGAGCTTTCTGAGGAGCAGGCTCATCAGCACATGAACTAAAATTGGAATGATAACCAAGAAGATAACCATGGAGCCCTGAAAGAGGATGACATGGAAATTAGTGACAAAGGTACAACCAGTGTTGTGTGAATCCTAACCACCAGCTTTGAGCTTCTACATGTTCACTGCATGAGCTCAGTCACAGGGAATAAAGCTCTAGTTCCCAACTGATGAGTTAAAACCAGAAGTATTACTGCTCCTCTGAATAATAAATGTAGAATATTCAACCTGAATGAAAGACACAGGGACATTCCACCCTGGCTATAAACAAACTTGACATCTCTTCTTTGACCCTCACTGACTCTTATCGAGGGACCTGTCTGGATGCATCTCGGCTTAGTCTGTCTGTGACTACAAGAAACTGCAGAGAGTTGTGGACGTAGCTCGGCACATCACAGAAACCAGCCTCTCCCCTCCACGGATGCTGCCTACACTTCTCAACTGCCTCAGTAAAGCGCCAACAAGACCCCCCCCCCCCTGGCTCTGAATATTCTGTCTTCTCACCCTCCCCCCATCAGGCAGAAGATACAAAAGCCTGAAAACACATGCCACGAGGCTCAAAGACAGTTTCAATCCCACTGTGAAAAGACTGCTGTAAGAACAATCTCGTAGTATAAAATGGTCTCCTGACCTCACAAGCTTCCTTGATATGGTCTTGCACATTATTGTCTGCCTGCACTGCACTTCTGCTGTGACTGTAACTTTATATTTTGCATTCTGTTATCACTTTCCATTTACTATCTGCACTGATGCAATGAAATGATCTGTATGGGTAGCATACAAAACAATTATTCTCAATAGATGGGACAATAATTAACCAGTTCAGCCGAAAGCCTGTACAGTATTTACTTTCTCTATCCCTTGCTGGCATAAGGCACTTCAATTTTCTCCTGTAGATTTTTGTGAATAGTTACCATAACACATCATGATTTCTTTGCATCAAAACAATGATCACTGTTCAAAAAGTGCTGTACTTTAAGCCTTTTCATTAGACTTATAATGATAAGGGCAAACAACCGTCCGGATAATAAAACATTCTTACAGAGTGGAAGAATAGGAAGTTATAGGTAGACGGTTCCAATCCAAAGTTGAGAAATCCACTCACTTTATTAGGTACACCCGTACACCTGCTTGTTAATGCAAACATCTAATCAGCCAATCATGTGGCAGCAACTGAATTCACAAAAGCATGCAGGCATGGTCAAGAGGTTCAGTTGTTGTTTGGACCAAACATATCAATGGGAAGGAAATGTGATCTAAGTGACTTTGATTGTGGAATGATTGTTGGTACCAGACAGGGTGGTTTGAGTATTTCAGAAACTGCTGACCTGCTGAGATTTTCACGCTCAGCAGTCTCTAGAGTTTACGGAGAATGGTGCAAAAAACAGGGAGAAACATCCAGTGAGTGGCAGTACTGTGGGCAAAAGCACTTTGTTGATGAGAGAGGTCAGAGGAGAATGGCCAGACTGGTTCATGCTGACAGGAAGTTGACAGTAACTCAAATAACCACACATTACAATAGTGGTGTGCAGAAGAGCATCTCTGAATGCATAACATGTCAATCCTTGAAGTGGATGGGCTACGAGCAGCAGAAGACCACAAACATAAACTCCGTGGCCACTTTATTAGTTTGCGGAGTATGTAATAAAGTGCCACTGTGTAGATGTCATTATTTTTCTAAATGTTTGAAGAGGGAAAAAAATACAGATTGAAAGAATTTAGCAAATCACATTTAATGTTCTTGTATAATAAACAGAAATGACCAAAGCAGTAGGCGTTCCTCCTCCTTGTGTTTCAACAGGAATGATCAAGTGGAAGTCGCAATCCCCACTGTTCTTCACTGTCACCATGTCAGTCACATGTTTACCAGTGGCACAGCCCATTGGTCGTCAGCAATGATGTCGCCACCACAAACTGTGGTCAATTTTAATTTAGACTTTTCACTCCCTTCTTCCCACCACATGGCTAAATACTCGGAATGTGGTCACACTGTGATGATGTTGCAATATACAGTCAAGTTTGTTACACATAGGGAATAAAGGGAAATGTTCTACGAAGTGCATGTCTGTGGACACAATTAATTCATACAACAGCATGTGTACATGACAAAGCCAGCAACTTTATTCCTTGTTTTGTAGACAATTGGTTGGGGTAATCTCCATCTTTACAATAACATGACGACTGGACAACAAATTTTTTAAAAATCTATTTACAAATTTGTTAGAAGTGGTGTTTACATGGTTCAATGTTGTTATAGAGTTTGCAGCAGTCTTGAAAGAAAGAATAACTCTGATTGACTTTCGACCACTGTCCTTCAAAAACAAAGGTTTGATTTCTGGTGGACACCACACTGTGGAAAGAAATAGTAGTGGGATGGAATCAGTTCTGATGGATAATGTTGTAGTGACAAATCAGATCACAAAGAATTATAGACCAACACATGAATAAACCAGTCAACAGTTTTCTAACCCCACACAATATTAACTCGTTGCTTAGGTAGAAACAATGATCTTCCTTTGATCAAGGCTTCTTTCTGCCATGTAATATTTAAATGGTCAGGTTATTTGTGGTGTTCAATAGGAATCAGGTTGTTGTTTTGGGTGCATTGGGAGATGTGCAAAACTGTAAATCATGGGTCTTGAAATTGCTCACAATGATGCAGAAAGAAAGCAACAACAAAAGGCTGTTTTTGGGAGGCGGCTGTCTGCATGGGACATAACAAACTGATCTAGATACCCACCCACAGGCTGAATTAAATGGGGAGGGAATGGAGATGAGTTAGTGGGCACTGGGTTCGGGTGTTTCGGTCTTCATTCTTATCACACTTTTACTTTAAAATTTTTTAGCACTATGATGTTGAGAAACATGAATAAAATACTTATTTTTTTATAATAAGACCATATTTCAAAAGCCAAATCTGTGTTGATTCATTCCAATGGAAGGAGTTGGAGATCTGTTAGAAGATGCGTGAAAGAGTGGGTTCAGCGAGTCATGTATCTTAAAAACAGCCATACATTAAAATGTTGAAGTCCACTGCTGTGTGAGTCAGAATTTTTTCCAGGTAAGCTCCCACTGGGGAGTGTTGGATGATGAATTACTGCCACATCTTCTTGGACTTCTTTCCCAATTGTTTGTGACTGAAGAGAATGTTAGTTCCATTAACAGACTAGAGAGCTCTAGGTCACCCCTCTGTCAACCGAGCTCGGTGACCGCACTGCTGAAAATGACTGGGATTTATCTTTTGCATGTTATTTTTGTGTAACTATCTACCATTCTCTGCAACATCTACAGAAGTTAAATCCTTCTGTTTGCGTCTTTCCATTCCCCAAATGCCCTGGCATTCCCTGCAGTCTTGCCTTATCTGAAACATTTCATAGACTCATAGAATAGTACAGCCCAGTACAGGCCCTTCAGCCCACAATGTTGTGCTGACCCTCAAACCCTGCCTCCCATATAACCCCCCACCTTAAATTCCTCCATATACCTGTCTAGTAGTCTCTTAAACTTCACTAGTGTATCTGCCTCCACCACTGACTCAGGCAGTGCATTCCGCGCACCAACTATTCTCTGAGTAAAAAACCTTCCTCTAATATCCCCCTTGAACTTCCCACCCCTTACCTTAAAGCCATGTCCTCTTGTCTTGAGCAGTGGTGCCCTGGGGAAGAGGCGCTGGCTATCCACTCTATCTATTCCTCTTATTATCTTGTACACCTCTATCATGTCTCCTCTCATCCTCCTTCTCTCCAAAGAGTAAAGCCCTAGCTCCCTTAATCTCTGATCATAATGCATACTCTCTAAACCAGGCAGTATCCTGGTAAATCTCCTCTGTACCCTTTCCAATCCTTCCACATCCTTCCTATAGTGAGGCGACCAGAACTGGACACAGTACCCCAAGTGTGGCCTAACCAGGGTTTTATAGAGCTGCATCATTACATCGCGACTCTTGAACTCTTTCCCTCGACTTATGAAAGCTAACACACTATAAGCTTTCTTATCCACCTGTGAGGCAACTTTCAGGGATCTGTGGACATGTACCCCCAGATCCCTCTGCTCCTCCACACTACCAAGTATCCTGCCATTTACTTTGTACCCTACCATGGAGTTTGTCCTTCCAAAGTGTACCACCTCACACTTCTCCGGGTTGAACTCCATCTGCCACTTCTCAGCCCACTTCTGCATCTATCAATGTCACTCTGCAATCTTTGACAATCCTCTACACTATCTACAACACCACCAACCTTTGTGTCTGATGGGGTATGAGAAAAAACACTTCACTGTTTAGGCCCAAGGGCTTGAGCTGAGTAAATAACTGCTTGTAGCCAGCCTCCAGAGTAAACTTCCTGCTGAACTGGAAGGATAATTAAGAAGGGGGTGAAACTTAATAGAACTGACAACATAAAAATAAGCCATTTGGCCCTTCCAGTCTGAACCACGGTTTATGCTCCACTTAAGCCTCCGCCTATGTTTCTTTGAATCCATCAGCATAGTGAGGTGGCACTTCACCTGTCAAAGGCCAGGGTCATCTACTGCAGCAGAGGCTCCCTGTGAGGCCTTTGCTACGCCAATGAGACTCCATGTAAATTGGTGGAACCGCTTCACCAAGCACCTTCGCTTCATTTGCCACAAAAGGAGGGATTTCCCAGTCACCAGCCATTTCATTTGACTTCCCATTCTCTTTCTGACATGTCAGCCCATGGCCTCCTCTATGATGAGGCCACACTCAGGTTGGAGGAGCAACATTTCATCTTCCGTCTGGGTTCATGAAACTAGGTGAAGGGGAGACGGGTGCGTGGGGTTCACCAACCTGATGGCATGAACATCAATTTCTCTAACCTACAGTAATTTCTCCCTCTTCCCCCCTTCTCCTTTTCCATTCCACATTCTGGTTCCCCTCTCACCCCTTCTCCTCGCCATCCCATCACCTCCCTCCGGTACCCCGCTTCATTCCCTTTCTCCTATCTTCTGCTTTTCTCCCCTACCAGATTTATTCTTCCTCAGCACTTGACCTCTTCCACCTATTATCCCCCAACTTCTTACTTCACCCCTCCCTCACACAGACACCATCCCCCTCACCTGGTTGCATCTATCACATGCCAGCTTGTATTCCTTAACCTTCCCCTCCTCCTTATTCTGGCATTCTTTCCTGTCCTGATAAAGGGTCTCGCACAAAACATCGACTGCTTAGTCCCCTGAATTGATGCTGCTTGACTTCCTTTTTGTACTTTCGGCATTGTGTGTGAGTATAGCCTCATATCCCCTTCAATGAATCCACGCCATTCCCAACATGACCAAGTTCCATTGTCTCCCCACTTGGTATAAACAGTTTCTTCTGAATTCTATAACGGATTTCAAGTTGACTGTTTTATATTGGTGTTCTTTCAAAGTGGTCTTTGCTAAAGACATTGAAAAGCGGTGTAGAATGAGTATTTGCTTTGCTTTGATTTGATTTATCCATCTGCACGCCTCTGGCCACTTTCCTCTTTAAACAGCGATGGAACTCACCTGTCAAAGAGATCCTGACAGCAGTTTTGGAGGTTCACACTTGTCCCATTAAAGGAGCTGCTATTGAGGTAACTTATGCAGTCCAAAGTCTCCCTGGGCACAAACAAGATCCCTAAAAGACAGAAAGTAAAGATGAATCCTGCACCAAATAAGTAATCAGTTTTAACTCAGTTTTTTTTTCTCTCCACAGATGCTGCCTGACTTGCTAGTTATTTCCAACATTCTCTTTTAATTTTTCAGTCTTGGTCTGTCCTGTGTTTTGTGATATCACACCGCAGGAAATATTGTATCATTTCTTAATGCATGCATTACTAAATGACAATAAAAAGAGGACTGTGTGCCTTCATAATCTAGTCTAATCTCATTCAGGTTTCCAGTAAATCCTTGTTTCTATTTCCAGCAGGAATTTTTTTTCTTTCTCAGAGTCTTCAGTCTGAAACATCAACTGTTTCTCTCTCCATACTTGCTATGTGGCCTGTTGAATGTATCCAACATTTCTATCCCGGCTTTTGTCTTTTCCCTCTCCTCTGTCCCCATTCCCCTCTCCCTCAGACAGATCAGCTGTGATTAACAAACCTCCACAGCCCTCCCACTCACTCCACCCCTTGTCCTTCTTGCTCTCTACCTTCCCACCCCACAGCTCAAAGCAGGTTTGACTTCCATCTAGTTCTGATGGAAGGTCATCGACCCAAAACCTCTTTCGACTCCACAGATGCTGCCCACCCTGTATAGTATCTTTAGCATTTTGTCCTTTCTGTGAAATTTGATTTTCATTCCTTTTGTTTTGTCGGGTGGGGATAGACCTGCAGTGTGGAAGTTCATGGCTGAATACCTGCGACGCATGCATTCACCAGCGAGGTGACGAACCCGGTGATGAGAGCTCGGATAACCACCTCCGCAAAGTCATTCTTGCGGTTTGGGGCCATGGCAGCTGCGGAGGGCAGGACAAGGGGATGGTGGAGAGAGCATGTGTAGAACACGTGAATTTACACCAAAGAACTTGGCATAATTACAGCACATTATAGAATTTTTAGTGATTTTTAAAGAATGGCCTCTGGTAATTAGATAATCAGCTTTAGTTATTTCTTTGAGGGATAAATATTGACCAGGATATGAAAAGAACACTCTGTCTTTTTAAACAGTGCAAGGCATCTTTTCTATTCAGCTAAGAGGACAGAGAGAGCCTTGGCTCATGTTCTGTCTGGGTAGCCTCCAACCTGAAGGGATGAACATCGATTTCTCTAACTTCTAGTAATTTCTCTCCCCTCCCTCCTTCCCTCTTCTTCCTTGCCCCAGACTGGATACCCACTCACCCCTTCTCTTCGCCTCACCCACCTTCTGGTCCTCCTCCTTCCCTTTCCTCCATGGTCCACTGCCCTCTCCTATTAGATTTCTTCTTCTTCAGCCCTTTACCTTTTCCACCTGTCTCCTCCCTGCTTCCTACTTCATACCCCCTCCTTCACCCACCCATCTCCCTTTTCACCTGGCCTCCAACTTGTGCTCCTCCCCCTCCCCCCACCCTCTTGTTCTGGCTCCTTCCCCCTTCCCTTCCAGTCCTGATGAGGGGTCGTGGCCTGAAATGCTGACTGTTTTTCCCTCTCCGCAGGTGCGCTTGACCTGCTGAGTTCCTCCATCATTTTGGGTGTATTACTTGATTTAAAGTATCATCCGGAAAACATCTCTGACAAGGTCTTGACCTGAAACGTCAACTGTTCATTTCCCTCCATAGATGCTGCCTGACCTGTTGAGTTCTTCCTGGTATTTTGTGTGTTGCTACAAATTTACATTATCTGCTATCCCTCTTGTGTCTCCACTCTTACAGCATAGTGTGACCTTGGCACTCTTTATAAGATTCTTTTTTTTGGAGCAAGGCCATCATTTATTGCAAGTCTCTACTTGCCCCTGAGAAAGATATCTACCTTCTCGAACCACTGCAGTCCTTCTGGTGTTGTTAAGGAGAGTGTTTCAGGATTTAGACCTAGTGGCAAAGAATGACCAACAATATATTTCCAAGTGACAATGTTGAGTGACTTGAAGGGCAACCTACAAGTGGTGGGGTCATTAGACCATATTGCCAGGTTCAAAGAAGGTTCATGAAAATGATTCCAGGATTCAATGGCTTGTCATATGAAGAGTGTTTGATGGCTCTGGCCTGTATGCACTAGAATTCAGAAGAATGACCTTATTGAAACCTATCGAATGTGAAAGGCCTTGATAGAATGGATGTGGAGATGTTTCCTATGGTGGGAGAACAAAGGACCAGAGGACACAGCCTCAGAATAGAAGAGTGTCCGGAGATGAGGAGGAATTTCTTTAGCCAGAGAGTAGTGGATCTGTGGAATTTGTTGCCACAGGTAGCTGTAGAGGCCAAGTCATTACATATATTTAAGGCAGTGGTTGATAGAGTTTTGATTGGTCAGGGCATGGAGGGATATGGGAAGAAGGCAGGAAATTGGGGCTGAGAGGGAAAATTGGATTAGCCATGATGAAATGGCAGAGCAGACTGGATGGGCCAAAATGGCCGAATTCTGCTTCTATATCTTCAGCTTGTATTGTCCTTCTTGGCAGTAGATGTCATGGACTTGGGAGGGTGAGTAATGGCAGTGGAATTTATAGTTGGAGAGTCATTGAGAGATTCAGTTTAGAATCAGACCCTTGGGCTCATTGAGTTTGTGCCAAATATCAAGTTCCCATTTTTACACTAATCCCAATTCATCCCACATTCCCATCAACACCACCCCCCCCACACAGATTCTACCTTACACCTACACACAAGGGGCAATTTACAGTGGCCAAGTAACCTATCAGCTTGCACAGTTTTGGAATGTGGGAGGAAACTGGAACTCCCAGAGCAGTCCATTGGGAAGATGCAAACTTTGGCCAGACTGCACCAGGACAGGTGGTGCACACCGTGGCCAATGTGTGCCAGCAGTGCAGGAAATTAATTTTTATGATGATGGACGGGATGCGGCTCAGGTGAGCTGCTTTAGTCCTGGATGGTGTAGTACTCACTGAGAGTTGTACTTGTGTAGGGGAATGTATTTCATCAAGGTCAGTGTTATTTGTCACATGTACGTGGAAGCATCAAAACATAAAGTGAAATGTGCTGTTTGCATCAACGACTAAATCAGAAAGTAATATTAATGGGAAGACTCTTAGCAGTGTGGAGGATCTGAGAGAACTTGGGGTCTGTGTCAACAGGACACTTAAAGCTGCTGCGCTGGTTGACAGTGTTGTTAAGAAAGTGTATGGTGTGTTAGCCTTCATTAACCGTGGGATTGAGTTCAAGAGCTGAGAGGTAATGTTACAGCTAAATAAGATCTTGGTCAGACCTCACTTGGAGTACTGTGTTCAGTTCTTCTCACCTCACCACAGGAAGGATGTGGATACTATAGAGGAGTGCAGGGGAGATTTACAAGGATATTGCCTGGATTGGAGGGCGTACTTTATGAGGATAGGTTGAGTGACTTGGCCTTATCTGCTTGGAGTGATGGAGGATGAGAGGTGACCTGGCAGAGGCGTATGAGATGATGAGGAGCATTGATCATGTGGATAGCCAGAGGCTTTTTCCCAGGACTGAAATGGCTAACACAAGGGAGTATAGTTTTAAGGTGCTTGGAAACAGGTATTGAGGGGATGTCAGAGGTAAGTTTTTCACACAGAGCGGTGGGTACGTGGAATGCATTGCTGGTGATGGTGGTGGAGGCGGATACAATAGGGTCTTTTAAGAGTCTCTTAGGTACATGGAGCTTAGAAAACTAGAGGGTTGTGCGCTAAGGAAATTCTAGGCAGTTTTTAGAGTAGGCTACATGTCAGCACAGCATTGTGGGCCAAAGGACTGGTAATATGTTGTAGATTTCTATGTTTTATGTTCTATGACCAATGTAGTTCGTCATATGCTGGGGGATAATCTGCACATGTCGCTAAGCTTTTGGCGCCAACATATCATGCCTACAACTTACTAACCCTAGCTTATATGTCTTTGGAATGTGTGAGGATGCCAGAGCATGCAGAGGAAAAGCATTATACTAACTGCTAAGCTCTCATGCTTCCCTACAAGGAACATACCCAGTTCCTGAGAGTGGACAGCACATGGAAGTGAGTCACTCACTGCAGGATATCCAGTCTGACTGCTCTTGTAGCATGGTGTTTATATGGCTGGCAGTGTTGTTGCTGGTCAATGCTTGGGGGAGTTGATGATGTCATATTGTACTTCAGGGGAAAGTGGTGGACACAGTAATTACTTGGCCCTTCTGTAGTACGAGTGTTACGTGGTATTTTCCAGCCAGGCGTGGACATTGTCCAAGTCCTGCTACATACACGAATTGGACTGCTTCATTCCTGAGGAGCTGCGAATGGAATTGAACTGTTGAGCTGGCTTGAGTTAACTGCTCAGGTTTACAGAGTGGAACATTAGTCTACGAGCTACTGATTCGGAGATGGACATTTCACACTGGGAATATTGACACTTGATCTTCTACATAATTCTTTTATTGAATCCAAAAGGATGGTGTTGCTATACTAAAAGAAATTTAAATCAGTTCCATTCCTGAAGAAGCCCTTTGCCAAGTTCGAGCAAGTCGAAGCCCTTTCTACTGTTCACCTTCAAGGCTCAAACTTAAAATTTGGGCCACCTCCCAAACAGGTGCCACATTGAGGGGTGTTATGTTTTGGATGAGAGTTTTAATCAAGGTTCCTTGTTCCATCAAGCTGGATGTAAGTGATCCCATGACACTATGTAAAAGGGAGCAGAGAGTTTCTCCTGGTATCTTGGCCAACATTTCTTACTCTGATTACAATAGCAATAGATAACCCGGCCATTACTGTTTGCCTTGTGTAAATCAAACACTATTACTCCATTCCTTAGTGATAGCAGTTCATGTCAGCTTCCAACAGCAGACTCCCAACAGATCCATTTTCACTCCTTATTTCCCTGTATCCCAGCAACATGTTCTTCAAACAAATCCATTAGCTCCCCAGTGACACATTCTTGCCACTTCCACCTGTTCCAGGAACATGGTGTCTGCAAATCAGCCACATCTTATCCAGGGGCCACCCATGGAAATTGTCTGTGGGTGAAGAAGCCCAACCAGGAGGGAAAATACATCTGTTGGACTTACGTGGAAAGAAAGAGAACTTTCACAAGCTCCGCTACAACCTCAGATTGCCCCAAAGCAATTGAATTGGACAGAAATTAAGACTGTTAGAACAAAAAAGTTTAAGGTAAAATATGCGAGCATGGTTTGATGATGCAATTTAGAGCAGCTAAAGCTTACAGAAGATTGACTTGTTACATTGAGGAGCCATAAGCACATAGACAGTGATTGGCTACTTACAGAGTCCTCCGAGCATGATACCGATTGAAGAGAAGTTAGCAAAGCCACAAAGGGCATATGTGGATATTGTTTCTGCTCTGAGCTACAAAAATAAAACAGGAATCAAACCTTCTCCATTCACCACTTTGATTTCTTAGAACAGGGGTTCCCAACCTGAGGTCCATGGACCCCTCAGTTAATAGTAGGCATCCATGGCAAAAAATGGTTGGGATCCCCTGGTTTAGATGTTCTAATTAAAGTTCCTACTTAGTTACAGAGTCATACACCACAGGCCCTTCTGCCCACCTTGTCTGTACCAGTCTTCAAGTACCGACCTACACCAATCTTATTTACCAATACTTGGTCTGTAACTTCTGTGCCTCAGTGACTCAAGTACCCATCCAAATGTCGTGAGATTTCCTGCCTTCAACAGCTCCTCAGGCAGATTCTAATCAAGCTCTGCATAAAAGCTTTCCTCCTCAGTTCCTCCCACCAACACCACCCTTACCCTAAAGCTTTAGTTTTAACCGTGTGTTTGAATGAATGTCACTTTTAATTTAACAATACATGCTGCTTACATTTTGGGCAATAGAGTTTGTGGCGATTTGGATCTGAGCCAAGTAACCCGAATACAAATTCAGCCTGGACTGAAGTGTTACCAACATGTTGAAACTAAATGAAACTTCACCTGGTCTCCTCAGTGGAAGTCACCGTGCAAAACGACTGGGTGACCTGACACCCACGCCACGGTGAAGAGGCACACGAGCTCTGGGAATTACATGGTCACACCACAAATAGATGATTAATATTATAACTTTGCTACAGTTATACTCCGGTTATTGATGTTACAATGATAAAAAAGCTGCATGCTAATATGTTTTTGAGAACTCCTGCACAGGCTCAAATTGGCTAAGGTATTGGCTAAGCCTGATATGGAGGCTCCAATGCACAGGAATACAAAAGGCTGCAGATGGTTGGACACCCAGAAGGTTGTACAGCCACAACCATCCCCACCATCAGGGGCATCTTCAATAGTTGGTGCCTTAGGGTTAGTGTTAGGGTGGTTTCCTTCACTGAGGGCCACTGCCATCTGGGACACGGACATTACTATAGTGAAGAGGTACTGAATCCACACTCAATGTTTTAGAAGCATTTTCATCCCCGCCACTGTTATATTTCTGAAAGGCCCACAAATCCATTAGTACTACCTTATTATTCCTTTTTAGCATTATTCCTCAAGACCTACAGGGGCACCATTGAGAGCATACTGATTGGCTGTATCACCGCCTGGTACAGGAACTGCACCGATCTTGATTGCTGGACGCTGTGGAGAGTGTTATAAACAGCCCAGTGCATCTATGGATGTGAGCTTCCCTCCATTGAGGACATTTACAGCAGCAGGTGTGTAAAGAAGGCCTGGAAGATAATCAAGGACACCAGTCACCCCAGCCATAAAGTCTTTCAGCTGCTTCTGTCTGGCAAACAGTACCGCAGCATTAAAGCCAGGACCAACAAGCTACGGGGCAGCTTCTTTCTACAAGCCATTAGACGTTCAAATTCAAATGTCCGTACATTGTGATGGAGTCATACTGCAAAGATTTTTACTCCTTCACATTGTGGGATGGATGTAAGATTTAAATAAATTCTAATTCTAATTGTAATTATTTCTGTAATTTACAATAATTTTATGTCTCTGCACTAAAATGCCATTGAAAAACAACAAATTTCATGTCATATACGGTAGACAGTGATAACAAGTCTGCTTCTGATTCTAGTTGCCCACCCCTCCATCACCAGGTACCCATACTCTCCCTACTTCCCAAAACTTTCACCCTTTAGTAAACTTCCCACCATCATTGTCATTGCATTAAAGAAGTTATGTTAGGATTGGCGGGCACCTTGAGTTAATGTGACCTCCTGGAGGCAGATCCATGAGATGAAGTTTTCCTCAACCTGTTGGGTGTCAACAACTCCTTGGGGCCTGGCTACTTGTTGGCTGAAATTTAACATTGCACATGGTCCATACTCACTGAAATCCACTGCTTTTGGCCATCAATAAATTCAGGTACACCTGCCAAGCGTCTGGTCTTGTACTCGGCAAGATGCTGGTAAGCCACAAACTCGTTGAGAAAGAGTTTGGTTCCAATCAACTCAGCCACAAGGAAGGAGTCGTTCCAGTCTGCTCCCATTATGAAGGCGATTGGCATGAAGATGTAGGAGCATATGTTCTGCATAAACAGTACAAAACAGTCCTCACTAAAGTGTCCCACATCCTGAGCCAGAGACTCAAACTAAGAGAGTTCACAGTTCAATTAGGGGAAGTGGTCTTCCTGGTTTAAAGCAGAACTTTCTGGCGACTTATCAGGGATGGCTGTGGCTCTCTTCTTCAGAAAAGTGGCAGTGGGAAGCCTTTGAAGTTCTGAAAAAGTTTGGTAGAGTAGATGAAAGAAGCTGCTCCCACTTGGAGGAAGCCAAGTGTTGATACATGTGAGGCAGTAAATAAAAATGCAGGAGGGATTTCAGGAATGGACTCTTAACCAAAAGGCTGAGCGAGCTAGGACTTTTCTCTTTGGAGCAAAGGAGGATGAGAAGCAACCTAATAGAGGTGTATGAGATTATACGATGCATACATAGAGCGGACGGTCAGCATCTTTTTCCCTGGGCGACAATGACTAATGACTAATATCAGGGGACATCCCTTTAAGGGGAGCAGAGGAAGGTTTAGGAAGAGATGTCAGAGGTATGGTATTTTACACAGAGAGTGGTAATTGTCTGACGGCGGTGGTGAATGCTGATAAACTGGGAACATTTAAGGGACTGTTGCATAGGAACATGGATGAAAGAAAAATGGAGGGTTTTAGGCTGTGTAGGAGGGAAGGGTTGGGTTGATTGTGGTGTAGATTGAAAGGTTGGCACAATATTCTGTGTTGTACTGTTCTACGTTCTGTGTTCCAAAGAGTGATTAGGAAGTGCAACTCGCTGCCACTGGGGGAGGGTGAAGCCAGTATAACGGATGCATCTGGGAGAGAGGTACAGTGGATAACACTGAGGTAGGAATGGCACTGGGATGCCAGAGTGCTTATAGCAAGTGCCACTGAATGGAATCATACGGGCATTAGCCTGGCACTTAGGGCAGCCTGGTAGCATAGCAGTTGGTTTAACGCTGTGACAATGCCAACAACCCAGATCGAATACCCCCGCTGTCTGTAAGGAGTTTGTATGTTCTCCCCATGACCACGTGGGTTGCCTCTGGGTGCTCTGGTTTCCTCTCACATTCCAAAGATGTACACCTTTGGTAGTTTAATTGGTCACATGGGTGTAATTGAGTGGCACAGGCTCTTTGGGCTGGAAGGTGCATGTTACAGTGCTGTCTCTCTAAATAAATAAATAAGAAATAGCAGCTGGTAATGCTTGTAGTGCTCATGACTCTGCTTTCCTGTTCAGTAAGATGTCATCCTTTATATCTTTAATTTCCAAAAGAAATCAGGAATTAGAGTCATGCACTTCAGAAACAGGCCCTTCGGCCCAACTCATCCAGGCTGACCAAGTTGCTCAACTGAGCCAGACCCACTTTTCTGAGTTGGCCCTTATCCCTTTGAATCTTTCCTATCCAGGTGCATGTCCTTTTTAAATCTGTTGTGTCTAATGTGACATGGGTAATGAATGTTGTGGCTCATGTGACGTAGTATGCACCCTTTCAGAGGATGTAGCATGTGAACAATTGCTCTGTGAATGCACTGCAACCAGTAGTCTGAAACAAGGTTCTAGAAAGTCAGTCAATGGGAGGGTCCTCGGGAGCGTTGAAGAATAGAGGAACCTAGGAGTACGTGTACATGGTTCACTGAAAGTGCATTGCAAGTAGACAGGCTGGTGAAGGCTTCTTGGCATGCTGCCCTTTATCATTCAAGGCATCCAGAATGGAAGTTGGGTTGTTACTGTATATTGAGCTGTACAAGACGTTAGTGAGGACATATTTGGAATAATGTGTTCAGTTTGATTACCCTGCTATAGGAAAGATGCTATCAAGCTGGAAAGAGTGCAAAGAATACTTACGAGGATGTTGCCGGGACTTGAGGGACTGAGTTACGGAGAGTTCTTTCATTGGACAGTAGAATGAGTAGTGATCTTATAGAAATGTACAAAAAATGATGAGGGGCATAGGTATGGTGAATGCACATAGTCTTTTTCCCAGGACTGGGGAATCAAAAATACAGGGTATAGGTTTAGGATGAAAAGGGAGAGATTTAGTTGGAACCTGAAGGGCAACTTTTTCACCTAAAGCAGGGGTTCCCAACCTCTTTAATGCCATGGACACCTACCATTAACCAAGGACTATGTGGATCCCAGGTTGGGAACCCCTGCCCTAAAGGGTGGTCTTTATTTGGAATGAGCTGCCAGAGGAAGTGGTTGAGAGAGGGTTGTACATTATCAACATTTAGAAAGCTGGTTGGACAGGTACATGGATAGAGAAAGCTTGGAGGGTTAAAGGCCAAATACAGGGCAAGTGGGACTAGATTAGATGGGAATCTTGGTCAGCATAGACCAGTTGGGCTGAAGGGCCTGTTTATGTGGTGGGTCAGTTTACTGTGTGTCTCCATTACTTGCTGTAGCTGTGTTCCCATCGGATCGGACTGAGTGAAGTTGTCGCTCTGTGACATGTGGTCGAAGGCGGAGTCTGTGTGGGCGGACCAGTCGGATTCATTGTCAGATGGCCTTAGGTGGAAGGTTGGACCATACCTGGAAACTGAGCTGGGGATAGTCCACCATTCCTCCAAACCAGGAGAGTGCTGCATTCAAAAACGCCAGAATAGCTAAAAATGCAAGTAGGTTCACAGCAATGTTAGCAATCAGACCAACAGAGGCAGAGGCACCATTACTTGCAGCTTCTAGAACATTCTGTTCTTCGCTGAAGAGGAATAAATAAAAAAAAAATGGTTACTCTCATTTTAGATTAAAGAGCATAGAAAATGAAACAATGGAAAATCGGTAAATTGAAAGGAATTTCTTCAGCCTTTCATAATGATACTAGCCACTGTCAGACTCGGTTCCTTTCCCTTTCTCTGGGGCCCTTTCTTTAGTCCTCACACCTCAAATCTACAGCTTCAGTTCTGTCGAGCCTCTTGGCAACACTTAGTATGTTATTGGGCTTGGATTTTACAATTTCTAACTAATAAAACCCAGAACAACATCAAGAAATGAAACACAAGAGGCTGCAGATGTTGGAATCTGAACACGTAATTTGCTGTAGATTGGGCAGTATCAGTGGGGGGAAGGAGGGTCAAAACCCTGTATCAGTCTTGATGCAAGGTTTCATCCCCAAACACTGGCAGCTTCTTTCATCTCATGGATGCTCCCTGACTCATTGAGCTTCTGCAGCAGATTGTAACACCAGCAAAGGCCTGAAATACAAACAGAAATGTCGAGCAGTTCAGGCGTGCCTTCCACTGATGGAAGGAGTTTCAGTCAGGCTGTCTGCTCCTCTCATTATTAAACACAAAGTGAGTTGACTCTGAGCTGGGAAGGTGTTTTATCGAAAATAAAAGAAAAGAAAATGCTGGAAACACTCAGCAGGTCAGATAGTATCTGTAGAGAGAGATTTAAATTTGAAGCCAAAGACAATCCATTGGAATATGTAGACTGAGCCTTTAGTCTATTTCTTTTTCTTCAGAGACTAAGTACTTCAGCATTTCCTGTTTTCATTTCCGTCTTCCAGCGTCTGAGCTTCTTCCTGGATTTCTTTTGGGCACCTCCTCTACTTAGGAAGCTGCTGCTTGAGCCAGTAAGTGAGTAGCAAGTCTGCAGACTTGGTTTTAACTCCAGTGCTGGAGAGAGCACGTTGAAATCTCCTCCCTATTGTTAACTTAAAGCTGTATTAGCCAGGTGCAAGGTGAAAGCTTATGGTCTGGAAATCAGTCTTCAGAGTACCTTCATTGCAGTTAAACACCAAGTACTCTGTCTTTTTAGCGTTTAGGTGAAGTCCACCTTTATTGCACTCAATTTCCACTTTTGTCAGTAGCTGCTGTGCTTCCTCCATCTGGTCAGAGAGCAGGACTATGTCATCTGCAAAATTGAGATCTGTGAGCGTAACTGGTCTGACCCTTTTTGTTCGTCCTGGTTTTATGGTAAAACCAAGCTTGTCATGATCTTTGGTAGCTTGACGCAGAGCGTAATCAAGGACGATTATAAAGATGTACGGTGCCAGAGTGTCTCCTTGCAGCACAGCAGCTAGGAGCTCGAACACTGCTGTTTCTCCGTCTGGTGATATAGCTTTCGCCATGGTTTTGGTATAGCTGGACTCTATTGCTCTCAGTAGATGGTCTGGCACTCAGTAAGCTTTCAGGATCTTCAGCATTTTACCTTGGTGAATGGAGTCAAAAGCTTTGCGAAAATCGATGTAAGTAAGCATGGCTGGTAGGTTGTTCTTCTTGACTTCCTCGAAGATCCTACAGAGAGCAAGTATTTGCGCTTCTGCTGAAAACCATTCTGATTGAATCTTAGCTTAGGGTCAATGGCGGTGTGAATCCTGTTCAAAATCATCCGATTGTATAACTTTGCTAAGATGCAGGTCAAGCTGATACCGCGGTAGCTATCTGTCTTTATGAGGGATCCAGACTTGGGGACTGGGGTAATGTTTGAGAGTGACCACTGTTCTGGTTTGCTGCCTTTTATCAGTGCTGTATTACATATGTCCAGCAAGATGTCGTCCAGGTCGCAGTTCTTCAGGACATCTGGTGGTGTCCCATCTGGTCCAGTGCTCCCGCCCTGTTTGAGTGCATATTTGGCCTTCTTCAGTTCCTCAATGGTGAATAGGCTGTCATCGATATCAACGTGGGTATGTCCTCTTCTTCTTCTGATATCATTGGAGGGCTTCCCAGCAGGCTCTTAAAGTGGGTAAACCATGTCTGGACATGGTCCTCTGCTGTTTTACCACTTATTTGACCTGATGGGGACTTCTTCTGTCTACTGATCTCATTGACTAGGCGCCATGCTTCTCCATGCTGCTTGTCTTCATTTGCATCCTCTATCTCTCTAATCCTCTCAGTTAGTTCCTCTTCCTTCAGTCGGTCGTCAGTGGCAAAGAAATTCTTCTTTGCTGTCTTGAACTTGTCTCTTAGCTCTTCCGTTTCGCTCCTTCTAAGTTCGGCATGACAAGCATTGACCACACTTCTTGCTGCGACGACGTCAGGATGTTTCGAGATCCGGCTCTTCCTGATTCACTTCACAGTAGGCAAACTCTTTGTTGCATCTGTGTGTGCGTCTATGAGCCGTTGATAGCGGTCGGTGGCAGTCTCTTCCTCCCCCCTTTCCAGTGGGCCGAAGCGATTTCTCACCTCCACTGTGTACTGGGCTTGAAGAATAGGTTGTGAGGAGAATGCCTTCCAGTCTACCTTTGCCTTGGGACCTGTGGCTTTGGGTTGCCGCAGGCTCAGCCTCACTTGCATTGACACTACTCTATGGTCAGAACTGACCGAGTTGAAGGTGCTGTAGGCTTCTGTGTTGATCACACAATTACGCCATTTTGTTCTTACGAGGATGTAATCGAGCTGTTTCCTGTAGATGGAGGCTCTGTTTTCATATGTCCACACTTTACCAGCTCGCTTCTTGAATTGTGTGTTGGCGGCAATGAGACTGTGTTCCTGGATGAAATCAACTAGATATTGTCCATTTCTGTTGGTGAAGTCTTGGTATAAGTATGGAACATCTTCCTGTCCGACCTGGGCATTAAAATCGCCGAGCACAGCCAGGAAGTTATGTGCCGGTATTGAAGTGACAGCTTCGTGAAGTTTACTGTAGAAGGTCTCCACCTCCTTCTCCTCGCTGCAGTTGTGCAGGGAGTAACAGATGATGACAGAAGTCACTGGGTTTCCGTCGAATTCCGCAGTAAGGATTCTGTCACTGACTGAGACTACGCCCCTCAGTGCCTTCTTCGCCTTGCTGTTCAACATCAGCCCTACTTCACCTTGTGCTGAAGTCGTCGTCGGCTCTCCCCATGCGGACGAGGTGATGAGGTGCATCCCCTCTACCTTGGTGAATCTTATCTCTTTGTCAGGGTGTACATGACGGTGTTCTTGGATCCCCAGGATGGAGATCTTGTAGCTGCTTGCCAGTGATGCCAACTCTGTGCATCGGGGCAAGAGGCGGATGGTGTTTGCGTTGAAGGTTGAGACGATTGTTTTTACCTTACAACGCAAAAGAGGCGCAGTTCGCTCAGCCCCCTTGTCGGACTCAACCCTCCCCGTGGGGTTTGAGGTTGCACCTTCATACTGCCTGTCTCGACCAGGGTCTGGGCGTTCCGCAGAGTTCCTGAGCACTCCCAGCTCTGGAAGTATAGGGTTTGTTGGCTTGTCTGTCATCATAATGCCTTACAAGGCGCGAAATGAAAGACTGTGTGGCGTGCCTCTCCTCACACAGACAGTAGGTAGCCGTTGACTCACAAAGAGTTCATCCACCCTTTGACAGGTTTTGTTTTCAGTCCTGCTGGGTGCCTACACACCCTCCTCCCTGGTTAACCGAAGTGCACCAGGGGGTGTGCCGGTTGAGCTGCCGACAACCCGACCCGAGACAGGTAGTACTGGTAATATCAGGATAGGCCCATCCTGGTTAACCTCTCCAGTTTAACCCAGATTCCCATTTGTGGTTTTCTTTGGGCTCATGGACGGTGGGTGGAATTTCTGCAGAGGGTTTTTCTCATGTCCCACTTTGACATCAATAGGAAAGGAGCATTATACAATCACATTAAGGTGATAAGTCAGGAGAATCCCTGCAGCAATCTTACTCTGAGGTGTCTTGACTTTAAACCATGTCAGGCAGCCTGGACTTGGTTTAATGTCTTTCTTTCTTTTTAAATCTTTTTATTAATTTTTCAAAATTATAAACTCAATAACAAAGTTGGTACAAAGAGATTGGAAAAATGTTCATCAGCATATATAAAATGAATTTTAAGTAACATAGATATAAAAGACTTCCAAACTCATAATAAGATTAAACATTAAAAAAGAAATAAAAAGAAAAAAAAGTATATAAACAAAAAAAACCCCAAAAGAAAAAGAGAAAAAAAACCCAAGAAAAAAAAACAAAACCGGGCTAGACCAGGTTTAATGTCAAGAATTAAACCTATAGCCCACTCCATCCTAAACCTGGTATTGTGATGTGTTATTCTGGAGGATTTTGATCATGAAATGAAGGTTCTGAGCACATTCAGTGCAGGGCTGATCTTACATACCTCTTATCAAGTTTTATTCCCTCTTCGGTCTTGAACTTGGATTCTTCCAGCTCAGGGTAGCTGAGTTTTGAAAGGGCGAGTGCACATGGTGCTGCCATCACAGAGGCTGCGATCAGATTGGATGCATTAATCTGGAATACAAGGTGAGAATGTCAGCTGACTGAAGCAGTTCATCGAGAAGAGCAACTAACATAAAAAAGTCCAAGGCAATTTCTTGAAAGATACGTTCTAGGATAATTCTTCACACATGAGAAGTATTTATTAACTCTCCAAAACTTTATGTTCACAAGTATATCCATGAGTACCCTACTATTCAATGTTACAAAGTTTGGTGCTACCCACAGTATATCCAAGGGACCTCTTGG
Source organism: Mobula hypostoma (assembly GCF_963921235.1). Lineage (NCBI taxonomy): Eukaryota > Metazoa > Chordata > Chondrichthyes > Myliobatiformes > Myliobatidae > Mobula > Mobula hypostoma. Next base: position 52,306,237 of record NC_086114.1, on the reverse strand, counting down.
GAAGTTGAACCCTTAGCCAGATGAGGGTAATTAAGTAGATCTACTTGGGAGTTCTACGGACTCCACAAGGAATTCCTGTATTTGGAGGCAGAGAATGAAATTGCCCTTTGGGTCCCTTTTAAATCTTCCTCTCACTTTAAACCTGTGCCCACTAGTTTTTGAGTCCCTTTCCCTTGGAAAAAGACTGAGTACAATTGCCCTACCTATGACTTTTATGAGGCCATAACATCACCCCTGACTCTCCCGTGCTCCAAGAACAATAGTCCTTGTTGCGACTACATGTGAGCTGGAATGTTGTCTTGGTATATGAGCAAATACCACATCCCCAACTCTTGCACTCTATAACAAATACACACAGGAATAAAAAGTGTTAAAGCTCTTACAAGCTCATTTGATTGATTGTTTTATAATATCCCTATCATCCTTTTCCTCTTGTGATCCTAATTCATATTAATGACAGTAATTTGGAGAGATGGAATCATGGAAACAACTCGATCATACCAACCAACACGACCACCCAGGCTAATCCCATTTGCCCAAGTTTGTCCTGTATCTCTTTAAAACTTCCCTAACCATCTCTTCATTTCTGTAGAAAAATTTGCCAAGAATAATCATGGTCATGGAAAGACCATGATCACCCACGTCATACGACACAGCAGATAAGGAACAAGCGGTCTCTTAAAACTACTACAACTACAACTACTTTCTCTGGCACCTCTTTCCTATGCACACCACCCTCTGCATGATGAAGTTGCTCTTCGGGGTAATTAAGTAGATTTACTTGCGAGTTGGGAAGAATTCTGCAGACTCCACGAGGAATTCCTGCATTTGGAAGCAGAGAATGGGCTTTTTTAAAGAATATGTCATGAAGAAGCTATTCTCAGGCCCCTTTTAAACCTTTCCCCTCGCACCTTAAACCTGTGTCCTCTAGTCTTTGAGTCACTTTCTCTAGGTAAAAAGGTGGTGTGCGATCATCCTATTTATGGTCCTTATGATTTTACAGACCTCTGTATGGTCACCCCTCTGTGTCCTATGCTCAAAGGAATAGAAAGCAAGCCTCCCCAGCCCCTAGCTATAACTTAGGCCCTTGAATTCTGGTAACATTCTCACAAATCTTCTCTGCATTTATGTATCGTTAGCAAGAATCATTTTGTTTTACAGTCGTCAGAAATAATAGTGAGCGGTGAGTGGTGGGGAAATAAGTACTCTAATGAACAGCCCATAGGTAAGATAATAATCTACTCTCCTAGTTGGATGTGGGGCTATCCAACCTTTCATGTCTGTTCTTTCATTTAAATTTTGACCAGACTAATTAATCTTAAAATACTCGTTCACTCTGTCTACCTGCCTTTATTTCCTAACCCTTTGCATCAGGAACCAAGAAGCTACGCAGTTTTGTCCTGTGGAATTGAACATGTTTTTGGGCAGTGACTTCCAGATTTCTGCTGTCGCATCTATGAAAGGTTTGAGAGAAAGGGACAAGGATTGATGGGAATTAATGCAAAAAAAGGAGCTTCAAACTGACACATACTTACCCCAAAGGAGATGTAGGCTCCCAGAACACTGCCAGCGATGGTGGCAAATCCTCCAGTCATAACAGAATGTATCTCTGACTTGGTCATTTCTGACAAGTAAGGCCGGATGAGAAGAGGTGCCTCTGTCTGAAAAGAAATATTCCCTCATAGTTGTTGCAAGATAGCTGTTTGGATGAAGGGTTCTGTTTGCAGTATGTCCTATAAGATTTATTACCTAACTGATCATATCATATCAGTGATTTTTGCAAATATTGCTTTGTTGTTCCTGACTGACATCCAGTGGCATGGAAGTCTTGTGGCAGATCAATGATGATTTCAAGAATGGGAGATTGTGTTGGTAAAACCAAAGAAGATTGGGGTGAGTGAAGGTACAACCCCCTGTTAGACCATAAGATCATAAAACATAGGAGCAGAATTAGGCCATTTGACCATTGAGTCTGCTCCACGATTCCATCCTGGATGATTTATTATCCCTGTCAACCTCATTCTTCTGTCTTATCCCCATAATCTTTAATGTCCTGACTAATCAAGAACCTATCAACTTTAATCTGCTTTAAGTATACCCAATGACGTTGGCCTCCCCAGCCACCTGTGGCTGCATTGAAGAGATTGTCTGAGCATTGGAGTTCAGTGGTGGGCTCAATGATGCACTGAGAGACCATTTAGTCTGTGGAATCTTACAAGAAAGCATTCAAAAACAGCTCCTAACTGAAGCACAACTCACATTTAAAAGAGCAGTTGAAATCACTGTATCAATGGAAACCACAGTTAAAGGCGCAATTGAGTTGTAGTCAGGAATAAAAGTGAGCGTGAACAAAATTGCAACATCTAAACAGAAAGTGATCTGGCAGAACAATTTGTGCTATCATGGTGGCAGGGGCTCACATACACCAGCCAGGTTTCGAGGTGTAACTTGCAGAAAATGCAACAGAGTAGGACACAAATAAAGAACATTTTGGGCAGACAAAAATAAATGGACTGTATTGGGAAAAGGAAAAGCTAAAAAGTCAAGTTGCAGTTTCAAAAAGAGGACAAATCTGCATGCCATTGATGAAAAATCTGATAATGATAAGAGTGACACAGAACTAGGTAACCTTGAGATTTACAATGTGGAAATTAACAATAGACAAACAACAGGAATTCTGCAGATGCTGGAAATTCAAGCAACACACATCAAAGTTGCTGGTGAACGCAGCAGGCCAGGCAGCATCTATAGGAAGAGGCGCAGTCGACGTTTCAGGCCGAGACCCTTCGTCAGGTTTTACACCAGAAGTGAACGGTATTGTGTATTTAATATTTCAATAGTATTTGAGTAATAATGTAAATATATTGTTTGATTAAGCATTATTTTTCATTTAAATAATTCATTATGGGTTATATGTAAAAATATATGAATTGGATATGTCACAGTACTACCACATGATAAGTGCATGTTTAGATTAGATAATGAGGACGCGCAGTCCTCTTTTATTGTCATTTAGTAATGCATGCACTAAGAAAGATACAATATTCCTCCGGTGTGATATCACAGAAAACACAGGACAGACCAAGACCGAAAAACTAACAAAAACCACAGAATCATAACATATAGTTACAACAGTGCAACAATACCATAACTTGATGAAGAACAGGCCATGGCACAGTAAAAAAGTTCAAAGTCTCTTGAAAGTCCCACATCTCACGCAGATGGCAGAAGGAAGAAAACTCTCCCTGCCATGCCCGACCACAGTCTCATTCTGAGTCGTCCGAAAACTTCGAGCTCTGATCAGCCCTCCGACACCGAGTACCGAGCACCATCTCTGCTGAATGCTTTGACCACAGCCTCGGTCACCAGCAGCAGGCAAAGCCAGGGATTTTGGGGCCTTCCCTCTGGAGATTGTCGATCGCACAGTAGCAGCGGCAACGAACCGGGCATTTCAGAAATTTCTCCAGATGTTCTTCTGCTTCTCACGTCTGTCTCCATCAAATCAGAATTGTGTACGGCATCCTACTTAACAAATACGATATAATTTCACCGGAGAGCTGCGGGCGCTGCGTCGCGTTGCCATCTTCTCCTCCCACCACCAACGGGATGTCATTTACTTTAGCATGTCTTGCTAAAGTAAAGAACAAACTAAGGCCCATTCTCCTGGACTCCTGTCTTTTTATTGCCATTAGTCTTTACGTTTTGAAGTTACTACACATAAAAAACAGCAAATTAATTAACTCTGAAATGGACACTGGCTTGGCTGTTCAAGTCATTCCACAAAATGAGTTTGAATGACATTTCAAAGATACTGAACTGAAGCCTATAGATACCCGATTAAGAACTTATAATGGAGAAAAGATAACTCCTGTGAGCATGACATTTGTACCAGTGAAATACAACAACCAACAAGCCATATGTGGTAAAAGCAGATGGACCAGCATTGTGAGGATGTGATTGGCTGAGACAACTACAACTTGATAGGAGGTCCATCCACCGTTTGCATGCCACACCGCCTGCAATAGGGTCAGCTGAAAGCGAATTAAGAAATATACTGGATGATGCCAAAGCAGTGTTCATAGTCATAGTCATAGTCATACTTTATTGATCCCGAGGGAAATTGGTTTTCGTTACAGTTGCACCATAAATAGTTAAATACGAATCAAACCATAAATAGTTAAATAGCAATATGTAAATTATGCCAGGAAATAAGTCCAGGACCAGCCTATTGGTTCAGGGTGTCTGACCCTCCAAGGGAGGAGTTGTAAAGTTTGATGGCCACAGGCAGGAATGACTTCCTATGACGCTCTGTGTTGCATCTCGGTGGAATGAGTCTCTGGCTGAATGTACTCCTGTGCCCACCCAGTACATTATGTAGTGGATGGGAGACATTGACCAAGACGGCATGCAACTTGGACAGCATCTTCTTTTCAGCAACCACCGTGAGAGAGTCCAGTTCCATCCCCACAACATCACTGGCCTTACGAATGAGTTTGTTGATTCTGTTGGTGTCTGCTACCCTCAGCAGATTGACGGCATTAGAAAACTCAAACACATTGAGGTCAAATGAAAATGCTAAACCCGAAGTCTTATAAAGGCCATCTTGTTCCTTATACTATCCATGATAAAGTAGCCAGTGAGTGAGAGCGCATGGAGGATGAAGGAATTCTTTCCAAGTTTGAATGGAGTCCATGGGCAACACCAGTGATCCCAGTAGGCAAGAAGAATGTGTCTGTCAGGATCTGTGGTGATTTTAAGGTCACAATCAACTAAAAGTAGATCAATACCATCTGCTCAGGATAGAGGATATCTTTGCAAACTTTTCTGGAGGATAACACTTTAGCAAAGTGGACTCAGCTGAGGCCTACCTACAGATGGAGATGGAAGGAGACTCCAAGGTGTTTCTCACCATAAACACTCACAAAGAGCTTTATCACTATAATAGGCTTATTTTTGGAGTAGCTTCTGCACCTGCACTCTGGCAGAAAGCTATGGACCAGGAGCTGCGAGGCTGCCCAGGCGCTCAGTGTAACCTGGATGACGTCATTGTTATCAGTAAGGATGACAAAGAACATCTCCAAAATACCAAGGTAGTGTTAAAAATATTAGAAGATTATCGGCTCAGATCACAATGCAACAAGAGTGAATTCTTTAAACCAAGCATCACTTACTGTGCTTAGACCATCGACGCACAAGGGTTACTAAAAGTGTTGAGAAAATTCAAGCAGTGATGGGTGCCTCAAGGCTAAAGGACGTGTCACAGTTGCAGTCCATTTTACTATTTGTCAATTACTATTACGAATTCCTGCCAGAACCTGGCTACTGTGCTGAACTCCTTGAACTTATTACTACAGATTGGGAAGAAATGGAAATGGACGTAGCAGTGCAGATGGCTTTCCGAAAGACAAAGGAAATGGTGACATCAGACACTGTACTCAACATTATGATCCACAACAACCAGTGAAGCTTGCCTGTGACACCTCCTTTTATGGTGTAGGTGCAGTCATGTCACATGCTATGAGTGATGGAAGTGAATGCCCATGGCCTTTGCATCCCGTTCCCTTACTGCTGCAGAGAATCGTTACGCACAGATTGACAGAGAGGTGATTCCACAGATTCCAGGGTTTAGCTGGAACGGTCCCTTTAAGCGTCAGGACAATTCTGCTAATTGCCAACCACATTTTAGGCACCGAGAATCGCGCATTTAAAGAGCACCTGAATAGAGCCTTGATGCTCAATAGTAAGCCCTACTACTGATATCATCTAGTGTTTGTTTTGTGCTCAGTTCTCAATCCAGTTTCAAACCATGTCTCAGTCCTTGCTTCAGATACTCCAGCATTTGTGTCCAAACCATCCTCGTCAAGGACTCTCGTCACAATACCATGGACCCAGCAGGGTCAGGGTATCAGAGTCTTTCATCCGCTGTGACCAGCCACAGCAAGAGGATTTCCAGACAGAGCCTGGAGCTACACGACCTCCAGGTAGCCGTTTGTCAACTTTCGCAAGAGGGAGGTCAGAGTCGCTTGGGGGAGGCAGCTGGTTGCTCTGCAGAGTCAATACATCTTCCAACCCCGGAGAGATTGGACAGTAGCCCGATCCCTGCTGCAGCTTCCCCATTCAATGCTCATTAGTGTTTGAACTCCAGCTGCTCCGGTTCCCTTCGGTGCACGGAAAGGCGGCCTTCGTTATCTCTCTTCTGACCAGGAGAACCCTGGCCTGGGCCACCGCGCGTTGGGAATGCAGGTCAGAGATTTGCCCAGATTCGCAGGAATTCAGGGCCGCCATGAGGAAGGTGTTCTATTATCCCACCAGAGCAGACTGAGCTTCGGACCGTCTGATGAAGATTCGACAGGGTGGACGGTCAGTGGCTGACTATGCGATCGAGTTTCAGACCTTGGCCTAAGAGTGGTTGGAACAGGGAGGCCTTGGCCACGCTATACTGCCATGGACTCCAAGGTGAACTGAAGGATGCCCTGCCTTGGGAGAATCAGCACAGAGCTTAGAGATTCTGGTTGACAAGTCCATTTGTCTTGATAAATGCCTGATAGAGTGATTGAGGGACTACTTCAGAAGGTCAAAGAGTGCTAGTCCCAACATATGGCAGTTCTGCTCCACAACCTTGGACCATGACTAGTCTGTCTCCTGCTCAAGATCCTGTTGAATCCATGCAGATCAGCTGCACTAGACTCTCTGTCGATGAGAGGTCCTGGTGTCAGAGTCAAGGGAGCTGTTTCTACTGCGGGGAAGCAGGTCACCTGCGGGCCGAGTGTTTCAGGCTGCACCTATCGGGAAAGTGCTGAGACTGTCCAGTGTCAGGAGGACTGTGTCAGTAGCAGACACTACTCCCGATCCCATGGATTCTGGTTTCGCGCTGAAGGCAGAACTCACTTGGGGTAAGAACCTGAGGCAGATGGCTTTTGTGGACTCTGGGGCAGGGGGTAATTTTCTGAACCGCCCGTCAGCTCGACATACCGCTGTGAGAGTTGAGCTGGTCTATGCCTGCAGTTGTCTTGGATGGCTGCCCGCTAGGTTCCGGGCAGATGAGGAGAGGGGATCATGTGGAAGACATTAGTTTTTACATCACTGACTCTCCACTCATATCCCTGTTTGTCAGGTACCCCTAACTGTCCCAGCATAACTCATCCATGGTCAGAAGGGAGGGGAGAATAATTCCCTGGTCCAGTCATTGTAAGAGGGTTTGTTTGCAGCCTGGTGTTCTGACCCCTAGACTCTCCCGAGACCAATGACCAACAAGGGGACACCCTTCAGTGTGAGGTAACCTGAGGCCTTTGGGAGACCTAGTCCTGCCCTCAAGGATAGACTAGATGGTCCCGGCCAACAGGACTGTGTGTGCTACGACCTTGTCTAGCTGGGACTGTCATGAACTCGAGAGAAAGAACCTCTAGTTCAGGAGAAGACCAAGGAGATGCCCAAGCAGTCTGGAAAACCTGAGCTGAAGACTAAGAAATCCAGCCGACAGCTCTCGATTGTACGCGCTCTCGGGTCCAGAGAGAAACACAATGGAGGTGAATATAAAGGAGGCTGTTGCCATGGGCTTCATTCAGCCCTCCACTTCACCCGCAGGTTCTTCTCCATACGAAGGAAAGATGGTCATGCATTGATCATAGGTGTTTAAACCTCATAATGGCCAATAATCGCTACCCCCCACTCAAGAATGCGGCTTTCAAGGGTGAAGGCAAGGGCAAGAGTATTCACGAAGCAAGACCTGTGGAGTGCATAGAACGTGATCCGTATTAAGGAGAACGATGAGTGGAAAACTGAATTCAATACACTGACAGGTCACTACGAGTACCTGGTTATGCCCTTCGGTCTTGTGAATGCTCCAGCTGTTTTTCAGGCCTTCAAAAGTGATGTGCTCCTGATGCTCTCCATAAGTACACTTTTGTCAATGTGGATGATCTCCTAATCTTCGCAAAGTCCAAGGAGGAGCACGTTGCTGACATCAGGGACATCTTAAAGAGGCTTTGAAAACATGGACTTTATGTTAAACTGGAGAAGTCTGAATTTCACATGGCCGCCTTTTCATTTTTGTTTTTTTTCATCTCTAATGGCAACCTAAAGATGGACCCTATTAAGACCCAGGCAGTCAGAGACTGGCCACAACCATCTAGTGTGAAACAAACCCAGTGATTCCTGGGGATTTGCAAACTTTTACCAGAAGTTCATCAGGAACTTCAGCTTAGAGGCAGCCCCACTGAGAGCGCTAACAAAGAGATCCATGGTCCCCCTTGTCTGGACTATCGAAGCGGAGGCTGCTTTTGTAGAGTTAAACAGCCGTTCACATCAGCTCCCATCTTGGTTTCTCCTAACCCGGACCTTCGCTTCGTCATGGAGGTGGACGCCTCAGACTTTGGAATGGATGCAGTGATGTCTCAACAGACACCATCGGACAATAAACTGCATCCATGTACGTTCCTCTCCAGGCGACTATCCCCGGCAGAGCGAAACTATGACATCAGGAATTGGGAACATCTTGCAGTTAAGTTAGCTTTGGAGGAATGACGTCACTGGCTGGAGGGGGCCAAGAACCCTTTAATCGTCTGGAAGACCACAAGAACCTGGCTTATATTCAGGAGGCCAAGAGACTGGATTCCAGGCAGGCCAGGTGGTCTTTGTTCTTTAACCGCTTTAAATTCATCCTGACTTATTGACCGGGGACAAAGAACCAGAAATGCGATGGCTTGTCCTGTCAGTTTGATGAACCCACAGGAGAGGAGCAGCCTACCACCATTGAGCTCCAAGCCAAGGAGGTAGTGCTAATTCACTGGGGAATTGACGCTCTTGTTTGCAAGGCCCAAGCACAAGGGGAGATTCCAAAGCACAGTCCTCTGGGTCCAAGTTCCATCTCATCTCAGGTCTTCCAATGGGGACATCCATAGAGAATAACCACTCTCCCAGGGATTGCCAGGACCTTTGAGTTTATCAAGGCATCATATTAGTGGTCTGAATTGATGAAAAATATCCGGCAGTACATGCAGGCATACGAGGCGTACGCCCGGAACAAGGAGACCTGTACCTGACCTCAGGGCTTCCTCCACACCCTAGCTGTTCTAGAAAGAGCATGGACTTTGTCATGGATTATTCACCATCCAAGTGAAGACTGTCATCATAGTCATCTGTTCCAGCTTCCAGAGTTTAGACACTGTCTCACCATATATGGATAACTGGCACAGACACATGAGGGTTCAAGATCGGCCCGTTAATTGCCAGTCATGTTTTGGGTGCCAAGAATTGAGTATTTAAAGAGCACCTGAATGGAGCCTCAGAACTCAATTGTAAGCCCTACTAGTGATATCGTCTAGCATTTGGTTTGTGCTCAGTTCTTGATCCAGTTTGGTACCATGTCTCGTCCCTTGCTTTGCAAACTCCAGTATTTGAGTCCAAACCATCTTTGTCAAGTGCATGGTCATGCACTTTGGTAGTAGAAATAAATGTTCGGACTATTTTCTAAAAGGGGAGAAAATCGAGGAGTCTGAGATGCAGAGGGACTTGGGAGTCCTTGTGCAGAATACTCTGAAGGTTACCTTGCAGGTTGAGTTGGTGGTGAGGAAGGCAAATGCCATGTTAGCATTCATTTCAAGAGGTCTAGAATACAAGAGCAAGGATGTGAGGCTGTGGCTTTATAAGACACTGGTGAGGCCTCACCTTGAGTATTGTGAACAGTTTTGGGCCCCTCATCCTAGAAAAGATGTGATGTGCTGGCATTGGAGAGGATCCAGAGGAGGTTCACAAGGATGATTCCAGGAATGAAAGGGTTATCATACGAGGTACGTTTGATGACTCTGGGTCTGTACTCACTGGAATTCAGAAGGATAAGGGGGGGATCTCATTGAAATCTTTTGAATGTTGAAAGGCCTAGACAGGATAAAAGGGCGCCCTTTCAAAACAGAGATGCAGAGAAATTTCTTTAGCCAAAGGATAGTGAACTTGTGAAATTTTTTGCCACATGCAGCTGTGGAGGCCAAGTCATTGGGTGTACTTATGGCAGAGGTTGATAGGTTCTCGATTGGACATGACATCAAAGATTACGGGGAGAAGGCTGGGAACTGGGGTTGAAGAGGAGACAGAAAAAAAGAATCAGCCATGATTGAATGGTGGAGCAGACTTGATGGGCCAGATGGCCTAATTCTGCTCCTATGTCTTATGGTCTTATGGGCAGGGACTCTCGTCACACCTTGAGTCTGGTTTGAGGTGTAAAATGTTTCAACCAGTACTTGTATGGGAGAAAGTTTACCCTCATTACTGACATCAAACACTGGTGTCCATTTTCAATCTACAGAAGGGTGTTCCACTGAAAGCAGCAGCATGAATGCAGAAATGGGCTCAGCTTCTTGGGGGACACAATTACAAGATTTAATTCAAGAGGACAATTAATCATGAAAATGCTGATGGATTGTTCTATTTACCTTTGGAAAAGGAAACAAGTACCTGAGACATTTACAAAAGAGGACACTCCTTTTGACATATTCTTCATAATGCAAATCGACATTCTCCCTATTATGGCACCGATGATCCACAGGGAAACCAGAAAAGGCCCCACACCATCTCAGGTCCACTTGACTACCCAAAATGGCTGGAATTTGCATCAGAATTTCCAGTTCCCACATTCTACCAGCACCAAGGGGGACTTGCCCTTGACAGAGGTTGCCTTGTGTGGGGATTAACAGTTGTTGTACCATCCAAGCTGAGAACTAAAATGTTGGAGGAGCTGGTCATCTAGGTGTGGTCAAAATGAAAGCCAGGCTTGAAGCTTTGTCCGGTGGCCCGGGAAAGATCGGCAGGTGGAGCAGCTTGCCGTGCACTGTTCACATCCGTAAGGAAGGTGTCCAGAGCTGACAGAACCATTTCCTGTTGTTCCAGAGCCAACTCCTACAACCACCACGGAGGAGGCCCCAGAACCTGAGATTGTTTCACAGCCACCAGTCTCACCTGCCAAGCAGAGTGACCCACCGCCCCACCACCACTGTCAGGAAAGATGCCCTTCCACAAGCAAGATGACTAGAGAGCAATACGTTACATATTTGAATTAAAATGCATTCTCTGTTGAGTTGGAGTTTATAGCTAAGCAGGGATGAGTGTAGTGTATTTAATAGTTCAGTAATACTTGAGTAATATTGTAAATATATTGTTTGATTAAGCATTTGTTGTTGTTTACATAATTCATTATGAGTTATACTGTATATAAAAGTACGAGAATGGCGAATGTCATTATGCCACTATGTTATATATGCCAATAAAAGTAAAGAACGGATCTCGAACATACATTTATCTTGGTCTCATGTTGTTCTTTTGATTAATTTCTGGATTGACAAAACTTAACAGAAGTTATCTTTAATTATCTACCTACCTGCCCCACAAAGATGTTGCCAGCAACACTCAGAGTCTCTGTTGCGGATGTACCCATTGAAACCTGCATCAACCACGCGATCTGAAAACAACACCAGATTTCACACTGACCACATGCAGCAAAACAGCTGAGTGCAACGGTGATACATCCATGGAAAATCAAAGCAAGGGGAGGTGTGCGATGGTGGTGGAATGGTATGGAGGCACAGAGAGGGAAGCACAAGGAGAGGCAAGTAACTTTCAAGCTTTACATTTGCTCTGCCTCCGAAGAGTATCCTATTGAAGTTAATGGAATGATTTGGGGAAGCAGAATGTAATGCACTAATGTTACAGCATCATAAGTTCAGCAGTACCTACCAGGGATATATGTTTACTACCTTAAGAATTAGCCACTGCATAGCGCCAACGTAGTACAGAACGGACATCACAGAACTGAAGAAGACAATGATTGGCAATGCCTGTGGACAAAGAGACAAAACATTGAATAAAATCCTGAAGGAGTGAATGCAATGATTCAAGGATGCAACTGGCCAAGGCTGACCCTCCTGGACTGGGGGAATTCTGCCAATATTTTAAAAACCAAGGCCTTGCAACTGTCCAGCATTCAAGGAGATGTTACAGGTCTCACAGCGTGTCAGTAGAAGGGTATCTCTGAGTGACCTGGCCAATGTTTGTCGCCAAGCAACACCAAAACAGGTTCAAAAATAACATGCTGGGAAATGGACAGTTGAATTTTGGGGTTGAGACTCTCTATTTGGAATGAAAAGTAGTGGAGAGGTGGCCAGAAAAAAGCAGTGAGGGGAAAGGGTTTTGAAAAATCTGGCCAGCAACGGGTGGATCCAGGTGAGGAGGTGCGATAGGAGAATGGAGGAGGGAGGAGTCATGATCGTGACAGAGACTGTGAGGTTTGAGGTGGAGGCGATGAAGGCTGGTGGAATCTGACTATGGAGGAATGTGGAGTCTGGGACCAAATAAAGGAGGAGGAGCTGGATTTTGGCTCCAGATTCCAGCATCTGCAGTCTCTTCTGTTCCCAAAACAGAGTAACCCATCCCCTCATTTATGAAGCCCTGTGATCGATTCTCCATAATCAAATTCTTATCTTCATCACAGAACTGAAGAGGCTTTAATCGAAATTTCGACTGACCACCCTCTGTGATGGTGAGTGACCTTGGTTAATGACTTGTTCTGATCTTTCTCAACTTGTTGCTTTGCTTTGAGATAGGTTCAGTCCCAGTGCTGAGTCTGAGGTCACACTGCTCCTAGATGATATTGCACTTGTCAATTAAGTTGTAATTGAACAATCCCCTGCAATGACTTCTCTTCCTGATTTCCCTCTTTGGTTCTCCCTTCCTCCACCTCCCCCCCCCCCCATCACTCAATTTCTCAGCCACGCCGTGCAGAGATATGTTGTAAGATTCTGCTGATTTGATGATGACACGTAGTTCAGCCTCTTCACAGCTTCCCTCAGCTTCTGCCCACTGCAGTTTGTCAGTGCTTGCTCCACATTCAGACCTCAATGTGTGGAGGATAGAAGAATAAAAGGGGATCTCATTGAAACCTACCAAATGTTGAAAAGCCTAGATAGGGTGGATATGGAAAGGATGTTTCCAATACTGGGGGAGTCTCGGACCAGGGGCATAGCCTCAGAATACAAGGATGTCCCTTTAGAGCAGAGATGAGGAATAATTTTTTTACCCAACAGGTGGTGAATCTGCGGAATTCATTGCCACAGATGGTTGTGGAGGTCAGGTCTTTGGGTATATTGAAAGCTGGGGTTGACTGGTTCTTGATTAGTAAGGGTGTAAAAGATTATGGTTAGAAGACAGGTGAATGGATTTGAGAGGGATAATAAATCAGCCATGATTGAATGGCAGAGCAGGCTCAATGGGCCAAATGGCCTAATTCTGCTTCTATGTTTTATGGTCTTATGGAAATTCCATCTGATCTTTACATCCTGAATTGCTCCAGGCAGGCAAAATTACAACATTTAAAAGGCATTAGGACAGGGTCGTGGATAGGAAAGATTTAGGGCAGGGGTTCCCAAACTTTTTTATGCCATGGACCCCTACCATTGACCGAGAACGGGAACGGTCAAATGAGGGCATATGGGACTATTTTAATTAGGCAACTCAGACAAAGGGCCTGTTTGTGCACTGTGTAACTCTATGTCTCCATGACTCTTAAGACTTTATTTCCAAGTCACCTGGAACAAATGGGGACTCAAGAAAGTGCAGATGCTGAAACAACCTGGAGCAACAAACAAAACACTGGAGGAACTCATGGGTCAGGCAGCATCTGTGGAGGGAATTGGACAGTTGACATTTCAAGTTCAAATCATTCATCTGTGCTGAAATGTAGAGGAGAGAGAGCTGGTATCAAGTGGTGAGGGGAAAATGGTGGAACAAGAGTTCCCTTCACCAGGATGTGCCTATCATTTTGCTAGTTCTTGCTCCACCTGTTTATACCTCTCTCTGATCTGTCTTTCAGTCCAGATAAAGGGTCTTGACACGAAACGTAGACTGTCCTTTCCTGCCTTAGCCATTGAGTTCCTCCAGCTTTTTGTCTGTTTCACCTAGAACAAACCTAGTTCCCTGACCCAAGCACATTAACCCGATCATGTGAATACCCAGTATTTAAGCTGATGAGTAAAGTTGTTGGCCTGAAATATTGGTCTGAAACTATCAGAACTTCCATAGTGTTTACAGCCTTTACTTATATACGCATTCTTTCAAAACTGCAATCACATGGAACTGCAATCCGTGTCCAGTTACAATTTGCTCAAATCTGTATCAATTTCTTCCCTCAGATTCCCTCCTTGAGTAGGTAACTCTGCGTTAAATATTTTCTTGGGTTACCCTGCAGTTGTGTCCTTCATTACAATTTAGGGACCAACTTGTTGTCTATAATGTTGTAAAACTTAGACCAGAGGCAATAGTTCATTCACCAGAATAAGAGGAAGTAGAAAACTGACCTGAAAGGCAAAAAGGCCATTGATCAACTCATTTCCAAACAGGAAGCTGGACCCTGCAATTGTATAATTCAGAAAGGTCTGCAAGGAAAACAAAGCAAGTTATTGTTACAGCTGTAAGGCTTTCAGTGTTGATGTTGCTTCAGAACTCTTCTCAAAATAACAATAGATAAAGTGGAACAGTTCTGTTCAGGAGAGAAACCTTCCTTTGTTTGTTCGTCAGAGCTAACATCACCAGCTGACTACCTGCTGAGGAGATCACGGCCATCCCGCCTCTGTGCCCACCACTTTCCTTGTGGTAGAAAGTAATCTCGCACTGTATTGGATAAGGATTCTTGGGGCTTAGACCCAGTGAATGGAATGAATGGCGATAGACTACATTTCTGAGTCAACAAGGTGTGAGGTTTGGAGTGGCAGTATTTCCATTGATAAATTGGTCTTGCTTTTCTAATTAACTGAGGCCGCAGGTTTACTAAACACTGATAAAGATGCTTTGGTGGGTTCATTGCTGATATTTAGTGATGAACACATCCAATATATTGTTAGTGGGAGGAGAGAATGTTCATACAAGCATGAACAAGCTGAAAACAATGCAGAACCTGGCTTTTGCACTTATCTTTCCTCAGCCCAATATTTGTATCTTATATTGTCTTACTCCAGAGGTGGGTTAGAGATACGTCTCTGCCAAAGGAGGTGTAAGGCTCTCCTTCCCTCTGCTAGCCTGCAGGTCACCCTTGGGCATCTGTTTAGTGCCTCCCCTGATCGGGGTCACGTGAAACCAAGGGAGAAGTTGGTGGATGGTCATATGAGCGGCTGGTGCATATCGCTAGTCCTAGTTATGCAACCACAGACAATCTCTGAAGAGTATTGATAATGGCTGGGTCGCCCGTCTTGTAAAGACACTGCATAGAAGAAGGCAATGGCAAACCACTTTTGTAGAAAAATTTGGCAAGAACAATTATGGTCATGGAAAGACCATGATCGCCCACGTCATATGACGCAGCACATAATGATGATGATTGTCTGACTAATTTTTTCTCCTCTTACTATTTCAATTAATCTATCACAAAGTATGAGCCCAGAAATTTGATCACACATTAATCTTGTACCTCCTTCATTTAGCAGACAACAGTGTACAATGGAAGTGTTAAATTATGGGACCAGGAAGTGGATTGTCCAGTAATACTGTGACTCCTGTTTTTAGGAGATAACACTGAGCAATGAAAATGCTAAAATGATATGGAACTATTAAGGTACCAACAATAACATCGCATTGCTAGTGGATGACACCCACACCTGAGTGAGATTCCTTCCCTCTGACCTCACCTGAACCTGGGTTCCAAGCCAATCAAACACCTGTAAGCCAGGTTCCGTCCTGATGATAAAGATGCCAAGGACAAACTGTAAGCCCAGTCCCACAAACAGTGCTCGGCAGGATACCTGGGAGGTGGGAAGTGGCAGTTAGTACACACTTAGGCAATGTCACTGAATGGAATTATTGCAAAATTCTCATTGAGACATACACACAAACTTAGTTGGCTGAACTATTTTAAACATTTGAGGATGGAGTGGTGTGCTGACAATGTTTGTTGTTTTGCAGGAAATTTTATTAATGATCTTATTGGTGAACAGATTGACACAGCCCATTATGTCTCTATTAACTCACAACTGCTCACAGCCTTGCAATATTTTCTTTTTTGAGCATTACCAAGCTCTCTATTAACCCTGAATGATAACCAGTTTTTTCAAAAAAAACATATGTCCCTATCTCAATTTCAAAATGTCTTTTGAGAACTAAGCCAGGTTAAACCTACTGCCAATAGATCTAGTTTCTTCTTGAATGATCACTGCCTCTCACAATTCCCAATTCATTGATTCTTCCCTTGACCACTCTGGTTGAAAGGGAACAGCTATAATTTGTCCAGTCTGTCCACATGCTGAAACTTCATCACTGGTGCCTTTCAAACAAATCTCCCCACCACCCTCTGGGATTTGTCTATGAGAGTGATGCTCAGAACTGGCTGATGACTATGAAATCATTTAATAGAAGTGTCGCATTTCCTTAAGCTGATGTACCTATACAAACCTATGGATGCTTGAGTGTTTTAGGATCTTATCCTGACATCATTCATCAACGTACTTGTCTGATTTCCCGTTTTCCCAGCAATAATGGATGACTGACATTTAGAATTTGGAGGGAAAAAATGTGTCTGCTCATTGGCTGCTTTTGGCCCACTTGAACTAATCTTCAGGTGGTCCTAAAAATAGGGAGACAAGATCTAAGCCCGATCCTGGTAGGAAAGTAAGTCTCCTTCAGTACTGGGATCTAGCATTGTCTGGTGGAACCAGCTTCCAATCTTCATTAACCCAGAAGTGTTTCAGATGTGCACACAATCCTCCCGCTATGATGAGCCATGAAGCAGCACAACCGACAGTTATTTAGGGGTTAAATCAAAGCAGTTGTGAGCACGTCATTTGGATGGTTAATATCCAGCTCTGGGCACTCATCACCTTCACTACCATTGACGTGAACAGTTCAAGAAATGTCAAACATTTACCTTCTTCAACAAGCCAAGTGCTCTATCTGTTCAACACTGGAATGCTATGACTCTGATGAATGGTCACCAACCTGAAATGTAAACTCAGTTTTTTTTCCACAAATGCTGCCTGGCCTGCTGAGTACCTCTAGTATTTTCTTCTTTTCCCATCTCAAGAAGAAAGATGTGACGGCCATGATGTGGTTCCAGAGGAGATCAAAAAGATTGTTCTCGGGAATGAAAGGCTTACCTATGATGAACATTTAATGTCTCAGGGAGTTTGGAAGGACACGGGTGGATCTTATTGGAACTGTCGGATACTGAGAAGCCTGGATAGAGGTGGAGGGTTGATGGGAGATGGTAGGAGATTCTAGGCCCCAAGGGTACAACCTCAGAATAAAAGGATGTCCTGTTAGAATGGAGATGAGGAGGATATTTTCCAGCCAGAGGGTGGTTAATCTGTGGAATTCATCAACATAGGGGGCTTGTGGAGGCCAAGCTTTTTGGTGAATTTGAGGCAGAAATTAATAGGTTTCTGATTGGCAAGGGATTAAAAGTTATGGGGAGAAGGCGGGAGAGTGGGGTTGAGAAAAAAATCAGCCATGATTGAATGGTGGAGCAGACCCAGTGGGCTAGGTAGCCCAATTCTGCTCCTATATCATACATTTAGGATGAGTGTAATGTCTTGTCGTTTGAGAAGACAAATCAGGGTAACACATTCACAATCAAAGAGAGAGCCCTGGGAGTGGATTTAAGTCCATGGGTGTATTTAAGGCAGTGATTGATAGGTTCTTGATTGATAAGGGAGTTAACAGTTATGGGGAGAAATGGTACTGGAGAAAGTAACGATATTGAATGATGAAGCTGACTCGATGGGCTGAATAGCCTGGTTCTGATTCTATACCTTATGGTCTGATAGTCTTTTATTTTAGATTTCCAGCATCTTCAGGATTTTGATTTTCACTTATGGGGAAGATTGTCTGGGTGCGTTTGTTGCAGATACATGAACCGGGTTAGAAGATGGAAGAGAGTGAACTCACCGCCAGAGGCTTTGTAGAGAAGATAAAGAGCAGGAAGATGAGTATACACAATCCTCCGAAGGAAATTAACTGCTCGGGTCTTTTTGAAGTATCAACGCCAATCCAAATAATTAATCCCACCACAGCCAAAAAAGCAACAGTCCTGGCAGGAAGAAACCCCAAACCATTAGACCTTTCATCTGGTATTACTTTGACAGTTAATAAGGTTGAAGTGGGATGTGAGGAGTTCACTAAATGGCTTTACAAGGTGCTTGTATTTCGCTTACGCGCCGATTGTCGTGGGTTCGACACCTCACTCTAGTCTAGGCTAATGTACTGTGGGAGTTCTGCACTGTTGGAAGAGCAGTGTTTGGATGAGCAAATAGATCAGTTCTCTCAAGAGGTTGTAATAGATCGGTAGAGGATCAAGGGGTTCTCTCTGATTTTCTGCCCAGTGTTAATCCCTCAGCCCAGAGAGGTTCTGGAATAATGCAGGTCATCAGCCCTGAATAGAGCTAAAACATAAAGAAATTTTATCCCTTTCTCTCATTAATGCTTTGCATTGGTGCAGCAAGTATTAAGTTTTGCAAGGCACAAAGAATAAGCAGCTTCACCATGTAGATCAGGTACAAATGACCTACCATTTAAACCACTTGCTGTACTTCTGTAGGAAGAAACTCACAGGCGCGAAGAAATTCATGATCTGTTCCCCCAGCAACTTTTTCACAAGCTCGTAAACCGTAAAGAAAACCACTACGCACGTCATGATGAGGAGGGCGAGAGCTCGCTGAAGATTAAGGTTGCATGCGGCGATAAGAAACCCCAAAAAGGCTGTGTTAGGAGGAAACAAACAAATGGTCAGCTAATTTTAGTTTCATTTATTGGGTAATAGATTGATATAACAGGCAAAAATATTGCAATGGAGACAAACGTTGGACTAGGCAAGGTAGAAGAGTACTTTTAATTAGACAAAGGATTTGGACGTCACTAGTAATACCAGCATTTCACAGTTCAAAGTACATTTACTATCAAAGTACATATATGTCACCATATAGAACCCGGACATTAATTTTCTTAAGGGCATACTCAATAGATCCAATAATCAGAACAGGATCAGTGAAAGACCACACCAACAGGGCGGACAACCAGTGTGCAAAAGACAACAAACTGTGCAAATACAAAAAAGAAAAAAATAGAAATAATAATAATAATAATAGCTTTAAATAATAGCATTGAACAATTAGGCCTACATGGCAATATTCATGTAAATATCCAGAAAGCCACAATACTAAACAACACTAGAATAGTCCGAAAGTTCCTAGCAGTTGAAAATGAGTGTGATTGGCTATGCCCATACCTAAGGTTTTCCCAGCTAGAGCTGAGAAAAAGTACAAATAATAATAATAAATAAATAAGCAATAAGTATCAAGAACAGGAGATGAAGAGTCCCTAAAAGTGAGTCCATAGGTTGTGGGAGCAGTTTAGTGATTGGGCAAGTGAAGCTAAGTGAAGTTACCCCTCTGGTTCAACAGCCTGAGGGTTAAGAGGTAAGAATTGTTCCTGAACCTGGGTGGTGGGGGTTCCTGAGAGTGGATGCTGCTTTCCTGTGACAGCAGTCCATGTAGATGTGCTCAGCGGTGGTATTGGCATTGATACAGGTTTTTACTGTCACATGTGCAGAATTACAGTAAGAAGCTTAGTTTTAAAAGCCATCCAGACAGATCATTTCAAAACAAAAGTTCTTAGAAACATATAAATTACAGAATGCAAACCATAGTGTTACCATTAGCGAGAACGTGCAGTGCTGGTAGATAATAAGGTACAAGGGTCATAATGAGGCTGATTGTTAGATTAAGACTTTATCTTCAATATACAAGATGGGAGAGATGCTGTCTTTGAGACTGGTGATGTATGTTTTCAAGGTTTTGTATCTTCTGCCTGATAAGAGGGGTAGAAAATGTTCGGGTGGGAGGGATCTCTGACTGCTTTTCTGAGACAGTGAGAAGTGTTGACAGAATCTGTGGAGAGAAGGCTGGTTTTCACAGTGGATTGAGCTGTGTCCACAATCCTTAATCGCTCATAAGCTGATGAGGCGGTTACAAGTCAGGTACATTGTTGGGTCTGGAGTTATATGTAGGCCAGACCTGGTAAGGATGGGAAATTTCCTCTCCAGAGATGTATGGATAGGTTACTAGGTCATTGTAAAATACCCTCTCGGTGTTGCTAATTGGCAGAAGAATCCGAGGGGAGGTGAAGGTCATATAAAAGAGGGTAAGTTTCAGGAATACAGGTAGGAAAGGAGAGTGGGAATGGGCCTGATGAGATTACTCTGCAGGGAGTTGGCAAGGGGCAAAATTGCCAAATGTAGTCCTTCTGCATTGTACTAAATAAAAGACAGACAGCTTCCATACTGGGAGAGAACAGCCAGTGGAGTTTTGGGGACCAAATGAGATGCAGGCAGGTGATTTTAAACAGATCATAACCCCAGTGAACCGGATAAAGTTTACAACAGTCCAGAAGCTTTAATACTCCTGTTACTGAATCTGGGTGTTTATAAATTCCTGATGTTCGTAATTAAAAGGCAACGTGAAGAAAGGCTGTGTTTTGTCACCTTATTAAAATCTGGAAGAATCAAGAGTGGCATTCCAAAGGGAATTGGGTATATACTTGAAGAATTTTCAGCAGAGTGGAGAAAGGGAGGGAACATGAGACAATTGATAGCTTTGTTAGAGAGCCAGAACAGTAATGATGGTCTCTGATTCATGATTTGAATACCAGGTGTTTCCACAAATGGTTCTGGAGATGATATGGAATAAAGGCCTAAAGTGTCCTTACTGACCTAGAGAAGATCAAAGTTAATTGATATATTTAAATCACCTGCATATCCCTCTAGGTCCTGCTTATTTTTGATTTAGTACAATGCAGAAGGAGTACATTTGGCTTGTTGGGCCCTTGCCAACTCCCTGAAGAACAATCCCATTACCCCCAATCCCACTCTCCTTTCTTGCCTATATCCCTGAATCTTATTCTCTTTCACAACTCCCCTCAGGTTCTCTTGCCACTTAGCAACACAAAGTGTTATTTTACAAGTGGCTTAAGCTGCCAGAACATCCTTGGTATGTGGGAGGAAACTAGAGCACCCAAGGGATCTATGAGGATTGATACTGAGGTCCTCACTGGTTGTTGGATGTGAATATAGGAGATATAGTTTTCAACTACAGAACAATAGACAGAAAATGGAAAGAGGCCCTACACAGTGAGTATATAGTGTTAGGAAAGAGGCTAAAGAGAAGGGTAGTAATTTCTGGATTACTCCTGGTGCCGTGGGTTAGTGCAGGTTGGAATGGGGTGATAGCATGGATGAATGAGTGGCTGAGGAAATGGTTCAGGGGACAGGGATTCAGGTTCTACGATCAATGGAACTTTTTCTGGGGAAGGGGTGCCCTGTGCAAGAGGGCCAGGTTGCACATGAAATGACGGAGAACCAATATCCTGGCCGGGAAGATTGCTAATGCTACTCGGGAGAGTTTAAATTAGTTTTTCAGGGGGCTGGGAACTGGAGCACCAGGTCAGTGAGGGAAGGATCAGACTGAAAGGTAGATGTCTGGGAAAGTATTAAAATACCAGATATGATAGGTCAGATAGTCTGATGTGTGCTAGGAGTATTATGGGTAAAGGAGATGAACTTAGAGCATGGATCAGTACATGGTACTACAATACTGTAGCCATTACTGAAACTTGGTTGAGAGAGGGGCAGGAATGGGTGATTAATGTCCCAAGTTTTTGAAGTTTTAGGAAAGATAGAGAAGGAGGTAAAAGGGGTGGGGGGATTTGCACTAGTAATCAGGGTCAATATCACAATTGCATTCACGGAAGACATAATGGAGGGGCCAGACACTGAGTCCATTTTGGTAGAACTCAGGAATAGGAAGGGTGCAATCACACTAGTGGGATTGTACTATAGACGTCCCTCCCCTCTGTCCCCCATAGCCACTGGGACATTGAGGAACAGATATGTAATCAGATTAAAGAAATGTGTAATAATAATAAAGATGTATAATGGGGGATTTCAACCTTCCTAATATAAACTGGGACCTTCTTAGTGCAAGGGGTTTAGATGGGGCAGAATTTGTTAAGCGTACCCAGGAAAGTTTCCTAAATCAATATGTAGATGGTCCAACGAGAGGAGGGGCTGTACTGGGCCTGGTGTTGGGTAATGAGCCTGACCAGGTGACTGATCTTTCTGTTGGTGAACAGGGAGTGAGCAGAGACAACAACTCCTTAACTTTCAGGATAACTATAGATAAGGATAGGTATAGTCCTTGCAGGAGAGTTTTAAGTTGGGGTAGGGAAAATTATGAGGGCATTTGGCAGGAACTAAGAAGCGTTCATTGGGAAAACCTTTTTTCTGGCAAGTCCACGTCAGACATGTGGAGGGTGCTTAAAGATCAATTGCACAGATTACAGGAAAGGTATGTTCCTGTTAGAAGGAAGGACAGGGATGGAAAGATTAGAAAACCTTGGATGTCCAGAGAATTGATGAATTTAGTCAAAAAGAAAAATGAAAACTATGTAAAGCTTTAGAAGTTAGGATCAAACAAAGCACACGAGGAGCATAAAGATGCCAGAAAAGAACTAAAGAGGGGAAGTAGGAAAATCAGGAAGGGCCATGAAAAGTCCTTGGCAGGTAGGATTAAGGTGAACGTCAAAGTATTCTATACATATATCAAGAGCAAAAGGATAACTAAGGACAGGGTAGGACCACTCAAGAATAAAGGAGGCAGAACATTTGCTTGGATGAGGAGAATGTGAGTGAGGTAGTAAACGAGTACTTTGCTTCAGTATTTACCAAGGAAAAGGATATGGAGGGACCAGAGATCAGTCATGAGTGTATATATTAGGGTGTTGAAGAAGACAAAGAGAAGGAAGTGTTGGGCCCCCTAATGAGTATTAAGGTGGATAAGCCCTTAGTGCCTGATGGAATTTACCCCAGGTTATTGAAGAAGGCAAGAGACAAGATTGCTGGGTCTTTGACCGCTATCTTTGTGTTGTCTCTGGCCACAGGTGAGGTCCTGTTGTACTTCTATTTAAGAAGGAAAGAAGGAAAAATCATGAGAACTCTAGACTGACGAGTCTTATGTCAGTTGAAGGGAAATTGCTGGTGAAGATACTTAGGGATAGGATATATGAGCATTTGGAAACCCATAGCCTAATGAGGGAGAAGACAGCATGGCTTTTTGTGGGGCAGGTCGTGCCTTACCAACCTTAATGAGTTATGAGTTTTTTGTTAAGGTGGTGAGAAAGATTGATGAGTGTAGGGCAGTGGATGTTGTCTACATGGATTTTAGTGAAATGTTTGACAAAGTCCCTCATGGGAGGCTAATCCAGAAGATTAAGGTGCATGGGGTCCATGGCAAATTGGCTGCTTGGATTCAGAACTGGCTTGCACATAGAAGACAAAGGGTAGTGGTTGAAGGGACTTATTCAAGCTGGAGGTCTGTAATTAGTGGATCTGTGCTGGGACCTCTGTTGCTTGTAACGTATATAAATGACCTGGATGAAAATGTAGATGGGTGGGTTAGTAAATTTGCGGATGATACCAAGATTGATGGAGTTGTGGACAGTGTAGAAGACTGGCTTCAAATATAGTGTGATATAGATCAGTTGCAGATATGGGCAGATAAATGGCAGATAGAGGTGAACCCAGGGAAATGTGAAGTGTTGCACCTTGGTAGGGCAAATGCAAGGAGACAGTACACTGTTAAGGGCAAGATCCTTAGTGGTATTGCTGAGCAGGGAGATTTTGGGATCCAAGTTCATAGCTCCTTGAATGTGGGTACAAAGGTCGACAAGGTTGTTAAGAAGGATTATGGAACAATGAAGGGTCTCGGCCCGAAACGTTGGTTGTTTACTCTTTTTCATAGATGTTGCTTGGCCTGCTGAGTTCCTCCCGTATTTTGTGTGTGTTGCCTGGATTTCCAGCATCTGCAGATTTTCTCTTGTTTGTGATAGGAGGTAGAAAAGGGAGGTGCAGGATGAAGTTGTTTCTCTCATTAGTCAAGAGGTTGTGCTGCAAACTTATAAAACTCTGGTTCAGCCACATCTGGAGTATTGCGTACAGTCTGGTTGCCCTACTACAAGAAGGCCGTTGAAGCTTTGGAGAGGGGTGCAGAAGATGGTTATCAGGATGCTGGCTGGTTTAGAGGGCACGTGCTATCATGCGAGACTGGATGAACTTGGGTTGTTTTATCTGGAGTGTCAGAGGCTGGGGGGAGATCTGACAGAGGTTTATAAGACTATGAGAGGCAATGATAGAGTAGACAGGGAGTATCTGTTTCCCGGGGCTGAGATGTCTAATACTACAAGTACCTAACTTAGAATCACTTGTACTTATGTGACTTTCACTTTTGACTTTGATTAACGACTTTCCATGATATTATTAAATTTAATAGTCCAAGAAACATACAGTGCATACTGTATGGTCGTACCTAAGAATAGCAGAATCAGTTTCTTCTCTCCACTTTTAGTAATTGTTCTTCCTTATCAGCTACTTTTGTTGCAGTTCACTATAACATGTGGAGCCGAGTTGTCACATTGAGTGACTTCTGTGTACTTTTTGACTCACAGACTAAGTTGACTTAGGGACATGCATAGATAGGTGTGAGGTGATACATTTTGGAAAGCCAAATGAGGGTTGGACATTCACAGGGAATAGTAGAGCCCTGAAGAGTGTTATTGGACAGGGGGAACTAGGAACAGGAGTGCATGATTCTCTGAAAGTTGTGAAGCAGGTAGACAGGGAGGTGAAGAAGGCTTTTGGTACGCAAATTGGGGTATTATGTTGCAGTTGCACAGGATATTGGTGAGACTGCCTTGAAGTATTGTGTTGGGTTTTGGTTACCTTCCTACAGGAAAGATAGCATGAAGCTGGAAAGACTGCGCAGGAGATGCCAAGAAGGCCCACCAGCGCCTTTACTTCCTGAGGAAACTAAAGAAATTTGGCCTGTCCCCTAAAACCCTCACTAATTTTTATAGATGCACTGTAGAAAGCATTCTTCTAGGGTGCATCACAACCTGGTATGGAAGTTGTCCTGTCCAAGACCGAAAGAAGCTGCAGAAGATCGTGAACACGGCGCAGCACATCACACACAACCAATCTTCCGTCCGCGGACTCACTTTACACCACACGCTGTCGGAGCAGTGCTGCCAGGATAAACAAGGACACGACCCACCCAGCCAACACATTTTTCGTCCCTCTTCCCTCCGGGAGAAGGTTCAGGAGCTTGAAGACTCGTACGGCCAGATTTGGGAACAGCTTCTTTCCAACTGTGATAAGACTGCTGAACGGATCCTGACCCGGATCTGGGCCCTACCCTTCAAATATCCAGACCTGCCTCTCGGTTTTTTTGCACTACCTTACTTCCCATTTTTCTATTTTCTATTTATGATTTATAATTTAAATTTTTAATATTTACTAATTTTAACTATTTTTAGTATTTTAATATTTAATATTTGTCATCCAGGGAGTGTGAAACGCAGAATCAAATAACGCTGTGATGATTGTACGTTCCAGTACCAATTGTTTGGTGACAATAAAGTATAAAGTATGTACAAGGATGTTGCTGGGACACGAGGAACTGAGTCATAGAGAGAGGTAGAGCAAGTTGGGACTTTAATCACTGAAGTGCAGGAAAATGAGGGATGATCTTATGGAATTGCATAAATTATGAGGGGTATGGATAGGGTGAATACACACAGTCTTGTTCCCAGGGTTGGGGAATCAAGAGCTAGAGGGCCGAGGTTTAAGGAGAGAAGAGTAAGATTTAATTGGAACTGAGGGGAAAAATTTCTCACCTGGAGTTTGAATGAACTGCCAGAGGAAGTAGTTGAGGCAGGTGCATTAAAAACATTTAAAAGGCACTTGAGAGCAGATATGTGAATAGGAAAGGTTTAGAGGGATATGGACTACATGCTGGTAAATGGGACTAGCTCAGATTGGAATCTTGGCCAACACGAGGGGCCGAAAGACCTTTTCCCATCCTCTATGACTCCATGACATCTGTAAAGGTGGAGCTCATTTATTTCCCAGGAAGACCCCACAGTTGAAAACCTTCCCACATAGCGTAACGTATAAGGAAAGGAGGAAGAGTGGGTCTGAGGAAGAATTTTTAGGACAATACTGGCTGGGTGGAAGGTAGAGGCAGGTACGCCCACTGCATTTAAAAATATGTGGTCAAGCAACTGAATCACCAGGGCACAAATATTACAAATCAGATGCGGATAAGTGGAATTAATATGGATAGGCGCACGATAGTCAGCATGGACTTGATAAGTCAAAGGGCCTGCTTCTCTATTGTATGACTCTGACACACACAGAGGTTGAGTGTGAGTCAGAGCTATACAGTGCAGAATCAGGCCCTGTGACACCAGTCCACACATTGGTTTTTCATTCCAATGTGTCCCATGGGCTGGAATTTTTATCCCAGTGTGGGGCAGGTTATCCTGGTAAAGGTGTGAAGGTTGTACAGAATACAGCTGGAAGGGTCGCTCGCAGCTCACCTGCGGGAGCAGGATTTGAACTCAGGACACACATGTGACTGATGCTGCACTACACCAGCCAGCTTTACCTGATAGTTACTGTTACCTGCACTCAACAAGCCGAGGATCAATCGTTTAATCATTGTGGAGTGGGTGTTGTATGCCAACTTTACTGTAGAAGCACCCTGGATTATTTTTCTGCAAAAGACAAGCACATAAACTTTCAACTCAAGAGAGTCTGCAGATGCTGCAAATCCAGAGCAACACACACGAAAAGGAGGCTCTCTGCAGATCAGACAGTAACTATGGAAATAAATAAATAGTCGACATTTCAGGCCAAGCCCTTCCATCAGGACTGGAAAAAGAGAGGGTAAAAGCTGGAATAAGAAAGTTGGGGGAGGGGACTGAGTACAAGATAGAAGGTGACAGGTGAAGACTGGTGGGTGGGGGAGGAGGATGTAGTAAGAAGCTGGGAGGTAGAAAAGGCAAAGGGCTGGAGAAGAGGGAATCTGATAGGAGAGGAGAGTGGGCCATGGGAGAAAGAAAATGGTGGGGGGGGCACCTGGGTGTAGGTGATAGGCAGGCTGCATCATAGTCTGGTATGGAAACACCAATGTACTTGATTGGAAAATCCTACAAAAAGTAGCGTTTTTCCCAGTCCATTATGGGTAAAGCCCTCCCCACTATTGAGCACATCTACCCCAAGTGTTTTTTCAGGAAAGCAGCATCTATTATCAGGAACCCCACCACCCAGGCCATGCTCTCTTCTCACTGCTGCCATCAGGAAGAAGATACAGGAGCCTCAGGACACACACCACCAAGTTCAGGAGCAATTACTACCCCTCAATCATCAGGCTGTTGAACCAGAGGGGATAACTTCACTCAGCTTCACTCGCTCCATTACTGAACTGTTCTGATAATGTCTGGACACACTTTTAAGGACTCTTCATCTCATGTTCTCAATATTTATTGCTTATTTATTATTATTATTATTATTATTATTATTTCTTTTTTAATTTTTGTATTTGCACAGTTTGCTCTCTTTTGCACATTGGCTGTCCACCTTGTTGGTGTGGTCTTTCACTGATTTTCTTATGGTTATTGGATCTATTGAGTATGCCCACAAGAAAATGAATCTCGGGGTTGTATATAGATATATTCTGCATGTACTTTGATAATAAGCTTACTTTGTACTTTGAGGAGAAGAAAAGAGATGGGGGGGTGCTGGAGTGGGGAACTGAAGAAAAGGGAAAGGATGAGGGGGGAAAATCACCATAAGTTGGAGAAATTGGTGTTCATGCCATAAGGTTTGAGGCTCCTCAGGAGGAATACGAGGTGTTGTTCTTCCAAACTGAGAACAACCTCCATGTGGCAGTACAGGAGGACGTGGACCGATATGGGAATGGGGATTGGAGTTGGAATGGTTGCCTACTGGGAAATTTTGCTTTTTGCAGGTAGAGCAAATGTGCTCAACAAGGCAGTCCCCCCTGCTCAACAAGGCAGTCCCCCAATCTACGCAGGGTCTCACCAATGTAGAGGAGACTGCATTGGGAGCACCAGATACAGTAGATGACCCCAACACATTTGCAGGTGAAGTGTTGCCTCACCTGGAAAGACCGTTTGTGGCCTGAATGGAGGTGAGGGAGGAGGTGAATGGGCAGGTGTCGCACTTATTTGGCAGGGTTAAGTGCCAGCAGGGAGAATAGTGGGGAGGGACGAATGTACATTGGAATCATGGAGTGGGTGATCCCTGTGGAAAGTGAAGAGTGGGAGGGGTGAGGTAATGATGTGTTTGGTGGTAGGATCCTGTTGAAGATGGCAGAAGTTGTGGAGGATGATGTGGAGGCTCATGGGGTGGTAGGTGAGGACAAGAGGAACTATATCACTGTTAAGGCAACAGGAAGATACGATGAGGGTGGATGTCCAGGAAGTGGAGGAGATGTGGGTGAGGGCAGCATCAATGGTGGAAGGGAAACTCCTCCATTTCCCAAACATCCGCCCTCACCCCATCTTCCTGCTGCCTTAACAGGGATAGAGTTCCTCTTGTCCTCTCCTACCACACGAGCCTCTACATCCAGTATATCATTCTCCACCATCTTCAACGAGAACTATCACCAAACACATCTTTACCTTCCCCCAATCTCTGCTTTCCACAGGGATTGCTCCCTCTGTGATTCCCTTGTTCATCTGTCCCTTCCCACTAATCTCCCTCCTGGCATTTATCAGGCAAATGGAGGAAGTACTACACCTGCCCATTTATCTCCTCCTCCCTCACTTCCATTCAGAGCCTCAAACAGTCCTTCCAGGTGAGGCAACAATTTGCCTGGGAATCTTTTGAGATCATCTACTGTATCCAGAGCTCCTTATGCAGCCTCCTCTTTATTGGTGAGAACCAACGTAGACTGGGGGATGGCTTTCTCAAGCACCTTCTCTCTATCTGCAAAAAGCAGGATTTCCCGGTAGTCAACGATTTTAATTCCAATCCCCATTCCCATTCTGACATGTTGGCCCATGGCCTCCTCTGCTGCCATAATGAGGCCACTCTCAGGTTGGAGGTGCAACACCTCATATTCCATCTGGGTAGCCTCCAACCTTAAGGAATGACCATCAGTTTCAAAGGTTTCAAAGGTACATTTAATGTCAGAGAAACATATACAATATACATCCTGAAATTCTTTCACTTCACAACCATCCACAAAAACAGACAAGTGCCCCAAAGGATGAATGGCAGTTAAATGTTAGAACCCCAAGGGTCACCCCCAGCTCCCCCCACCTACGCATAAGCAGCAGCAAGCAATGAATTCCTTTCCCACACCAGTAAAAAAAGCAAAATACATTTTGGGTAAAATACATTTACAGAAAGCTAAGAGAGATGGAGGTTTAGCATTACCTAACTTTAGATTCTATTATTGGGCAATTAATATTCGACACATGAAATTTTGGTTACTTGACCAAGATACACTATCCATTCCTAAATGAGTAGCATTGGAATTACAATCTGCTCAAGGTTATGCACTTGGCTCTATTTTAGGTTCTTCTCTTCCTTTTGATTTGAAATGCCACAAACAGGTCTGTAACCCGATAGTTAAATATACCTTATGTATTTGGTTTCAATTCAGAAAATTTTTCGATCTTAACCAATTTGGGCTAGCGATCCCTATTTTAGGTAACATTTTTTCCTCCCTCTTTCACGGATCGTGCTTTTCAAATTTGGAAGACTAAGGGTATTTCACGGTTTTTGGATTTATTTTTAGATGATTCCCTTATGTCTTTTGAACAATTATCTAATAAATATAGCTTACCAAGAATACATTTTTTTAGATATCTCCAAGTTAGAAATTTCCTAAGTACTATACTTTCTTCCTTTCCAATGCTCCCTCCTACATATATTTTAGATACTATAATTAACCTTAATCCATGTCAGAAAGGTGCAACGGCTATTATTTATAATATTATTATGAAACTTAGGAAAGCTCCATTTGATAAGATTAGGTCAGATTGGGAACAGGAATTGGGTTTTATTATTTTGGCGGATGAATGGGTGCAGATTTTACAACTAGTCAATACTTCCTCTATCTGTGCTAAATTCAATTTAAAGTTGTCCATAGAGCACCTATGTCCAAAGATAAATTAACTCGTTTCTATTCTCATATTAATCCTTTTTGTGATAGATATCAGGGGCAGATAGCCTCTTTAACTCATATGTTTTAGAAACATAGAAACATAGAAAATAGGTGCAGGAGTAGGCCATTCGGCCCATCGAGCCTGCACCGCCATTTATTATGATCATGGCTGATCATCCAACTCAGAACCCCGCCCCAACCTTCCCTCCATACCCCCTGACCCCCGTAGCCACAAGGGCCATATCTAACTCCCTTCTAAATATAGCCAATGAACTGGCCTCAACTGTTTCCTGTGGCAGAGAATTCCACAGATTCACCACTCTCTGTGTGAAGAAGTTTTTCCTAATCTCGGTCCTAAAAGGCTTCCCCTCTATCCTCAAACTGTGACCCCTCGTTCTGGACTTCCCCAACATCGGGAACAATCTTCCTGCATCTAGCCTGTCCAATCCCTTTAGGATCTTATACATTTCAATCAGATCCCCCCTCAATCTTCTAAATTCCAACGAGTACAAGCCCAGTTCATCCAGTCTTTCTTCATATGAAAGTCCTGCCATCCCAGGAATCAATCTGGTGAACCTTCTTTGTACTCCCTCTATGGCAAAGATGTCTTTCCTCAGATTAGGGGACCAAAACTACACACAATACTCCAGGTGTGGTCTCACCAAGGCCTTGTACAACTGCAGTAGTACCTCCCTGCTCCTGTACTCGAATCCTCTCGCTATAAATGCCAGCATACCATTCGCCTTTTTCACCGCCTGCTGTACCTGCATGCCCACTTTCAATGACTGGTGTATAATGACACCCAGGTCTCGTTGCACCTCCCCTTTTCCTAATCAGCCACCATTCAGATAATAATCTGTTTTCCTATTTTTGCCACCAAAGTGGATAACTTCACATTTATCCACATTAAATTGCATCTGCCATGAATTTGCCCACTCACCCAACCTATCCAAGTCACCCTGCATCCTCTTAGCATCCTCCTCACTGCTAACACTGCCACCCAGCTTCGTGTCATCCGCAATCTTGGAGATGCTGCATTTAATTCCCTCATCCAAGTCATTAATATATATTGTAAACAACTGGGGTCCCAGCACTGAGCCTTGCGGTACCCCACTAGTCACTGCCTGCCATTCTGAAAAGGTCCCGTTTATTCCCACTCTTGGCTTCCTGTCTGCTAACCAATTCTCCACCCACACCAATACCTTACCCCCAATACCGTGTGCTTTAAGTTTGCACACTAATTTTTGGTCCTGTCCTACTCTGGAAACTTTCTGGAGAGACATTTTTGATATTATCTCAAAGGTATTGAATATAGATATCTCTCCTCATCCTATTACTGCTATCTTTGGATTACCTAAAATTTCCAGTAATCTTTCTCTTTCAGCCCGTAGAATGATTGCATTTCTTGCTTTAATGGCGAAAAGATGTATTTTACAACATTGGAAAGAGACTAATGCTCCAACTACGTTTTTTTGGTTTTCCCAGACGATATTATGCTTAAATTTGGAGAAAATTAGAAGTAATCTTTATGATTCTTCAGTTAAATTCGATCAGACCTGGAGATCTTTTATTCAACATTTTCATTTAATGTAATTTTTTTTTCTCTCGGTCCATATTTATATTCCCTTGTTTTTTTTTTAACTGTTTTTAATGGAGGTCGGGTTTGAGGACGTGATTTTAAGTTCTTTAACTCTACTTGTTTCCTAGTTAGCCCATTGCTTTGTTTTGCTTTTTAGTTTAGTTGCACGGTGGTTTTTTTTGGGTTTTTTTTTCTTTTTCTATTGATATGTATAAAAATTAGTATACTATTATATTACCTTGTTATTTTATGTTTAAATTGCACTGTTTGTATTAATTTTTTCTGTATTAATAGTTCCTGTAATATATTATATTCTAACTGTGTATTAGTGCCTATATGGTTTACCTTCTGTGTACTAATTCAATAAAAAGATTTAAAAAGAAAAGAAAGAAAAAAAGCATCAATGCCCCCCACCGAGCACTCAAGTGTGCAGCAAAGCATCAATAAACACACAGACTTGCAGTACCCAATAATTCAACATACCACAGGCTCTCTCTCTCTCTCCCTAATAAGGGAAAAAGTTGATTTCACCAACTTCTGGTACTTTCCCCCCTCCCCCTTCCCTCTTCTTAGTTTCATGCTTGGACCTCGCCCTTACCTTTTCTGTGTTCTTCACCTGCCTATTACCTCCCTCTGGTGCCCCTCCTCCTTTCCTTTCTCTCATGGTCCTATCAGATTCATTAATCTCCACCCCTATCCCTTTTCCACCTACCACCTTCCAGTTTCTTACTTCATCCCCACCCCTCCCACCCATCATGTTTTAACTTGTACTCCTTCCGCTCCCACCACTTTCTTATTCCTGGCTTCTACCCCCTTCCTTTCCAATCCTGAAGAAGGATCTCGGCCTGAAACATCGACTGTTTGTTCATTTCCAGAGATGTGGCCTGACCTGTGGAGTTCCTCTAGCATTTTTGTGTTTATAAGCTTTCAACTCATCATTCAGAGGAAAACATTTCGTGGTTTGGTATGCAATTTCAAAGATAAGTAGAGTCAGTAACTAGGCATGTGAATTGAATTGGAAACACAGCAGACTGCAGATGCTGGAATCACTGCCGCCATTCCCCACCTCTGCCCCGGCCTCCAGTGCTGTTCCTCTTTACTACACATCCCTCCGCCACTCCCCTCCCTACCCTGGTCTCTCACGCCAATCCCCAGCCTCTCAATCTCACTTTACTTCTCTAAGTCCTCCTCTTGCCCCCACCTCATGTCCCCCGAGTCCCATACTCAACCCCACTGCCCTCCTCTGAACCCCCACGTGACCCCAGCTCCAAACCCTGTCATGTCTTTCCCACCCCCTCACTCTGAAACAGAGTGGTCTATACTGAGCAGAGGTTTCACTTTTGTACCCCTGTGCCTGCACATCATTGAGTTCCTGCCATGACACCGAGCTCTTCTTCCATCACGTTTGCATCAAATCCTGGCTCTTCGGCAAGGATACTCTGCCCTCCCCCCACTAATGACCCCTTCTCCCACCTCAAACTCTCCTCCACCTCTTGCACACCTCACTCAAGCCTTTTGCTCGCTCTTTTCATTTGCAACTGCCAAAAGGACATCAACCATAGAACATAGAACAGTAATGAACAATATGGGCCTCTCAGCCCACAATTTTGCATGCTGACCTATATAAACCTTCTCCGTCATCAATCTAACCTCTTCCTCCTACACAACCCATAACCCACCATTTTTTCATCCATGTGCCTAACCATCTTGACTTCTCCATTCCTCTTACTTCCTCCAACTTCACTCGCTCTGAATGTATTACTCCCCACTTGCTCTGCACCAACTCGTCATCAAACCCACAGAAAGGTAGTGCTACTGTAGTGAGGTGGACTGACGTCAAATTTGGAGAGGCCAAATGACAGCTTTCAGACTCCTTCTTCTACTTACCCCTGGACCAGGACCTCACTAACAATAATCAGACCACCATCTCCAACATCATCACAGACTTCATCACCTTCAGAGATCTCTCCACCTCACCCTCCAACTAGATTGCTCCCCAACCCTGTTTCTACCTCTTACTAGGATTCACAAACAAGACTGCCCTGGGTAGGCCCATTGTTTCTGTTTGCTCCCACCCAAATGAACTCATCTCCTTGTGTCTTGTCTCCATCCTGTTCCCCCTGGTCCAGTGTCTTCCCATTGACACCTCACATCCACACCACCACTTCAACAAGTTTCAATTCCCTGGCCTTGACCACCTCATTTTCACTGTGCACATTTAGTCCCTGTACTCTTTGTCCCCCATTAGAAAGGCCTTAGGACTCTTTGTTTCTTTCTGGAAGAAACACCTAAACAGTTCCCTTCTACCACCACCACCCGCTGTCTGGCAGAACTTCTGCTGTTCCTTAACAATTTCACTTTTGGCTCCGAACACTTTCTCCAGACCATGAGCACCCATATAGGCCCTAGCAATGTCGCCTTTTTTTTGGGCCCATGGAACAGTCCATGTTCCACACCATTCATCTACTCACTCTCCACTGCCTGGGTGCCACTTGCAGATTTCATCAGTTTTATCAACTTCATTTCCAGCTTCCTCCCCCACCCTCAGAATCTCTTGGTCCATTTCTAACCACTCTCTCCCCATGGTCTTTGTGTATCATTTTCAAATGACAGATGATCCTTTGATTTTATATGAGAAACCCACTGACTCCTACCGCTTCTAAAGTTCCTTTTTCTCAGTTCCTCTGTCTCCACCACATCTGCTCTCATAATGAAGCTCTCTTCTCCAGCACATCTGAAATGTCCTCCTTTCTCAGAAATCTGAGCCTACCCCCACCCACTGCTGTAGGTGGAGCCCTCACCCACATCTCTATTTCTCGTACTCTGTCCTTGATACCCTTCCCAGAGAATGGGACAGTGATGGGCCTACTCTGAGGCAAGTCCCGTAAAATTCATGAATCTGACATGCATGGGACTTAGGTGGTGCCAGATTTGCAGAGTAGACTACTGCTTGGCGCTCTGAGTTCCTCAACCATCTTGTGTTCCGGCACACTTTTAATTCACTTGTTTTAAATGTTAAACAGTCATATAATAATTTTTCCTGAGAACCTGGTGAGTTTAAAGGGAGGGCAGGAGTCTGGGGGAACGACATAGAAGTGGGGCCTGGTGAGTATGAAGGGAGAGCAGGAACTGGAGTCCTGGAGAGTGAGAAAGAAACATGGCGACCATCATCTGGTGAACCAGATGCAGAACCTTTGGGGTTTATGATGAACTAAACAGCTGATTATTGGAATAATACTGTTGAAGTGTCTGTGGGTGAGCATTTTAAGCAATTATCCATTACTGTAAGTTTCAAAGTAACTATGGAAAGGGATAAAGTTGTTCTAGAAATTAAAGTCCTGAGTAAGGGGAAGGCCAATTTCTACATCATAAAACAGGACCTGGTAAAAGCTGATTGGGAGCAGCTAAATCTACTTTTGAGAATAGGGGGTCTTTTAGCAAAGAGATACTGAGAGCTCAGGGTCAGTGTGCTCCTCTAGGGATGAAAGGTAGGAAAACAATCCCAGGGAACTTTGGATGTCAAGAGATGTTGAAGGTTTGATAAATGAAACCTAGGTATAGAGAACTGAGAATATTGATGCCCTTCAGGAATTCAGTATGAGTACAAGGGATCTTAGAACAGAAATAAAGAGAGCAAATAGGAGCCAAGAGTATCTCTGACAGACAAGAGTAAGGACAATCCCAAGGCAATTTAAAATATAGTAAGTGCAAGTGTAACAGGGGAAGGATAGGGTGCATTAATGTTCATAAAGGTTGCAGTTTGCTTCCCTTTCTGTGCCTAGATATTTATAAAATTATGAGGGGCACAGACAGGGTGGAGAGTCACAATACTTTTCCCAGGGTAGGGAGATCTAAAACTAGAGCACGTGGGCTTGAAGTGACAGAGGAAAGATTTAAAGGGGTTCTGAAGGACAAGCTTTTCACACATAGATGGTGGTGGGTATGTGGAACAAGCTGCCAGACAGTGTTAGAGGCAAGATTAATTACAATGTTTAAGAGCCATCTTGGCAGGTCCATGGGCAGGAATGGTTTAAAGGGATATGGGCCATTTACAGTTGTAGATAGGGACCTTTTACTTATGAGAAGAGGAAGAGACAGTATAAGCTTGCAGTGAAGAAAGCTGAAGGGGGATCTAATGCATAATTATGAGTGGATTGAGTGGATATTGAGCAATGTGAGCTTATGACAGAGGCAGGTAAAACTAGAGGAATAAATTTGCGTTAGGGTTAAGAGATTTGGAGAGGACCTTGGGGAGAATGTATTCACACAGAGGGTGACTGAAGTCTAGAATGTACTGCCTGAGAGGGTGGAGGAGGAGGAGACTGACAACTTTGTGAGAAAAATCAGGACATGTTTGAATTGCCAAGAAGGAGCAGGCTACAGAGTATGTGCTGGTAAAAGGAAATAGAACAGATAGTCATGGTTATCTGACTGGAAATGGTGGGCTGACATTTCTGTGCTGCATCACCTTATAGCTTGCATAGTTTGGAAGGATCTCATGGAAGATGGAGGAGAGGAGGAATAAAAAAAAACATTTTGGATCAGTTGTAATCTAATTGAATAATTAACCAGCAGTGAGTTGTTCCCATTCCTGACATTCTGATTTGTCGTATATCTTTGAGAAAGAACCAGGTGAGAGACTGGTGCCTTGATGAAAAAAGAAATGTTAATCCTTATAGACCTGTACCTCACAATCTTGGGTTTCTGTTTCGTTCTGGAAGAGCTGGTGGGTTCTTCATTTTTATCTTTGGATGGTGTGTCTTCCTGCAGTATAAAGAATAAGTTGAAGGAATCCAGTGGAATTGGCTGCCTCACGTTGACTGGGCTGTGCCAAATATATTTGAAAAATTACCTCTATTTCAAATCCTAGATTGTCCATGCAATAAATGTTTTCAGGTGAAGACATTGTGTTTCCCCTTTCCTGGATTCACCAATCCTTCTAAAACAAAACTGCCTGTAAATAAAGGGGGAGAAATCACATTTTAGGATATGAATAATTTAAGGATGAATTCAATTCACGGAACTTACACCTCTAGACTTTTAATCAGCTGAACAGGGATAAGCCCTCCATTGTTCGCAGAATTCTTGTCATACCTTTACATCTCATTTGCTTGGTAACATTTCAAGACTTAACAGTTGCAGTAATTGTGTTTCTTGTAGTTTGACAGATTAACCCTGGACATTCCGGTCTTAAATTCCCTCGTCAAACACTCACCTCTGAGCAGGATTGAAACCAGGGGCAGTACTTTAACCCTTCGCCTCCACTGTACCACTGCAGCTGATTTATACAGCCAGATAATAAATGGACGGATTCCATTATAGTGAAGGCCAATGAATTTTGGAAAGCCTAGAGAGAGTGGGTGTGGAGAGGATGCTTCCTATAGTGGGAGAGTCAGGGCCAGAAGGCACAGCCTCGGAATACAAGCACATCCCTTTAGAACAGAGATAAGGAGGAATTTCTTTAGCCATAGGGTGGTGAATCGGCCGTGGAGGCCAAGTCATTGGGTATATTTAAAGTGGAGGTTGGTGGGGTCTTGATTAGTAAGGGTGTCAAAGGTTACAGGGAGAAGGCAGGAGAATGGGGTTGAGAGGGACAATAAACCAGCCATGATGGAATAGTGGAGAAGACTCAATTGTGCTCCTATGTCTTATGGTCTTATAGTTTCTTCCTGTCCCCAAGCCAAGTATGGCTGAGGGTAATTGCAACAGTACTAATCTCCATTTTACACATACTGGGCTCTGAGATGTCACTGTGACCACTGAGCCAGGCAGAACCAGACTAGTGGCTGACCCAGGAGCAGAGACAGCGGGGCAGTTCAGTCATGGCCTTTCATTGCCTTCTATTAAGAGGACCTATACAAGATCCCAAAAAAAACTACCTTGAGTCTACTTCCACCCCTGGGACATTGCTCTGGGAACGTACCTGGAAATTCACTTCAGGGGTGTGATGGTCCAAATACTGTACTCCACGCACATGAACTGAACACTTTCCAGTGCTCTGTACGGTCTCCCTGATGTGAATTCCCAAGTACATTATAAAAAAGCATTGGAAACCATTTAACTTGGGTGCATAGAGCACTGTTTTTGGAGAATCTTTTCCCTCCCATCTGTTACCCATTACTTTCCGATTACTGGTTGTTTTTTCCAGTTACATAAAGTCTCTGTTCCCGAGAATTGTTGATACATTGACTCCTCCCTAAACCAGAAGCTATCCGTAACTAGCTATATCATGTTGCCTATGTACATTCACAGCAATTCTTTCGTTTCATTAGTTACTCTAATGGTACGCATATTTAAACAAAGAATTTATGTTGTATCCTATCAGTAATGAACACAATGTAATGTTTCAAACATGACATTCAACTCTATTTCAATTCTATTTCAATTTTACTTCCCACTCCCATTCCGACAGGTCAGTCCGTGGCCTCCTCTACTAATGCAGTGAGGCCACACTCAGGTTGGAGTAGCTGAAGTCGGCCTTGACCATCCTTGTTTTCCCAACTAAGTCAGCAGTTTCTGTCACAAACGAGAGAAAATCTGCAGGTGCTGGAAATCCGAGCAACACACACAACATGCTGGAGGAGCTCAGCAGGCCAGGCAGCATCGATGGAAAAGGGTACAGTTGACGTTTTGGACTGAAACCCTTCGGCAGGACTGGAGGAAAAAAAGCTGAGGAATGGATTTAAAAGGTGGGGGGTGGGGGGGGGTAGAAACACAAGGCGATAGGTGAAACCTAAAGGGGGAGGGATGAAGTAAAGAGCTGGGAAGTTGATTAGTGAAAGGAACAGAAGGCCATGGAAGAAAGAAAAGGGGGGAGGAGCACTGGGGGGGGGTGATGGGCGGGCAAGGAGATAACATGAGAGAGGGAAAAAGGGATGGGAAATGGTGAAAGGGAGAGTGTGGGAGGTATTACTGGAAGTTTGAGAAATCAATGTTCATGCCATCAGGTTGGAGGCTACCCAGATGGAATATGAGGTGTTGTTCCTCCAATCTAAGTATGGCTTCATCAGGACAGTGGAGGAGGCCATGGATGGATATATCGTAATGGGAATGGGAAGTGGGATTAAAATGGGTGTCCACCAAGAGATCCTGCTTTTTCTGGCAGATGAAGCAAAGGTGCTCGGTGACGCGGACTCTCAATCTACGTCGGGTCTTACTGATATACAGGAAGTCACACCGGGAGCACCGCACACAGTATATGACCCCAACAGTCTCAAAGGTGAAATGTCGCCTCACCTGGAAGGACTGTTTGAGGCCCTGAATGGTACTGAGGAAAGAGGTGTAGGGCAGGTGTAGCACCTGTTCCACTTGCAAGGATAAGTGCCAGGAGGGAGGTCAATGGGGAGGGACAGATAGACAAGGGAGTCGTGTAGGGAGTGATCGCTGCGGACAGCAGAAAGTCGAAGCGGAGGGAAAGATGTGCTTGGTGGTGGGATCTCATTGAGGTGGCGGAAGTTCCGGAGAATTATGTGTTGGATGCGAAGGCTGGTGGGGTGGTAGGTGAGGACAAGAGGAATCCTATCCCTGGTAGGGTGGTGGGAGGATGGAGTAAGAATGGACGTGCGTAAAATGGAAAAGATGTGGTTCAGGGCAGTGTTGATGGTGTAAGAAAGGAAGCCCTTTTCTTTGATGCCCTCCATCCCCCTCCTTCACCATTTCCCATCCCCTTTCCCTCTCTCACTTTATCTCCTTGTCTGCCCATCGCCTCCCTCTGGTGGTCCTCTCCCCCTTGTCTTTCTTCCATGGCCTTCTGTCTCTTTCAGCAGTCAACTTCCCAGCTCTTTACTTCATCCCTCCCCCTCCAGGTTTCACCTATCACCTTGCATTTTTCTCTCCCCTGCCCCCACCTTTAAAATCCACTCCTCACCTTTTTCCCTCCAGTCCTGCTAACGGATTTTGGCCTGAAACGTTGACTGTACTCTTTTCCATAGATGCCGCCTGGCCTAGTGAGTTTTGTGTGTGTTGCTCTGCAGTTTCTGCAACTATTCCCTGAAACTGGCGTCACGGGTAGACAGGATGACGAATAAAGCTTTTGGCATGCTGGCTTCCAATAGTTGCAGCACTGAGTATAGAAATCTAGATGTTATGTTGCAATTGTGCAAGACATTACTAAGGCTGCTCGCTCTTGGAACATTCTGTTCAAATTCATTAAGCAGGAAAGAGCTCAGAAAAGATTTAAGAGGAGGTTGGCAGAACTCAAGGGACTAGGTTATAAGGAGATTAGGCGAGGACTTTGTTCCAAGTATTGGAGACTGAGGATGATCTTATAGAAGTTACAAGAGGCATGGATAGGGTGAATGCCCTTGGTCTTGTTCCGAGGGATGGGAAATCAAGATAGAGGGGGCATAGGTTTATGGTAAGGGGGTGAAAGATTTAATAGGAACCTGAGAGGGGGGAGTTATTGAGGCAGGTACGTCAGCAATGTTAAAAAGATATTTGGACTGTGCGTGGATAGGAAATGCTTAGAAGGATATGAGTCAAATGCAGACAAATGGGACTAATTTAAAAGGCATCTAGGTCGGCATGGATGAATTGACCTGAAGCCGCTGTTTCAGTGTTGTATTAATCTGCAACTCTGGCTTAGTTCCCTGGCTTTATTTTTAAAGGGCAGCACAGTAGCGTAGAGGTTAGCACAACGCTTTACAGTACCAGCGACCAGGGTTCAAATCCTGCCGCTGTTTGTAAGGAGTTTGTATGAAATGCCTGTGACTGTGTGGGTTTCCTCCAAGTGCTCTGATTTCCGCCCACAGTCCAAAGATGTACCGTTAGGTAGGTTAATTGGTCATTGTAAATCATCGCGTGATTAAGCTAGGGTTAAATCGGGTTGCTGGACTGCACAGCTCGAAGGGCCAGAAGGGCTGTAGCTCAATAAATTAATAAATCATTTCAAGACCTGGGTATTATTAGTCAGGCTGGCATTTTTTTGCTCATCCTAACTACTCTTGAGAAAGGTCTTCTTGAATTGATATAGTTCTTCCTGTGAAGGTGCAGCCACAGTGCCCTTGTGGAAGCAGTTCCAGAATATAGACACAGTAATAAAAGATTGGCAACGTATTTTGAGGTCAGGACAGTTAGTGACTTGGAGGGGAACCAGCAGGAGGTTGTAGGGTAATGTAAGGGGAGGAAATATATGCATAATTCACAACCACTGACATTGAGTTGTGGTTCACTTTAAGAGGCTCCACTGACGTGATGACTTAACAATGTGAAGATTTTTACTGTGCTTTATGTTCCGTGTTTGACGATAAAAGGAACTTGTTACGGTTTTCTTTAAACTTAAAACGCCTCTGTCATTTTATTTACCAAAGACTATACATTGGTGAACTTGATGCTCTAGGATGATTCCAGGGTCATTCAACATGTTGGCCAACGCTGTTGCTTTGAAACTGCGGGAGTTTTGGGAGCAAAATGTTGTGATTTGGTTTGTAAAAGCCAAAGCTCAGTTTGTGCTACGAGAAGTCTCTGCAGCTGACACCAGATATTACCACATAGTAGTGTCACTCAGTAGTTCCACAGCAGTGAGAGTGGTGAGCCTGCTAGAACACCTGCCTGCATGTTATAAATGCGGAATGCTGGAAAGTCACCTATTACAGACTTGTGGATTATCGGGGTCTGAGCGAGCCAAACAGTTGCTCTTCTTGCCCAGCCTGGGGGATGCCAGGCCTTCAGAGCTAATGGACCACACGCTGTCTCTCCTGGGAAATCACCACCCTCATTTTATTTTTAAAGAACTCTTCATGCAGCAAATGCCCGATCAAGTTCACATAGCCCTCACTAATGCACCCGTAATGGACTATAGGGAGCTTGCTAAAATGGCTGATAGTCTACACTCAGCCTGGCTGCGGTGCATCATTCCTCCTCCTTTCCCTGCATCAATAAGCCCGGTCAGTAGGGCTTCTAACATGTGTACGCCTGCGACTGCGAAACAGACGCTGCCAGGTCTGAGCTTTTACCACGCTTGGTGTACAAACACCAGGAAGTGCTGACCACCTTGCAGATTGGCAGTGTCAGCACATTGGGACATCAGAGGTCTGTGAGCACCGTGGGTTCCGGCTGCCAAGGTCATCTACTGTTCATTATAGACACCCTTTCAGGATGACGCATCCTGTGTGACACGGGTGCTCCAGTGAGCGTGCTGCCAGGATCACCCGTTGATCATAAGGCGAAGAGCGATGAAACCTCGCTGGAGGCTGCCAACAGCAGTTGGATCCAAACTTGGACAGGTGACACTCTGCTTCAGCGGGCAACGTTACACATGGGTCTTCATCCTGGCTAAAGTGGCTAGATCTCTACTCAGTGCAGATTTCCTGTGTGCCCAAGAACTGTTAGTTAATCGTAAGAACTGCTGGCTTGTGGACTTTGGGTTATTACCCTGCTCCCCCAGTAAGTTCCCCACAGTGACTCTGCCAAGCACAGGCACCCCCGCATGTGAGT
Source organism: Mobula hypostoma (assembly GCF_963921235.1). Classification (NCBI taxonomy): domain Eukaryota; kingdom Metazoa; phylum Chordata; class Chondrichthyes; order Myliobatiformes; family Myliobatidae; genus Mobula; species Mobula hypostoma. The sequence goes on along the minus strand of NC_086114.1, from coordinate 52,264,171 downwards.
TCACTCAACTGCTGGGCGAATTCCCAAACCTGGCCGAGCACACATTCTCAACTACAGTCACAAAACATTGGTTTGAGCACCGCTTTCCACAACTGGCCTGCTGGTCTGTGGCAGCGTGTAAGCTGGACCCAGAAAAGCTGGTCACTGAGGAGGCTGAGTTTGCCAACGTGAAAAGGCTTGGTATTGTACACAGGTTTAATAGCCCCTGGGCTTTGCCCCTCTATGTGGTCCCTAGGCCCAATGGTGGTTGATGCCTATGTGGCAATTACCGAGGCCTTAATGAGGCCACCATCCTTAATCATTACCCTATCCCACACATCCAAGACTTTTCAGCACTTTTAGCCAGAAAGAAATCTTTTCCTAAAGTTGACTTAGTTAGGGGCTACCATCAGCTTGCCTGTATGCTTGGAGGACATTTCCATAATGGCTGTGATAAGCCCTATTTCTGCAGAGAGTGGTGCGGACAGCCCAGCACATCTGTAGTTCTGAACTTCCTACGATTCAGGACGTTTACAAAGACAGTTGTGAAAAAAGGGCCCGAAGGATCACTGGGGACCCGAGTCATCCCAACCACAATCTATTCCAGTTGCTACCAAATGGGAAACAGTACCACAGCATAAAAGCCAGGACCAACAGGCTCTGAGACAGCTTCTTCCACCAGGCTATCAGACTGAGGAACTCACACTGATGTGAGTGCATTTCAATGTTAGATTGACTGTTCTATTTATTATAAATTATTATAAATTACTACGATTCCACATTGCACATTTAGACGGAGATGTAATGTAAAGATTTTTACTCCTCATATATGTGAAGGATGTAAGAAATAAAGTCAGTTCAATTCAATTTGGCCTCTTTATATTTCTGTGCATGCTGTTTGGGCTGAAAAATGCAGTTTGGACTTTGCAACAGCTGATGGACTTTGTATTAAAAGACTTAGATTTTCTTTTTGTTTACCTCGATGACACACCTGTCGCCAAGGCATTCAAATCCAAATACATATCACATCTCCCCATATTTTCCGAGGCCTAAGTCAACAGGGGTTGATTATTATTCCTGCTAAATGCCAGTTAGTGTGTCAACCATTGACTTTCTCAGCAATCACATCTCCGCAGAATGTATGAAACCCCTCCCTTCAAAAGTCACCGCTATCATGGATTTCCCACTGCCCTGCACTACTAAGAAACTACAAGAATTTTTAGGTATGGTGAATTTCTATCACCACTTCATTCCGTGAGCTGCTGAACTAACGCTCCCCTTGTACAGTGCTCTTAAAGGCAATGCCCGAATCACACACATGACTGCTCAGCGGACATGAGACCCAACAAACTTTTTCCAACGCAACCCTACTGGTGCACCTGATCCCCAATGCACCCATAGCCGTTACTACTGATACTTCACACTATGCTTTGTGTGCTGTGCACGAACAATTGGTTAGAGGCATGTGGCAGCTTCTTGCCTTCTTCGGACAGCAGCTCCATCCCCTCGAAAGGAAGTCCAGCACGTTTGACCGCCAGCTTCTACCTGGCTGTCTGCCATTTTTGTTTCGTATTTTTGTCTGCCATTTTGTTTCCTGCTATATTTGTTTCCCATTTCACAGTGTCCATTGACCACAAACCCTTTGTGCGAGCGATGGCCAAAATATCGAACCCTTCTTCTGCACATCAGCAACATCAACTGTCCTACGTATCAGAGGTCACTACCGGTATACAACATATCAAGGGGAAAGATAATGCCATGGCTGATTGCCTCTCATGGCCAGCCGTTGAGGCCATACACAGAGGGGTTGACTATGCTGGCATGGCAGCCACCAAGCTACTGACCCAGAGGTCTAGGCTAACTAAACAGAAGTTATGGGCCTGTGGTTGGCTGACATTAAGCTGGGATTTCTCTCCTTTGCAATGTCCTAACCGGTCACCCTTGCCCCATCGTGCCCACAAACTGGTGGCATATGGTTTTTAACTCCATTCACAGCCTCTTGCATCTAGCCCAGAAGGCCTCACAGAAACTGGTTGCACTAAAGATTGTGTGGCAAGGACTTAGAAAGGACATACGCAATTGGAGTGCTGCCTGTGTGGAGTGCCAGCAGGCAAAAATTAACCGTAATGTTTAGGTGCCATTGGCACCTTTTGAGGTCTCTGAGCGAAGGCTTGAACCTGTCAATGTGGACCTTGTTCGTCCGCTTCCCCCCTCCCGCAGTTTCACGCACCTCCTTACCATGGTGGTCCCCATCACCAGGTGGCCAGAGGTCATTCATCAGCACTTGGGTTGCTCAGTTTGGCACCCCGTCTGATATTTCCTCTGACTGTGGTCCCCAGATGTGATGGCCCAGAACCTTGGCGTTAGGCTATGACACACCACGACATATCACCTGCAGTCCAATGTTCTGTGTGAGTGATTTCACCGCTGCTTGAAGGCTGCTCTAAGGCCTTCCCTGATGGATGAGTGTTGTCATGTTTGTCTCCTGTGGGTCCGGCTGTGGCTCAGAACGACCAGTAAGGAGGACCTGCAGTCATCCGTAGCTGGGTTGTTTACGAGTGCCAGGTGGTTTTATTCCTGATGTCACAACTTCCTGGTCGGCCTCTCAGCAGCGTTCCGCCCTCCTCAGTAAACTTTTCACCTACTTCTACCTCCCATTATGGTGTAAGCTCTCTTGGGTTCCTGTTGACCTACACTCCGTGTTTGTTTTCGTCCACCATGATGCACACCAACATCCCCTTAGGCCCACATTTTGGAACGGAGCGAAAGGATAGGAGGGTAAACCTGAATGTATTCAGGTAGATCGCCTTAGACTGGCCCACCAAGATTTGGAAGATTTCGCCACCATGCCGCTGCCTCATGACCTTAAAATAAACAAAGTCACAAAACAAAAGGGACTGATTTATGGATTTATCTGTCCCCCACTTTTCCTTCGCTACATCGACGACTGCATTGGCACTGCTTCCTGCACGCATGCAGAACTCGTTGACTTTATTAACTTTGCCTCCAACTTTCATCCTGCCCTGAAGTTTACCTGGTCCATTTCTGACACCTCCCTCCCCTTTCTAGATCTTTCTGTCTCTGTCTCTGGAGACAGCTTATCCACTGATGTCTACTATAAGCCTACTGACTCTCATAGCTATCTGGACTATTCCTCTTCTCACCCTGTCTCTTGCAAAAACGCCATCCCCTTCTCGCAATTCCTCTGTCTCCGCCGCATCTGCTCTCAGGATGAGGCTTTTCATTCTAGGATGAGGGAGATGTCTTCCTTTTTTAAAGAAAGGGGCTTCCCTTCCTCCACCATCAACTCTGCTCTCAAACGCATCTCCCCCATTTCACGCACATCTGCTCTCACTCCATCCTCCCGCCACCCCACTAGGAATAGGGTTCCCCTGGTCCTCACCTACCACCCCACCAGCCTCCGGGTCCCCAACATATTATTCTCCGTAACTTCCGCCACCTCCAACGGGATCCCACCACTAAGCACATCTTTCCCTCCCCGCCTCTCTCTGCATTCCGCAGGGATCGCTCCCTACGCGACTCCCTTGTCCATTCGTCCCCCCTATCCCTCCCTACTGATCTCCCTCCTGGCACTTATCCGTGTAAGCGGAACAAGTGCTACACATGCCCTTACACTTCCTCCCTTACCACCATTCAGGGCCCCAAACAGTCCTTCCAGGTGAGGCAACACCTCACCTGTGAGTCGGCTGGGGTGATATACTGCGTCTGGTGCTCCTGATGTGGCCTTTTATATATTGGCGAGACCAGACGCAGACTGGGAGACCGCTTTGCTGAACACCTACGCTCTGTCCGCCAGAGAAAGCAGGATCTCCCAGTGGCCACACATTTTAATTCCACATCCCATTCCCATTCTGACATGTCTATCCACGGCCTCCTCTACTGTAAAGATGAAGCCACACTCAGGTTGGAGGAACAACACCTTATATTCCGTCTGGGTAGCCTCCAACCTGATGGCATGAACATCGACTTCTCTAACTTCCGCTAATGCCCCACCCCCTGCCCCTCGTACCCCATCTGTTACTTATTTTTATACACACATTCTTTCTCTCACTCTCCTTTTTCTTCCTCTGTCCCTCTGAATATACCCCTTGCCCATCCTCTGCGTTCCCCCCCCGCCTTCTCTTTCTTCCCAGACCTCCTGTTCCATGATCCTCTCATATCCCTGTTGCCTATCACCTGTCTAGCTCTTGGCTCCATCCCTCCCCCTCCTGTCTTCTCCTATCATTTTGGATCTCCCCCTCCCCCTCCAACTTTCAAATTCCTTACTCACTCTTCCTTCAGTTAGTCCTGACGAAGGGTCTCGGCCTGAAACCCTTCCTAGAGATGCTGCCTGGCCGGCTGTGTTCACCAGCAACCTTTATGTGTGTTGCCTGATTTATGGACGTTCCTTTGTGTTCTCAGTCTGCCACACAAGAATAAAATGCATGGAAGTTGATAAAATGATCTCTATTCTGAGAACAAGGTCGCAAAAATTACCACTTCTTTCCCAATTCCTGATAACCCTGAATTGCTCAATCTCTCAAAACCTCATTTCCCTCCTCAAATATTTCTCAAGATCTATCCTCAATGGGCCTCCACATTAGAGAATCCTGAAGATTCACTACTCTCTGAAAAGATATTTAGATTATTGTCAGGTTGTGCTGAATGCAGGAATGTTCCCCGAGTCCCTTGCTGATCTCTGGGTGAGGAGATCCATGATGGCATTGAATAACAGAGTAGAACTGGAGGATATGTGTCCTCCTTCTCCATCCCTTTCTAGTGTTCTTCAGTAAGAACTTCTATGGTTTCTCTGACTGTTCATCAAGAAGGTGGGAAGTTCATCAGGCCATTCAGCCCACCTTATCTCCACCTGTAAGACCATAAGACCATAAGATATAGGAGCAGAAATAGGCCATTCGGCCCATCAAGTCTGCTTCACCATTCAATCATGGGTTGATCCAATTCTTCTAGTCATCACCACTCCCCAGCCTTCACCCCATACCCTTTGATGCCCTGGCTAATCAAGAACCTATCTATCTCTGCCTTAAATGTACCCAATGACTTGGCCCCCACAGCCGCTCGTGTCAACAAATTTCACAGATGTACCACCCTCTGACTAAAGTAATTTCTGTGTCTCAGTTCTAAAAGGACGTCCTTCAATCCTGAAGTCATGCCCTCTTGTCTAGAATCCCCTACCATGGGAAATAACTTTGCCATATCTAATCTGTTCAGGCCTTTTAACATTTGGAATGTTTCCATGAGACTCCCCCCTCATTCTCCTGAACTCCAGGGAATACAGCCCAAGAGCTGCCAGACATTCCTCATACAGAAACCCTTTCAATCCTGGAATCATTCTTGTGAATCTTCTCGGAACCCTCTCCAATGTCAGTATATCCTTCCTAAAATAAGGAGCTCAAAACTGCACACAATACTCCAAGTGTGGTCTCATGAGTGCCTTATAGAGCCTCAACATCACATCCCTGCTCTTATATTCTGTACCTCTAGAAATGAATGCCAACATTGCATTCGCCTTTTTCACAACTGACGCAACCTGAAGGTTAACCTTTAGGGTATCTTGCACAAGGACTCCCAAGTCCCTTTGCATCTCTGCATTTTGAATTCTCTCCCCATCTAAATAATAGTCTGCCCATTTATTTCTTCTACCAAAGTGCATGACCATACACTTGCCAACATAGTATTTCATTTGCCACTTCTTTGCCTATTCCCCTAAACTATCTAAGTCTCTCTGCAGGCTCTCTGTTTCCTCAACATGACCTGCTCCTCTACATATCTTTGTATCATCGGCAAATTTAGCCACAAATCCATTAATACCGTAGTCCAAATCATTGACATACATCATAAAAAGCAGTGGTCCCAACACCAACCCTTGTGGAACTCCGCTGGTAACCGGCAGCCAGCCAGAATAGGATTCCTTTATTCCCACTCTCTGTTTTCTGCCGACCAGCCAATGTCAGTACCCATGTCAGTACCTCCAGTTGAACTCTGTCTTTTTGTGTGTTTTCCCCCTAGCCGTCAGTCTGTGGTTTTGTATTGCCATGTGCTCTTGTTTGTTTTCATGCCTGATGTGCTCCTGTCCCCACTCCTGCTCTACTCCGGCCCCTGTATTACTGAGTACTCCACCTCTCACTTGTTTTGCTCCCACCTGTGTTTCATTGTGCTCCACCTATCATCTGCCTCTCTGTTTATTGCTCAGTGTATTTCAGTCCTGTGTTTTCACCTGTTTGTTGTCAGATTGTGCCAGTGAGTTTTCCTGAGCCTTTCCAGCATTTGTATCCGAACTCTGTCCGTCTGAATATTGACTCTGCCCGTTTCCTGATTCTGGTTTTTGGATTTCTCTGGAATTTTTGATCTCTGCCTGAACTTTGACGCTGACTTTGTTGCCTCTCTGGATTTGCTACTCAATAAATATCACCGTGCGCAAAGTACTTGGTCTGCAATTGAGTCCCTGCTTCAGCGTCCTGACAACCCATGCTAGTAACTTTCCTCTAATTCCATGGGCTCACATCTTGCTAAGCAGCCTCATGTGCGGCACCTTCTCAAAGATCCAAATACACCATGCCTACTGCATCTCCTTTCATCTCCTTTGTCTACCCTGCTTGTAATTTCCTCAAAGAATTGCAGTAGGTTTGTCATGCAGAATTTTCCTTTTAGGAAACCATGCTGGCTTTGGCCCGTCTTATCATGAGCCTCCAGGTACTCTGTAATCTCATCCCTAACAATCTATTCCAACAACTTCTCAACCACTGATGTCAGACTAACAGGTCTATAATTTCCTTTCTGCTGCCTCCCAACCTTCTTAAATAGCGGAGTAACTTTTGCAATTTTCCAGTCATCCGGTACAATGCTAGAATCTACCCCCTACCACCTACCCCCTTTACTTCTGTAGCCATCAGGATCCTGAATCAGCATGAATAACTTCACTCACTCCAACGCTGAACTGACTCCACCATCTATGGACTTATTTTCAAGGGCTCTGCTACTTATGTTCTCAGTATTATTCACTTATTTGTTCATACATTAGTTTTCACTTTGTATTTTCACAGTTTGTTTTCTTTTGCACATTGGTTGTTTGTTAGTACTTGTTTGTGTGTAGTTTTTCATTGATTTTATTGTATTTCTTTGTTCTACTGAACGCCTGCAAGAAAATGTATCTCAGGGTAGTGACATTTATGTACTTTGATAATAAATTTGTTTTGAACTTTGAAGTTTGTTTCTAACTCGTAACCTTGCCCATCCTTACCCAATGAAAACATTTTGTATTCAGTTTTAAAGTCTTATTGGCCTTCAGCCCCTGCACGTCTTGTGGCAACAGAAGAACCCAAGGAGACGGCCACTCGGCCCCTCAAAGGTAGCGTCATTCAATATGACCACGGCTGATCTGCCCCAGTCTTTGTCTCCTCTTCTGTGCTAGCCCCTGAAACTCTGAATTTTTCAAACCTTCTAAAACTGCTCACCCTCCTACTGAAATATTTCTAGCCTCTGTATTCCTTTGGGTTGGAGAGTTCCAAAGATTTCCACTCTATGTGAAAGAAATTCCTGCACAGTCACACTTGGAATGACCAGTCCTCATTTTATAACAATGTGCCTTTGTTCAAGACTCTCCCACAATGGAAAACATATCAGTATCTACCTCGTTAAACCTTCTTAGGCTCCTACATGTCTAAATAAGGTCACTGCCCCTCAACCATTGTTTAAACCCCAAAGTATACAGACTGAAAGTATACGGCCTTTCTTGACAGGACAACCCTCTCATCCCAGGTATCAATCTGGTGAATATCCCTTGGACATTGGGGGAAGCTGGTCAGTGTTTTCTATTCCTTTGCTGAGACCATCCTGAACTATTCTTCCTTGATCCTGTCTACTTCTCTTCAATTTAATGAGATAAAACAAATTGGAAGGAGTGGGCCATGGACAAGTCTGCTCTGCCAATCAATATGATCATGGCCAATCTTCTGATCCACTTCAACCTCCTGCCAGATCTTCCCATTATTTGACTTCCTTAGAGTATCAATCTTCTGCTTAAATATATTCCATGACAGAACATCCTCAGTGCTCTGGGGTGGAGAATTCCCAAGATCTATAACAATCATCTTCTCAGTACTAATCACCAAGCTTCAAAACCTGGGTCTCTGCCCCTCCCTCTGCAACTGGATCCTTGACTTCCTCATTAGCAGACCACAGACAGAGCGGATTGGTAACAACAACTCCTCTTGGCTGACATTAACACAGGTATGGCTCAATGATATAGCCTGCTGCTTGACTCTCTATCGTCATGACTGTTTGGCAAGACACAGCTCATATGCCATCTATGAATCTGGCAATGACACAACTGTTGTTGGCAGATTCTCAGATTGTGATGAGGAGATATATTGGCTAACCGAGCGCTGTTGCAACAATAACCCTTGCACCTAATGTCAGAAGGAACAAGGAATTGGTTGCAGACTTCAATAGGGGGAAGTCAGGAGGACACACACCCATCTGCATTGAAAGGTCAGAGGTGGAAAGAGTGAGCAGCTTCAAATTCCTGGATGTCAACGTCCCATAGGATCTGTCATGGGTTCAACACATTGATGTGATCACAAAGAAGGCATGCCACGGGATATACTTCATTAGGAGTTTAAAGGAGATTTGGTATGTCAACAAAGACTGTAAAAATGTACGGTGGAGAGCATTCTGACTGGTTGCATCACTGCCTGGTGTGGAGGCTCCAGTGGGCAGTGTCGAACGAGGCCGCAGAGATTTGTAGATTCAGTCAGCTCCATCAGAGGCACAAGTCTCCCCATTGTCGAGGACATCTTCAAAAGGCAGCATCCACTATTAACCACCCTCTCCAACCTCTTCTCACTTTTACCATCAGGAAAAAGGTCCAGGAGCCTGAGAACCCACATTGAATAGTTTAGGGACAGTTTTAGGAAATGTTTTCTTCCCTTCTGCCATCAGATTTCTGAACAGCCCATGGACACAAGAACTCTACCTCACTTTTCCTCTTTTGCACTATCTATCCACAGAGTAATTTTAATGTTTTGCACTGTGCTGCTATTGTAAAACAAAAAAATCATGACATATGTAAGGGTTAATAAACCTCATTCTCATTCTGAGTCAAAGTTTTTTTTCTCATTTTGGAGAAATCTTAATTGATTTGAATATTGCGTTGGGATATGATTGCACAAAATGCGGGTCAGGCTACCTTTGGAGTATTGTGTGCAGTTCTTGTCACCGCTTAATAGAAAAGATGCAATTGATTGAAAGATGATGCAGAAGGAGGAGAAGATGGCGGCGCGATGGCAGCGCGCGCGGCCTCTCCGGTGAATGATATCTGTAATCTGTCAAGTAGGGGACCGTGCACAATTCTGATTAGATGGAGACGGACATGACAGTACAGAGGAACATCTGGAAAACTTCTGAAATACCCGCTTCACTGCTGCTGCTACTGTGTGGTAACCGGAATCTCCGGAGCAGAAGGCCCCGAATCCTCGGCTTCGCTTGTTTCAGCAGCCAGGGCGAGGTCGAGGGCGCTCAGCAGAGGATGGCGCTCGGGAGGCTGTATCGGAGGGGCTGGTCGGAGGTTCGAAGTTTTCGGACGGACGGACTCAGTGTCGGCTGTGGTCGGCTGCTTCCAAGGCATCGGCAATTTGACGGTGCCTGCAGGTTTATGGCAGAGAGTTTCTCCCTTTTGCCGTCTGCTATCAGGGACTCGGGAGTTGATCGACTCGGGAACTTTGAAATTTTTTTACCGTGTGCATGGTTTGTTCTTCATCAAATTATGGTATTGCTTTGCACTGCTGTAACTATGTGTTATAATTATGTGGTTCTGTCAGTGTTAGTCTTTGGTTTGTCCTGTTTTCTGTGATATCACTCAGGTGAAACATTGTATCATTTCTTAATGCATGTATGCATTTCTAAATGACAATAAAAGAGGACTGAGTGTTCTTATAATCTAAAAAAAAAGATTCACAAAGATGTTGAAGACACAAGAAACTATAGATACAGGAATCTGGAATAACAAAGTCTGCTGGAAGAAGTGGATTCAGTCTCAATACAGGCTTTCATCCTGAAACATTGACAGTCTCCTCCCCCACAGAAACTGCCTGATGTTCTGAGTTTCTCCAGCAGGCTGTGTGTTACTTCACAAGGATGTTGCCTGGCTAGGAGGACATGAGATACTAGCAGTGATTGGATAGGCTGAGTTTGTTTTCCCCATACCAAAGAAGGCTGTGAGGTGATATCATAGGATATAAAATTATGGAAAGCAGAGATAGGGTAGATTGTCAGAGACTATATCTCTTGGTAGGGTTGTCTAAAACTAGAAGGCACGGATTCGAGATGAGAGGATGGTTTAAAGGGCATGTTTTTCACTCTAAGAGTAGTTCGTATCTGGAAGTTGCTAAAGGAGGTGACTGAGGCACAGTCAGTAACATAGAAACATAGAAGCATAGAAAATAGGTGCAGGAGTAGGCCATTCGGCCCTTCGAGCCTGCACCGCCATTTATTATGATCATGGCTGATCATCCAACTCAGAACCCCGCCCCAGCCTTCCCTCCATACCCCCTGACCCCTGTAGCCACAAGGGCCATATCTAACTCCCTCTTAAACATAGCCAATGAACTGGCCTCAACAGTTTGCTGTGGCAGAGAATTCCACAGATTCACCACTCTCTGTGTGAAGAAGTTTTTCCTAATCTCGGTCCTAAAAGGCTTCCCCTCTATCCTCAAACTGTGACCCCTCATTCTGGACTTCCCCAACATCGGGAACAATCTTCCTGCATCTAGCCTGTCCAATCCCTTTAGGATCTTATACGTTTCAATCAGATCCCCCCTCAATCTTCTAAATTCCAACGAGTACAAGCCCAGTTCATCCAGTCTTTCTTCATATGAAAGTCCTGCCATCCCAGGAATCAATCTGGTGAACCTTCTTTGTACTCCCTCTATGGCAAAGATGTCTTTCCTCAGATTAGGGGACCAAAACTGCACACAATACTCCAGGTGTGGTCTCACCAAGGCCTTGTACAACTGCAGTAGTACCTCCCTGCTCCTGTACTCGAATCCTCTCGCTATAAATGCCAGCATACCATTCGCCTTTTTCACCGCCTGCTGTACCTGCATGCCCACTTTCAATGACTGGTGTATAATGACACCCAGGTCTCGTTGCACCTCCCCTTTTCCTAATCAGCCACCATTCAGATAATAATCTGTTTTCCTATTTTTGCCACCAAAGTGGATAACTTCACATTTATCCACATTAAATTGCATCTGCCATGAGTTTGCCCACTCACCCAACCTATCCAAGTCACCCTGCATCCTCTTAGCATCCTCCTCACTGCTAACACTGCCGCCCAGCTTCGTGTCATCCACAAACTTGGAGATAACACTTAAGAGGCAGCTTGGCAGGTACGTAATTGAGCACGACATGGAGGATATGGACCCAATGCACGCAAGTTGGATTGGTATAGATAGGCATGATGGTCAGACTGGTTGCTGTGGACCGAATTGTCTCTTTCTATACTGTACAACTTTAATTTCATCTCAACGGACAAGTTCTTTACCCCCAGTGAATGAATGCTGCACTAATTATGTATATAGAAACTCAAACAACGCCTAAGAGTGTTCTCGCCAAAATCTTGTAGTTGTAACAAGATTTCTGTACCTTTGTATTCCAGACCCTTGAAATAAAGGCCAACACACCATTTGCCTGCTGTCTGCTTTCCACACCACTCACACCAGCACCAAGATCTCTCCTACCATTAACACAAATTAATTTCTTACCTTTAAAAGACAATCTGCTCTTCTAGTTTCTAGTATGTGGATAATTTCCCAATCCTCCCACCCCCCTCCATCTGATACTTCCCTTGCCACTGGCTTGTATTCTTTATAGACTTGCTGTCCTCATTTTCTCTCTTCACTCTATTTATCAAACATGATTTTCTTTGCATAAAACCATGATGAATTTGCCTAATTAAGGTTTGATTTTGTTAGCGTAGTGGCTAGCATAAAACTTTACCGTGCCAGCATTTGGGGTTCAGTTCCTGCTCCTGTCTGCCGGGAGTTTGTATGTTCTCCCCAGGACCTAGTGGGGAGATCGTACAGGTGGATTTCCTCTGATTGCTCTAGTTAGGGGTAGTAAGTTGTGGGCATATTATGACTGGAGATAGGTGCATGCAACACTTGCAGTCTGCCCCCAGCGCATATTTGGACTGTGTTGGTCCAATGCATTTCATGTAACAGATAAAACTAATATTTTGATCTTGTCACATCCTTGATACTGAGTTTGTGCATCTTCTGTACATTTGTATTTTGAAATGAAAACCTGAATGGTTTTGTATGGAAACCTGACATACGTACTTTTGACGTATGGAGATTGGTTCATAATGCTGGAAGGGGTTCAGACAACTAAAACACGGCTGCTCCAGCTTTTGGTAACATTTACTGAGTGAGAAAGATTGGTCAGGGCTGTAAGGAGATACTTCCTTTTAAATATTGTCACAGGATCTTTTACGATTGGCTTTGCAAAGTGTTTCCAGCCAACTGGTGCAGCCAGTACAGCCGCTGCCCCATGGGCACCTGGGTTCAATATTGCCCTCTGGTGAAACCTAGAGTTTGCAAGTTTCTCCCTTTGACGATGCAGATTTCATCCAGCCGTTCTGGTTTCCCTCACACTTCACAGAAGTACGTGGATTAGAAAGTTAACTTTTTAAAAAATTAACTGTTAATAAAGTAAATTCCCTTAGTGTGTAGGTAAGTGCTAGAATCTGAGGCAAGAGAGTTGGGAATGTGGGGAAAATAAAGATGCAGGATTTGTGTTCAATGGCTGGTGTGGATACAGAGCCGTTTCCGTGCTCAATGACTCTATAACTTCCTGATAGCACGTTCCCCGCTAAATTCACCAGCTTACCAGCAAACTCTGCAGATCAAATCCGAATCTGAATCAGGTTTAATATCACCCCGGCATAGGTCATGAAATTTGTTGTTATGTGGCAGCAGTACAATGCAACACATAATAAGAAAAACTGTAAATTACAGTAAGTGTATACATATATTAAGAGTGAAATAAATAGTGCAAAAAGAGAGAAAAAAGTATGAGGTAGTGTTCATGGGGTCAATGCCCACTCAGAAATCTGATGGCAGAGGGAAAGAAGCTGTTCCTAAATTGTTGAACAATTTGAACAATTTGAATTAGGCTCTTGTACCTCCTCCCTGATGGTAGCAATGAGAAGAGGGCATGTTCTGGGTGCTGGTGCTCCTTAACGATGGATGCTGTCTTTTTGAAACAGCACTCCTTGAAGACGTACAGGATACTGGGCAGGTTAGTGTCTATGATAGAGCTGAATGACTTCACAACAGATTCAAAATATTGGTTTCAATTTGGTTGTTGTCGTATTGTACAAAAGTAAATATTTTGTGAACTGAACAACAGGAACAAAATTCATGATTTGCCATCACAATGCGAGAAATATGGGATATATTTACTAAGATGTTACTAGTAACAAGTGATGCCAGCTGTGGAGGGTTGGACATTGGAAAAAGATTCTGATGGTATAGTCTATCTATACCTCTCATAATTTTAACAAACTTCTCTCAGGTCAGTCTGCCTCTGTCGGCAGAAGCTGCAGTTTGAATGCTCTCTGACGCTGTGTGCTTGTCTTTAAGTTGCCAGACCTATGAGTTATCAGACTATTTTGAGAAGGAACAGGATAGAATATTATTATACGGTACTGTACAAAAACCTTAGGTATATATAAATTTTGCACAGTACTATATCTGTCAATGTGGAGTGGAGAGCAAGTTTGTAAATTTAGCAGAAGCAAAGGATGCTGGGAATGGTGAGTGGGGCACCCCATGGGGGGGTGTGGGACAGGTGGCAGAGAAGGATGACTGGTGGGGGTGGTGTGGGACAAGTGCAGACACACCCAACCCTGAGACACCAGGCAAGGTCATTTCATTCTAAATAATTTGTTTATTGATCATTACAGAATGTCTCTCTGGTTCATCCCGCTCCCTCCCCTCTCCCTGCCCCCTCCCATTTTCAGTCCACATTGGAGACCCATATCAGAATTAGGTTTCTCATCATCAATATACGTATGCCATGAAATTTGTTTTTTTTTGTATGGTAGCAGTACAGTTCAATACATAAAATTACTACAGTACTGTGCAAAAGTCTTAGGCACAGAAGTCTTAAGTCACAGTAGCTACTGTGTATATACTGTACATATGGAAAATTCAGAAAAAACTTTGATGTATTCCTGTATTACAGGGGTAAAAAGTGCATGATAAGACCAGGGATAAAGTGATAAATGCAGTATTACGTACACAATTTCTAGACAAAGTATCTGGAGCAATTGTGTCCAATGCTCAGGGGTAAGTCAAATAACTGTGGTTAATGTTTGGTTATCAGGGTAAAACTAAGTTTAAAGTCTCTTGTAAATAAGTAGAGTTAGAATAAAAACGGTGCGTCTGCAAAGCCTTGGAGGAGGGCAAACTGCTTGCCTGTGTCGCCTGAGTCTGTGAGACTCTGCAATCCACTGGAGAAGTTGGAGGCTCAATGTCTGCATGTCTGAGTCCACTGGAGGCTGGAAGCCTAGAGAAGGCCGGTCCTGGGGTTAGAGGACTCTTTGTGCTTGTCCATGGGTGGTAGGAAGATAAAGGGTTTGTTTTGCTGTTGTTGCTTGTCTGTTCTGTGAAATTCTGGGCATGCTCTACTGGTGCATGGTTGTATGGCAAATACTTGCGGCCTGCTCCCAGCACATCCTTAGGTTGTGTTATTTGTTAACTCAAATGGCAGATTTCACTGTCTTTTTCAATAAATGAATCTGAATCTGAATTCAAGGAACACTAATGCCTTTGAATGGAAAATCTTACCAAAAAGCAGTGAATACAGCCCAGTCCATCACGGGTAAAACCATCCCCATCATTCAACATATCTACATGGAGCACTGTTGCAGGAAAGCAGCATCCATCATCAGGGATCCCACCCCCCAGTCCAACCTCTCTTTTCGCTGCTGCTATCAAGAAGAAGGTACGGGGGCCTCAGGTCTCACACCACCAGGTTCAGGAATAGTTGATACCCCTTAACTATCTGGCTCTTGAACCAAAGGGATAATTTCACTTGCCTAAGATGTTCCCACAACCTATGGACTCACTTTCAAGGACTCTTCACCTCATGTTCTTGATATTTATTATTTATTTATTATTCTTGATTCTTTCTTTTCGTGTTTGCACAGTTTGTTGTCTTTTGCACAGTGACTGAACGCCATAGTTGGTACAGTTATGGTTATTATTCTATGGTCTTACTGAGTATGTCCGCTAGATCTCGGGGTGGTATATGGTGATGTACATGTACTTTGATAATAAATATAGTTTGAAACTTAAACTTTGAATGTCAACACCTGTTGGGTACCTGCTGGTATCAGAGCTGTTGCTGCTGGAGAGAGGTGAACGATCTGGATTTCGAATGGGTTATGCAAATATTATTACAGCAGAGAAGATCCTCAGAGGAGAGTATAAACTGAAAACTCAGCCAACTCTCGGCAGCTCAGGAAGATCTACATAAATGATCAGACATATGTGCTGTCAGTGGATGGGTTAAAATGTCTTTCTTTACTTTGAGGCAAGAAGTTTTAAGAATAAGGGTGATGAACTTCGCAGCTGAATAAGTAAGTGGAATTACAGTGTGTTCAATACTGAGATTTGGCTGCTTTACGGGCATGGGTGGCTGCTGGACATTCTAGGGTTTTGCTGTTTCAAAAGGGGAAGGAAATAGGTAAAAGGGGTGGAGGAGTGGAATTACTAATCAGGGATATTATCACAGCTACAGGAAGGGAATACGGTGTGAAGAAATGCCTAGAGTCAGAGTTTGCGGAAGTCAGAAGTGGGAAGGAGGAAATCACTCTATTACGAATACTCTATAGACACCCCCCCCCCCCCCACCGACACACACACACACACACACACACACACACAATAGCAACAGAGGCACTGAGGAACAGATCGGGAGGTAGAACTTGGAAAGGTGCAGAAATAACAGGGTTGTTGTCATGGGTGACTTCAATTTCCTTAATACTGATTTGCACCTCCTTAATGCAAAAGGTTTTGATGGGGGCAGAATTTGTTAGATGTGTCCGGGAAGGATTCCTGACAAGATGTGAAACCAGCTGAATAGAGTAGAGGTCCTACTGGATCTGATTTAGGCATTGAACCAGGTCGGGTTCAGATCTCTGGGTGGGCGAGAATTTCGGAGATGGTGATCAAAAGTCCCTGGCTTTAAGCGTAGCTGTGGACAAGAATAGAAGTAGATGGCATGGGAAAGTGTTTAATTTGGGAGAGGGCTAATTACAAGGATATTAGGAAGGAACGTGGGAATGTAATTCAGGAGTAGGATGTTCTCAGGGAAATGCACAGTGAAAATGTGGAGGTTGTTTAGGGAGCACTTGCAATTGGTTATGAGTGCTTGTCATACTGAGGCAAAGAAAAGGTGGTAGGTTGAAGGAACCGTGGTTGACAGGAGAGGTGGAATTATTAGTCAAGAAGAAGAAGCAAGCATTCTTAAGGTTTAGGATGCAAAGATCAGACGGCTCTTGTGAATTATAAGGTTGCCAGCAAAGAGCTTAGGAAGGTATTTAGAAAGCTAGAAGGAGGCATGAGAAGGCTTGGCAAGTAGGAATAAGGAAAACCCCAAAAGCATTCTACACATACGTGATCAAAGAGGAGATGTGTACCTGGCATTGGAGGAGATAGGGGGTGGTCCTTAAGGTACGCATACATCAGTATTCACTTGAGAGAGGGACCTTGATGAATGTGGGGTCAGCATAGAACAGATTAATATGCTGCAGCATGTTGAGGTTAAGGAAGAGACAGAGCTGTCCTTTTGAAGATAAGTCGTTGGGGCCAGACAGGATATACTCCAAGTTACTACAGGAAGCAAGGAAGAGAATACTGGGGCATTGAAGATGATCTTTATGTCCTTCCTGGTCACAGGTGTGCTACCAGATGGTTAGAGATGGTAAGCGTTATAGGTTTGTTCAAGGAGGGTAATAGGGATCATCCTGGGAATTCTAGATCAGTGAGTCTTCCGTCACGGGAGGGTAAACTAATGGAGAGAATTCTTAGGGACAGGATTTATGAGCATTTGGAGAAGCAGAGTCCGATTAGGGATAGTTAGCATGTTTGTGAGGGGAAGTTCATACCTCATGAGCCTGATTGACTTTTTTAAGAAAGTGACAAAACAAATTGTTGAAGGTAGAGTGGTAGATGTGGAGCATATAGGTTTTAGTAAGGTGTTTAACAAGGTACCCAGGGAAGGCTCAACTGGAAAACCATGAGGCATGGAAACATATCAGCATGGATTCAGAACTGGCTAGCCCACAGAAGGCAGAGAGTGGTAGTAGATCAAGCATATTCTACCTGGATGTTGGTGACGAGTGATTTTCTGCAGGGATATGTTCTGTGACCCAGGCTCTTTGTAATTTTTATAAATGACTTGGATGAGGAAGTGGAAGGGTGGGTTAGTAAGCTTGCAGATGGCCTGAAGGTCAGTGGTATTGTGGTAGCGTAGAAGGTTGTTATACGTTACAATAGGACATGTAGAGAATGCGGATCTGGGCTGAGAAGTGGCAGATACGGTTAAATCTGGAAAAGTATGAAGAGATACACTTTGGAGGGTGTAGAGGAACAGAGAGATCTTGAGGTCCAAGTCCATAGATCCATCAAAGTTGCCGCACAAGCTGATGGGTTAAAAAGGTGTATAGTGCGTTGGTCTTTATTAGTTGGAGGGCTCAAGAGCCATGAGATAATGTTGCAGTTTTTCAGTATAAAACTCTGGTTAGACCTGACAAAGGGTCTCGACCCGAAACGTCAGCTGTACTTCTTTCTCTTAATGCTGCCTGGCCTGCTGCGTTCACCAGCAACGTTGATGTGTGTTGCTTGAATTTCCAGCATCTGCAGATTTTCTCTAATTTACATTCGACCACACTTGTAGAGTATTGTTTTCACTTTTGACCACCTCATTATAAGATTTGAAGCTTTAGAGAAAATGCAACGGATATTTACCAAGATGCTGTCTGGATTAGAGAACATGCCTTGTGAGGAAAGGTTGAGTGAACTTGGACTTTTCTCTTTGGAACTATAAAGGATGAGCGGTGACTTAATGAGATTATAAGAATAGACACCGTCCTCCAGGTTCAGAGGTTCAGCTCAGGGCTAACAATCCTGACCGGTAAAATAAATTATTACAGGAACAGCAATGAAGAATCCTTTTACATCTGAGTATGATGGTATTTCTGACAGTAGTGAAATCTGGGAAACCCCAGGCGTGATGAAGGAAGTCTTGAACACTACCTGAGGTGGAGGACCTTCTTTGCCACCCCAAATGCCAGTGGCATAACAGGCAGTAAGTAATAGATAAAGAAGACAGCCGGCTCCTTCTTCCCAAGGCAGCAGGGGCTAGTGCAAGGGGAGATGTCCGAGGAGGCATTTTTACATAGAGAATAGCAAGTGCCTGGAATAGGCTGCCAGGGGCGGGGGCAGAGGCAGAGGTAGAGATGCATGAGGGACATTTAAGAGAATCTTACTTAGGTGCATGGATGATAGAAAAATGGGCTGCATAGGAGGGAAGGGTTAGATACATCCTCAGGAGTTGTGGAGATTCGCCATGTCATCAAAAATTTGGGCAAACCTCGACAGATGTGTGGTGGAACGTGTGATGACTGGCTGCGTTACGGCCTGGTATAGGAACACCGATGCCTTTGAGCGGAAAATCCTACAAAAGGTAATGGATTTGACCCAGCACGTCACGGGAAATACCCCCAACAGTTGAGTGCATCTACATGAAACATGGCCGTAGAAAAGCAGCATCAATCATCAAAGATCCTCACCACCCAGGCCATGCTCTTTTCTCACTGCTGCCATCAGGTGACAGGTACAGGTGTCTCAGGACTCACATCACCAGGTTCAGGAAGAGTCACTACCCTCAATCATCAGGGATCTGAACAGAATGTGGATAACTACATATGTTTAAGGACTCCTTTATCTTGTTATTTCATGCTCATTATTTATTGCTATTTATTTATATCTGCATTTGCATAGTTTGCTGTCCATTGGTCCTGTTTACAGCTACTGTTCTATAAATTTGCTAACTATGCCCACAGGAAAAGAAAGTCAGGTTTGTATGTGGTGACGTGTATGTACTCTGATAATAAATTTTACTTTGAACTTTGAGTATCGTGCTGTACTAAGAGAATCAAAGTTAATATTTCTGGCCAAGGGCCCTTCATCAGAGCTGGGAAAGAGCAAAGGCAAGTTAATTAATGTTGAAGAGAGGGTGGAGAAGAAATGGGAAGAACAAAGAGCTGCTGGAGTCAGACCAATACAGTCATCGATGCTCTGAAGAGTACACAGTACTTTGATGATTAATATCTATGAAATAAGACTCAGAAAAGAGATCAATGTTTACACGGTGTATCATTGTTTAGGGAAAGTCTATCTCTGTACAATCTGTTGGCAGCAATTCTACCTGTCTTGTAGTCACATTTTTTGGTCTCTGGCCACTGACCAAATCCAGACTATTATCCTGGCAGCTGGAGAGAATCTGTTGTCTATTTTTAGGTGACAATCTGAATTTGTTCATTTGCTTTAATCATCTTCAGTAAAAATACTAAAATGCAAATATGTTGAATAACATAAACAACTTTCTTTTTTCTCCAGCATGGCTCTCCTTGAACATGGAACATAGAACAATACAGTGCAGTAACAGGCGTTCAATCGGTGGTGTCTGTGCTGAACATAATGCCAAATTAAACTAAATCTTTTCTGCCTATCTCCCTCCCTTCCCACTGCATATCCATCTAACATCTCTGAAATTCCCCTCAAGCATCTAACCCCTCTTTAATATCTACTTCCATGACCATTCCTGTCAGCCTGGTCTTGGCACTTACCCACTCTCTGTATAAAAAAACCTTTTGCTCCACACATCTCCTTTAAACTTTCCCCCTCTCATCTTAAATGCATGTTCTCTAGTATTTGATATTTTCAGCTTGGGTTAAAGACTCTGACTGTCTGCCCTATCGTTGCCCCTCATAATTTTTCAGCTTCCATCATGTCTCTCCTGAGCCTCTGCTGCACCAGAGAAAGCAACTCAAATTTGTCCAACTTCTCCTTATAGCTCATAGTAATCCAGGCAGCATCCTGGTAAACCCCTTCTGCACTCTTTGCAAAGCCTATAATGGCTGTCTTGGTGGTGTGGGGCAGCCTTTCTGTAACAGGGCGATCAGGATTGTATCCAGTGCTCCAACTGCAACCTAAACAAAGTTTTATATGGTCACTGGTCAGCATTGACTTAGGGGGATAAAGGGCCTGGTTCTGTGCTGCCTGTTCACATAGTTTATTGTCTGAAGCATATTAATTTGCAGTTTCGAGTTTATTTTTAAACTGGCAGTGTCAGTGGTCTGGAAGAAGTAACAGGACTAGACCAAACACAAGAGATTCCACAGATGCTGAAATCTAGAGTAACACACACAAAATACTGAAGGAACTTAGCAGGTCGGGTAGCGTCTGTGGAGAGGAATGAAGAGTCAATGTATAGGGTTGAGATCCTTCATCATTTCCCTCTCAGCTCCCAGTCGCCTGCCTTCTCCCTGTATCCTTTCATACCCTGACCAATCAAGAATCTATCAAACTCTGCCTATGACTTGGCCCTAAATGTTGACTTTATTCTTCTTCATAGATGCCTCCTGACTGAGGACCAGACAAAAAAAAATCATAAATTAAGTCAAGGTTTTTGAACACGCTGTGAAGATGCAGTCTTGACATCAGTTGCTCAGAGAAGGCATTTAAGTGTTAAAGCATCCAAGACTCCTCATTATCCATCCACTGAAATGTGAGCAGTGTGGGAGTGGAATGCTCAGTGAGAGTACCAATAGGAGTAAAGGTCAAGAGAAGATTACAGGAAGGGAGTGGGACAACCCTTAAATTCATGTTCTGCCCCTAAAATGTTCTGTTATGCGGAGTAATTGGGAAACCATAAAGCTTTGGAGCAGTAAAACAGGATTGATGCAGAGCCTTTACCCAAAACTTCAACAGTTGCTTTAGTCCAACAGGACTAAATTCGCTGCTTGACTCATGAATTCTTCCAGTGCCTCCTTTTAGCTCCCAATTCCAACACCTGCAGCCTCTAGTGTCTCCAAAATCAAAGTCAACGTCACTGCTGAGCTTATTGTCATATTGCCCAAGTAAAATGAAAAACTTACTTGAAGCTGCTGCATAGGCACATAGTATTACAACACACAATATTGACAAGAAAAAAACATAGGTTAACTATAAATTACCTCAAAAATCAAGAATGAGCACAATTAGAACAAAAACAACATAACCCATTGAGGTGCAAAGTGGTCACGGTGTTGCTGTACTGAGGTAGTGATTAGGGTTCTGCAGCCTGGTTCAGGGACCAAATAGTTGAAGGGCAACAGCTGTTCTTGAACCTGGTGGTGTGGGACTTCGGGCTTCTGTACCTTTTGCCTGATGGTAGCAGTGAGAAGATGGCATCTCAACCAAGGAACTATTGCAACCATCTACACAGTGTAATCAAAATGACTTGATGTGACATCAGACCACAAGGCCATAAGATACCAGAGCAGAATTAGGCCATTTGGCCCATTGAGTCTGCTCTGCCATTTCATCATGGCTGATCCATTTTCCCTCTCAGCTCTCAATCTCCTGCCTTCTCCCTGTATCCTTTCATACTCTGACCAATCAAGAATCTATCAAGCTCTGCCTTAAATATAGAACATAGAACATAGAACATAGAATAGTACAGCACAGTACAGGCCCTTCAGCCCACAATGTTGTGCCGACCCTCAAACCCTGCCTCCCATATAACCCCCACCTTAAATTCCTCCATATACCTGTCTAGTAGTCTCTTAAACTTCACTAGTGTATCTGTCTCCACCACTGACTCAGGCAGTGCATTCCACGCACCAACCACCCTCTGAGTAAAAAACCTTCCTCTAATATCCCCCTTGGATTTCCCACCCCTTACCTTAAAGCCATGTCCTCTTGTATTGAGCAGTGGTGCCCTGGGGAAGAGGCGCTGGCTATCCACTCTATCTATTCCTCTTATTATCTTGTACACCTCTATCATGTCTCCTCTCATCATCCTTCTCTCCAAAGAGTAAAGCCCTAGCTCCCTTAATCTCTGATCATAATGCATACTTTCTAAACCAGGCAGCATCCTGGTAAATCTCCTCTGTACCCTTTCCAATGCTTCCACATCCTTCCTATAGTGAGGTGACCAGAACTAGACACAGTACTCCAAGTGTGGCCTAACCAGAGTTTTATAGAGCTGCATCATTACATCGCGACTCTTAAACTCTTTCCCTCGACTTATGAAAGCTAACACCCCATAAGCTTTCTTAACTACCCTATCTACCTGTGAGACAACTTTCAGGGATCTGTGGACATGTACCCCCAGATCCCTCTGCTCCTCCACACTACCAAGTATCCTGCCATTTACTTTGTACTCTGCCTTGGAGTTTGTCCTTCCAAAGTGTACCACCTCACACTTCTCCGGGTTGAACTCCATCTGCCACTTCTCAGCCCACTTCTGCATCCTATCGATGTCTCTCTGCAATCTTTGACAATCCTCTACACTATCTACAACACCACCAACCTTTGTGTCGTCTGCAAACTTGCCAACCCACCCTTCTACCCCCACATCCAGGTTGTTAATAAAAATCATGAAAAGTAGAGGTCCCAGAACAGATCCTTGTGGGACACCACTAGTCACAATCCTCCAATCTGAATGTACTCCCTCCACCACCACCCTCTGCCTTCTGCAGGCAAGCGGATTCTGAATCCACCTGGCCAAACTTCCCTGGATCCCATGCCTTCTAACTTTCTGAAAAAGCCTACCGTGTGGAACCTTGTCAAATGCCTTACTAAAATCCATATAGATCACATCCTCTGCACTACCCTCATCTATATGCCTGGTCACCTCCTCAAAGAACTCTATCAGGCTTGTTAGACACGATCTGCCCTTCACAAAGCCATGCTGACTGTCCCTGATCAGACCATGATTCTCTAAATGTCTATAGATCCTATCTCTAAGAATCTTTTCCAACAGCTTTCCCACCACAGACGTAAGGCTCACTGGTCTATAATTACCCGGACTATCCCTACTACCTTTTTTGAACAAGGGGACAACATTCGCCTCCCTCCAATCCTCCGGTACCATTCCTGTGGACAACGAGGACATAAAGATCCTAGCCAGAGGCTCAGCAATCTCTTATCTCGCCTCGTGGAGCAGCCTGGGGAATATTCCGTCAGATCCCGGGGACTTATCTGTCTTAATGTATTTTAACAACTCCAACACCTCCTCTCCCTTAATATCAACATGCTCCAAAACATCAACCTCACTCATATTGTCCTCACCATCATCAAGTTCCCTCTCATTGGTGAATACCGAAGAAAAGTATTCATTGAGGACCTCGCTCACTTCTACAGCCCCCAGGCACATCTTTCCACCTTTATCTCTAATCGGTCCTACCTTCACTCCTGTCATCCTTTTTTCTTCACATAATTGAAGAATGCCTTGGGGTTTTCCTTTATCCTACTCGCCAAGGCCTTCTCATGCCCCCTTCTTGCTCTTCTCAGCCCCTTCTTAAGCTCCTTTCTTGCTTCCCTATATTCCTCAATAGACCCATCTGATCCTTGCTTCCTAAAGCTCATGTATGCTGCCTTCTTCCACCTGACTAGATTTTCCACCTCACTTGTCACCCATGGTTCCTTCACCCTACTATTCTTTATCTTCCTCACCGGGACAAATATATCCCTTGCATCCCGCAAGAGATCTCTAAACATCGACCACATGTCCATAGTACATTTCCCTGCAAAAACATCATCCCAATTCACACCTGCAAGTTCTAGCCTCTAGTCATGTACCCTATGACTTTGCCTCCACAGCTGCCTGTGGCAATGAATTCCACAGATTCACCATTCTCTGGCTAAAGAAATTCCATGTTATCTCCATTCTTAAAGGGCACCCCTCTATTTTGAGGCTGTGTCCTCTGGTCTTATATTCCCCCACCATAGGAAACATCCTCTCCACATCCACTCTATCGAGGCCTTTCAACATTCGATAGGTTTCAATGAGATTGTCCCTCAATCAATTGAACTCCAGTGAGCAGAGCCCCAGAGCTATCAAACACTCCCCATGTGACAAGCCTTTCAATCCTGGATTCATTTTTGTAAACCTCCTTTAAACCCTCTCCAATGTCAGCACATCCTTTCTTAGGTAACGGGCCCAAAACTGCTCACCATACTCCAAGTGAGACCTCACCAGTGCTTTATAAAGCTTCAACATTGCATCCTTGGTTTTAGATTCTAGCCCTCTCAAAATGAATGCCAACATTGCATTTAACCATATAACCATATAACAATTACAGCACAGAAACAGGCCATCTCGGCCCTTCTAGTCCGTGCCGAACTCTTACCCTATCCTATTCCCACCGACCTGCACTCAGCCCATAACCCTCCATTCCTTTCCTGTCCATATATCTATCTAATTTAACTTTAAACGACAACATAGAACCTGCCTCAACCACTTCTGCTGGAAGCTCATTCCATACAACTACCACTCTCTGAGTAAAGAAGTTCCCCCTCATGTTACCCCTAAACTTTTGTCCTCCAATTCTCAACCCATGTCCTCTTGTTTGAATCTTCCCCACTCTCAGTGGAAAAAGTCTAACCACGTCAACTCTATGAATCCCCCTCATAATTTTAAACACCTCAATCAAGTCTCCCCTCAACCTCCTACGCTCCAAAGAATAAAGACCTAACTTGTTCGACCTTTCTCTGTAACTTAGGAGATGAAACCCAGGCAACAGTTTAGTAAACCTACTCTGTACTCTCTCAATTTTATTGGTATCCTTCCTATAATTCGGTGACCAGAACTGTACACAGTACTCCAGGTTTGGCCTTACCAATGCCTTATACAAATTCAGCATTACATCCCAACTCCTATACTCAATGCTGTGATTAATAAAGGTCAGCAAACCAAAAGCTTTCTTCATCACCCTGTCCACATGAGATTCCATCTTCAGGGAACTATGCACCATTATTCCTAGATCCCTCTGTTCTAAAGCATTCTCTAATGCCCTGCCATTTACCATGTATGTCCTATTTTGATTAGTTCTACCAAAATGTAGCACCTCACATTTTTCAGCATTAAACTCCATCTGCCATCTTTCAGCCCACTCTTCAAACTGATCTAAATCTCTCTGCAAGTTTTGAAAACCTACCTCATCATCCACAACACCACCTATCTTAGTATCATCTGCATACTTACTAATCCAATTTACCACCCCATCATCCAGATCATTAATATATATTACATTGGACCCAGTACAGATCCCTGAGGCACACCTTCCTCTACACCGACTCAACCGGCAATTTAACCTTTAGGGAATCTGCGCGAGGACTCGCAGGTCCCTTTGCACCTCAGATTTTAGAATTTTTGAATTGGCTAAGTACAGCACCAACACTATATACAAGTTTGCTGATGAAACCACTGTTATGGGCTATCAAAAGGAGTGATGAATCAGCATACAGGAGGGAGACTGAAAACTTGGTTAAGTGATGTAATTACAACAACCTCTCACTCAATGTCAATAAGACCAAGGAACTGATAGTAGACTTCAGGAGAGGGAAACCAGGGGTCCATAAGCCAGTAATCATTGGAGAGTCAGAAGTGGAGAGGATCAGTAGCTATAAATTCCTGGGTGTCACTATCTCAGAGGACCTGTCCTGGATCCATCTTATAAACATTATTGCGAAGAAAGCATGACAGTGCTTGGCATTTATTGCTATTGATTTTTATTTGCATTTGCAAAGTTTGCTTAGTTTACAGTTCCTGATGTTTACAGTTTACAGTTACTGTTCTATATATTTGCTAACTATGCCTGGAGAAAAAGAAGCTCAGGGCTGTATGTGGTGACATGTATGTACTCTGATAATAAATTTTACTTTGAACTTTGAACGTTTAGAAAATAGTCTACCCTTTTACTTCTCCTGCCAAAGTGCATGACCATACACCTCTTGACACAGTATTTCCCTTCTTTGCCCATTCTCTTAATTTGTCTAAGTTTTTCTGCAGCCTGTCTGCCTCCTCAAAACTACCTGCCCCTCCACCTATCTTGCTATCGTCCGCAAAGCTAGCCATAAAGCCAACAATTCTATTTGTCATCCAAGTCAGTGACATTCTGTAAAAAGAAGCGGTCCCAACACAGACCCCTCTGGAACAGCTCTAGTCACCGTTAGGCCACGGGCCTTTACTTACCTGGAGTGTCAGCTTCATCAAAGCCTCTCCTGCCAATGTACAAAGCCATTCCAGAGCAGGAAGATTTAATAGTTTCTGTGAAGTTGTGCTCTGTGGCTCTGCTTAAGCACGAGCTGGCTGCATCCCTGTTCAAACAGGTACAAAAGCAAAAAGGCAGGAACGCTTTCTCACAGTACTTACTTGGTTTGAGATAATGTGACCGTCCTCTTGTCGTCACCTCTGAAAACAACCTGCCTCTGTCCTTCTCAAAGGGTAACTCCACATTCACTTCCGGCACATGAGTAATTATTTCTTCAGGTATAGATAACCAGGATTATTTACCTGCCAGTCTTATCCTGAGTCTTATGCCAAGTTTGGTGATTACATAATCAAATGACTGAACAAGATTTGTGTCTTTATGATTCATGACTGGTGTTGCTAAATCATGTTAGGAGCTGAAGAGGGAAGAGATTTGAAATTATGTTTCCCCTTCCACAGTCTTGGATTGTCCCCAAAAAAACTTTGCAAAGATCACTTAGTTCTGAAGTGAAGTTACTGTTGCAGTATAGAAAACACAGTGGCTAATTTGTTTAAAACAAACTCCCACAAATATCAGCATGACCACGGCCAGATCATCTGTTTTAAATCATCAATGAATGGAACTTACAGAGTTTCATAAAATCATGAAGGGCATAAATGAGGTGGTCACAGTCTTTTCTCCAGGGTAGGGTGTTGTGTATTTAATATTTAAGTAATATTGTAAATATGTTGTTTGATTAAGCATTCTTTATCTGAATATTTCATTATGGGTTATATGTAAAAAACGTGAATTGCATATGTCATGATGCTACCACATGACATGTGCAAGCCTTGCTTAAAGTGGATATGAAGTACACGATTTATCTCCTGGCTCTCTTGTTTCTCTTCTAATTAGTTTAATGTTTTTTGACATTACAAAATTTAACAGTGGCAATGAATTGATTTTGAAACAAACCCGTGACGCCTACCGACCTGTTGTAGCAAAGTATTCGATTAAAGAAAGTGCAGTGAGGAACAATCGAGTTTAAAAAAAAAGCAGTGCAGCATGTGTTTTTCAGAAGGGAGGACACGGTCAAGTTAAAAAAAGACAGAAAACAGATAAATTCATGGGTTCATAAACAGTGGGTACCAGATGATAATAATTGTTTAAAAAAGGCAGAAATGGCTGGCAACATCAGAAGGACTGAATGTTTCATTGCTCAATAAGTAACTGGCTCATGTATATTGAGCTAATTGAACAGTATTTTGAGGCAAATGAAATGGCCAATGAGAAACGAATATCAATTTTGCTGAGTACATTTGGGTTTAAAGACATATGGTTTGCTTCAAAGATTGATTTCTCCAACCAAGCCAGCAGAAACATTTAGAAACAAAGCTATTGTTGAATGCCGAACACTTTAGGTTTCATAAGTGGAATCAAAAGGCTGAATTGAAGTGATTGTCTGAGAATTGTCAGTTCGGTAATGGGCTTTCTGATGCACTGAGAGAATGTTTAGTTTTGGAATCCTACAAGAAAGCATTAAAAAATTGCTTCTAACTGATGTGCAAATTACAATTAAAAAAAGCCGTGGAAATAGCTGTGTCAATGGAAACAGCAGACAGATGCAATGGAGTTGCAGTCAGCAATGAAAGTGTTCATGAACAAAATTGTAAACCAGCCTGGCCAAAGACATTTGTTACCGTTGTGACACCAGACCAATGCAGGTTTAAAGCCGAAACTGCAGAAAATACAACAAAATAGGACTCACACAAAGAGCATGTCAGGCAGACAAAAATAAATGGACTTCACATGGAAGAGAAAACGATAAAAAGTCACGTTGCAGTTTCAAACAGCATGAATCTGCATGCTGTTGATGAAAAATCAGATAATGATGAGAGTACCACAGAACTGGCTAGCCTTGAAATTTACAATGAGAAAGCTAACAATAGACAAGCAGTGAGGCTTACACCACAAGTGAACAGCAAATTAATTAAAATGGAATTGGACACTGGCTTGGCTGTTTCAGTCATTCCACAAAATGAAATTGAACAGTATTTCAAACATAATAAACTGAAGGCTGCAGATATCCAGCTAAGAACTTATACTGTAGAAAAGATAACTCCTGTGGGAATGAGATTTGTAACAGTGAAATACAGCAGCTGACAAGCCAAATTGAGCTTGTATGTGGTAAAAACAGGAGAGCCGGCATTGTGGGGCATGAGTGGCCGAGACAACAACTTGATTGGAAATCCAACCATCATTTGAATATCACATCCCCTGCAATAAAGTTAACTGAAAGTGAATTAAGAGAGATACTGGATGATGCCACAACTGTCTCTATGCTGTACACCATGAACCATTGCCCAACAGAGGGCGAACAGGTATTGGTGCCATCAGGTTGGAAAGCATATTGGACCAAGAAAGGACCATGATGCTCAGAGGAATCGTGAAAGTGAAAGAAACATTGGTCAAGTTACAACAGTTTTTGTTGGTAACATATCTGAGAAAGCAAAAGGGTCTAGTGCTTTTAGAATCTAATGTATTGATACCATCCACAAACCTGTAAGGAAGCTCAAATCACAGCTTATGAGGGTCAAAGATGACCTGGGACTCAGGGTGGCTATAGTTTACAGGATTCCCTGTGAATGCAGAGCAGTTTGTATCAGCCAGATAGGACGCATGATAGAACCCTGCATCAAAAAGGACAGGAGGTTTGGGTTACCCAGAGAAATCGGTGGTAGCAGAATATTGGCCATAGGATTGACTTTGATGGTACAAAACTACTGTTTAAAATGTATAATGCTGAGGACGGTTGTATAGTAGTTGTATTGTATAGTATATCGTGTATATTGTTGAGATACATTCTCTGTTGAGTTGGATTTTATAGCTAAGCAGGGAGGAGTGTTGTGCATTTAATATTTTAACAATATTTGAATCATAATTTGGTAATATTGTAAATATTTCTTTAAGCACTCTTGTTTTTTTTAAATAATTTATTATGGGTTATGTGTAAAAATACATGAATTCCATACATCATGCAGCTACCATGTGATATGTGTGTCCCTTGCTTAAAGTGGAAATGAGGCACACAGCTTATCTCCCGGCTCTCTTGTTTTTTCTTCTAATTAATTTAATGTTTTGAAGCTACAAAATGGAACAGTGGTGACTTTAATGATGCTGGGGTTCTGATGTTCTCCAAAGGATTCATTATGGTGCAGATGTGGTGGGACAATTACTTGGGTCATTCTCTTGTTCCATCAGAGGTTAGCATTGCCAATGAGAAGAGTGATTCACATTTCTCTTTTGGTCTCCAGGTGGGGCTGTGTGTTGGAGGCCCAGATAGTTTGGAGCGGAGATGGTGGCGTTGGTGGGGTGGGTGTGATGGAGAGGGTTGGAATGGTTCCATTGTGGCTTGGAACAGAAATCCCACTGCACAGGAATGCAAGAGGCTGCAGAGAGTAATGGTCACATCCTGGTCCATCATGGGCAAATCCCTCTCCACCACTGACAGCATCTACTGGAGGCACTGCCTCAAAAAGGTGGCATTTATAAAGAAGGATCCTCAGCACCCTCTTCTCACTGCGACCATTGGTCAGGAGCTACAGAAGTCTAAAGTTCCATGCCACTGTGTGCAGGAACAGTTAATACCCTGCAACCATCAGGTTCTTGAACTGACTTGTGTAACCCTAACCCTACCTCAGCAACGGGACACCATGGACCACCTCTTTCACCACCACAGACTTGGCTCTGTGTCCTTGTTTCTTTATCTGCTTTTGCATAAACATGTTTTTCACTGGATGGGATGACTTCATGTATAACCTACGTACTGTACAATTCATATTTGGTGAGTCACCTTTATCTAGTGCCTGGGATGATGCTGCAAGCACATTTTTCACCTGCACCTCACGTGACTATCAACTTGACTTGGTTCCTTAGCGACCAGCATTTGTGGCTGGTGGAGGAAGCAGCTGGAGGCTGGGGATAATGGGGGGAGCGGTGGGTGTTGGAGATGTAGAGTTTGCATAGTCTTCCCACCCCCCAAACTTCCACTGGGTGCTTCTGTTTCTCCGATGACTAAAGAACCAAAAAGAACCAAAGGGGAGATGATAGGCATGTGTGTGAGAGAGAGAGTAAGTTGCAGGGCTGGAGAGAGATGAAAAGGGAAATGGGGCTAAAGGGATTCCTCAACTGGGACCCAATAGGAATCCTGGGATGGGGGGAAATTGTAGGTTGGAGAGTCCTGCAGGCTGACAGGGTCCTGATGGAATTACTTAGAGATAGAGGATATTGGGGACATTTAATGTGTGGTAAGGGTGAGACAGGGACTTAGATGTATTTCATTCACTTCAAAGGCCTTCTAGCTCTGTGTTGCAATATGAAGGCCATGTTACCCCAGCTGTGCCTCATAACCATCATCTCTCAGATAACACAGTACACAGATCCTTCCATTGCTTCAAATGGAACATTGCACAGGGAGTGACTTCATTGTTGTGGTCCTTTTGGTGTCCATCTAAGTGGAAGATCCAAGCTTTCATTTGCCAATGTGGTGGGGAACAATTCAGTTCCGGTCTCACTAACGTGCCACGAGTCCAGTCGTGGCACATGGTCGTCGCAGCTGTCTCTGAGCATGGGGATTTCCCCCTTTGGTTCTCCAAGATGCCTGGATCCCCTGTTTATAAGAGCTGCCTCGTGTGTTGCTCCACCCGATCAATTCAGGAAGGGCATGTTCCGTAAACTGCCCCATGTGACTCAGCTTTTTCAGATACTCCCGTCACCCCACTTCCATAAACTTCACTTCCTCTCCCCCCCCCACCTCAAACCCCCTCCCGGAATTGAATATTTCAGGCAAGGTGATGTGAATTGGGGTGGGAGGAGGGAGATTGAGGTAGGTGGTGTGAGTTGGGGAGGCTCAGCAGCAGATACCCAGGAATTTCTTACTTTCCTTTCAGGGCCCAATGGCCATCATACCAGTGCCCAAGAAGAGCAGGGTAAGCTGCCTTAACAACTATAGTCCAGTCGCACTCGCATCTAATGTGATGAAGTGCTTTGAGAGGTTGGTTATGAATAGAAATAACTCCTCTCTCTCAACAAGGATATGGACCCACTGCAATGTGCCTATCACACAGTAGGTCTACAACGGATGTGATCTCAATGCTCCACACAGCCTTGGATCACCTGGATAATATTAATACTTATCTTGGGATACAACTCAACATTCAACACAATCATACAGCCAGTTCTAATTAAAAGGCTTCACAGCCGGGGCCTCTGTATCTCCCTTTGAAACTGGATTGATGACTTCCTCACTGGAAGGCCACAATCTGTGCAGATCAGGAATAACATCTCCACCTCACTGACGATCAACACTGGCGCACCTCAGGGATGTGTGCTTAGCCCACTGCTCGACTCTCTCTACACCCACGACTGTGTGGCTAGGCACAGCTCAAATGCCATCTATAGATTTGCTGATGACACAACTATTGTTGGCAGAATTTAAGAAGATGATGAGAGGGCGTACAGGAGCACAATATATCAGCTGGTTGAGCTGTGTCACAGCAACAACAACAATGCACTCAACGCCAGTAAAACCAATGAGCTGATTATGGACTTTACAAAGGGTAAGATGAGGGAAGACACACCAATCCTCATCGAGGGGTCAGAAATGGAAAGAATGAGCAATTTCAAGTTCCTGGGTGTCAACATCTCTGGGGAACTATCCTGGGCCCAACTATCGATGCAGTAGCGAAGAAGGCACTGCATATTTCATTAGGAGTTTGAGGAGATTTGGTATATCACCAAAGACACTCATAAATCTCTACAGATATACTGTGGAGAGCATTTTAACTGGCTGCATCACCATCTGGTATGGGGGGGGTGGTGGTTGGGGGTGGGTGTATACTGAGCAGAATTGAAAGAAACTCAGAAAGTTGTGAACTCAGTCAGCTTCAACATAGGCACCACCCTCCTCAGCATTTAGGATATCTTCAAAGACCATTATCTCAAAAAGGAGGCATCCATCATTCAGGACCCCATCACCCAGGATGTCCCCTCTTCTCATTTCTACATCAGGAAGGAGGTACAGAAGCCTGGTGGCACACACTCAGCAATTCAGGAACAGCTTCTTCGCCTCTGCCATCCGATCTCTGAATGAACATTGAACCCGTGAACGCTACTGCAATGTTTATTTGTTTTGCACTACTTATATAATTTAACTATTTAATATATATATACTTACAGTAATCCACAGTTTTTCTTTTCTAATATTATGTATTGCATTGTACTGCTGCTGCAAAGACAGCAAATTTCAGGGCATATGCTGGTGATATTAAACCTGATTCTGATCCTGGTTCCTGGAGAGTGGAGGACCAGATTTCAAACCCTGCACTTTAAACTTTTTACAACAGTGGAAGCCATCCTAGCCAATAATTAACCTGATCAAAAAAACTTCTCAACCAGTTTCCAGGCCCTTTAAAACAACAGTAAACATCCTGTCAAAGAATAAATGAATACATTTGTTTATTCAATGTACATTTCCCAGCCACTTCCAATTCAAATGGGCTTTCACTTGTTGCTAATGTTGTTTGATATACAAATATCATTAGATACAGAAGCAATTACTCTTTCCTGATATGTGTCATTCTGTGGTCTATGATAATCTCACTAACCCAGCAGTGATTAGATTGACATTGCTTATTGTTTAATTAGAATTCAATCGGCTCAGCGTCTCCTGTGGTTTTGGTTGGTGGAAGAATTGATTGTCCCACCACAGAGACCTGAGCATGCAATTAGCCCACAATTCTACAGCTCTTGGCCCAGCTGGTGTGCAGAAGCTTGTAGACTAGTTCCACCAGCTTTTCATGGATGGTCCGGGGAGAATGTCCCTGGGGTCTGATGAGGTCCAGTAGAACAACTTTCGACATGCACTACAATTGGGGATGTCCAAAATTGTGGCCACTTTATTCACCTATCTCAATTTCTCACTGTTGGAGGGGCTGCCTCTTCATAGAGGGATCCAGCACAGAAATAGGACCTTTAGCTCACTGAGCCCATGCTGACTATCAACCGCCCATTAACTCCAAATCTTATGTCAATCCCATTTTTATTCTCATCACTTCCCCCCAGACTCGACCACTCACCTAAACGCAAGGGTGGAAATTACAGCAGCCAATTAATCTACAAGTCTCCATGTCTTTCTTTGTATGTGGGGGAGACTGGAGGACCCAAGGAAAACCTATGTGGTCACAGGGAGAAAGTGGAAACTGCGCAATCTCAGCAACAGAAGTCAGGTTTGAACCCAGGTCTCTGGCACTGTAAGGCAATGGCTCTGTCAGCTCTGCCACTGTGCTTATGAGTTAGGATCTCAAGTGTGTATAAAATTTTCCCAAAGAAGGGCAAAAGCTGTTGATGTCTTGTCAAGTGCTCTCCCAGTAGAGATTCACTCAAATAGATCACCTCGCTGTGATGTAAATTTTGCTCACGCTCTTAAACTTTTCGATGATTTTAAGTTCCCTGGCCCCCACCGCTTTATTTTCACCATGGATGTCCAGTCCTTATATACTTCCATCCCCCATCAGGAAGGTCTCAAAGCTCTACGCTTCTTTTTGGATTCCAGACCTAATCAGTTCCCCTCTACCACCACTCTGCTCTGTCTAGCGGAATTAGTCCTTACTCTTAATAATTTCTCCTTTGGCTCCTCCCACTTCCTCCAAACTAAAGGTGTAGCTATGGGCACCCGTATGGGTCCTAGCTATGCCTGCCTTTTTGTTGGGTTTGTGGAACAATCTATGTTCCGTGCCTATTCTGGTATCTGTCCCCCACTTTTCCTTCGCTACATCGACGACTGCATTGGCGCTGCTTCCTGCACGCATGCAGAACTCGTTGACTTTATTAACTTTGCCTCCAACTTTCACCCTGCCCTCAAGTTTACCTGGTCCATTTCCGACACCTCCCTCCCCTTTCTAGATCCTTCTGTCTCTGTCTCTGGAGACAGCTTATCCACTGATGTCTACTATAAGCCTACTGACTCTCACAGCTATCTGGACTATTCCTCTTCTCACCCTGTCTCTTGCAAAAACGCCATCCCCTTCTCGCAATTCCTCTGTCTCCGCCGCATCTGCTCTCAGGATGAGGCTTTTCATTCTAGGACGAGGGAGATGCCTTCATTTTTTAAAGAAAGGGGCTTCCCTTCCTCCACTATCAACTCTGCTCTTAAACGCATCTCCCCCATTTCACGTACATCTGCTCTCACTCCATCCTCCCACCACCCCACTAGGAATAGGGTTCCCCTGGTCCTCACCTACCACCCCACCAGCCTCCGGGTCC
The DNA here is from genome assembly GCF_963921235.1 of Mobula hypostoma. Lineage (NCBI taxonomy): Eukaryota > Metazoa > Chordata > Chondrichthyes > Myliobatiformes > Myliobatidae > Mobula > Mobula hypostoma. The sequence continues at coordinate 52,229,535 of NC_086114.1, read as the reverse complement.
AACATATTATTCTCCGTAACTTCCGCCACCTCCAACGGGATCCCACCACCAAGCACATCTTTCCCTCCCCCCTCTCTCTGCATTCCGCAGGGATCGCTCCCTACACAACTCCCTTGTCCATTCGTCCCCCCCATCCCTCCCCACTGATCTCCCTCCTGGCACTTATCCGTGTAAGCGGAACAAGTGCTACACATGCCCTTACACTTCCTCCCTTACCACCATTCAGGGCCCCAAACAGTCCTTCCAGGTGAGGCATCACTTCACCTGTGAGTCGACTGGGGTGATATACTGCGTCCGGTGCTCCCGATGTGGCCTTTTATATATTGGTGAGACCCGACGCAGACTGGGAGACCGCTTTGCTGAACATCTACGCTCTGTCCGCCAGAGAAAGCAGGATCTCCCAGTGGCCACACATTTTAATTCCACATCCCATTCCCATTCTGACATGTCTATCCACGGCCTCCTCTACTGTAAAGATGAAACCACACTCAGGTTGGAGGAACAACACCTTATATTCCGTCTGGGTAGCCTCCAACCTGATGGCATGAACATTGACTTCTCTAACTTCCGCTAGGCCCCACCTCCCCCTCGTACCCCATCTGTTACTCATTTTTATGCACACATTCTTTCTCTCACTCTCCTTTTTCTCCCTCTGTCCCTCTGAATATACCTCTTGCCCATCCTCTGGGTCACCCCCCCCCGTCTTTCTTCCCGGATCTCCTGTCCCATGATCCTCTCGTATCCCCTTTTGCCTATCACCTGTCCAGCTCTCGGCTCTATCCCTCCCCCTCCTGTCTTCTCCTATCATTTTGCATCTCCCCCTCCCCCTCCAGCTTTCAAATCCCTTACTCACTCTTCCTTCAGTTAGTCCTGACGAAGGGTCTCGGCCTGAAACGTCGACTGCGCCTCTTCCTATAGATGCTGCTTGGCCTGCTGCGTTCACCAGCAACTTTGATGTGTGTTGCTTAAATTTTGCTCATGGGGGATTGCTGTGTTTAAAATGGTCATCAGCTTCCTTAACTTATTAATACTTCTGCCATGTCACCTTCCTGTCAGCTTGAACCAGTCTGTCCATTCTCCTCAGACCTCTCATTAGCAAGGTACTTTCACCTACAGAACTGCTGCTCACTGGATGCTTTTTGTTTCTCGCACCATTCTCCATAAACTCTAGATCTGCTGTGTGTGAAAATCCCGGGAGATCAGAAGTTTCTGAGATACTCAAACCATCCCATCTGGCACCAGCAATCATTCCACGATCAAAGTCACTTAGATCTCATTTCTTCCCCATTCAGATGTTTGGTCTGACAACAACTGAACCTCTTGACCTTGCTTGCATGTCCTTATGCACTGAGTTGCTGCCACATGATTTGCTGATTAGATATTTGCATTAACCAGCAGGTGTACCTAATAAAGTGCCACTGTGTGTACATTAATGCTACACCAATCCCACTCTTTATTCTCCCCTCCTTGGTAAAAGTTACTTTAAAAAAGGTAATTTTTTTCTTTTCCTTTTTTCCAGAATTATCTCCAAACTCATATCAAGATCCAATGATCATTTCCTGGAATGGATATGTGTCGGCTGTAATCTACTTGATATTTGTCCTTCTATTTTTTGGATGCCAGTCCACACCCTCAGTTGAATTAGTACATTTACCAATGAGCCACAGCGAAAAAAATATATAGCATAGCAATGCATCACGTTTTGTTTGACAGAGTTGAAATTTGGGTGTTCCTTTGACGAAGGCCATTTTTGGTCCTCCACCCAGTAAAGTGCACCAGATAAAGCCAGGCCAACTTTCAGCCCAGTGATAGATCACACAGCATCGGTCCAAGGGTCCAGAAGATGGCAACATTTGTAGACAGAGTGGTGAAGGAGGCATACGGGATGCTTGCCTTCATTATGTGGTTGAGTGGGATCTGGGATCAGCCAAGGTGGAATGGCAGATCAGACTCAGAGTGGCTTAATTCTCCTCCTATGTTTTATGGTTTGATTAGCCAGGGAATAGTGTAGAAGAGCAAGGAGGTCTTGCTACAACTTTATAAAACATTGTTTAGGCTTCAGCTGGAGAATGGAATGCAGCCTGCTTAATACATTAGAGGACAGATGTGGTTACATTGGAAAGGGTGTAGAGCAGGAGGTCCCAACCATTTTTATGCCATGGGCCAATACCGTTAAGCAAGGGGCCTGTGAACCCCAGTTTGGGAACCTCTGATGTAGAGAGATTCATCAGGATGTTGCCTGGGAAGGAATGTTACAGTTACAAGAAGAGACTGGTTAAGCCAGGTTTATTTTCCCTGGAGTGAAAGAGGCCCAGAATGGGACTTGATGGAGATATAGAAATTTTGCGAGGGGCATAGATGGCTAGACAGGAAAAAAAAACTTCTCTCCATGCCACAGGCATCCAAGACCAGAGAGCAGAGTTTGAGAGGAGGAGTGAAAAGCTTAGAGAAGACCTGAGGAAGAATATTTTTTTACCTGGGGGGGTATAGCAAACTGGAACTCACTGCTTGAGAAGGTGATGGAGGCAGAGATTCTCTCAATATTTCATAGGCATCTCGTTGATCACTTCTATCGCCAAGGCATTGAAGATGATGGGCAAATGGGATTAGTACAGGTAGGTGCATGATGGTTAGCATGGGCACAAAGGGCTGAAGGGCCTGCTTGTGTGCTGTGTGACTCTACAGAGAGTAATATGGAAGGGAACTGCCTGAGGTCACTTGGCTTATGGGATGTGAGGTATCCTTTTCCGGTGGGGTGGGGGGGGGGAAGGGAGTCTGCTTTCACTTCCCACAATATGGTTTCTGCCCTCCCAGAACCAGAGCCTTGGTTGCCAATGGTGGGCAACCTCAGGATCCATGGAATCAAAGTACGAGGATCAGCCTGGAAAGGAAGTAGCTCTCACAGAGAAAGGACAGAGTCGTATTTAATGCAATACTGGGAGACCTCATCAGATCAGGCAACATCTACAGAGGTAAGCAGACAACTCATCTCCCTCTATAGATGGTGCCTGGCCTGCTGAGTTCCTCCAGTGCTCTTTGTGTTGCTCCAGATTTCAGCAGCTCCAGCCTCCTGTGTCTCCAGTTGTGGTCACTGGTTGCTGTAGCCAGGAGAATGGTTGACAACGGTCAATGTCAGTACCCCTGGTACCCAGAGCACAGCAGTGAAATGGAACTGAAGTCCTGGACTCTGAGAGGTATCCTGGGACTCCCTGGGATAGACCCACCTCCACTGATGGCTAAACTGTCCATCTGCCTGTGCCATGCTTTTGGAGAATTACACTGGCCTTCCACTGAATTGAACCTTGCAGCATTGACTGTCACTGAGACCCTTTGCTACTCTGTCTGTTAGGGCTTGGGCAAGCCGTTGCAATCCCCTGTGTATTTTAAGATACTGCATCAGTGACATGCACTGTAATCCGGGCCGGTACATTCATGTTGGTCTGGAAGAGTGCTGCCTTTCGCATTCATTGTAAGAACAAGCAGTAGGAGGGGAGGCCATTCAGCTCCTTTGATCTGTTCTGCCTCTCATCAGGAGCATTGTGAACCTCCTCAATGTCGTTGACCCATCAATATCCAGAAACCCGCCAAGCACCGCATTCAATTATGGGGTCTCCAAAAACCTTCAGGATAGAGAATTCCAAAGGCACACCACCTTCTGAATGAAGAAAATTCCTCTCATTCCACTGTTGAGGTATAATATGCCAAAGGAGCAGGAGTGATTAGCCCTCGACCAACGCCACTGACCAGCTTTTGCCATTATCTCACTGTGGATTAAAAAGGTTGCTACATTACCCTTTACTGGAGTATTGTGAGTAGTTTTGGACTCCTTAAAGAATTACTGGTAGAGTAGGTTTAACAGAATGATCTAGGTATGATGTAGATGTAGATATAGATAAAATGACACTGGAGATATTGTAATGAGAGATGCAGAGATGGCAGAGGAACTGAATGCGTATTTTGCATCAGTCTTCACAGTGGAAGATGTCTGTAGTATACCGGACATTCAAGAGTGTCAGGGGAGTGAAGTTTGTACAGTGAAAATTATGACTGAGAAGGTGCTCAGGAAGCTTAATGGTCTGAGGGTGGATAAATCTCCTGGACCTGATGGAATGCACCCTTGGGTTCTGAAGGAAGTAGCTGGAGAGATTGCAGAGGCATTAACAATGATCTTTAAGGAATCGATAGATTTTGACATTGGACTGGGTGACTGGAAAATTGCAAATCTTACTCCACTATTTAAGAAGGGTGGGAGACAGCAGAAAGGAAACTATAGACCTGTTAACCTGACATCAGTGGTTGGGAAGTTGTTGGAATCGATTGTTAGGGATGAGATTATGGAGTACCTGGATTATGGAGCACATGACAAGATAGGCCAAAGCCAGCATGGTTTCCTGAGAGGAAAATCCTACCTGACAAACCTACTGCAATTCTTTTAGGAAATTACAAGCAGGGTAGACAAAGGAGATACAGTAGATGTTGTGTACTTGAATTTTCAGAAAGCTTTTGATAAGGTGCCGTACATGAGGCTGCTTAGCAAGATAGGAGCACATGGAATTGCAGGGAAGTTACTAGCGTGGGTGAAGCATTGGCTGGTCGGCAGAAAACAGAGAGTGGGAATAAAAGGATCCTATTCTGGATGGCTGCTGGTTACCAATGGAGTTCCATAGGGTCGGTGTTCGGACCACTGCTTTTTACGATATATGTCAATGATTTGGACAACGATATTAATGGATCTGTGGCTAAATTTGCCAATGGTACAAAGATAGGGCAAGGAGTGGGTAGCGTTGAGGAAACAGAGAGCCTGCAGAGAGACTTAGATAGTTTAGGGGAATGGGCAAAGAAGTGGCAAATGAAATACAGATGTTGGAAAGTGTATGGTCATGCACTTTGCTGGAAGAAATAAATGGGCAGACTATTATTTAGATGGGGAGAGAATTCAAAATACAGAGATGCAAAGGGACTTGGGAGTCCTTGTGCAGGATACACTAAAGGTTAACCTCCAGGTTGAGTCAGTGGTGAAGAAGGCGAATGCAATGTTGGCATTCATTTCTAGAGGTATAGAATATAAGAGCAGGGATGTGATGTTGAGGCTCTATAAGGCACTCGTGAGACCACACTTGGAGTATTGTGTGCAGTTTTGAGCTCCTTATTTTAGAAAGGATATACTGACACTGGAGAGAGTTCTGAGAAGATTCACGAGAATGATTCCAGGAATGAAAGGGTTACCGTATGAGGAACGTCTGGCAGCTCTTGGGCTGTATTCCCTGGAGTTCAGGAGAATAAGGGTGGATCTCATATAAACATTCCAAATATTAAAAGGCCTGAACAGATTAGATATGGCAAAGTTATTTCCCATGGTAGGGGATTCTAGGACAAGAGGGCATGACTTCAGGACTGAAGGACGTCCTTTTAGAACTGAGACATGGAGAAATTACTTTAGTCAGAGGGTGGTAAATCTGTGGAATTTGTTGCCATGAGCGGCTGTGCAGGTCAAGTCATTGGGTGTATTTAAGGCAGAGATAGATAGGTTCTTGATTAGCCAGGGCATCAAAGGGTATGGGGTGAAAGCAGGGGAGTGGGGATGACTGGAAGAATAGGATCAGCCCATGTTTGAATGGCAGAATAGACTCGATGGGCCAAATGGTCTACTTCTGCTCCTATATCTTATGGTCTTATGATCCCTGGAATTAAACGATTAATGCATGAGGAGCATTTGATGGCTCTTGGATTGTACTCATTGGTGTTTTGAAGAATGAAGGTTGAGGTGGCGGGGGGGTGGTGGTGGTGCGGTTGTCATTGGCACCTATTGAAAATTGAAAGGCCTAGATAGTGTATACGTGGAGAAGATGTTTCCTATAGTGGGGGAGAGTCTAGAACCAGAGCCTCAGAATAGAAGCACATCCCTTTAGAACAGAAGTGAGGAGGATTTCTTTTTTACCAGAGGATGGAAAATCTGTGGAATTCATTGCCTCAGTAGAGGTTGTTAGGTTTTTGATCAGTAAGCGTGTCAAGGGTTTACAGGGAAAAGACAGAAGAAAAGGGTTGAGAGGGATAATAAATCAGTCCTGATACAATAGCGGATCAGACTCGATGGGCTGAATGGCCTAATTCTGCTCCTAAATGTCTTATGGGCTGTTGTGAGTGAGACTGCACTTTGAAAAGGTTGGGCATATTTGCTTTTCATCAGAGGTTACAGCAGATCATCTCGCACTTCCCCAGAGAGCTAATACGAACCAACGTCTCATCAAAATAGCAAAGTAACAGAGGTGAAGATGTGACACCGAGAAAGCAGCATATTGCTAAAGTTCCAGACCAAAATGAGGTTGGTAATACTGCGGCCTGTGGAATTCAAAGACCAGCAGCAACCTGGTGAGGACCAAGTTCAGGTGCAGAAAGGAGAGGGTTGTAGTTAATGACTGTTTTCCACACTAGAGAATATTTGGTCAGTGTCAGCAACACTGGTTTTGTTAATATAAGTTAATGAGTTAATGATTTATTCCTGGCTGTGCAGATTTGCATATGACTTGGAAGTGTTGGAAACAAGTTCCAGAGGAGGCTGAAGATGTGTCAGAAGCTGATGGACTGTGTATGCATGTCGATGATGAAACTGAATTGAATTAGATTGACTTTATTACTTACGTCCTTCATATACATGAGTAAAAATCTTTATGTTACATCTCTGTCTAAATGTGCAATGTGCAATTTATGGTAATTTAAAATAAATATTATGTTCAACAGGATAGTCAATATAACACAGAAATACAAATGCATCTTCTACCAGGCAATGATGCACTTCAGGATAAATCAGAGACATACAGAAGGACACAGAACAATACAACACAGGAACAGGCCTTTCTGCCCATGATGTCCGTGCTGACCATGATGCTGACTTAAACTGTAAACCTGCCTGCACATGGTCTATATTCCTCTAACCCTCCATTGCCTGCCTGCTCATCTGTCCACCTAAAGCACGGTTATCATTCCTGCTTGCTCCACCTACCACTCTCTGTGTAAAAATGTTGCCTCATAAATCCCCTTTAAACATTTCCCCTCTCGCTTTGAACCTGTGCTCACTAGCACTTGACAATTGCAACCTTGGGAAAGGACTCTGACTACTTATCGCCTCTCACAATTTTGTCGTCTTCTATCAGGTAATGCCTCAGGCGGTGATGGTCCAGAGTAAACAACCCAAGTCTGTCCATCCTCTCCTTGTACCTTACTCTCTCTAATCCAGGAAACATCCTGGAGAGGCTCTTCGGCACCCTCTCCAAAGCTTCTGCATCCTTCCTGTAGTGTGGCAACCAGAACTGCACACAGCATGTGAAATGTGGTCTCACCAAAGTTTTAAATAGAGTTGCAACATAACACACAATTTTTATACTCAAATTCTTAACTGATGAAGGCAAGTATGGTCTCTGTCTTCTTTACCATCCTACCCACTTGCTTGGCCACTTTCAGCGAGCTATGAACTTAGACTCCAAGATCCCTCTCAAAATTCAAAGCTGAAAGTATACTTATTATTAAAATATGTGTACTATATACAACCTTGAGATTTGACTCCTTACAGACAGCCATGAAACAAGGAAACCCAATAGAACCCATTAAAAAAGACCATCAAACACCCAATGTGCAGAAAAAATAAAATCATACAAACAATTAAAAGTAAGCAAATTATGCTCAGAACTGAAGTTCATGAAAGTGAGTTCACAGCCATGAAGACAGTCAAGTCCAGTTAAGTCAAGTCAAGTCAAGACGCTTTTTATTGTCATTTCGACCATAAGTTGCTGGTATAGTACAGAGTAAAAACGAAATAATATTTCTCCAGGACCATGGTGCTACATGAAACAACACAAAACTACACTAGACTATGTGAGACAGCACAAGGCTACACTAGACTATGTAAAACAACACAAAAACTACACTAGACTACAGACCTACACAGGACTACATAAAGTGCACAAAACAGTGCAGGGCAGTACAATAAATAATAAACAAGATAATAGGCACAATAGAGGACAAATTACAATATAATAATAAATGATGTAGATGTCAGTCTAGACTCTGAGTATTGAGGAGTCTGATGGCTTGGGGGAAGAAACTGTTGCACAGTCTGGTCGTGACAGCCCGAATGCTTCGGTACCTTTTGCCAGATGGCAGGAGGGAGAAGGGTTTATATGAGGGGTGCGTGGGGTCCTTCACAATACTGTTGGCTTTACGGGTGCAGCGTGTGGTGTAAATGTCTGTAATGGCGGGAAGAGAGACCCCGATGATCTTCTCAGCTGACCTCACTATCTGCTGCAGGGTCTTGCGATCCGAGACGGTGCAATTCCTGAACCAGGCCGTGATGCAGCTGCTCAGGATGCTCTCAATACAACCTCTGTAGAATGTGGTGAGGATGGGGGGTGGTGGGAGATGGGTTTTTCTCAGCCTTCGCAGAAAGTAGAGACGCTGCTGGGCTTTCTTGGCTATGAAGCTGATGTTGAGGGACCAGGTGAGATTCTCCGCCAGGTGAACACCAAGAAATTTGGTGCTTATAACGATCTCAACGGAGGAGCCGTCAATGTTCAGCGGAGAGTGGTCACTCCGAGCTCTCCTGAAGTCAACAACCATCTCTTTTGTTTTGTTCACATTCAGAGACAGGTTGTGGCTCTGCACCAGTCCGTTAGCCGCTGCACCTCCTCTCTGACTCGTCGTTCTTGCTGATGAGACCCACTGTGGTCGTATCATCGGCCAACTTGATGATGTGATTCGAGCTGTGTATTGCTGCACAGTCGTGGGCCTGTTAGCTGCTAGTCACAGCCTCAGTTCAGTGCAGAGATGAGTAAACCCCGCCACGTAGCAAGCTGAACACTGGCCCATCTCTCGCCTGACCTCTTCAATCTGGCCCAGTGCTTAAATTGGCCAAACCTCGGGTTGTTCCTTGCTCTCAGATCAGGGCCCTGCTGCTTCGATATATTCTCGGGCCCAGGCTCTGCCACCTTGATTCGGCCCACACCTGATCTTTCCAATCTGGCCGGTCAATTATTGGCTTGTTCCACACTCTTGAACCCAGGCCCTGTCACTTGAACTCTGCCTCACCTTGTACTTGCTGCTTATAGTTGGCTCTGGGCCCTTTCCAGCATTGGCTCATTCCTCACTCTCGGTCTGGGCCCCACTGCCTCGATTCATCAATACACTATCTCAATACTCCTGCCATTTACTGTATAATGTTATAAGTGCGTGGTTCGGCTTCCATCCTGATCTCTGTCACTGTTTCTCTGGATTTTACTTGCTCTTCTTGTAACTATGTGGATTTTTTTCTCAATTGCAAATACATATGGGTAGGTTAAGTTGCTACTGTAAACTTCCAACAGGGTAAATGGGTGACAGGAAAGTTAGACAAATTCGATGGATAAGTGGAAGTACTGTGAGCACTCCTGAGTATTCCTTAGAAAGGAGATAGAGTCGTGGTCATAGGGTCATAGAGACAGGGAATGGAAGAGTAATAGCAAGGAAAAAGGCCCTTCGGCCCAACTTGTCTATGCTGACCAACATGCCCAATGAAGTTAGTCCCATCTGTCCCTAATTGTCCCAAATCCCTCTAAACCTTTCCTATCCATACAACCTGTCCAAATGCAGAGAGTATGTCGGCCCTGATTAGTTAGACTGATACCTGGGCACTGGGTGCGAATTATGAGGAGAGATTACAGATACTGGAGTGGATTAGAGCAGAATTGGGAACGGAGTGATGGCATGGGATTATACTTGCTCTTTACTCCAGCAGCATCTGTGAGCCAAATCTTACAAAGGAGTTAAAGAGGCCGAAGTCCTCCCTGTCTGCCACCAGCTGCCGGGTGGCATGCCAGAGTAGCTCTAGCTGGGTTCGATCCTGAGCCCAGGTATTGGCTTATCATTGTCGCATGTACTGAAATATAGTGATGCCGTCTGCGTGGAGTTTGCATATTCTCCATGTGACCCCACAGGTTTCCTGTGGGTGTTTTAGTTTCCTCTCACATCCCAAAGATATGCTGGTTGGTAGATTAATTGCCCTGAATGTGTGAGGTGAGTGAGGAAAATGGAGGTACAATAGTTGTTGAGAATGTGGGAAGAACAAAATAGGCTAGGATAGCATTAGTGCAAAATGAGGTAGCTGATAGTCAGCAGATGCGAGGCTGTGCCTGGAGTGTCACCTAATTACTTCAAATTCACTGCACCACTGGAAGTGGTCCAGTCTTCTGAGCCATGTAAAGATGAAGTGGCTTGTACAGTTTGTTACAATCATCAGACTGGCTGGGTTTATTATTCATTATAATCTTGCCACAGCATGCACACTGACAGAATGCAAATCTTTGTACGTTAACTATTTTCATTTTAGTTCGCTGCCTCACAATTTCATGGAATCAGATTTTGCATAGAAGAATTATAGAGGAAAGAGGAGACCACTTAGCCCATCAGCCTGCCCTGCTCTACAGCATTATGGGCAATCTTTTCTCTCAGATTCCATACAATCCACTCAGTCGAAGCCACTAAACTTCCATTAACCTCTGCTGGGAATTCATTTAGTTTGGGTTAATCAGTTTCTCAGTTTAATAACACTTACCCGTGAAATTCTTCTTCACCCAGAATGAAATGACTGACTTCTCCTGAGAATGTAGCCTCGTTCCTCACAATCACAGCCACTTTTATAATGTTAATGACCTCCCATAGGCTACATCACCTTCATAAAAGCCCATTCCGTTCAACGTCTCTCTGGGAGAACTACTTATCTCAGGAATCAGTCCATTTTTGGAATGCCTGCTAACAAAACTGTTAACGCCCACCCCTAAGAGAACCATGTGATCTTGCTGTAATGATCTCCTGGCATCTCAGGGTCTGAAAATTCAAGTTCCAAGAGCCAAAATTTAGTGAATTCCAGGAAAGCTGGGCTTGAATTTGCATTTTGATAATGGTCTGTTTGTTCACAGTGAGTTTATTCTCTCCTTTCCCCCAACACCTAATTAACGAATTGTTATTCCTTCAGAAATAAAACTCAGGTTCTCCATGGTTCTGATAAGGCAGCATTGTCCTTGAAATGGATGTCAAACTCAACCCACTCTCTCTCATCCCATTCAATTTTCCTGACAGTTACACCCTGCCTATGACAACAATAAATTTAAACTTGAACTTGCAATATAGACTGGGTGTCATTAAAACCCACCTGGCTCACTAACGTCCATTGAGGGAGGAAATCTACCGCACTCACCTGGTCTGGCTCATACGGCACACGAGACCACCAACGTGGTTGGATCTTAAATGCACCCTGAAATGTCCTAGCAAGCCGCTCTGTTTCCTTGGGGACAGGCAATAAATGCTGACTCCAGCAGCAATCCCCACTCCCCACATCCAGACAGTCAATGAATAGACGGAAAGCCCCGTAATTGAGTCAAGGGCAGGCAGCTGAATGACTAGATGTAGAGGATGAGAGATGGGAGTCCAGACAGTAAAGGGTATCCCATAAAAAGACCAATGACTCTTTGTCGAGCACACCGGAAAGTTGCGATTTACTCCTGGAGGAATAGCAAGCTCCCCCTCCTTTTTTTCGGATGGAGTGAGGAGTGATCTTCTATATACTGGACAGATTCCAATTTATAGATTCAATGATTCCCTTAGCTATTCCTTACATTGTGCTGATCCTGACTCTTTGAAAGTTCTAATGAATCCCAACTCGCATACACTTCTCTTACATTCATGATAACAAGTAGACATCCAATTCTTTTGCCAATAAACCTCCATCCAGATTCTAATTAACCCTTCACAAAGATAATACTTTACATTTTGCCTCAGGTTCTTTTCTCAATTGTTGTCAACTGCACTTTTTGGTTAATGACCTTCCCATTGGTAAAAGCTGTTTCATTCCACTTCCTTTATGAAACGATGCAAAGTGACCCCATTAGGTCAGAACCCATGGATAAAAACACAAAAGTGGCAGCAGGAGTCAGACATTCGGCCCCTTAAGTAATTTATTGAGATTGTAGCTGATCTTTGACCTCTGTATAGGTTCCCTGCACTAACCCCTTATGTATGGAGGTCTATCAATCTATGCCATGACTGATTTCCCATAGCCCCTTTGGACAAAAAGTTCCAAAGGTTCTTCACTCTTTGATGGAGGAAATGCTTCCTCATCTGGGCATCCCTTTTTTTTGGGCATTGATTCTTGGTTCTAGTCAAACCAGCCAGAGAAACACTAAATCCACATCTACCCCTCCAAGCCCCTGAAGAACGTCATACCTTTTGATGAGATGCTCTCTCATTCTTCCAATCTCTAAAGAGTAAGGTTTAGTGTGGTTGGTATCTCCTTGTGGGACAAGCCCACTATTCCAGGAATCCTCTACACAAAGCTCTGGTAACAGAGCCAGTCAGGACTGTAATCCATGGCAAAAGCTCTAAACAGAGTTTTGAAAGCATTAACCTGACATTGGAATCTGAGCTTCTCACTGAAAACCAGGAAACCTTGAATACCATCGAACCAGAGTGACTATCTGGACAAAACCTCAGGAAATGCTCATTAATTGCACCACTCTAATCTGGCCCTTAGTGCAAGAGTGTAAAGACGAGGGATGGCAGGCATGGTTGCTCCCTGTGGAGAGCGGCTGCAGAGGTTTCCCAGCCAAATCAGCATGGCGGTTGTTGTCTGATCTGGGCCTGGATGAAAGGAGCAAAAAACAAGCAGCTTGTAGGATGGTGGAAAAGGCAGAACGAGCCTCTTGTTGGATTTGGAGTAGGCGAGAGGAGGGGAGCTGGAAGCCAGGAGTAGATGGGCAGTGATTTGGCCACCACCGCCGGCCCACCAACTGGAGAGTGTCATGGTTAAGGGTCGAAACACTCTGTGAAGGTTGGGAACCACCTGATGACATCTGCTCCTGGCTGAAGGCTATGGTTACCTTATAAGGTAACTGGAAAATGCAACCTAACAGGTGTATGTAACAAGGTGAGCTTGCATCCTCTCCATGTGTAAAGTGTGTCCCACATAGAAGGAACAGAAATGCTGCCTTTTGGCTTAAATGACAAGGTGAGACAGATTCTCAGCAAACAGAAAAATAAATATTTAGCTGATTTGGTAACTCAAAGGCTATCAGAAGACATTAATTGTCATAATCACAGCAGACTACAGCAGTTATAAAAAAAGGTAAACATCAGCTTACAGTGGTTCTCAGAACATACGGTAATCCAACAATCAATTAAGCGTTCATTCATCCATCCTCCCTGTTGTAATGCAAGAAAACTTACAGCTGTCTCCCACAACAGCAGGACAATATCATCTGTTTTGGTTCGTAGGTTGAATCACAAAAGCATAAGCAATGTAACATACTGCATGGGCCACGCTTTGCTGATTAATTATTAAACGCTTCTGTCGCTTACCTAGAAGTACTTACAAATAGTTGTGAAATTTAGCTCACCAGAGCTGTAGTGATGGACAATATCATTATGATTTGGCTGTATTTTACACATATCTCTTCATAAGACGTCCAAAGTATTCATGGACAATTACCTCAGTCAATTTAGTTAGATAGCTAAAGATTATTAATATAGGAAGTGTTTTAGTCAGGACATCTTAAAGGGAAGATGAGCTCAGTCAGTTGACCTCCTTACAATAAACTTATTTGGTGTCAGTTTATCGCCACCAATGTTCCTAATTCTTTTTTTACAGCTTTGTGGATCAATTACATGGCCTGAAAACTGCACGGCACTTTATATTAACATTATATAAAGGAAAAGTCCAGCTGTATGGCAACAAAGGCTATGTGCATGGGAGCATTTCAGTAACTGCGCGACTGTGCACCCACGCAGCTTAGAGGGAGCAGTGGTCACCACAGTATCTTAAGGGGTCATCCCTTCTGAGAAGGTGTCTGTGGAAGGAAAGAGCAGTGGAGTCTGTCTCTGTCTCTGTGCACATTTGGAATGTGGGGGTTTAATGCTGGGAAACTGATACCGAAGCCTCCAAAGGGACGGTGAAGCACATGGACATATTGCAGCCAGCTGCCTGCTGGGCATGATGCTGGTATCAGAAGGAACGAAAAGTAAGTTCCAAGCTGAAAAAAAATGCTGGGACCTTCACCGAGATGAGCTGGGAGCCTACTATCCCCACCATAGTGAAAATGAGCTGCTTTTAAGTTAAGGCTCCTGGCCAGACGTGTTTAGGTAAATTTAATCAATGTGGACTGTCATAAGGAGCTTAGCGGGTCAGGCAGCACCTATGGAGGGAGATACACAGTTAATATTTTGGGCCGAGATCCTAAATCAGATCCGGTAAGGAAGGGAGCCGAAACCTGAGTAAGAAGGTGTTGGGGGGGGGGGGATGAGCTGGCAGGTGATAGGTGAGACAAGGTGAGGGGGAAGGTGAGAAATGGGTGACAGGGAGTGAAGTAAGATACTAGGAGAGCACTTTACCTCTTCCAGCTATTCCCCCCTCTTCTCACATCATCCCCTGAAACTTCAGAGAAGCTTCTCAATATAAATATTAAGGAATTAGTAGATCTGTTAAATAAACAGTTTCACCCAAAGCCAAGCCAAGCCGTGCAGAAGTTTTAAGTCACAAACGTGAGAAAATCTGCAGATGCTGGAAATCCAAGGCTAACACACAAAATGCTGGAGGAACTCACAGGCCGGGCAGCATCTGTGGAAAAGAGTGAACAGGCAATATTTTGGACCAAGACATTTCGGCAGGATTAAGTTACTGTTTTTGGTTTATTATATAAATTTGTTAATTATCTAAGTTAAGTTAATGTTAATAAGTAAGTTACTTATATAAGTTTAATTGATGGTTAAGAAAACTGCGCCTTGTAAGGCATGAAAACACCTGACGCAGGCCTCTCATGTTCCCTCCCTCCTCCTAAGAAAACCCTAATAAAAAATGGCTGAATTTAGGAAGTTATCACAAGATAGTGGTTAACTCAACACATATCTGTCGCATGATAGGAACAGACATAGAATCAGTGATGTCTGAATTCAGAGACAGTTTCCATTAGTGGCCAGTCTGCCTTTTGAGAGCACACTGAAAATTTCCCAAATAGTGGAAATGACAAAACAAAATGTGCAGGAATTACAAATGTGGAGAGACACAGTACCTGAATACTAAGTCTCATATCTGTAGTTTACAAGTCCCAATGCCTGGTTCTAAAACCCAAGACTTCATTTATTGATTGACGTCCAATCAGTTAACCGATAGCTTTATGTAAAATCCATTGTGAGTATTCATACGTACTGACAGATATTTTTTTGGTCGACATCTTTATAATTTAAAAACTGATTACTGCTTATAAGTTAAATTTGGAATTAGTCTGGAGGCTGGTTTTTGTTGCAAGGCCATGATGAGGAAGACTGACTGATGAAGAGTTTGTTTTTATCGTATAAAAGACCTGTTCAAGAGTCTTTTAACAGAGGGGTGGAAGATGTCCTTGGGCTGGTGGTAGGTGTTCCAAACTTTTGCCCAATGGGGAAGTGACTGGGGTGGGAGGGACCTTTGACAATGTTGGCTGTTTTCCTAAGGCTGTGCAAAATGTAGACAGGGTCCATGGAAGTGAGGCTAGTTTTTAACAGTTACAATAAAAGTAGATTGTTGTCAAACTGACTGACAAGCAAGTGATGGCACGGTGGCAGAGTGGTTAGCATAATGGTTTACAGCTCCAGCTATACGACTGGAGTTGAATTCCAGCCACTGTTTGTAAGGAGATTTTACATTCCTTGACAGGGCAGGTTTCTTCCGGATGCCCTGCTTGCCTTCCAAATTCCAAAGATGTGAATAGTTTGGGGTTAGTGTGTTGTGGGCATTCTCTGTGGGTGCCAGAGGCATGATGACCCCAGCAAATCTCAGACTGTGCTGGTTGCTGGTGGAAATGAGTCATTTCACTATATGTTTTGAAGTACATGTGACAAATAAAGCTTATCTCTCTCTCTGTCTCTCTCTCTCTCTCTTTAAGCGACACTTGAACATGACTTTTTTCTTGTATGTGTTAATTCTGGGAATCTGGGTGTTACTGGCAAAACTAAAATTTATTTCCTACTCTTAGCTGCACATGAGGAAGTGGTAATGCACTAAGACCGTAAAATCATTAGACATAGGAGCAGAGTTAGGCCATTCAGCCCATCAAGGCTGATCCCCCATTCCATCATGGCTGATTTATTATCCCCCTCAATCCCATTCTTTTGCCTTCTCTCTGTAACCTTTGATACCTTACTCAACAAGAAAATATCAACCTCCAAATTTAAGTATACTCAATGACTTGGCCTCCACAGCCGTCCATGGCAATGAATTCCACAGATTCATCAACCTCTGGTAAAGAAATTCCTTCTCAGCTCTGTTTCAAATCAACATCCGTCTAATTCTGAGCCTGTGGCTTCTGGTCCTAGACTCACCCATGATAGGTTTCAATCAGTTCCCCTCCCATTCTTTTAAACTCCAGTGAGTACAGACCCAGAGACATTAAATACTCCTCATACATTAACCCTTTCATTCCCAGAATTGTTCTGATGAACTTCCTCTGGACCCTTTCTAATGTCAGCACATCTTTTCTTAGATAAGCGGCCGCTCATAATGCTCCATGTGCAGTCTGACCAATGCCTTATAAAGCCTCAGCATTACAACCCTACTCCTATATTCTAGTCCACCTGAAAGGAATGTTAATAATGCATTTGCCTTCCTTACCAGCGACTCAACCTGCAAGTTACCCTTTAGGGAATCCTGCACAAGGACTCCCAAGTTCCTTTGCCCCAATGATTTTTGAATTTTCTCCCCATTTACAAAATAGTCTACACATTTATTCCTTCTCCAAAGTGTATGACCATACATTCCTGCACTTTATTCCATCAGCCACTTCTTTGCCCATTCTCCCAGTCTGTCTCAGTCCTTCTGCAGACCCCTACTTCCTCAACACTATCTGCCACTCCACCTATCTTTGTATCATAAGCAAACTCAGCCACCAAGCTATCAATTCCACCATACAAATCATTGACATATAATGTGAAAAGGAACAGTCCCGATACCAACTCCTGTTGAACAACACTAGTCACCGGCAGCCTAGCTTTTTCTCCTGCCTGTCAGCTAATCTTCTATCCATGCTGGTACTTCCCTGTAACACCATGAGCTCTTATCTTGTTAGGAGGCCCCATATGACCATAAGAGCAGAATTAGGTCATTCAGTCCCTCAAGTCTGCTCTGCCATTCTATCATGGCTGATCCTGGATCCCACTCAACCCAATGCCCCTGCCTTCTCACCATATCCTTTGATGCCCTGACCAATCAGGAAACGATCAACTTCCGCTTTAAATATAACCATGAACTTGGCCTCCACCACAGTCTGTGGCAGAGCATTCTGCAGATTCACTACTGTCTGTAGTAAAAGGTCACCTCTCAATTTTGAGGTTGTGCCCTCTAGTTTTGGATACCCCCACCCTAGGAAACATCCTCTCCACATCCACTTATCTAGTCCTTTCAACATTCGATAGGTTTCAATGAGATCCCCTTAGCATTCTTCCAAATTCCGGTGAATACAGGTCCAAAGCTGACAAATGCTCCTCATATGTTAACTCCTTCATTCCCGGAATCATCCTAATGAACCTCCTTTGGACCCTTTCCAATGACGACACATTCTTTCTGAGATACGGGGCCCAAAATTGTTGACAATTGTGTGGCCTGACTAATGTCTTATAAAGCCTCAGCATTATCTCTTTGATTTTATATTCTATTCCCCTTGAAATGAATGCCAACATTGCATTTACCTTCTTTACTTCAGACTCAACCTGTAAATTAACCTTTTGGGGGTTTTGCACAAGGATTCCTAAGTCCCTCTGCACCTCTGATGTTTGAATTTTCTCCCCATTTAGATAATAGTCTGCACGATTGTTCCTTTTACCAAAATGCATTATCATACATTTCCCAACAGCACAACCTATCTGTCACTTTTTTGTCTATTCTTGCAACTTGTCGAAGTTCCGTTGTGATCCACCTCTCTTCATATCATCCACAAAACTTTGCTACAAAGCCAACCATTCCATTATCGAAATCATTGACAGACAATGTGAAAGGTAGAGGTTCCAATACTGATCCCTGAAGAACTCCACTAGTTACTGGCAGCCAACCAGAAAAGGCCCCTTTTATTCCCGCTCACTGCCTCCTGCCTGTCAGCCATTCCTCTATCCATGCCAGTATCTTTCCTGTCACACCATCGATTTTTTTCTTGTTAAGCAGTCTCGTGTGGCACCTTCACAAATCCCTCTAAAAATCCAAGTAACTGATATCTACTGTCTCTCCTTTGTCCACCCTGCTTGTTACTTTCTCAAAGAACTCTAACAAATTTCTATGATGGGTCATGTGAAGTTGAGTGAAGTATCCAATTTGGTTCAATAGTCTAATATTTGAGGGGTAATATCTATTCCTGAAGCTGGTGTTTTGAATCCTGAGGCTCCTGTACCTTTTTTCTGATAGCAGCAGCAGGAAGAGAACATGACGTGGATGGCGGGGGTCCCTGATAATGGGATGCTCCTGTCCTGCATCAACACTTCATGTAGATGTGCTCATGTAGAGGGCATTACCCTTGATAGACTATAGGCCGTATCCAGTACTTTTTGTAGGATTTTCCATTCAAGGGCATTAGTATTTCCATCCCAGACTGTGATGCAACCAGTCACTATACTTTACACCACACATTTATGGAAGTTTGTCAAAGTTTAGATGTCATGCTGAATCTTTGCAAACTCCTAAGGAAGTAATGGGGCTGCTGTGTTTTCTTCATAATTCCACTTACGTGCTGGGCCCAGGAATGAACCTTTGAAATAATAACTCTGAGAATTTACCTCTGATCCTCTGATAAGGACTGACTCATAGGCCTCTGGTTTCTTCCTCCTGAGGTCAATAACCAGCTCCTTGTACTTGCTGATATTAAGTAAGAGATTGTTCTCTTTGAATCAACTTTGGCCAGCTCCTCTCTCATGCCTCTGTAATTCCCTTTACACCACTGTAATACTGATACATCTGATTTTATCTTCTCTCTCTCAAACTGCAGGGTGAATTCTCTCAGGTTATGATCACTGCCTCCTGAGTGTTCCTTAATCTTAAGCTCCCTAATCAAACCTGGTTCATTACACAACACCCAATCCGGAATTGCCTTTCCCCTAGTGGGGTCAACCACAAACTGTTCTAAAAAGCCATCTCATAGGCATTCTGCAAAATCCCTTTTTGGAATCCCGCACCAACACGATTTTCTCAATCTATCTGCATTTTGAAATTCCTCATGTGTTACGTGTCCACAGTTTCGTTTTCCTGGGAGTCCATAGTTTTGTTTACTGTGGGCATCACATGTCCCCAGTTTCGTTTTACTGGGAGTCCACAGTTTCGTTTCTGTAAACGTTCCCTTATGACATATGCTGATGGTATAAAAGAAATGTGGACATAGTATTGAGAAAGGAGTCAAAGGAAAGAGAGAAAGAGTGAAGATTGCAGACTTCGGGCTATCAGGGAACAGCTCACGATCAAGAAGGGTAAGGTCTAATGCTTACACATACCCCAAGGATTGGGTTAATCAGCGGCACACTGTGCATTGTGGACACGTGTCTGGCCCTCGTATGATCCATGGGTGTGGATTTTGTGTCAGTCACTTTGTGAAATCGCTCTTTGTGGACTTTGGAACAGTATTCCTTGGCTGGGATCTTCGGTAAGTGTTTCTTCGTTCGCTAGCCGTGGAATCGTTAGAATTCGTCATGATCACCTCGTTGCTGCACTGTGAATCCACAAGCCTCTCCTCTCACCTATTTCGTGAATTACTGGGACTCTCTGAACTGCCACTTTAAGACTGTGCTTGAGTAAGATTTGTTAAGAACGGGTTCTAAGTTTGACTGTAAGGGAACTATAGATGCATAACACTGTTAACTTCTGTTTAAGAAGGTAGTTTATTTAATTTTCTATATTTTTGAGAAGATGTAAATAAATATAATGGTTTTAATATTAAAACCTGACTCAATTTGTCATCTTATGCTGCTGGTACATAACGAAATCGTAACAAAATTGGGGGCTCATCCGCGAAATGAACAAAATTGGAGCTTATTGATTGATTGATTATCAATCTCATTGGCTACTACGCTTTTGATTGACTTGTGTGGGGAGACCAGCAGCAATTGATATTGGGGAATTTTTGACATCGCCGGACCCTAAGGCATTAGGGGATGCCGGAAAGGATGACTCTTTGGCCATTGCTAAGGAGCTGGGACTTACTGCAGTAAAACCGGATATGAAAAAGGTACAGATTCAGAGGATAATAGCTGAGCACTATATTTCTTTGAGGAAGTTTGAAGAGGGGGTGTTAGAAAGGTTTCCTGAAAGTTGGAAAAACTAAAGATGGATGCTGAGAATAGGCAAAGACAGCAACAGCTCGAGACTGAGTTAAGAGGAAAACAGCTCGAGGCTGAGTTAAGAGGAAAACAGCTCGAGGCTGAGTTAAAAGGAAAACAGCTCGAGATTGAGTTACGACAAAAACAGCTTGAGGCTGAGGAAGCAGAAAAAACAGAGGCTGTTTGCAGCTGAAGGAACAGAAAAACAGAGAGAAGAAGCAGGGAAACAGAGGGAGGAAGCAGAAAGACAAAGGAGGTTTGAGCTAGAGAAGATAGAGAAGTTGCAGCAAAGAGGTTTAGAGTTTGACTCTGGTGGTTAAGTTTGTTGCCAGTCGGGATGTTAAATTGATCCCTCCATTTGATGAAACTGAGGTTGATAAATACTTTCAGCATTTTGAGAAAGTGGCTCAGAACCTAAATTGGCTGGAAGGAGGCTGGCCTCTCTTGTTACAGAGTGCAATTAAGGGTAAGGCTCAACAGGCTGATCCTGCCCTATCAATTGAAGTTGCAGCTAATTATAAGGCCGTGAAACAGGCTGTGTTTAAAGCCTATGAACTGATTCTAGAAGCCTATAGGCAAAGGTTTAGGAATTTGAAGAAATCTGTGAATCAGGCTCATGTGGAATTTACTTATGAGATATCCATGTGTTTTGAAAGGTGGTGCACATCTAAAAATGTGGGTGGTAATTTTGAGAAACTAAAAGAGCTAATTTTAATTGAAGAATTTAAAAGGTGCGTCCATAATGATATAAAAGCTTATTTAGATGAAAAAGACGCTGCTGCTTTGCAAGAGTCTGCTAAGTTAGCAGATGAGTTTGCCTTAACCCACAAGTTTAAGTTTATCCCGAGTAAGACCTTCCAAAAGAGTAGCATGGATAGTCAGGATAAACCAGAAAACAAATCTGGGTCTAATGACAAAGGTAAGGATGAAGGGAAACAATTAAAGGAGAAGGCCTCTGGTCCTACTTGTCACTATTGTAGGAAACCTGGTCATGTTATGGCTAACTGTTTCCTTCTGAAACAGAAGAAGGAAAAGGAGGCAGTCCCAGACGCATGTGTTCAAAATGTTGAAACCCCTGTGAACCCATGGGGTTCTGAACATTCTGATGAATCTCTGTAAAAGGCTAAAACTTCTGGTCAGGTTAGGAAAGAATTCCTTCATTTTACGTCAGATGGGTTTGTTTCAGTAAAGGAAGGGTCAACCCTGGTACTGGTGAAAATTCTTTGAGGTACTGTGGCTCCTCAGTCACTTATGTCAGACAGTGTTCTGAAGTTTGGTGATGAGACTGCCACTGGTGAAGTAAATATTATTCGAGGTATTGGGTGTGACATTGTTTCTGTACTTCTGCACAAGGTAATTTTGAAGTCAGAGTTAGTTTCAGGACTTGTTAACATAGGACTACTACCCAGTTTACTGGTGGAAGGTGTTTCTTTGTTGTTATGGAATGACCTAGCAGGTGGTAAAGTTGTTCCTGCAGTGCAGCTGACAACTAAGCCAATCAATGATGATTCAAAGATAGACCCTAAAATTTATCCCTTGTGTGCAGTAACTCGAGCTAGGGCCAACAAACTTGCCAATACAGATGGTCCTGTGCAGGACGATAGCCCAAGTAGGAAATCAGATTTTGATGACTTGTCAGAGACTTTTCTGCCTTCATTGTTTCACCAGGATCCAGGTATTAAATCTGATAATAAAGATTTGTCTCTGTTTAGGAAGGGGTTTATAGCAGCAGAACAGAGCAGAGATCCTGAGATTGAAGCTTTCAGAGAAAAAAACTCTCTCAGGTGAGGAGATTGATAAAGTGCCTGTAGGGTATTATTTCAAGGATGGAGTGTTAATGAGGAAGTGAAGACCACCTGATGTTCCTGCAAGTGAGGAATGGGCAATTGTTCACCAGGTTGTAGTTCCTAAAGCCTATAGGAAAGAGATTTTAACTTTGGCCCATAGTAAACCCTTGGCTGGCCACCTAGGTGTGAAGAAAACTGTGAACAAAGTTTTAAAGCAATTCTTCTGGCCTAGTTTGAGGAAAGATGTTGCAACATTTTGCAGGACTTGTCACACTTGTCAGGTTGTGGGTGAACCTAATCAGGTCACCCCAGTGGCCCCACTGCAGCCTCTTCCTGCATTTGGTGAACCCTTTTCTAAAGTTATTGTGGATTGTGTTGGCCCTTTGCCAAAGACTAAAGCTGGTCATCAGTATTTGCTAACTATCATGTGTACAGCATCTAGATTTTCAGAGGCAATACCTCTCAGAAATATAAAAGCCAAAACTGTATTGAAGGCTCTCGTAAAGTTTTTTTTTACTTTATTTGGTTTGCCTGAAGAAATTCAGTCTGATCAAAGGAGTAATTTTATGTCAGCAGGTAGTTTACAAACTGGGATCCAAACAGATTATGACATCTGTGTGTCATCCAGAATCCCAAGGGGCCTTAGAGAGATTCCATTCTACCTTCAAAACCATGATTAGGACATTCGATATTGAAAATGAGAAGGATTGGGATGAGGGAGTTCATTTGCTTTTATTTTCAGTAAGGAAGTCAGTACAAGAGTCCCTAGGCTTTGGTCCCTTTGAACTTGTGTTTGATCACCAGGTCCAAGGACCTTTGGCATTGTTAAAGGAACAGTGGGTTAACAATGACCTGCAGACTATGTTTTGAAGTTCAAGGACAAATTGCAAAGGGCTTGCAACCTAGCAAAGGAAAATTTAAAATCAGCCCAGGGAAGAATGAAAACTTGGTATAGTAAACAAGCCAGAATGAGGTCATTCAAGCCAGGAGATAAAGTGCTTGTTTTGTTTCCTGTACAAACAAACCCTCTGCAAGCTAAGTTTCATGGTCTCTATGAAATTGTGGCTAAAGTTAATGATATGGACTATGTAATCAAAACACCAGATAGATGACAGCTTTGTCCCACAAATATGCTTAAGCTGTATCATGAAAAACAAACTGCAGCTGTGGTGGTTGCTGTAAACAAAGATGGGTGTGAGCTCTCTGGAAATTTATTAGCTGATCCATCTGAGGCCTATTTTAAACTGAACATTATTTCAGCCAGACTGACAAATTCGACTATTTTGGAAAATATTGATGAGAAACTAGCTCATTTCACTCAAACAAGTCCCAAGTCCAAGTCCAGGTTTTCTGGTTTGTCACTCTAGGTCTACCTTCATGTTATCATTTTGTCCTCACTCTTTGGCTTACCTAGCATTTTTAATAAACATAGTCCAGTTCCTAATACTTCAGAGTCTGTGTCTTACATTTGGGTCCGCCACCATCACCCCCATCGCAGCAGTGGCAGCAGATGAAGCAGTTAACTATGAAATTTAAGGATTTATTTCCTGATATCCCAAAAAGAACCACAGAGGCCTTGCATGATGTAGATGTGAGTAATAACAAACCTATAAAGCAACAAACATTTCGTATGAATATTGAAAAAGGTAAACTTGCTGAACAAGAAATTGAGTATATGTTAGAAAATGATATTATTAGACCTTCTGCTTCGGATTGGAGTTCACCTTGTGTCATGGTACCTAAACCAGATGGCAATATCAGATTCTGCACTGATTACCGAAAGGTGAACGTTGTAACAAAAACAGATGCTTATCCAATCCCTAGAGTGGATGATTGTGTAGACAAGGTTGGAAAAGCTAAGTTTCTTACAAAGGTTGATCTGTTAAAATGATATCGGTGTGTTCCATTAATGGATAGAGGTAGAGAAATTTCTGTCTTTGTGACACCTTCTGGGTTGTATGAATGCAGGTTTCCCCCGCCATCTGAAGGTAGAGCATTCCTATGAAATGGTTCGTAAGCCGAAATGTCGTAAAGCGAAGAAGCAATTACCATTTATTTATATGGGAAAATTTTGTGAGCATTCGCAGACCCAAAAATAACCTACCAAATCATGCCAAATAACACATAAAACCTAAAATAACAGTAACATATAGTAAAAGCAGGAATAATATGATAAATACACAGCCTATATAAAGTAGAAATACTTTTCCACAATCATTGCCGGCACTGTTCTCCAAAGCGAAAATCTCACGCAAGCGCTCTCGGCAGAAAATCTCACGCAAGCGCTGTTGGCAAAAACACTCTCTCCAGTAACCTTTAAGCTATGAAGCTGCCAAATCATACCAAATAACACGTAAAAATACACATCCTATATAAAGTAGAAATATTGTATGTACAGTGTAGTATCACTTACTGGAATTGGGAAGACAGCGCAGAGCACACTGATGATGGTGTGTTAGACTGAGTCGTTGCAGGTTGGGGTGATCCAGTGGTTCCCACCCTCCAGGCTGCTGACTGATACATTGCCGCGAAGCACACAGGGGTCCAGAGGTAGCCAGAAGGCACACAGCACATCTTTAAGAAAAAAGCCGAAATAAACATGCTAATTAATTACGTGCCGCCCGACATGTAATTGTCAGCCCAGATCAGTGCCGTTTGCCGATTGCATCACCTCTGATCTGGGCCGACATTTATGTGTCGGGGGGGCACCTAATTAATTAGCATGTTTATTTCGGCTTTTTTCTTAAAGATATGTTGGGTGCGTCCCGGCTACCGCTGCATTCTCCGCGAATTGGTATCTGTCCGTGGCCCGGGGGTTGGGGTGGTTGGACACTGGGGTGTCATCTCATTATTGTCTGTTTCCATTAGAGCAGGCAGCTCATCTTCTCCTATGACTGCCCACTTCGATGTTGAAGGTCGAGGTTCGTCGTCTGCTGTGGCTGATGTGGAAGGCTTGCTTGACTGCTTAGCCTCACGCATTTTTAGATCATACAGTTCTTTGTAAGCACTCAAACCATCCTGCAAATACCCCCTAAACCTACGTACCCTTTCAAAATTAAAGTCGTACTTTATCATTGCAGCGAAAATCTCACGCAGTTGCTTCACGTTCATTTCGCTACTGCATTCGGTTTCGATTGTTATCCTTTCCTCTTCCAATTGCATCAGCTCTTCATCTATCAATTCTTGGTCATGGGATGCCAAAACCTCTTCAACGTCATCTTCGTCAATTTCCACAAGCCAAACTCACGTTGTCCTTACTTCGTTCACCACGATCAATACGCTTAATTATGTCTAGTTTTATGCTAAGTGTAACACCCTTACGAGCTCTTTCAGGCTTTTCCGATACCTCAGAACCCATCTTGCAAACGGCTGCTCACAGGCACCTGTTAAAGTAATGCCGGCGAGAACGCCGTTCCGAATCCGGGGGAGGAGCGGCTGCTCGGGGCGCGTGCTGCCTTTTTATCGCGCGCTGATTTTTTTGCGCGCTGACTTTTTATCGCGCGCTGATTTTTTTCGTAAATGTGAAAACACCTTCTGTTAGCGAAAACAGGGTACTAATGTAAGTCTTTCATAACAGTGAGGTTTCGTAAAGTGAACGTTCGAAAAGCGGTTGACACCTGTACAATGTTCTGCCATTTGGAATGAAAAATGCTCCGGGAACATTCCAGAGACTGACCAATTTTGTAATTCAAGGGTTAGAACACACAGATGCCTATATTGATGATTTAGTCACGGGGACTGACACCTGGGAAGCCCATATCTCTGCAGTGGAAAAGCTGTTTGAAAGGCTCTCAAAAGTCAACCTTACAATTAACCTAGATAAGAGTGAATTTGGCCATGCCACTGTGACCCATCTTGTTAATGTTGTAGGTCAAGGCAGGTTGGCTCCTGTTCAGGCAAAAGTTCAGGCAATTTCTGAGGTTCCCATTCCAACCGGGAAAAGGGCACTTAGAAGATTTCTGGGAATGGTCGGATATTATCGCAAGTTCTATAAGGACTTTGCTGATATTGTTCTCCCACTGACTAACCTCCTGAAGAAAGGTGAAAAGCTTGTTTGGACAGAACCTTGTCAGGAGACACTTGATAAATTGAAAGCTATCTTATGTCACCAACCTATGCTCAGGTCACCTGATTTTGCCAAGCCATTCTCCATAGCTGTGGATGCCAGTAATGAAGCTGCAGGAGCAGTGTTACTACAAAGGGATGATTATGATGATGTTGAACACTCCTTGGCTTACTTTTCAGAGAAATTCAATAAGCATCAAAGAGATTATTCCACCATAGAGAAGGAACAATTATCACTTATTTTGGCTTCGCAGCATTTTGATGTGATTGTTTGCACCGCTCAGAAACCACTTGTGGTTTATACAGATCATAATCTATTGGTGTTCTTGAGTAAGTTGAAAAACAAAAATAGAAGGCTGCTGAATTGGAGTTGGATTTTGCAAGGGTATGATCTCATGATAACTTACATTAAAGGCAAAGATAATGTAATTGCCAATTGTCTTTCCAGATGTTAAACTTGAAATATAATTTTAATAATGGAGTGGAATTTAATGTTTGTATATGCTCCTGCAATACGTTGTATTAGTTGGTAGTGTGCTGTATGATAACCATGCATGTATTGTTCCACATATTATAGATTGTAGTTAAAATTTTGCTCTTACAGATCAAAATATTATCTTCTTGGGGGAGGTGTTATGTGTCCACAGTTTTGTTTACTGTGGGTGTCACATGACCCCAGTTTTGTTTTACTGGGAGTCCACAGTTTTGTTTCTCTGACCGTTACCTTACGACGTATGTTGACGGTATAAAAGAAATGTGGACATAGTATTGCGAAAGGAGTCGAAGGAAAGAGAGAGAGAGTGAAGATTGCAGACTTTGGGCTATCAGGGAACAGCTCACGATCAAGAAGGATAAAGTTAATGCTTACCCATACCCAAAGGATTGGTTTTTTCAGTGGCACTCTGCATTGTGGAGACGTGTCTGTCCTTCGTATGATCCATGGGTGTGAATTTCGTGACAGTCACTTTGTGAAATTGCTCTTCGTGGACTTCGGAACAGAATTCTTCGGCTGGGATCTTCGGTAACTGTTTCTTCATTCTCCAGCAGTGGAATCTTTGGAATTCATCGTGATCGCCTCGTCGCTGCACTGTGATCTTGTTGGCAAGTATGATTATGGTTTTCCCACAACATCATACTTGCCAACAAGATCATCTACGTTATTCCATATGCTAGGTGCATTCAAATATAACACCTTCAGTCCACCCGTTTTGATTTTACCTCCTTGTTACACTTCAGCACATCCCACTGATTGCAATTTTGCCCTGTTATCTGACTGTCCTCCCCCACAGTCTCACTACACAATATATTGACTTATATACCAACTGCCTGATCCTCAATCCTATCACTTCAGTTCCCACTTCCTGCCAAATTAGTTTAATCTCTCCCCAACAGCTCTAAGAAACCCGTCCAGAAGGACATTGGTCCCCCTTGGGTTCAGGTGTAAAGCATTCTATTTTTTTGTACAGGTCAACTGTGCCTTCCCCAGAAGAGATCCCAGTGATCCAGAAATATGAAACCTTGTCCCCTGCACCCCTTCTTCAGCCGCTCATTCATCTATGTTAGGGCGTTTTTTTGGGGTTAGCACATATAGCAAATAACTTCAGCAACTGACTTCAGCTGCCAGCCTTCAGATGTGAATATGAACTGTGGATTAAGTCTAAAAGACAGCTCTGAACAATGACTTCCTAAGGCTGTGAACCACAGTTAATTGTTCGACCGGGCAATGCTGATTAAATCCGTTATTTGGCTGTCTGTCATGTGGGTGTGAGGATGGTGTGTAGCTCAAAGGAAGCATTGTAAATATGGAATTGTCCTTTGATCTTTAGCATATAAAATGTCAGTAGTGTTGGGTCAGGCAGACCTACTTCCTCTGAAAGGGGTCTCAATATAATGCTTCCTCTGTCTCATTTTGTCCAATAAAGAAACTGCTTCATATTTACCACTACTTCTTCTCCAGTGATTTTGTTCATGCAACAACATTTGGGGGCTCACCCAGGATACCTTTGCATCCCATTTGCTGGCCAGCGATCTCAGCAGACTAAGTGGGTTAATGCTCACCCTTGGACCTGTTCAGGTTAGTGGCTATGGGACTGTTAGATATGTTCAGGACAGAAAGCTGAACCGGTAGATATAAAAGTTGTGTGTGCATGTCGTGTGGTATGCCTGCATGTAGTGTGTGTGTGTGTGTGTGTGTGTGTGTGTGTGCGTGCATGTGTGTTTATGTAAGAGACTAAAGTTTGTGTGTTAATTTGGTGAGACAGGGCCACCAGTTGCAAACGGTGGTTGCTGAAAGTTTGCTCAGCCAGTGAGGGCGTGTATACCTGTTCTGAGAACTGTACTTAAGCATACGCATTTGTGAGTGTATGTGTCTAGGTGTATCAGATGCAAAGCAATACAGCAGATATCATGAGTTTAATGCACATAAATCACAGGTCACAGATTACAGAGTACATACTCTGCCATTTTAAGTGTGTACCGTTTAGCTTGTATCCGTCTTTTATGTTTTGCATAGCGTGGGAATTAGTGTGGTGATATTTCAGGGAGAGATTTTACCCAGATATATCTGTCAGGAGGGCACCTATTGAGGTCAGGAAACAACAGATTGAGAACCCTGAAAACCTGAGTGAGCCCTTGACTTAGATTACAACCATCCATAAGCACTTCACTCCCGGGGGAGAAGCAGAGACCTCACTTAAGGTCGCCTGCAGGAATGCAGAATTCTGGCACGACCTCAAGGAAATGGCTGAAATTCACGAGATGCACCCCAAAGATATGCATGTGTTGGTATAAGTGAAGTGTCTGAGGGATATGTCGGAAGTGTAAGCTAGGGAGTGTAGTGCGGTACGTGGGCAACTTCCAGCATGGCCAACAATGAAGACATATATTGCTTCTTTAAAGTGGAAGTGAGGCATTGACTCGGAGGGGGGTGGAGGTGAGAGTAGCTGCAGAATGAGAATGTCAGTGGTTCAGAGAGCTGATAAGCCAGCCATGGATGATGCAGAACGTAAATAACGAGCATATGAGGAGTATTCAGAGTTGGATAATCCAGGGAGGGATGACCCAGTTGTCCTGAAAATGGTGAAGGAAGGCCTGAGCTCTGCCCACCAGGAAGCTTTAGATTTGGGGATTGTGGAGTTATTGACCTACTCAGCTAAAGTGTCATGGGTCTGTGAGACCAGTGGAGGGGAAGTCGTACAGTGGCTGTAGTGAATGTATCTGCTGTGACGTCACAGTTCTCTGTGTGCTTTGTGTGCCAACAGTCAGGGCACTTACCAAGGAACTGCTGGAATAGACGTGGGAGGGTAAAGGAGATTATTTGTTAGAGCTGTGGCTTCTCAGGACATGGTTGGAGGCAGTGTTCTAAAGGCAGAGGAAAGTGTGAAAATCACTCAACACAGCAGGCAGAATCCACAACTGTGTCCTCCCTTTTTGATTTGGCTGCTGACCAGATTTGAAAGCTGGTGAGGTCAGACAAACAGCTGACGGCAGCCTCTGTTGCCAGTGGCGGTCATCCACAGATGTACACAGAGGTTTATTAGGGGGCAGCAAAGTGAAATGTTAGTGGACACGGGGTTGTCGGTGTTGATAACTGATCCACTCCTGCCCACGACTGGAGAGGCGATTTACATTACCAGTGCAGGAGATGAAACAATGAGGGCGGAGAGAAGTCAGACCCAGGTACTTGAGATTGAGGGAGTGCAGTTTCCTGTAGATTTCTGGGTGTGCCCAAACACTGAAGGTACTGTCCAGGGGACAGATGCACTGACTAAGGCAGGTGCGATCATAGACTCAGGGAAAAGAGAAATAACATGGACAAGACAGGGACAGTGAACATATGTGACCCACAAAGCAGCTAATATGGCCCACAGAGAGACAGTAGCCCCAAGCAGGGAGGAGAGACAGGGCAATGTGTGGGAATCATATCAGAAGGTATGCAAGGGGAGGGTCCAAGCACAGTTAGGGGCTGTTAGAGGCAGTGCAGCTGCCTGAGGTGATTAGAGTAAAGGCCCACGAGAAAGAGGAGAGTAAGGAGCAGAAAGGGAACCAATGGGTAGACATGTGTGAGGAGGGTCAATAGAAATTACAAGTGTACAGGAAGAAGCTACAACTGTCAATTTAGTAACTTTACACTGAAATGCGAAGGAGCACTGTGACCAGGGTAAAGTGTTGAAGGACCGAGCAAAATAACAGCAGCATGTTGCTGATCAGAGAGAGCTGGAGGGAAAGGAGATAGTCCTCCCACAGCCGGGTAACCAAGTCATGGTGACGGTGCTGCCTGAAAGGGTAGGGTTTTGCTCCCAGATGGATAGGGCCACAGATGGTATTTTTTACCAACGACACTTGTGTCTGTGTGCAGACTCGGTGAGGCAGCCAGTGGAAACACTGGACTCAGGGTGGACCGTACGACTCACCTTCTTACTGCTCCCACAGACAGAGCAGGGGATCAAGTGTCCCCAGCAACCGTGTAATTACAGACAGCCTAAGAGATGAACACCAACTGGCCACACCAGCCGGCCACAGTTGGTGGAAACAGACCCACAGTGAATGCGAGGGCAGAAGGCACTGAGAGTGTGACAGAAACCTTGTGAACAGCATAATGGTGATGGTACTCTGTCGTGAAGGCTGGTTGCTGAAGGTAAGTGATTATTTGTGTCGCATAGAATAGAAAAGATATTGGGAAAAATAGATGAGAAGGGATTTGAGTTACGGCAGAGAGATCAGGTTTCACAACTTCGATGGCATGGCAGGCTGAGAAAGAGAAGAAATTGCACATTGCATCTGAAGGCAGTCACCCCCAGCCTAAATGGGGAGTGAATACAAATGAGCTGGGCCCTTTCAGCAGTTGGGCCAGCGATCAACTGGACAGTTCAGAAGAAGGTGCAACCAGGGGGAGGTCCTTGCAGGCATTCAAATAGAGACCATCCCAAGCCCTCCTGTGCATTGATGAGAGGGCCTGTGAGCCTGATACACTTACCTTGCTGGTGTCCCTGGAAAGAGGGAGTTTTAGCTACCAGAGAATGAAGGGGTGAGATAAAGAATGTGACCAAAACTGCAATCGACCAACAGGGAATGAAGCAACAGGCATTTCTAAAGACTGTTGTGCAAATTTCTGGGACAATCTTTCTGCTTAGCGTTTTGTAGGTACATGATAGGGTAGATGTAGATGCACATAAAGTAATTGGAAGGGGTTCCGAGGCAGGGTATTTTTGGTGCCCTATTTGAATCGATCCCCTTTAAGGTGGCCTTTCCTGGTACAAATTTATTTTGTCCAGGAGGGACAGTGACAGCATTTTTTGGGGTTAGCACATATAGCAAATAATTTCAGCAACTGACTTCAGCCACCAGTCTTCAGATGCAAATTTGTACTGTGAATTAAATAAAATGCATCTCTGAACAATGGGTTCCTAAGACCGTCAATCACAGTTAACTGGAAGACTAGACAATGCTGATTAAATCCGTTACTTGGTTGTCTGTCATGTGGGTGTGAAGAGGGAGGTGTGTAGCTCAAAGGAAGCATTGTAAATATGAGATTGTCCTTTGATCTTTAGCATATAAAATGTCAGTAGTGTTGGGTCAGACAGACCTTCTTCCTCTGAAAGGGGTCTCAATATAATGCTTCCTCTGTCTCATTTTGTCCAAGAAAGAGAGTGCTTCATAGAAAATAGAACATGGAAACCTACAGCACATTACAGGCCCTTTGGGCCACAATGTTGTGCCAACCATATTACCTACTCTAGAAGCTGCCTAGAATTTCCCTAGCGCATAGCCCTCTATTTTTCGAGGCTTCATGTACCTATCTAAGAGGCTCTTAAAAGACTCTGTTGTATCTACTTCCACTACCGCCACCGGCAGAGTATTCCACGCACCCACCACTTTCTGTGTGGAAAAATTTACCCCTGACATCCCCTCAGTACCTGTTTCCAAGCACCTTAAAACTACGACCCCTCATGTTATCCATTTCAGCCCTGGGAAAAAACTTCTGATTATCCACACAATCAATGCCTCTCATCATCTTATACACCTCTTTCAGGTTACCTCTCATCCACCATCGCTCCAAGGAATAAAGGCCAAGTTCACTCAACTTATTCTCATAAGTTACACCCTCCAATTCAGGCAACATCTTGTAAATCTCCTCTGCACTCTCTCTATAGTATCCACATCCTTCCTGTAGTGAGGTGACTAGTACTGAGCACAGTACTCCAAGTGGAGTCTGACCAAGGTCTTATATAGCTGTAACATTACCCCTCAGCTCTTGAACTCAATCCCATGGTTGATGATGGCCATCACACCATAAGCCTTCTTAACAACACTGTCAACTTACGCACAGCAGCTTTGAATGTCCTATCGACCTGGACCCCAAGATCTCTCAGATCCTCCACACTGCCAAGAGTCTTACCATTTATATTATATTCTGTCTTCAAATTAGACCTCCCAAAATGAATCACTTCACACTTATCTGGGTTGAAGTCCATCTGCCACTTCTCAGCCCAGTTCTGCATCCTATTGATGTCCCGTTGTAACTTCTGACAATTCTCCAGACTATCCACTACACCCCATAGCTTTGTGTCATCAGCAAACTTACTAACCCACCCTTCTACTTCCTCATCCAGGTCATTTATAAAAATCACAAAGAGGAGGCATCTCAGAACAGATCCCTATGGAAAACCACTGGTCACCAACCTCCATGCAGAATACAAACCATCTACAACCACCCTTTGCCTTCTGTAGGCAAGTCGGTCTGGATCCACAAAGCAAGCTCTCCTTGGATCCCATGTCTCCTTACTTTCTGAAGGAGCCTTACATGGGGAACCTTATCAAATGCCTTACTGAAATCCATATACACTACATCCATTGCTCTACCTTCATCAGTGTCTTTTGTTACATCCTCACATAATTCAATCAGGCTTGTAAGGCATGACCTGCCCTTGACAAAGCCATGTTGACTATCCCTAATCAGTTTATGTCTCTCCAAGTGCTCATAAATCCTACCCCTCAGGGTCTTCTCCAGCAACTTGCCCATCACTGAATTCAGACTCACTTGTCTATAATTTCCTGGGTTATCTCTGCTCCCTTTCTTGAACAAGGGAACAACATTTGCAATCCCCCAATACTCCAGTACTTCTCCTGTTCCTATTGATGATGCAAAGATCATCGCAGGAGGCTCAGCAATCTCCCCCCTCGCTTCCCACAGTAGCCTGGGGTACATCTCATCTGGTCCCGGTGACTCACATCGCTCATGCTCTTGCTCTTCACATTCTTGTAGAATGCCTTGGGGTTTTCCTTAATCCTGCTCACCAAGGCCTTCTCATGGCCCCTTTCTGGCTTTCCTAATTCCATTCGTTAGCTCCTTCCTAAC
This sequence comes from Mobula hypostoma, assembly GCF_963921235.1. NCBI lineage: Eukaryota > Metazoa > Chordata > Chondrichthyes > Myliobatiformes > Myliobatidae > Mobula > Mobula hypostoma. The sequence continues at coordinate 52,195,989 of NC_086114.1, read as the reverse complement.
AACATTGTAATTTTCTAGAGCTCTAACAGAACCAGTACCAGTACATATCATATCTACACTCCCAGTACTTCTCTCCAATGATTTCATTCACACGACAACAATCTGTACCATCATCCTATTCCTGCTCTGACTAGCACTGGCATGGGAGTAATCCAGAGATTACTACCTTGCTGATCCTGTTCTTCAGCCTCTTCCTGAACTCCCTATACTCACTGCACATGACCTCCTCCCCCTTTTTACCCATGTCATTGGTGCCAATGTGCACTATGACCTCTGGCTGCTCACCCTGCCTCCTGAAAATCTTCTGTAGCCTCTCTGAGACATCCTGGACCCTAGAACTTGGGAAGCAGCGCACCATTCTGACATCTTTTTCACAGCACAGAATCTCCTGTCCATCTCCCAAACTATCAAGTCTTTTAACACTATTACTCTGCGTAACTTTACCCTGCCCCGCTGAGACTGAGAGCCAGCCACAGTGCCACTGGCCTGGCTGCTGCTGCTGTGCCCTGATAGGCCATCCCCACACCCACCCCCCCCCCCCCAGCAGTATCCAAAGGGGTAAACTTGTTCCTGAGGTGAATGGCCACAGAGGAATCCTGCACTGACTGCTTACTCCCCTTACTTCTCTGGTGGTCTCCTACCTACTCTCTGAAACCGGCACTCTGCGGTGTGACCGCCTTGGTAAAGTTCCATCTATGAGGTTTTCAACCTCTTAGATGGTTCTGAGTGCATCCAGTTCCCTGACCCTGGCAGTCAAGAGCTGCAGCTGGATGCAGTTCCTGCAGATGTAGTCATCAGGGAGATTGTCAGGTACCCTCCAATCAATGGTGTCAAGAAAACAACCTCTCCCTCAATGTCGCAAAAACAAAGCAGCTGGTTGTGGACTACAGGAGGAATGGAGACAGGCTAACCCTTATTGACATCAATGGATCTGGGGTTGAGAGGGTGAACAGCTTTAAGTTCTTTGGCAGACACATCACCGAGGATCTGACGTGATCTATACATAACGGCTGTGTGGTGAGAAAAGGACGACAGTGCCTCTTTCACCTCAGATGGTTGAAGAAGTTTGGCATGAATCCCCAAATCCTAAGAACTTTCTACAGAGGCACAATTGAAAACATCCTGACTGGCTGCATCACTGCCTGGTATGGAAACTGTACCTCCCTTAATCGCAGGACTCTGCAGTGAGTGGTGTGGACAGCCTAGTGCATTTGTGGATATGAACTTCCCACTACTCAGGAAACTTACAGAGACAGCTGCGTAAAAAGGGCCCGCAGGATCATTGGGGGCCTGAGTCATCCCAACCACAAACTGTTCCAGTGCTACCATCTGGGAAACGGTACCACAGCATTAAAGCCAGGATCTACAGGTTTCGGGCCAGATTCTTCCAGCAGGCGTTCAGACTGTTTAATGCACGCTGATACAATTGTATTTCTATGCTATATTGACTGTCCTGTTGTACATACTATTTATTACAAATTGCTATAAATTGCACGTTGCACATTTAGACAGAGACGTAATGTAAAGATTTTTACTCCTCATGTGAGTGAGGAATATAAGAAATAAAGTCAATTCAATTCAAATCAATTCAGTTCCACTTCTCAGAGGAGGACCATTCCACTGCCTAAACTACCATCCTGCTGATACTTGTTACATCTTTATCTTCTCAAGCTTAAGATCTAATGATTTGAACAATAGTGTTACACCCTTGAAATACATTGAATGTGCAACTGAGCAGCAGCAAAACACTGATCCTTGAAATTACAGTTTATTTATTTATTTATAGACATACTGCATGGAGAAGGCCCTTCCGGCCCTTCGAGCCATGCCGTCCAGCAAAGCCCCCAACTTAATCAGACCTAATCACAGGGCAATTTACAATGACCAATTAACCTATAAACCGGTACATCTTTGGAATGTGAGAGGAAACCAGGGCATGTGGAGGAAACCTACATGTCCATGGGGAGAACATATTAGGGGGTACATAGAAACATAGAAAACCTATAGCACAATACAGGCCCTTCAGCCCACAAAGCTGTGCTGAACATGTCCCTACCTTAGAACTACCTAGGCTCTACCCATAGCCCTCCATTTTTCTAAGCTCCATGTAGCCATCCAGGAGCCTCTTAAAAGACCCTATCATTTCCACTTCCACCACCGCCGCTGGCAGCCCATTTCATACACTCACCACTCTCTGCATAAAAAGTTACCCCTGACATCTCCTTTGTACCTACTTCCAAGCACCTTAAAACTGTGCCCTCTCATGTTAGCCAATTCAGCCCTGGGGAAAAGCCTCTGATTATCCACACGATCAATGCCTCTCATTATCTTGTACACCTCTATCAAGTCACCTCTCATCCTCCGTCGTTCCAAGGAGACAAAGCCGAGTTCACTCAACCTATTCTCATAAGGCATGCTCCCCAATCCAGGCAATATCCTGGTAAAGTTATTGTAAAGGTACAATTGATCTCTCTCTCTGTCTGTTGGGGGGTGGGGGGAGGTGGTGGTTGTTGACAAGACGGGGAGTCATGCATTTAACCTGAGTCTAGTGTTTCCACTGGCTGCCTTGTCAGGCCTGTACACCAACACAGGCATCATTCATCCACAACACCAGCTGGGAGTGAAACCTATCTTTTCAGCCAGCTCCCTTACTGTGACGTGGCCAAATGGCTGTGGGGGGACTACCTTCTCTCTCTCTCTAGCTCTCCCTGATCTGCAATATGTTGCTGCTGCTTTGCTCGATTCCTCAATGTGTTACCATTGTTACAGTGGTCCTTCACATCTCTTCTCCATGTAACTTTACTAAATTAGTAGTTGTAGTTTCTTCCTGTGCACTTGAAATTTCTGGTGTTTCTCGCTCTTCCGCTGTCCTCCTCGCACTGATGTCCGGCCACTCGTTCCGTTTCTGCTCCTTATTATCCCCTTTCTGGTGAGCCTTTACTTCAATCACTGCTCCCTCCTCAGGCAGTTGCACTACTTCTAACAGCCCCTGACTGTGCTCAGCCCCTCCCCTCGGGACCTCCTGACATGATTCCCACCACATCGCCCCGTCTCTCTGCCCTGCCTGGGGCCACTGTCTCTCTGTGGGCCATGTTAGCTGCTTTGTGGGCCACACATGTTCACTGTCCCTGTCTTGTCCGTGTTATTTCTCCTTTTCCTGAGCCTATGATCGCACCTCCCTTACTCAGTGTGTCTATTCCCAGGACAGTATGTTCATTGTTTGGGCTCACCCAGAAATTTCCAGGAAGCTGCACTCCCTCAATCTCAATAACCTGGGACTGACTTCTCACAGCCCTCATTGTTCACCTTCTGCAGTCGAACCCACGCAGATTGGCTGCACTAGACTCCCCACCAAAGACAAGTCCCAGTGCTGGAGTCAGGACTGCTGCTATTACTGCGGGGAGACAGGTCACCTGCAGGTGGAAGGCCTGAGGCTGTAGCTGTCAGCAGGACAGCAAAGACCATCCAGTTGCAGGAGGACTGTGACAGTAGCAGCCACTACTCCCAATCCTACGGATTCTGGCTTCTTCCTGGGGTAAGAACCCAAGGCAGGTGAAGGCTTTTGTGGACTCTGGGGCAGCGGGTAATTTTCTGGAGTTGGGAACCGCACCTTGACTCGTTGTACTGATGCGAGAGTTGAGCTGGTCCTTGCCCACAACTGTCTTGGACGGCTGCCCGCTCGACTCTGAGAAGATCAAGCATCAGACTGTGGTCTTGCAGGTGAGGATAGGGGATCACGTGGAAGACATTAGTTTCTACATTATTGACTCTCCATTCATGCCCCTGATTCTCAGCACCCTTGGCAATCCCAGCATAACCTATCCACTGACAGGAGGGAGGGAAGAATCATTGCTTGGTCCAGTCATTGTAAGAGGGTATGTTTGTGGCGTGGTGTTCTGACCCCCAGGCTTTGCTGAGAGCAACAACTAACAAGGGGACAGCCTTCAGTGTGAGGTAAGCTGAGGCCTTCTGGAGACCTAGTCCTGCCCTCAAGGACAGACAAGATGGTCCCGGCCAACGGGACTGTGTGTGTTACAGCCCTGTCTAGATGGGACCGTGCATGAACTCGAGAGAAAGAATCTCTAGTTCAGGAGCAGACCAAGGAGGTGCCGGAGCAGTATGGAACACTTGCAGCTTAGCCTAAGGAAAGACTCCTATAGGCAGATCCTCAGGCCTATTCCGGGGGGGCAAAGACCATCTCTAATGCCTCACTGACATTGTCTGAGGATTTAGACGAGGATACGAACTCTGATTTAGCCACTATTTCTGAGAATGAGTTTTGTGAACCTAGGGAGGTGACTCTGAAGTCTGTTTAGTCACCCCTGCCACTTAAGAAGCCTCTGAAGTTGTCTTTGAAGGAAGGTCCGGAGGAGATATCGACACTCAAACCAGTGGAAATCCATTCTGTCTACAAGGACTTAGAGGAAGTCTTCAGCAAGGGAAAGGCCTTGATTTTTCCACCGCACTGAACATACGACTGTGCTATAGATCTGCTGCCTGGTACTTGCCCTCTGGGGTGTCGATTGTATGCACTCTAAGGCCCAGTGAGTAGCACAACGGAGGAGGATATAAAGGAGGCTCTTGCCGAGGACTTCATTCAGCCCTCTACCTCAACAGCTGGCGCCAGCTTCTTCTTCATACAAAAGAAAGATGGGAACCTGTGGCCATGCAATGATTATGGGGGGTTAAACTGCATAAAGACTAAGAACCATAATGGTCTTTGAGATGTTCCAAGTTGCAAGAGTATTCATGAAGCGAGACCTGCAGAGTGCATACAATCTGGTCTGGCGATGAGTGGAAGACTGCATTCAATACACTGATGAGTACCTGGTTATGCCCTTCAGTCTTGCAAATTCTCCAGCAGTCTTTCAAACCTTTATCAGCAACATGCTCCAGGGTGCTCTCCACAAGTATGGCTTCATCTACTTGGACGGTATCCTAATCTTTTTGAAATCCATGGAGGAGAACATTGCTCACAGCAGGGACATTTTAAAGAAGCTTTTGGAGCATGGGCTTTACGTCAAGCTGAAGAAGTCCAAATTTCATGGAATGACCACTTTATTTTTGAGTTTCATCATCTCCAATGGCAATCTCAAGATGAAACCTACCAAGACCCAGGCAGTTAGAGACTGGCCATAAACATCCAGTGTCAAACAAGTCTAATGATTCTTGTGGGTTTGCAAACTTTTACCAGAATTTCATCAGGAATTTTAGCTAGGTGGCAGCTGCACTGATGGTGCTAACTAAGAAAGTCACGGGCCCTTTTATCTGGACTATCGAAGCGGAGGCTGCTTTTGCAGAGCCTAAACAACAGTTCACATCAGCTCCCATCTTGGTTTCTTCTAACTCGGACCATCCCTTCAACGTGGAGGTGGACACCTCAGACATTGGAGTGGGTGCAGTGATGTCTCAACGGTCACCTTTGGACAGTGAACTGCAGCTGTGGGCATTCTTCACCAGGCGGCTAGCCCCAGCGGAGTGAAACTATGACATCAGGAATTTGGAGCTTCTTGCAGTTAAATTAGCTTTGGAGGAATGGTATCACTGGCTTGAGGGGGCCAAGAACCCCTTAATTGTTTGGAAGACCACAAGAACCTGGCTTATATTCAGGAAGCCAAGGAACTGAATTCCAGGCAGGCCAGATGGTCTTTGTTCTTTAACCACTTTAAATTCATCCTGACCCATTGACCGGGGTCAAAGAACCAGAAACGCGATGGCTTGTCCTGTCAGTTTGATGAACCCAAAACAGCCTACCACCATTGTGCTCCAAGCCAAGGAGGTAGTGCTAATTTGCTGGGGAATCAACGCTCTCGTTTGCAAGGCCCAAGCACGAGGGAAGATTCGTAAGAACTGTCCTCTGGGTCAGCTGTTCATTCCAAGTTCCGTCTCGTCTCAGGTCCTCCAATGGGGACATTAATAGAAAATGACCACTCACCCAGGGATTGCCAGGGGCCTCGTGTTTATCAAGAGAAGGTATTGGTGGTCCTGAATGATGAAAAAGGTTCAGCAGTACTTGCAGGCATATGAGCTGTGTGCCTGGAACAAGGAGCCCTATACCCAACCTCATGGGCTCCTCCATCCCCTAGCTGTTTTGGAAAGACCATGGGCACATGTCTCCATGGACTTTGCCATGGGTCTTCCACCATCCAAAGAGAAGACTGTCATCATGGTGATTGTTGATTGGTTTTCAAAGTCTGCAAGTTCGTTGCCTTGGAGAAATGACCATCTGCTGTGGAGACGGCTGAAATTGTTCTGGGTCAGGTCTTCAGGATAAGCGTATTCCCAGTGGACATTGCCTCAGATCATGGTCCACAATCTGCAACATACTTCTGGATGTAATCTAAATGCGGCAACAGCAACTCTTTCCTCTGGGTTTCACCTGCAGACGGAGTGGACCAACCACGATTTGGAATTAACCCTAAGATGTCTGGCCTTAGAAAAACCTGAGGAGTGGTGTGACCATTTGATATGGGCAGAAGACACTCACAACACCTTACAGCATTCGGCACACAGGGTGTCATCGTTTGAGTGCCAGTTTGCTTATCCTCTACTATCTCCAGAACAGAAGGCTGAGGTTGGTGTTCCTCCAGCTGAAGATCTCGTCCAACACTGAAAGCAGAAATCGATTAGAGCACAAGAGATTTTGCTGGCCTCTACCCAAAAGGTGGAGACCAAGGCAAACCAAAGGAGAAGACAGGGACCTGGTTTGCAGCCTGGGCAACAGGTCTGGCTATCCACTCATGATTTGCCTCTCTGGGTGGAGTTTAGAAAGTTGGCGCCCAAGTTCATTTGAAGTAAACCCGGTGGCTTACAACTTGCAGATCCCCTAGACCCTAAAGATCAAACCCATCTTCCACATCTCTAAATTAAAACCTGTCCACACCAGCCCCTTAGCCCCACCATCATCAGTCCTACAGCCACCCAGATTTGTCAATGGGGAACAGGTCTTCATGGTGAGAAGACTTTTGGACTCACAAACTGTTTGGGGTGTTCGGCATTACCTTGTACACTGGGAAGAATTTAGACCTGAGGAGAGGTGCTGGGTGCCTGAAAGAGACACTTTGAGTCTGTTTCTCATCCCTGTTGACTATCACAGTCTTTCCAAGCAGCCAGGGCCAACAGGAGTCAGCCATAGTGGAGGGGATCCCATTACGAGACACATCTAAGTGTGCCAGCTTCCGAGGTTTAGATGCTCTAACTCTCCAGAGTATGGATTCTGGGCTTTAAGGGTTCAGGGTCATCCTGTTATTTGGCAATCATGTTTTGGGCACCAGGAGTTGAATACTTAAACAGCATCTGAATGGAACCTCAGTGCTCATTTGTAAGCCTAATCAGAGATATCATCTAGCATTTTGTTTTGCGCTCAATGCTTGGTCCAGTTTCATTCCATGCCTCGATCCTAGCCTCAGATACTCCAGCATCTGGATCCAAACCATTCTCGTCAAGGACTCTTGTCACAGCCCTACCTGCTTTCATGCATGCTCAGACATCTCAGGTGATCAACACCAACCTGCAGCTCCAGGAATACTATTGTTCAGAGTTGCATTTTAAATTCAATCTGCAATCCATATCCAAACATAAAGACTGGTTGCTGTTGAAATTAATATTTGCTATATTTACCTTAACTCCAGAATAACACATCAATGCCCTTGCTACAGATTTTAGTCTAAAAGTAATGGATATGGTCCAGACCATCATGGGTAAAGCCATCAGTACCATTGAGCGCATCTACACGGGGCACTGTCGCAAGAAAGCAACATCCATCATCAAACACCCCCACCACCCAGGCCATGCTCTCTTCTTGCTGCTCCCATCAGGAGGAAGGTACAGGAGCCTCAGGACTCACAGCACCAGGTGCAGGAACAGTAATTACTTCTCAACCATCAGGCTCTTAAACCAAAGGGATAACTTCTTTCAACTTCACTCGCCATCACTGATCAGTTCCCACAGTCTATGGACTCACTTTCAAGGACTCTTTGTCTCATGTTCTCAATATTAATTGCTTATTTTTTATAATTATTATTACTTTTTCTTCTTTCTTTTTGTATTTGCATAGATTATTGACTTGTTCCCAGTTGCTATGGCCTTTCACTGATTCTGTTGCAGATATCTGAATTTATTGAGTATGCCCGCAAGAAAATGAATCTCAGGGTTGCATATGGTGACTTATATATACTTCGATAATAAATTTACTTTGAACTTTTGAACTTTGAACTGACAATGAAATACCAAAGAGAGATTAATGTATTGACATTAGTAATTGTTACAGAGTTTAGTCTAAAAACAGTCGGGGAGAGCTAGACTGCAAGAAATTCCTTGGACTGGAGGAACATTCATCAGATTAAGAAGGGCGAGAGTGGAATATTACTGGAGGTATTGGAAAGTCGTGAAGAGGTTTACAGAAATGACCTGGCTCTGTTACAGGACACCCAAGCCAGAATCCATGTTGGATCCAATACCTATTCATGATTCAGCACGCCCAGATCATCAGTAATTCGTTCACTATGTGCTGTGTCATACGACGTGGGCGATCATAATCTTTTTATGACTACGATTGTTCGTGGCAAATTTTTCTACAGAAGTGGCTTGTCAATGCCTTCTTCTGGAAGGTGTCTTTACAAGACAGGTGACCCCAGCCATTATAACTCTTCAGAGATTGTCTACCTGGCATCAGTGGTCACATAACCAGGACTTGTGACTTGCACCAGCTGCTCATACGACCATCCACCACCTGCTCGCGTGGCTTCATGTGACCCTGACTGGGGAGGTAAGCAGGTCTGTCACCTTGCCTAAGGGTGACCTGCAGACTAGCGGAAGGAAGGAGTGCCTTACACCTCCTCTCCAATACAATGGAAGCAGAAGTTGACTCACTTCTGAAAGAAAAATAAACTAACCTGTTGCATCTCTGAACAGCCAGTACTAAAGTGTGATGGATCCATCAGGATGTGTGGAGATTACAAAATGATTGTTAACTCTGTCTGGAATAGCGGACTTATCTGGAGAACAATTTGCCAAGTTGGACATGAGTTTGCAGAGCTTGGCCATGTTGGATCTTTATTCCTTGGAGTGCAGTGAATGAGAGGTGACGTCCTAGAAGTTTACAAAATCATGAGGGGTAAAGATAAAATGGATGCTCATCATCCTTTCCCCAGGGCTGGGCAGTCCTAAACTAGAGGGTACAGACACAAGAGGGGAGTGTTTTAAAAGAGACCTTAGGGGGAACTTCTTTAAATAGAGAAACACACACAAAATGCTGGAGGAACTCAGCAGGCCAGGTGGCATCTATGGAAAAAAGCACAGTCGACATTTTGGGCTGAGATCCGTCGCAGGAGTCCTGTTGAGTTCCTCCACCATTTTGTGTGTGTTGCTCGAATTTCCAGCATTTGCAGGTTTTCTCTTATTTGTGTTCTTTAAAGCAGAGCATGGTGAATCCCTGGAATGAACTGCCAGAGAATGCAGACAAGGCATGTGCAATTGCACACTGAAGAAGTATTTGGATAGTTGGGAGGGGCTTGGACAGTTAGGTGCTAAAAATGGGCAACTGAGACTAGCAGGGAGAATGCTGTGGCATGAACCATTTGGGCTTAAGGGCCTGTTTCATGCAGTATGACTCAATGATCCTGTAACGAGATGAGTTATGTACAGTAGACCATAAGAACATAAGGTATAGGAGCAGAATTAGGCCATTTTGTCCATCAGGTCTGCTTTGCTATTTCATCATGGCGGATCCATTTTTCCTCCCAGCCCCAATCTTCTGCCTTCCCCCTGTATCCCTTTATGCCCTGACCAATCAAGAACGTATCAACTTCAGTGTTAAATATACATAAAAACTTGGCCTCCACAGCTGCCTGTGGCAAAGAATTCAACAGATTCACCACTCTCTAGCTAAATAAATTCTTCCACTTCTCTGTTCTAAAAGGACACCCCTCTGTTCTGAAGCTGAGTCTTCTGGTCTTAAAAACGCAAACACGAGGAAATCTACAGATGCTGGAATTTCAAGCAACACACATCAAAGTTGCTGGTGAACGCAGCAGGCCAGGCAGCATCTCTAGGAAGAGGTACAGTCGATGTTTCGGGCCGAGACCCTTCGTCAGGACTAACTGAAAGAAGAGCTAGTAAGAGATTTGAAAGTGGGAGGGGGAGGGGGAGATCCGAAATGATAGGAGAAGACAGGAGGGGGAGGAATAGCGCCAAGAGCTGGACAGGTGATTGGCAAAAGGGATATGAGAGGATCATGGGACAGGAAGCCTAGGGAGAAAGAAAAGGGGGAGGGGGGGAAAAGCCCAGAGGATGGGCAAGGGGTATAGTGAGAGGGACAGAGGGAGAAAAAGGAGAGAGAGAGAAAGAATGTGTGTATATAAATAAATAACGGATGGGGTACGAGGGGGAGGTGGGGCATTAGCAGAAGTCTGAGAAGTCAATGTTCATGCCATCAGGTTGGAGGCTACCCAGACGGAATATAAGGTGTTGTTCCTCCAACCTGAGAGTGGCTTCATCTTTACAGTAGAGGAGGCCGTGGATAGACATATCAAAATGGAAATGGGACATGGAATTAAAGTGTGTGGCCACTGGGAGATCCTGCTTTCTCTGGCAGACAGAGCGTAGGTGTTCAGCAAAATGATCTCCCAGTCCGCGTTGGGTCTCGCCAATATATAGAAGGCCACATCAGGAGCACAGGACGCAGTATATCACCCCACCCGACTCACAGGCAAAGTGTCGCCTCACCTGGAAGGACTGTTTGGGGCCCTGAATGGTGGTGAGGGAGGAAGTGTAAGGGCATGTGTAGCACTTGTTCCGCATACAAGGATAAGTGCCAGGAGGGAGATCGGTGGGAAGGGATGGGGGGGGACGAATGGACAAAGGAGTCGCGTAGCGAGCGATCCCTGCAGAAAGCAGGAAGGGGGAGGGAGGGAAAGATGTGCTTAGTGGTGGGATCCCATTGGAGGTGTCGGAAGTTACGGAGAATAGTATGTTGGACCCGAGGCTGGTGGGGTGGTAGGTGAGGACCAGGGGAACCCTATTCTTAGTGGGGTGGCAGGAGGATGGAGTGAGAGCAGATGTGCGTGAAATGGGGAAGATGCGTTTGAGAGCAGAGTTGATGGTGGAGGAAGGGAAGCCCCTTTCTTTAAAAAAGGAGGACATCTCCCTCGTCCTGGAATGAAAAGCCTCATCCTGAGAGCAGATGCAGTGGAGACGGCGGAATTGCGAGAAGGGGATGGCATTTTTGCAAGAGATAGGGAGAGAAGAGGAATAGTCCAGATAGCTGTGAGAGTCAGTAGGCTTATAGTAGACATCAGTAGATAAGCTGTCTCCAGAGATAGAGACAGAAAGATCTAGAAAGGGGAGGGAGGTGTTGGAAATGGACCAGATAAACTTGAGGCCAGGGTGAAAGTTGGAGGCAAAGTTAATGAAGTCAACGAGCTCAGCATGTGTGCAGGAAGCAGCGCCAATGCAGTCGTTGATGTAGCGAAGGAAAAGTGGGGGACAGATACCAGAATAGGCACGGAACATAGATTGTTCCACAAAGCCAACAAAAAGGCAGGCATAGCTAGGACCCATACGGGTGCCCATGGCTACACCGTTAGTTTGGAGGAAGTGGGAGGAGCCAAAGGAGAAATTATTAAGAGTAAGGACTAATTCCGCTAGACGGAGCAGAGTGGTGGTGGAGGGGAGCCGGTTATGTCTGGAATCCAAAAAGAAGTGGAGAGCTTTGAGCTCTTCCTGGTGGGGGATGGAAGTATATAGGGACTGGACATCCATGGTGAAAATAAAGCGGTGGAGGCCAGGGAACTTAAAATCATCGAAAAGTTTCAGAGCATGAGAAGTGTCATGAACATAGGTAGGAAGAAATTGAACAAGTGGGGACAAAACCATGTCGAGGTATGCAGAAATGAGTTCGGTGGGGCAGGAGCAAGCTGAGACAATAGGTCTACCAGGACAGGCAGGTTTGTGGATCTTGGGTGGGAGGTAGAAACGGGAAGTGCGGGATGTGAGAACTATAAGTTTGGTAGCAATGGATGGGAGATCCCCTGAGTGGATAAAGTTGGTGATGGTGTAAGAGACAATGGCCTGGTGCTCTTTAGTGGGGTCACGATCGAGGGGTAAATAAGAGGAGGTATCCGCGAATTGTCGCTGTGCCTCGGCAAGGTAGAGGTCAGTACACCAGACTACAACAGCACCCCGCTTATCGGCGGGTTTTATAGTAAGGTTAGGATTAGTGCGGAGGGAGTGGAGAGCACAGCGTTCGGAAGGAGTAAGGTTGGAATGGGAACAAGGTGCAGTGAAGTCGAGACAGTTGATGTCCCGTCGGCAGTTAGCAATAAAGAGATCCAGAGCAGGGTGTCCATGAAGAGGAGGAGGGTTGAAGTCGGGAAAGGGGTTATCGGTGGGGGTGGGAGAGTCCTTGCCGAAGAAATAGGCTTGGAGATGGAGCTGGCAGAAGAAGAGTTCAGTGTCATGGCGAACGCGGAACTCGCTGAGGTGTGGGCGAAGAGGGACAAAGGTGAGGCCCTTACTGAGGACAGAGCACTCTGCTTCAGAGAGTTGAAGGTCAGAGGGGATGGTAAAGACCCGGCACGGATGAGAGCTGGGATACCAAAGCATTCTACAAGTATGTGAAGAGCAAGAGGATAAGATGCGAGAGAATAGGATGAATCAAGTGTGACAGTGGAAAAGTGTGTATGAAACTGGAGGTGTGACAGCAGAGCTATTTAATGAATACTTTGCTTCATTATTCAGTACAGAAAAGGATCTTGGCGATTGTAGGGATGACTTACAGCAGACTGAAAGGCTTGAACATTAAGAAAGAGGATGTGCTGGAGCTTTTGCAAAGCATCGAGTTGAGTAAGTCATCGGGGCTGGACGAGATGTACCTCAGGCTACTATGGGAGGTGAGGGAGGAGATTGCTGAGCCTCTGGCAATGATCTTTGCATTATCAATGGGGACAGGAGAGGTCCGGAGGATTGGAGGGTTGCGGATGTTGTTCCCTTATTCAAGAAAGGGAGTAGAGATAGCCCAGGAAATTATAGACCAGTGAATCTTACTTCAGAGGTTGGTAAGTTGATGGAGAAGATTCTGAGAGGCAGGATTTATGAACATTTGGAGAGGCATAATATGATTAGGAATAGTCAGCATGGCTTTGTCAAAGGCAGGTCATGCCTTATAAGCCTGATTGAATTTTTTGAGGATGTGACTAAACACATTAATGAAGGAAGAGCAGTAGATGTAGTGTATATGGATTTCAGAAAGGCATTTGATAAGGTACCCCATGCAAGGCTCATTGAGAAAGTAAGGGGGCATAGGATTCAAGGGGACCTTGCTTTGTGGATCCAGAACTGGCTTGCCCACAGAAGGCAAATAATGGTTGTAGATGGGTCAATTTCTGCATGGAGGTCGGTGACCAGTGATGTGCCTCAGAGATCTGTTCTGGGACCCTTCTCTTTGTGATTTTTATAAGTGACCTGGATGAGGAAGTGGAGAGATGGGTTAGTAAAATTGCTGATGACACAAAGGTTGGGGGTGTTGTGGGTAGTGTGGAGGGCTGTCAGAGTTTTCAGCGGGACATCAATAGGATGCAAAACTGGGCTGAGAAGTGGCAGATGGAGTTCAACCCAGATAAGTGTGCGATGGTTCATTTTGTTAGGTCAAATATGATAGCAGAATATAGTATTAATGGTAAGACTCTTGGCAGTGTGAAGGATCAGAAGGATCTGGGGGTCCGAGTCCATAGGACACTCAAATCTGCTGCGCAGTTTGACTCTGTAGTTAAGAAAGCATATGGTGCATTGGCCTTCATCAACCATGGGATTGAGTTTAAGAGCCGAGAGGTAATGTTACAGATATAAAGGACCCTGGTCAGACCCTATTTGGAGCACTGTGCTCAGTTCTGGTCACCTCACTACAGGAAGGATGTGGAAACTTCAGAAATGGTGCAGAGGAGATTTATAATGATGTTGCCTGGATTGGGGAGCATGCCTTATGAGAATAGGTTGAGTGAACTCAGCCTTTTCTCCTTGAAGCGACGGAGAAAGAGAGGTGACCTAATAGAGGTGTATAAGATGATGAGAGGCATTGATTGTGTGGATAGTCAGAGGCTTTTTCCCAGGGCTGAAATGGCTAACACGCGAGGGCACAGTTTTAAGGTGCTGGGGAGTAGGTACAGTGGAGATGTCAGGGGTAAGTTTTTTACGCAGAGAGTGGTGAGTGCATGGAATGGGCTGCCGGCAATTATGGTGGAGGCGGATATGATAGGGTTTTAAATGACTTGTGTATAGGTACATGGAGCTTAGAAAAATAGAGGGCTATGGGTAACCCTAGTAATTTCTAAAGTAAGTACATGTTTGGCACAGCATTGTGTGCTAAAGGGCCTGTATTGTGCTGTAGGTTTTCTATGTTTCTATATTTCTAAGTCCTTTTATAGCTTCTCTACTTCCTCATAGCTACATGCCCCTCCACCTTTCTTCATGTCATCTGCAAACCTTGGAACAGAGCCATCAATTCCATCATCCAAATCATTGACATATAACGTAGAAAGAATCAGTCAAGACACAGACCCCTGTGGAACACCACTAGTCACTGGCAGCCAGCTAGAAAAGGCTCCCTTTATTCCCACTTCTTGCCTCCTGCCGATCGGCCACTGCTTTATCCATGCTAGAATCTTTCCTGAAATAACATGGGCTCATGGCTTGTTAATCAGCCTCATGTGTGGTACCTTGTCAAAGGCCTTCTGAAAATCTAAGCCCACAACATCAACCTATTTTCCTTTGTCTATCTTTCTTGTTATTTCTTCAAAGAATTCCAACAGATTTGTCAGACAAGATTTTCCCTTGAGGAAACCATGCTGACTACAGCCTATTTTATCATGTGCCTCCAAGTACCCTGAGACCTCATCCTTAATAATTGACTTCAGCATCTTCCCAACCACTGAGGTCATACTAACTGGCCTATAATTTCCTTTCTTCTGCCTCTCTCTCTTCTTGAAGAGTGGAGTGACATTTGCAATTTTCCAGTCTTCCGGAACCATTCCAGAATCTAGTGATTCTTGAAAGATCATTACTATCGCCTTCAGAATCTTTTCAGTCACCTCTTCCAGAACTCTGGGATGTACACCATCTGGTCTAAGTGACTTACCTACCTTCAAATGTTTCAGTTTCCCAAGAACCTTCTGTCTAGTTGCGGTAACTTCATACACTTCATTACCACTGACAGCTGGATCTTCCACCATATTGCTAGTGTCTTCCACAGTAAAGACTGATGCAAAATAGTTAGTCAGCTCTTCTTCATTTTGTTGTCTCCCAATACTACCTCTCCAGCCTCTCTTTTACACTTTATGTATCTGAAGAAACTTCTGGCATCCTCTTAAATATTACTGGCTAGCTTACTTTTGTATTTCATCTTTACCTTAATTATGTTTTTAGTTGTCTTCTGTTGCTTTTTAAAAGCTTTCAAATCCTTTAACTTCCCACTAATTTTTGCTCTCTCTTTGGCTTTTATGTTGGTTTTGACTTCTCTTGTTAGCCACAAATGGGTTATCTTTCTCTTAGAATACTTTGTCTTTTTTGGGATGTATATATCCTGTGCCTTCCAAATTGCTTCCAGAAATTCCAGCCATTGCAGTTCTGCTATCATCCCTGCCAGTGTTCTTTTCCAATCAATTCTGGTCGGTTCCCCTCTCATGCCCCTGAAATTCCCTTTACTCCCTTGTAATACTGGTACATCTGACTTTAGCTTCTCTTTCTCAAATTTCAGGGTGAATTCAATCCTATTATGATCACTTGGCCTTAAGCTCTCTGATCAATTCTGATTCATTGCACAACACACAATCCAGAATAGCAGATCCCCAAGTGGGTTCTAAAAAGCCATTTTGTAGGCACGCCAGAAATTCCCCACCTGTAATCCAGCACCAACCTGATTTTCCCTATCTACCTGCATATTGAAGTCCCACATGACTATTGTAACATTGCCTTTTTGCAATGCATTTTCTATCTCTCATTGTAATTTGTAGACCACGTCCTTACTAGTGTTTGGGGGTCTCTATACAACTCCCATCAGGGTCTTTTTACCCTTGCAGCTCCTTAGCTCTGTCTACAATGATTCAACACCTTCTGACCCCATGTCACCTCTTTCTAATGATTTGATTTTATTTTTTACCAATGGAGCAATGCTGCCTCCTCTGTCTTCCTGCCTATTCTCGTAATACAATGTGTATCCTTGGACATTAAGCTCCCAGCTATAATCTTTCCGACATGATTCAGTGCTGCCTACAGCATCATATCTGTCAATCTGCAACGGTGCTGCGTTTATCTGTATACTGCACGTATTCAAATACAACACCTTCAGTCCTGTATTCAGTCTTCTCAATCTTGTCCTTTTACTTTGCAACTCATTCTGTTGACTGCAATTTTGCCCTATGAACAGCCTCTCCTCATTGCACATCGGCTCTGTTTGTAAACCAGCAGCCTCATCTTCAGTACTGTTGTCTGCCTTTCCTATGATACTTCTTGCATTGAAATAGACGCAGCTCGGGACACGAGTCGCACCATTCTCAGCCTTCTGATGCCTAACTTTGAGGTCTTACCAACAGCTGGCTCTGCAACCTCTCCACTTACTGTTCTGACACTCTAGGTCCCATCCTCCTGCAATTTCTAGTTTAAATCCCACTGTGCGGCATTAACAAAACCTCCCGCTGTTAGACTGATCTTTGGGTTTAGGACATTCACATTTAGCAATTGAGTTTGGCTACCAGTCTTCACATCTGAATATGTATTGTGCATTTAATTTGGAGTGCAACTTTGAACAATGGGTTCTGAAAAGAAGTGAATCCCAGCCCAGACAAAACTGATTAAAATTCATTTGGATGTCTGTGGTGTGGATGCGAATCAGGAGGTGTGAAGGTTGTATGTAGTTTTAAAGGAAGTACTGTCCATACATTGTAAATATAGAGTTGTCCTTTGATGTTTGGCACATAAAATATCGAGCCCCATGTTGGGCCAGCAGACCTTTCCACCAAAAGCGTCTCCATATGATGCCTGCTGTACCTTGTTTTGTCGAATAAGGAAGCTGCTTTGTATCTACCGGTAATTTTCTCCGGTTACTTATCCACGCAACAACATTTGGTGTCAGGAGTAACCTTTGCGACCCAACGTGTGGCCAGCAATCTTCGCTGTCTAAGTGGGCGAGTATTTTTGAAAAAATAGCACTCACGCTTGGACCTGATTGGGTCGGTGGTACGCGGGAACACGAGGTATCACGAACATGGAGAGCCAGATTGGTAGATAGAAAAGTAGTGTGTTCGCCTGCATGCGTGTCCGCGTAAGAGAGGAAACTTTGCATGTTAGCTTGCTGGGATGGAGCCACCAGTTGCGAAGGGTGGTTACTGACGGTTTGGGACGCCAGGGTGGGACGTGTATACTCACTCGGGGAGCTGGATTTTAGCGCACACGTCTTGCAAGTTTGATGCAAAGAAATACAGCAGGCACTATGAGTTCAAGTGCTCAAAAGAAGCAGATTGTGGAGAACCTACTCTGTGGTTTTAAGCATGTGCTGTTTAACTAGTACTCTTTTATATTTTGCGTAGTGTGGGAATTAGTGTGGAGGTATTTCAGGGAGAGGTTTTACCCAGGTATATCTGTCGGGATGGCAGCTATTGAGATTGAGTAATGTCAGGTTGAGAACACTGATGATCCGAGCCCAGCCCACGACCCTGATTATGACCATTCGTAAGCCCTTCAGCCCGGGGAGAAACAGAGCATTTTGTCAGAGTTGCCCTCACTTAAAGTCGCGTGTGGGAATTCAGAATTCTGGTGCAAGCTCAGGGAAATGGTTGAAATTCACCAGATGCACCCCAAAGATATACACATGCTGGTTAAGCCGAAGTGCCTGAGGAATATGTGGGACAGGATGGCCCGGGGGTGCGGCATGGTACATAGGCAACTACCG
Source organism: Mobula hypostoma (assembly GCF_963921235.1). Taxonomy (NCBI): domain Eukaryota; kingdom Metazoa; phylum Chordata; class Chondrichthyes; order Myliobatiformes; family Myliobatidae; genus Mobula; species Mobula hypostoma. The sequence goes on along the minus strand of NC_086114.1, from coordinate 52,178,051 downwards.
GGAATGCTAGCAATGAAGAAAGATATCGCTCTTTTAAAGGGGAAGTGAGGCAGTGACTGTGAGGAAGTGAGAGTAACTGGGGAACGATAATGGCAGTGAATCAAAGAGCTGATGAATTGAATAGAATTTCATTGTGTTTGTTTCTTACATCCTTCATATACACGAAGAGTAAAAATCTTTACGTTAGGTCTCCGTCTGAATGTGCAATGTGCAATTTATAGTCATTTGTAATAAATAGTACGTACAACAGGGCAGTCAATATAGTATAGAAATACAATTGTATCAGCATGAATTAACCAGTCTGATAGCCTGGTGGAAGAAGTTGTCCCGGAGCCTGTTGGTCCTGGCTTTTATGCTGTGGTACCATTTCCTGGATGTAGCAGCTGGAACAGTTTGTGGTTGGGGTGACTCGGGTCTCCAATAATCCATCGGGCCCTTTTTACACACCTGTCTTTTGTAAATGTCCTGAACAATGGAAAGTTTGAGTCCTGTGATTGAGGGTAGTACAGTTCCCATACCAGGCAGTGATTCAGCCAGTCAGGATACTCTCAATTGTGCCCCTGTAGAAAGTTCTTAGGATCTGGGGACTCATGTCAAACTTCTTGAACAGTCTGAGGTGAAAGAGGGGCTGTTGCACTTTTTTTTAAAACCACACAGCCGGTATGTACAAACCACGTGAGATCCTCAGTGATGTTTATGCTGAGGAACTTAAAGCTGGTCACCCTCTCAACCCCAGATCTACTGATGTCAATAGGAGTTAGCCTGTCTCCATTCCTCCTGAGAACGTAAGTATTGAGCGTATAGGGAGTATTCCAGGTTGGATAATCCAGGGAGGGTCTTCCTGAAAATAATGAAGGAACGCCTGAGGTCACCCCACCAGAAGTTTTAGATTTAGCGATAACGGTGGGGTTGATCTACTCTGTGATAGTTTCATGGGCCAGTGAGAGAGAACAAAGAAAGTGCAAGAGAAATCGTTAAGTGGCTATAGTGGATGCAGGGGCTGTGATGTCCCAGAGGGGTGTTTTGTTTGCCGGTGACCAGGCCACAAAACAATGAATTGCTGGAATAGACGTGGGAGGGCAAAGGAGTTGATGTGCTACAGGTGTGGCCTGTTGGGACATGGTTGGGGGCCAGTGTCCCAAACAGAGGAAAGAAAAACAGGTGAACGTCACGTCTCAGCAGACACACAATCTCTCACCCCATCGGTGCCCAGTCTGAACAATCTGACTGTCAATCAGATCATAGAGCCAGTAAAGGCTCCTAGGTCAGAAAAAGATGTGGCAGTGGGCCCCACTGCCAGTGCTGGTGACTCGCAGATGTACACAACAGCATTTTTAGGGGGACGGAAATGCAATATGTTAGTGGACACAGGGGCATCAGTATCAATAACAGACCTACCCTTGCCAACAACTGGACAGGTTATTTATATTCAGGGTGAAGGAGGGAAAACAGTGAAAGCAGAAAGAAGCGAGTCACAAATACTCAAAATCGGGAGAGTGCAGCTTCCAGTGTATTTCTGGGTATATCCAAATAATGAGGGCACCATCCTTGGAACAGACATCCTAAGGGAAGCAGGAGCTGTTACAGATTCCGGAAAGGGAGATATAATATGGGGCAGCGAACATACACAACCTGGCTAGCGTAGTGGCAGCTGCCCCGATCATTAGAGACTGGAGCCAGCAGGTCCCAACTGTGTGGGGTAGACACAAGCAAGATTGTGGCCGAGTAAAGATAAACCCAGTTAAAATATAGGAGAGCCTGTTTAAATTCCATAAGCCATACCTTTATAAAAACTGACACACTGAACGCTGTTCAGGGTATAATAACAGAACTAAAACACCCAGGGATACCCAGAGAGACTGCGGCAACTACTAACTCACCTATATGGCCAGTAAAGCCCAGTGGATCATTCCATCAACAACAGATATGATGAGATTGCATCCCATACTGGTGGGCCCTGCAACAATCCTGAATGGCCTGTCTTCAGAACATAATGTTTCTCCAGTTGTGGACATTGCTGATGGATTTGGGGGCTCCCTTTAGCACCTGAGACCCATGACAAATTCGCCTTCACCTTGGGTAGGCAGCAATATACATAGGTCAGATTCCCCTCAGGGATTCCACAATCGTCCAGCCATTTTTCATAAAGTCGTGGTGCAGACTTTGGAAAAACTCAAGGTAATGCCCTCCTGGTCATCACGCTTACAACAATACGCAGATGATCTACTAATTGTTTTGGAAGATGAAGCAGGTAATTTAGGGGCCATAGCCAGTGTTTAAGAGATACTGCGAGATGAGATGGCAGTAATTAAGGTAAAAGCTTACCAGAAAGGGGAGAATAAGGAGCAGAAAGGAATGAGTGGGGGCAGATATTACTGCGCAGAAGGCAGCAGAGGAACAAGAGGCAATTGAAATTGCAAGTGTGCAGGAAGAAATGACTGAAGCCAGTTTAGTAAAATTATACGAAGGGGTGGGGGCAGAAGAGAAGCAGAAATAGCAAAGAAAGGAGGGACCAGATGGGAGCTGGACACACGGGGAGGAAGGAGTCGTGGCACCACTATGCATTAGGTAGATACTACTGAAGTTATATCATAGGGTGATGTATCAGGGGAGGCAGAACATATTCACAACCCTCCAGCAGGACTGGTGGCGGCCAGGTATGGGCGGGGATACTGAGAAATACTGCCGCCGTTGTATCATTTGTGCCAAGCATAATCCTGGTAAGGGCAGAGAGCTACAGCTGGCAGATCAGCCACGGTCGTGGGGATCCCGGGAAAATATCCGAATGGACTTCACGGGGCCCCTCCCCAAAAGCAGGGGGGAAAGCTACAGCCTAGTAATTGTGGATCATTTGACGGGGTGGGTAGAGGCTTTCCCAGCAAGGGACTGCACTGCCAGCACCGCTGAACAGATTCTCGTTCAGGAATTCCTCCCAGTGTGGGGAACCCCAGTTCAGGTGGACTCGAATCAGGGAGCACATTTCACAGGGAAAGCGATGAAGGAAATGTGCCGACTGTTAGGGATTCGACATCGGTTCCACGTACCCTCCCACCCCCAGAGTTCAGGAATGGTAGAAAGGATCAACCGAACAATCAAGAATAGCTTAGGCAAAACTATAGCTGAGACAGGAAAGACATGGGTTGATGTATTACCAGGAATCCTGAGATTGTGAGCAGCCCCAAACGCAGGTGCGGTTTCAGCCCCTACGAGTTATTGATGGAGTGAGCAATACAATTCCCTTATGGGGTAATTACGGGTTGTGGTGGGCCTGGGGCTTACAGGGATAGAATGATACAGTATGTGGAAGACGTTTGTGACCCACTTAAACTGTTGAAGAACCGAACAAAACCATAGCAGCACATTGCTGATCAGAGAGAGACGGAGGGAAAGGAGTTAGTCCTCCCACACCCGGGCGACCAAGTCATGGTGAGGGTGCTGCCTGAGGGGCTGAAGGACAGGGTTTGCTCCCTGATGGATAGGACCACAAGCGGTAATTTTACAAGTGACACTTGTGTCTGGGTGCAGACTTGATGAGGCAGCCAGTGGAAACACTGGACTCAGGTTAGACCACACCACTCACCTTCTTGTTGCTCCTACAGACAGAGCAGGAGATCAAGTGTCCCCAGTAACCGTGTAATTACAGAGAACCTAGAAGATGAACACCAGCCGGCCACGCCAGATCTGACCACAGCTGAGGGAAACACACCAGCAGGAAACGCAAAGGCAGAAGGCACTGAGAGTGTGACAGAAACCCGTGAATAACATACTAAAGTGTGATGGTGATGGTACTCTGTAGTGTAGGCTGGTTGCTGAAGCTAGAAGCAAGAGTCTCACATGCAACAACTCTCGTTGGGATATTAGTCTTCCTCCAGTTCAGGTGCAAACTGTCCCCTCTGTACAGTTTCCACCTTCCCGGGAAGAGAGCCCAGTGATCCAAAAATCTTATACCCTCCCTCCTACAAACATTGCAAATAAAAAAAATACCAAGAACATGAATTGTAGAGTCCTTGAAAGTGAGTCTGTAGGTTGTGGAATCAGTTTGGGGTTGTGGTGAGTGAAGTTACCCACACCAGTTCAGGAGCCTGATGGTTGTAGGGTAACTGTTACGAGATGCTCCCGACCATACCTGCTTCCAAGATTTAAATGGTCAAACTCTCTCGAGTATGGATAGCTGGCAAGGTTTCTTTAAGGGCTTAGGATGTTCCTGTTAATTGATAACCATGTTTTGGGCGACAAGAAATGAGTATTTAAGGAACATCTGATCATAGGTTCAGTACTCAATTGTAAGCCTGCCAGTGATATTGTCTAGCGTTTGTTTTGTGCTCTGATTCAGTTTGATACAATATCTTGAACCTTGCTTTGGATACCCTGTATTTGGGTCCAAACCGTCCTTGTCAAGGTCTTTCGTCACAGTACGATTGAGCCAACATAGAGTCGGTGGGGTGTCAGAGTCTTTTGTCTGCTGTGGCTGGCCACAGTGAGAGAATTTCCAGACAGAGCCTGGAGATACACAACCTCCAGGTCACCATGTGCCAACTATTGCAGGAGGGAAGCCAAAGTCGCTCAGCTGAGGCTGTTGGTCACTCTGCGTAGCCAGTCTATCTTCCAACCCCATGACTCGAGTTCTTGCCACGACTTCCTTGTCCAACGTTCATTAGTGTTTGAACTCCAGCTGTCGCGGTTCCCTACGGAACGTGGAAATTTGGCCTTCATTATCTCTCTTTTGACTGGAAAAGCCTAGCCTGGGCCATTGCGCTTTGGGAACATAGGTCAGAGATTTGCTTGGATTTGGAGGAGTTCAGGGCCACAATGAGAAAGATGCTCCATCAGCCTGCCAGAGCCAGCCAAGTCTCGGACGGTCTGATGAAGATTCCACAGGGGGGATGGAGAGTGGCCACTACGCAATCGAAATCCAGACCTTGGCCCAGTAGAGTGGATGGAACAGGAAGGCTTTGGCCATGCTATACCACAACGGACTCTGAGATGATCTAAAGGATGCCCTCACCTTGGGAGAACCGGCAGAAAACTTAGAGGTTCTGACTGACCATTCCATCCACCTTGATAACTGTCTGACAGAGCGAAAGTGGGACAGCTTCAGGAGGTCCAGTCCGAGCCCGGCCCCTATGCACTGCAGTTCCACTCCCCAGCCTTTGACCATAACCAGCCCATCGACTGTTCAAGATCCAGCTGAAACCGTGTAGGTTGATTGCACTGGGCTCTCCACCAGTGAGGGGTCCCGGCACTGGAGTCAAGGTTTCTGTTTTTACTGAGGGGAAGCAGGTCATCTGCAGGCCAAAGGTCCGAAGCTACAGCCTTCATCCAATATCAAACATGTCCAACAACTCCTGAGGTTTGCTTACTTCTACCAGAATTTCATTAGGAACTTTGGCTTGGTGGCATCTCCACTAACAGCCCCAACTAAGAAATCTTTTGTCTGGACTACTGAAGTGATGGCTGCTTTTGCAGAGGTTAAACACTAGTTTACTACAGCTCCCATCTTGGTTTCTCCTAACCCAGACTTTCCCTTCATCGTGGAGGTGGATGCCTCAGACATCGAAGTAGTTGCTGTCTTATCTCAATGATAACATTCGGACAGGAAACTGCTCCCGTGTGCATTCTTCTCCATGTGGCTACTCCCAACAGAGAGGAACTATCTGGAATTAGGAGCTTCTTGCAGTTAAGTTCGCTTTGGAGGAATGGAGTCACTGGCTGGAGGGGGTCAAGAAACCTTTTATCCTTTGGACTGACCATAAGAACCTGACTATATTCAGGAGGCCAAGATACTGAATTCCAGGCAGCTTTTGACAACCAAGTCCAGCTCTTGGCCTTCACTACATGGGCAGCAAAGTGGCTCGCTTCTGATTGACCTCAAGTTGTACCAAAGGCCCAGACATGCTCAGGATGGAGTTTCTTGGCATCTTCTGTGGTTAAAGGTTTGGGCAATCAGTTCCGTTCTTGTCCAGGATCTCCACTCCCCCGGCATAGGTCACAAAGGTACAGCAAGCTAGCCAGAAAGGAATTTCTCCTGGTGCTGAATGAGCCACAGACTGAGTCCTCTCTACAACGGGAATGCGAGCCGCTCAGACCAGCATTTCTTACAGCTGCCAGGCGCAGCTGTGGTGTGCTAGTTGTCCGCCCACCAATTAGCAGTGGGGCCTCAATCAGATGCAGCCCTTGACAGGCAATGCCCTTCGGCAGAGGGGCCTGAATTTTAACCTGTCCCACTGTTAGTTGTAGGATGGACCAGTGGTACAGCAGGTAGTACTGCTGCCTCACGGCTCCAGGGACTCGGGCTCAGTCCTGACTTCAGGTGCTGTCTGTGTGGAGTTTGCACGTTCTCCCTGTGGCTGTGTGGATTTCCTCTCACATCCTTGGGTTGCGCTGGGTCGTAGGACAATCAGCCAGCGTAAACCAGCCCATGTGCGGTTGCGCTGTGGGAGAGTTGATGGGAATATGAGAGACTGGAGTACAGGAAAATGAGAAGGGGAATGAGATTGATTGGAGCTTTACTCCCAGCATAGACTCAATGGCCCCAATGGCCTCTACTCTTTTTGATATTAGAGAATCCGAAACTTAATTGTAACAGGGTTTGCAGCTGAGGAATGGGGATTAGGCTGCCTTCTATTTATTCCAGCTGGGAGTGTGGTCATGACTGCGAAGGTCAGTTTATATTACCCATCTCTGAGGTGGCGGGGGTGGGGCGTGGTTCACCTTCTTGTACCTCTGCAGTTTATGCGGTGAAGGAGCCCCCACAGTGGGTGAAGGGTGGGATTCTGATCCCGTGTCCAGGCTGGAATGATGTGTGACTTTAATGCATTGTACACTGTGAAAATACACCTTTCAGCCCATCAGTCTACGCATCCATTGACACTTCTCCCATTTCAATTTCCTTCACTCTCTTCAACACCCCCAGATTCTATCACTCACCTATACACTGGGGCCAATCTACAGTGACCTGTTAATGTAGCACAATGCTGTTCCTATTCACTCTCCCCTTAACACTCAGTACTGTGAAGAGAGCAATCCAAGATTGGCTAATCTCACCATTCAGTTTGAACGTATCTAACTCTAACCACTATCCACAAAACCTCCATAGCACCCTTTCCGCAATGCTCCTGTTGCTGTGCCGGGAGCCTGACTCTGTTCTCCAGCACCATCACTGCATCAGTTGGTTGACTCAATGTCTTCTCCAGTGTGATGTGGGTCACACACTTTGAGAAGTAGCTTCGCTTCAATGAACCCTTGTGTTTGCCAAGTGAAGGTGCCTTGGCATCTGACATGCCCTGGTTGTGACACGTCAGAGAGGATGCCAAACCTGGGAAAAAGTCTTAGGGCCAGTAGCTCAGGAATCTCCACTTTCCAAAGAATCAATTAGTGCTAACTAAACTTTGAACCTCTGCAACTTGTGAATCAACACTGTACAGACTGTTATGGGTGAGGCAGCATTTTGACAAGGTTGTACTTAGCAAGATTAAAGGTTATTTGGTTGTCTCCTTGGCAGATCCCTAGTCAGCATTATGACAGTGAGCCTTGAACTCTGGTCAGTAAGGTATGTGGCAAATGTGAAAGAAAACAGCTGAGATTTACTGCTACAATTAATAGGCAGTCTAGGCAGAGAATACACATCATTCTTAAAGTTAGCAAGTGAAGGAAAGGCATTTCATAAACCAAAGTGTGATGGGAGTGGATGAAATGAGGCTAGAATCTCACAATGGATGGTGGGAGCTGGAATTGGAATTGATTTATTATGGAATTGGTTTTGATTGCCACATGTACTGAGTTACTATGAAAATTATTGATTTACAGCTATATACCTATACAGATTATTTTATTAAAGCAGTGCAGTCAGGTGGTAAAGGGAAAACAACAAAATGCAAAATAAAGTGTTACAGTTATTTACAAAAAATTGCAGTGCAGGTGGAATATAAGGTGCAAGACCAAAGCAAAGTAGATTATGAGGTGGAGAGTCTGTTTTATTGTACTAGACAACCATTCAATTGTCTTATTACAGCAGATTGACATCATGCATGAACCTGGTGATACATGTATCTTCTGCCTGAATGGAGGGGGGAGAAAGGGCATGTCTGGGATGGGAAGGATGTAGATAGAGTTATAGAGGAGAGGCTGCCTTCTGTGATGTGCTGAGTTGTGTCTGCAACTCTCTGCGTTTTTTTTGCGCTCAGGTAGAGCAGTTGCCGTGCCAAGCTGTCATGCGTCAAGCTTTCTATAATGCACCCATTAACACTGAAGACGGTCAAAGAGGACATGCCACCAGAGAATTATGAATCTGTGAGAAACAGAGGGGAATTTACTCCTATCCCAGCGTGCCATTCACTGTCTGTGGCGAAGTTTTGAAGCCAGCTGTAAGCTGCTTAAGCAATTCTGACAGTAATTTTTTCCTGCAAGGCTAACCGTTTCTTCTGCATGCCTGATCCGTGACATGGGAATAGCGCAGGATTATTGTAAATGGGTGGTTGATGGCTGTATCTGTCTTTCTGACTCTATGTCACCTCAGTATCAAGTCAACACCTAAATAACAAGATGGACTTTGAGCATCAGTCTCAGTCCTTAACATGCATTTAAGTATGTGAAGATTAGGAGCAATGATCATGATCTAATCTTAGACTGCAGAGAAATTCCTGCAGAATTTCAGGCATTGGAAGAATGAGACATACTGGGGCAACGTCTTGTCCAGTTCCGGGACTCGTCAAAACTGGCAGGGGAATGGAGTCACCTTTTTATGAGTTGTTAGGGAATAGCATTGACAGAGAGCAGAAAATGCATGTGGATTTGTAGTCATTAATACAAACAAGACCAGCCTCCAATTCTCTTTCAAATGCAGCTCACAGGCAGCCTGCTAACCAAATCATGTTGAAACCCCGGGCTCAATTCTTCTACAGATGAATGTCTGGGGAAAGGAATCACCTTCCGGTCAGCTTGAACCAGATTGCTCTTACATGGAAGGCCGGACCAGCAGGGGTGTGGGGGTGAGGAGACTTTCCTGGTGAGTTGTGAGGTTGGGGTGGATATGAGGGAAACACTCCTGTTCCGCAGAGCCGCACGTTATTACAGCCACATTGTGTCTTAGCAAGGAACAAGGTGCACAGAGTCCAGAGCTGTGGTGCAGTTTTTTGTTCAGAGATACAGTACAGAAAAAGGCCCTTCTGGCCCAATGACCCCGTGTCGCCCAATTACACCCAAGTGACCAATTAGACTACTAACCCATACGTCTTTGGAATGTGGGAGGAAACTGAAGCATGTGGAGGAAACTCACACAGTCATGTGGAGAACGTACAATCTCCTTACTGACAGTGGCAGAATTGAGAATTGGTCCGTGGTGCTGCCAAACAGTTGCGCTAACCGCTACACTATCTTGCCGGCCCCTGGAATGGGGTCCTGGAGGGAGATTCTTTGAGTAAATCACATTATTATACTTTGTAGGTACAAAATGCACAAGATTGTAAGAGGCTTCATGACAATAATAAACTAATTTACTAAATTATCAATTAATATACAAGTTTGCAATGGGAGATCAATAGCCAAAAGGACTAACTCCAAACATTCAACCACCTTTGTTGAGACAAGGCAGGTCACATCGATAATCTAAAAACTTTTGTGGACAAGGATCTCAGACTCTCAAAATATTCTCCTTTTACTATGGCATTGTGGCTGGTGGCTCTCGGGATACATATTCACAGAACAAAACACGACAATGGGCATGTTTGATGAGGTAAGTGGCAAATTAGTCAGTCTGGAACCTCCCCTGATCTGAGTCTGGGGATGGACAAACAGGGCCCTCTTTGTCCATGTGACAATGGGGCAAAATACTCAGGCATTTCACAATGTCTAATGCTTGATCCTAATACCTAGCCCTTCTTCTATTGTATAATCGAGGAGGGTGTTTTGATGTAGACGTTCCTATTCTGTACATGTTTAGAATAGAAGGATACTACGTGTCATGTCAGTTTCCAAAGCATACAGTACTGAGCAACTGTCTTAGGCACATAGACGTATATAGCTAGGGTGCCTAAGACTTTTGCACAGTACTGTACTTGTCAACGTGGAGAGGAGAGCGAGCTTGTAAATCTGGCCAGAGCAAAGGACGTTGAGAATGGCAAGGGTGCAGTGATGCAGAAAGGGTGTGGGACAGTTGGCAGAGAAGGAGTACCAGGGGCAGGGGTTTGTGTGAGTGCAGACACATCCAGCCCTGAGACACCATGCACGGTCATTTCTTTTAAACAATTGGTTTATTACAGAATGTCTCTCTGGTGTTCCCTGCTCCCTCCCCTCTCCCCATCCCCTTCCCACTCTCAGTTCATAGTAAAGACCCATATCAGAATCAGGTTTATCATTACTCATATATGTCATGAATTTTTTTTTTTGCTGCAGCAGCAGTACAGCGCAATAGATAAAATTACTCCAGTACTGTACAAAAGTCTGTGGCACCCTAGCTAGTGCTATATATATATATGTTTGTGTGTGTGTGTGTGTGTGTGTGCGCGCGCGCCTGACTTTTGCACAGTACTGAATCTCTTAAGTGCTCCCTGTTATGAACTATTAATTCATTTCCTACCTAGAGTGCTAAGTTTGTTTATGGTGTTGTCCTTGTATTTCGAAAACTGACTACAGGTTGTGAGTTAGGTTTGAAAAGGGTTTGGAGACTGTTTCTTGTTTGTATCAATGGCTACTATACCTTACATTTTAGTAACTGCAACTCTTGGTATCCTCAGTTCCATTCCCATTTTTCCTCCGGATCCCACTGGACCTCGACTTCCTATCTCTTCCCTCCGTCGCCACCCTCTCCATCTGCCCATCACCCACACCTTTCTCTCCCTGGTCCCTCCCCTTTGCCTCCTTCCTTTTGATTCCATGATCCACTGTCCTCTCCTATGATATTCCATCTTCGAAAGTCCCTTATCATTTCCACCGCCCAGTTGCATATATAATCCCACTCTCCTCCCTCCGTTATCTGCCTACTAAACCATCCACCCTTCACCTGGATACATCTTTGACCCATCCATCCTACTCTATCTCTTCCCCCCACTATTTCATCTCCCCTACCTCCCCTCTACCTTTCCTGTCTTTCTCACTCTCTTTCCCTCCCTCTCTATCCCTCACTCACTCTCACCCTCTCCAGGTGAAAAATTGGGTTTGCGGTTCCCTTGTAAGTGGTCTCTTAACTCTAGCTTTCACTTTTCCCTTAACTCCAGATGATTTTACATAGACCTCTTCCTGCAACCACTCAGAACATTTTGCCAATGACTCCTTTTGTTTTTAAGAGCTGCTGTCCCTGTCAAGATCGTGGCTGAGATTTAGTTGTTTTTTTAAATTAGTAGAGATGGTTTTTTGGGACAGAGAGGGGAGCTAGAGGTCAGGTTAGGGCTTAGGGACAGGGATGTGGAGGAGTTAGAGGTCAGGTTAGGGTTTCGGGACAGGGATGTGGAGGAGTTAGAGGTCAGGTTAGGGTTTCGGGACAGGGATGTGGAGGAGTTAGAGGTCAGGTTAGGGTTTAGGGACAGGGATGTGGAGGAGTTAGAGGACAGATTAGGGTTCAGGGACAGGGATGTGGCGGAGTTAGAGGAAAGGTTAGGGTTTAGGGACAGGGATGTGGAGGAGTTAGAGGTCATGTTAGGGTTTAGGGACAGGGTTTTGGAGGGTTAGGGTTTAGGGTCAGGGATGTGGAGGATACGAGTATGCGGGCATTGGCAAAATATCCCCCTAGTGTTTGTGGATCTCGGACTGGAGATGCAGTATCACTTCACCTTTCCACTTTGTTTTTGGCCCACGTTGTCATCATCTCGGTCCCCGACTTTCCTTTATTGGAATCTTCCTCCTCTTAACCTCCATTCCGGAGCTTAAGTTAAAATGGTGGAGTTATTGCCTATGGATAGTGTTTTGGATTTGGGGTCTTTTTTATAGGGACTGGGTGCTGTGATCTGGAGGTTGTGTGGTAGCTAATTGTGGGGTGTTGTGGGGAGGGACATGCCCGGGGGTAGAGTTAGGTAATGAGGGTTGAGGATTCACAGTGAAGGGAGGTGGGATGGGGTGGCAAATGGCATTGCGGGGGGGGGGTGTGTGTTTGGCCCTTGCAGTAGGAGGGAGGGCTGAAATAGGAGCCTAACTGCTGGTGATATTGGGTGCATTTGGCCCCTTGATGGGGTGAGGGCTTGGGTTTATGGGGGTGTGTAGCAGGGTTGGAAATGTTAGGTTTAGGGGTAGGAGAAAGGACTGTTACATAAGCCCTTTTGTGTGGAGTGGTTTGGGTTATTTGGGGTGCTGTTGGGGTGCGCGGTCCATTGAAAGTTGGGGTTAGGGTGAAGGGTAGGGTTGGGGATGTTTGTGGGATGGCGTGGTACTGGTGATGTGGGGTGAACTTGGCTCCCTGGTGGGGAGAGGGTTCTGGTTTATGGGGGAGTATAGGAGGGTTAGAGGTGTTAGGATTAGGGGTATGGCTGGGAGGTAGGGGGTAGTGAGGCCATGGGACCATGCAGTGGTGGGAGGGTTAGGGTTAGGGTTAGAGCACCCCAACTGATGGTGTATTGGGGTGAACTTGGCCCCCTGGTGGAGAGAGGGCTCAGGTTTATGGGGGTGCGTAGGATGGGTGAAGTCATTACGTTTAGGGACACGGCCGAGGAATGTGCACGCAGGCCTACCCACGGGGGGTTGGGAAGAAAAGGAGCATGGGGTCCAGCGTTAAGTAGGCCCCTTTGTGGGGGTGTGGCCAGGGTCCACCGGGGCGCCCTCTGGTTTAGTTGGGGTGTGTGGTCCTTTGGATGTTAGGATTAGGTTGAGGGGGGGTCCGCTGGGTGGCGGGAGGTATAACTGGTGGTGTGGGGTGAGTTTTGCCCTCTGGTGAGAAGAGGACCTGTGTTTATGGGGTGTGAAGATGTTAGGTTTCAGGGCAGGGCCATGTGCTGGGGATGCGTTCTTCCCCATGGGGGGAAGCTGGGAGGTTGGGGTGAGTGCTGTGTCTGGATCAAACTGTTCGTTATGAGTCTACTCTTCCTAGTGGTTATCCCTTGTAGAGTGAGAATTTCTAACTTTATCCTTCTCTATTTGGGGAATTAGGCTCTGTTCTGGGGCCTAGTTGTTAGGCTCTATTTCCAAAGTAAGACGTACCTTTCCTATTTAATGGTCACCTGTCTTAATTTTGTTTCAGGGTGGGTGACTGAAGAGGATCCTCCTCTTCCTCCCTACTTTAATTTTCTCAATTTTTTAAAATATTGGGTGCAGTGTTGGCCCTCTAGTGGGTATATTTTATTTTGCTGGCCTAGCTTTTTAGGCCTCGTTTAGGCCGTTAGGGGAATATGTCTGTAGTGTTTCAATCCATCTCCTCTCTGCTCTTTTTCTTTGGAGGTTTGTGGTAAACCATGTATATATGTTGTAACTCGGTTACCTGTCTGGACACACACCTCTGCTGACTGCCCCTGTGGCTCCTCCCACAGAATCCTGTATAAAGGTGTTCGCCTTGCCCCTCCCCCTCAGTCCGGGGGCAGACACTCACTGTGGAGGTCGTATTGTACAGCAAATAAAAGCCTTTCAGTATTTTACCAAACCTCAGTCTTTTGGAGTAATTGAAGGTGCTTCAAGGTTTGACCAGTTTATGTTAGTTTCCAGGCCCAGGATTGCTAAGGAGTAGATTCCATGCTCCAGGAAGTGCCTACTAACTGGTCTTTTTTGGTTTCCTCTTGTGATATTACTGAGGTGTCCTGTGAGTCTGGTTCTCAAGCTGTTGCCTGTCTCCCCTATGTATATAATATGGCATTGTTTACACTGGATTGCATATACCACATTCTTTTGTTCCCAAGTTATCTTCTGCTCTATCTTGGCCCACTTTCCTGTAGCTCTGTTGTGTATGCTTTTTGAAATTCTTAGGTATATGCATGCCCTGCAGTTTCCCACCTCGCAGATTGGCGCTGCTTGTACTTTGGTACTGACTAGTATGTCTTTTAAGTTTCTACCCCTTTTGAAGGCTGAAACTATGGTGTATTGTCCCAGTGGTGCCCCTTCTGCTTTTAGTTCTTCAAAGTGTGTTTTGACCACCCTGTGGATATTCACTGCCATCCCACTGTATCCTGTTATCAAGGGTAGTTTTCATGTTGTCTTGTCCTGTGGTCGGGGATTTGTAATACTTTTTGAAAGGTCAGATTTGATGTGTCTGAGTCTCCGTCTGCTGTAGCCCCTGTGTCTAAGTGCAGAGAAGAGGATAGTAGTGGCCTGGTGGAAGTCCTCCGCCCTGGTGCAAATGCGGTGAAACCGGGTCAGCTGTCCTTTGACAATGCCTCTGAAGGTGTGTTTGGGATGGTGGTTCCCTGCGTGTAGGAGGGTGTGTGTGTCTGTGGTTTTAAAGAATACTTTGGTGGCTAGTTTCTGGCTGCCGTTTTCTGGTGCCAGTTTAAATACCGTAGTGTCCTGGAAGTCAATTTTCTCCCTATTTATTGTGGCCTTAACCTTAATGGATGGATGATGAGTGTTTAGGATTTGCATAAATTCCTTTAATTCTACCTCCGAGTGTGTCCACACTCCCTAGATGTCATCCAGGTATCTATAGAGACCCATGGGTTTTTTGGGGCACTTTGAATAAACTGTTTCCTCCCACTTTGCCATGTATATATTGGCATAGGCTGGAGCAAACTTCTTTCCCATCGCTGTGCCCTTGACTTGTAAGTAGAATTCATTATTGAATTCAAAGTCATTTTAGTCAGGCTGAGGTGAAGGAGTTCTATCAAGGCCTCGTCTGGTCTCTCTAGCTGGGGGTTCTTCTGTAGGATATCCCTCACTGCTTCTATACCCTTGTCTATTTCTGTATTGGTGTACAGGCTTTCAAAGTCCATGGTGAAGAGTATGGCCGCAGGGGGCACTGACATGGAATTGACTATCCGGACGAAGTGGTACGTGTCCTTGATGTAGCTGGAATGTTTCTGCGATAGTGGGTTAAGGAAGGCATCAATGTACTCTGCTATCCTGTATGACTCACTGCTGCAGTCTGACACGATGGGCCTGCCGGGTGATATTTCTCCCGGAGCAGTCCATGAGTCTGGGTTCTTGTGTATTTTGGGGAGGGTATAGTACTTTCTTGCTCGTGCTGTATCCTTGTCAGGTACTCCACCTGCTTCTTCTCAAGGTATCAAGTCATTTCTAGCTCTCGCAAAATATTCCTAATTTCTGTGTGTGTTTCCCAATATATGGGTTCCTTTAGCTTAGTGCAGTGTTCCGTGTTGTTTAATTATCTGTGTGCCTCAAATAGATATTGCAGTTTATCCATGATAACTATGCTGCTCCCTTTATCTGCTGGTTTGATAACAATAACTATATTTTCCCTCGGCTCTTTCAGGGCTGCTCTCTCCTTCCTCGTTAGATTGGGCTTATCCTGTACTTCTCTCTCCCTCTCTATTATCTCATCCAGTGTGCTCTCAAATTGTAGGACCGCTTCTGGCCTGTACCTCCTCTTGGGCATCCAGTCTGAGGAAGGGGTGAAAGGGGTCTTTCTACGTTCTTACTCCCCCAAAAAGTCGCCGAGTACCAATCTCCTATAGAACTTATCCATGTCTCCCTCAATCTGCTCCTTATGGAGCTTTGCAGTCAGTACAAAAGTGAGGCCCCTGTTCAGAACTTTTGCTGGGTTTCTGTGGGGATGAATGTACAGGAGAGGTTCACGATGGTCTCTCCCAGTCATGGACCCTGCCTCTCTCGGCTTTGTCTCCACTCTAGTTTAAAGACTGCATCCTCCTCTTGACTTTGGTCAGGGCTGTGTTCTCTGTCCAATGGATGTGGTCTGTGTCTACCTTAAACTGCCTCGCCGGGATTGCAGGGATATAATTCTTAGTTTTAATAACCTCATTTAATTGGCCCAGGGTTGCTTGTTCTGCCTCTGTCAAACTGTTGCTAAAGTTTAACTCTGGCACCCAGATACTGGCATGGGGAAATTTAATACTGGTCATTCTTAGTAGTGGCTGAAGCTGTTTAGTCGCTGTTGCTGGTTTATGTGACCTGTTGTTTATTCCAAAGGAAAGGATAACCTTCTTAGTTTCTAGCTGTGGCTCTAACTTTTCCAGGATAACAGTGGCATGGATGAATTTGGCTCCCGGAAAGCTGTCCAATTGAACATCCTTATTAGGGCATCTTTTGACCCCGGAATTGTTAGTCTCTTGTAATTAGTATAGGTTTAAGGGGCCTTAGTTCTCAAGTTACATTTTTCTGTTTAGAGTTAGGATGCCTGGTTATTTGACCCTCCTGACAGTTGCAAATGGGGGTTACCTGTCCTCTTGTTTGTCCCCTGTCCTGCGACTCTTGGGCTGCGTGGTTTCCTGGGGTGGAAGATTGGCTTGGTCCTTGTGTACTGGCTCCCCTTGCCTGTCTGCCCATCCACACTGATGTGGGGTGGGGTGCTGATTCCCCGGAGTCCTGGGTCGGGGAAGCCGTGGGGGTGGCGGGCTGGGGCTCCCCTGCTTCTAGGTTGGATTGCGTCTTCTCCGAGGGGCTCGTGGGTGGGGAGGGGCACACCCAGCGTCTTCTCTGTCCCTGTGGCAGGGGGCAATGGGGCCGCATCGGTGTCGAGAGGGTTAACGAGCTCCAGCGCCCTCTCGTGGACGGTGCCGGAACTCCCACTGCACGTGTTGGTCTCGGGGCCTGCTGGTCTGAGACAGTCTCGCAGCGCAATTACCGGACACTGGTTCATTTCACTCGGTGCCAACGGACGAGGTGCAGCGTAGGCGGTCTTTTTCCGGGGCTTGGGTTAGGGTTAGGGTTGTGGAGATGTAGATGTGGAGGAGTTAGAGGTCAGGCCTCCGCTCTACACTCACGAAGTCCAGCGATGAGGATGGCTGATGAAGGCCTCTGCTCCACGTTAGAAGGCCAGTGACCAATAAGAAGGCATGAGGCCCGGTCAGCTTATGTGTCCATAACTTGAGCGTAAGACTTTGGGGTCCCTTCATCGGCTGATAGTAAAGATCGGAGCCTGAGGGTCAATCAGTAGTGCGGAATTCAAAACTCAGTGGATGAGGCCTGGATACTGAAGGCTGAAGGCCTGCCCTGGAGTTGGGGGACTGTGTGGGTGGGTGGGGTGGGGGAAAATGGGGTTTATTGTGTTTTATTTATGTGTTCTTCTGTGTTGCTCTGCTGAGCACCGTGGGCATGCTATGTTTGGTGCCAGAATGCATAGGGACACAAGCGGCCTGCCCAGCACATCCTTCAGATGTTGGTTCCTTACACAAATGGCACCTTTTGCTGCATATTTCAGTAAATAAATCTGAATCTTGCAAGTCCTCCTCTCCTCTCCTCTCCTCTCCTCTCCTCTCCTCTCCTCTCCTCTCCTCTCCTCTCCTCTCCTCTCCTCTCCTCTCCTCTCCTCTCCTCTCCTCTCCTCTCCTCTCCTCTCCTCCCCTCCCCTCCCCTCCCCTCCCCTCCCCTCCCCAACCTTTACTAAAACTTCAAGTGACATGCCCTTCCCTTCAGTTTGCAGCAGCTCCTGTTTGTTTGGTACAAGGACATTTGATGTCCCACCATTACGACCACAGAGTGGCAGAGGGAGGTACAGAGTTTGGTGATTGGTGCCGAGGGGACGATGGCATTGAACGCTGAGCTGTAATCAATAAGCAGCAGACTGATGTATGATTTGCGTTTGTCTTGGTGCTCCAGAGGAGAGTGGAGAGACAATGAGACTGCGTTCACTGTAGACCTGTTGTGGAGGCAGGAGGACGTCGGAGTCCAGGTCCTTGCTGAGGCAGGAGTTCAGTCTAACCATATCATAAAAATGCAACACCCTGAGAAAGGTTTCACTGCTAGAGAGAGTGGACAGCCAGCATCTTAACCCTGGGGAAGCAAAGACTAATTCAAGAGGACGTAGTCTGATGGTGATGGGAGGAAGGTATAGGGGGAATGTCAGAGATAGGTTCATTACAGAGAGAGTTGTAAGTGCATTGAACGCACTCAAGGATGGTGGTACAAGCAAATATATTCGGGACATTTAAGAGGCTCTTACATAGGCATATGGATAAGAATGAAGGGCTATTTAGGAGGGAGAACCGGCTGGTGGCGTAGTGGCATCAGTGCTGGACTTCGGGATGTAAAGCTCCTGAGTTCGAATCCAGCTGGCTCCCCTGCATGCTTTCCATCCGTGCTGGGTTACGAACTGGTGATCTCTTTGGAAACTCACCCGGCAGAAGGCAATGGCAAACCACTGCTGTAACTTGCCTCGTACGCGGTTCCCCACTACGTCAGAGAGGCGTGGAGGGAAATCGTCCGCTAACTGGAGAAACTCCAGATGCAACGTATCTTTCCTTTTCTATTTAGGAGGGGGAAGGGTCAGGTTGATCTTGGTCTAGGTTAAAAGGTCTGCACAGCCTTGTGGGCCAAAGGGCCTGTACTATGTTGTACTATCTTATGATAAAAATCAGCCGGGATACTGGACGTACTCCCTTCTCCTCCTTCTGTTCTGTGGAATTGCCGGAGTATTCTGTCCAATGTCTAATCAGACAGACTCATAGGAAGGTAAAATCCTTCCAAAACAGAGGGGACTCTTGAAAAATAACACAGTTCATTGAACAATAACTATTCAATTGACCCAGTGAAAGGTCGGTGGCATGAAATGGTAGTCCTCTTCCTTTCCATTCTGACCTGTTGACTCTTCCTAAAATTATCCGTATTTATTTTCACACATCCAAAGTATTTTCCATTTGTTTCTCATGGATTGGTAAATCTCCCATTATAACCCACATTAGTTTCTAGTCTCGTTTCCTCTGCATTTGCTTTATCTGGGGGAGAGTTGCCTCTACGAGCTGTTTTGGAAAATGACGGAGTCTCTGACAAGACTGCCTGCTAATGGAAAATCGAAAATAGTAATTACTTCTGTATCTTTATCAACACAACAACAGTATCTTGGCTCTTACCCTTCCTGTTTTTCATGTAAACAACTCATCGTCATATTGCTGACATTTGTGGCAATTGCTCTTGGCTGATGAGGGAACCGAATAACCTTTAACCTTGATTAATGTGTCCTTTTCATCTGAAACCGTCTGCACACTGTTGATTCACATGTTACAGGGGTACAAAGTGCAGTTAACGCCTGCACTGATTGAACCTTTAGAAAGAGGAGGTGCCTGGGCTACTGACCTTGAAAGAACATTGGGCCAAATTTGGTCAGTCATCTCACCCACATGCAGCCAGTTGGAGACATTATTATTTGAGTTATTGAAGAGAATATACTTCCTAATGTGTGTGTCCCAGGTCCGGCTGGAGAAGGGATTGAATTGACCAAATGATGGTGCTGGAGAGCTGTGTCCTGCTCCCGGCACAGTTACAGGAACACCTTGGAGAGGATGCATGGGAGGTTTTATGGACTGGTGTCCAGGACTAGTTATTCAGGCTGAATAGTGAGTTTAGCCAAACTGGGATTGTTCTCCTCGCAGTAAAGAAAGCTAAAGGGAGAGTGAATGGGAACAACATTGTTAATTGGTCACTGTATGTAGATGATTGGTAGAATCTGGGAGGAGTTGATGAGACTGTTAAAAAATGAAATGGGTGGTTAATTTGGATCAGTGGGCATAAGGGACGGTTTCCATACTGTTAAAGTCACGCATCATGCCAACTTGGACACAGTGACAGAGTCCCACCCTACATCCACTATGGGGGTTCCTTCACCACATATTCTGCAGTGGTACAAGAAGGTGACTCCAGATCTCAGGACAGTTAGAGACAGGCAATGTAAACTGACCTTCACAGCAATGCCCACAGCTCTAGCTGGAGTAAGGAGAAGATAGAAAGAATAGTTAAAGCAGGGGTTCCCAACCATTTTAATCCCATGGACCTCTACTATTCACTGAGGGGTCTGTGGACCCCAGATTGAGACTAAACCTGCCCCATAGAGTTACCCACAAATAGCACAAGGGGACACTTCTCATTCATCAGCCTGTCCAAATCCCCATCCTGTGTCTGTCTCTGATGAAGTGGAAGGAGACAAAGGTTAACCCTGTACACATGTAGGCTATATATTCCCAGTCATGATATTCTTGTTAAATCTATCTATAGGAGATATCAATTTCATTGGGTTAGGTAAAGCAGAGGTTGATAGGTTCTTGATTAGTAAGGGCTTCAAAGGTTACAGGGAGAAGGCAAGGTAATAGCGTTGAGAGGGTTAAAAATAAACTGGGATGGAATGGCAGAGCAGGCTCGATGGTTCAACTGGCCAAATTCTGCTCCTATGTCCTATTGTCTTATGGTCTTTATGGTCAATTACTTTTGATATTGGTTGCACCTATATGTAGGGGATATGGCCTTACTCAGGGGCAACACAGAGTGGAAGTGTGAACACAACTACTCTTTCCTGGCCATTCTAGCAGTAAGGCACTTGACAAGGTCCCATTTGGAAGGCAAGTCTAAAAGATTAGAGTCCATAGGATCCAAAATAAATTGGCAAATTGGATCTAAAGTTAGCTTGGTCATAGAAGATAGCGGGTGATGGTGTATAGTTACATCTGTAATTAGAAGTCTATGACCAGGAGATACAGTACTGTGCAAAAGTCTTAGGTACATATATATATATAGTTAAGGTATATCAATGTGGACCGGTTGGCAAATGTGGCAGGAGCAAAGGATGTTGTGAATGGCGAGGGTGGAGCACTGCAGAAGGGGTGTGGGTCAGGGGGGCAGAGAAAGTGTCTTGGGGCAGTGGGTGGTGCGGGTGCAGACACACCCAGCCCTGAGACACCAGGCAAGGAGTACCTGGTAAGGCTCTGAAAACTTTTTGCCAACCAACTGGTGAGAGTATTCAAGGATATTTTCAATGCCTCACTCCGACAGGCAGAAGTTCCCACTTGCTTCAAAAGACAACAACTATTATCAGCACCTAAGAAGAATAATGTGAGCTGCCTTAATGACTGTCATCCAGTAGCACTCATGTCGACAGTGATGAAATGCTTTGAGAGGTTGGTCATGACTAGACTGAACTCCTGCCTCAGCAAGGACCTGGACCATTTGCAATTTGCCTGTTGTCACAATAGTCAATAGCAGACCCAACCTCAATGGCTCTTCACATGGCTTTAGACCACCTGGACAACACAAATACCTATGTCAGGATGCTGTTCATCAACTTTAGCTCACTATTTGACACCATTATTTCCACAATCCTGATTGGGAAGTTACAGAACCTGGGCCTCTAAATCTCTCTCTGGAATTGGATCCTCAACTTCCTAACTGGAAGACCACAATCGGTGAGGATTGGTGATAATATCTCTTCCTGACGATCAACACTGGTGCACCTCGGGGGTGTGTGCTTAGCCCACTGCTCTACTCTCTCTATACCCATGACTGTGTGGCTACGCACAGATCAAATGCCATCTATAAATTTGCTGATGATACAACCGTTGTTGGTAGAATCTCAGATGGATATGAGAGGGTGTACAGGAGTGAGGTATGTCAACTCAGTGGTGTTGCAGTAACAACCTGGCACTCAACATCAGTAAGAGAAAAGAGCTGATTGTGGACTTCAGGAAGGGTAAGATGAAAGAACACATAGCAATCCTCATAGAGAGATCAGAAGTGGAGAAAGTAAACAGTTTCAAGTTCCTGGGTGTCAATATCTCTAAGAATCTAACCTGGTCCCAACAAATTGAAGCAGTTATAAAGAAGGCAAGACAGCAACTATACAGGTGGCCTCCATTTTCTGAACGTTCGTTTTACGACCCCTCACTGTTACGAAAGAACTACATTAGTTACTTGTTTTCGCTAAGAGAAGGTGTTTTCACTGTTACAAAAAAAGGCAGCGCATGACCGAACAGCCAAGCTCCTCCCTGGGAACTGCGTTCTAGCCGCCATTGCTTAAAAACATGCTCTATCTCGATTTATTTTGTGCATCCGTTAGCAAGATGAGTTCTAAGGTATTGGAAAAGCCTAAAAGAGCTCATAAGGGTAGCGTAAAACTGGACATAATTAAGTGTTTTGATCGTGATAAACGAAGTAAGGACATTGTCCGCGCATTGAACTTGCCTGCGTCCACCATTTGCACTATTTAAACGCAGAGAGAAAGAACTTTGAGAGCTGCCGATGTTACTGTTGGTTCTGCTCGTAGCAAAGTGGTCTCTCTTAGTCTGCATCCAATAATGGATAAAATGGAAAGTCTATTGCTTGAGTGGATTGATGGGTGCACAAAGCGTGGTGTTTCATTAAGTTTTCTTAAGGAGAAATCAGTCAGTCTTTTTAATAAGCTGTAACAGAAATCACCGGACAATGGTGATGAAAGTGTTGTGAAAGTAGTCATGGGTGGTTTGATGGGTTTCTGAGGCGAGGGCAGCTTCATAGTTTAACGTTTACCGGAGAGAGTGCTTCCGCTGATACTGAAGCTGTCAAAAAGTTCCCAGCGGAACTGAAGAAAACGATTACAGATTTCAGGTTATTCATATAAGCAAGTGTTTAACTGTGACGAAACTGCAATTTATTGGAGTCTTCCCGATTCCGGTAAGTGAAACTACACTGTACATACATTATTTCTACTTTATATAGGCTGTGTATTTTTATGTGTTATTTGGTATGATTTGGCAGCTTCAGAGCTTAAAGGTTACTGGACAGAGTGTTTCTGCTGAGAGCGCTTGCTCCGTGTTTCTGCCGAGCTCTTCCGCGAGATTTTCGCTGCGCTAGACAGTGCTGCAGAAAAGTAATTCTACTTTATATAGGCTGCGTATTTATCATATCATTCCTGCTTTAACTATATGTTACTGTTATTTTAGGTTTTATGTGTTAGTTGGCATGATTTGGTAGGTTATTTTTTGGATCTGGGAACACAAAAATTTTTCCCATATTAATAAATGGTAATTGCTTATTCACTTTACGACATTCTGGCTTACGAACCGTTTCATAGGCACGCTCTATACTTCATTAGGAGTTTGAAGAGATTTGGTATGTCAACAAAGCACTCAAAAACTTCTATAGATGTACTGTGGAGAGCATTCTGACAGGCTGCATCACTGTCTGGTATGGAGGGTCTACTGCAGAGGACAGAGAGAAGCTGCAGATGGTTATAAATTTAGTCGGCTCCATTTTGGGTACTACTCTACAAAGTACCCAAGACATCTTCAAGGAGTTGTGTCTCAGAAAGGAAGCGTCCATTATTTAGGACCTCCAGCACCCAGGGTATGCCCTTTTCTCACTGTTACCATCAGGTAGGAGGTACAGAAGCCTGAAGGCACACACTCAGTGTTTCAGGAACAGTCATCTCCTCTGCCATCTGATTCCTAATTGAACATTGAACTTCTGAACACCACCTCACTTTTTAAATATATATTTTGTAGCCTGGGGAAAAGTACACACTCAGGACAATAAATACTTTTTCGGGTTTTAATTCCTTTATCTGTTTCAGATGCTTAAGTGCCAGAAGAGGGTTGCAAAACAAAACGAACAAATTTACAACCACTTCTTGCTGTTACAATCTCAGTTTAACTTTCGATCCACATCCTCGTGTATGGACAAAATTGTGTATGCAGCATAAAAAATACCAGAACTAATACGGTACTAATACGGTAGTGGCAATTCTGAAGGAACACAATACAAACAACATTAGAATCCCACCCACCCTGCATCTTATACATAACAGCAAAAAATGTAAGCCAATACATCTCATCGAAGACATACACATGTGCTGAACTTCCGAACAGAGACTAAACATTCACGTTATGCAGTTACATGCACAATCAATCCTGATACAATAAAGTTAGGCAAAAGGTACACCTTGGCACAGCTCTTACAAGGTATTGCCTGGTAGTTAAATTACAGAAAGACTGACGTTCTTGGATGGTGAGGACCTTTGCATAAACTGTGCAATCCAGCGTTGATGCCTTTACTCGTGAAAATCTAAATCATCCACATGTAAAGCATGTCAAATTACTGATATTCTCGATTCGCCAACAAGAATAAACAAATTCACATGGATATCGTCAATTAATGCTCACCTTTCCTCACCATGCCCAGTCTCGGGTAGGAACTCAATTCCAATGCCCCACCAGCGTCTTCAGCAGAAAACAAAATAGTCTTCCACTATCCCGCGTGTGCATAATGATGTCACCATCTCCTTTAAAGGCACAGACAACTATTCTAGCATTACCTGGATGGATGCCTAAGTACACTTTTAACAATACTGAATAAGATCCGATGGTCACCCGGTTACATTCTCCCCTGCATTCAAGCGTCCTCGATTACTCGCTCACTACAAGGGTACTTTTAATCTCCTTAACTGCTTCTCTAAAGAGAACTGAACTGAGACTAGCCAGTATCTCAGACACTGCTGCCGGACTTATGGAGACCTCATCAAGGACTGACCTTGGTTCGCGATGTGGGTTGGGGTGCTGTCCAGCATTTACTCGTTTACTCCTGCGGGGTGCGGCTACGAGAGGGCTACCGACCTCTGCCCCTGCATTAGCCGTCGTCGGCTCCCCTGTCTCAGTTCCAGAAGGTGTCATATTTTTGGAAGATATGCTGTCTAGGCTAGGGTCAAGACTCTGTACCCCCTGTTCTGACATGTCTTCTACCAACAACGCACCATCCTCTGAATCCTCAGAATCTGATTCATGCCCCAGGGGTGAGCTGGCCTGAGTTACTGGAGTTTGCAGTCTCCTTCGGTTAGCTGGAGTGGGATGGTTCTCACAGGGCCTGATGTCTACCCTGTTCACCCTCTTGCTAGGCCCACCCTCCCAAAGTTCCACCGTGTGGGTGTTGCCCAGTACCTCCACCACCCTGTAGACAGTTGAGTTCCAAGCATCCTGGATCTTATTACGGCCTAATGGTCTGTTCCTCAGGTAAATGAGCGCATTCACATCAACTTTGGGACAGTACACTTCGTCCTCCTGCCAGGCAATGCGTTCTGCTGCCTTCTGTTCAGAGTATTCTTTTGCTTTGGCATGCGCATCCCTCAGTCGGCTCTGGTGTACAGGTAGCCTGTCATGTTTCCGGTCCACCGTCTGTTCGTGCCCCAGCAGAGCATCCACGGGCAAGTGGGGATCCACCCCAAACAACAGATAGTAAGGTGAATACCCAGTGGTGGCGTGAGGTGTCGCATTATATGCAAACACCAACTTGGGTAGATGTTCTGGCCATCTGCGCTTCTTTTCTGGAGGCAATGTATGCAACAAGTCATGCATCATCCTGTTGAAACACTCGCACTGCACGTTTCCAGTAGGATGATGAGGTGTGGTATAGCTTTTCTTTACCCCGTATAGTTTGCAAAGCTCCACTATGACCTCACTTTCGAAGTTATGGCCCTGGTCAGAATGCAATCTCTCAGGAACACCGTAATTCATGAATCATTCCCTCAAGAGCACCCTTGCTGTGGTATCCGCCTTTTGATCCCGAGTCGGAAACGCTTGGGTAAATTTAGTGAAAACATCCGTGACCACTAAGACATTCTCACGCCCGTCACTTGCCGGCTCCAACACAGTGAAATCTACCGCAGCAATTTCAAGTGGCCTAGAAGCCAGAGATGACTTCATGGGGGGGGGGAGGGGGGCGCGGATCCTAGTCTGCGGCATCTTAGTTAGTACACAACGTGGACAATTTTTGATCCACCGTGCCGCATCCTCGTGTATGCCCACCCAAAAACATCGGCTTCTCAATAACTGCAGAGTACGTTCTATGCCTTGATGGCCCATAGAGTCATGTACATACTCTAACACTTTGCTCCTCAAGCTGTTAGGTATCAGAAGCTGGTAACACTCCCCAAGCTTCTCATCCTCAACTACTCTATACAGTAACCCTTTATGCTCCCTGATACTGTCCCAGTGCTTTAATAGAGCCAAAACAGGTTTCGGCAGGGTTTTACACTCCTGGCCACTCAGCTTTCTTTTCTGATCCCATAAGTCTCTTAGGACACCTAACACAGGGTCTTGCTGCTGAAACGTACGCAAGTCCCCATTAGAGTAACCTGGGAGGGTTGGAGTGTTCCCTTGCGTCGGACCACTTACATCACTAGTACCAGCTTCCCAGGCTTGAATTTGCTTAACCCTACAGCTGTTAAGACTAGCGGTAACCAGTGCCAGGTCAAGAGCAGTGCCGCGATTGATCAAACTACAGACTGCCACAGACCCATCAAACTCTGCATCCTGTGAGACAGGCTCAGGCTCCCCTGCAAATGGCTGCCTAGAGAGTGCATCAGCCACGGTATCACTCCGACCCGGATGATACTAGACATCGAAGTCAAACTCTGACAGCTGTGACATCCATCTCTGCTCCCCTGCTCCCAACTTGGCAGTTTTCAAGTGGGATAGGGGGTTATTGTCAGTGATTACAGTGAATTTGGAACCCCACAAGTATCCACGAAACTTCTCTACTACAGCCCACTTAAGTGCAAGCAGCTCCAATTTCATGCTGCTTAATTCCTATCATTCTTTTCGGCATTCCTTAATCGTCGGCTTGCATATGCAATAACCCTCTTTGCCTCTTCCTGCTGTTGGTATAACACAGCTCCTAGCCCATGATTGCTGGCATCCACCTCCACTATAAAGGGCTGGGAGAAATCGGCAAAGCCAAGGATGGGGGAACTGGTCAGTTTCTCTGTGAGCAAGTCAAAGGCAGTCTGACGTTCTTCCATCCAAGACTGTTGTAACCGCCAGTTTGTTTTACTGGGACTCCCTACATTAGTACACAAATTCACTACATCATGCAGTGGACCTGCGATCTTTGAGAATCCCTGAATGAATCGTTGATAATAACTGCAAAAGCCAAAAAATGATCTTAAGTCCTTAACTGTAGATGGTACTGGCCACTGCTGAATAGCTGAGACCTCAGGATCGGTGCCTATCCCCTTGGCTGATATCTGGTGTCCTAAGGACTCGACCTCTGACTGCAGAAAGTGACACTTCTCCAATTTTACCTTCAGGCCAGTCCCCTGAAGGGCCTTAAGCACAGCGTCGAGCCTCTCCAAGTGTTCCTGGAAAGTCTGTGAATTCACCACAATATTATCCAAGTACACAAGCATGATTTGGAAGACTAAGTCATTCAAGGTTGCCTGCACGAGCCCTTGAAAAGTCGTTGGCCCATTGCAGACCCCAAACGGCATGCGACGGTATTCATACAGACCAAACGGGGTCGAAAAAGCAGTCTTATGCCTATCACGCTCCTCTACCGCTACTTGGTGGTAACCACTCACGAGGTCTATTGTCGAGAAAAATTGGGCTCCCCGCAGGGCATCAAAACTCTCATCAATATGTGGGAACAGGAACGCATCCTTTCTGATCTTAAGATTCAGTCTCCGATAATCTACACACAGTCTTATGCTACCATCCGCCTTCCGGATCAACACCACAGGCGAGGCATACGCACCATTGCTCTCCTGAATCACACCCTTCCTCAACAACTTTGAGATGTGCTCTTTCACTTCATTGTACTGATTCGGCGGAACGCGACGGTATGACTGTGAAACAGGCTCGTCATCAATTAACTGAATTTCATGCTTGCCCTTGTCAGTGTACCCAAGGTCTTCCTCTTCAACTGCGAAGATATCCAGGTACTTAATCAGTAAAGATCTTAGCTGAGCTCGTTGTCCTTCACTACCCCCAATATCGAGCTTGTCTAGAATTGACTTTCACTTGTGATTACTACACTCCTCCCTTACACCCACTGTCACGTGATCAATGCCAGCTGAAATCCGCTGAAACCTTACTGCACATTGTTGATCACTATCTACGCACTCCACCTTTGATAGGATACCCAGCCGGGTCCTAGGTGCGAGCCATACATCCTCTCGAGAGAGGTTTAAAATTTGCACTGGCACTATAGGATTACCAGAGTCAATGAGCATAGGAACGACTACGATACCTCCTGGTGAAGGGGAGTTAAGTGGCTCAAGTAACATTTTATGGTCACTACCAGCATCGCCAGTGGCCTTGCTAGCCACAATGGTGACTACAGATCCAGCAGGTTTGTGCTCAGTATCTTTTCCCAATACTCGGACTACTGCTTTCTTTTCGGTAGTGTGCATCTTCAGTTTCTGGAAAGCATCTCTCCAGTCAGAATCCAGCTTCTCTTCTAGGGTTGTGTCAAACTCTGCGTAGACAAGTTGCCTACCCTGGCGGATAATGTTCATGCCTACAATACATGGGATAGGTGGTTCAGTGCTAATAGGATCCCTGACTACTAGAAAGCCACAATTTGGTACCTTCATGCCCATTGCTTGAACCTCTAGCTCTGGATCCCACATAAGGAATATCCAGACCGTTTGCAGCTGTTAGCTTAAGTCAGCCAGCAGCAGACAACATATCCTAGTCCTCTCCATTCAAGTATTCTTGAAAGAACAGCTCGGTCAGGGTGCTTATCTGACTACCTGTGTACAAAATACAATGGACAGCGACACCTGATATTTCAAGCTCACCAACTGGACATATTCCTATGGCACATTGCAGCAACTGGTCACGGGATCACTGTACATTATCTGTATCTATGAGGTTCCGCCGAATTGCCTAACTCCTAACCTCTTGAGGGCAGGAGGATGCAGACTCCACTTCCCTTGCACCCCGCTTCTGTGGGCAATTCTTGGCCAAATGCCCTCCCACCTGACACTTGAAACATACTGGTCGCCCATCTTCTGTGAACCTAGGCTGTAAATTACATCTGCCATTAGTAGCGCATGTAAAATCCCTCTGCACAGTGAGATCTTTCACTGCTTGAGTCGATTCACAAAGGGCTTTGCCCTGCTATGCGACCACTTTAAGGACGTCATCTAGTGTGACAGATTCCCAAGCTTTAAGTATCGAGCACTGTGCTTGGCCACTGCTACGCTTTGACTTTCCAGGCCTTGTATCCCCCAGGGGCTCCTCTACGAGCCACAGACGAGCCTCCTCTCTCACTTCTATCATTAAGGACTCAGGGTGGTCCCACACGAATCTGTGGAGCTCCCTTCTGAGGGAAGGATCCCAGATACCCTCTATAAATTGATCTCTTAGCACCACCATCTTATTGGTCATGGCATCGAGGAAGTGCTTCAGTATCAAGTTAAGAGCTTGGGCTAGGGCATGTGAAAACTCTCTTACATCTTCACCCTCACGCTGTTTGCGACTGTAGAAGCCATGCCACAGCTGGGGTGCACCACGCTTGTCGCTAAAAGCTTCCCTGAGATAGGTGAACAAGTCATCAGCACGGTCTTCCCCAGCATCACTGCGCATGCGTGCTTCCTCTAAGGATGAGCCCCCGAGCAGGGACATAACAAAGTCGTACTGATCCTGGTCAGACTGATTTCTGCTATGAAGTGTACGTTGTACTTCTTCAATAAAGTCATCAACAGCCCTCCCATCTTTCTCAACATCCCCTGTAAATGGAACAATGTGTCTTTCCCTTGGGACATATACTTAGGACATTTTGCTTAATTTATCTATGGTTGCCATGGCTTCATCATACCTACTACGCAATTCCCTAATTTGTTCATTCAAATCAAGTTCAACTGGTGTGTCCTCTGAGCCTGACATAGTAAAAGCTCAAGTCTTTAAAGTTTTCACAAGCCTGCAAAAAGGAGTTGCTGCCGTCCTTTGCTGCAAATGCGATGGCTTCACGACCCGCAGTTCCCTGGGTCCACGTCTCCGCTCTGCGTCCTGACGTCAGTCGATGATGTCCTGGCCCAGTCCTGAGGCTCCACCGCGCTCTCTCCTGCCCGACGGGAACACGTTCCTGCCTTCACCACTACCGTATTAGGTATTGTGTATTATACTGCATACAACAATCAGAGACCCTCTCAACTGGCTTGGAATTAACCCCACTCCTGGTACCAGATTTTGTAGCCTGGGGAAAAGTACACGCTCAGGACAACAAGTACTTTTTTGGATTTTAATTCCTTTATCTGTTTTAGATGTTTAAGTGCTAGAAGAGGGTCGCAAAACAAAATGAATGAATTTAAAACCAGTTCTTGCCGTTACAATCTCAGTTTAACTTTCGATCCACACCCTTGTGGATGGACAGAATTGCGTATGCAGTATAAAAAATACTAGAACTAATACGGTAGTGGCAATTCCGAAGGAAAACAATACAAACAACATTAGAATCCCACCCACCCTGCATCTTATACATAATAGCGAAAAAGTAAGCGAATACATCTCATCTAAAACGTACACACGTGCTGAACTTCCGAACAGAGACTAAACAGCGGTTACATGCACAATCAGTCCCCATACCATAAAGTTAGACAAAACGTACACTTTGGCACAACTTTTACAAGGTATTGTCTGGTAGTTAAATTAGAGGAAGACTGACCTACTTGGATGGTGAGGAATTTTGCATAAGCCACGCGATCCAGCATCGATGACTTCACTCATGAAAATCTAAAGCATCCACATGTAAAACATGTCAAATTACTGATATTCTCGATTCACCAACAAGAAAAAACAAATTCACATAGATATTGTCAATTAATGCTCACCTTTCCTCACCATGCCCAGTCTCGGGGAGGAACTCAATTCCAATGCCCCACCAGCGTCTTCAGCAGAAAACAAAATGGTCTCCCACTATCCCGTGCATGCGTAATAATGTCACCGCCTCCCTTAAAGGCACAGACAACTATTCTAGCATCACCTGGATGGATGCCTAAGTACACTTTTAACGATACTGAATAAGATCTGACGGTCACCCGGTCACATGTATTATTTCTGTTTTTGCACGATTTTTAATCTATTCAATATACATATACCGTAATTTATGTATTTATTTATATATTTTTTCTTCTATATTATGTATTGCATTGAACTGCTGCTGCTAAGTTAACAAATTTCACATGTTGATGATAATAAACCTGATTCTGATTCTAATTCTAATGTGGTCATCCCTTTCTTATTCCTCAATTCCACCCAAATTGCCTCAGTAGACAAGCCCCTCTAGTACGTCCTTACTGATAAATGCTTGACATTCTCACTAATGAGTAATGCTACACCTTCCCTTTTATCTCGTCTAAAACAACAGAACCAAGAAACATTGAGCTGCCAGTCCTTCCCTTCCTGCAGATCAGTCTCATTAATGGCTACAACATTATCGTTCCATGTATGGATTCATGCTCTAAGTTCATCCGCCTTACCTACAATATTCCTTGTACTGAAATATTTCATCTCAGAAAATTAATCCCAGCATTCTCTATCTTTTGGTTTCCATTTTTGCTTGTAGGCTTAACATTTACCTTCCCCACAGTTACTACTCTTGCTGTCCTGCCACATTGTTTCCTGTTTCCTTGCAAATCTGGTTTAAACTACCTCCCAGCCCCGGAGCAGCACTAGCAAATCCTCCCTCAACGATATTTGTTACCCCTCAGATCAGGTGCAAACCATCTCCTTCGTACAGATCCCACCTACCCTGGAAAAGAGTCCAATGATCCAAAAATCTGAAGCCCACCATCTTGCGCCACCTCCTTAGCCACATGTCAAATTGTGCTGTCTTTCTATTTCTTGACTTAATAGCAAATGGCATGGGTAGCAATTCTGAGATCACCACCCCAGAGGTCCTGTCACTTAACTTAGCACCAACCTCCCTGAACTCTATTTGCAGGACCTTGTCACCCTTCCTGCCAATGTGATGTGTACCAAGGTGGGCCATGACTTATGACTGCCAACCCTCCCTTTAGAATGTAATGGACTCAATTTGAGACCTCTCTGACCCTGGCACTAGGGACGTAACGTACTATCCGAGATTCTTATTCTTGTCCACAGACCTCGTGTATGTTCTTCTAAAAATCCCCCACGACTACTTCTCACCTCTTAACTCAACTTCCTTCGGAGCCAAAGAACTACATGTAGTGCCTAGAGCTGACTGCTGCGGCTTTCCCTTGGCAGGTTGGGTTCCCCAATGCTATCTAAAATGATTATACTTGTAACTGAAGTTAATGGCCACTGGGGTACCTTGCATTAATTGGCTATTTCCTTCCTCTCTCCTGATGGCCATCCAGCTCCAGCTCCAGTTCAGAAGGAGGAAGCCCGATGCCCAGGAGTCGGTCCTCACCGGGGGATCTGAGGTGGAGACAGTCAGCAACTAAGTTCCTTGGTGTTATAATTTGAGAGGACTTGTCCTGGGCCCAGCATGTTATGGAGAAAGCATGGCAGTGCCTCTACTTCCTTAGGAGTTTGCCAAGATTCAGCATGACATCTAAAACCTTGTCAGACTTCTACAGATGTGTGGTGAAGTGTATATTGACTGGCTGCATCACAGCCTGGTATGGAAACAACAATACCTATCAAAAAGTAGTAGATACAGCCCAGTCCACCACAGGTAAAGCCCTCTGCACTATTGAGCCCATCTGCATGGAGCGTTGTCACAGGAAAGCAGCATCCATCATCAGGGTCCCCCCCCCCCATCCAGGTCATGCTCTCTTCTCGCTGCTGCCATCAACGTAGGAGCAGAATTAGGCCATTTGGCCCATTGAGTCTTCTGCCATTTCATCAGGGCTGATTTTTATCCCTCTTAACCCCATTTTCCTGCCTTCTCCCCGTAATCTTTGACGCACTTATTAATCAACCTCCGCTTTCAATATACCCAAATACTTGGCCTCCACAGCCATCTCTGGCATTGAATTCCGTATATTCACCACCCACTACTGATAGAAATTCCTCCTCATTTTTGTTCTAAAGGATGTCTTGTATTCTGAGGCTGTGCCCTCTGGTCCTAGACTCCCCCACATCCTCTCTACATCCACTCTATCCAGGCCTTTCAGTAATCAATAGGTTTCAATGAGATCCCCCCCCTCATTCTTCTAAACCCCAGTGAGCACAGGCCCAGAACCCTCAAACACTCCAAACCCTTTCATTCCTGGAATTATTGTCGTGAACCTCCTCTGGACCCTCTCCATTGCCAGCAAATCCTTTGTGGGACCCATTCAAGAACATAGTTAGAATATATAAAAGACAAAGTCCATTTTAGCTCAGAGTGATGAAGGTGATCAATGTATTGCCAAACTCTCATGATTAGGTTAGTAATGGGTGACAAGAGTGTCCATGTCTGATGAAGAGTCTTCACCCTGAAACACTGACTCTGTTTCTCTCTCCACAATAGTTGCCTTCGTTGATATAAGACGATTAAATGGTTCCCTAGTACAATAAGGACCTTTGACTTTACAGTCTACCTTTTGCACCTGATTGTTTGCCTGCACTTCACTTTCTCCGTAGCTGTTGCACCTTTTCTGAATTGTTATTGTTTTACCTTGTGCTACCTTCATGCACGGTGTAATATGAATAGTATGCAAAACAAGCTTTCTCAGTAACTCATCTTTTCTTCCACCGTCTCCGTCTCCGAGCCTACTTCTTTGGCAAGGACTCTTCCACCCCCACCGATGACCCCTTCTCCCGTCTTCAACCCTCCTCTTCTTCATGGACACCCCGCTCTGGTCTTCTGCCTGCTCTGGATCTCTTTATTGCTAACTGCCGACGGGACATCAACCGTCTCGACTTCACCGCACCTTGACCCCATTCCAACTTCACTCCTTCGGAACGCTCTGCTCTCCACTCCCTCCGCACTAATCCTAACCTTATTATTAAACCCGCTGATAAGGGGGCTGCTGTTGTAGTCTGGCGTACTGACCTCTACCTTGCCGAGGCACAGCGACAACTCGCGGATACCTCCTCTTATTTACCCCTTGATCGTGACCCCACTAAGGAGCACCAGGCCATTGTCTCCCACACTATCACCGACTTTATCCGCTCAGGGGATCTCCCATCCACTGCTACCAACCTTATAGTTCCCACTCCCCGCACTTCCTGTTTCTACCTCCTACACAAGATCCACAAACCTGCCTGTCCTGGCTGACCTATTGTCTCAGCTTGCTCCTGCCCCACCGAACTCGTTTCTGCATACCTCGACACGGTTTTATCACCCCTTGTTCAATCCCTTCCGACCTATGTTCGTGACACTTCTCACGCTCTTAAACTTTTCGATGATTTTAAGTTCCCTGGCCCCCACCGCTTTATTTTCACCATGGATGTCCAGTCCTTATATACTTCCATCCCCCATCAGGAAGGTCTCAAAGCTCTACGCTTCTTTTTGGATTCCAGACCTAATCAGTTCCCCTCTACCACCACTCTGCTCCGTCTAGCGGAATTAGTCCTTACTCTTAATAATTTCTCCTTTTGCTCCTCCCATTTCCTCCAAACTAAAGGTGTAGCTATGGGCACCCGTATGGGTCCTAGCTATGCCTGCCTTTTTGTTGGGTTTGTGGAACAATCTATGTTCCGTGCCTATTCTGGTATCTGTCCCCCACTTTTCCTTCGCTACATCGACGACTGCCATTGGCGCTGCTTCCTGCACGCATGCAGAACTCGTTGACTTTATTAACTTTGCCTCCAACTTTCACCCTGCCCTCAAGTTTACCTGGTCCATTTCCGACACCTCCCTCCCTTTTCTAGATCTTTCTGTCTCTGTCTCTGGAGACAGCTTATCCACTGATGTCTACTATAAGCCTACTGACTCTCACAGCTATCTGGACTATTCCTCTTCTCACCCTGTCTCTTGCAAAAACGCCATCCCCTTCTCGCAATTCCTCCGTCTCCGCCGCATCTGTTCTCAGGATGAGGCTTTTCATTCTAGGACGAGGGAGATGTCTTCCTTTTTTAAAGAAAGGGGCTTCCCTTCCTCCACTATCAACTCTGCTCTTAAACGCATCTCCCCCATTTCACGTACATCTGCTCTCACTCCATCCTCCCGCCACCCAACTAGGAATAGGGTTCCCCTGGTCCTCACCTACCACCCCACCAGCCTCCGGGTCCAACATATTATTCTCCGTAACTTCCGCCACCTCCAACGGGATCCCACCACTAAGCACATCTTTCCCTCCCCCACTCTCTCTGCATTCCGCAGGGATCGCTCCCTTGTCCATTCGTCCCCCCCATCCCTCCCCACTGATCTCCCTCCTGGCACTTATCCGTGTACGTGGAACAAGTGCTACACATGCCCTTACACTTCCTCCCTTACCACCATTCAGGGCCCCAAACAGTCCTTCCAGGTGAGGCAACACTTCACCTGTGAGTCGGCTGGGGTGATATATTGTGTCCGGTGCTCCCGATGTGGCCTTTTATATATTGGCGAGACCCGACGCAGACTGGGAGACCGCTTTGCTGAACATCTACGCTCTGTCCGCCAGAGAAAGCAGGATCTCCCAGTGGCCACACATTTTAATTCCACATCCCATTCCCATTCTGACATGTCTATCCACGGCCTCCTCTACTGTAAAGATGAAGCCACACTCAGGTTGGAGGAACAACACCTTATATTCCGTCTGGGTAGCCTCCAACCTGATGGCATGAACATCGACTTCTCTAACTTCCGCTAATGCCCCACCTCCCCCTCGTACCCCATCTGTTACTCATTTTTATGCACACATTCTTTCTCTCACTCTCCTTTTTCTCCCTCTGTCCCTCTGAATATACCTCTTGCCCATCCTCCGGGTCACACCCCCCCCCCGTCTTTCTTCCTGGACCTCCTGTCCCATGATCCTCTCATATCCCCTTTGCCAATCACCTGTCCAGCTCTTGGCTCTATCCCTCCCCCTCCTGTCTTCTCCTATCATTTTGCATCTCCCCCTCCCCCTCCAGCTTTCAAATCCCTTACTCACTCTTCCTTCAGTTAGTCCTGAGGAAGGGTCTCGGCCTGAAACGTCGACTGTACCTCTTCCTAGAGATGCTGCCTGGCCTGCTGCGTTCACCAGCAACTTTGATGTGTGTTGCTTGAATTTTCAGCATCTGCACAATTCCTGTTGTTTTTCTCAGTAACTCTGTTGTTATGTCAGTTTACCAGAAGATGGCGCTGTTTTGCCACTCAATAAAATTCTGTGCCCCGTGCACAAAATGATGGATGAGTTCCGCAGGTCAGGCAGCATTTATAGATAAGAATAAGTAATCTACGTTTCCTTACCTGCTGAGTTCCTACTGCAGTGTGTATTGCTCTGGATTTCCAGCATCTGCAGAATCTCTTGTGCTTAAAATTTTCCTGAGGTTGCCTTTGCTAACTGACTATGAAAATATTGGCCACTGGTGTGTTTGCCTCCAGCTGTGGGTCCACAGTTGACAGCTAATACCCTTGCCCCCATCCCAATTATCAACAGCCCATTCCTCCCTAAAGCATTTCTACATTGCTTTCACGCAGCAGGCCAGGCAGCATCTATTGGAAGAGTTTCAGTCGACGTTTCAGGCCGAGACCCTTCGTCAGGACCAACGAAGGCCTAGTCCTGACGAAGGGTCTCGGCCTGAAACGTCGACTGAAACTCTTCCAATAGATGCTGCCTGGCCTGCTGCGTTTACCAGCAACTTTGATGTGTGTTGCTTGAATTTCCAGCATCTGCAGAATTCCTGTTGTTTCTACATTGCTTTGGTCTGCAGAGATGAACCTGAGCTCCCCATTGCCTGCTACCTTAATTTACCTTCCCACTCCCACTCTGAGCTGTCAGTCTGTGGTCCCCTGCACTGTTAGAGTGAGGGCCACAGCAGGTCCTCTTCTATTGGGGCATGTTTCAGTCTTCTGGACTGGCTGCAGCCTGGAGTATTGCGAGCAGTTTTGGGCCCTTTATCTAAGAAAAAAAAAGTGCTCACATTGAAAAGGGTTCAGAGGAGGTTTATATTTAAAGCTGAGGTTGATAGGTTCTTGATTAGTAAGGGTATCAAAGGTTATGGGGGGAAGGCAGGAAAATGGGGTTGAAGGGATAATAAATCAGCCATGATGCAATGGCAGAGCAGACTCAATGGGTGAATGACCTAATTCTGCTCCTGCATCTCATGATCTTATGGTCTTCTGCAACCTCAGGTCTTTTGATTTCATGGTCTGTTATGATTGTCCATATCTGTGATATTGGCTCAGCCTGTTTATCCTCCTTTTTCCACCTTGGGAAATTGACCTGACCCGACAGGCTTGTTGCCTGCCCTGCTTTTCACATCTCCTACATCCTCTTGTCTATGTTCTCACCCTCCTGATGCTCCCATTTGCTCACTCACCAGATTACTTTGTTTACGACTTATCCCCATAGTTACCCCAGTTCTACTCTGTCTGAGACATTTCCTTCTCCTCTCTAGAACATAAAAACATAAGAACATAAGAAATAAGAGCAGGAGTAGGCCATCTGGCCTGTCGAGCCTGCTCTGCCATTCAATAAGATCATGCCTTTTTCTCTTTTTCCTCGGCGGGAGGAGAGAGAGCAGCGCGCTGCGCGTGCGCAGCCCTCCGGTGAAAAATGATAACGTATCTGTTAAATAGGGACCGTGGACAATTCTAATTTGATGGAGACAGACGTGAAAGCACAGAGGAACATCTGGAGAAATTTCTGAAATGTCCGTTCGCTGCTTTCGTTACTGCAAGGTCGGGAATCTTCTGGAGGGAAGGCCTCAAAATCCCCGGCTTTGCCTGCTGTTGGCAACCGAGATTGAGGTTGAATTGCTCGGATAGAGATGGTGCTCGGTACTTGGTGTCGGAGAGCTGATTGGAGGCTCGAAGTTTTCGGACGACTCAGAGTCGGACTGTGGTCGGGCATGGCAGGGAGAGTTTTTCTTCCTTCTGCCGTCTGCGTGAGATGTGGGACCTTTGAGAGACTTTGAACTTTTACTGTGCTCATGGACTTCTTCATCAAGTTATGGTATTGTTACACTGTTGTAACTATAAGTTATAATTATGTGGTTTTGTTAGTTTTTTCAGTCTTGGTCTGTCCTGTGTTTTGTGATATCACACCAGAGGAAATATAGTATCATTTCTTAATGCATGCATTACTAAATGACAATAAAAGAGGACTGCGTGTCTTCATAATCTAAAACTATGCAAAAATCTATCCAACCTTGTCTTAAATATATTTACTGAGGTAGCCTCCACTGCTTCATTGGCAGAGAATTCCACAGATTCACCACTCTCTGGGAAAAGCAGTTTCCATACTAAATCTCCATACTAAATCAACTCCACCAAATTTTGAGGCTATGTCCCCTAGTTCTGGACTCACCTACTAGTGGAAACAACTTTCCTGCCTCTATCTTATCCATCCCCTTCATAATTTGATATGTTTCAATAAGATCTCCTCCCAATCTTCTGAATTCCAGTGAGTACAGTCCCAGGTGACTCAATCTCTCCTCATACTCTATCCCCCTCATCTCTGAAATCAACTTGGTGAACCTCCTCTGCACTACCTCCAAAGCCAGTATATCCCTCCTCAAGTAAGGAGACAAGAACTGTATGCGGTACTCCAGGTGCAGCCTCATCAGTACCCTGTACAGTTGCAGCATGACCTCCCAGATCTTAAATTCAATCCCTCCAGCAATGAAGGCCAATATTCCATTTGCCTTTTTGATAGCCTGCTGTACCTGCAAACTAACCTTTTGTGATTCATGCACAAGCACTCCCAAGTCCCTCTGTACAGCAGCATGCTGTATTTTTTACCATTTAAATAATAATTTGCTCTTTTTTATTTTTCCTTCCAAAGTAGATGACCTCGCATTTACCAACATTGTACTCCATCTGTCAGAGCCTTGCCCACTCACTTACCCTTTCTATATCTCTCTGTAGACCCTCCACATCTTCTGCACAATTTGCTTTTCTACTCAATTTAGTATCATCAGCAAACTTAGATACACTACACTTGGCCCCCTCTGCCAGATCTTTAGTGTATATCATGAACGGTTGTGGGCCCAGTACTGATCCCTGCAACACACCGCTCACCACTGATCGCCAACCAGAGAAACACCCATGTATCCCAACTCTCTGCTTTCTATTAGTTAACCAATTCTCTGTCCATGCTAATACATTACCCACAACTCTATGCATCCTTATCTTATGGGTAAGTCTTTTATGCGGCACCTTATCCAATGCCTTCTGGAAATCCAAGTAAATAACATCCATCTATTCCCCTCTATCCACTGTGCTGGTTATATCCTCAAAGAACTCCAGTAAGTTTGTCAAACAGGACCTGCCTTTGCTGAATCCATGCTGTGTCTGCCTGATGGATCCATTTGTTTCCAGATGCCTTGCTATTTCTTCTTTAATGATAGCTTCAAGCATTTTCCCAACTACAGATGTTAAATTAACCGGGTTATAGTTACCTGCCTTTTGCTTCCATCATTTTTTGAACAGTGACATGAGATTCACCATCTTCCAATCTGCCAGGACTGGCACAGATTCCAGAAAAGTTTGGTAAATTATCACCAAAGCCTCAACTATAACCTCTGCCTTTTCTTTCGGTACCCTGGGATGCATTCCATCAGGACCAGGAGACTTATCTATCTTCAGGCCCACAAGTTTGCTCAGCACTACCTCTTTAGTGATAGCTATTGTATCGAGGTCCTCACCTCTCATCACATCCATAACATCTCTCTTTGGCATGTTAGATGTGTCTTCCACCATGAAAACTGAGACAAAATAGTCATTCAAAGCCTCTGCCATTTCCTCATTACCCAATATCAATTCCCCCTTCTCATTCTCCAAAGGACCTACATTCACTTTAGTCACCCATTTCTGCTTTATATAATTATAAAATCTTTTACTACCTGTTTTTATATTTTGTGCTAGTTTATTTTAATAACCTAGCTTCACTTCCTTTATAGCTCACTTAGTGATTCTTTGTTGCTTCTTAAAGTTTTCCGAATCTTCCAGTTTCCCACTACCCTTGACGACTTTGTATGCACAAGCTTTTAGTTTGATGCCTTCTTTTATTTCCCTAGTTATCCAAGGCTAGCTCTCGCCATCCTTACTGTCCTTGCTTTTATCTGGAATATACTTCTGTTGAGCACCGTGAAATATCTCTTTGAAAGTCTTCCACCGTTCCTCAACCATCCCACCATATAGCCTGTGTTCCCAATCTACACTAGCCAAATCCTCCCTCATCCCATTGTAGTCTCCATTGTTTAGGCATAATACACTGGTTTTAGATCGAATTATTGCACCCTCCATTTGTATGAAAAACTCAGTCATACTGTGATCACTCTTTCCAACAGGATCCCTAATTACAAGATCACTAATCTTACCTGTCCCGTTGCACAGGACCAGATCTAAGATAACACGTTCCCTTGTAGGTTCAGTAACATGCTGTTCAAGAAAGCCATCACAGATGCCTTCTATGAAGTCCTCCTCAAGACTGCCTCGACCAACTTGATTCATCCAATCTATATGCAAGTTAAAGACCCCCATGATAACTACTGTTACATTCTTACATGCCTCAGATATTTCTCTGCTTATTGCCTGTGCCACTGTAATGTTATCATTCAGTGGCCGATAGACAACTCCCACCAGTGATTTTTCCTTTACTATTCCTAATCTCTGCCCAGGCAGATTCAACATTCTTCTCCTTAGATCTTGTATCGTCTCTCACTATTGCCTTGATCTCATACTTAATTCAGAGATTTACCCCACCTCCCTTACCTTCCTGCCTATCCTTCTATATTACCTGATACCCTTGGATATTTAGTTCCCAATCTTCTTCACCCTACAACTACATCTCTGTAGTGGCCACTAAATCAGACCCCTTTATACTGATTTGTGCCACAAGTTCACTGACCTTGTTTTGAATACTATGGGCATTCGGATAAAGTGTCCTTACACTCATCTTCATCACTTCATCAAATGGAGGAGGAGAAGGTGGCAGCGCGATGCAGTGCACGCGGCCTCTCCGGTGAATGATATCTGCAATCTGTCAAGTAGGGTACCGTGCACAATTCTGATTTGATGGAGACAGACGTGAGAGTACGGAGGAACATCTGGAGAAACTTCTGAAATGCCCGCTTCGCTGCCACTGTTACTATGTGGTCTGGAATCTCCGGAGGAGAAGGCCCCGAATCCTCGGCTTTGCTTGTTTTGGCAGCCGGGGCGAGGTTGAAGGCGCTCGGCAGAAGGGCTGGTTGGAGGCTCGAATTTTTCGGACGGATGGACTCAGTGTCGGCTGTGGTCGGGTGCTTCCAATGCATCGGCATTTGTCGGTGACTGGAGGAGTATGGCAGGGAGTTTCTCCCTTTTGCCGCCTGCTATAGGGGACTCGGGAATTGATCGGGACTTTGAACTTTTTTTTTTACCGTGCCCATGGTCTGCTCTTCATCAAATTATGGTATTGCTTTGCACTACTGTAACTATATGTTATAATAATTATGTGGCTCTGTCAGTGTTAGTCTTTGGTTTGTCCTGTTTTTCTGTGATATCACTCTGGAGGAATATTGTATCATTTTTTAATGCATGCATTTTTAAATGACAATAAACGAGGACTGAGTGTTCTCATAATCTAATCTTGCTTTTAAAATCTTGTAATCGTTTACTCTTTTGCACTTGACTTTTCTTCACTCCACTCTTACTTTTCTCTTTTTTATCTGTTGCTTTTACTTTATCTTTATCCACACTTTTCTTTATTACTTTACTTCTCCAATCTGTTCAACCCACCCCTTTACTATTTAGCTTAAAGTCCTATCCACAGCCCCAGTTATGTGATTCACTAGGATCCAGCTCCCATCACGGTTCAGGTGGAGATCATCCCATTGGTTCAGCTCCCTCCTTCCCCAATACTGGTGCCAACTTCCCATGAATTCCAACCCACTTCTCCCGCACCAATCATTTGAGCCACGCATTTAACCCTCTAATCTCCTTGACCTTATGTCAATCTGCACGTAGCTCAGCTAGTAATTCAGAGGTTACCATCTTTTTGGTTCTGCTTTTTTAATTTAGTCCTTAGCTGCTCAAATTCACTTAGCAGAACCTCTTTCCTCATTCTGTCTATGTTATTGGTGCCTACATAGAACATAGAACATAAAACATAGAATAGTACAGCACAGTACAGGCCCTTCGGCCCACAATGTTGCGCCGACCCTCAGACCCTGCCTCCCATATAACTCCCCATCTTAAATTCCTCCATATACCTGTCTAGTAGTCTCTTAAACTTCACTAGTGTATCTGCCTCCACCACTGACTCAAGCAGTGCATTCCACGCACCAACCACTCTCTGAGTAAAAAACCTTCCTCTAATATTCCCCTTGAACATGGACCACAACTGGATCTTTCCCCTCCCACTGCAAATTCCTTTGTGGTCCAGAGAAGATGTACTGAACCCCAGCACCAGGCAGGCAACACAGCCTTTGGGATATTCCATCCTTGTGACAGAGAACTCTGTCTAATCTCCTGACTATACTATCCCCAATTACCACTACATTTCTCTTCTCTCCCCCCTCTTAAATGTATAAACAGTATTTGATTCTATCAGCTCCTCAGGGAATGAGATATCAATCATTCTGTAAAAACCCTATCGCTCAGTTCTGCTTTGAAACCTCTTCCCAGTTCTGACAAAGGGACTTTGACCCAACGCATTCACTCTGCTTCTCTTCCCACAGATGCTGCCCGACCTGCTGAGATTTTCCAGAAGTTCCCGTCTTTTAGGTTTCTGGCATCGACAGTTTGTTTTTAGTTTCACTCCCTACAGCACTGTCGGGCCTTCCTAGTCAATGAGTCACTTCTGCAGTGTGGTCACTGGTCAGCAACCGAAGGACAGGGAGAACCCTTGAAAATTTCTCAAGATCATTAGCAGGTGGTTGCAGCCACGCAGATCGGAAGGGCTCTCGCAACAGAGATCTGTTGACATGAGTAGGTCATGCAGTGGGAGCACTGGTTAAGGCTGGGCACATCGACAAGATGAGGCGTGGAGGTGAAGAGGCAAAGGATGCTCACAGTTGCTGGCCATTGTAAACACATCGGCTTGTGGGGTAAAGGTGCACAAACTGTGCACTGGAAAATCAACTCTTGAAACAGAGGACAATGACCAGGAGTTGGAAAGTCCGGGGAGTGGACGTGATAAGAGCTCAGAAATGGCTCTGCAGCGCATCATACCCAGGCTGATCTTTTGTGCACATCTGTACTGAGACAGTGCGGAGAATATATTGATTGTCTCTGATTCCACTACCTCCTCTGGCAGTGAGAAATCAACTACTTTCTGTGTTTAAAAAAAATACCCATCAGGGCATCTTAAAAACTCCTTCCTCTCACTTTAATCTTGTACCCTTTTATTTTTGACACTAACATGAGAGAAAAACACTGACCCTATATGTCTCTCATATTGCACTTCTATCAGGTCACCTCTCAGCCTCCTTTGCTCCTGGGAAGACAAGCCCAGCTTGTCTGATCTCTCCCTCATAATTGAATTCTTGCAACCTGGACAGCTTCCTGGTGGTTGTGCAGAGTTCGGACTGGTCTAGCCACTGGGACATGATTCCCACACTTCCCCACCATGACCCCACCTCCTGCTTCTAGTAGAGTCAATAATTCAGGTTCAGGTTTATCACATGTACTTTGAAACACAGAGTGAAATGTGTTGTTTGCATTAATAACCAACACACACATGGATGTGCTGGGGGCAGCCGGCAAGATAAGGCTCTAATGCTCCACATTTGTCCAGAACGTCTTGCAGTTTCCACTCTACTCGCCTCATGGTCTGAGTTTCTTTATGTTGGAACTCCCCATGATTTCCTGATCTACTGATCCATAAACTCCCCATGTCAGGATCATAACATTCATGAAATTCTGCTCTATTTCCCAGTTCCTTAAT
Source organism: Mobula hypostoma (assembly GCF_963921235.1). NCBI lineage: Eukaryota > Metazoa > Chordata > Chondrichthyes > Myliobatiformes > Myliobatidae > Mobula > Mobula hypostoma. The sequence continues at coordinate 52,134,589 of NC_086114.1, read as the reverse complement.
TTCTCAAACAAATAGAGTGATGGAGTCATAGAGCACAACAGCTCAAAAACAGGCTCTTCAGCCCATCTATCTGTGCTGAACTATAATTCTATGTTTCCAACAACCCACTTCTGGACCATAGACCTCCACACCCCTTTCATCCTCTCCCATCTATGTACCAAACTTCAATGTTGCAATCAAACCCACTTCCACCACGTCTACCGCTTCTAGTTGTGTGTGTGTGAGAACGATGATGGCATTTAAATTATTAATGATGATATTAGGGAATGAAGAGACGGCGCAGTGATGGTGGTCAGCATTTGCAGAAAGAACCCGACCCACTCCAGCCTTCAGCTATAGAATCAGCTGGGTGTAGTTTACATTATTGACCTGCTGAAGGGGATACTGCAATAGTACAGGGAAAAGTCAGAGGGGTTAAACTGGCAGGGAGCTGACACTTCCCTGCGTTTCTCCCTGCAGTTTTCAGCCCTTATTGGTTTCTGAAAACCCACTGTAAACAATTGCCTTCTTTATTGCCATATCATCCTACTGACATGCTGAAAACGAAACATTGCATACTTAGAAAGCAAATACACAGTAGGGACAACTCCTTCCTTCGAGGAGCCATGTTGCTCCATTGATAGTGCACAGAGCCACAGGAAAGGTCCATGATCAGTTCGCGTCTGCCCTCCTTCAACCTTACTGGTCCATTTTCAGGCAACGCCAGTTCCATGACATCTTTAGGGAAATTGGCAAGAGAATGAAGATGCAAGAGACTGTAGATGCTGGAATCTGGAGCAACAATCTGCTGGAAGAACCCAGAGGGCCGAGCAGCATCTGTGGGAGGAAATTAAATTTGGGTTGAAACCTGGGTCCTAATGCAGGATTTCAAGTGGAGAGGGAAATTGAAATGGAGTGAGAGGTGTTGATGATGATGATGAGAGAGAGATAGATAGAGATGGAGGGGGGGGGAGGGAGACAGGGAGGAAGGGAGAGAGGGAGAAAGAGGGAGAGGGAGAGAAGGAGAGAGATAGGGAGGGAGAGAGAGGGGGAGAGAGGGAGGGAGAAAGAGAAGAAGAGGAGGGAGAGGGGGAGAGGGAGAGAGGGGAGAGGGGGGAGAGGAGGAGAGGGAGTGGGAGAGAGGGAGGGAGAGGGGGAGGGAGAGAGGGGAGGGGGAGAGGGAGCGAGGAGGAGAGGGAGTGGAGAGAGGGATGGAGAGGGGAGGGGGAGGGGAGAGGAGGAGAGGGAGGGAGAGAGGGGAGGGGAGAGGGAGCGAGGAGGAGAGGGGTTGGAGAGAGGGATAGAGAGGGGGAGGGGGAGTGGAGGAGGGGAGAGGGGAGAGAGAGAGAGAGAGAGAGAAGGAGCTGTGTTGAAGAGTTAAAGCTGTGAATTTTATAGGATACCAAAATCCTACTAGAGCAGGGGTTCCCTCCCAACCTTGGGGTCCATGGACCCCTTGCTTAATGGTGTTGCTCCATGGGATAAAGAAGGTTGAAAACCCCTGTACCAGAGAGTGAAAGTTTGTCAAATTTTACAGCATAGCCTGCTAATTTTATGTAAAGTCCAAAATGTCATATTCTTTGCAGCAGTTATATTTATGCTTGTTTTATTCCTGACATTTGTTCTGATTTTAATCAACTTTCCCAAAGAGCTCTGAACCATGCTATTCAGTGACCCACGGCTGGTTTTCCCCACTCAGCCATACTCTGTCTGAACTCATTGAGCAAAAGGGAAGTTATTGGTGGAACCACCTACATATGACGATTGTTCAGGTGACTAGTGGGCAGAATCATTCTTTGTTTCCTTTTTCAATCTTTTTATCATTCTTTGTTTGATGGCTCCTCTGCAGTGGGTGTTTCACTGTAGAACAATTGTTTAGTTTTACCTCATTTTCCATGCATGAGCCATTTCGTAACTGCCTGGTGGTTGGTGTGGGCTGTGGCCTGAATAGACAATTTCCACATTTTGTGACTCCATGACATTATCCAGGAGAAACTGCCTCACGATTCTCACTCCACCTTCAAGCCTGGGCAATCATTCCCTCCTTCAGTGTTAACTAGCTGGAGTTTCCACTGTCTACAATTTGCACTGCGGCAGTTTGCCTTGGTTTCTTCAAATGGCACCCTGTCCAAGTAGCATCTCATCCCATTATGGGAACGCCCACAGTTTTCCGATGTTTTAGAATCAGGAGGCGTGAACACCCTGTTGAACATAAGAGCGTAAAACATAGGAGCAGAATTAGCCATTTGGCCTGTCGAGAAGCTTCACCAGTTGATCATGGCTGATTTATTTTCCCTCTCAACTCCATTTTTCTGGTTTCACTCTGGCTAGAGAAATCCCTCCTCATTGCTGTGAAAAAGGGGCATCTTCTATTCTGAAGCTGTGGCCTCAGGTGCTAACTCCTCCCAATTACTGTCAATTGATTCTTCCTGGCTTTTAACTCTGTGTGTGCTAGTGATAATAAACAAGAGAAAATCTGCAGATGTTCGAAATCAAAGTGATAAACACAAAACGCTAGTGGAATCAGCAGGCCAGGCAGCAAAACCCTTCATCAGGATACATCAGTGGGAGACTGCGCCTGTCTGTAAATGGAGTAGCAGCAGTTTTTGTGCTGCTCCCAGTTTTGTTCCTTTCCCCCTAGTTTAATCTTCCAATTTAAAATTTTTATTTGCTGATTCTTGAGGGGGAACAATATGTCTATGTCTACGAGGAGTGGGAAGAACTTGTCTGAATCTAGTGATAAAGGTAATAGGAAAGGAAAGATGCAAAAGGAAAGATCTGATGAAATGCCACCATGGGCTGAAGATATGGTTCGGACACTGAATTCAATTAAAGATCAGAATGGGTCAATTAAAGACCAACTGGAAAAGAATAGCAATGAAATGAAGTAATTTCTGGGAAAGCTTAAAGACCTGGAAACTCAAGTTATTACACACGAAGAGGAATTGAAGGTAACTAAGCAAAATGGTTTGAAACTACAACTCACTTGGAAAGATATCAAAATAAGATTATAGACCTGGAAACTAGGTCTCACCGAAGGAATATACAAATTGTTGGGCTGCAAGAAGGAGCCGAAGATGGAGATTTAACTGCTTACTTTGGTAAGCTTTTTCATACCTGATTTCCTACCATATTATCACGGCTGCCTACTATAGAGAGAGCACACCGAGCTTTTACTTCGAAATCTAAAGATCCAAATAAACAAAGGGCTGTATTGGTTTGTTTTCATCACTTTAAAATTAAAAATCAAATAATGCGACAGGCAAGAGAACAGGGAGTTTTTAGATTTAAGGAATCAGAGCTCCGTTTTTATGAGGATTATCCAAAGGAGGTAATGGAACAAAGATCAAAATTTGCTCTGGTAATGAAACAGGCATATGATAAGAAACTGATTCCTTCCTTGCGTTACCCAACAAGAATTAAAGTTTATCCTCCTAATTCTCCTTCTCGTACATTTTTTGGTCCTAAAGTTGCACTGGTGTTCGTTCAAACTATGTTTACCGGCTGCAGCTGCTGAATGAACTGTCTTGTAAGGCTGCTTGGTTATCTGTATATTATTGGCATTTCAGAAAGAAGATTTATGAAGATTATTTGGACATTTCATTGAGACACCATTAAAAGAAGATAAGGGGATTTGTTCATTATTGCATATCATTGGTTTTTTGGAAAGAAGATCTATGGTTTAAGTATGACTGTTTAAATGGTTATTTGGACTTTCGACTGAGAAAAAGAAGATAAAGGGACTTGTTCCTTTAACCTAATATCTGGTTTGATGCTTTTTTGTTTTTTGCTTAATTAACTAATTGGTAGTTTTTCCTACTAATGGGGCTATTTTTATATATATATATATATATATTTAGAGGAGGGTTCAATTACTTATACAATATTACTAGTTGGTATTTTTGAAAATTTAGTTGGGTTAAATATGCTATTAACTTTTTTTGCTTTATTATAGCATCTTATAACCAAATTTAAAGCTTTTTTTAATAGGGATTTAATGTTAAATTTAAAATGTCACTGGTTTTTCTTTTTAAGAGATAACATTATTTTGGTTCTTTTTGTTTAAAAAAAGATCAAATATAAACATGGAGTAGTTTGTAGATGCTGAAATGTAAACACTTTCCTTTGCTGGGACTTTGTTGCTCCTCTTACAAGGTCAGTGGATTTCATTTTTTTACATAGTGGGAGGGAGAGAGAATCTTTTAAAATTTTTTTGTACAGACAGAGCAGTCCCTGGCTTCGTATTCTGTCATAGGGTGCCTGCTTTTTTTCGGGCTATGGGGGGAGGGGTTGGGGTTAGAGTTAGGGGTTTTTCCCCATTGGGTGATTCCGGAGCATGTGTGTTTTCTATGTGGTTGTATTCTTCATCGCCATCATTTTTGATCATCCCGTATTGGTCTGTGCTCTGCGCACGTGTAAAATAGAATAAAATTATAGCATAGTATTTAAACGGATTAATGTAATAACTTGGAATGTACGTGGTTGGAATCATCCTATCAAACAAAAAAAGACCTTTAAAATCATTAACTGATTCCAACCTGATAAAATTTTTGCCCAAGAGACACATATCAGGATGGGAGATCAAAATATATTTTTTGGATGGTGGAGTGGTTTGCAATTCCACTCCACTTCTCAGAGTAAAACTAAGGGAGTGTCCATCTTTATTAAATCCAATATATTTACTCAAGAGGATAATGGTAGAATTTTAATTGTTAAAGGAGTAATCTGTAACAGAAAAGTTGATTTGGTCAATTTGTACGGTCCTAACTTAGATGATCCTTTTTTAAAAAGGTATTTGCTTTACTGCCTGATTTAAATGAATATATGTTGATAATGGGTGGGGATTTTAACTGTTGTTTAAATTCTTTGATTGACAAGAGCTCAACCAATCGGCGACTTCCAAATCACTCCACACCACTTATTAACTCCTTTTTGACCGATTTTGGATTGATTGAATTATGGAGATATTTACATCCTGATAACAGAGAATATTCTTTTTTTTCACGTTTATAAAAAATAGTCGAGGATTGATTATAATATAATCGATCCTCGCTTCTTGCCTAGTGTTAAGAATTGTGAATATGACGCTATTGCTATATCTGATCATGCGCCTCTGAGTTTGTCTTTTGAATTTGATGATGTCATTCTTGCCCACCCACCTTGGCGCATGTCTCAGACATTATTGCAGAACTCTGACTTTGTCAGCTTCATTGAAACCCAGATAAAAGATTTTTTTTGTTTTTAATGATATAGGGGGTACGTCTAAATTAATTATATGGGATACATTTAAAGCATTTTTATGTGGTCAGATCATTTCTTATTCAGCTAAGCTTAAGAAACAGACTAAAGTAGAATTAGATAAGATTTCAAAACAAATTAAAGACTTCGATAATATTTATGCAATCTCCCCTAATATTGATATATTCAAACAAAGGGTGGAACTTCAATCATAATATAATTTATTATTAACTCATCCTATTGAAGGCTACTTGCTTAAGCTAAAGAGCCAATTTTATATGTTTGGAGATAAAACTAACAAACTGCTTGCATCTCAATTAAAAACGGCCAGAGCCAAAAGGCAAATTTTGAAAATCCGTAGGAAAGATGGTACCCTGGCTTGGGAATATGAAGAAATAAATAAGATTTTTATACTGAACTTCATAAATCTCAATGTCCAGTAGATCTTTCTAAAATGAATGCTTTCTTACGGAAGATTGTTTTTCCTCAAATTTCTGTTCAGAATCAAAAAACTCTTGATGCTCAAATTACTGAAGCCAAAATTCATAAAGCTATTTTTTCAATGCAATCTGGTAAGGTCCCTGGATTTGACGGCTATCCTGTAGACTTTTATAAAAAATTTGGAAAATTGCTTTCTCCGTATATGTTGGAAATGCTTAAGGATTCTTTTGTGAAAGGTGATTTACCCTCTACTTTTTATGAGCCTTCTCTTTCTTTAATTCTTAAAAAAGATAAATATCCTACTGTTTGTGCCTCATATAGACCTATTTCATTATTGAATGTTGATGCTAAGATTCTGTCAAAGATAATGGCCAATCGGTTGGAGAATATTTTGGGTAAAATTATTTTTAAAGATCAAACAGGCTTTATAAAGGGTTGTTATTCTTTTTCAAATGTTTGGAGTCTATTTAACATTATATATTTGCCCTCTTTTAAAACTCCACAATGCGTCGTCTCTTTGGATGCTGAAAAAGTGTTCGATCGAGTCGAATGGATATATTTATTTAATGTCTTAGAGAAATTTGACTTTGGTGTTTATTTTAATAATTGGATTAGAATGATATGTAAAACCCCTATTGTTACTGTTGTTACTAATTACTGTAGATCCCCTTTTTTTTCAGCTTTCACTGAGGACAAGACAAGGTTGTCCGTTAAGTCCTTTGTTATTTAATTTAGTACTAGATCCGCTTGCTATTGCTCTTCGTGTAGCTAAAGATATTTATGGGGTTTTTGTGAATGAGACCATTCATAAGATTTCTCTTTATGCTGATGATTTACTGGTTTATATATCCAATCTTGAGGAATCTACTCCTGCCTTGCTAAAATTATTTAATGAATTTGGAGATTTTTCAGGATATAAAATAAATTTTAGTAAAAGTGAACTGTTTCCTTTAAATGAATCTGTTTCTATATATGATAATACCCCTTTCAAAGTCACGGATTCCTTTAGATATTTAGGTGTTGTAATCACTAAAAAATATAAGGATCTTTATAAAGCTAATTTTGTTCCCTTGGTAGTTTCTATGAAGTATTTATTTAGTAGATGGAACCCCCTTACATTTTCACTTGTTGGTCGCAACCATATAGTCAAAATGATGATTTTACCAACATTTTTACATTTATTTCAGGATGCATCAGTGATAACAAACCTGATTTTGAATTCTTGCTGCACCTACTACTTTTCGCCACTAGATGGGAGTGCAGAGCCCTTCTCTCACCACATCTTTTGTTTGCCACAATCAGGACGTGGGCATTGCTGATACTCCCTGGGCAGCCCCAGCTAACCTGGGGCGGAGAGGGGACGGTGAGCTGCTCTTTGAACGACTTAGGTCCTTCTGGTGAAGGTATCTTTGTGGTAATGTGTGAGTGCATGGGGAAGGCCCAGGATCAGCCATTGAAGGAATGTTAGCAACACACACACAAAATGCTTAAGGAACTCAGCAGACCAGGCAGCATCTATGGAAAAAAGTACAGTCGATGTTTCAGGCCAAGACCCTTTGGCAGGACTGGAGAGAAAAAAGATGAGGAGTAGATTTAAAATGTGGAGGGAGGGGAGAGAGATACCCAAAGTGGATAGGTGAAACTGGGAGGGGGAGAGGCGAAGTAAAGAGCTGGGAAGTTGATTGGTGAAAGAGATACAGGAGAAGGGGGAATCTGATAGGAGAGGACCAAGAAAGAAAGAAAAGGGGGAGCAGCACCAGAGGGAGGTGATACGCAGGCAAGGAGATAAGGCGAGAGAGAGAAAAAAGGGGATGAGGAATGGTGAAGTGGGGGCATTATTGGAGGTTCGAGAAATCGATGTTCATGTCATCAGGTTGGAGGCTACTCAGACGGAATATAAGGTGCAGTTCTTCCAACCTGAGTGTGGCCTCATTGTGACAGTAGAGGTGGCCATGGACTGACATATCAGAATGGGAATGGGAAGTGAAATTAAAATGGGTGGCCACTGGGAGATCCCGCTTCTTCTGGCAGGCGGAGCATAGGTGCTTGGCGAAGTGGTCTACCAATCTACATTGGGTCTCACCATATACAGGAGACCACGCTGGGAGAACTGGACACAGTATATGATCCCAACAGACTCACAGCTGAAGTGTCGCCTCACCTGGAAGGACTGTTTGGGGCCCTGAGTGGTAGTGAGGGAGGAGGCATAGGGGCAGGTGTGGTGTTTGTTCAGCTTGCAAGGATAAGTACCAGGAGGGAGATCAGTGGAGAGGGACGAATGGATAAGTGAGTCACGGAGGGAGCGATCCCTAAATTATATCTTGGGCAGAACTGGAATCAGAGATGAGCACGAGAGTTTGGTTAGATGTCAAGAAGGAAACAGATGGTCTGTTAGAAAACAAGAGGCCATGCATGACTTGGAATGTTTCAGAATGTGCTGTGATAGATAAGTTAACTACAAGTATGCGAAGGCATTGTACAAGTCTCTGAAGAGCAAGAGGTTCAGTCGTGTGGGAACAGGACCAATCAAGTGCGACAGTAGAAAAGTGTGTATGGAGTCAGAGGAGGTAGCGGAGGAACTTAATGAATGCTTTGCTTTGGAACTCACCAGGTAAAAAATACCTTGGCAATTGTGGGGATGAATTACAGCAGACTGAAACGCTTGAGCATATAGACATTAAGAAAGAGGATGTGCTGGAGCTTTTGAAAAGCATTAAGTTAGATAAGTCACCGGGACTGGATGAGATATTCTCCAGGCTACTGTGGGAGGCGAGGGAGGAAATTGCTGAGCCTCTTGCGATGATCTTTGCATTAGCAATAGAGACGGGAGAAGTACTGAAGGATTGGAGGGTTGCAAATGTTGTTTCCTTGTTCAAGAAGGGGAGTAGGGATAACCCAGGAAATTATAAATCAGTGCGTCTGACTTCAGCGGTGAGCAAGTTGTTGGAGATGATCCTGAGAGGCAGGATTTATGAGCACTTGGAGAGACGTAATCTGATTTGGGATAGTCAGCATGCCTTTGACAAGGGCAGGTCGTGCCTTACAAGCCTGATCGAATTCTTTGAAGATGTAACAAGACACATAGATGAAGGTAGAGCAGTGGATGCAGTGTATATGGATTTCAGTAAGGCATTTGATAAGGTTTCCCATGCGAGGCTCCTTCAGAAAGTAAGGAGGCATGGGATCCAAGGAGACCTTGCTTTGTGGATCCAGAATTGGCTTGTCCACAGAAGGCAAAGGGTGGGTTTAGATGATTTGTATTGTACATGGAGGTCGGTGACCAGTGGTGTTCTGCAGGGATCTGTTCTGGAACCCCTCCTCTTTGTGATGTTTATAAATGACCTGGATGAAGAAGTGGAGGGATGGGTTAGTAAGTCTGCTGATGACACAAAGGTTAGGGTGTTGTAGATAGTGTGGAGGGGTTGTCAGAGGTTACAGCGGGACATTGATAGGATGCAAAACTGGGCTGAGAAGTGGCAAATGGAGTTCAACCCAGATAACTGTGAAGTGGTTCATTTTGGTAGGTCAAATTTGAAGACAGAATATAATATTAATGGTAAGACTCTTGGCAGCATGGAGGATCTGAGAGATCTTGGGGTCCGTGTCGATAGTACACTCAAAGCTGCAGTGGAGGTTGACAGTGTTGTTGAGAAGGCTTATAGTGTGCTGTCATTCATCAACTATGGGATTGAGTTCAAGAGCCGTAAGGTAACGTTACAGCTTGGTCAGACTCCACTTGGAGTACTGTGTTCAGTTCTGGTCACCTCACTACAGGAAGGATGTGGATACTATAGAGAGAGTGCAGAGGAGATTGACAAGGATGTTGCCTGGATTGGAGGGTGTAACTTATGAGAATAAGTTGAGCGAACTTGGCCTTTATTCCTTGGAGCGACGGAGGATGAGAGGTGACCTGATAGAGGTGTATAAGATGATGAGGGGCATTGAACATGTGGATAGCCAGAGGTTTTTTCCCAGCGCTGAAATGGCTAACACGAGGGGGAATAGTTCTAAGGTGCCTGGAAACAGGTACAAGGGAGAAGTCAGAGGTAAGTTTTTCACACAGAGAATGGTGCGTGCATGGAATGCACTGCCGGTGGTGGTGGTGGAAGCAGATACAATAGGGTCTTTTAAGCCTCTTGGTGAGGTACATGGAGCTTAGAAAAATAGAGGGCAATGTGCTAGGAAATTCTAGGCAGTTTCTAGAGTAGGTTACATGGTCGGCACAACGTTGTGGACCAAAGGGCCTGTAATGTGCTGTAGGTTTCTATGTTCTATGGTGACATGTGAACATGGCGTGTAGTCATTCTGACACTGCCTGTGCCAGGGTCAAAAACCTCACTTCTCCTCTCCGCAATACTGAGCTTTGAGAATCAGTGTGCGTTTCCGCTCAGCGAAGATGTCGAAAGTGGAAGCAGGAGGCTGGCCATTCTTGAAAGCGGTGTCACGGGTAGACAGGGTGGTGAAGCTGATCTTCCCCACTGAAGACTGGACTTGGGACATCACATGACTGTTTGTTGTATAAGATGTCGGTCAGTCCACATCTGGAGTGTTGTCTAGTTTTAATACCGTTACAGGAAAAGAACATCGTTAAGCTTTTTTATGCCATGGACCTTTACCATTAACCAAGAGGTCCAGGGATCCCAGGTTGGGAGCCCCTGTTTCAGAGGGATATGGGTCCCACACCGGCAAATGGGACTAGCTTAGACGTGCATCTTGGTCAGCATGGACTGTTTGGGCAGAAGGGCCTGTTTCCATGCTGTACGACCCTATGGCCCCATTTGGCCCTTTGAACCTGGTAAGATCATGTCTGATCCATCGCCATGTCCACTTTCTTATCCAGTCACAACCTGTCTGGGATTTTAAAGCTGTGAAATCCGTGATAGGCAACTTACTTACTTGCTGCCCGTTACCCTGTTGGCGTTTAGGAAACAATGAAGGTCCCCCATCTCTGTCTGTCTGTACTGTCGCACACAGATAAAGAAGGACTCTTCATTGCTGTTTCTGTAACAGGTTTTGTTTTATCCGTTAGGGTTGTTAGCCCTGAGCTGATCCCCTGAACCTGGAGAACCAGTGGACCACTCTAAGTCTGGCCTCTTCCCTTTGACCTGTTTGGTATGGGTGACCCTACCAAGAGGCAAAGCACAAGGCCCTGACTCCAGCCAACATAGCTCTGTGGGTCACTGAGGCATGCAAGCCTCCAAACCTTACAACAATATTGTGGTCCTCTTGGGGAACTACAGACCACTACAACAATGATAATGCAACGTTGTGTCCTGGAGATGACCAATGTTGCTCACACACCTCCTGAAGAATTGCAACTTGATGCGGGCTCCCGGGGACCTGTGGTGCATGATGACTCAAGTTGGAGAGGTGACATTTAATCTCATGCATCATGAGCACATTGAGGCCTCCTGTAAATGATGGCAAGAAACACATCAACTCACAGAAAACCCACACCCCAGCCCACTGCCAGTAAACCTCCTACTGCCTGTGGTTTCCACACTGGCTTCAGGCTACTTCTGAACCCGTAGAACTGAGTCATCTGTAAGCCTAAGGGGCTGCACAAGAAGAGAGAACGGGCACATCCCCACACACCACCACCATCTTCCTAATTGATGATGGTCAATTGCTGAGAAAGATACTGCAGTGTCCTGGCAAAAGACTTGCTGATCACCCAAAAAGTCTCAGCAGTCGATATTTCCTTTTACTTGCAGAATTACTGCAACACTTCTGCCTTGAAACCTTGCAGATATTTGAAACCCACTCAGGCGGAGAGAGTGCTCTCCCTGTCGATATTTAATGAGGGTGAGGGGAGACCCCACTCATGAAATGATTAACTTTCATGCCTCAATCCACATCAGGAGAAACTCCAGAAGATTCGATCACATGGGCAAAGATTTCTCGCTTAATGGTCTGGGGGAAGATTTAGACCAGGAAAAGTGAAATTGATTCTATTAAACGAAAGGGTTTTTTTTTGCAATTGCTATTCTTATTTACTCATGAAGAATGAAATAATCTTTCTAAAATTTCCAAAACAGGCCAAGCATAAAAGAGCGGCGTGAAAACCATCAGAGCTAAATGTGTGCCTTATGAGGTTAGGAAGCTAATTAAGGTATATTATGTTCTATAATTTATGAATTAGTGAGAGAAAATATTCCAGATCAAAGATATTACGAGAATGGATCAAAGTAAGTTGGGAAATAAGCATGCCTTCATTTAAGTATTTTTTATTTTAGAAAGGAGGTGATTTACTTGGTCAGGCTTTTATTTCCACCCAAGCAGTTTACCACAAGCATCCAGAATTCATGGTCTCCCTGTTTCGTCAATCTACAAGGGCTGTGGGCAAAAATAACCTCACTTGTTGATGCTCCACTTCGTCCTGATGAAGGGTCTCAGCCCGAAACGTCGACTGTACTTCTTCCTATAGATGCTGCCTGGCCTGCTGTGTTCCACTAGTATTTTGTGTGAAAACATTTTCCTCATCTTTTCTATAATGCTTCTACCAATTATTTTAAATTAACTTCCCTGGTTTTTGACACTTCCACTGAGATCAAAAGGTCCTTTACATGATGAATATTTAAATATCATGGAGTCAGAGAGCAACAGAGCTTGGGCACAGGCCTTTTGGCCCATCTAGCCTATGCTGACAATGTTGCTTACCCAGATGGTTCCACCTTTCCTGCACTCTGCCCATATCCACCCCTCCATGTATCTATCCAAGTGCTTCTTAAATGCTACTATCATTTGTTTGTTTATTATTTGCCATGTCGTATGACATGAGTGATCGTGGTCTTTCCATGACCGTGATTGTTCTTGGGAAATTTTCTTATGGAAGTGGTTTGCCATTTCCTTCTTCTGGGCAGTGTCTTTACAAGACGGGTGACCCCAAACATTATCAATACTGTTCAGAGATTGTCTGTCTGGTGTCAGTGGTCGCATAACCAGGTCTTGTGGTCTGTACTAGCTGCACATACGACCATCCACCACCTGCTCGCATGGCTTCATGTGACCCTGATCGAAGGGCTAAGCAGGTGCTACACCCTGCCAATTTGAAACCTTCCTGAGCTGATTAATCTTCCTATCCCCACATATAGTCCTGCCACCACCCCTTGCCTTGTTACCCTCGTTCCTGGCAACAACAGTGCTCCCTGATGGCTGTGAAAGGTGTCACTTTGTTGACCTCAGTCTTCCACTTTTAGCTTCTACATTGACAATAAGGAACAAGTATCATTTATGGAACTCAAAAATCAAGCTGCTGTTCAAAAGAAATCATTACCAAACATTTCCTTTGAATAAAGTATTGCCATTTGGGTTCCAAAGTGCTTCCATCTTGTTAACACGAACTTCAGAATTTCACATATTGGATTATCATAGTCATAGTCATAGTCATACTTTATTGATCCCGGGGGAAATTATATCACTGAAGCTACAAAACATCTGTGAGAAAATTTACCAAACATTTCCAAAGTTTGTTGTTTTATTTCAGGAGTTTGATTTGTTTACTTAATTCAATTAAAGAAGGATGTTTGGATCTCAGGGAATTCCAATTTAATTTTGGTTCAAAATTAAAAAAGCACCTTAGTTTACTCTGAAGTTTTCTTTTCTTGAGCTAAGTGTCCCATCTATATTTTTTGAATTGGATTTGGTTTATTAGTGTCACCTGTATGGAGAAACAGTAAAAAAACTTGGTTTTACAAGCCATCCATTAGGATAATTTCAAAAGGTAAATATATTGAAGTAGTACCAGGAGAGAACAATAATCAAAAGCAGAATATAGTCTAAAGCAGGCAGTCAATAACTTGCAGGGCCATGAGTTGAAAAGTTCACCTTTAATATACAAGATGTCCATTCAGTAGTCTTATACTAGTGGTTCCTGAACTTGGTGGTGTCTGTTCTCAAGCTTTTATCATCTTCTGCCTAGTAGAATGGGGAGAAGAGAGCATGTCTGAGAGGAAAGGGATTTTGAGTATGCTGGCTGAGGCAGCATGAAGTGCAGACAGAGTCCATAATGGGGCAGCTGGCTTCCGTGGTGAACTGAGCTGTGACAACAACTCTCTGGCAATTTCTGATGGCATCAGGCAGAACATTTGCCATCCTCAGAGGATGCTTTCTATTGTGCAACTATAAAAACTGATGAAGGTTAAAAAGGACTTACCACATTTCCTTATTATTCTGAGAAAATAGAGACCAAGGTGCCTTTCTTGGCCAAGATGCCTTCTGGGATTAGTTCAACGCAAACATTTTTGATCTGGAAAGAAAACGGGACAGACAATTTTCTCTTCAGCTGTTGATCTAAATTGACATGTGGGTCTTATTATTGAAATTCAAAGTATCACTTGTACCATTTAAAGAATATATTACAGAAGATAATTTTACAGACAATCATTACCAATAATTGCATAATAACCTGTCTGTCCTCAACCTTCTCCACTGCCAAGGTGAGGCCAAGTGTGAACTAGAAGAACAGCATCTCATATTCAGCTCCCTGACATGAACATTGAATTCTCCAATTTCACATAAACCTGTCCTCCTTCTGCCCCTCTCTCTCTCCTCCTGATCTATGCACTTCCTCCTCGGCATATGCAATGCCCAAGATCCTCATCCTAGTCTCCAGCCTCCTATCAATCTGTTTCATTCCCTTCCTCTATCTACTCCATCTGTCCATCACCCACATACTCCTCCCACTGGGTCCCCTCCCCCACTGTTCTCACTTCCCTTATTTGGTTCCTTCCTCCCTCATCAACTGCAGTACCTGTATGCCATCATATACTACCCTAAGATTCATTTTCTTGTGGGCATTCACAGCAGAACAAAGAAATACAATCAAATCAATGGAAAACTACTCATAAATAATTCACATCGTTTTTTAAATTAGCTGAAATAATCACTTTTTTAATTAGTTGAAATTAAGTTCTTCAGCTGCTTATTAGGAACTTGATCTCCAGTCTCTAGAATGAAGCCTGGAGGTCCCTGAGCAGGACCATGGCTGATGAGAAACCAGGGGATAAAACACAAGAGCATATTTAGTCATCAGGATAGGAGAACAGCAAGGAGAGAGGGAAGACAACCGATTTAAACTTCATTTATTTCAGTGCAGATGAATTCAGGGCATGGATTGGCGTGGTTCTTGGATATCAGAGCCATGGCTGAGGTAAGGGCAGGACTGGGAGCTCACTATTTCAGGATGTAGATACTCAGGGGCAGGTAAGAAGGGAGGGGGAGCTGTCTTCATAAAAAAGAAATTACTTGGGGATCGTCCACTGAGGTCATAAGTGTAGAACATAGAAATAAGAAGGGAATGGTCGCTCTGATGGGAATGCATTATAGTCCCTCAACAGTTAGCAAGAAATAGAGAGCAGATATGTGGAGATATCACAGCTAGTTGAAAACAGAATAAGGTACTTTTGGTGGGAGATTTCCACTACCTGCCTCCTGCCTGCACAACTTTGTCAATTCATGCCCAGAATTCAACTGCATGACCTGTCACTAAAATAAATGAAGTTTAAATTGGTGGTCTTCCCTCTCTCGTTGCTGTTCTCCTATCCTGATGACTAAATGTGCTCTTGTGTTTTATCCCCTGGTTTCTCATCAGGTTCGCCCATGCTCCACTCTAGAGACTGGAGATCAAATTCCTAATAACCAGCTGAAGAATTTAATGTCAATGAATAAAAGAAGTGATTATTTCAGCTCTTTTAAAAATCAATATAAGTTATTTCCATGAACACTGAATGCCAAGACGCCTAACAATTGCAGCAAGGTCTGCAGGTTGAATTCTCCGCATCGACGAAGCAACAGGTAAGCAGATTCTATATAGTTTATTGATGGTTGTAGTTCCAGAGAGATACGTTGTACTTTTTCAGGGATCGTTAGCTTGCTGTGGTGGAGAGGCCAGTGAGTTCCTGAGATCCTCAGAGTGATGCCGTCTGGAGCTCAGCTCCAGGTAGGGTCACCCATGGCGGTAAGGTCAAGGGGCGGGTTCCAGACAGAGAAAGATCCAACGAAGACCTCACTGGTGGGGCTAGCGGAAAATGATGAAACATCACAACAGCAGAGAAGTTGGAGGAAGGCTGCTGCAGTGAAGTGTCCCCTGTGGTCTTACATCCAGGGGCGTATCTACGGAAAATAGCGTCTATGGCAAGCACTGAAATTGCGCCCCTGTCCAAATATCTGACACCCATCTTTTAAACAACTTTACCATAATATCAGCTCAAAGATACAAGTCAAACTCGTTAATCTTTTAATTAACAAATTATGGCACTACATGAAAATTATAACTGCACCTTCCTTGCTTTCACTGATGTAAATTGGTCTATGATGTGATCAAAGTCAGTTTTTTCAGTTTCTTCTCTTTCTACACTCAACAGAGCAAAGTCACAGAGTCTGCCTTGACCCATGGAGGCTCTCAAATACGAAAGTATTAGTTTTAACTTGCTGAATGGTCTCTCACAGCTGGCGATGGAAACTGCGATGGTTAGCATTATCTGAATAGCAATGCGAAGTTTGGGGAAGATGCTCCCATCTCCATACTGAACAATAAATTCAAGAAGCTCTTTGGGTCTTGATATTTTCATGTTGACCCACCTTGATAGGGCAGCATCGTGGAAGTTCATGCTAGGATCCTGCAGCTTCTTTTGAATACGGTCAATGCAAATGAGTACTTTGTTCCAAAATCCTAGCAAGATCAGAAAATCGTAACTCAACATGCAGTTGTACAGCTGCCTTGCATCACTTCTTGTTTCACTGGTCTCATTTTCATTGTCTATCATGTCCTGGAGAACTTGAAGTATCTCCTCAAGGTGCTTGTTGACGGGCTTCACCGCTTCTGTCCTTGCACTCCACCTGGTTTCGGACTCTGACTTAACAACCACAGGCACGGCGTTTTTGAGCTTTCCCAGTGCTGTGTTGAATGAGAGAAAAGCACATAAAGAGTTTCGATAGTTCCAAAAAACATGACCATCATTGTATCCTGCTTGGCTGCATGTACACCCACAAAGTTGAGTGAGTGATTGTTGCAATTCACAAACACTGCCAGGTTGTTTTCCTCACTTGTTCTTTGATGAACACCACTTCTGTGTCCAGCCATCACAGCAACATTGTCATAGCACTGTGATTGACAATCTTGTAGCTCCATTTCATCCTTCTCTAGCTGTTTCAAGATGTCTTCAACCAAGCTCTCAGCATCCTTCTGGCTTATCTGGATAAAACCAAAGAAGGACTCTCTAACACGGACTGTTTTCCTCTCAAAATCAACTTCCATGTACCTCACTACTTCTGACATCTGCTCACGGTGTGCCTGATCAGGAGTCGAGTTGAACATGAGACCATAGTACTTGGCTTTATGAATGCTTCTCAGTAAACTCTGGCGAACAGTGGATGCCATCATGTGGATGAATTTGTTCTGGACACCCAGTGAAAGATAAAACGTGGATCCAGGACTTTCCAAATGAGTGAGGTGTTCTTTTATGACAGGGTCAAAGATGGTCAGTAGTTTCAGTAAGCCAAGGAAATTTCCCATATTGGAGTCATCGTCTAGCTGAAGTGACTCCCTGTGTCCTTGCAAAGCCAGGTTCTGAGTCACAAGGAATTTTATGCAGTGAAGGATTCTCGTCAAGATATCACACCACTTCTGCTTTTCCTTCTCAATCTGTGATTGAAATACCGCATCAATAACTCCTCTGTTTCCAGCTAAATTTCTTTCCATTTCCTTCCTCTGTGTGAAG
Source organism: Mobula hypostoma (assembly GCF_963921235.1). NCBI lineage: Eukaryota > Metazoa > Chordata > Chondrichthyes > Myliobatiformes > Myliobatidae > Mobula > Mobula hypostoma. Next base: position 52,117,211 of record NC_086114.1, on the reverse strand, counting down.
CATTCCCGATGATTCTTGGCATTTTCATGAACACTAATCCTTTCAGGTGCTTTCCACTGGTTGAATCCACTTTCCTGCTCCAATGAGGATTGATGGTCTGACCGGGAATAGAGAAGACAACAGACGCAAAATGCAGACTTTTTAAAAGGGGAATAGACCAGCCATGAGCGAGTCACTTCCTCACCACGACCATTTCCCGATTTTCTCTTGAACCAAATTTTCTTCACTGAGTGGTTATTTGTTGGTAGGAAAGACCCCTCACTGTTCTGGAAATACTTCAAACCCAGCTTTATTATTTCTGTTCTCAACGCATCAGGCAGAATTGGTTGTCGAACTTCAGAAGTCCAAAGTCATGCTGTTCAATCACTTCTGGTATGACCGTTCCAGGCTCTTTGACACCATCCAGTTCACTAGGTTCAGTGTCGTCAGGTTCAATCTCATCAGGTAAAATCTCGTCAATAAACTCAACATCACCACCATAACCATCGTCTTCCCCTCCTGTCATGTTCACGTTCTCTGTGGCAGCCTCACTCTTAATCTCGTCATACCCGGATTTATCTGACTTGACTTCCTCCTCGGCTTGTGACGCATTTGTACTTGATCCAACTTGCAGGTGTAGGCGACTCCATGGAACGCGTTGAATTACTTGTTCCGGGCTTTACAAAGAAGGGCATGAAGAACTTGCTCCACTTCTTGGCTTCCTCTGCCTCCAACTTTCGTCTCTTCCATCCTTCAGCTCCACTTCTTCGTGAAGAAACGTTTCATGGTCTTCTTACACAATGCCCTGAAATAAGGCCATCCTAGTGCTTCTCACCCATGATAATCAAAGACAGATCATACATCTGAAGAAAGTTTTTTCACTTTCTGAGGATGGCTTGTCTGATTTTAAAAGAAACTGCTGAGTGGCACCCTCTGCCTTCAAGTGGCGCCCAGGGCACGTGCCATACCTGCCATAGAGGGTCTCGTGAGATGGAGGAACTGAGGGAAATACATGTTAGTAGGGAAGTGGTGTTAGGTAAATTGAAGGGATTAAAGGCAGATAAATCCCCAGGGCTAGATGGTCTGCATCCCAGAGTGCTTAAGGAAGTAGCCCAAGAAACAGTGGATGCATTAGTGATAATTTTTCAAAACTCTTTAGGTTCTGGACTAGTTCCTGAGGATTGGAGGGTGGCTAATGTAACCCCGCTTTTGAAAAAAGGAGGGAGAGAGAAACTGGGGAATTATAGACCGGTTAGCCTAACATCAGTGGTAGGGAAAATGCTAGAGTCAGTTATCAAAGATGTGATAACAGCACGTTTGGAAAGCGGTGAAATCATCGGACAAAGTCAGCATGGATTTGTGAAAGGAAAATCATGTCTGACGAATCTCATAGAATTTTTTGAGGATGTAACTAGTAGAGTGGATAGGGGAGAACCAGTGGATGTGGTATATTTGGATTTTCAAAAGGCTTTTGACAAGGTCCCACACAGGAGATTGGTGTGCAAACTTAAAGCACACGGTATTGGGGGTATGGTATTGATGTGGATAGAGAATTGGTTGGCAGACAGGAAGCAAAGAATGGGAATAAACGGGACCTTTTCAGAATGGCAGGCAGTGACTAGTGGGGTACCGCAAGGCTCAGTGCTGGGACCCCAGTTGTTTACAATATATATTAATGACTTAGATGAGGGGATTAAATGCAGCATCTCCGAGTTTGCAGATGACACGAAGCTGGGCGGCAGTGTTAGCTGTGAGGAGAATGCTAAGAGGATGCAGGGTGACTTGGATAGGTTAGGTGAGTGGGCGAATTCATGGCAGATGCAACTTAATGTGGATAAATGTGAGGTGGGGGAGTAGTATTGCTTGTTAGGGAAAATATTATAGCAGTGCTCAGGCAGGACAGATTAGAGGGCTCGTCTACTGAGTCCTTGTGGGTGGAGCTGAGAAACAGGAAAAGTATGGCCACATTAGTGGGATTGTATTACAGACCACCCAATAGTCAACGAGAATTGGAAGAGCAAATCTGCAGAGAGATAGCAGGCAACTGCAGGAAACATAAAGTTGTGGTGGTAGGGGATTTTAATTTTCCATATATTGATTGGGTCTCCCATACTGTTAGGGGTCTAGATGGTTTAGAGTCTGTAAAATGTGTTCAGGAAAGTTTTCTAAATCAATATATAGAGGGACCAACTAGAGGGGATGCAATATTGGATCTCCTATTAGGAAACGAGTTAGGACAAGTGATGGAAGTCTGTGTAGGGGAGCACTTTGGTTCCAGTGATCATAACACCATTAGTTTCAACTTGATCATGGACAAGGATAGATCTGGTTTTAGGGTTGAGGTTCTTAACTGGAAGAAGGCCAAATTTGAAGAAATGAGAAAGGATCTAAAAAGCATGGATTGGGACAGGTTGTTCTCTGGCAAGGATGTGATCGGTAGGTGGGAAGCCTTCAAAGGAGAAATTTTGAGGTGCAGAATTTGTATGTTCCTGTCAGGATTAAAGGCAAAATGAATAGGAATAAGGAACCTTGGTTCTCAAGGGATATTGCAACTCTGATAAAGAAGAAGAGGGAGTCGCATGACATGTATAGGAAGCAGGGAGTAAATAAGGTGCTTGAGGAGTATAAGAAGTGCAAGAAAATACTTAAGAAAGAAATCAGGAGGGCTAAAAGAAGACATGAGGTTGCCTTGGCGGTCAAAGTGAAGGATAATCCAAAGAGCTTTTACAGGTATATTAAGAGCAAAAGGATTGTAAGGGATAAAATTGGTCCTCTTGAAGATCAGAGTGGTCGGCTATATGCGGAACCAAAGGAAATGGGGGAGATCTTAAATAGGTTTTTTGCGTCTGTATTTACTAAGGAAACTGGCATGAAATCTATGGAATTAAGGGAAACAAGTAGTGAGATCATGGAAACTGTACAGATCGAAAAGGAGAAAGTCCTTGCTGTCTTGAGGAAAATTAAAGTGGATAAATCCCCGGGGCCTGACAGGGTGTTCCCTTGAACCTTGAAGGAGACTAGTGTTGAAATTGCGGGGGCCCTGGCAGAAATATTTAAAATGTCGCTGTCTACAGGTGAGGTGCCGGAGGATTGGAGAGTGGCTCATGTTGTTCCGTTGTTTAAAAAAGGATCAAAAAGTAATCCGGGAAATTATAGGCCAGTAAGTTTAACGTCGGTAGTAGGTAAGTTATTGGAGGGAGTACTAAGAGACAGGATCTACAAGCATTTGGATAGACAGGGACTTATTAGGGAGAGTCAACATAGCTTTGTGCGTGGTAGGTCATGTTTGACCAATCTATTGGAGTTTTTCGAGGAGGTTACCAGGGAAGTGGATGAAGGGAAGGCAGTGGATATTGTCTACATGGACTTCAGTAAGGCCTTTGACAAGGTCCGCATGGGAGGTTAGTTAGGAAAATTCAGTCGCTAGGTATACATGGAGAGGTCGTAAATTGGATTAGACATTGGCTCAATGGAAGAAGCCAAAGAGTGGTAGTAGAGAATTGCTTCTCCAAGTGGAGGCCTGTGACTGGTGGTGTGCCACAGGGATCAGTGCTGGGTCCATTGTTATTTGTCATCTATATCAATGATCTGGATGATAATGTGGTAAACTGGATCAGCAAATTTGCTGATGATACAAAGACTGGAGGTGTAGTAGACAGTGAGGAAGGTTTTCAGAGCCTGCAGAGGGACTTGGACCAGCTGGAAAAATGGGCTGAAAAATGGCAGATGGAGTTTAATACAGACAAGTGTGAGGTATTGCACGTTGGTAGGACAAACCAAGGTAGAACATACAGGGTTAATGGTAAGGCACTGAGGAGTGCAGTGGAACAGAGGGATCTGGGAATACAGATACAAAATTCCCTAAAAGTGGCATCACAGGTAGATAGGGTCGTAAAGAAAGCTTTTGGTACATTGGCCTTTATTAATCAAAGTATTGAGTATAAGAGCTGGAATGTTATGATGAGGTTGTATAAGGCATTGGTGAGGCTGAATCTGGAGTATTGTGTTCAGTTTTGGTCACCAAATTACAGGAAGGATATAAATAAGGTTGAAAGAGTGCAGAGAAGGTTTACAAGGATGTTGCCGGGACTTGAGAAACTCAGTTACAGAGAAAGGTTGAATAGGTTAGGACTTAATTCCCTGGAGCATAGAAGAATGAGGGGAGAGGTATATAAAATTATGATGGGTATTGATAGAGTGAATGCAAGCAGGCTTTTTCCACTGAGGCAAGGGGAGAAAAAAACCAGAGGACATGGGTTAAGGGTGAGGGGGGAAAAGTTTAAAGGGAACATTAAGGGGGGCTTCTTCACACGGAGAGTGGTGGGAGTATGGAATGAGCTGCCAGACGAGGTGGTAAATGCGGGTTCTTTTTTAACATTTAAGAATAAATTGGACAGATACATGGATGGGAGGTGTATGGAGGGATATGGTCCGTGTGCAGGTCAGAAGGACTAGGCAGAAAATGGTTCGGCACAGCCAAGAAGGGCCAAAAGTCCTGTTTCTGTGCTGTAGTTTCTATGGTTTCTATAAAAATTTGAGGTTATCCACTTTGGTGGCAAAAACAGGAAAACAGATTATTATCTGAATGGTTTCTGATTAGGAAAAGGGGAGGTGCAACGAGACCTGGGTGTCATTATACACCAGTCATTGAAAGTGAGCATGCAGGTACAGCAAGCGGTGAAAAAGGCGAATGGTATGCTGGCATTTATAGCGAGAGGATTCGAGTACAGGAGCAGGGAGGTACTACTGCAGTTGTACAAGGCCTTGGTGAGACCACACCTGGAGTATTGTGTGCAGTTTTGGTCCCCTAATCTGAGGAAAGATACTCCTGCCATAGAGGGAGTACAGAGAAGGTTCACCAGATTGATTCCTGGGATGGCAGGACTTTCATATGAAGAAAGACTGGATCGACTAGGCTTATACTTGTTGGAGTTTAGAAGATTGCGGGGGGGGGGCGGGATCTTATTGAAACGTATAAAATCCTAAAGGGATTGGACAGGCTAGATGCAGGAAGATTGTTCCCGATGTTGGGGAAGTCCAGAACGAGGGGTCACAGTTTGAGGATAAAGGGGAAGCCTTTTAGGACAGAGATGAGGAAAAACTTCTTCACACAGAGAGTGGTGAATCTGTGGAATTCTCTGCCACAGGAAACAGTTGAGGCCAGTTCATTGGCTATATTTAAGAGGGAGTTAGATATGGCCCTTGTGGCTAAAGGGATCAGGGGGTATGGAGGGAAGGCAGGTACAGGGTTCTGAGTTGGATGATCAGCCATGATCATACTGAATAGCGGTGCAGGCTCGAAGGGCCGAATGGCCTACTCCTGCACCTATTTTCTATGTTTCTATCCCTTAGATACACCACTGCTTACATCCCATGCCATTGGACACTGACCCTGATATGCCATGGATAATGTGGTGACTGCTCTTGTATCAGCCTCCCCATGTTAAATAAAACCATGCACAGGTGTTCTCCATTAAGGGAATAATCCTTTATGAGACATAGCAAAGGGTAAATACATAGATATTAGATAAGATTCGATTAGCTTATGAGGACACTCAGTCCTCATTTTTTGTCATTTAGAAATGCATGCATTACAAAATGATACAATGTTCCTCCAGTGTGATATCACAGAAACACAGGACAAACCAAGACTAAAACTGACAAAAACCATATAATTATAACATATAGTTACAACAGTGCAAAGCAATACAGTAATTTGATAAGAACAGACCATGGGCACAGTAAAAAAAAGTCTCAAAGTCCCGATAGCTCCAACATCTCACGCAGACGGTAGAAGGGAGAAACTCTCCCTGCCATGAGCTTCCAGCGCCGCAAACTTGCTGATGCAGCATCCTGGAAGCACCCGACCACAGTCCGACTCTGAGTCAGTCGGAAAACTTTGAGCCTCCGACCAGCTCTCCGACACCGAGCACCGAGCACCATCCCTGCCGAGCGCTTCGACCCCGGCCCGGCCGCTGAGCAACAAGCAAAGCCGAGGATTCGGGGCCTTCCCCTCCGGAGATTCTGGATCACACAGTAGCGGCAGCAACAAAACAGGCATTTCAGAAGTTTCACCAGATGTTCCTCTGTGCTCTCACGTCTGTCTCCATCAAATCAGAATTGTGCACGGCCTCCTACTTGACAGATTACAGATATTCATCACCAGAGAGGCCGCGCACGCCTCAGCTGTGGGTAGATCTTTTCCCATGGCGGAGGTTTAAGTGCAGAGGCAAGAGATTTTACAAGGTTCCAGGGGCAGGTTCTTTACACAAATAAGCAGTTAGATATAATGGTTGAGGCAGGCACATGAAAAGCTGTCTAGATAAGTACATGGATCAGGTGAGTCTGGGGCAAATGTGGATAGATGGGATTAACTCACGGGGTCAGACTGTTGTCAGTGTGTGTTCCAGGAGCTTGAAAAAAAATTGAAGATCAATGCTGTGCGATTCTATTCCCCAAATCAGCAGAGCAAGGCAGCAGTGGTCAGCAGGAAATGGGAAATGTTACTGGCTGTAGTGTCTACCATCGCCACAGGACCTGCACGTGTCCAAGACAAAGAAACCAGCAGAAAAAATGATTGCGGCACTTCTCACCCTGCGAACTTCCTTTTCCAAAAGCTCCCGTTTCGGAAAGTGGTATCGGGCTACTAGAACTAAAACTTCACGGCATCTTAAAAGTTTCTTCCCCCAGGAAGTTAATCAGAATGAGAATCAGGTTTATTATCAGCGGCACGTGTCGTGAAATTTGTTAACTTAGCAGCAGCAGTTCAATGCAATACATAATGAAGAAGAAGAAGAAGAAGAAGAAGAAATAAATAAATAAATAAATCACAGTATATGTATATTAACTAGATTAAAAATCGTGCAAAAAAACAGAAATAATATATATTTAAAAAGTCACGTAGGGTTCACAGATTCAGTGTCCATTTAGGAATCGGATGGCAGAGGGGAAGAAACTGTTTCTGAGTCACTGAGTGCGTGCCTTCAGGCTTCTGTACCTGCTACCTGATTGTAACAGTGAGAAAAGGGCATGTCTTGGGTGCTAGAGGTCCTTAATAATAGACGCCGCCTTTCTGAGATCCGTTTCTGGAAGATGTCCTGGGTACTTTGTAGACTAGTGCCCAAGATGGAGCTGACTAGATTTACAACCTTCTGCAGCTTCTTTTGGTCCTGTGCAGTTGCCCCTCCATACCAGACAGTGATGCAGCCTGTCAGAATGCTCTGCAAGGTACAACTATAGAAGTTTTTGAGTGTATTTGTTGACACGTCAAATCTCTTCAGACTCCTAATGAAGTATAGTCGCTGTCTTGCCTTCTTTATAACTGCATTGATATGTTGGGACCAGGTTAGGTCCTCAGAGATCTTGACACTCAGGAACTTGAAACTGCTCACTCTCTCCACTTCTGATCCATCTATGAGGATTGGTATGTGTTCCTTCGTCTTACGCTTTCTGAAGTCCACAATCAGCTTTTCTGTCTTACTGATGTTGATGCGACACCACTCCACTAGTTGGCATATCTTGCTCCTGTAGATGTGAGTGCTACCGGCTGATAGTCATTTAGGCAGTTCACATTATTCTTCTTAGGCACTGGTATAATTGTTGCCTTTTAGAAGCAAGTGGCAACTTCTACCCGTAGTAGTGAGAGGTTGAAATTGTCATTGAATACTCCCGCTAGTTGGTTGGCACATGTTTTCAGAGCCTTACCAGGTAATCCTTTGGGATCTTCCTCCTTGCGAGGGCTCATCCTCTTTAAAGACAGCCTAACATCAGCCGCTGAGACAGAGATCACAAAGTCACTGGGTGCAGCAGGGATCTTCACAGCCCGACTGGATTAAACAAAACGGGTACAGAGACAGCAATGAAGAATCCTCCTACATCTGAGTGCGACGGTATTCCTGAGTCTCCACCCGGGTTTTGCATGGCTGACACTACTGAAAACCGAGAGAAAGCTACTGACACGATGAAGGAAGCCCTGAACACCACCACAGGTGGAGGAACCTCATTGCTGCCCTAAGTACCAGTGGGGCAATGGGCAGTAAGTAAATAAGAAGCTATAGGCATAGTGCTGATCTCACAGAATGATGAAGGTGATGGGCTCGTTCTACAATATTATTATTATAACCAACTATCCAACTACCACTAAGTGTATGCGTGTGCATGTCTGGATCTGTGAATGGACTTGTGCAAGTCTAAGGTTTTGGGTGGAATTGGTGCATCATGCATTCCAGCTGATACGATGAATGTAAAGGAATGTGCAGGATAGGATAGGATATTGTGCAATCCCATCTTTATCAGAGACAGCAAAATGACGCAATGAATGAGATCACAGAGGGATCAGAAGTGGAGAGAGTGAGTAGTCAAGGTGTGCTGCTGGCACTAGGTGCCAATGGAAATGTTACTGGGAATTCACTGAGGTGAACCTTCGACCTTCACTAACGGAGGATTTACATTTAGGCGGAGTCAACCAATGATCACAGTAGAACAAAAATCAGACGGGTTCCGAGGCAGACTGGCCACCATCTCTGCTAGATCACCAGCATTACAGGGGGCCTTTACACCGCCCTTCCACCCTACAGCACCAGTGTCTTCAGTTTGCAGGGTGAAGTGTGATAGGAGGAGAGGGGAAGGGCAGGGAGTCCATTCTGGTCAACATGCTGGAGGAACTCAGCAAGTCAGACAGCACTAGTGAGGGGAGTAAACAGTTGATGCTCTGGACTGAGACTCTTCATCGGCTTCTGAATGCACAGGATGAAAGAAGTCTGCAGAGGGGTGAAGTGTCAGCAGGCTCCATCATGGGCACAACCCTCCCTGCCACTGTACATACGTTCAAAAGGCAGTGCCGCAAGAAGGTGGCATTCATCTTTAAGAAACTTCAGCACCTGGGCATGCTCTCCTCTCAATACTACTATCAGGGGGGAGGAACAGGAGCATCAAGACCCACATTCAGTGTTTTAGAAACAGCTTCTTCCCCTCCGCTACCATATTTCTGAATGGACGGTGAACTCACGAACACTACCTCACTATCCCTCTTTTGAACTATTTACTTATCTTAATTTTTTATTGTAACTTGTACTAATCATTTCATGTCTTGTGCTGTACTGTTGCCACAGAACAATAAATGTCAGTGATAATAAGCCTGATTCTGATTCAGTATCCAGCTTAACTCATTGCACAGATCACTGGAGTGTGGGAGGAAGGCAGAACACTCAGAGGAAATGCACACAGTCACAGTGAGAGCCTTCCAGTTACTCGCTGACTACATCCAGAGTCAGGATTGACGCCAGCTGCATGTGTGAGGTGGCATCACTCCCTCCGGCATCGCTGTGGATGAAGCTGAACGAGTGGGGTCCGCTGAACACAACCATTGCTTTGGGTTGAGTACTCTGACATTGTACTACAGACCCAGAATAAAAGAATATGCTCCCTTACCTGTTTCAGAGCAGAAATAGACTGTGGTCAAAACTGTCCATCAACTCTAGGGGTTTAAATCTGCCCCATCTGAGCTCCTTTCAAACTCAAGAGGCTTTGGATCTGTAATGGTGTGGGTGTGTTTGTTCTGGCCATTGGGTGTATTTAAGATGGAGGTTGACAGGTTTTTGATTAGTTCTGCTTGAAAGGTTACAGAGAGAGGCAGGAGAATGGGGTTGAGAGGGAGATGGATCCGCTATGGGGAAATGGAAGAGCAGACTCGATGGGCCGACTGGTCTGAGTATTGTTCATGGATTGTGGACATTGTAAGCAATGCCACCATTTATTACGCATCCCTAAAGACCCCTGAAATGAAGAAGTAACTGAGAGTCACCCACATTGTTAGGTCTGGAGTCACATACAGGCCCGAACACTTTGCCCGTTAACCTTTGCCCTGCTGGCTCCCATTGGCTGTGCTCGATACCTGCACTGGTGGGCTTGAGTCTTCACATCCGGCGACGACTAGTCATTGACCATTTTATCCTGCGCATTTGAAGTGAGCAATCTTGCTTTGCGTCCTTGCGTGTAGTGTCAGGATTGGTCTCCTTTCGGATTAACCAGGTCACGATATGAACGCTCCTGACTTGACCCTTTTTTTGTTTTTACGGGGCCGGGTTGCTAGCTCGACGCTCAACCCGGCACAGATGGAAAGCGTGCTTGGGGGGTGGACCGACTTGGATTTGAACTCGGGAACCTTTGCTCCGAAGTCCGGCGCTGATGTCACTGTGCCACCAGCCGGCCATGCTTTGGGTGTGAGAGAAGGGTACACTAAGTGGTGTAGTACTGCGAGATGAGTAACCGCTCAACAGGAACACGGACTGTATGACTTAGTCTCCGTCTGATATCGAGCTTGCAAGGACAAAGTACCTGGGACTGTCTGTTCAGCTTCCTGTGACAAACAAACACTTAGAGGATCCAAATGCCAGAGATGACTTTTCAGGTCAAAGACTGTACATGTATGTTTCTGTGAATCCACATGATTCATATCCTAACCATTTTGTTTCATTTATTTTGGTAAATTTAATGACAATGATCTGGAAATGCTGAAATTAAAAAGGACGGTGGTTAGAATATTTCCTTTGCAAAATGTATGTGTGTTCGTTCCATCATTGACGTCGAGGAGGACCTCAACATCATTATGATGGTGTCGAGACTAGAGCTTGATTTGGATTTAAGTGAGGGAGAGTTGCACAGCGTCAGCCTCACTCTCTCTTCCCAATTCCCATCTGGATCCAGTGGCAAGACAGAGTCGAGATGGGACTAGGCGCAGTGGATGTCCAGGATGTCTTCTGTGTCTTGTCCTGCTCTACATGTTCCACGACGCTTGCAGAGACCGCCTTCTTGACCGTTGGACCTTCCATTGATCTCATCCGTTCAATCCGCCGAAGTCTGCCTTCACATGCTGGGATAAACAACTCCTTATCTCACTGAGGGTTTCAGACCCATCGGCTACCGTCACCTGGTTTAGCCGGCTAGTCGAAGCTGTTGCCCGGGGTGTGGCCGCTGTCGCATGCAAACTGTTACGGGGAGCCACAGGTGAGAGCTGAGTGCCAGGTGGGAACCAAAGGTGGACTAACCATCTTGAAAAGGACGCGACATGTTCCCCCACCAGAGGTGCTACCCCTCCCTGACACCCCATACACCCCTGCGAAATATATCATTCATATCTGACACCTAATTCGACATGACCATCTTCATTTAACCTTTCCTTCCTCTAATAATTGCCTTTATTGATGGAATACATATCTCAAAGTGCTCTCCATTGTTGTCTTGAGGGAGTGGTGATCTTCTCAGAATCATATGACGTTGGCAGGAAATGAACACTCCTGAGGGTTTTGGAAGGGACTTTGAAGATAATACAAAATTTATGGCTTCTTGTGTGTTTCTGACATATGGGCGACCTTTAGCAGACATTTCAAAGCACTGGAGAGGTATTATCAGCAATAACGCCATAGAATCCTCCATATAAGACCATGAGACATAAGAGCAGAATTAGGCCAGTCGGCCCATCGAGTCTGCTCTTCCATTTCACCAAAGTGGATCCATCTCCCTCTCAACCCCATTCTCCTGCCTCTCTCTGTAACCTTTCAAGCAGAACTAATCAAGAACCTGTCAACCTCCGTCTTAAATGCATCCAATGACGTGGCCTCCACAGCCTCCTGTAGAAACAAATTCCACAGATTCACCACCTTCTGGCTAAAGGAATTCCTCCTCATCTCCATTCTAAATGGACGCCTCTCTATTCTGAGGCGGTGCCCTCTGGTCCCAGACCCCCCCATTATAGGCAACATTCCCTCCACATCCACTCTATCTATTAGCAGATTAAGTGAATTAATGTCAGTATCCCAAGCCAATATCCCCTGTACTCATATACACAGCCTGTTCCACTGGGCAGGCCACCTTGTTTGGCATACTTAATATCAGACGCCTGGAATGAGTATTTTTTTCCAAACTACAGATGGGGGTGGCATGGTAGCTTAGTGGTTAGCACAATGCTTTACAATACTGGAGACCTGGGTTCAATTCCCACTGCTGCCTTTAAGGAGTTTGTTTGTTCTCACTGTGACTGCATGGGTTTCCTTTGGGTACTCCAGTTTCCTCCCACAGTCCAAATACGTGCCGGTTAGTAGGTTAATTGGTCATTGTAAATTGTCCTGTGATTAGGCTAGGATTAAATTGGGGGGGCTGCTGACTTAGTGCGGCTTGAAGGGCCTGAAGGGCCTATTCAAAGGTTCATTTATTATCAAAGTATACAACTCTGAAATTCTCCTTCTCCAGATAGCCACGAAATCAAGGCTCATCAATCCCCAAATCCATCTTCCCTGCACACAAAAAAACTGAGAAAGATTGGGAGTTAGAGAAATTGATGTTCATGCCATCAGATGGAAGCTACTCAGATGGAATATGAAGTGCTCCTACCTGAGAATGGCCTCATTGTAGCAGTAGGGGACGCCATAACCAACATGTTGGAATGGAATTAAAATGGTTGGTCAGCAGGAAATACTGCTTTTTTTTGGATGGAGTGAAGATGGTTGACAAAGTGCCCCCCCCAATCTATGTTGGGTCTCACCAATGTAGGTAGCATGGTGATTATTGCGACACTATTATAGCTCAGGGAGTTCTGGAGAATGGAGTTCAATTCTGGCACCATCTACAAGGAGATCAAAGATCCCAAGTACACTTATTATCAATATACTGTACGTCTGAGTACACAACCCTGAGATTCATCTTCCCCACAGACAGCCACGAAACAAAGAAAACACTAGAACATGTTCAAATGTTATGTACCCCAAGGGGTCATATTTTCTGTGGACTGTCACTTCAAAATGTCGGGAAGAATGTGACTGACTTTTGGACACTGTTTGAGCTATTACAGTGAGAGAGAGGGACGGAGCCTGCTTTGAGATGGTGTTATGGTTTCTCTGCAGCGTGTTTATACTGTTACAAGGACACTGACTGCTGCTGTCAGCTTAGGAAGAGCGAGAGAGCAACGAACAGCTCGTAAGTCGTCATGGTAACCGAGGGCGGCGTTATTTGATGGACGGCTGTTGTTCAGCATGGTGAGATGAATAGAAGGTCAGCTGGAAGACACAGACACATGATTTCGGACACTGGATGAGCTTCGTTGTGCCCCCAGAAAGGCGGGTTTTTAGAGGATCGATCAGGAGAATCGATCAGTGGCTCTCGGAGTGTAGAAAAGGTGTGACTGGTGGGAAGTTATTAGTGTGTCCAACCCTCACCTGGGTTGATAACTTTACCACAGAAAACTGTCCTTTTGTTACGGTCACATTCGGTGACTTTTAAAGGATTTCGGAGGATAACGGGAAGATTGACGGCATCGGCTTTCTCGAACAACAACAACAGCGCTCTCTCTCCATCACTACTCAACTCAATACCACGAACTGAACTGAACTTTACTCATCATGGTAAGACTGTATCCATTTACCCCTAGGCTTGAAGAAGCTGGGATTTTACATTTCCTATTTAGATATATATAATGATTGTTAACCTGTTTGATTTATCTGAATTATATTACAGTATTGCATAGTTACTAATAAATACCATTAGTTAACAGCAATACCAGACTCCAAAGTGTTTTCCATTTCTCCTGGTTCTTTAACCCATCACGGGGTATGTGACACAAAGAAAAACATCAAACCCCCCTCTCTCCACACGCGAGAAAAAAACAAATCGTGCAAGAGGAAAATAAAGGAGCAAACAACACTACATATAAAAAACACAAAATCGAAAGAGTCCAGGCACATTCAGTTCAGATCTGCAGGCCACCCCAATCAAGATCACCCAAAATATAGCAAAAAAAGGAACGTCAGGGAACCAGAAACATATCATAACGTGAACTAGAGTCCAACCCACAAACTGCATTGATTAAACTTTGCCCAAGACCCAGGACTCTGACATCATCCTCTGACAGCATTGAGGGAAAGAAAGATCATCTGGATTCAGAGACCATCTGAATACAGGGACTTTCTCCAGCAGCATTGAGCAACAGGAGGAGAGAGAGAGAGACTGTCACACACAGGCATCTTCCTCTGACAGCAGCGAGTAAGACCCTGGTAGATGGCGCTGAAAACCCGCTCGCCTTCTGCTCACTCCTCGATGAGTTCAATCTTCTTTAAGTGACAAGTAACAGAGTTGATCATGGTCTCGTGACCCGTCGCCAGACCTCTTGGCCTCAAGGCTGCATGCTTCGCTCGAAACCTCACAGAAGCCTCTCGGAGACAGCAAAGTGCACGATCGCTTTGTATATTCTCCCTGTGGACTGTGTAGGTTTCCACCGGGTGCTCCAGTTTCCTCCCATAGTCAAAAGATGTGTAGGTAAGTAGGTTAATTGGTCATTGTGGCTCATTGGACTGGATGTGCCTGTTCCAAGCTGTATCTCCAAGTAAATAAATAAAAATGTAGAGGAGACCGCATCGGGAGCACTGGATACCGGATAGAGTAGATAACCCGACATATTCACAGGTGAAGTGTTGACTCACCTGGAAGGACTGATTGGGGCCCTGAATGGAGGTGTGGGAGAAGGTGAATGGGCAGGTATTGCAGTTCTTCCTGAAGGGATATGTTCCAGGAAGGAAATTAGTGGCGAGGGACGAGTGGAAAAGGTAATCACAGAGGGAGCAATTTCTGCAGAAAGGGGAGATTGGAGGGAGGGGGAGGTAAAGATTGGTGGTAGGATTCCATTGCAGACAGCTGAACGTGCGGAGAATGATATGTTGGTGCAAGGGTTCACGGTGTGGTGAGGACGTGGTTTTCTGTACTGTTATGGGGGCAACCAGATGGCATAATTCTGCTCCTATGTCTTATGGTCTTATGGTCGAACATAGGATGAGGGCGGATGTCCATGAAATGTAGAAGATGTGAGAGAGGGCAACATCAACTCCTGCTCCACTGCTTCAGGTCCTATGCTGGCCTTATCAGTCAAAGGCACAGTATAAAGCAAGTCTTTCCTTGACCCAGAGAAGTAGCTTTAGTTGCAGATCACTTTATCAATAGGATAAGTCATGGCGGAAGTAAATGCTGTTGAAGTACCGGTATTGTGAAATTCTTCAATGAAGAATGGAAAAGGAAGATTGTACTTAAATGTTCAAAACACCAACAAAGTATTTGTGCAATATTATTGGTCTTTTGCCCATGGTAAGCTTCTATGCTCAGCAATTGACAAAGAGCATTTGTGAAGTTGTTGCAGCATAGATATTGGATAAATTAATTATCAGACAGAGTCCCAGAGATATCTTCAATGCTCTCAAAGCCAAGTTCATTGTCATATACAGAATTACACGTATGCACAAGTGAAATAAAAAAATAATTGCAGAGGCATCGTGGCACATATAAGCAGCATTCACAAGAAAAAACACTATAATTATAAATACATTTTACAAGAAAGAACACAACTGGAAATACCTTCCCCCTCCCCCCTCTGATCCCAGCTCTCATCCGTGCCGGGTCTTTACCATCCCCTCCGACCTTAAACTGTCTGAGGCAGAATGCTCTCTCCTCAGTAAGGGCCTCACCTTTGTCCCCCTTGGCCCACACCTCAGCGAGTTCCGTGTTCGCCATGACGTGGAACTCTTCTTCCGCCGTCTCCGTCTCCGAGCCTACTTCTTTGGCAAGGACTCTTCCACCCCCACTGATGACCTCTTCTCCCGTCTTCAATCCTCCTCCTCTTCATGGATACCCTGCTCTGGTCTTCTGCCTGCTCTGGATCTCTTTATTGCTAACTGCCGACGGGACATCAACCGTCTCGACTTCACCGCACCTTGTTCCCATTCCAACCTCACTCCTTCCGAACGCTCTGCTTTCCACTCCCTCCGCACTAATCCTAACCTTACCATAAAACCCGCTGATAAGGGGGGTGCTGTTGTAGTCTGGTGTACTGACCTCTACCTTGCCGAGGCACAGCGACAACTCGCGGATACCTCCTCTTATTTACCCCTCGATTGTGACCCCACTAAGGAGCACCAGGCCATTGTCTCCCACACCATCACCGACTTTATCCACTCAGGGGATCTCCCATCCACTGCTACCAACGTTATAGTTCCCACACCTCGCACTTCCCGTTTCTACCTCCTACCCAGGATCCACAAACTTGCCTGTCCTGGCAGACCTATTGTCTCAGCTTGCTCCTGCCCCACCGAACTCGTTTCTGCATACCTCGACACGGTTTTATCCCCACTTGTTCAATCCCTTCCTACCTATGTTCGTAACACTTCTCACGCTCTTAAACTTTTCAATAATTTTAAGTTCCCTGGCCCCCACAACTTTATTTTCACCATGGATGTCCAGTCCCTATATACTTCAATCCCCAATCAGGAAGGTCTCAAAGCTCTCCGCTTCTTTTTGGATTCCAGACCTAATCAGTTCCCCTCTACCACCACTCTGCTCCATCTAGCGGAATTAGTCCTTACTCTTAGTAATTTCTCCTTTGGCTCCTCCCACTTCCTCCAAACTAACGGTGTAGCCATGGGCACCCGTATGGGTCATAGCTATGCCTGCCTTTTTGTTGGCTTTGTGGAACAATCTATGTTCCAAATCTATTCTGGTATCTGTCCCCCACTTTTCCTTCACTACATCAACGACTGCATTGTCGCTGCTTCCTACACGCATGCTGAGCTCGTTGACTTCATTAACTTTGCCTCCAACTTTCACCCTGCCCTCAAGTCTACCTGGTCCATTTCCCACACCTCCCTCCCCTTTCAAGATCTTTCTGTCTCTGTCTCTGGAGACAGCTTATCCACTGATGTCTACTATAAGCCTACTGACTCTCACAGCTATCTGGACTATTCCTCTTCTCACCCTGTCTCTTGCAAAAATGCCATCCCCTTCTCGCAATTCCACCGTCTCCGCCGCATCTGCTCTCAGGATGAGGCTTTTCATACCAGGACGAGGGAGATATCCTCCTTTTTTAAAGAAAGGGGCTTCCCTTCCTCCACCATCAACTCTGCTCTCAAACGCATCTCCCCCATTTCACGCACATCTGCTCTCACTCCATCCTTCCGCTACCCCACTAGGAATAGGGTTTCCCTGGTCCTCACCTACCACCCCACCAGCCTCCAGGTCCAACATATTATTCTCCATAACTTCCGCCACCTCCAACGGGATCCCACCACCAAGCACATCTTTCCCTCCCCCCCTCCGCTTTTCGCAGGGATCGCTCCCTACGCGACTCCCTTGTCCACTCGTCCCCCCATCCCTCCCCACTGATCTCCCTCCTGGCACTTATCCTTGTAAGCGGAACAAGTGCTACACATGTCCTTACACTTCCTCCCTTACCACCATTCAGGGCCCCAAACAGTCCTTCCAGGTGAGGCAACACTTCACCTGTGAGTCAACTGGGGTGATATACTGCATCCGGTGCTCCCGATGTGGCCTTCTATATATTGGCGAGACCCAATGCAGACTGGGAGATCGTTTCGCTGAACACCTACGCTCTGTCCACCAGAGAAAGCAGGATCTCCCAGTGGCCACACATTTTAATTCCACGTCCCATTCCCGTTGTGATATGTCTGTCCACGGCCTCCTCTACTGTAAAGATGAAGCCACACTCAGGTTGGAGGAACAACACCTTATATTCTGTCTGGGTAGCCTCCAACCTGATGGCATGAACATTGACTTCTCAAACTTCCACTAATGCCCCACCTCCCCCTCGTACCCCATCCGTTATTTATTTATATACACACATTCTCTCTCTCTCTCCTTTTTCTCCCTCTGTCCCTCTGACTATACCCCTTGCCCAACCTCTGGGTTTTTACCCCCCCTTTTCCTTCTCCCCAGACCTCCTGTCCCATGATCCTCTCATATCCCTTTTGCCAATCACCTGTCCAGCTCTTGGCTCCATCCCTCCCCCTCCTGTCTTCTCCTATCACTTTGGATCTCCCCCTCCCCCTCCCACTTTCAAATCTCTTACTAACTCTTCCTTCAGTTAGTCCTGACGAAGGGTCTCGGCCTGAAACGTCAACTGCGCCTGTTCCTACAGATGCTGCCTGGCCTGCTGCGTTCACCAGCAACTTTGATGTGTATTTGTTTCTAAATAGCCTGACAGTCTGCATTGCGCCCGCCCTCCCCCACCCCCACGCGGCAGGCGGAGCCACACAGCTGGAATATAATGTGTCTTGTACCAGCGCTCTTGCCCAACACTGTGCGCTGTTCCTTAGTAGTGGTGTCGGTCACCACTATATCCCTGTAAATATGATTACTCAGCTGTTCGTTCTCCTCCTTTTTGTGAGTCCGGTCGTGGGTAATTCGTGGGTGCCTCGGCTCAAGCTGGACCTGAGCGGTGAGTGGACGGGGCCGTGGATTCGGTGTCCCGCGGGTGGGAGCCGGTTCTGGGTGTCGGTATCAGTTCACCAGTCTTGTCCGATCGGCTGTCCAGCCTGACCTGGTTGCGATGTAACCATGTCTCTTCTTCCATCTGCGTCTATTAACCTGTAGATTAACATTTAAACTCGATATTGCTCTATAGCCCTAAATATAAATTGTGTCTTTACCTGTATTTGCCATTCAGTATTTCTGTCCTATATTTTCAATATCTAATGATTTGAGACTCTCTTGATCAGTATCTGCGTCTTTTTTGGCTATTTTTTATTGTCACATGCATTGCGGTATTGCGAAAAACTTAAATTTGTACGCAATCCGCATAATTTCATCCCGTTTGGGTAGTATAAGGGGAAAAATAACAGAGCAAAATAAGAGAGGGCAGCTAGACGATAAGGTGATTAAGGCAAGTGAGGATTAAGGTCAAGAGCTCTCTTCAACTGGTGTGGACTCGGCGTTATTCCAACACTGAATATATATCGGAGCTTTACTGTACTCTGGGTACAAGGGAGTTCTTCTGAGCTCTATTAGGAGCACCAGCGTCTGCAGTATTCAGAACATCTTCATGGAGCGATGCCTCAAAAAGGCGGTGTCCATCATTAAGGACCCTATCTCCCTCTTCTCATTGCTACCATTAGGAAGGGGTACAGAAACCTGAGGGCACACACTCGACAATTCAAGTAGATTCTTCCCCTATATATGTAACTATTTTACATATAAGTACTATAATTCACAGTTTTTCTCTTATTATGTATTGCATTATAAGAGCATAAGACATAGGAGCAGAAATTGGCCATTCAGCCCATCGAGTCTGCTCTGACATTTCATCATGGCTGATCCCAGATCCCATTCAACCCCATACACCTGCCCTCTAAAAGGTTGCCCCTCAATTTTGAGGCTGTACCTTCTATTTCTGGATACCCCCACCAGAGGAAACATCTTCTCCACATCCACCTCATCTGGTCCTTTCAACATTTGGTAGTTTTCAGTGAGATTCCCCCCGCATTCTTCTAAACTTCATTGAGTACAGGCCCAAAGCTGCCAAACACTCCTCATATGTTAACCCTTTCATTCCGAGAATCATCCTCGTGAACCTCCTCTCGACTCTCTCCAATGACAATACATATTTTCTGAGATAAGGGGCCCAAAACTATTGATAATACTCCAAATGCAGCCTGACTAGTGTCTTATAAAGCTTCAGCATTATCTTCTTGTTTTTATATTCTATTCCCCTTGAAATAAATGCCAACATTCCATTTGTCTTCTACACCACAGACTCAACCTGTGAATTAACCTTCTGGGAGTCTTGCACGAGGACTCTTAAGTCTCTCTGCATCTCTGATGTTTGAACCTTTTCCCCTTTTAGATAATAGTCTGCACTATTGTTCCTTTTACCAAAATGCATTATCATACATTTCCCAACACTGTATTCCATCTGCCACTTTTTTGCCTATTCTTCCAATTTGTGTAAGTCCTGCTGCAATCGCATTGCTTCCTCAGCACTACCTACCCCTCCACCTATCTTTGTATCATCCACAATCTTTGCCACAAAGCCATCAATTCTACAATCTGAATCATTGACAAACAATGTGAAAAGTAGTGGTCCCATACTGATCCCTGAGGAACTCCACTAGTCACTGGCAGCTGACCAGAACAGACCCTCAATATTTCCACTTGGTGCCTCCTGTCTGTGAACTGTTCTTCCGTCCATGCCAGTATATTTCCTGTAACACCATAGGATTTTATCTTGTTAAGCAGCCTCATGTGAGGCACCTTTTCAAATGCGTTCTGTATATTGCATACATTTCTCTGACATTAAATGTACCTATTGAAAATCTAAGTAAATGACATCCACTGCCTCTCCTTTATCCAACCTGCTTGTTACTGTCTTGAAGAATTCTCAACAGTTTCGTCAGGCAAGATTTCCCATTACAGAAACTATGCTGACTTTTATTTATTTTATCATTAGTCTCCAAGTACCCCAAAACCTCATCCTTAATAATGGGCTCCAACACTTTCCCAACCACTGAAGTTAGGCTAACTTGCCTATAATTTCCTCTCTTTTGTCTTCCTCCCTTCTTAAAGAGTGGTATTATTTGCAATTTTCCATTCCTCCGGGACCATGCCAGAATCAACTGACTCTTAAAAGATCATCACCAATGATTCCATTATGTCTTCAGCAACCTTTTTCAGGACTCTGGGATGTAGTCCATCTGGTCCAGGTGACTTGCGCACCTTAAGACCTTTCAGTTTGCCTTGAATGTTTTCCTTTGTAATAGCAATGGCACTCATATTCCTCTCCCTAACATTCACGAACCTCAAGCGTGTGACTAGTGTCCTTCACAGTAAAGACTGAAGCAGAGTACTTATTGCATTCATCTGCCATTTCTTTGACCCCATCACTATCTCACCAGCATCATTTTCCAGTGGTCCAATATCAACTCCCACCTCCCTTTTATTATTTATATAAATGAAAAAATTAGTGTCCTGCCTTATATTATCGGCTATTGTGGCCCCACTCATCTTTTCTCTTCTTATAGCTTTTTTAGTTGCCTTTTTTGGATTTTAAAAGCTTCCTAATCATCCAACTTCCTACTCACTTTTCTACCTCATAAGCTCTTTCCTTGGCATTGTACCGCTGCTGAACGGTTCACAAATTTCATGACATATACCGGTTATATTAAACCTGATACTGATTATGAATACAGTACTGAGAGGATTGCAGTATTCTGCGAGATTTTACTGCTCCTGTTTTGGCCTATCTCAGTGTTTCTGTAGAGCTGTAACAAATGAAATAACATTGATTTCCACAATCATCTCTTGTTATAAACAAGGATACTATAGCCAAATTAAATAGCTTTGTTCTCTGTGTTCATTGTTTCTCTTCAGAGAAGATTTGTAATGTTGTGTGCTTCTGTTCCAGTTAACCTGTGATTATCTTCAGGTAATCTGATTAGAATGGACTTTACCATCTGGTGATCATTCAGGATAGATTAGACAGGCAGGTTACAAGCTGAGATGTGACAGTTTAGAGGATATGAGCTCAATTCACCTGTCTGGATCCTATTTAAGTGGAATGAGGAAATGTTATGGAGCTGGAATGTTGTTTGTGGATCTGCAACTGTCTGTCTGACCAGAACTGAGAGACACTGGAATTGCAGGTGAAATCACGCGATACTGAACCATTCTAATGGGCTGGCTGCCTGTCCTTTGCATCAAAAGGTCACCAGCATGGAACTGGAATGCTGAAAATAGCCCAGAACTGTGGATTATGTGTCCTTGCATCTACTGATTTCTGTTATCTGTATTGTAGCGATGCAAAACTCCTCAACTCCAATAAGTTCCATCTAGAACAAAAACATATCATTGTTGTAAGACAGCTGAATCACGGAAAGTCGAAGTCCAATTCAAGTTTCTTGTGGGTACATGTATGCACAGGGTGCAATAATAAAACTTGCTTTCAGCAGTGTCACAGGCACATGACATTGGGTAAGCAGTTTTCTCAAGAAAAAGGCAAATTAAACATAAATTATACAAGAAAAACACAATTAGAACAAAAGAGAAGCAGAGTGATCAGAGTGCAACGCGCTCACAGTGCTGGTGGAACGCAGAAGGTCAAGCAGCATCTATGGAGGGGAATCAATTGTTGTCGTTTCGGGCTGAGACCCTTCATCGGAACTCAAGTGGTCATAGTGTTGCTGTAGTGGTCGGGGTTGTGCAGGTTGGTTAATGAACTAAATACAGGAGATGAGGGGAAGTAGGTGTTTTTGAAACAGGTGGTGTGGGACTTCAGCTTCCGTAGCTCCTTTCCTTGACTGTATGAGAAGGTGGCCGGGATCTTTGATGATAGACGTCGCCTACCTGAGGCAGTGCCTCATGGTGGGGAGGGATATGCCCATGATGTATTGGGCTGAATCCACTACTTCCAGCATCTTCTTGGGTTCCTATGCATTCTAATTGCCATACTGCGCCATGATGGAACCATGAAGAAGCTGAGACGGTGGTGATCAATCCCCGCCAGGCTTCTGACATGTCGTGATATATCGCATTATAGTGTCACTTAAGCAGTTTGGCTTCAGCAGGGTTTCACAGAGGTGTACAGCCCTCAAGTTCCTTCTACCACTTGCAATGTCATACCTTTCTCCCTCCTCTTACCTTGACCTGCCAGTTCTTTGGCTCAAGTATTCCTCCCCAGCACCATCCCCTTGCAAGAAAACCAACTGTTTAAACACAAAATACTCTGCAGACTCTGGGGTCAAAGCAGCACTCACAACACGCTGGGGGAACTCAGCAGGTCGGGCAGCATCCATGGAAACGATCAGTCAACGTTTCAGTCAATGTTTAAACAATCTCTTTCACTTTGATTGGCTGCTTGTAAATCACTTACAGATTCATTTCTTTTTAATTTGTTGCTCTGCTTTTCCTTTCAGTTCCAATATTTATGCACTTGACATGCCAACAGCTACACCACTTTTCCTTCCAAACCCGCTGTCCCATGATTTAGTCTTGAAAAAAAATTCTCTCTCCACTTTCAAACCTGACTGACTCACTCCTCGACAGGTAATCTATCGGCACAGTAATAGTGGATTTTTCTTCCTTTCGTTAATGTAAACAGTATATGACGTGGACATGGTGCAATGCAAGATGAACCTATCTACCCGTGCACTTCTTGTTTTTACTTAATTATCATTGAATATCCAATCTCTACTTTTCTGTCCAGAATGGAGGAAAGAGGGATCTTGGGGCCCATGTTATAGATTCTTCTTAAGGACTGGAAAGGGGAAAGGGGTCAGGCTAAGAAGGTGGGCAGTGGGGAGGAAGAAGTACAAGGTGGCAGATGATAAGTGAAACTGGGAGATGGGGAGGGGTGAAGTAAAGAGCTGGGAAGTTGATTGGTGAGAGAGATAAAGGCCTGGAGAAGGGAAAATCTGATAGGAGAGGACAGAAGACCATAGAAGAAGGGGAAGAGGGGGGAGCATCAGAGGGAGGTGATGGGCAGGTAAGGAGATGAGGTGAGAGAGGGAAATGGGAGTGGTGGGGAGGGGGCAATTACTAGAAGTTTGAGATATTGATGTTCATGCCATCAGGTTGGCAGCTACCCAGATGGAATATAAGGTGCTCCTCCAACCCGAGTGTGGTCTCATTGTGGCAGCAGAGCTGGCCATGGACTGATATGTCAGAATGGGAATGGAAGTAGATTTGAAATAGGTAGCCACCAGGAGATCAC
Organism: Mobula hypostoma; assembly: GCF_963921235.1. Lineage (NCBI taxonomy): Eukaryota > Metazoa > Chordata > Chondrichthyes > Myliobatiformes > Myliobatidae > Mobula > Mobula hypostoma. Next base: position 52,093,705 of record NC_086114.1, on the reverse strand, counting down.
ACTTTTTGTGGTTGGTGGAGTGAAGGTGCCTCACAGAGCTGTTTTCCAATCTGCACTGGGTCTCACCAATATACAGGAGGCCACATCGGGAGCACCGGGTACAGTAGATGACCCCAAAAGATTCACAGGTGAGGTGTCGCCTCACCTGGAAAGACTGTTTGGGGCTCTAAATAGTAGTGAAGGAGGAGGTGTAGGGGTAGGTGTGGCCCTGTTCTGCTATTAAGGATAAATACCAGGAGGGAGATCAATGGGGAGGGATGACTGGACGAGGGTGTCACGTAGGGAGCATTCTCTGTAGAAAGTGGTGGGGAGGGTAAGATGTGCTTGGTGGTGGGATCCCGTTGGAGATGGCAGAGGTAACGGAGAATTATGTGCTGGATGCGGAGGCTAGTGGGGTGGCAGGTGAGGATAAGAGGAACCCTATCCTTGGCGAGAGGGTGGGGTGAGGGCAGATGTGCATGAAATAGAAGAGATGCGGATGAGGGCTACATCGAAGGGGAAACGGAAACCCCTTTCTTTGAAGAAGGAGGACATCTCAGTTGTTCTGGAATGAAAAGCCTCATTCTGAGAGGAGATGTGGCAGAGATGGAGGAACTGAGAGAAGGTGGTATCATTTTCCAAGTGACAGGGTGGGAGGTGGCATAGTCCAGTTAACTGTGAGAGTCAGGGGGATTATAGAGGATATTAGTAGATAGACTGTCTTCAGAGATGGAGACAGATTGATCAAGAAACGGGAGAGAGGTATCGGAAATTGACCAAGTAAATTTGATGGCAGGGTCCACCATGCATTTTGTGTGTGTGTTGCTCTGTACTAAATAAACTAGGCACCTTTATTAATGTAACTTAATGTGTTTAATAGAAACACAAAATTCAGTGCAATGTTGTCTTACCTTAATAATATCTGCTTATAACGTTCCTGTGGCCATCGGGAAAATAATTACCCTGACTACCGAGTTGGGCTGCATCAACATTTAGCTGTCCCAAGAGTCCTCTCTGCTTACAAAAAAATTGTGCTGTGCAGTTTTTGGGACTGGGATGAGATACGATTTGCCATCTTGATGTATTCATTCACTTATTTGTGACCTTTTTATTTTTAATCAAGCACCAAAGTGGGAGGGAAGATTTTTATAGCTGGTAATCAGGATTGCTGGGAGGTTAATGATTGAGCTAAATGATTAAGCTGTGTTATTAAAAGAGCAGTTGCGTCAATAAGAGTGTTGTGATGACGACAGTAAAGAATGGCCAATAGCGACATTTAAGATTTGTTTGAGAAAATTCTCAGGTGATGGATGGTGATTTTCTGCAGTGACATGATGAAGCAGATTCAAGAGAAAGGGGAGTTAGATTTACACTTGAAATACGAAGATTTAAAGGGTCACTGTAGATCTTTTATTCTTCATAATTTTTCCAAAATAATTGTGCATTGAAAATTGGGGTTTTCATGCAACAGAGTCCCGATTTCTCCTTTCTGAAATTTTAATGTCTTAAACTCAGTGTTTTACATTGCTTTCAAAAGGTCCATAAACATTGCCAACTCCATCCAGTAGGTTCCAGTACAGTGTTTTGTGTCTGAGTACAAGGCTTCAGTGTCTCAAGCTCAGCAGATCTCTCTTTCCATCACTGCAAGAGTTTGCCATGACAACTGTGATGGAAGGGGGGGGGGAACGTCGACTCAGACCATGAGAGGCCTGCGTCGGGCATTTTCATGCCTTACAAGGCGCAGATTAGAGTCTGTGTGGGGCGCCACTCCTTGCACAGACACTACAGCAATGTGTGATTAAGTGTCTTGCTCAAGGGCACAAACATGCTGCCACAGCTGAGGTTTGAACTAGCGACCTTGAGATCACTAGACGAACGCCTTAACCACTTGGCCACGTGCCCAACATGTGGAAGGGACATGCGTGCAACACAAGCAGTTACCATACTCTGATGTTGCTTTGTGGAAGGCTGTGGCAATGATGGGGGGAGTTTTGAAAGATGAAGGGAGTTACGACAAGCTGGTGAAGAAGATAGGCAAGAGGAGGCTTTTTTTTTTAAAAAAAAAGAGATTTCCCCTCATGATTCTCTTTACTGTTTGCAATTAAGTCTCTGTGAGCTGCAATACGATAATGGAGTCATACACTAAGTGGCCACTTTATTAGGTACCACCTCCTGAGTGCATGTTCTGGCCATCCACTTCAAGATCCAACGTGTTGTGTGTTCAGAGATGCTCTTCTGCACACCACTGTTGTAATGCATGGTTATTAGATTTACTATCACCTTCCTGTCAGCTTGAACCAGTCTGGCCATCCTTCTCTGATCTCTCTTATTAACAAGGTGTTTTCACCCACAGAACTACCACTCATTGGATTTATTTTTCCCCCACCATTCACTGTAAACTCTAGAGACTGTTATGGGTGAAAATCCCAGGAGTTCAGAAGTTTTTGAGAGACTCAAACCATCCCATCTGGCACCAACTACCTTCTACAGAGAAAGTCATTTAGATAACATCTCTTCTCCATTCTGATGTTTGGTTGGAACATCAATCAAACTTCTTGGGCATGTCTGCATGCATTAATGCATTGAGTTGTAGCTGCATGATTGGCTGATTACATGTTTGTATTAATGGCAGGTGTACCTAATAAAGTGAGTGTAGATCACGACAGCCCATAAAAAGGCCCTTCAACCCACCTACTCATGCTGGCTTGGTTTTCTCCCTAGTCTCATCTTGCATCTGGACCATAGCCCTGCATACTTCTGTCATCCATGCACCTATCTAAACTTCTCTTAAATGTTGCAATTGATATAATGTAACACTACGGTTAGCCCATGAATACATTCACATTGGAACAGTCTACAAAGCCAGCCTCTCACCAGGCTAATTTCCTTCTCTGGGAAAGAATAAGAAGTAGACATTGAGCCTAGCTTTGGTTGCCCTTCCATAACGTAGCAGTATTTGTTGCTCTATTCCTTTTCCGTCCAGCAAGAGATATGTTAGATGTAGATCAATCCCCTTTGATAAATTGCCTGCAGGTACTAGGAAGCTCGGAACTAGATGCAGTATTTTTTTTTTCTGTCTGGGTTTGGTCCATTTCTAACTGCATAGCATCATTTTCTTTAGTGCATTGTGCAGGAACTTCACAAATGTTCCAGGCGGTAATAAAGTGGTGTGCTGATACTCTTTCACATCAGCTCGTTGGTCATTCATGTTAACCGGTACATTAAAATGAGTGAATGATCTTGTGACCTGCACTCCCCTCCAGTGTGGGATAGATTGCTGACACTCCCCTCCAGTGTGGGATAGATTGCTGACACTCCCCTCCAGTGTGGGATAGATTGCTGACACTCCCCTCCAGTGTGGGATAGATTGCTGACACTCCCCTCCAGTGTGGGATAGATTGCTGACACTCCCCTCCAGTGTGGGATAGATTACTGACACTCCCCTCCAGTGTGGGATAGATTGCTGACACTCCCCTCCAGTGTGGGATAGATTGCTGACACTCCCCTCCAGTGTGGGATAGATTGCTGAGTGTTTGTAAGCACAAGCAAATCACATGCAAGTGCATGTCAGCCTTTCTCGCAAGGGCATGGACTTCAAGTGTAAAGAGGTGACATTACATTTGGAGTTCTTCATGTAGTTATTTAAGAGGCGATGGGAGATGATCATGGAAAGTTGATCAGCTACTTTTCCGAAAGATTGAACAGTTTGATCCCAAACTCATTCTGTTTTAAGGGTAAACGGGGTGGCCACTTTATTAGGTATACCTGGGCACTAGCTCGTTAATGCAAATATTTGATCAGCCAATCATGTGGCAGCAACTCAGTGCATTAAAGCATGCGGACATGGTCAAGAGATTCAGTTGTTGTTCAGAGCAAACATCGAAGTGTGGAAGAAATGATATCTAATTGATTTTGACCGTAGAAAGATGTTTGTTAGGGTCCGGGTGCTTTGCATATCTCAGAAACTGCTGATCTCCTGTGCTTTTCACAAACAACAGTCTCTATAGTTTAAAGAGAATGGTGCAAAACAACAAACAATCCAGTGAATGACAGATTTGTGTGCAAAAATACCTTGTTAATGAAACAGGTCAGGGGAGAGTAAAGAGACTATTTCAAGCTGACAAGAAGGAGCCAGTAACTCAAATAATCACGTATTGCAGCAGTGGTGTTCAGAAAAGCATCTCTGAATGCACAACACGTTGAATCTTGAAGTGAATGGGATACAGCAGCAGAAAACTACAAACTTGCACTTTATTTGTTTCACGAGTGTATGTGAAACTGTTGAAACTAAGAAGGCTGTGAGGCTTTTGACAGGAGGAATGCTGCCAGGATGTTTTCCCTTCAGAACTATGTGGCATTGTGGCAGCATGTGTGAAGGTGGGGAGGAATTTCTTCTCTTAGAGGATTGCCTATCTCTGGAATACTCTATCCCAGAGACCTATGACAAGTGAAGACTTGCATTCATGGGTTGGAAAAGCAGGGCAAAATGGATAATGGGTGCTTTGCTACAGTGTATTCCCTTGCACAGAGAGAGGCGTGCTATATACACTAATGAAGCAAACTCTACATATGGAACCCAAAGAGTCCTTGACAGCAGATGTGGAACATATGTACTTTGAGGGGGCATGCATGTTGGAAGCTGAGGTAGACTGGTTTTTGCATTGCGCGGGAGGCAAGGTTTATGGACAGCAGGTGGGAATGTGGAGTTAAGGCTGGATTCATATCAGCTATGATCTTATTGAACAGCAGAGCAAGCTTAAGGACTTGTAGGACTACTGCTGTTTTCTTTTGTCAAAGTCAAGTGCATTGTCATTTGCACAGTACTGTACTTGTCACTGTGGAGTGGAGAGCGAGTTTGTAAATCTGGCCGGAGCAAAGGATGTTGGGAATGGTGTGGGTGGAGCACCTCGGGAGGGCTGTGGGACAGGTGGCAGAGAAGGAGTGCCCAGGGCAGGGGATGGGGAGGGAGTAGCATGGGCACAGATACGCCCAGCCCTGAGACACCAGACAAGGTCATTTGATTCCAAGCAATCGGTTTATTGATCATTACAGAATATCCCTCTGGTGCTTTCCACTCCCTCCCTTCTCTCTTCCCCTCTCCCTACTCTGTCCGCAATAGAAACCCATATCGGAATCAGGTATGTCATCATTATGTAATGAAATGTTTTTTTTTATGTGGTAGCAGTATAGTGCAATACATAAAATTACTACAGAACTCCACAAAAGTCTTAGGCACCCTAGCTATATACCGTATATGTGCCTAAGACTTTTGCACAGTATTGTATGTGTTATATAAAAAATCACTTGCAGCAGCATCAAATAAGCAGCATTCACAGGAAAAACTTAAATTATACACAAGTATTACAAGAAATAACACAATTGAAACAAATAAAAGTATATCTTAGTGAAAAGTAAACATATGTCACGAAACTGTGATGATTAGAGTTGTGTCGGTTGGTTCAAGAGCTGAATGATTCAAGCCAGTCTTGAACTTAGTGATGTGGGACTTCAGAGTTCTGTACCTCCTGCTGATTGGTAGCTGCGAGAAGGTAACACAATGAATACAATTCATTTGATTGGTGGAAGTGCATCAAAATGAACTTGAGGATTGTGAATGTTGCATGGTATGCCACGCTCCAAATAAAACTTTGTTCCATACATCCAAAATTACTCAGGATGCTTGGAACCTAAAATAAAATATCATGTACTCAAAATACCCTGCTAGTCAGTCAGCATCTATGGAGAGGAGAGCTGAGTCAGTCAGTGTTTCAGGGTGCTGATGTTTTATCAGAACTTCTGCACCTGATTGTTTTGTGGAAGTACTCTGTTCAGGGGTTCTCAGTAGATAGTAACATGGCCTGCAACACTGATTTACTTTCAGTATGACAGTGTGATGTGATTCTCATGGAGGAGTTACATTGCTGTCCTAAATGCCAGTGGTGTAACAGGCAGTAACTGACTAACTATCTGATTCTCTGGAGCTGGGATGTTTCCAGTGACAATATCATGAAAAATGGAGTTGTCTTAGCAAATCCAATTCTTGGTTTGTAAGTACTGTGATTGATGTTTCTTTCAAATGTTGCTTTGTTGTTCCTATGCCAGTTGAAAATATTTTAAAGTATTAACATCTTGCTCCTCTGTATCCCTACAGCTGAAATTAAAGACCGGGCTGTGCTTAGGCAAGCTGAAAAGTTTCCCACCACTCTCCGCGAGGGAAGCACTGTTTACATTGGTGGAAATGGAGTCCTTCATCGGATAAACTTTGATGTCTCTCCCACACCAGAAACGGTAGGGTAGAATCAATTGCTCCTGGATTTGTTGATGCTCTGAGATACCAAGAACTGGTCTCATTATTCATTGATGCCCATAGTAGGAGACTGCCACACTCTGCACTCCAGTTTTGAAGTGTGGTATTACATCTGTTTTGTCAGCGTTGTTTTATGATCCATCGTTCTTCCACATTTCTGGGGTCGGATAGCATGCCCAAGAATCTGATTTTATTGGAGGGAGTTAAATAATGGATATTAATGGCAGGGATTTATCTTGGATTTTCACAGATGTCGAATTAGCAAAATAGTAACCAATGTGCATTCCCACTGATTCAGCAGGGAAATATTCTTTAAGGTTTGCACAGAACTTGCGTATTTTTGTTTTTGTTTTGTTTAGCTGAATATAAAGGCAATATCATTTGTCAGCAGGGTAACGGGTCCTCCTGGCTCACTGAGCCCTCACCACCCAATTACACCCATGTGACCGATGGGTGTACTAGCTTCCTCTTTGGAAGTGGGAGGAAGCCGGGCACCCAGAGGAAACCCACGTGGTAACAGGGAGAACATACAAGCTCTTTACAGACAGCGGTGGGAATTGAACCCGGGTCATTGGTGCTGAAATATTTTTACGCTGACTGCCACGCTACCCTGCCACCTCCATGGTATCTCTGAGGAAATTCTCAAAGGTGTGTGTGATGTGAGTAAGGCCACATTAAGAAAGCACGTTTCTGTAAGCATAACGAGCATAAAACATAACAACCAGATTTAAGAAGAGGCCCTTCAGCTCATCAGACCTGCCTTGCCATTCAGTAAGACCATGGCTGACCTTTTATCTCAGCAGCACTTTCCTGCACTATCTCTGTACCACTTGATTCCCTTAAGGATCTATCAGTCTCACTCTTGAATATATTCAGAGTTCACAGCCTCCATAGGTCAAGAATCTCAAAGGTTCAGGATCTTCTGGGTGAAGAATTTCTTCTTGGTATTCCACCATCCTATGTTGGATCGGTGACCCCTGGTTCAAAGTTCAAAGGAAATATATTATTTGAACTTGTGTATGTTAACATATACTTGAGATTCATTTTTTTGCAAGAATTTACAGGAAAATACAATAGAATTTTGTGGAAAACTAAACAAAAACTGACAGGCACCAGCCAGGAGAAATGTCATCCCCTTGTCTACCCCGGGTAAATCCCATTGGAATTCTGTACATTTCAATGAAACCACCTCTCGTTCTTCTTAACTCGGAAGATTGAAGGGCCATCTCATTCTGCTTTGTTTCTCCTGTCATAACAAAGCCCCCAGCCCACCCGCAGCCCAGCAGTCAATCCAATGAACTCTTGCCACACTACTATAACAAGCAAGTGCACCCTCTCTTAGGTGGTGAGAATAGACCTGTCCTCGATATTCCAAGAATGGTCTGCCAGGCTCCTGGGTAATTGGGAGTGTTTACAGAAAGAATTGCATCGGAAGAATGAAGCAAAACATATTATCCATCTATTCTGTCCTGTTAGAAATGAGAAGGAGTGTAACCTGTGTCCCACTTTTGTGTTCAATGCTGATGTTCAAAGACAAATTTACTGTCAACACGATGATGGAACCGAATGTCAGGATATCCAAATGGTGAAGAACCAGTTTGTCATGTCTTGTAACTCTGAAACTTAAAACTAACAGAAAGAAAAACACAGGGAGCTTTCAGAGTGCATGTCTTTGTTTCATTTTCGCTTTAAGCAAGGCGTGCCGATATGGTGGCATGATAATGTATGCAATTCACGTACTTTTACATATAACCCATAATGAATTATTTAAAGAACAAAGGATACTTCATTAACAGTTTTATTCAGATATTACTAAAATATTAACTACACGACACGGGCGACCCCCAAATCTTTCTAAATGCTGGGTTTTTGTAGGGAGTGTGAGTATTAACCCTGAGGGGTTTGTCAGGACTACAACAGAGGTGAAGGAACAACAGTCTACTGGAGGAACTGCATGTCAAACAGCATCTGTAAGAGGAAGGAAATTGTCAGTGTTTTGGGCTGAGATCAGCCTGTTGAGTTCTTGCAGCAGATTGCTTGTAGGACTGGATTCTGCTGTCTGCATTCCTTGTATCTTCAGGTTAAGATACAAATGGGCAAAAGACAGGTTCAGGTTTGACATTGGAAACCACCCAGATGCTGAAGAGTGACCCAGGGCTTGCAACAGTTATTTTTGTGTGTATGAAATTTCAGAGGCAGTTGGGTTCTGGAGGCTGTCAGGTATTCTGATGAGAATGTGTACAGAGGTCTTGTGTTTTGAACGTCAGGAAAGACAGCACCAGAAGCCGCTTCAGTTCTGCATCTTACTGTCAAGTGACACTATAAACTTCAGAATCAGCTGTTGATGAGGCAAAGAAAACACTGCCTTCTCCCCATATCCCTTCATGCCCTGACCAGTCAAGAATCTAGCAACCTGTGCCTTAAATATACATAAAAACTTGGCCTTCACAGCTGCCTGTGGCAATGAATTCCACAGATTCACTGCACTCTGGCGAAAGAAATTCCTCTTCATCTCTGCTCTATTTTGAGGCTGTGTCTTCTGGTCTTAGACTCTCCCACCATAGGAAACATTCTCTCCACACTCTATCAAGGCCTTTCACCATTCAACAGGATTCAATTAGGTCACCCTCATTCTTATAAAATCCAGTGAATACAGGCCCAGAACCATCAAACGCTTTTCATATGACAAACTGTTTAATCCTGGAATCATTTTCGTGAATCTCCTTTGAACCTTCTCCAGTTTCAACACGTCCTTTCTAACATAAGGAGCCCAAAGCTGCACACAATACCGCAGATGAGGCCACATCTTTTTAGAATACAAACGCAAGGATGTAATGTTGAGACTTTATAAGGCAATTTCCCCCTCTCTCCCCCCCTCTCTCCCCCCCTCTCTCCCCCCTCTCTCCCCCTCTCTCCCCCTCTCTCCCCCTCTCTCCCCCCTCTCTCCCCCTCTCTCCCCCCCTCTCCCCCCTCTCTCCCCCTCTCCCCCCTCTCCCCCCCCCCTCTCCCCCCTCCCCCCTCTCCCCCTCTCTCTCCCCCTCTCTCCCCCCCCCCCCCTCTCTCCCCCCCCTCTCTCTCCCCCTCCCTCTCTTCTCTCCCCACTCCTTTACCCTTCCTAAAGTCCATAATCAGCTCTTTGATCTTGCTGACATTGCTCAAGGTTATTGCAGTGACACCACTCAACTATATAGTCTATCTCACTCCTGTACGCCCTTTCATCTGAAATTATACCAACGATGGTTGTAGCATCTGCAAATTTATAGATGGCATTTCAGCTATTCCTAGCCACACAGTCATGGGTGTAGAGAGAGTAGAGCAGTGGGCGAAGCACTCATTCCTGTGGTGTGCCAGTGTTGAAATCAGAAGGTGGAGATGTTATTTCCAATCCGCACAGATTGCAGTACTGGCATTTGTTTCAGAGACGTGGTGTAGACAACTAAATTATCTCCTGAAATAAATGGGCGACTGGTATTGTAAACTGTTTCCATTGTAGGGTGTGACAATTGGGTGTTCTATCCTGTGGGATTTGGTAGTTAACTTTAGTGGTCTTTCAACTCACCCAACGCCCAAGCAGCTGTACCCAGACTGAAACAAAATTTAAAAAAAAATGAAAAGATCATCATAAATTATTCCATTGTGTCAATAAACTAAAATAGCATACTGTTGATCTGGGAAAATAATTCTTCCTTCTTCATGCAGTTTTATAAATAGTTCAATTCAATTGACTGTAAGCTAGTTTCAATGTAAGACTTGTTTTGATGCATAAAGGAGTGTGGTCTAAGTTCTGCTGCTGGTGTTTAAGGCAGCAATGAAGGTCCTCATCTCTGTTCTTGGCCACTCAGATGTAGAAGGATTCCGACATCTGCAGTCTCCTGTATCTCCAATCTGGAGAAACATCATTCCTAGATCTATCCTGGACAAGTCCTGTAATAATTTTGTACATTTCAGTAAGATCACTGGCATTGTTCTGAACTTGAGTGCACAGGCCTGGTTTATTTGTCCTGTGACAACACCACCCCCCAACAACTCTGATGGATTAATAACCACTGACATAATCTCTCTACTGCATGCATATCCTTCTATGGGTAGGGAGACCAGACACCTACATGGTATTTCGTATTGCAGCTCAGTATCAAAACTCAAAGTGTTCTTTGTAATAAACCCCCCACCCACCCACCCACCCACCCCCCACCCCCCACCCACTGTAAGTGAGGCAGAAAAGAGGAGTTTTCTGCCTTTTCCAAACTCCAAGTCTGGAGATTGTTTCACTGGAGAGCTTGAGAAAAGATACATTACTGCTTCAAAGAACAAAGACCTAGGAAGCTGAGTGGAGAATGGATGCTGAAAATGAGGATTGCACAAACGGGCTCAGATGGATTTTAGTAAATTGAACTTTTGTCAGCTTTCAGAGAGATTTAATGTAGTGCAGGATGAATTAAAGGAAACCTTTATAATTGTATGAGATTATTCTGAATCATCTAAACCTTCCACTTAGTCACTTTAAGTTTCATTTAGGCAGTCTCAAAGTATTGCTTGTTTGGTTGGTTTACAGCATTAGTGCTTTTGGAAGTTTTATTTTCATGAAAGATTGCATTTATCTGATGTGAACAAGATTTGGAACAATATAGTTCAGGAAAAGGCACTTAAATCTATGGGTATTATGTGTTTAGGGTGTTGGGAGATGGTCTTTAAATTGTGTTGACATTTTTCCTCCAAATTAAAGATGCTGCATGACATGGTAACCAACAGACAATAAAAATCATTGGATTTATTATTAAAACTGTAGAACTCCTATATTATGACAACACTTAGACCAAAACCCTGTTCGTTCTATTTCTGGTAAGTAGCAATACCCTTATGTTAAGTAGAATAAATAGCTTAACCAAAACACCAGATCCAGTTTAATATAATCTGTTTACATTCTAAGCTTCTGCTACTTTTTTCCTATTGGCGTTTCTATAACTATTATTCAATATTCTCACCATGACCTGGCCATTGGCCAAGTACTAACTTATTGGTATTGCTGGTAATGTCCACATATGTCATGGAGAATTGCGAATGCAGCCCACCCAGTCCATCACACAAAATCGCCTCCTCTTCTCAGAATCTATCTACATTTTAGGAAAAACAGCCCGCATAACTATGGACCTTCATCATCCTCTCAAAAGGGATAGAGCCTATAACCAGAGATATGGAGTTGAGAAGTTTGACCAAGCATATAAGGAAAGGAATGAGTATGTTTTTCTGTGAGTTTTTATAAACTGGAATGCATAGCCAGATGAAATGATGGAGGCAGGTCCAAATGCTTTTTGACTACTTTCTATAATAGAATGGTGCTTGCTGTCTCATGTCTCTGGAGTGGAGAGAAAAACAGCAGAATATATCCAATAAAGGTATTTCCATACAAGTAACCAATAATGGCATGGAAGGAAGAGGAAAATTTTCAAAAGAAATTGTCATGATTGACTTATCATAACGTTGGTTTTCTTTGCCCTGCATCCATCTCCGCTATCCATATGGTTCTAATTCCTTATAGGAGAAAGTTAGTCCAGCCCACCAAGTTGATGCAGGTTCACAGAGCTACCTTATTTCTCACAAAGTGTTCCTGTGACTTATTTTCTCATGACATTTTTATCAAAGCCACCCAGATCCATGGGGCAATAACAGCCAACCACAAGTCATTTGGATGTGGTGGAAACCCATGTGATCATAGGGAGAACAGGAGAACGTACAAAACCTTCATGTAGACAACACCAGACTCAGGACTGAACCTGAGTTTCTGAAACTGTGCAGCAGCAACTCGAACAGCAGTATCACTGTGCAACCCAGTTGGTGTGATAAAACTGGTGGTTCACAACACTGTGGTTTGGCAGAGTGAGGTCCTGATACTGTTTGTGCCTTTTACTGCAAGATGCTTTGATATTCCCCCGGCATCTTCTGGTTTAAGATGGCACTGCCGATGCCCTGCGACTACTTAATGGCAGCAGAAAACAAAACAAAGAAAACTATTAATAGCGAGCAACGCTGACAGTGGAGGCGCGAGCGGAGGCAGAGGCACAGGAAAGGCATGGCCGAGGTAAGCAGAGGCAAGGTCAAAGCAGAATCGTGATGACCCAGTATCTGATTCATTTAAACGTTGGGCCGAATTGGAAAGGTGGAGTACAGGCCAAATCGTAGTGGTGGCAAGGTTCGGGGTTCAGGTCTCAAGAGTGGTCTGAGAGTGAGGAACGACCCGATGTTAGGAAAAATTAAGCGCTGGGCCAGATTGAAAAGGTCAGGGTGTTGGGACCAGAGGCAAGGCGAGGGCTGGTTCTGCTGGGTTTTGCTCACTGTTTCCACGACGTTTACTCAGCTGTACGATGAACTGAGGCTGTCGCCTTCTCCTGCTGTGCTGATGCCTGGCTTCGAGTCCTTCATAAAACTTCAGTTCTGAATGCTATTTGCTGGCTTTTATTGTTTGCATGATTTGTTTTTTCTCTCTCTTTCTCTGTGCATTGTTCTTTTTTTTTCAGTTGATTCTTTTGAGGTTTCTTTGTGCCTGCCTGTAAGGAGACAAATCTCGAGGTTGTATAATGTAAACATACTTCAAAACCAATGTTCTTCGCACTTTGAACTTTGATAAATCTGTAAAATTTTGCACTCGAGTGGTAAAAGGGTAGGAGTGGCGCTCTCATAAACACTTGAGATTCTGCAGATGCTGGAAATCCAGAACAAGAAGACACACAAAATGCTGGAGGAACTCAGCATGTCAGGCAGCATCAGTAGAGGGGAATAAACAATCACTGTTAAGGGCCAAGACCCTTCATCGGGACCTGAAACATCGGCTGGTTTATTCCTCTCTATAGATTCTGCCCGACCTGTTCAGTTCCTCTAGCATTTTGTGTGTGGTGCTCTGTCTATTAAGGGAGTAAAATGAGCTCCATCACCAGTTATATTGATGGGAATTGTCTGGCAGTGGTCATGAACCTGTCTCTTCACCTTACAGATCAACGTGCCCGGTGAATCCAAAGAATGTCAAGCGAACAATGCGGTGAGTTGTGCTCTGGAATCGTTTTCAGTCTGTTCAGTCTGCAGGGAAGCATTTTACCAGCACGTCTCAATGATGATGCAGACTCAGCTTTCAAAGAGAGTCAGCAGTTTTACAATGTTGTTGAACTGTAACGTAGTTCCTGAAAGTTCCTCCCCTGGTGACACTGTTTTGCCAAGGCAGTTAGTGATTGGCTTTTATAATTATAACTCTGGATTTGGGATCCAAATTTGTCAAGTTACATGAGCATTGACCTGCCAAGGTCCTCCAGTATTGTTTGCTCTGTAGACTTTGAAGTTGGTAGAGGACATTTTCTTTGTGTGGAACTGTAGCCTTGTGTGTCTCCAGAGCTTTGTCAGTGCCCATACACTCTACAACATTAGACTTCCAACTCACTGGTTTGGGAAGGATACTGCATCTCCAGCAACCTTCTCTAACTCTCAGGGGGGTGGTTTCTCCATTTCTTTCTTCTCACCCTGAGGACTTTGAGGCTTGATGGGCAAGGAGAAGATGTTAGCATTCTACAGAGGGAGTTACACAGTCCTCAAGCCTCAGCCACTCTCTTGGAATTGGCTTTGGTCATGGTGCTACAATGCCTTTTCATGTGTCAGAATCACATTGTGAACAATGTCTCTTCCACTGGGTATCAGGAACCTGGTTTCTTTGACTGAGTGACTGTTTAAAACATTGAATCCCTTTGTTTTCCAGGAACACTGTGGGAATTATATCATGATTTTACAGAAGTTCAATGAAACTCATCTCTTTCTGTGTGGAACCAATTGGATGAACCCAAGCTGTTGGCTGCTTGTAAGTAACCGTGAACAAAATTTTTTATGTATGCATTTGAATTGTGCCCTTTACTGTAAAGGCTTGGGGAGCAATTTTAACTTTGGTGGTGTGTGCAGTGGCCGATATTGGATCACCTGTCAGCAGGGTCTCGCTAAGCCTTTACAGAGTAAATGGTGAACTCATTTCACTTCTGGTTTGGACCCAGGATTTACTGCACTGGGCTTTCTCTGGTCTCTGGTGGTCAGAGTGGTCGGTAGAAGGCCCCCCAAATATAGTTCATTGTGCACAGTCTCCCGGAGTCAGAGTGAAGCTGCTGAGTGACAAACTCTCTGGAGTAGAGAATTCCGGAGATTCACCATCCTCTGTGAGGAAAAAGTTTCCACACACCTCAGGTTAAAGTCATCACCCCCTACCCTGTAATCATTGCACCTCTTTCAGGTCTCTCTCTTTAGTGAAAACATTCTCTCCTCTGGAGCCACAGTGAACCTCCCTAGTGAAAAAATGCACATCCCGTGAAACTTTGTCACAATGTTAGTGTGCGGAAAGTTGTGTTCATTCTCCAGCAGAGAAAGTTGGACAAATCTGTTTACGTGGTCTCTCAAATGCTTGGTAACCCAAAGAAGAAGCCGAACTGTAAGAAGGACCATTTCAACTGTCACTGGCTGTAGTGACCGCGCTGTCTCTAATCAAACTGGCGATAAACAAGGATCTTGGTGAAGGGTTTCGGCCCGAAATGTCGGCTGTACTTTTTCCCTAAGATGCTTCCTGGCCTGCTGAGCTCCTCCAGCATTTTGTGTGTGTTGCTCGGATTACCAGCTTCTGCAGATGCTGGCTATCCAAAGCAACGCGCACACGCGCACACACACGCGTGCGGCGCATGGCCAAGTGGTTAGGGCGTTGGACTAGCGATCTGAAGGTCGTGGGTTCGAGCCTCGGCCGAGGCAGCGTGTGTGTCCTTGAGCAAGGTACTTAACCACATAATGCTCCAGTCTACCCAGCTGAGAATGGGCACTGGCAAAAATGCTGGGGGTTAACCTTGCACTAGACTGGTGTCCTATCTGTCTATCAGTACTCTCAGTCGCTTCACACCATGGAAACCGGCATGAGCACTGGCCTGATGGGCCACAAAGCTCGTGACAGACTTTAATCTTAAACGCGCGCACACACACACACACACACACACACACACACACACACACACACACACACACACCCACCACCAGGTGTGTCACCATGAACAGTCGACGTTTTGGGTCAAGACCCTTCGAGTGAAGTGTGTTTTGGAGAGGAGAAAGCCCAGTGCAGTAAATCCTGGATCCAAACCAGAAGTGAAATGAGTTCACCATTTACTCTGTAAAGGTTTAGTGGGACCCTGCAGCATTAATTTCACAGAATCACAAAGGTTGCACCATAGAAGGAAGCCATTCAGCTCTTTGAGTTCATGACTGATGTATCATGTCAGGAATATTCTATTCCCCCTTTATTGTGTATCCATTGCAAGAGAGTAAAATGTAAAAATTTTCTTTTTCAGTTTAACAATGAATTCAAGCCAATTATGAACGGACATAACTATGTCCTGGGATCAGGAGTCTGCCCAAAAACTCCACAACAAGGCTTCACTTCGCTGGTTGTCGGTAGGTCCTCTTGCAGTTTCAATTCACATTGCATTGGAGAACCAGGGCTAGTTCACTCAGTCTGTTTGTGTGTGCATTTTCTACCTCTTTGCAGAGCAGCGACTCTATTCCACGGCATCTGATGGAGACAGAAATATCCTTATTAGCTACAGGAAGGGTGACCAACCCTCACGGTTAAAGTCTGCTGAGGACTGGATGAGAGGTAAGTGTGACATTCCATTCCCTTGCCCCTCCTGCATTGTTCTCTTCCCTACAAACTCCTCACTGTGTGCCTTTCAGTATTTCCTTTTCGGATCTATCGTTCCCCTTTCAACTCTCCTCTCAGAAACCAGCATGATTGTTTCTACGAGTGTCACTGGTTCTGGCCTAGGGAATAGGTCTGAAACTTATTTGTCACGGAGCCCAAGGTCCAAAGCATAGCCACCCCCTCCCTCCCTGTCATACTACAGGCTGAGGTCAGGTCTCTCAGCATGAACTGGAAAGCAAAGTTTGTGTCTCTCAGCTGCACACCAGATAATTCACTTACTCCCAAGTTGCAGAAACGATTGTCATGGTGACATAATTATGCAGCTTTAGTCTCTACCTTTATTTCCTTATTTTGAGCTCCCAGCTGTTGATTATCTGAAGGCCTCTTCCTGCCCCCCCCACACAGACACATTACAGGATAGAGAACTGAATCAGCATCACTCCCATTTTATCAGGAAATAACCACGAAGATCAGCGCTGACCCCGGGCTTTCATCTTGGGATGTCTCACGGAAACCTGACGTGATCTTGGCTCCTGGTATTGTGCAGTGGTTCCTGATGGCTGCCTCTGAGAGCTGCCAGTTTCCTCGCACGCCCAGGAGGGACACAGTGCTCATTTATGTACCTCCTACAGGAGCTGGATAGCACTGAATAAAAGAGGGGACGGGGGGGGGGGCGGTCTTCTTTAGTTACTAAAGCAGATCTCTGTGTGGGGCCAAGGGAAAAGGGATCCTTCCCAAATCGGGGAGGGGGGTCATCAAGATCACACCCGCACCCGCACTGCCCGTCCAACTGCCACCTGCACCTTCTTGGGGCATCTTCAGGCCAGAGAGACACAAGTGCACCAACTCTCTGCAATTGGGTGATGGGAACTCAGATAAGCTTGAATACTTCTCTTGAGCTTACACCTGGAAGTTTCTGTTCTGGGTTCAGTCAGAGCTCATTCTGTGGAGCTTCTATGTCAAGCTGGCGCTAATGAGCATTCAAATTAGGAGTTAGCCACCAGCCCCTCAAAATTGCTCCACCATTCATTATCATGGTTCACCTGATTGTAAACTGAGCCAAGCTTCCCTCCCTGTGCCTGGTGACCTTTCAGCCCTTGCCTGTCAAGAATCTGTCAACTTCTGCCTTAAAAGACCTGGAGGAAGAGAGTTCCAAGGACTTATGACCCTCTGAGAGAAAAGAGTTGGAATCTCATTTTGTTCAAAGTAGGTTTTCAAAGCTTGCAGAGAGATTTCGACCACTTAGAAGAGTGGGCTGAAAAGTGGCAGATGAAGTTTAGTGCTGATGAATGTGAGGTGCTACATTTTGGTAGGACTAATTAAAATAGGATATACATGGTAAATGGTAGGGCATTGAAGAATGCAGTAGGACAGAGGGATCTAGGAATAATGGTGCATTGTTCCCTGAAGGTGGAATCTCATGTGGATGGGGTGGTGAAGAAAGCTTTTGGTGTGCTGGCCTTTATAAATCAGAGCATTGAGTATAGGAGTTAGGAAATAATGTTGAAATTGTATAAGGCATTGGTGAGGCCAAATTTGGAGTATTGTGTACAGTTCTGGTCACCGAATTATAGGAAAGATATCAACAAAATTGAGAGAGTACAGAGGAGATTTACTAGAATGTTGCCTGGGTTTCATCTCCTAAGTTACAGAGAAAGGTTAAACAAGTTGGGTCTTTATTCTTGGGAGCGTAGAAGGTTGAGGGGGGACTTGATAGAGGTATTTAAAATTATGAGGGGGATAGATAGAGTTGACGTGGATAAGCTTTTTCCATTGAGAGTGGGGGAGATTCAAACAAAAGGACATGAGTTGAGAGTTAAAGGGCAAAAGTTTAGGGGTAACATGAGGGGGAACTTCTTTACTCAGAGAGTGGTAGCTGTGTGGAACGAGATTCCAGCAGAAGTGGTTGAGGCAGGTTCGATGTTGTCGTTTAAAGTAAAATTGGATAGATATATGGACAGAAAAGGAATGGAGGGTTATGGGCTGAGTGCAGATCGGTGGGACTAGGTGAGAGTAAGAGTTGGGCACAGACTAGAAGGGCTGAGATGGCCTGTTTCCGTGCTGTAATTGTTATATGGTTATAAAGAGCACTCCCTCTGTGACAAAGATGGAGTTCACTTTACGGAGCACATTGCTCGTTTTTTCTGTGGCTGCCCTGCTGAAAGGAAGCCTCCCTGTGCTGAACTAACCCAGAGTACCCAGCAAGCCAGGGCTGAAGTGTGGTACCCAGGAATATCTCAGCAAAGGCCGACTTGTACTCATCAGTGAAGCAGTGCATTGACCACATCTGTACTAAGTGACTAATAACAGGGAACAGCCAGGTATGCAGTCTTCCAAAAGGCACTGCAGGAGCTCAGCTTCAGTTGATGTCCCTTGGGAATTATTTGAGTTCCCTCCATTCCATGCCCCACACTGCCATGAGGATGCATTCAGGTTGCCTAGCATTAACCTGCAACAATTTCTGATGGCAAGGACCTTGGATTCCTGGTTCCTCTCCAGCTTTTGAATTCTCTGCATGATGCATCGTTCTGACTAACATCCCCCAACATTTAGTAGTGCAACAGGAATTGAAGCATTTTGTCTCCTGTAGCTGTCGAACTGACAAGGAACTTCTTTGCCTCAGTTTTGCCCTCTAAGAAGAACCTGACTAGTTGTTAATCCGCATATGCAGAGAAGGAGTCTCTATTTTCCTAGTATGCCCGGGCTGTGGTACCAAGCCCGAACCAACAAAGGCCTTACAGCTGAAGCTTTCAGATGGTTCAGTGCTGTGAAGTGGTGTCTTTGTAGGGACCAATAAGCTGTGGGGGTTTAGCAGCTTTATTGAAAACAACACGAGAGACCAGGCATTCAGAAAGGACTCCTTCATTTGTGGTGCGACAGAAGATCACATGGGCAGACTTCCACCACCGCTGTGGGGAAAGGGGGAGGATTTTCCTGGGTTTTCATGAGATGTGCGACAACAGGACATCAGAATAGTCACATTTATAATGTGTGGCATCTCATCTGTCAATGGTATCATGTCCCATTCTCAAAATGTCAGTGGAAAACTGGGGGGAAGGGTTGGTGGCATGTAGGAATTCCAGTCTTCAGCCTGACTCCTCTGGTAGAGACAGGACGTACCATGGTGTCATTTTTAAGAAGTTGGTATTCCTCTAAAGTGTCCAAAATGGACCATCCATTTATTAACCAGGTTTCTGTTTGTGGGATCTTACTGTGCACAATTGGTTGTCATGTTCCCTGTGACACATCAGCAGCAACACAGTAACAACTATTCATTTGGCTGTGAAATCTTTTGGGATGTTCCAAGATCATGAAGGTGCTATAGAAATGCAATTTATTTTGTCACAAACTCTTGACTATCCTCCATTTCCTGACCAGTCAATTTCCTGGTTTCCGTGAGCTCTCTGACCTCTAGCAGACTTTCCTCCCACAGCCTTCACTTCATCAATTACCTGTAATCTCGCTTCCTTCCCTTCAGATCCCAAGTTTGTGGAAATGTCACCGGTGGGCGACCTGATTTACATGTTCTTCAGGGAAAGGATTGCACAGGAAAACCTGGATATTGACCCGTGGATTTCACGGATTGGCCGAGTGTGTAAGGTGGGTGTGCCCCATGGACCACGGCCGGACTTGTTGCCATTTCCAGTTGGATCGTTATTCCATCGCTGGGAAGCTTCCCTCTGGCCTCTTGCTACACTTTTCAGGGAGCAGACCAGAGTGTGCGATTAGTCACCTATGTTCTATCGCCCCATTAATGTGAGCTGCAGGTCCAACTCCTAGTGCAGGGGATGATCCACCCTTGCCCTGGGACACTTCTGATATTAAAGGCGGCCCCTCACTTTAAGATTGAAAGCACACAGACAATTTATCGTATTTATGTGAATGCTGCCTGTACACCCCATGGCCACTTTATTAGGTACCACCTATACCGACTGAAATGGCCACTGAGTGTATGCTTATGGCTTCTGCTGCTGTAGCCCGTCCACTTCAAGCTTTGATGTGCTGCGTGTTCAGAGATGCTTTCTGCACACCACTGACAGAAACATAGAAAATAGGTGCAGGAGTAGGCCATTTGGCCCTTCGAGCCTGCACCGCCATTCAGTATGATCATGGCTGATCATCCAACTCAGAACCCTGTACCAGCCTTCCCTCCATACCCCCTGATCCCTTTAGCCACAAGGGCCATATCTAACACCCTCTTAAATATAGCCAATGAACTGGCCTCAACTGTTTCCTGTGGCAGAGAATTCCACAGATTCACCACTCTCTGTGTGAAGAAGTTTTTCCTCATCTCGGTCCTAAAAGGCTTCCCCTTTATCCTCAAACTATGACCCCTCGTTCTGGACTTCCCCAACATCGGGAACAATCTTCCTGCATCTAGCCTGTCTAATCTCTTTAGAATTTTATATGTTTCAATAAGATCCCCCCTCAATCTTCTAAATTCTAGTTGATCCAGTCTTTCATCATATGAAAGTCCTGCCATCCCAGGAATCAATCTGGTGAACCTTCTTTGTACTCCCTCTAAGGCAAGAATGTCTTTCCTCAGATTAGGGGACCAAAACTGCACACAATACTCCAGGTGTGGTCTCACCAAGGCCTTATACAACTGCAGTAGAACCTCCCTGCTCCTGTACTCGAATCCTCTGGCGATGAATGCCAGTAATAGGTGGTTATTTGAGTTACTGCCACCTTCCTGTCAGTTTGAACCAGTCTGGCTATTCTCCTCTGACCTCTATCATTAGCAAAGTGTCTTCGTCCACAGAACTGCTGCTCATTGGATATTTTATTGTTTTTTTTTACACCATTCACTGTAAAACTCTAGAGACTGTTGTGCCTGAGTTTCTGAGATACTCAAACCACCCTGTCTGGCACCAACAATCGTTCCGCAGTCAAAATCACTTGGATTACATTTCCTCCCCATTTTGACGTTTGGTCTGAATAACAACTGAAGCTCTTGACCATGCCTGTATGCTTTTATGCATTGAATTACTCTCACATGATTGGCTGATTGGATATTTGCATTAATGAGCAGGTGTACCTAAAAAAAAAAGTGGCTACTGAGTGTATTTACGTCCATCTCTGTCCATGAACACTGTCTCACTATTTTGCTGTCTTATTGTACAATATTTATTTTGTCATGAGTGGTTGTGTTAAACAGCTGGAAGTAAGCCCCCTGCCCCACTGCGTCACAGCCCATCACGCCCATTAGCACTTGATTCTCCCCACACTCTCACTAACTTCTCCCACAATCTACCACGCACCCATACACCAGGGGCAATTCACAGTGACCAATTAACCTCCCAGTCCACACACTGTTTGGGATGTGGGAGAAAACCAGAGCATCCAGGGAACACCACGCAGTCACAGGGCGAATGTGGAAACAACACAGACAGCGCCCGGGGTCAGAGTTGAACCTGCGTCGCTGGAGCTGTGAGACGGCTCCAATACCCACTGCGACACGGTGCTGCCCGCAAGTTAAGTGAAGTCCTTTTCAGAGTTGTGAACGTTTATAAGGGAGACAGAAAAACAGCACCTTCAGAACTCTGATAAGGACTTCACTTGCTGGAGTTTCGAAGATGGTTCAGAGGATTGGTGTGGTCCTGGTGAGCTGTTGGACCTGTTTCTGTTCTTTAACTATCTGCAACTCTATTCACTTCAATCACTCCCTGTGGAGAATGTTCCATATTCTTCCTCCTCTTTTGGTAAAGGAGTTTCCTCTGAAGTCCAACTTCAATTTCTTAGTGCTGTTCTTGTTTTAACGGTCTCTACTTGTGAGCTCACAGAGGATTTCATTCGATCTTGGACTAAACCAAATGTGTAAAATGTCAATTATCTGGGATTGGTATTCCTCCTAAGATGTTACCAAGGACACTGTGTAGTTGTAAAATGCTATAGAGCCCTTTATTTGGTTATAAAGTCTTTACTTTAATTACTTTCCTGGTCAATAGATTTGTTAAGCATTTGCAAAAGTCACTTGTTATGATCCAGGATTCTGGTGGCTTAATGTGTTCTGATCACCTGATGGTAGGCGCTTTCCCTCTCTGGCTTTCCTCGGTCAGCTGCCGATGTGATGTTTGTCACAGGTTCGGATCTGTTTTGTTCACAGAATGACCGAGGTGGATCCAGACAACGACTGCTGAGTAAGTGGACAACCTTTCTCAAAGCCCGTCTGATCTGCAGCAACCCTGCTGAAAACGTCCATTTCAACAGAATTGAAGATGTCTTTGTTTACAAGTCACCCCGTGACAAAGAAGAGAGAGTGTATGGAGTTTTTAGCAGCAATTGGTGAGTCCCCAACTGCTGAACATGTTGAATGTAGAATGGTGGTAGCAAATTTAAAGGTGTTCCATCAAAGCCTGATACATTGCACATTACATGGGCACCACCATCCCTATTCTCTCCATCCAGGTCTAATTGTTATTCTGGACAAATTTGGAATCACTTCAGTCTTCCCAGCAGTGAGGACTGCATTGATTTTTTAAAAATTCTAGCAGACAAGGTTAAGGAGAATCCTAAGGGATTCCACAGATATGTTAAGAGCCAAAGGACTACAAGGGACAAAATTGGTCCTCCGGATAGACATGGACTGATTAAGGATAGTCAGCATGGCTTCACGCATGGTACCTCATGTCTAGCCAATCTTATAGAGATTTTTGATGAAGTTAGCAGGGAAGTGGATGAAGGCAAGGCAGTGGATATTGTCTACATGAACTTTAGTAAGGAATTTGACAGGGTCCCGCAAGGGATGCTGGACAAGGAGGTTCAGATCCCAGACATTGGGTTTGGGGGAGAAACTAGAGAGTGGTAGTAGAGGGTTGCCTCTCTGACTGGAGGCTTGAGACTAGTGGTGTGCTGTTGGGTCCTGTGTTGTTTGTTACCTATATCAATTATCGGGATGTTAATGATAATGTAAAATTTGAGGATGACACCAAGACTGAGAGTGTGGTGGACTATAAGGAGGCTATCATGGCTTGCAGAGGGATCTGCATCAGCTGGAAAAATGGCAGATGGAATTTAATGCAGACAAGTGGGAAGTTTTGCCCTTTGGTAGACCAGCCAGGGTACGTTTTACGTGGTGAACAGTAGGGCATATAAGTGTGGTAGAACAAAGGAATCTGGGAATACAGATCCGTAATTCATTGAAAGTGGCATCACAGGTGGATAGGGTCATAAAGAAAGCTTTTGGCACATTGGCCTTCATGAATCAATGTACTGATGTACTGAGTCCGGAAGATGGGATGTTATGTTGAAGTTGTATAAGGCATTGATGACGCCTAATTTGGAGTATTATGATCAGAACTACACACCTACCTACAGGAAAGATGTAAACAAGTTTGAAAGTATGCAGGGAAAATTTACAAAAATTTTGCTGGGTTTGGAAGACCTGAGCTATAAGGAAAGATCGATTTGAGTTAGGACTGTATTCTTTTGAACATAGATGTCTGAGAGGACATTTGATAGAGGTATACAAAATTATGAGGGGTATAGATAGGGTAAGTGCAAGCAGGCTTTTTTCACTGAGGTTGGGTGGGACTACAACCAGAGGCCGCTGGTGAAGAGGGAAAGGTGAGAAGTTTAAGGGGAACATGAGGGGAAACTTCTTCACTCAGAGGGTTGTGAGAGTGTAGAATGAGCTGCCTGCATAAGTGGGGCATGCAAGCTTAATTTCAACATTTAAGAGAAGTTTGGATAAGTACGTGAGTAGTAGAGATATGGAGGGCTATGGTCCCAGTGCAGGTTGATAGGAGTAGGCAGATTAAATAGTGTTGGCATGGACTAGATGGGTCGAAGGGCCTGTTTCTGTGTTGTACTCTATGACTCTCTAAATACCACAAGAATGTCCTCTTTGGATCAAATGTCTTCAGGACCCATCTGAGCAGGAGGCACTTGTGAGAGGAGAACCAGATGATGTCAGATGTCCCTTACCTGAAGTTCACTCTACTGGAACTGCTCTTTGAGGCCATAGTTCAAGGGGCACTTCATCCCTGGGAACCAAGCATGGGAGGGTTCTGCTCAGTGTCCTACCACTAAACACGTTGGGATACATTGCCGGGACAGCCCGTATATTGGGTCGTGGAGAGAGGATAGGTTCAGGTGTGTGGAGATGTCCTTAGAATGAGAAAGGGCTGAGTGGAGGTCCAGGAAAGGTCTCAGTTTTGGGATCCCCTCTTTGAATCACAGTAAAATCTATTGGATTAAGAGCCTATTCATTAATGATAATCAGAACCAGACCTAACAAGAGAAAACCTACAGATGCTGGAAATCCAAGCAACACACATGAAATGCTGGAGGAACTCAGCAGGCCAGACTTTATGGCCCAAAATGTCGACTATTTGCTCTTTTCCATAGATGCTGCCTGGCCTGCTGAGTTCCTCCGGCATTTTGTGTGTGTTGTTAGAACCAGACCTACACTGTTCTTTAATCAGATGTATCACTGTAATCCAGCGGTCCCCAACCACCGGGCCGCAGAGCATGTGCTTCCGGGCCGCGGGAAACGGTATGAATCAGCTGCATCTTTCCTCATTCCCTGTCACGCACTGTTGAACTTGAACATAAGATTGCCAACTGTCCCGTATTTGCCGGGACATCCCGTATATTGGGCTAATTTGGTTTGTCCTATATGAGACTGTTCTTGTCCCGTATTTCCCCCGCTAAGGTAGAGCGTTCCTATGAAAGCGAAGAAGCAATTACCATTAATTTATATGGGAAAAATTTTTGAGCGTCCCAGACCCAAAAAATAACCTACCAAATAACACATAAAACCGAAAATAAATAACACTAACATATAGTAAAAGCAGGAATGATATGATAAATACACAGCCTATATAAAGTAGAAATAATGTATGTACAGTGTAGTCAGGAAGATGAAAGCAAAACCGATTTGTGGGGGAAAATAATTGGTACGTACGCATATGCGCACATCACATGCGCACATCACGTATGCGCGCACAGGTGCCTGCGCAAGGCCTCATGGTCATGGTAGTCTTTCCTGGGGTAAAGTGTCCCGGGATTTGACTGCTACCTTTGTCCCTTACTTGGGAGTGAGAAAGTTGGCAACTCTAACTGTAAAAGACATATTGAGATGAGTTTAACCCTACTTGAACAACCCCCCCCCTCCCCCCAACCGGGTCGATCAGTCTGCAAGAATATTGTCAGTATTAAACCGGTCCACGGTGCAAAAAAGGTTGCGGATTTCTGCTGTAATGGAACTATTGCATGTTTTATCAGAACCAATCCCTGCACTGTAATGATTATACAATCCGATTCTTACTCTGAGATATTTATCAGGTCTAGACATTTCAAGGTAATGTCACTCCGAGCCAGTCTGTCACCTTCGTCATATCCAAACCTATATTGTAATACGTACTGATCTCCCACACTCTGGAGATGAAACCCATAAGATATGGTGGCTTGTAAGTTATTCTTAGACAAGTTATCTAATGACAGTAAGAGAGATCAGATTAATTTATTTAGCCCACGTACATTGTGAACTATGTTTTGTGCATTAGCAGCCCACACATCCTGCAGTTGTATAGGGGGCAGTGCTTTCGATAAGATGCAACACAGTTTTTTCTCTTTCTCTCCCTCACTGAATACTTTTCTAATATTGTGCCTATTTCAGGAACGGAACAGCCGTGTGTGTGTACTCCATGAAGGAGATCAGCGATGCGTTTGGACAATCTGCCTTTAAGGGTTACAGGGGCAGTGTTCCCTCCAACCCCAGACCTGGCCAGGTGAGAGACTGCCAATTGGATATTTGACATTTGTGAATGCAGAGTAATTATCCCATGAAAGCTGGGCTTAAATTATCTCTGTCTGAGTAATCACATTCTCATGGTGTTGCACGTGAGGAGTATAGTGAGGTGAAAATTGGACCAGTGCATGTGGATGTCGATTAGTAACTGTATTAAATTCCTGTCCGAGCCACTGTTTCAATGTCAGCATTTGTGATTCAGGATGAAAACTAGCAGAAGTTTGAGCAGTAGGGATTTAGAGGTGGGTGGTGTCTGGGAAAGGCTGCAGTACAATGGGAGGAGCTGGTAGGTGCAACACCAGGGACACAGTTCTATTCACAGTAGGTGGGGAAAATGACAGAGCAGCATGTTTACATAGAATCATCATTAAGTATGTTCAGATGACAATTTATAAAGTAAGTGAAGGATACAGAAGGTTCAATGGTTTCACCATGAGATGACTGGATCCCTCCTTGCACAGGATTACGTGGCTGTACAGTACAGAAACAGACCATTTGGCACAACCAGTCCATCCCGGCATTTAAGCCCCACTCAAGTTTCTCACCTCGTTTCCCATCTAAGTCTAGCAGTGAGACTCTGTATCCCTCCCCCCCCCCCCGCATATCCCTGACCACCTTGATAATAAATACATCAACACTGTCAGCTTGGCCCTTCTCTGTGGGGGAAAGCTTTACGTTATCACTGCCCTTTGTGTAAAGAACCTTCTGAGTTCGCTAGTGTCTCTCTTGTTCTGTTTACCTCCAGTCACGTTCTCCCCCTCAAGTGGGACCCTTCTCTTCAACACTCTGTCAAAACCTGCAAGCAATTAAAGGACTACAAGCGCAGTAAGCCCTCAGCCTCCATTTCCTGGAGAAAAGAAATTCACTTTCTTCATCTTGTATCACATTTCCCAATTTCTCCCTCACACATGCATTGTGTAAAGAAGAGATAGGAAAGACTGATCCATAACAGAACATCCGTCTCCTGTGCTCATCTGCAACTTCCACCTTGATCTGAGTTAGTTGATACAATGGTTGTTAGATGGTACGCTGCAAAGACTGGTCTGGATTGTTATAGGACAAATTATCAAATAATTCACACTATCAAATCAGGCCTCCACACAATCAAATTAACCAAAGAATGAACTTTTCTGATTGGTTGACTCAGCTTTTCCACCATATTCAGTGTCAGTCGCTCTCCATTGGTTTTGCTGGTCATTTTACTATCGTACCTTAACTAACAATTCCAAGAAAGACCTTTTGACTAAATTTCAGTCCTTTTCCATCACTGCTTCTTTACTTCGTACTTTAGATTGGGAAGGGCTCCCTGACTTCCATCTTTGACTAACCTGTTTTGTGTCACAACCAATGACCTCACTTGAAGGAGTCTTTATCTCATTACCTTATGTTCTCGTTATTTATTGCTATTTATTTATATTTGCATTTGCATGGTCTGTTGTCTTCTGCACTCTGTTGATCTTTCATTGATCCTGTTATAGTTACCATTCCATAGATTTGCTGAGTATGCCCACAGAAAAATGAATCTCAGGGTTATATATGGTGACATATTTATGTACTTTGATAATAAAAATTTACTTTGAACTTTGTTTCCTCAATATTGCAGTGTGTCAATAACACAAAGGAACTGAGGGATGAAGTACTCGTTGTTATGGAGCACCATCCAGAAATGGAGGTTTCAATCCATCCCATCGGGAAAAATCCTCTCATGATCAGTTGTCAGAACCACTTCAAGAAAATAGTCGTGGATTCTGTTATTGGTCCCAAAGGAAGAGAGTCCCGTATCCTGTATGTGGCAATGGGTAAGTGATAATAACCAGCAGTTTCTGTGAAGGATTTTAAGCTCCACATGAGCTTTCTCTCGTCATTTCCCAGCTAAGTCTCAATTTTATTTCTGCACCTTCTCTCAGCCGCCTTTCAGTGTAGTTTGGGAAGGATGATGAATGCTTCAAATCTTTCACTGCAGGCCAAGTGACAACTTGCTATCCACTCCTTCCCCTACAGATGAGCCTAGCTGAAATTCTAAAG
Source organism: Mobula hypostoma (assembly GCF_963921235.1). Lineage (NCBI taxonomy): Eukaryota > Metazoa > Chordata > Chondrichthyes > Myliobatiformes > Myliobatidae > Mobula > Mobula hypostoma. The sequence goes on along the minus strand of NC_086114.1, from coordinate 52,065,943 downwards.
CCCTGTTCCTAGTGTTTTCCATCTCTAAGCAATTCCCCATTTCCTACCCATCCACATATCCCGACCACTCCCGAGCATCTGCTCCTTGAATCCGTAATGTTTGTGTAAGTAAACTCGCAGGAATATCTGGGCCTGACCAATGTATTAAACACCTATTTTAATATCACTGACATACTTTTGTGGCAGCTGTATATTGTAATATATAAAAATATTATAAATGTATAAGTCAAATAAAAATTACTCAGCTCCTCATGGCTACCAGCCTCCATAGTAGTATCCAAGACATCTTCAAGGACCGGTGCCTCAGAAAGTCGACATCCATTATTAAAGACCCCCATCACCCAGGACATGCCCTCTTCTCATTGTTACCGTCAGGAAGGAGGTACAGAAAACTGCAGGCACACACTCTGTGATTCAGGAACAGCTTCTTCCCCTCTGCCATCTGATTTCTAAATGGACATTGAACCCATGAACACTACCTTACATTTTTTAAATATTATTTCTGTTTATTATTTTTAATTTAACTATTTAATATACATATATATATACTGTAATTGATTTATTTTCTATATTTATGATGTATGCATTGTTTTGCTGCCACTAAGTTAACTAATTTCACGACTTATGCCAGTGATAGTAAATCTGATTCTGATATAGTTAGTTGAGAGAGAGAGAGATAGAGATAGATATCGTAGATTGTCAGCTCCAAAATCTGATGATGGAGGGGAAGAAGCTGTTTCCAGAATGTTGAGGGTGTGTTTTCAGACTCCTGTACTTCCTCCGTGATGGTAGCAAAGAGAAGATGGCACGTCCTGGGTGATGCGGCGCTCTTAATGATTAATGCAGCCTTTTTGAGGCATGGCCTTTTGAGGATGTCGTTTATGCTGGGGAGACTAGTGCCCATGAAGGAGCTGGGCATGTTGGAGCCTTCTCAATAAATAGTTAAAATCCACTTGATCTTAAATGGTGGGGGGATGTGATTAATCAGCTGATGATTCAGTTCTGGTGACTGTGACCCACCTTGATGTCTGTGTTGTGGATCTATTGAACTCTTTCCATCTGCAATGTGTGCAGACAGAACAGCCAATTTCCCAAGGTAAATCCTTGCAAGGTGTGACAGGGTATTGTAAAGTAAGTACTTGCATCCTTCACATTGAAGAGTAGTTGATTCTCTTACAAGGTGTGAATTAAATGGTTTTAAACATCCAAGGCTATGTACAGGGAGTTCCCACAAATAGCAATGTGATAGGCAGCCAAACAGTGTTAAGGATGGGTTATATGAATTGATGTTGAAGTAGCTTTCGCTGGAATTAAAAATTCCTTGGGTTTCAATGGAACCACATTTTGGAGAATACAGAGCACACTGGCTACCACATCACCTGTGTACTGGCTTGCGGTAAACCTGTAGTTACATTTGCTTCATCATTGTCACATGTACCAAGGTACAGTGAAAAACTTTGTTTTGCAAACAATCCATTAAGATCATTTCAAAACGTACCATCCTGTGCAAAAGTCTTATATATATCTAGGGTGCCTGAGACTTTTGCACAGTACTGTATTTGTCAACGTGGAGCGGAGAGCGAGTTTGTAAATCTGGTGGGAGCGAAGGATGTTGGGAACAGCGAGGGTGGAGCACCACGGGAAGGGTGTGAGACAGGTAGGGCAGGGGTGGGGGTGGCATGGGTGTAGATACACTCCTCCCCTCTCTCTTCCCCTTTTCCCAAGCATGATTCCCCTCTCCCTGCCCCCTTCCCACTCTCAGTCCACAACAGACACCCGTATCAGAATCAGGTTTATCTTCACTCACATACGTCAGTACAATGTAATACATAAAATTACCAGAGTCCCATGCAAATGTTTTAGACACTGTAGCTATATATATATGTGTGTGAGACGTTTGCACAGTGCTGTGCATACATCATGGTAGTACCATGCTGCATATAGCGTTCCACCGAGTTAAAGAGGAAGTATAGTCCAGGTGAACAATAAGGTGCAAGGGCCATGTTGAGGTAGATTGTGTGGTACAAGAGTTCATCTTTATCCTACAAGAAGTCCATTCAGCAACCTTAAAAGAGTGGGATAAAAGTTGTCCTTGCACCTGGTGGTCAGTTTTCATGTGATTGTATCTTTTGTTTGAGAGGAGTGGAAAGAAGAGAGAATGACTAGGGTGGGAGGGGTGATTGATTATGCTTGCTGCTTTCCCAAGGCAGGGGGAGGTATAAGTCTCAGGAATAATAGAGCAGTATCCCCAGAAGAAGAAGACTGCCTTCAAGATTCATAGAGTCAGGAGAAAGAAACCGGTGTCGGTGTAGATAAGCCTCAGATTACCTGAGGGTTGGAACTAGCTTCCCCCTTCCTACATTACAACTTTTGCCTTTACGTGGTCCTGACTTGTCTCCTGCAGTCTTTAGGTTCTGTACTTCTAACCTTCAGAGGAGTCAATAAACTTAAATCCTGTTCACCTTCTTGCGGAGACTAAACACTAACGTTTTGAAAATAGTCAAATTCCCCTTAGAATCCTGCCTTAAATTAACCCCAACCAAGTCAATGACCCAAGTCAAGTTAGGCCTGTGGTTACTGTATCTTCAGATCACTTGCGATGTTGCACTGGGCTGACGGGTGTGAGGTTGTTATGGTTTCTCTCCATTTCTGGTAATTGTTCAGGGATAATAACCCACGGAGCGCATCGCTTCCCCAGAGGGGGTGGGCTGGTGAATCACAGGAAGCTCACCATCTCTCTGGGTGTGGAAGCCCTGTGTCACACAGAGAGCTCATCCAGCTTCGGCAAGCCTGGGTAAGTTCTGTCAAGTGTTTGTGAGTTCTCCTCACCCAGGTTGACTGGAGTGGGTGACTGGGGAAAATGTGGGTGTAGTCCCCTACAGCCCATATGGGACCAGCTAAACAAGGTAACGGACTGGGTAAGAAGGTCCTATCTAGCCAATCAATGGTTTCCATTATATTATATAGTCAGTCCTCTCCGTGATTGTTCGGCTGAGTGGACAATGCATTGACTGTGTTAGTCCCAGATACTTGGGATGCAGTCAGTCTCTCACTCACAGTCTCTCTCTCGCTCTCTCTCTCTTTGTCACACTCTCTCTCACTCTCACTCACCCTCTCTCTCTCTCCTGTACGGTGTCACACCATGAGCAATGTGAATTCCTATTGTTCCCATATTTCTGAAATCTCGGGTAATTTTTCATCCACAGGAGACGGTAAAATCCAGAAGGTTCTTGAGATTGGTTCCCCAGCCTTCATTATAGCAGAGCTTTCTGTTTTAAAAGAACCTGCGCCAATTCTATCGATGTCCCTTGACTCGAACAAGGTAAGTGCAAAGATCAGTGGTCACCCCTTGACCTGCAAATGCAAGCCAGTCATAGCAATAACCAGAAATATTTATATTAAAACTTTGAAAATAACTGTAGTACAAATATTGACATTGAAAGAATTTCACTTTTTCTTTCCAGAAACTTCTGTACGTCACATCTGCCAAGGAGCAGGTTCGATTCCCACTGGTGCAGTGTGAGCTATACCATGAAAACTGCGGGGAATGTGTTCAGGCCAGAGATCCTTCCTGTGGATGGGATATTCAGAGACAGAAATGTGTCCCCATCACACCCAATTCTAAGTACGTCCTTCAATTATTTTCTTCGTCTGTATGAAATCCAGACTGAAGGTCTGGTTCAGTACTGAGGGAGAGCTGCACCACTAAATGGGTTAACCCTTCAGTGACCCATTAAACCAGGGCCCCGGCTGTTTTGTCAGCTGGACACTAAACATCTCACTGAGCATGTCCATGTAACAAGGGAATCCTCCAAGTTATCCAGTCACTGTCCCTCATCCAGTGACACATTAGGTGCTGATGTTCATGTGGCTGGATTGTGGTGCATAAGTTGGCTTCAGTAAGTTCTGCATTGAACAGTATTTTTCAGAGAGGAAAGGGACATGGACACACTGTTATATATTTGCTTTTCCATCAGTCCATGTGTTTGTGTGTGCCAGCTCCTCACTCAATACAGTCGGCACTGAGGGGAATTTTTCCCAGTATTTGTATCTGAGAGAACAGGTAGCTGGGCAGGGAAACGGCGTTTACTGCTGTTGGATTTCCATTGTGGCTGACACTCACTTGTAAATGTTGTGCAGGAGCTCTGTTTAGATATGCGATAGGTTTTTCCATTAATGTGGGGACATTTGTCCAATGATTATAATGGGCCAATTTTCAGTGCAATCTACAATGTCCAAACCAATGCATACTGACTTTTTGATTCCTGTTATTAGTTTAGGATACATTATCCAACCCAGTGCCCACTTAGAAACAGCCTGGCATCTGATCTGAGGCCCATACAGTACAGAACCTAACAATGAATCTAACGGCGACTAGCAGTAGATTTCCAACGCAATCACTTCTCAGTGCAGAACCTGGAACAAGCTGCCAATGGAAGCGCTAGAAGCAGATAGAATTCCATCAATTAAGACGACCAGGGGTTCTCAAAGTTTTTTATGCCATGGACCCTTGTCATTAACCGAGGGATCTATGGACTCCAGGTTGGGAACCTCTGGTTGAGGTAAACATAATGATGGACAGGAAAGAGAAAGGATATGAACATTGTGCAGGAAAGTAAGATTAGTTAGAATAGCATGACAGTGGGTGAAGACAGGGAGGGCTATACAGCCAGTTCCTGTGCCATAATGTTCTACATTCTATATTCTATAACCCAATATCCTGTCCAAAGACTGGAGCATCTATTAACCAATCTGTTTCCCTTTATCAGTATGCTACCAGGTACCTAATTCAGTGACCCCTTTACTGGTCAGTGTCCTTTATCTGGCACGATGTGCACTGCCGTTACCCGTAGTAGATGAGGAACTTAATTTAGAATCCTGTTTTTTTTTTACAACTCATGGCTGCACAAGGGGAACCATTCACCAGCTCCTGACTTTTGAGTCCTAAAACACTGGGTAACAAGCTTTCGGACTCGTAACAAGATTGTCCTCAATATGCATTTCTACTGCAGTCAGACAAGATGTGTCATGGCATTTGACACCGATCTCCAGAAGGGAGGAAATTCTGCGGTAGAAGGCGTGGCTGCCAGTAGCAATTCCAAGAAAACGTAGGATGCATGGCAGCCTGGATATGGAGTTGCCGAGGACCTTGGGGGGGGGGGTGGTCGAGCTTGAGAGTGATGCAGTGTTACAGAGGGGGCAAGGGCTTAGGGGAGAATTGGACCCTAGGGATTGCTGACCACAATCTGGGGCAGGTCAGTCCTGGTGTGAGTGTGACCTGGTAGGAACTGGGACACAGCAGGAATCTCACAAGCTGCTGCCAAGATATTTTCCCCAACAAATTAGTGAGAGAAGTAGAGAATCTAGGAAACAGGAAGTAAAACAGTTTTGTTTATGTATCACTGCTTCTGACTGTCTCACTACTGGCCATGTAATGATGTTGTAAAGGAGGGGTGTCTAAGGGGGTGAAAGCATTATTTTGCCAACACTAACTGGTGGAGGGTGGGTTCCCCTTTCTCAGTACAGATGCTGAATTCTGCATTCTGTTTCATTTAGGAGGACTGTCCAACAAGATCTCAAGAATGGTGACGGCTGTGTCCATGGTTCAGGTGAGAAATAGTCCGATGATGCACAGTTTCTCTCCTCTGCTTACAGGTTCAGTTCTCATGTGAAAGCGTGCATTTACTGCAAGGTCCATTTGCGGCCACTGACACAGTATAGTCGAAACCGTTTATAAGCAATGTGCATATCCTGTAAAGGAGACCACTCTATTTTTGGTATCCTTTTGCTTCCTGATGTTTGAGTTATGAAATGAAGACTCTTTTCCTCTTTCTGTGTGGACCAAGCAAAACAGGAGCAACAGTGGGTCCTCTGTAAAACAGCAGGTTCAGGCAGAGATCATTGTAGTCACTGTCAGGGCCTTTGGATATGGCTCAGTGTGGGGGGAGAGAGAGACACACACACACTGAAGTGGGTCGATTATTCACGGACTTTAATTTGAACCCGATCTTAAGGGAAAGGAAAATAATAAAGCAACACACACAAAATGCTGGAGGAACTCAGCAGGCCAGGCAGCATCTATGGAAAAAAGTACAGTCAGCGTTTCGGGTCGAGACCCTTCGGCAGGACTGGAGAAGAAAGATGAGGAGTAGATGTAAAAGGTGGGGGAGGGGGAGAAAGAAACACAAGGTAATAGGTGAAACCAGGAAGGGGAGAAATGAAGTTGATTGATAAAAGAAATACAGGGCTGGAGAAGGGGGAGTCTGATAGGAGAGAACAGAAGGCCATGGAAGAAAGAAAAGTGGGTTAGGGCGATGGGCAATCAAGGAGATAATGGGATGGGGAATGGTGAAAGGAGGGGACCATTAGCTGAAGCTCAAGAAATCGACACCCCACGCCTTCACTATTTCCCTTCCCCTTTTCCCTCTATCACCTTATCTCCTTGCCTGCCTATCGTCTCCCTCTGGTGCTTCACCCCCTCTTTTTCTTCCATGGCCTTCTGTTCTCTCCTATCGGACTCCCCCTTCTCCAGCTCTGTATCTCTTTCACCAATTAACTTCCCAACTCTTCATTCCAGTCCCCCTCCTGGTTTCACCTATCACCTTGTGTTTCTCCCTCCTCTCCCCCACCTTTCAAATCTACTGCTCACCTTTTTTTCTCTCTGCTCCTGCCGAAGGGTTTTCACCTGAAACGCTGACTGTACTTTTTTCCATAGATGCTGCCTGGCCTGCTGAATTCCTCCAGCATTTTGTGTGTGTTGCTCGGATTTCCAGCACCTGCAGAATTACTCTTGTCTGTGACTGGAAAACAATAAACGCTAGGCCAAACAGGGCCATAACTAAAATGGAAAACTAGATGGCAACACCGCAAATATCTAAATATAAAACAAACAGCGCTGGTCTCCAGCGTAAATCGAATTGATAGACCACATTCTCAGACAGGATTGAATGCAAGCAGGCAACGTAATGTTACTGTGCTTTGCTCAAGTCTCAACAAGCATTACAACGAAAAGGGAGTGAAATACCAGCAAAATTAAACAGGCATTAGCTGAAATGTGCACATTCATAAGCGCAGTTGTCGAGAGCCCTTGCAGCAGAGTCTGTGGCTGTGACCGTCACAGTTTAAGCAGAGGGGCACAGCTTTGGGGAGAACACAAAGTTGCAGGGATAACTTTTGCAGCAAGCTCACATAGATGTTGGGCCAAATGGCCTTCTGTGTTGATAACATTTAGAATCCACAGCGGTCAGTTGCCTGAACTGATATAATTGTCAAGAGCGCTTGAGCCTACTATAAAATCTCAGAAGTTCTGTGAGCCGAAGAGAGCTGTAACAATCCAGCAAACTAATTATGTCCGTCTTTCTCCTTGCAGTTGCTCGCCTGTATTCCTCACGGCAGAAAATCCCCCAGGACTGGCCGGTGCTCCCTCTCTCTCTTGAGAAACAGGTCCCCGTGTACCTGCCCTGCCCAAAGAAATCCTATCACGCCGATTACTTGTGGAGATTCAATGATAGCAAGGAGCTGCCCTGTTCTTCAAACGGTGATAACTGTCTGCTGTTCTTAAGTAAACTTTCTGAAGCTGATATTGGCTTTTATGAATGTTTTTCAAATGAAAGAGGAGTGAGACATCGTCATGCTGTTTACGTAATTGAGGACAACGGCAGCTCTTCAATTCACCTCTCCAGTGTTACGTTCTCTGTGTTGATGGCAGTCATTTTTCAACTTCCCTGATGAACCTGAGTGATGTTTCTCTGACAACCATCCTGTCAACAAACATTTCCCATCCTTCGCTGAGGCTCCAGGTTCAGTCAGCCAGCCAACACCAAACATCCAGGGTTTCAGATGGTGTTCTTGTTCAGATGTTCTTTAAATAATTCCCAGATATCAGATCATTACTTCTCATTTGTGAGGCTAGAAATTTGAGGAAAAATGCAGCCCTTTATTATCTTGGAAATTTGGATTTAGTCTTTGAAGTTTCTACTGACCAAAGCAACAGCTGAATAATGATCCAAATGCTCTAATTACTTAGTAGGTCAGGTAGTGTCTGTGGAGGGAGAATCTGAGTTAAAGTTTCAGGATGTTGACTTGTCAGTTATACAAGATTGCTTTATTTCTGTTTTCAATTTGCATGGTTTTCAAAGATTGAATCTGAATCCATCCGTCAATTTATGACTCGGCTCATTATTGTCAGGGAAAGAGTAAACAGATTTAAGCTTTTACGTCTGTTTCCTGTTTGAACTCAGCAAAACTGGTGATGCAGTGGACAGTGAGGAAAGTTGTCTAAAGCTACAAAAAAGTTATAGATTCTATAGGAAAATGAACAAAGGAATGGTAGTGGACAAAGGAATGGAATAGTGAAGCTAGAGTAGATGAGAATGGTGGGGCCCTGGGGAATGGTGTAGAACAAGAAGACCCAAGACTAGAAGTACACGACCCCCTGAAAGTGATGATGGAGGTGGACAGAGTGGTGAAGAAGGCTTGTTGCATCACTGGCCATAGCACTCAGTACAAGAATTGGGACATCACATCTCAGTTGTGCAAAACGTGGGTCCGATTGCACAGAGTGCTGTCTGCAGTTCTGTTTGCCAGGCCACGTGAAGCATGTCATTCAACTAGAGAGGATGCAGAAAAGACTCGAAAGCATGTTGCCTGGAGTGGAGGGTTGGAGGAAATAGGAGAGATTGGACAGGCCAGGACTTTTTCTGAAGTGAAGAAGGATGAGGGGTGTCCTTAGAGATGTTTATAAGATTATGAGGGTCACAGATAGGTTAGGTAGCTGCAGGCTTTTTCTCAGGGTAGGGGAATCTAAAGCTAGATAGCATTGGTTTAAGGTGAGTGGGGATCTGAGAGACAGAAAGTGGTGGATATGCAGTTAGAAAAGTTGGTAGAGGTGGGTAAAATCGCAATGTTTTAAAGACATTTAGGCAGATACACGGACAGGAAAACTTTAGAGGGATATTGGCCAAATGCAGGCAATGGGAGTAGGTCGGCTAGCATGGAGTTGTGCTGAAGGGCCCGTTTCTGTGCTGTATGCCATGGCGCTAATCGTCAGAGGCTGTCACAACCCACACCACCACACTCATTGATCTCCTCCTGGCCATTACCCCAGAAGCCTGGAACACCATCACACACCAGAAAATCCCAGAGTGAGCTCTAGCTTCCTCACAGAGCTCACTCTGGGATTTTCTGATGTGTGATGGTGTTCCACAGGTGAAAGGGCGCTGAGTAACTAAGTTCATTTTCTGTTCCGAACCACGCTAGCCAGAGGAAGGGAGGTAACCTCTATGCATGCCAGTCCAAAGCAACATTCTCCTGCTGGGTGCTGGGAGGAGTGGCTGTATCTGTGGAGAAATCCATCCAGATCTAAGGTCACAGCACAGAGTGGGTGACATTGCTGCATGGGGGTGGGGGGAAGGGTTGGACAAATGAGGATCTGAGGGTGATAGTGGGTGGAGAACTAATAGTGTGGAGAATAGACAGTCACTTCCAGGATTGGGGCCTGCCTCCTGATGCCAGGGCCAAAGATACCACAGGCTATCTGTAGGGCATTCTAAAAGGGGTTGGAAAAACAAGCAGAGGTCCTGATGAGCAGGTAGAAAGAGGAAGGAGGTCCTGTAACGTGAATCAGGTGAGCTAGGTCGGGACTTTGTGACAGACTTTGAGAAGTGAAGTGCATGTTGTCGAGGGCCAACAAGTAACCATTTCATTGCAGTAAAGTTACAGTGTGGGATGGGAATCTGTACTTAGATAGGGACGTTTTCCTTCAGCATGTATTTCCCCACCCATTGCCCTCTCTCTGACTGTACTCTAGCAACTTGCCCTCAAAATCATCTTGATTGGTTGGAGTTGGCAGGCGATTTGACCCTGAGCATCAGGAGCCCACATCATCCATCCCTACCCAGAGTCCCCACTGTGTACACCCAGTCACTCTAGTCTGTTGTGTGATAATATGCGTCAGATACTCCTGCTTTGAGCAACTTTTCCAGCCTTTTCTACAGAAAGAAAAGCTAACATTGCTAATAGTGTCAGCAGAAAATGAATACTTAATGCTCCGACATACTTCTGTGCAGTTTTTTACAGGGACTAGGTGCACCGAGACATCGTCGGGCTGCTTTGGAATTCAGGTTGACCCTGAAGCTCAAATCCTGGGTTAACCAGGGGAGGGGTGTGGTGGGGTGGGGCAACGGGGGTCAGAGTTAAGAATGGAAAGACGGATCTCCCTTGGTCTGGGATGTTTAAGCCACAGAAGCCATGGAAAGCAATGCCTTACAGTACCAGCGACCTGGGTGTAATTCCGGTTGCTGTCTGTAAGGAGTTTGTCTGTTCTCCCTGAGACTGTGTGGGTTTCCTCTGACTGATTAATTGGCCATTGAAAATTGTCCTGTGACTAGGCTCGGGTTAAATTGGGGGGGTGGTGGTGCTGGGAGCCTGGCTGGAAGAACCTATTCCATGCTATTTCTCAATATATAAAAAAAATATTTAAATGTTCAGGCAACATGCCTTCTGCTAGAAAACACAATCTAGCCAACAGTTCTGAACTGGAATTTTCTGATGTATGGGCATTATCAATAAGTATTTTAAAAGGGAATTTGATCGACATCCAGGGAGTGGAGTTATCAGGGAGATGGAGAAATGAGGATATTTCAACAAAGGCTGGCATTGACTAATGGGACAAGTGGCCTTCTGAGCCATTGTGTTTCCATAAACATAGGGTTTGGTGGGGGGGGGTGGTTGGGTTAATCTGGAACTGAGTGGGGGAATTCGATGTAATGTGGATAAGTGTGTACAGAAGGTGAAAACTAATGCTGCTACATGAATGTGACAGCAGGGAAGAAGGAGGAGTGCACTGTATCAGTGTATGTGAAGTCGGGTGGATTCTATGATACTAAGGCAGAGTTGCACATTTTCAGCTGCTCAAAGTTTTGTTGTTTGTCTTATGCAATTCAAACCGAACACAAATATTTTGGGTGGTCTGACATTGTGCTGTTCACATCCTGAAGATTTTAAAGGAGGTTCATGGATTTAGGTTCTGCGGTATACTCTGGATCCGACGAGGGAGTTCCAACAATTATTGTCCATGGGGAAGCAGAGGTGCAGCCACTGAAGAATGTAACATCGCGCTCAAAATGTCACCTTCTCCGACAGGCTTGTAGATTCTTCACAGTCCCAACAAAAGCCAGATACTATGGACACTGGAAATCCCAAAGGAAAGCAGAAACTGTCCTGGAGTAGATCAGGCAGTAAGTAACAGAGAGAGGAAAACAAAGTTAATAGTTTTGGCTGTTTACTAGAAAGTTTCTCTCTGTGTGCAGTACAGTGGGCACAAGTCCCAGACCCAGGTCTAGGGCTGTGTTTCACTGTGAATGGATGAATCAACTCTGAGCTGTTACCATGGTGTTTTACAGGAATGTTGACACCCAGTACATTCCTGGAGCAGATCTGTTCACATTTGAGGGATGGATTTATACCTCAGTATCTTTGTAGGAAGGAAATTGCCTTTTAAACTCACAAGAGAGCATACGCCATCAACTTTTTGCTGTTCATGTTTCTGTAGAAGGCAATTTCTTTTTTTACAATGTCGAGTTGCTAGCTCGATGCTCAAGCCAGCAGGTGCCCGTGGAGCCAGCTGGGTTCGAACTCGGGAACCTTCGCTCCGAAGTCCGGCGCTGATGCTACCACGCCACCAGCCGGCCCCAGTAACTTTGTATTTATTGCATTTTGTTAGAAAGTGTTTAACTATACAGATCATATTTTAAATTATTTTTCTATTTGCCACTGATGAGATATAACCTTGATTGCAATTTGCATTTTTTCACCTTTGCATTGTACACCCTGCACCCTGATCTGTCAGTCCAGTTCAGGGCAATATTCTGGGAGGTTCAGCACATGTTTGTGAAGAGATGATGGAAGAAGCTCAGCTCCTGGTAACAAACGACCTGAAACCCCGACAACAGGTCTAATCTTTGTTGTGGCTCTGCCGTACAGAGGAGCCTGCATTATGCTGAGGTGGTGTTGCAGCACGATTTTCTGTAATAGGAAGCTGTGTATCTCTGCGTGTAACAGAAATGTGAGTTGGGAAACAGATATTTAGTGTCTGCTTATTTATTAATATAAATTCTGCAAGTGTGAGTCAAAGCTTGTGTAATTAAATGTTTGTGTTGTAATTTGTGTGAATGGCTGTGACGCAGGAGACTCCAGGGAGACTGCAGCTGGGCTGGGCCCTGAGTGTGGTGGCAGGAGGGAGGATGTGCAACTGAGGTGAAGATATAAGACAACTTCTGCTATTGGTACATTGTGACCTTTGCCCCCCCCATATGACTGTGTGTGGGAGGAAGTACAAGCTGTACCGGACAAGTGGGGCTGCAGTGTAATGACTAGGGATGTCGTGTCCCAACTGACAACGGACAGAAGTACTAATGTGACCTAATTTGTAAAATCTGTGTGCAATACTTGTTTAACGTCAACTGGACTTTGTAAATGAACTGTTCTGCTTGTGTTTTACTTAGTTGTCCAATGAAGTATTAATATGACCTGATTTGTAAAATCTCTGTGCAATGCTTCTTTAATATCATCTGGACTTTTGAAAGTGTTCAGCTTGTACTTTACATAGTTGTCTAATAAAGACAGGTTGTCTCTGCAGTGAAATAAGCTTCAAGTTTGTTCAAACTTCACAAGGAAAGTGGGCACTCTGCAGAGGGCAGAACTCCCGATGATCACCAGCATGATTGTCATTTGGATTATGGGACCCATCAAGCTAAATGTTACTCCCACTTTCTGTCTATGTAGTAACCTGCCCGTGTCTAACAGAGATAGAGGCAGCTCGCCACGTGCGACAGAGAGCAAGAGTACGCCATGGAATTGGCTTTAGTGCATCAGCCTCTGCATTTCCTGTATGTGACCCTATACACAAGCATGTTCACATCAATTAAACGCAGCAGCTGATCCTGGCTTACTTGCAGCCAGATGATTCAAGTAATTCAGGAACAGTTACACACGAGTGATTCTGCAGATGCTGAAAATCCAGAATTACACACAAAATGCTGGAGGAATTCAGCAGGTCAGGCGGCATCTATGGAGGGGAATAAACAGTTGAAATTTCAGGCTGAGACCCTTCATTAGCCCCGAGGAACGTTGTTAACCCTAAACATTAACTGTTTAATCCTCCTCATGGATGTTGCCTGACCTGCTAAGTTCTGTCCAGCACTTCGTGAGTGTTATTCAGGAACGCTTGTCCTCTACTTTTGTGAAGTCACTGCGTAAGAACATTGAAAATTTACTTGAAACAAGTGCCCGATTCTTTTTGAGATGAACAGTTTTGTGGTGCATTACAAAACTGTTATGATCTGTGCGGTTGTTGCCTAATGAGTCAAAGTGGAAAGGTGATGCTATATACCTGACCTTCTGAGTGCGAGTATTTTGTAGATGCACTGCTGGAGCAGAATTCGCTTGTGGTTATCATGTGGGTTAGTTTTACTGATTTTAATACTTATTGGGTGAAGGGGTTTCACCATCTGCACTTCAGAATATGGAGGTGGGATTTCTTTGGGGAAATCACCTAATCTAATCTTACTCATAAAACTGTTTCACAGGGCCCTAGTGAAGAAATCTATGCTTTTGTTCCATTGCCTTTTGGGGCTTTGTACCTGGGAAGCAAAACCCTTTGAGGTCAGGGGAAATTCTGACTGAGTTCAATACTGTGAATAATTGCAAAGTTATGTGTGTCCCAATGTAATCCTGTGCTGATCAGGAGTTTACAAAATGTTAAAGGAGAAACAGTCAGTCAACCTCTGAGGAGCGTTGTCACCATGGAATAAAGCAGCAGTTTCAAACTGCTGTAGCTCCAAGGGTAGAAAGGATTGTGGAAGCAAGAACTTGTCACACCCTGTCTGCACTAACCTATCATTTCCTGCAAACGTAGCCAGTTCTGTGTTGTAAGTTTCTATTGAATCCGCTATGGAGAGGAAGCGTGTGACCATGAAACTACAAATAAATGAACGTCCTGAAGAAGCGTCTTGGCCCAAGATGTTGACTGTCTATTCATTTCCAGAGATGCTGCCTGACCTGCAGAGTACCTCCGGCATTTTGCTTTGGATTTCCAGCATCTGCAGAATCTCCTGTGTTGAAAATAGATGAGTGTTGGCCAGGCCTGATTAACCATCAGATCTCTGCCTTTGGCTGACTGAGTTTGTGCTGCTCAGTCAGAATCTGCCAGCAACTTTGCTGCTGAAGCTTCACAGGGTGGGGGTAGAGGTAAAATTGCAAGCTGGGTGAATATTAACAGCAAGCAAGAAAAGGCCCATTGTAATTTGTCCAAGTTCAAGTTTGATGCCAAAAGTGAACATACCCAGTGTATAAATGCCATGAAAACTAGATTCTTGTTGCAGTAGCACATTACACTACAGAAACGACAAAAGTAAGTTAACAGAATGTTGAATTAGCATTCATTATATGTATGAAGAAATCAATAACAGTAAGCATAACAACATTACTACAAGTTGAGGGAAATGCAGTCTAAGGTGCATATTTAAGTTTGCTAATGACACCACTCTTGTTGGCCTAATCAAAGGTGGTGAAAAATCAGCATCTAGGAAGGAGATTGAATGTCTGGCTGATTGGTGCCACAACAACAACCTCTCACTCAATGTCTGCAAGACCAGGGAGCTGATTGTGGACTTCAGGAGGAGGAAACTGGAGGTTCATGAGCTGGTCCTCACTGGGGGATCAGAGGTGGAGAAATCAGTAACTTTAAATTCTTCGGTGATAGCATTTCAGATGATCTGTCCATCAGGAAGAAAGCAAGGTAGTGTCTCTACTTTCTCAGAAGTTCATGAAGATTTGGCATCGCATTTAAAACTTTGATGAACTTCTGTAGATATGCGCTGGAGAGCATATTGACGGGTTGCATCACAGCTTGGTATGAAAATTCCATTTTCCTTAAATGGAATACCCTACAAAAAGTAATGGATGCAACCTAGTCCATCATGGTTAAAGCCCTTCCCTCTATTAAGTACATCTATATGGCGCTCTGTTGCAGGAAAGAAGCATCCATAATCGACCCACCACCTAGGTCATACTCTTTTCTGGCTGTTGCCATCAGGAAGAGAGTGCAGGAGCTCAGGACCTGCACCACCAGGTTCAGGAACAGTTATTACCCCTCAACCAGCAGGCTCTTGATCAAGGAGGATAATTTGTTCAACTTCAGTCACCCTATCACTGAACTGTTGCAACAGCATATGGACTCACTTTCAAGGACTCTTCCTCTCAAGTTCTTGATATTTATTGCTTATTTATCAATTATTATTTTCTTTTGCATTTGCACAATTTGTTGTTCATCCATCCTGTTAGGTATGGTCTTTCATTGATTCCATTGCGTCTCTTGAATTTACTGTGAATGCCTGCAAGAAAACGGGTTGTATATGGTGACTTATATGTACTTTGATAATAAATTTACTTTGAACTTTGAATTTGGGTTTTTCAGGTCCATTCAAGAACCCGGTGGCAGCAGGGAGGCCGCTGCTGTTGAACCTTCTGGTGTGCATTTTCAGGTTCCAGTATCTCCTGCCTGATGGCTGCAATGAGTTGAGGGCATGGTGTGGGTGGTGGGGGTCCCTGATGATGGACATTACCTTCCTGAGACATTGCCTCTTGGAGATGTCCCGATAATGCGGAGATCCACACCTCTGACGGAGCTGGCTGGGTCCACATCTCTCATGTTTTCCTGTGTACTTGAACTCCCATACCACATCGTGAAGCAATCAGCCCGAATGCCCTTCATTGTACATACACAGGAGTTTGTTACAGTTTGCCACAGTGATACCAAATCTCCCGAAACTGTTCAGCTGACTTCCCTTTCAAAAGTTCAAAGTCAGTTCCTTAGTTTTGCTGATGTTGACCGTGAGGTTATTATAACCCCGCTCAACAGTGCTGTGGGAGTTACACTGGAACAAGTGCTTAGAGATGGAGAGGAAGAAGTTAGTTTCCATGGCTGCCCACCCCACAACCAGTAGTTGATTCCGTTTTCCACTTTCCTTTCCTATCAGATCCATCTTCTGAAGCCCTGTCACTCCACAGCCTGTCACTATTTCTACTCTTTCCTCCTCCATCTGCCTAAATACCCTCCTCACCAGCATCTACCTATCAGCTTTCAGCTCCAGCTCCTGCTCCTCTCCTTCCCCTCACCTGTTTACACTGGCTATCTCCCCACTATCTTTCAAACCAGACGCAGGGTCTTGATCCAAAATGTCGACTGTCCATTTCCCTCCACTGAGGCTGTCTGACGCCCTCCCTTCAGCTCCTCCAGCATCTTGTCTATCATTCCGGGTTCCAGCATCTACTGCCGCTTCTGTCTCCGCCTGTGCTCCCAGTGGCTGGAATGGGTGGATTGCTGAAGTGCAATGGGTGAGCAGTTCCCTCCATCCTGATCCCTCACCGAGCTTCAAGTGAAAATCCGCAGAGCAGCACCACACGGGGACAGAGCGAGTCGCTGTCCTCACTCCCTCCGCTGAGCTGCCCTTTCCCTTGAAGGTCTGAGCCACAGATTGTATCGGAGAGAAACCCCTCCTCCCCAGGCGCAGTCAATAGCAACCTGATTACATCAATGCACAAAGAACATCTTGTTTAATCTTGAAGCCAGCTGGCAAAATCAACAAAGGCCTTCTGGAGCCTTTATGAAATATTTACGAATATTTAAAGATCTAAGCTGATTTTTCCTTTTATTGTCAGGTTCTTGTGCTCTATAGTAGCATGTAAGAAACAGATAGCTTGGACAAGGCAAATGGCGCGAGGAA
This sequence comes from Mobula hypostoma, assembly GCF_963921235.1. NCBI lineage: Eukaryota > Metazoa > Chordata > Chondrichthyes > Myliobatiformes > Myliobatidae > Mobula > Mobula hypostoma. Next base: position 52,049,159 of record NC_086114.1, on the reverse strand, counting down.
TAACAATTGGCTGGAGGAACTCAGAAGGTCGAGCAAGATCTGTGGGGGGAGGGAGAAGTGGGAGGACTTATCAACGTTTCGGGTTGAAGCCCTGCCTTAGAATTGAGAGTGCAGAGGGGTAAAGAGGAGAGGAGAAGTGTGGGTCAGGAGTCTGAAGTAGGATGGAGAGAGGAGGAGTGTAACATGACAGACAGCTTGTGCCAGGTAGGGGAGGGGAGGAGAAGGGAATGGAATTGGGAGACAGTGGTAGGTGGAGGGAGGCAAAGAGAGAAAAAATAATTGAGTGGCAGATGGAACAAGATGGGGGAGAGGGTAGGGAGGAATAGGTTAATGTGGATTAATGCACGGAAGAAGGAAGCTCGTGTTTATCATATGTTTACCACCTTCCTCATTGGACATCACCAGATCTGCATCGTGGGTCAATGGGTGCTTTGTTGTTGACGTCCCCATGTGGTGTCAGCTGAAATGCAGTCACTTCTCGTCAGCATGACACTGCTTGTTACGCAGTTCCCTTTTGACAGTTTCCCAAAAAACTGGAGGCACAAAAGAAGGGGTAAATTAGATTCAGAAGGAAGATAATCAAAACCTGGCTACATTTATAGGAAAATTTGAAAAGGATAATGCTCTCAAAAAGAATAGGCTAAACGATAAAATGATAGAAATATTTAAGAGGAGGGGACTGATAAAATCGATGCATTATTCTAATTAGAGACCATGAATACAACTTAGTAACTAATAACAAAACTGGTCATGGTATCGAAACAAAGTTCCAGATTCTGACGCTTCCTTTCTTCCTCCTCTGTCTCTGCGACGCCCCTCCCCCATCTGGTTCCATCTTCCCTCTCCTGGTTCCACCTATCACCTGACAGCCTCTGCCTCACCTCTCCCTCCCACCTCCTTATTCTGGCTATCTTCCCTCCATCAGCTCTCGGTCTAATTGCCTCCACAGATGCTGCTTGAACAACTAAACATCTTTAGTATGTTTGTTATGTTTTGCTCCAGATGCCCACATCTGCAGCTTCCTGTGTCTACATTCTGTCCAACAGTAGTGGGCATTTTTTTCCAGACTCTGAAGCTGGACTACAGTTTAAGGGTCTCTCTGAATTGGGGTGTAGTCTTCACAGGCAGAGCTCATTGAACTCGAGAGCACATTGGGATACCGATCCCGAATCATTGCCTTCATCCATCTGTCAAAACAAGAACAGTTTTATCTCCAGATTCTGGGCCCCACACCACACTTACCCCTCACTGTCACTGGCCTTCTGCCATCAGATTAATGAATGGTCCATGAACCCAAACTCGATATTTATTTACCTTACAATATATGTCTTGCAGTGTATTGCTGCCACAAAACAAGTTTTCTCGTGTTGAAGTTTTATTGCTACGACAGTGACAATAAACCTGATTCTAATCCTCCTCATAAACTCTCATTGCATGAGCATCTCCGGTTACAACTTCCTTCTCAACAACAGCCAAGAATGACAAAATATATCAAGTTCGTTGGGAACCCCACAGCCAGAAAGTTGCTTTGACAACATTTTGGTATCATAGATGGAATTTGGACTCTTAGATCTCTGATATTTAGGTCCATTGTTGAGAGTTTTCTCATTCACAAACCTGCGGTCTATTTTAAGCCCATAAGATATAGAGCAGAATTAGGCCATTTGGCCCATCAAATCTGCTCTGTCATTTTAACATGGCTGATAAAATTTTCCTCAGGGCCCCAGTCTCCTGCCTTCTCCCCATATCCCCACGTGTCCTGGCAAATCAAGAATCTATCAAACTCTGTATTAAATATACATGAAGACTTGGCTGCCACAGCTGCCTGTGGCAAAGAATTCCATAAATTCACCGCTCTTTGGCTAAAGAAATTCCTCCTCATCTCCATTCTAAAAGGATGCCCCTCTATTTTGAAGCTGTATTTGAAGCGAGAGGGAGAATCAATTTATCCAAGTGGGTTGAATTTGGAAAATTCAAACGCTAGTGTTGGTTTATCAAGGTCATTGGAAGTCTACTTAAGGATCAAGGGGGAAGAGTTTTGCGATCAGTGGTGTCAGGTGGTAAGGATGTATTGCCACTGGAATCAGAATGATGGAATAATTCCAACATGGAAGAAGGCCATTCAGCCGGCTGGGTGATTACTGGCCACGTGGAGAGGTGATCCAGTTTGCCCCACTTCTTTCCTATTCCCATAGCCCTGCAATTTTGTTTCCCTATCAGATATCTAGTGAGCGCCCCTTGAATATTAGATCTGAATCTGCTTCTCCCATAGCTCTGTGAACTCTACATCCTGACCACTCAATGTGTACAAACACTTTTGGTTCTCTTGTCAATCATCTCCAACCTCTGATCCCTAGTTCTTGACCCCCTCCACCAAAAAGGCATAGTTTTCCATTTATCCTCGTAAGCGGAACAAGTGCTACACATGCCCTTACCCTTCCTCCCTTACCACCATTCAGGGCCCCAGACAGTCCTTCCAGGTGAGGCGACACTTCACCTGTGAGTCGGCTGGGGTGACATACTGCGTCCAGTGCTCCCGATGTGGCCTTCTATATATTGGCGAGACCCGACACGGACTGGGAGATCGTTTTGCTGAACACCTACGCTCTGTCCGCCAGAGAAAGCAGGATCTCCCAGTGGCCACACATTTTAATTCCACGTCCCATTCCCATTCTGATATCTCTATCCACGGCCTCCTCTACTGTAAAGATGAAGCCATACTCAGGTTGAGGAACAACACCTTATATTCCGTCTGGGTAGCCTCCAACCTGATGGCATGAACATTGACTTCCCTAACTTCCGCCAATGCCCCACCTCCCCGTCGTACCCCATCCGTTATTTTTTTATTTATATACACACATTCTTTCTCTCTCTCTCCTTTTTCTCCCTCTGTCCCTCTCACTATACCCCTTGCCTATCCTCTGGGTTTCCCCCCCTCCCACTTTTCCTTCTCCCTGGGCCTCCTGTCCCATGATCCTCTCATATCCCTTTTGCCAATCACCTGTCCAGCTCTTGGCTCCATCCCTCCCCCTCCTGTCTTCTCCTATCATTTTGGATCTCCCCCTCCCCCTCCCACTTTCAAATCTCTTACTAGCTCTTCTTTCAGTTAGTCCTGACGAAGGGTCTCGGCCGGAAACATCGATTGTACCTCTTCCTAGAGATGCTGCCTGGCCTGCTGCGTTCACCAGCAACTTTGATGTGCGTTGCTTGAATTTCCAGCATCTGCAGAATTCCTCGTGTTATAGTTTTCCTCTATTGATTTGGAGCAGAGACCTGCCATGATTTTAAATCCCTCGTTAATAAATCTCTCGTGTAGCCTCTTTAAAGCTTTGCTCAGACTGAAGCAGTGAGAAATCTAAATTACTTTCACTTCTGCTTGTCTGGTGATACCTGCTCTAGTTGCCTTGCACTAGGCCCAACAATCCAGCAGGTACAGGTCCTCCCGCTGCACTTCAGAAGTAGCACAGTTAGCACTGGAATTAGCAGAACCTAGAAGGATGTGAATTAAGTGTTAGTAGGTGGGTTTTGCATGGATGAAGGTCAGTAAAGACATGTGGGCAGAAGGGCCTGTTTCTGTGCTGTATGACTTATGATTTTATGACCACTGCAATAGACTCTACCAAAGCATTATGCAGAATTTCCAAAAGATGTTATTTAGCTTAAGTGTTAGGGTCCACATAAACATATGCATTAGGAGCCCTGGTAGGCCACTTGGCCCATTGAGATTGCTATCCCACAGAATATCATGCTAGACTTGGTCAGTTGTTGGCATTTTGAAATATGTTTAAATATCAGACACTTACTATGTTTAAGAGCATTGAGGCAAGGCAGAGAAGGATATGGTCTTGGAGACATCAATCAGACAGAGAAAGTCAATGGGACAAGTAGCAGCTGTGGGAGGAAAGGATTTATTGATGTTTTGCGTTGAGAGCCCGTATCAGCATATAGTCTTAAGGTGATTAAATGCAGTTAAATCTTACTCAGCTGAGTAAGTGGGCCAAGTGATGGCAAATGGAGTTTAATTCAAATAAGTGTACGGGTTGCATTCCAGAAAGTCAAATCAAAGGGCATGGTGGGGCCTTGGGGAGTGTTGTAAGGCAGAGGGACAGAGGAGTACAAGGCTCTATGAAAGCAGAGGCACAGGCAGACAGAGTGATTAACAAGGCTTTTGACACACTTACATCAGTCAGGGCACTGTGTATGAAAGCTGGAAGTTCATGGTGCATTTGTGCAAGATGTTGGTAAGCCACAATTGCAACATTGTGTTCTGTTTTGGTTGCCCTGCTATAGAAAAGATGCTATTAAAGTAGAAATAGTGCAGAAAAGATGCAAAAGCACATTGCCAGAACTTGAGGGAGCTGAGTTATAGGGAGAGGCTGGACAGACGAGGACTTCATTCTTTGGGGCCCAGAAGACTGGGAGGTGATGAAATCGAGAAGGACATAGAGAGGTGAATACATTTTTTTTCTCAAGGTTGGGCAATTGAGAACTAGAAGGCATAGGTTTGAGATTAGAGGGGAAAGATTTCATTGGAACTTGAGGGAAAATCTTTTACACAGAAGGATGTTGTGAATTTGGAATGAGCTGCCAGAGGAGGTAGTTCAGGCAAGTACAATAAAGATCATTTAAGACAGGTGCATGGATAGGAAAGTTTTAGAAGATTATGGGCCAAGCATAGGCAAAATGGGATATAGTTTAGACGAGCATCTTGGTCAAAGAGTCTGTTTTAGTGGTTTATGACTCTAAGGCTCCCTGAATCTGACTGAAGCTGACAGTGGAATCTTTCACCCAGCATCCCCTGCCTGCAACTGCTCCTGTGGTGCTCTGACAAACTCCTTATGCAATTCAAGTGGACAGCACAATTTTCCACAGAGCCTGACCCTCAGGCTGGGAAACCTCCCTTTGAACCTGAACCTGGATGGGGGACATCGGCTCTGGGGGCAGAGGGAACATTGTGTACTCATTGTATATTCCGGCTAATGTCCTATAGTTTTAGTTCTTTCTTCATGAATGTGAAGAGCATTCCTTTTAAAATTTTAACTGTTTCTGAAACCACTCACCCATTTCACTTAATGTTGCTTGAAGTGAGTAATGTTCCCTGCCATTCTCACTGTTCATGAGTCTGGGGCTGAACCTGCACCAGCTGTTGAAACCATTGTGTGAGAGCAGCCTCTTCTATATTTTGGGCTGCACTGAGACTGCCATGATAGATTGGCCCGGTATGGGGTAGGATGTTAACAACAAGCTGATTGTCGACTGCAGGAAGGAGAAGGCGGGCTAACAAATGCCACTCTACATCAGGGGAATGGTGGCACAGAGAGGCAGCAGTTTTAAGTTCCTGAGAATTAGCATATTGGACGACCTGTCCTGGGCCCAGCACATAAATGCAATCGCAAGCAATCCACACCAGCGCCTTCACTCTCATAGAAGCTTAAGAAGGTTTGGCTTGTCACTCAACACTTTAACAACCCCTTACAGACGTACTGTTGAAAATATCCTGATGGTTGCACCATGGTCTGGAACAGTAATCCAAATGCACATGAGTGAATGGACGCTGTAGAGTGTACTGGACTTTGTCCAATACATCAATGACACATTGCTCCCCACCATTGTAGTATCTATAGGTGGTGCTGCTTCAAGAAGGCAACATCTATCATCAAAGATCTCCACCATCTGGGCCAAGTCATCTTCTCACAGCTCCCATCAGGCAAGGGGTGCTAAAGCTCGAAGTCCCACAACATCAGGTTCAAGAACTTCTGCTTACCTTCAACAATTTGGTTCTTGAAGCAAGCGGCACAACCAATTGTGTCCCTTCTTGTAAAAATCAGTCTAATTTATGCCAATCGCAAACAAGAGAAAATCTGCAGATGCTGGAAATCCAAGCAGCACACACAAAATGCTGGAGGAACTCAGCAGGCCAGGCAGCATCGATGGAAAAGAGTACAGTCGACATTTTGGGCTGAGACCCTTCATCAGGACTGGAGAATAAAAGATGAGGAGTCAGAGTTAGAAGGTTGGGGGCAGAGGGGAGGAAGAAACACAAGGTGATAGGAGAAACCGGGAGGGGGGGGAATGGGGTGAAGTAAAGAGCTGGGAAGTTGATTGGTGAAAGGGGTACAGGTCTGGAGAAGGGGGAGTCTGATAGGAGAAGACAGAAGGCCATGGAAGAGAAAAAGGGGGAGGAGCACCAGAGGGAGGTGATGGGCGGGCAAGGAGTTAAGGTGAGAAAGGGAGAACAGGATGTGGAATGGCGAAGGGGGTCATTACTGGAAGTCCGAAAAATCGATAATCATGCCATCAGGTTGGAGGCTACCCAGATGGAATATAAGATGTTGTTCCTTCAACCTTAGTGTGACTTCATCATGGCAGTGGAGGAGGCCATAGATTGACATATCGAAACGAGAATGGGAAGTGGAATTAAAATGGGTGGCCACCGGGCAATCCTGCTTTTTCTGGCGGATGGAGCATAAGTGCTTGTTGAGGTGGTCTCCCAGCCTACCTTGCATCTCACTGATATACAGGAGGCCTCACCGGGAGCACAGGATACAGTAGATGACCCCAACAGACTCACAGGTGAAGTGTTGCCTACACTGATTTCACTTCCCAACTTTTCCTTCACTATATCGACGACTGCATTGGTGCTGCTTCCTGCAGCCATGTGGAGCTTGTCGACTTCACCAACTTTGCTTCCAACTTCCACCCTGTCCTCAAATTTACCAGGTCCATTTCTGATCCCTCCCTCCCCTTTCTCTGTCGCATCTGCTCTCAGGATGAGGATTTTCATTTCAGAATGAAGGAAATGTCCTCTTTCTTCAAAGTAAGAGGCTTCCCTTCCTCCACCATTAACGCTACCCTCAACTGCATCTCTTCTATTTCACACACATTTGCCCTCATGCCATCTTCCTGCCACCCCACCAGGGATAGGGTTCCTCTTGTCCTCAGCTACTACCACACCAGCCTCTGCGTCCAGCACATAACTCTCTGGAACTTCTACCATCTCCAATGGGAACTCACCACCAAGCACATCTTTTCCTCCCCCCCCCCACCACTTTCTGCTTTCCACAGGGATTGCTCCCTCCGTGACTCCCTTGCCCATTCGTCCCTGCCCGCTGATCTCCCTTCTGGCGTTTATTCTTGCAAGTGGAACAAGTGCTGTACCTGCCCGTCCACCTCCTCCCTCACTACCGTTCAGGGCCCCAAACAGTCCTTCCAGGTGAGGTGACACTTCACCTGTGAGTCTGGTAGGGTCATATACTGCATCTGGTGTTCTCACTGTGGCCTCACTGTGGAGACCCGACGTAGATTGGGAGACCACTTTGCTGAGCACCTACACTCCGTCCACCAGAAAAATCTGGATCTCCCAGTAGCCACCCATTTTAATTCCACTTCCCCATTCCCATTCTGACACATCAGTCCATGGCTTCCTCTACTGAGGCCACACTCAGGTTGGAGAAGCAACACCTTATATTCCGTCTGGGTAGCCTCCAACCTGATGGAATGAACATCGATTTATCAAACTTCCAGTAATGCCCCCCACACCTTCACCATTCTCCATTCCCATTTCCTTCTTTCACGTTATCTCCTTACCTGCCCTTTACCTCCCTCTGGTGCTTTTCTTTCTTCCATGGCCTTCTGTCCTCTCCTATCAGATTCCCCCTTCTCCAGCCCTGTATCTCTTTCACAAATCGACTTCCCAGCTCTTTACTTCACCCCTTCCCCTACTCCCAGTTTCACCCATCACCTTGTGTTTCTCCCTCCCCTCCCCCCAACTTCTAACTCCGACTCCTCCACTTTTTTCTCCAGTGCTGTTGAAGGGTCTCAGCCCAAAGCATCTACTGTACTCTTTTCTCGTAGATGCTGTCTGGCCTGTGGAGTTCCTCCAGCATTCTGCGTGTGTTGCAGTCCAATTTATGCATGCTTTTCTTGCGAATGCTACTTATCTGGTGCAATGCTCCTGTGATGTTGTGGGGAGTAAGTTTTATGATTGCACCTGTGCAAACGTGCACTTTGCATATGACAACGAACTTGATCTTGACTTTGAATATTTTAGGGTGTTTGAAGCTTACAGGCAGTGCCTCCTGTGGCTTTGCCTGATATGGACTGCTACCCAAGATGACCATGTCTGTGATAAGAAGTGGGGTCTATAACACTCCCTGGGGTACTCGCTCCTCTAATAACCCATTCCCTGACCTTCCTTGGTTTCTCTACTGTTGCAGCTCCAGTAGCTCGAGCAGCGTTCTGTCTCATGAAACCATGGAGAGCTACAGCATGAGAATGGGCCCTTCAGCCCTTCAGCCCACCAAGCCCATACTGACCATTAAACACCCATTTACACTAATGCTATTTTAATCTCCTTCATATTGCCATCAATTTCCCCCAGATTCTACCACTCACCTTCACACAGAGCACAATTTAAGGTGACCAATGAACCTACCAACCCACATGTCTTTGTAATGTGGGTGGAAACTGGAGTATCCCACGCAGACATATGCAAACTCCGCATAGACAGGACCTGAGGTCAGAATTCAATTCAGGTCTTAGAATCTCCTTCATTACCTCCTCAAGACTCAGCAGGTACAGCCACGTTCCCCTTCTGTAGACCACCCACCCCCCACTTCCCAGGCTTGTCAATTTGCATGTTTCAAGTTATTTAATGAAAGTTCTAGTATTTAAAGTTCACAGTTCCCCAGGTGTTTTCCTGCTAACCAGATGGTTCCTCAGATTCACCATCTCAATCAAATTTCCCCTTCCTCTATGCATCTACATTTCTAAATTAAGCTACATTAGTTTATCATAAATTACTTCATGTAGTGCCACAGCTGTCTTCTCTTCTGTGATGTATCCCTCCAAATCTTCCTGTTGTACTCTGCAGTGTTATTTGTATGGATATTTCATTTTGGCCCTGTTAGCCTTGAAGTTTACTACAACATTTTAGACAGCATATCCAGTCTGCATTTGCCTCCCCTACCTTATTGAATTTGAACCCTTGAACACATTTTTTCCTATTATCCGCGAGAGCAAATTTGCTGATTTGCAAGAGATGCAAATTTGTGAGAGGCTGTTCATGAACTCCCCCGTTGACATGCATGAAAACCACTTTGGAATGTTGGGGTTGGGCTGAAGGTTCGGGAGGAGGAGAAGATGGCGGCGCGACGCCGTGCGCGCTGCCTCTCCGGTGATGAATATCTGTAATCTGTCAAGTAGCAGGCTGTGCACAATTCTGATTTGATGGAGGCAGACGTGAGAGCACAGAGGAACATCTGGTGAAACTTCTGAAATGCCTGCTTCACTGCCGCTGCTACTGTGCAATCCAAAATCTCCGGAGGGAAGGCCCTGAATCCTTGGCTTTGCCTGTTGCTTGGCGGCCGGGGCCGGGGTCGAAGCTCTTGGCAGAAATGGTGCTCGGTGCTCGGTGTCGGAGGGCTGGTCGGAGGCTCGAAGTTTTCGGATGAACTCAGAGTCGGTCTGTGATTGGGTGCTTCCACGATGCTGCATCGGCAAGTTTGCGGTGCTGGAAGCTCATGGCAGGGAGAGTTTCTCCCTTCTACCGTCTGCGTGAGATGTTGGGTATATCTGGACTTTGGGACGTTTTTTTACCCTGCCCATGGTCTGCTCTTATCAAATTACGGTATTGCTTTGCACTATTGTAACTATATGTTATAATTATGCGGTTTTTGTCAGTTTTAGTCTTGGTCTGTCTTGTATTTCTGTGATGTCATACTGGAGGAACATTGTATCATTTCTTAATGCATGCATTTCTAAATGACAATAAACGAGGACTGAGTGTCGTCATAATCTAAAAAAAAAGTTTTGAGTGGTGACCTCACCATGTGTCCACAGTCCCTGGGAGGATCGGTTGACTTCTGTAATGCAAGACTCAATCCATTGATGTAAGTGGGATTGTGGATCTTCGATTAATTTCAAGGTTGCTGGACTCTGTGCAGTGGATTATTGTGTAGCTGCTGGGATATAATGATATAGACAGACCCTCGAGTCTGCAGCTGTCTCTCTGCCCCTGGGATGGACACATAATGAAACCAGAGCAGCTTCCGGACTTCTGACTCCATCACCACATCTGTGAAGACATGAGAGACCACCAATGCTGAAATCTAGAGCGAAAAGCAAATGTGTTAGAGCCCTGACTAATTACAGCACTACATAGGAAGGTATCTCTGTGAGAATGGCACAGCATTAATTCTGCAGTAAGACACTCAACCTATAGAAACTGAACAATCCACCTAAATGAGTAGCTCATTATTGTGACTAATTAGTAATCGGTCTTTCCCTTCAGTTGAAATGGCAATGGTTTGCTGTTATTAATTGGGCAATTCAGAGATAATTATCAAATGGGCTGCGCTAGCCAATAAGACCAATTCTAGAAAAATTATATCCCTCACAAGGCAGAGTGACCCCCTCCACTGAGTCACATGTCAGAAATGTGTCTGACTCTTCCAATCAGGAATGTCTTTCCCCTTCCCCCTACTTGCTCCCATGATCACTTTCCTTACCTATCAGCTTCCAGCAGTGTTAGCCTTGATCCTGCTTATCAGCCTCCAGCAGATATCTTCACCTTTAATCTTCCCTTCTTCCCTCACCTCTTGTTTTTCAGCTATCTTCATCTATCCTTCACTCGCTTCCATCTCGCAACTCCACCCATCGCTATCCCCTACCTGGCTCCATCTGCCCCGTCCTTTGTCCTTCAATCACCTCCGGCCTCTGCTGCACCACACCCTCCCCCCCTCTCCGCTTGACGTTGGCTCTCTCTCTCGCCTCTCCACTCTGCTCAGTCCTGATCCACAATAATGACAATTCCTTTCTTCCCCAAGGATGCTGCTCTATCGTCCAGCAGATAACGTGTTGCTCCGGGTTCCAGCGTCTGCGGCCTCTTGTTGTGAAGTGGTTTCTGATTATTGCACGCGCCGATCACACAGATCCATCGTTACTCAATGCATTGAAGTAGAACATGGCAAAGCAGTAACAATGCAGAGTGAAATACAGAGAAGGTATAGTGCAGGTAGGTAATAAAGTGCACTAGCATAACAAGGTAGGTCATGAGGTCTGGAGTCCATCTTATTATTCGAGAATCTTTCTTATAACAGCAGGGTAGAAGCTATTCTTGAGCCTGGTGCTACATGTTTTCAGGCTTTTGTATCTTCTGCTCAATGGCAGAAGGAAGAGGAGAGAATGTGGATGGGATCTTCAGTTATTCTGGCTGCTTTGCTGAGGTAGTGAGAAGTCTAGGGAGAGTCCATGGCGGGAAGGCAGGTTTCCACGATGTGCCCACAACACTATGCAGTTTCTTGTGGTTCCAGGCAGAGCAGTTGCCACTGTTATGCTCTCACATAGGACGATTTCTATGGTGCAGTGATGAAAATTGGTAAGAATCAACGGGGATATGGCAAGTTTCTTTCAGCTTCCTGAGGAAGTACAGGAGTTAGCGAGCTTTCTTGGCCGCGATATCAATGCGTTTGGATCAGGACAGGTTATCAGTGTTGTTCACAGTGAGGAACTCAAAGCTTTTAACTTCCTCGACCTCAGTATCGTTGATGAAGACAGGAGCACGTGCTCCTGAAGTCAATGACCAGCTCTTTTGTTGAGAGGGTTGAGAGGGGAGCCAGAACGGGGAACGGAAAAAGAGAGAAAGGGGACGGAAAAGAAATTACTAGAAGCTAGAGAAATTGTTGCTCATGCCACCAGACTGGAGGCTATCCAAACGGAGTATGAGGTGTTGCTCCTCCAACCCGAGAGTGGCCTCATCATGGCAGTAGAGGAAGCCATTGACTAACCTGTTGGAATGGAAATAGGAAGAAGAATTAAAGTGGATTGCCACCAGGAAAGTCCACCCTTTTGTGGCGGATGGGGCAAAGGTTTTCAACAAAGCAGTCAAATAATATTAGGACTAATATATGGGAGAGTGCGTGACTGGTGATTCAAAGGTTTTTGCACAGATTGACAAGAATTGACTATCCCAGCTTATCGAGGCCCAGGTCACTTCTATTCAGTTGATTCCTTCTTCCAAATTTTAAACTGATAATTTGATATTGAAATGTAAACGTCATAGTATTGAGGTAATCCAGGCATCTTCATATTTCTGTAACCATCCCTGCTGCTCCCCATCTGTTCTTCACCAACAAATTACATGTTTCTTTGAAATGTCTACAGATGTACAGTGCAGAGATTTCTGACTGGTCACATCACTGCCCGGTATGAAGCCTCTAGAGCACAGTGCCGAAAAAGGCTGAGGTAGGCTGTAGATTCAGCTGGTTCCATCATGGGCACCATGAGGACACCTTCAAAAGGCAGCGCCTCAAGAAGGCAGCATCCCTCATTAAAGACCCTCACCATCTGAGACATGCCTTCTTCTCATTACTAGCATCAGGGAGAAGATACAGGAACCTGCAGACCCAAGCTGAACGACTCAGAAGTGGCTTCTTCCCCTCCGCCATCAGATTTCTGAATGGTCCCGGAACTCATGAACATTACCCTGTTATTCCATTTTTGCTCTTTACTTTTGTAATTTATAGTAATTTTATGCCTGAGCACTGTATCGCTGCGGTAAAGTAACACATTTCATGTAATATCAGGGAGTGATTGTGATTCTACGTCACGTCGGAGAGAAGTGTGTCCACTGCATCTCTCCAAGGACCAGTCCCGCTCCTACGGGCCCATCTGATTGGCCAAGAGACAACCAGTGCCATTCTTCTGGTCTTGACGTTCTGCTGCTGGGGGACAGCCCATGTAAGGTGCGTGCTGATTGGGGGTCTTCTGAGCTGGACTGACTGTACCAAAGTGCCCCTCTAATGCCACTGTCCTAACTCCGGTGATGGTCCTTTTTCATCAGCTCTCACTGTGGCCAGTGAACCTGCTCCAGATCTTGTAGTCGATGATTCCAATGGCACTGATGCAGCCTGTTGATCCCAACAACGTAAAGATCAAGGAGACCTCATGCAACCTTAGCAGACTGTGATCTGTCCATACCAAAACAAAGTGGGGAGGCTCTAGAAGGTGGGCAAAACTACAGGACCATAAGATCATATAACACAAGAGCGGAAGTAGGCCATTCAGCCCATTAAGTCTGCTCTGCTACTTGATCATGGCTGATTTATTTTCCCTCTCAACCCCATTCTCTTATCTTCTCCCCATAACCTTTGACACCCTTAAAATAGCTATCGACCTCCATTTTAAATATACAAAATTCAAAAGGTTCAAAGTTCAAAGTAAATTTATTATCACAGTACATACATGTCACCATATATAACAAACCGGGTCAGGTCACAGATCTCTCAGTGGGTGAGCATCTGGGGGACGGTGACCACCGCTCCCTGGCCTTTAGCATTATCATGAAAAAGGATAAAATCAGAGAGGACAGGAAAATTTTTAATTGGGGAAGGGCAGATTATGAGGCTACAAGGATAGAACTTGCGGGTGTGAATTGGGATGATGTTTTTGCAGGGAAATATACTATGGACATGTGGTTGATGTTTAGGGATCTCTTGCAGGATGTTAGGGATAAATTTGTCCCGGTGAGGAAGATAAAGAATGGTAGGGTGAAGGAACCATGGGTGACAAGTAAGGTGGAAAATCTAGTCAGGTGGAAGAAGGCAGCATACATGAGGTTTAGGAAGCAAGGATCAGATGGGTTTACTGAGGAATATAGGGTAGCAAGAAAGGAGCTTAAGAAGGGGCTGAGGAGAGCAAGAAGGGGGCATGAGAAGGCCTTGGCGAGTAGGGTAAAGGAAAACCCCAAGGCATTCTTCAATTATGTGAAGAACAAAAGGATGACAGGAGTGAAGGTAGGACCAGTTAGAGATAAAGGTGGGAAGATGTGGCTGGAGGCTGTGGAAGTGAGCAAGGTCCTCAATGAATACTTCTCTTCGGTATTCACCAATGAGAGGGAACTTGATGACGGTGAGGACAGTATGAGTGAGGTTGATGTTCTGGAGCATGTTGATATTAAGGGAGAGGAGGTGTTGGAGTTGTTAAAATACATTAGGACGGATAAGTTCCCAGGGCCTGACGAAATATTCCCCAGGCTGCTCCATGAGGCGAGGGAAGAGATTGCTGAGCCTCTGGCTAGGATCTTTATGTCCTCGTTGTCCACGGGAATGGTACTGGAGGATTGGAGGGAGGCGAATGTTGTCCCCTTGTTCAAAAAAGGTAGTAGGGATAGCCTGGGTAATTATAGACTCGTGAGCCTTATGTCTGTGGTGGGAAAGCTATTGGAAAAGATTCTTAGAGATAGGATCTCTGGGCATTCAGAGAATCATGGTCTGATCAGGGACAGTCAGCATGACTTTGTGAAGGGCAGATCGTGTCTAACAAGCCTGATAAAGTTCTTTGAGGAGGTGACCAGGCATATAGATGAGGGCAGTGCAGTGGATGTGACCTACATGGATTTTAGTAAGGCATTTGACAAGGTTCCACATGGTAGGCTTATTCAGAAAGTCAGAAGGGATGGGATCCAGGGAAGTTTGGGCAGGTGGATTCAGGCTTGCCTGCAGAGATGGGGGGAGTACATTCAGATAGGAGGATTGTGACTAGTGGTGTCCCACAAGGATCGGTTCTGGGACCTCTACTTTTCGTGGTTTTTATTAATGACCTGGATGTGGGGGTAGAAGAGTGGGTTGGCAAGTTTGCAGATGACACAAAGGTTGGTGGTGTTGTGGATAGTGTAGAGGATTGTCGAAAATTGCAGAGAGACATTGATAGGATGCAGAAGTGGGCTGAGAAGTGGCAGATGGAATTCAACCTGGGGAAGTGTGAGGTGGTACGCTTTGGAAGGACAAACTCCAAGGCAGAGTACAAAGTAAATGGCAGGATACTTGGCAGTGTGAAGGAGCAGAGGGATCTGAGGGTACATGTTCACAGATCCCTGAAAGTTGCCTCACAGGTAGATAGGGTAGTTAAGATAGCTTATGGGTGTTAGCTTTCATAAGTCGAGGGATAGAGTTTAAGAGTTGTGAGGTAATGATGCAGCTCTATAAAACTCTGGTTAGGCCACACTTGGAGTACTGTGTCCAGTTCTGGTCGCCTCACTATAGGAAGGATGTGGAAGCATTGGAAAGGGTACAGAGGAGATTTACCAGGTTGCTGCCTGGTTTAGAGAGTATGGATTATGATCAGAGATTAAGGGAGCTAGGGCTTTACTCTTTGGAGAGAAGGAGGATGAGAGGAGACATGATAGAGGTATACAAGATATTAAGAGGAATAGATAGCCAGTGCCTCTTCCCCAGGGCACCACTGCTCAATACAAGAAGACCTGGCTTTAAGGTAAGGGGTGGGAAGTTCAAGGGGGATATTAGAGGAAGGTTTTTTACTCAGAGAGTGGTTGGTGCGTGGAATGCAATGCCTGAGTCAGAGGTGGAGGCAGATACACTAGTGAAATTTAAGAGACTACTAGACAGGTATATGGACAAATTTAAGGTGGGGGGTTATATGGGAAGCCGGGTTTGCGGGTCGGCACAACATTGTGGGCTGAAGTTCCTGTACTGTGCTCTACTATTCCATGTTCTATGTTCAATAACCCTGAGATTCATTTTCTTGCAGGCATGCTGAATAAATCCAATAACCAAAATAGAATTAATGAAAGACTGCACCGAAAGGGTGGATATCCAGTGTGTAAAAGGTAACAAACTGTGAAGAGACAAAAAGAAAAAAATAATAATATTAATAAATAAACAAGCAAAAAATGTTGAGAACTTGAGATGAAGAGTCCTTGAATGTGAGTTCATAGGATGTGAAGTTATCCCCTCTGGTTCAAGAGCCTGATGGTTGAGAGATTATAACTATTCCTGAACCTGGTGGGGTGGGTCCTAAGGCTCCTGTACCTTCAACCTGATTTCAGCAGTGAGAAAAAAGTATGACCTAGGTGGTGGGGGTACCTGATGATGGATGTTGCTTTCCTGCAACAGTGCTCTGTGCAGATGTGCTCAATGGTGGAGAGGGCTTTACCCGCAATAGACAGACCATATCCATACTTCCTGTAGGATTTCCGTTCAAAGGCATTGGTGTTTCCGTACCAGGCTGTGATGTAGCCAGTCAATACACTCTTCACCATACATCTATAGAAGCCTTTCAAAGTTTTAGATGTCATGCCAAATCTTCATAAACTTCTAAGGGAGTAGAGGTGCTGCTGTACTTTCTTCCTAATGGCTCTTACGTGCTGGGCCCGGGAAGGTCCTCTGAAATGATGATACTTATTAAGTTTACCAAATGACTTGGCTTCCACAGTCATCTGTGGCAATGAATTCCTCAAATTCACCACCCTCTGGCTAACAAAATTCTTCCTCATCACCTACATAAAGGGATGTCCTTCTGAGCCTGTGTCCTTTTGTCCTAGACTCTCCCACTCCTGGAAAAATCCACTCTTATCAATATTTGATAGGTTTCAGTGATTTACCAACCCCCCCCCCCCATTCTTCCAAACTCCAGCGAATATAAACCAAGAGCAGTCAAATGCGCTTCATATATTAACCCTTTCATTCCCAGAGGGCTCCGACATTCAGTGTCATATCCGAGCATCCAGCAGGTCCCCAGATCTATCGATCCCCTTACCAACCAAGAGTCCATTGACTGAATCACCCAAATTGGAAAGGGCTTGGACAGGTCACATTGTTAAATATATTCAAGAAAATTTTCTTTATCAATCTACTGAGGGGCCTACTAGTGACGTAGGGGAAATAATGGCAGTGTCAGTGCTGGGGAACTTTCTGACACGTGACCATATTTCTATTCATTTAAAAATAGTTATAGAGGAGGTAGGGCTGGTCCATTTGGGCAGAACTAATTTTGGAGACATTAGGCAAGAATTTGCATAGGTCAAATGGGTAAGACTGTTTTCCAGTAAAGTCATGTCAGGCAATTGGAAGTGTGATGTTCAGGGTTCAGTGGCAATGGATTCCTGTCAGAGCGAAGAGCTGTGCTGGCAAATTTAAGCAACTCTGGTTGATGAGAGGTATTAAGGCTCTGGTCAGGAAAATGACGGAGATATACAGCAATGAAAACAGGATTCAGCACTCCACACAAATATATGCAATTCTGATAAGTAGTACACACCACTAAACTTAAATGAAAGCAGAATCCAGAAAAGTAAACAGATATATAGCTAGATATATAGATTCTTTATTGATCCCAAAGGAAATTACAGTGTCACAGCAGCATTACAAGTGCACAGATATACAAATATACAAATATTAGAGGAGAAGTAAGAAAGAATAAAAAATAGGTTACCTGAAAGAGTCTAACAGGAGGGTGTCATCACTTTCCTGGCTAATGGCTGAATCATTATAGAGTCTAATGGCTGAAGGTAAGAATGATCTCATACGAAAGGTGATTGATAAGTTTGTGGCCTAAGGTAGAAGGAGTCAATTTTAGAAAACCTAGCACAATTATTTTTCCTACATTTACACACTTAGTTTAGTGGTCGTGGAGCATACGGATCCCTTCTTTGTAAAAGTCGGCGTTTTGGACCTCCAGGTGGTCTGCAGCAGGGGTGATTGATAAGTTCGTGGCCTAAGTTAGACGGAGATGTTATTAATTTCAAACTTTCTGTGTTTTCACTCAAAGAGTTGAACTGCACGTGCATGTAACGAGAGCTGTATAACTCATCTCCTTCTACCTTAGGCCACAAACTTATCAATCACTCCTGCTGTGGACCACTTCTACACAGAAGGGATCCGTATGCTCCACGACTGCTGGACTAAGTGTGTACATGTAGGAGGAGACTATGTTGAAAAACAAATGTGCTAGGTTTTCTAAAATTGACTCCTTCTACCCTAGGCCACGAACGTATCAATCACCCCTTGTATAGCGCTCTTTGGAGCAGCACTGTTGTCTTAGTCTGTTAGTAAAAATGCTCCTCTGTTCAACCAAGGTGGCATGCAGAAGGTGAGCAACATTGTCCAGAATTTCCAGGATTTTCCATAGGGTCCTCTGTTCTACCACAGCCTCCGGTGTGTCCAGTTTGACTCCAATAACAGAGCCAGCCTTTCTAATCAGTTTATTGAGCCTGTTGGCATCATCTGTGTTGATGCCATTGCCCTGACACACCACCGCATAGAAAATTGTACTGGTGACAATAAACATGAGAACATATGAAGGAGGGGCCTGCATACTCCAAAGGACCTCAGTCTCCTCAGGAAGTAGAGGCAACTCTGGCCCTTCTTGTACACAGCTTCTGTGTTGGTGCTCCACTCAATCCTGTCATCCAGGTACATGTAGGTCCTCACCACATCGTCACCATCAACAGTAACAGGGAGCAGTGCAGGCTGAGTCCTCCAGAAGTCCTTCATCCTCTCCTTTGTCTTATTGATGTTGAGCTGCAGATGACTCAGTTTGCACCATTTGACAAAGTCCTCCACCAGGGCCCTGTATTTATCATCCCCCTCTTCTCTTTACACACCCAACTATTGGTGAGTCATCACAGAATTTCTACAGATGACATGACTCATGTTGTACCTCAAGTCTGAGGTATACAGGGTAAACAGGAAGGGAGCCAATGCATTCCCCTGTCAGGCCCCTGTGCTGCTTATAGCCGCGTCTGACACACAGTTCTGAAGCCACACAAAGTGTGGTCTGCCAGTCAGGGAGTCCTTTATCCCGGACACAATGGAAGTGCAAACCTGCTTATCCCCCAGCGATGAGAACTGTATGGTATTGAAGGCACCTGAGAAATCAAAAATCATGATCCTTACAGTGCAGCCCGCCTTATCCAAATGTTCGGCAGGTAGATGACAGTATCGTCGACTCCAGTGTACTTCTGTTAGGCAAACTGCAGGGAATCGAGGGCTGATCTGACCAGGGGTCGGAGGTGAGCCAGGACCAACCTCTCTAGTGTCTTCAGGATGTGTGAGGTCAGGGCCATTGGATGGTACTCATTCAAGACTTGGTTGGCCCTTCTTGGGTATTGGGACCGCACATGATGTTTTCCACAGTTGGGGCCCTTTCCAGGCTGAAATTCTGATTGAAAATGCAATGGAGAACTCCACACAGCTGCTAAGCACACTCCTTCAGGACCTTAGGTTTCACACCATCCAGTCCCAGTGCTTTATCTGAGTTTCCCCAGAACCCTTCTCACCTGATCAGTAGTGAAGGTGAGTCCATGATGACTGGGGAGTTGATGGATGGTGGGGGCTGGGGGAGGTGAAGATTGGGATAATAGCAGTTGCTATGTGGAGCTATGGATTATAGGTGTAGAGCGAGAGGGCACGTAGACAGTGGTAGCTTGAGTTGTTCATCCATGTGCTGAACTGGAGGAGGGAGGAGGGAGGAGGGGAGGCATTGGTGCTGAGGGAGCATTGGGTGCCTCGGCACATGGACTGGTACGCTGAAGGGGTGTGAACAAGAGGGCAATTGTCAAATCTATTGAAGAATTGGTTTAACTCATTAGCCCATTCATGGCTGCATTCTGAGTCCCTACAGCTAGGCTGATTAAAGCCAGTGATGTCCTTGATTGATCCTACCCTCTCCCTAGTTATCCTTTTGCTCTTGATGTATGTGTAGACTGCCTTGGGATTTACCTTAATCCTACTTGCCAAGGACATTTCATGGCCCCTCCTAGCTTTCCTAATTCCTTTCTTTAGTTCTCGTTCGGCTTCTTTATACTCCTCATGTGGTTCATTAGATCCTGACTTCTGAAGCTTTACATACTTTTCCTTTTTCTTCTTGACTAAATTCATTACCTGTCTGGACATCCAAGGATTTCTGATCTTTCCATCTCTATCCTTCCTTCTAACAGGAACATAATCTTTCTTGTACTCTGTGCAAATTATTTTTAAACACCTTCCACATGTCTATGTGGATTTGCCTGAAAAAAGGTGTTCCTAATTTTTTTAAAATTTAATTAACTTTTTAAAAAATTTACTTTTATTTAATTAACTTTTCTGAGTTCCTGCCTATTGCCCTTGTAATTTGTCCTACTCCAATTTAAAACTCTCCCTCAAGGACCATACCTATTCTTATCTATAGCTATCTTGAAAGTTGAGGAGTTGTGGTCACTGTTCCCTAACTGCTCACCCACTGAAAGGTGAGTTCATTACCCAACACCAGGTCCAGTCTAGCCCCTCCCCACATTGGACCGTCCACATATTGATTCAAGAAACCCTCCTGGCTACACTTAACATATTCTACCCCATCTAAACCCCTAGCATTACGAAGATCCCAGTTTATATTAGGGAAGCTGAACTTCCCCATGACAACAACCCTATTATTTTTACATATTTCCTTAATCTAGTTATATACCTGTTTCTCAATTTTTAAAGAAGGTGGGAAGCTCAGAATGCAGAAGTGAGGTTGAATATGCCTGTAAGAACTTACTTGCAGCATCATCACAGGAAGATTGCATCAGATACAGAACATTAAATTAAATGTAAATCATACACAAATTTTACATAGAACATAGAACATAGAATACTATAGCACAGTACAGGCCCTTCGGCCCACAATGTTGTACCGACTCTCAAACCCTGCCTCCCATATAAGCCCCCACCTTAAATTCCTCCATATACCT
The DNA here is from genome assembly GCF_963921235.1 of Mobula hypostoma. NCBI lineage: Eukaryota > Metazoa > Chordata > Chondrichthyes > Myliobatiformes > Myliobatidae > Mobula > Mobula hypostoma. The sequence goes on along the minus strand of NC_086114.1, from coordinate 52,028,653 downwards.
GTCTAGTAGTCTCTTAAACTTCACTACTGTATTTGCCTCCACCACTGACTCAGGCAGTGCATTCCATGCACCAACCACTCTCTGAGTAAAAAACCTTTCTCTAATATCCCCCTTGAACTTCTCACCCTTTACCTTAAAGCCATGTCCTCTTGTATTGAGTAGTGGTGCCCTGGGGAAGAGGCGCTGGCTATCCACTCTATCTATTCCTTATTATCTTGTACACCTCTATCATGTCTCCTCTCATCCTCCTTCTCTCCCAAGAGTAAAGCCCTAGCTCCCTTAATCTTTGATCATAATGCATACTCTCTAAACCAAGCAGCATCCTGGTAAATCTCCTCTGTACCCTTACCAATGCTTCCACATCCTTCCTATAGTGAGGTGACCAGAACTGGACACAGTACTCCAAGTGTGGCCTAACCAGAGTTTTATAGAGCTGCATTATTACATCGCGACTCTTAAACTCTATCCCTCGACTTATGAAAGCTAACACCCCATAAGCTTTCTTAACTACCCTATCCACCTGTGAGGCAACTTTCAGGGATCTGTGGACATGTACCCCCAGATCTCTCTGCTCCTCCACACTACCAAGTATCCTGCCATTTACTTTGTACTCTGCCTTGGAGTTTGTCCTTCCAAAATGTACCACCTCACATTTCTCCGGGTTGACAAGAAAGAACACAATTAGAACAAAGAAAAAGCAAAGTCCATTGTAGTGCAAAGTGGTCCATTCTTGTCCCGGTACACTCAAGGCACTGAGATAGGACTTGAGATGTCCTGCTGCATTTGTACGACACATTGGTGTGACTATCCATCGAATAAGCCAAAACTCATTTCTCCCATGGATTTACCATCTTATTTGGTTCTGGAGACTTCACAAAAGGGGAATACATGTTTTAAAGGAACTAAGAGGGATTGGATCAAAAGAAACCGCTTATAGAGCCATGGAGTCTTAGAAAAATGCAGCACAGAAACTGGCTCTTCGGCCCACCTATTCTGTGCCAAATCATTTAAATTGTTTACTCCCATCAACCTTCACTGGGACCATAACTCTCCGTACCTTCCACATACCTATCCAAAATTCGCTTAAATGTTGAATTTGAGGTCACATGCAGCACTTGTTCTGGCAGCTCATTCCACACTCTCACAACCCTCTGAGTGAAGCAGTTTCCTCTCATGGTTCCCTTAAACCTGTCACCTTTCATCCTTAACCTATGACCTCTGGTTGTAGATACACCCAGCCTCAGTGGGGAAAAAGACACCAACTATACTTCTCATAATTTTGTATACCTCAATCAAATCTCCTCTCGGTCCTCTAGATTCTAAGAACTGAAGTCCTAACCTATTGAATCTTTCCTTATAACTAATATCAGAGTCACTGGCCTGTAATTTCCAGGTTTATTTAGAGCATATCTTAAACAGCGGAAATCCAATCCTCAGGTACCTCTCCTGTTGCTAAGGACACATTAATATTTTATTTACTAATTAAAACTGAAAGAAATGCGTTCAGATTCAGATCAGTATACATTACGCAGTTTGACGTAATGGAAATATCATTTCATTGAGATATAAAATTCCAAAATAAATTATTAATAATAATAGAACTGACAAGTTCTTTCATTGAAAACATTCACCTTGCTTTTATTTAAACTCCTTGCCTGCTAAGTATTTCCAGTATCCTTTCACATTTCAGATTCTCATCTGCAGCCTATTTTTATTATTTTCAATACAAATAACAGATCCAGCTTGCATCAAATGTTAAATCCCTAGAAGGAGATATTGCAAACTAGCAGTTGGATTTAGTGAAGGCCTGTTTTTCCGATTAGAGACCTGTGACCAGTGGTGTGCTGCAGGGATCAATGCAGAGTCCTCTATTCCTTGTCATATATTTTAATGATTTGGATGAGAATGTAGTGTCATGTTTGGTTAGTTTGCGGATGACACCAAATTCAGTGAAGCAATGGACAGGGAAAATTAAGGTCTCCGGTTGCAATAAGATCTAGATCGATTGGAAAATTCGGCAAATGAGTGGCAGATAGAATTTAATTCGGCCAAGTGCAAAGTGATGCATTTTGGGAGTTAAACCAGGGCAGGACCCTGGGGAGTGTTGTTCCACAGGACACATACGTAGTTCCCTGAAAGTGCTGAAAAAAACAGGGTGGGAAGAAGGCATATACTGGGGTCAACTTCGTTGAGCATCTCCGCACCATCCGCCACAAGCGGGACATCCCAGTGGCCAAACATTTTAAATCCAATTCCCATTCACATTCCGATGTGTTGACCAGGGCCTCCCCCTCTTGTGCCTCAGGGTGCTGGAGTAACACTTTGTGTTCCATCTGGGTAGCCTGCAACCATGAATATTGGTTTCTGCTTCCAGTAAACAAATTTCTTCCCCACACCCTTCTCTATTCCCCACTCTGACCTTTTACATCTTCTCACCTTCCTATTACCTTCCCCTGTGCCCCCTCCTCTTTCCCTTTCTCCTATGGTCCACTCCCCCTCCTATCATATTCCTTCTTTCCAGCCCTTGACCTTTCCCACACACCTGGCTTCACCTATCGGCTTCCAGTTAGCCTCCTTCCTCTCTGTCCACCTTTTTATTCTGGCATCTTCCCCCTTCCTTTTCAATCCTGAAGAAGGGTCCTGGCCCAAAACACCAACTGTTTATTCATTTCCATAGATGCTGCCTGACTTGCTGAGTTCCTCCAACATTTTGTGTGCGTAGCTAGGCATATAGTATGTTTGCTTTCATTGGTTGGGACATTGAGTGAAAAAGGTTAGGAGGCTGTACAAGACGCTGTTGAGACAGCATTAGGAATATTGGTCAGCACACTATAGAAAAGTTGCAATCAATCTGGAAGAGGTGCAGAAAAGATTCACGAGGGTGTTGCCTAGACTGGAAGGCTTGAGGTATAAAGAGAGATGGGGAAGGCTGGGATTGCGTTCCCAGAGCAAAGGAGACTGGGGAAGGGGAGTACTGCGTGTGTGTGTGTGTGTGTGTGTGTGTGTGTGGGGGGGGGGGGGGGTGGGGGGTGACCTTACAGAGTTAGGTGAAATCATAAGGGGCATAGATAGGGTAGATGGTAGCAACTGCTTCTCAGAGTAGGGGAGCCTAAAGCTAAATTGCACTGGTTTAAAATGAGAGGGGTAAAGGGGGGAGCTGAGGTGCAAGTTTTTCATACATAGAACAAGCTGCCATGGGAAGTGGTAGAGATGGGTACATGGATAGGAAAGGCTTAGAAAGGTATGGGCCAAACACAGACAAATAGAACTACCATAAGTAGGAATCTTCGTCAGCATAGATGGGTGGGGCCGAATGGCCTATTTCCATACTCTATATATATATGACTCTATGATATGCATATCAGAAGAGATAAACACAATCAGCTCTGAATTATCAATAGACTGGGTAAGACTGAAGTAGGAGTAGAAAGTAAATTAGGTGACTGAGTCACCATGGGATTTTATCTATCTTGTCATTGAAGCAATGGAGGTTAATAGGGAGAATTGAAAAGTCAAGATCTAAGATACTGCAGGTGCTAGAATCTGGAGCAACAAGCAAATTGCTTGGCAACTCTGTGGCAGGTAGTATCTATGGAGGGAACTGGACAGCCAGCACTTCCGGTCTGAGGTCCTTTATTTTGTGTTGAGACCCTTTACTTAGACTGGAAGTGAGAGGGGAGATAGACTCAGTTAGAAGGCAAAGTTCGCAGGTACGTTCATTATTAAATTCTGGACAAAGGACTCATGTTTAATGGTTTGATTAACAATGAGCATGTCATTGAGAGGAACTGATTGAGCGCAAGACATGCAAGGCACAGTTTGGGGAGGTTGAGAAAATAAATGGCTGGAGGGACATGGCGGGCGAGGCTATGTCTGTAGAGGAAAATGGACGGCTTCCACTTTGTGTTGAGATCTTTCATCTAGACCAAGGGTTCCCAAACTTTGTTATGCCATGGACCCCTACCATTAACTGAGGGGTTTATAGACCTCAGGTTGGGAACCCTTGAAATCTAGAGGTGAGATATTCAGTATAAGCATATGAGAGGAAGGGGTAGAGCAAGAGACAGCAGGTGGATTCAGGTGAGAAATGATTGGCTGATGGAAGTCTGCTGGGATAGGGAATGGTGGACGTAGTGGCAGAGGCTGGAAAGTGACCGGTAGAAGCAAAAAATGGCTGCAGATAGTGGAATCTGGTATGAGAGGAAAGTGGAACATGAAAATATGGAGGTGGGGAGGGCAGGTGGAAACAGCGGGTATGAGACCCAGTGGAAGAAATGTCTGGAGGCAGATAGAGAGGGTGGAGGAGAGGAAAGAAACAGGAGGATGGAGAGCTTGCGTGGGGTGGTGTGAGGTGATGGGACGGGGTGGGTGTAAGAGGAATTGACTGGATTTGGAAATTTTTGCAAGTTAGACATTACCAAAATAGTCTTTGAATATGAGTAATTCTTCCCTATTGCATCTTTCCAAATCTTAAATCCTCTACAACCTACCCATTTTTATAACTGGCTTCATAGCTGTGAATTTTAGTTCTGAATGCTATTTGCTTACTTTTTATTGTTTGCAATATTTGTTCTTTTTTTGCACATTGGGTGCGCGATAATCTTCTTTTCTAATTGGTTCTGTTGGGTTTCTTTGTTTTGTGGCTGCCTGTTCAGAGATGAATCTGAAGTTTGTATATTTGAACTTTGAACCATATACTTACAACAGTATCTGTATTTTCCCACAAGCTCCTATTTCACAAACTTTTTCCAGTTATGATATCATCAGCTTAAAACATTTCTCTCCACATTGCATAAGGAGAAGTTCTAACTTTCCTTGTAATTTCCCTATATTATGCAAAGTCCCAATAAACCTGAGGGAGGGGCTATGGTTTGGGACTGTCTGTGTGATGCCCGCCTAGGATGACCGCCCTCCTTGACCTTTTCCTCAATAAGTTGCCACTTCCTTTGGAACACACCAAGATCATGGATAGTTCAAGACTACCCCAGCTCTTAATGCGTCAAAGTTCAAAGTAAATTTATTTATCAAAGTACATAAATGTCACCACCATATCCAACCCTGAGATTCATTTTCTTAGAACGGAGTTGAGGAAAAACTTTTTCACTCAGAGAGTGGTGGATATATGGAATGCTCTGCCCCAGAAGGCTGTGGAAGCCAAGTCTCTGGATGCTTTCAAAAAAGAGATGGATAGAGCTCTTAAAGATAGCGGAATCAAAGGTTATGGGGATAAGGCAGGAACTGGATACTGATTGTGGATGATCAGCCATGATCACAGTGAATGGTGGTGCTGGCTCAAAGGGCCAAATGGCCTACTCCTGCATCTATTGTCTGTTGTCTATTCTCCTCCTTCTTCTGTTCCTTAACAGTTGTGGTGGAGTGAATTTCCTTCTGTCCTAAATGTATAAATAAATGTCCATCTTGCTGCACAAAGGAGACTGGGGATTTGGGACTCAAACTCTGTCTTGGAAAATTCTCTCCATGTTGACCTGCACACTGCAACTTATGCCCCCCCCCCACCTCCTTCCCAATGCAGCTTTGCCAGTGGAATGGTGGCACGCTGTTGAAGTGAGGTTGTGAGGTGAGCAGTCTTCTTACTGCTGCTGTCAGTAAGGAGGTACAGGAGACTCAGGACTCACACCACCTGATTCAGGAACACTTGTTACTTCTCAATCATCAGATTCTTGAACCACAGGGATAACTTCACAACCGATAAACTCACTTTCAAGGACTCTTCAGCACATGTTTTCGATATTTATTGCTTATTTATTTATTAGCATTATTATTTATTTTTTATATTCTGTATTTGCACAGTCTGTTGTCTTTTGCACACTGGTTGCCCACCCTGATGGGTGCAGTTTGTTGTTCAGTTGTTAAGTCGAGTCTGAGTCTTCGCAACCTCATGGACTTCTGCACACCAAGCCTTCTTGTTGGAAGCTGCTTCCCTAAGACGTCCCAAGCTCATACAGTAATATTATCCACCATGACCCTCTGCTTTCTGCAGGCAAGCCAATTCTGAATCCACCTGGCCAAACTTCCCTGGATCCCATGCCTTCTGACTTTCTGAATAAGCCTGCTGTGTGGAACCTTGTCAAATGCCTTACTAAAATCCATATAGATCACATCCACTGCACTACCCTCATCAATATGCCTGGTCACCTCCTCAAAGAACTCTATCAGGCTTGTTAGACACGACCTGCCCTTCGCAAAGCCATGCTGACTGTCCCTGATCAGACCATGATTCTCTAAATGCCCATAGATCCTATCTCTAAGAATCTTTTCCAACAGCCTTCCCACCACAGACGTAAGGCTCACTGGTCTATAATTACCCAGACTATCCCTACTACCTTTTTTGAACAAGGGGACAACATTTGCCTCTCTCCAACCCTCTGGTACCATTCCCGTGGACAACGAGGACATAAAGATCCCAGCCAGAGGCTCAGGAATCTCTTTCCTCGCCTCATAGAGCAGCCTGGGGAATACTCCGTCAGGCCCCGGGTACTTAACCGTCCTAATGTATTTTAACAACTCCAACCCCTCCTCTCCCTTAATATCAACATGCTCCAGAACATCAACCTCACTCATATTGTCCTCACCATCATCAAGTTCCCACTCATCGGTGAATACCGAAGAGAAGTATTCATTGAGGACCTCGCTCACTTCCACAGCCTCCAGGCACATCTTCCCACCTTTATCTCTAATTAGTCCTACCTTCACTCCTGTCATCCTTTTGTTCTTCACATAATTGAAGAATGCCTTGGGGTTTTCCTTTACCCTACTTGCCAAGGCCTTCTCATGCCCCCTTCTTGCTCTTCTCAGCCCCTTCTTAAGCTCCTTCCTTGCTTCCCTATATTCCTCAATAGACCCATCTGATCCTTGCTTTCTAAACCTCATGTATGCTGCCTTCTTCCACCTGACTAGATTTTCCACCTTACTTGTCACCCATGGTTCCTTCACCCTACCATTCTTTATCTTCCTCACTAGGACAAATTTATCCCTAACCTCCTGCAAGAGATCTCTAAACATCCACCACATGTCCATATTACATTTCCCTGCAAAAACATCATCCCAATTCACACCCGCAAGTTCTAGCCTTATAGCCTCATAATTTGCCCTTCCCCAATTAAAAATTTTCCTGTCCTCTCTGATTCTATCCTTTTCCATGATAATGTTAAAGGCCAGGGAGCGGTGGTCACTGTCCCCCAGATGCTCACCCACTGAGAGATCTGTGACCTGACCCGGTTCATTACCTAGTACTAGATCTAGTATGGCATTCCCCCGGTCAGCCTGTCCACATACTGTGACAGGAATCTGTCCTGGACACAATTAACAAACTCTGCCCCATCTAAACCCTTGGAACTAATCAGGTGCCAATCAATATTAGGGAAGTTAAAGTCACCCATGATAACAACCCTCTTATTTTTGCACCTTTCCAAAATCTGCCTCCCAATCTGCTCCTCTGTATCTCTGCTGCTACCAGGGGGCCTATAGAATACCCCCAATAGAGTAACTGCTCCCTTCCTGTTCCTGACTTCCACCCATACTGACTCAAAAGAGGATCCTGCTACATTACCCACCCTTTCAGTAGCTGTAATAGTATCCCTGACCAGTAATGCCACCCCTCCTCCCCTTTCCACCCCTCTCTATCCATTTTAAAGCACTGAAATCCAGGAATATTTAGAATCCATTCTTGCCCTGGTGCCAGCCAAGTCTCTGTAATAGCCACTACATCATAATTCCATGTATGTATGTATCCAAGCTCTCAGTTCATCACCTGGATGACATCCTGGTAGGAGAGGGAAAGCAACCAGAAGTCGTGATACATGTTGGTACCAACGACATAGGCAGGAAGAGGGATGAGGTCCTGAAGTGTGAGTTTCCGGAACTAGGCAGAAGGCAGAAGAACAGGACCTCAAGGGTGGCGTTCTCAGGATTGCTGCCAGTGCTACGTGACAGTGATGGTAAGAATTGGAGGAGATGGCAGTTGAATGCGTGGCTGAGGAGTTGGTGCAGGGAGCAGGGTTTTAGATTTTTAGATCATTGGGATCACTTCTGGGGAAGGTGGGACCTGGACAGATTGGATGGGTTGCACCTGAACTCGAGGGGGAGCAATATCCTTGCAGGTAGGTTTGCTGGCATGGTTCGGGAGGGTTTAAACTAATTTGCGAGGGGGATGGGACCCAGAGTGATAGAGCAGTGAAAGAAGCGCATGGAGTAAAGCCAGATCTAACATATAGAGAGGCTTTGAGGAAAGAGAAGCAGAATAAACGGTGTAAAGACAGTAAGGTAGAAGGCCTGAAGTGTGTGTACCTCAATGCAAGAAGCATCAGGAACAAACATGAGGTATTCAAGCCTGACAGGCTGACACAGTACTTATTCGACATAATTTGCAATTTAATGGGAGCTGTAACACAGCACACACAGAACAAAGACAGGACCACTCTTCAGCTGTACAGCTCTCTGCTGGTGCGATTGATCAGAAACAACCTTTTGTTGGCAGCCGAGCACAGCGCAGCAGCTGCTTATATTTCAAAGTAAAATTCAGCCTCAAAAAGAGTATACAATAATTATAAGACACAGGAGTTCCAGAACGTTTAATCTTTCCTTTGATACACCCCATCCCAGGATTCAATCCAGTGAACCTTCATAACATTTCCTTCATTTTTATTTCAAAAATAAACATAAGGTGTTTGTGTGTAAATCAAAGACAGTCCTTGGCTCCCTTTGCATATATGGAGCTATTCAGTCTGTACATTAACAGTATTGTTGCTTCTATTGCTCGTACGTTCTAAGTACAGAGCACCATTGACACTTATCTGGCTTCCTGGAACGAGACAACCTTCAAGTGCTTGAGGGATTTCCACAAAGGAGCCTGTCCCCTCGGTGACTGGTGGCAGAGGGAGCCTCGTCTGCAGTTCTTCCGCACAGAGCTTTTGCGTTGACTGCAGTGCGTTTTGACACATCCTTCAGCACGTCCTGCAGCATGGATGGCAGCATTTCCTTACGGACATCCAGTTGTCCCAGAAGGCCGACAAATGTTGAGCAGACTCACAAGACGTCATTTGCTGAGTTGACGATCTGCCAGCAACACTTGATTCCGTCTGTGTGTGTGAGTGGGTGTGTGTGTGTGTGTGTGTGTGTGTGTGGGTGTGTGTGGGTGTGTGTGTGTGTGTGTGTGTGTGTGTGTGCGCGTGTGTCTGTGCGTGTTCCTGGTTCCGGAGATCAGGGAATCCTTCGTTCCACAGTTGTTCGGGATGTGCCACAAAAAAGGCACCTCCCTTCCTGCTTCAGAGCTTCCTGGCAAATGCCCAGTCCACAAAGAGGTGGAGTGCACACAACGCAGCAGATTCTGCAGATGCTGGAAAACCAGGGTAACACACACAAGATGCTGCAGAAACTCATCGGGTCAGGCAGCGTGTATGGAAAGGAACAAACAGTCAATACTTCAGGCCTCGACCCTTCGTTAGTCCCGACAGTAGGTCTCGGAACTAGACTGTCTATTCCTATCCAGAGCTGAGCAATCGCAGCTGTCCTGAGGGCACTATGCTGTGGGAGTGAGTTTCTGGCAGTGCAGACAGGACCTGAACCTGACAGGAATGGAAATGGGACAGCTGGTGCAGTGGTCTTAGGGAGTTGGTACATTCCAGGCTTCCATCCCTGAGCACTGCCTTGCAATAGCTTGCACTCGGACTGCATTGGGATCCTAAGGGACTATGCATCACTCGTGCTATGAAAGGTGCTTGCCTCCCTTGACACATCATTCTCTTTTGGTGGGGGTGGGGGGAGGTGGGATCCTCCCATACAATGCAGAAACGTCAAAGGACTCCAGGTGGAAAACAACACATGGTGCTACAGCATCCTGGGAAATATAAAGGATCAGAGCAAAGGCTGTTAAAGGACACTTCCATTGATGAACTCATAGCAATGGCCCCAACAGTTCTGGTCACCCTATCACAGGAAGGATGTGAAAAGCTTTGAAAAGGTGCAGGAGAAGCTCACCTGGATTAGAGGCTAGAGCTTAGATAAAGTTGGGAGGTTTCCTTTGGAACATCAGAGAATGAGGGGAACCTTACAGAAGTTTATAAAATAGTGTAGCCAGATCTATTTTTTACTAGAAATGTCAAGTACTTGAGGAGATTAATTTGTTAAGAGGAGGAAGGATTAAAGGAGATATGCAGGGCAGGTACCACACAGAGAATGGCAGGTGCCTGGAATGGGCTTCCATGGGTGCTGATGGTAGCAGATATGATAGTGGCATTTAAGGGCGTAGTATATGGACACATGAAAATGCAAGCAACACGGGGATATGATTCATGTGCAAGCAGGGGGAATTTAACTTAAATTCAGCATCATGTTTGACACATGTTGTAGGCTTGTTTACATACAGTACTCTTCTATGTTGTATGACTCATGGCCAGAGCAAAGCTCTGAAAGCTGCTCTCCACTGAGCTTCCAGACTGCATTACAAAGCTTCATCAGGTTCGGATTGATACCTGGAATTTGCCGAAGCATGAGGAACATCTTTTGTGCCGATAGAACCAACTTGATCCTTCATAAGCACACTGATAAGTCAAGGCACAGGCACCAAAGAATAGCTGAAATTAGCAATGGGTTGTCTGAAAACATGAGGGAGATCCAACAGATTGTGGATGGCATTACATATGGCATTATTAAGGTAATTTATGGCCCAAATCCTTGTGGAAAACTCCTCACCTCCTGTGATCAAAGATGGTATCATGGACAGGAAGACCATCGAAACCTGATAGAAGGATCACTTGCAAATGCAAGGAATTGCAGGTGGTGGAAAGCACTTTGAATCCATTTAGCAAAAAAAAATGTATCTAACACTCAAACTCTTGGTGAGAAAGCAAGAATATGAAGAGCTAATGATCTTCAGTCCAGGCAGCTTTTAATAGAGATCTTCAAATATAGAGGAGAGTCTTCAATTCATAAGCTCCACCAACTCAGCTAAAGTCTGGAATTATAAAGTTATTTCTTCTGAAATAAGGAATGCTGATATGTCATACTTTCAAGAAGAATGCCAACTCTAGCCATGAAAACTAACTTGACATCACTCTCCTCCACTAAAACAAAAATCCTCCTCTGAATGTCATGGTCTGGTCTGTGAAGGCTGTGTTCCGGTTCACGGTAATGTCCGTGGACTCCGGACTCCGGGTCTTCCGGCTGTCCCTTGTTTCAGCTGGGCTTAATCATAGGCACCTGATGCTCATCTTGGGGCTGGGAATTTAAGTGGCCCTGAGTTCAAGTGTAGGTGCTGGTTTGTCTTGTCAGTATCCTGTCCTTGCCTCTGTGGGGTAAGTTAGGCTGTCTTTACCATTACCCTGCAATGGGTCTGTCCCTTCCTGTCCTTGCCTCTGTTGGGTAAGCCAGGCCGTCTTTGCTGTTACCCTGAGGCTGGACTGTTCCCTTCCCTTCCCTTCCCCTTCCTCCTAAAGCTTTTCCCTGAAGCCTCACCTGTGTCCTCGCCTAATCGTGTCAAGTACTACTGCCGGAGCAAGGCAAGAGCCTTGCTGTGTCTAGATAAGGAACTGTCTATTGTTGTTTGGAACTGTCTCTGTGTCCATGCCTTCGCTAGGTAGGTCTGGCCATTTGCCACTACCTTGTGTTGGGAACTGTCTCTGTGTCCATGCCTTCGCTGAGTAGATCTGGCTGTTCCCCACTACCTTGTGTTGGGAACCGTCTCTGTGTCCATACCTTTGCCAGGTTAGTCCAGCCATTTGCCGCGACCTTATGTTGGGAACCGTCTGTCTGTGTTTTGTGTATGAGTCCCGGCCCTACGTCCTGCTCCCTAGGAGGGGTCCTGACTCTGTGTAGAGCCCTGGCCCCAAGGAGGGGTCCTGGCTCTGTGTTCCATGTACCTGTGTTCCTGTCTCTGCCAAGACCACAGCTCTGTGTTCCTGTCTCTGCCAAGATCACAGCTCTGTGTACCATGGCTTTGGGATCTCATCCTGTCCTTGTGCTGCTTCCTGCCCAGGAAAGCCTCGAAGAATTCAAGTCTCATCCAGCCCTGTAGCCATGTCATGTCTTCGCCTAGTTCTGGAGTCCAAGCCTGAGTTAAGACCCAGACTCCTTGCCCAGCCTGGTCCTTGCCCAGTCTCTGGCTCAGAGTCCATACCCAAGCCTCGTCATGTCCTCATCTAGTTCCGGGGTCCGAGCCCGAGTTAAGACCCAGGTTCTGGGTCCTTGTCCAGTCTCTGGCTCGGAGTCCAAGCCCAGACTCCTAGTTCCCAGTTCCTTGTCTTGGTCCCGCTTTCCTAGCCAATGTCCTAGTCCAAGTCTGTGCTCCTGTCCCAGCTCCTAGTCTGTGTTCTGTCTCGTCCCAGAGCCTAATCCAGTCCAGTTCCTAGTACTTCAGTGTCTGTGTCTTGCACTTGGGTCCATCTCTCAATGCCCCCTTATGACACTGGAACCTCATGGACAGACTACCCCCACCTACCCTTCCTGAATGTCAGTGTTTGGCCATGGAAGAGGAACTAATGGCATTGCATTTACCAAGAAAGAGGTTCAGAGCAATACCAGGAATTGTATACATCTCAAGGACTTTATTAAGGCTGTAGATCTGTGGCTGCCACTTTTGATGAGTATGAAGAATTGTGAAGTACATGGCTGCTGCAGTATAATGTGTTATTCTCCCCTCTTTCTTTGCAGTCCATCCCTTCCTTCAACATTTTATGCCCCATATCTCTCCTCTTTCTTTCCAGTGCAGATGAAGGGTCTTGATCCAAAACATCGACTGTCCATTTCCCTCCATAGATGCTGCCTGACACACGAGTGTCTCCAGTGCTTTGTGTGTTGTTCTCACTTTAACCTTTTGTCTTTGCAGCTCATTGTTCCTATCACTGACCATCTCCTCCTGAAGCTCACCGGAAGAGTTTCTAACCTTGCCATCACTGAATGACGTTCCAAAACCCCAGATGACCTCTGTCACGAAATAGATGACTACAATTATACTGAACACAAACAAAGGCATACAGAGTTTTAGAGCTTGTTCCGGACAGAGCCTACGCCTGGCATTTCCCAGAAACAGTTTTACATTATCCAATTCGTGGACACATACCCTCACAATAAATCACTTTGTCCCAGGAAGCCAACACCCCACTTTACATAATAAATTTTTCTTGCTTGCTCTTTTGTATCTATCTGTGAGTTTCACTTTACACCGCACGCTGTCGGAGCAGTGCTGTCAGGATAATCAAAGACATGACCCACCCAGCCAACACACTTTTCGTCCCTCTTCCCTCCGGGAGAAGGCTCAGGAGCTTGAAGACTCGTACGGCCAGATTTGAGAACAGCTTCTTTCCTGACCCGGATCTGGGCCGTACCCTCCAAATATCTGGACCTGCCTCTCGGTTTTTTTGCACTACCTTACTTTCACTTTTCTATTTTCTATTTATGATTTATAATTTAAATTTTTAATATTTACTATCGATTTGTACTCCAGAGAGCAAGAAGCGCAGAATCAAGTATCACTGTGATGATTGTACGTTCTAGTATCAATTATTCGGCGGCAATAAAGTATAAAGTAAATGTCTGTTTCTGTTCCTCTCTCTATCTATCTCCCTATTTTGTTTCATTTTTCAATCTCTCTCTCTCTCTCTCTCTCTCTGCCTAAGTATCCAAGTCAATATTTTATCTCCCTCTCTCTCTATCTCCATCCTTCTATCAATCTCTGTCTCTAGCTCTGCCTCTCTCTATCTCTCTCACTGTCTATATCGCTATCTTTATTTCTGTTTCTGTCTTTATCCTCATCTGTATTGCTTCGCTATGCCTTCTTCCATTTCCATATCTCTATTTCTATCCTCACTTCAGTCTCTGTCTCTCTGTCTTAAGACCATAACATACCGGAGCATAATTAGACCATTTGGCCCATCTAGTCTGCATTGCTATTTCATCATGGCTGATCCATTTTTCCTCTCAGCCCCAATCTCCTGCCTTCTCCCCATATCCCTTCATGCCCTGACGAATCAAGAATATGTCAACCTCTGCCTTAAATATACATAAAGATGGCCTCCACAGATACCTGTGGTGAAGAATTCCACTGATTCACCACTGTCTGGCTAATGAAATTCCTCCTCATCTCCATTCTAAAAGGATACCCCTCTATTTTGAGCCTGTGTACTCTGGTCTTAGACACTCCTACCAAAGGGAACATCCTCTTCACATCCACTCTATCAAGGTCTTTCACCATTCAATAGGTTTCAATGAGGTCTCCTTTCGTTCTTTTGAATTCTAGTGAATACAGGCTCAAAGCCATCATATGACAAGCCATTTAATGCTGAAATTATTTTTGTTAACCTTTTTTGAACCCTCTCCAGTTTCAGTATATTCTTTCTAAGATAAGAGGCCCTAAACAGTACACAATACTCCAAGTGTGGTCTCACCAAAATATCTGCAGTACACTGGACATTCAAGAGTGTCAGGGAAGTGAAGATTATACAGTGAAAATTACGACTGAGAAAGTGCTCAGGAAGCTTAATGGTCTGAGGGTAGATAAATCTCCTGGACCTGATGGAATGCACCCTCGGGTTCTGAAAGAAGTAGCTGGAGAGATTGCGGAGGCATTAGCGATGATCTTTCAAGTATCAATAGATTCTGGCATTGTACTGGATGACTGGAAAATCACAAATGTTACTCCACTATTTAAAAAGGGTGGGAGGCAAAAGAAAGGAAACTGTAGACCATTTGGCCTGACATCAGTGGTTCGGAAGTTGTTGGAATCTGTTGTTAGGGATGAGATTACAGAGCGCCTGGAGGCACATGACAAGATAGGCCAAAGCCAGCATGGTTTCCTGAAAGGAAAATCCTGCCTGACAAACCTACTGCAATTCTCTGAGGAAATTACAAGCAGGGTAGACAAAGGAGATGCTGTAGACATAGTGTACTTGGATTTTCAGAAGGCCTTTGACAAGGTACCACACATGAGGCTGCTTAGTAAGATAAGAGCCCATGGAATTACAGGGAAGTTACTAGCGTGGATGAAGCATTGGCTGGTGGACAGAAAACAGAGAGTGGGAATAAAGGGATCCTATTCTGGCTGTCTGCCGGTTACCAGTGGAGTTCCACAGGGGTTGGTGTTGGGACCACTGCTTTTCACAATGTATGTCATTGATTTGGACTATGGTATTAATGGATCTGTGGCTAAATTTGCCAATGATACAAAGATAGGTGGAGGAGCAGGTAGTGCTGAGGAAACAGAGAGCCTACAGAAAGACTTAGGTAGTTTAGGGGAATGGGCAAAGAAGTGGCAAATGAAATACTATGTTGGAAAGTGTATGGTCATGCACTTTGCTGGAAAAGATAAACAGGCAGACTATTACTTAAATGAGGAGAGAATTCGAAATGCAGAGATGCAAAGGACTTGGGAGTCCTTGTACAGGATACCCTAAAGGTTAACCTCCAGGTTGAGTCGGTGGTGAAGAAGGTGAATGCAATATTGGCATTCATTTCTATAGAATATAAGAGCAGGGATGTGATGTTGAGGCTCTATAAGGCACTTGTGAGACCACACTTGGAGTATTGTGTGCAGTTTTGAACTCCTTACTTTAGAAAGGATATACTGACATTGGAGAGGGTTCAGAGAAGATTCTCGAGAATGACTCCAGGAATGAAAGGGTTAAGAGGAACGCCTGGCAGCTCTTGGGCTGTATTTCCTGGAGTTCAGGAGAAAGAGAAATCTCATAGAAACATTCCAAATGTTAAAAGGCCTGAACAGATTAGATATGGCAAAGTTATTTCCTATGGCAGAGGATTCTAGGACAAGAGGGCATGACTTCAGAATTGAAGGACGTCCTTTTAGAACTGAGATGCAGAGAAATTACTTTAGTCAGAGGGTGGTAGGTCTGTGAAATTTGTTGCTGTGGAGGCCAAGTCATTGGGTGTATCTAAGGCAGAGATAGATAGGTTCTTGGTTAGTCAGGGCATCAAAGGGTATGAGGTGAAAGCAGGGGAGTGAGGATGACTGGAAGAATTGAATCAGCCCATGATTGGAATGGCGGAGCAGACTCAATGGGCCAAATGGCCTACTTCTGCTCTTATATCTTATGGTCTTACCAGTGTTTTACAAAGTCTCAACATGCTTGCTTATTTATTCTAGTCCTCTTGAAATGAATGCTAACATTGCATTTGCCTTCCTCATCAACGGACTCAACCTGCAAATTAACATTTAGAGAATCCTGTACAAGGATCCTAAATCCCTTTGCAACTCAGGTTTTTGTATTATCTCTCCATTTAGAAAACAGTCAACCCTTTCATTTCTTCTACCAAAGCGCATGACCATTCACCTTGGGACACTGTATACCATCTGCCACTTCTTTGCCCATACTCCTAATCTATAGCCTCTCTCTTTTCTCAAAACTACCTGCCCCTCCTTCTATCTTCATATCATCTGCAAACTTTGCAACTCATGTCATTTCCAAATCATTGACATATAATGTAAAAAGAATCAGTCCCAACGCAGACCCCTGTGGAACACCACTAGTCACCAGCAGCCAGTCAGGAAAGACTCCCTCTATTCCCACTCTTTGCCTCTTGCCAATCAGCCACTGCTTTATCCATGCTCGAATCTTTCCTGTAATACCATGGGCTCATAGCTTGTTAAGCAGCCTCAGGTGTGGAAGTTTGTCAAAGGCCTTCCAAAAATCCAAGCCCACAACATCAACCCATTTTCCTTTGTCTATCCTGCTTGTAATTTCTTCAGAGAATTTCAACAGATTTGTCAGGCAAGATTTTCCCTTGAAGAAGCCATGCTGATTATAGCCATGATTAATCATGTACCTTCAAGTACGCTGAGACTTGAACTGAGACTGAGACTCCAACAGCTTCCCAGCCACTGAGTTCAGATTAACTTGCCCATGATTTCCTTTTTTTTGCCTCTCTCCCTTCTTGAAGAGTGGGGTGACATTTGTAATTTTCCAGTCTTCCGGAACCATTCCAGAATCTGGTGATTCCTGAAAGATCACTACTAATACCTCCACAATCTCTTCAGCCATCTCTTTCAGAACCCTGGGGTGTACACCATCTGGCAAAGTGACTTATCTACCTTCAGGCCTTTCAGTTTCCCAAGAACCTTCTCTCTAGTTATGGTAACTTCACACACTTCATAACCCCTGACACCTGGAACTTCCTCCATACTGCTAGTGTCTTCCACAATGAATACTGATGCAAAATAGTTGCTCAATTTCATCCACCATTCCCTTGTCCCCCATTACTACCTCTGCACCATCATTTCCCATTGGTTCAAAACCCACTCTAACCTCTCTTTCACACTTCATGTATCTAAAAAAAAAACTTCTGGTTATCTCTCTATCTCCATCTTTATCTCTGTCCCTCTCTCTATCTCTATCTTTAAATCTCCATCTCTCTATCTCTAACTATCTCTATCTCCATTTCCATATTCCTATCCCTGTTCTCATCTCTCTCTTTGCACAGTTGTTTATACGTTTCCCATTTCCACTTTAAAGCCCCAGTCCTCTTCACTCTTTCTCCCTTCGATTTTACCAGCTAAGTATCATTTCCCAGAAGCCCATAGCCCTGTTCATTTTAAAAACTTATCTTTGTTCTTTTTAATTTGAACATATATTTTATTCATGAAAACCAAAGAGGAAAATCAATTAACCATTCATTGTGCCATCCGATCGATATAAGCTCCTACAAAGCAGAAACGTCACTCGGTTATTTTTTCCACATGTGTGTAAGAGGCTGTGAAACAGGACACAGCCTCTCAATGTCCCTGAAGTCAGAACAATGACTATGCTGTGTACATACATCTATTGATGCTTCTGGACACATCTTCAGTGATGTTCCTGGAATCATTGGGTGTTTCGGGTCTTTCAACATCGTACAACCTCCTCCAGGTGACCCAGCCGGGGCTGATCAGACCCCAGCTTGTGTCCAGATGGCTAGCTACTTATGACTTCATGGCTCCCCTCTTTTGAGCCACAGCCATTTTGAGGCCCTCTCTGCTGCATCAGTGGTCCTGCGGATGGCTCTCCTCTTCCTCTCTCCCTCGATGCCCAAAATGCTGAAGGCTCTAACTAAAGAACGGGCTACGAATCCCCTACAACCAACCTCCACTGGGAGACACCTCGCTCTCCATCCAGCCTGCTGACAGTTGCTGACCAGTCCTGCATACTTGGAGAGTTTCCTTTCAAAGGCCTCTTCCAAGCTATCTTCCCATGGGACTGTCAGCTCCAGCAGCACCACTTGCTTAGTAGACTTAGACACTAGGAAAATGTCTAGTCGCAGGGTGGTGGCTGCGATATGGTTGGGGAACTTCAGCTGCCCTTCGAGGTCCACCAACAGCTGCCAGTCCCTTGCAGAGGTCAGAATGCCTGCAGATGTTCTATTGGCAGGTATTGGCTGCTCCCCAGCTCTGACAAAGGCAATGGTCTGCTTGGAGGGTCGGGACCACTTTGCCCACTCAACTCCTGCGCTGACGGCTTCAGCGATGGTCTTCAGGATCTGATCATGCCTCCACCTGTACCGTCCCTCACCAAGTGCATAAATTTGCTGCCATATCTCAAGCCAACATCAGCTATTCAATGCTATTCAACATTGAGACAAACTAATGTTCTATTCACTTATCACTCTACAGAATTCATTTTCACTTTCAGACAGGGTTGAGAAAGGGGGAATATTTGATTATTTATAGATTAGTATTAACAAGTGCAAGAAGTATCTTAAGGAATTGGTGAAATAGTGAAGATGAGGCTGCAGGGGCTGGGAAGTAGAAAGTTTTCAAAATGGTCGTGAGGCCTGGTTTTGACCGGAAAGATTGACCGTTCCTTTGACCATCAATGCTGCTTGACACACTGAGTTGCTCCAGCTGATTGTTTCTGCAGTGAAATGCAGACACAGAGTGTCATACATCATGGAACAAGAGCCTTCAGCGCTTCAAGACCATTCCAGCAATCCAGCACCCAAGTTTTCCTGCCTCTCTCTGACTGCGTCAGTGTCGGAGGCCCTGGAGGTACAATCACGGAAAGGGTGCGTTCTGCACACAGAGGTCACACTAACAATCAAGTACCTAAGCTTTCCTGTCACTTTCAGTTTGTTCCTCTCTGCCCCTGGACATGCTACCTCGCTCCTGGCAATGCCATTGCCGTACTGGAACCCTGCGTGCTCTCAATACTTGCTCAGTGAGAGAGCTTTTCATGTAAAGATGGACTTCCATTCTAATTTAGGTTTCCAGCACACAGTTTCTCAGAACACAAACCAAGCTATTTGTGTGTTGAAAGATAAGAATAAGATTAGCTTTGTTTGTCACGAGTATATAAAAACATAGTAAAACTTATCATTCTGTATCAACAACGAACACATTACGCAGATGTGCTGAGGGTAGCCATTCTTCCGGTGACAATATAGCATGGCCACAGCCTATTAACCCTTACTCGCCTGCATGTGTTTGGAATTTGAGAGGAAACCGGAGGAAGCCCATGCTGTCATGGGGACCGTGTACAAGCTTGCTGCAGACAACGGCAGGAAAAGAACCCCAATGATAAGCGCGGGAAGGCGTTATGCTACAGTGCCTCTAAGAACAGTCTTCAAATAGCCGGCTTCCTTTGGGTGCACAGATGGTACAGCTGCTTCCTCGCAGCGCTGATCCTGATCTCTGTTGCTGTCAGTGTGGAGTTTGCATGCTCCCATTGCGCTGGTTTCTTCCCCACATCCCAAACACATGCGGGCTGGTAGGTTAAGTGGCCGCGGTAAATTGGCCCTGGAGAGTGGGTGGTAGGAGAGTCTGAAGGGTGGGGGTCAGTGGAATTAATGGTAGCACGAGGACTGCAGATGCTGGAATCTGAAGCAACACACAATCTGCTGGAGAAATTCAGTGGATTCATCTGCTTCTTTGTACTTTTTCCTTGTCTGCCTCCATTGATCATTCACCTGATACTATCTCTAAATCCTACTCCCCTACTCTTTCTGCCACTACCTGTCATTATCTTACACCCACCCTCAGTCCACCAATCACCTCAGACTCCTGCCTCACCACTCTCCCTCTCCCCTTTACACTGGCCATCTCCCCCCTCCACTCTGAGCCCTGATGCAGGATTGTGATTCAAAACGTTTTGATGCTGCTCGACCCCCTGATTTCCTCCAGCAGTGGTTGAGTAGCTTGTGGTCATTTATGAGAGAATAGATTGCTGCAAAGCAGGCGGGCAGTGAGATTGAGGGGATTGATTTGGGTGCCAGCAGAGAGTGAATGGGCCGAACATTCTCATTCTCCATAAAGAACTATAACCAGCTGCCGCTGTTACTGTGCGATCGAGAATCTCCGGAGGGAAGGCCCCGAATCCTTGGCTTTGCCTATTGGCTGTTGCCGGGGCCGGGGTCAAAGTGCTCGGCAGAGATGGTGCTCGGTGCTTGGTGTCGGAGAGCTGTTCGGAGGCTCGGAGTTTTCAGACAGACTCGGAGTCGGACTGTGGTCGGATGCTTCTGGGATGCTGCATCGGCAAGTTTGCGGTGCTGGAGGTTCACCGTCTGTGTGAGACAATGGGACTTTCGAGAGACTTTGAGACTTTTACCGTGCCCATGGTCTGTTCTTATCAAATTACGGTATTGCTTTGCACTGTTGCAACTATATGTTATAATTATGTGGTTTTTGTCAGTTTGTAAGTCGGTTTGTCGTGTTTCTGTGCTATCATTCTGGAAAAACATTGTATCATTTCTTAATGCATGCATTACTAAATGACAATAAAAGAGGACTGTTTGTCCTCATAATCTAAATCTAACCAGAAATATAATATGAACTGATACCCAGAGCAATTTCTGTTCAGCTTCACTTTCAATACTGAAATGAAGTGAGAAAGTTGTGTCGTGTCACGTCAGTAACTGACAAAATCTCTCACTTCCCAAATAGATTCCCAATGTCCTCCTGACTGATCTGGTCTTTTGAGACTTTCACAACTTCGGAGCGCCCGAAAAGCTTCATTACCAAACAAATGTGCAAAAAAGTGTGGTTGCCCTTTGCCTTGGAGAGAAATGAGACTTGATACCGAAGTTTCACATGACAAAGAGTTTAAGGCAGAATAAGGAATAAACAGGGACATGGCTATAAGTTAACAGGCAACATAAACAGAGTCATAGAGTTACACAACATGGAAACAGACCTTTTGTCCTAACTTGACCATTCCGAGAAGTTTGAGCTAATCTCCTTTCCCTATGTTGGCTCTTATCACCCTCGGTCTTCTCTATCCATGTCCCTGGCCAAATATGCTTTACATGTTGTAAATTGTACCCAACTCTACCACTTCTTCCATATGCCCCCCACCCTCTGAGCTTGGGTCTCTTTTACATTTTTTCACTCTCACCTTAAATCTATGGTCCCCCTACCCTGGGAAAAACTGAGTTCCTGAGAAAAAGACTTTGACCATCCACTTTATCTACTCCCTCTTAATTTTCTATATCGTACCAGTATAAGATCACCCCTTCGCCTCTGACACTCCTGAGAAAAAAATCCCAGCCTATCCGGCATCTCCTTATAACTCGAGCTCTCCAGTCCTGGTGACATCCTTGCGAATCTCTTTTGCACCCCTTTTTGTATAGCTGTAACCTGATGTCCAAACTCTTGTAAAATGGGTTAGACTGTCCGTAGCTGTGCGGCTGTTTACTGCATTGGTTTCCAAGGATAGTGATCCAGGAAAGTGGACTGATTGGTAACTGGTAATTCGTCATTAGTTTATCACTGACAGATGTACTGGGATACAGTAAAGTGCCTTCGTTTGCTGCCAACCAGACAGATTTTTTTAAACATGAGTACACTGAGGTAGAACAATGAGAGGAGGGAGCGGAGACAATGACTGGCTGGGAGACGTCCTTGCTTATGCTGGCTGCTTCCCTGAGACAAAGGAAGTGTAGGCAGGGTCGATGCAGGGGTGGCTGGTTCTCATGATGGACTGGGCTGTCCACAAACCTCCGCATTTAAACTTTGAAACGAGGGTGTCACTTCATATGCTAACTCCCCTTGGGAAGTTGTTGGTTAGCTGTCTCCTTGAACTACTGCAGTCTTTCGGGTGAAGGTTCTCCCAGGGACTGATGAATGAATGGTGTGACATTTCCAATTCAGGATGGAGTGCGAATCGAAGGGAGGATCTGCAAGGTGGTGGTGTTGCTCTTGACCTCCCACACTTGTTCCTCTAGATGGTAGAATTAGTGGGGTCATGGCTGTTCTCAGATTTGATCAGGAGAGTTGCTGCAGTCCATTCCATGTAGGGAAACATAGAGAACACAGAGAACTGTTTCTGAACAGCTCAGAAACAGGCCGTTTGGCCTACAATGTTGTGCTGAACCAATTAAATTAGTTACAAATGGCCAACTCATCTAATCCCTTCTGACTACACAGTGTCCATATCCTTCCATTCCCCTCACATTTATGATGTGCCTCTTAAACGTCCCTAAGGTACCTGCCACTACTGCCACCCCAGACAGCGCATTCTAGGCACCCACCGCTCTGCGTAAAAAAAAAACTTGCCCCTCGAGTCTCCATTTGAACTTAACTTCTCTCACCTAAAGTGCATACCCCATGGTACTTGAAGGCAAAATTAGCATGGTTCTTTCAGGGAAGGTAATTTCTGACAAATCTCCTGGAACTCTTTGAGGAAATAACAGACAGGATAGACAAACAAGAGTCAGTGGATGTTGTTTACATGGATTTTCAGAAGGCCTTTGACAAAGTGTGCACATGAGGCTGCCTAACAAGATAAGAGCCCATCATTTAACAGAAAATATACGAGCATGGATAGAAGATTAGCTGACTGGCAGAATGCAAAGTGTGGGACTGAAGGGGGCCCTTTCTTGTTGGCTGCTAGTAACTAGTGATGTTCCGCAAGGGTTGGTATTGAAACTTCTTCTTTTCACGGTATGTGGGTTTAGATAGAGCAGAGTTTGTTAAGTGTATCCAGGAAAGTTTCTTAAATCAATATGTGGATGGTCCAATGAGAGGGGGGGCTGTATTGGACCTGGTGTTGGGTGATGAGCCTAGCCAGGTGACCCGCCTTTCAGTGCATGAACAGCTAGGAAACAGTAACCACACCTCCTTAACTTACAGGATAGCTATAGATAAGGGTAGGTATGGTCCTTGCAGAAGAGTTTTAAATTGGAGTAGGGCAAAAGAGCATTAGGCAGGAACTAAAAAGAGTTAATTGGGAACATCTTTTCTCTGGTAAGTCCACATCAGACATATTTAAATATTAATTGAACAGAGTACAGGAAAGATATGTTCCTGTTAGAAGGAAAGATGGGGCAGGAAAGATAAAAGAACATTGGATGTCCAGAAGGGTGATGAATTTAGACAAACATGAAAAGCACGTAAATCTACAGAAGTTAGGATCAAACAAGGTACACGAGGAGTATAAAAAAACCAGAGATGAACTAAAGAATGGAATTAGGAAAGCCAGGAAGGCCATGCAAGTCCTTGGCAATTAGGATCAAGGTGACATCCAAGGCATTCTGTACATACACCAAGAGCAAGAGGACAACTAGGGAGAGGGTGCACTGCCCAAGGATAAAGGGAAGGGGAACATTTGCTTTGATGCAGAGAATGCGAGTGAGTTACTTAATGAGTACTTTGCTTCAATATTTACCAAGAGAAAGGATATGGAGGACCAGGAGATCAGTGCTGAGTGTATGAATACTTTAGGGCATTCAGAGGTCAAGGAAGAGAAAAGTGTTGGGCCTCCTAATGAGTATTAAGGTGGATAAGTCCCCAACACCTGATGGGATTTACCCCAGGTAATTAAAGGAGGCAAGAGGAGAGATTTCTGGGCCCTTAACCAATATCTTTTGTCTTCTATAGCCACAGGTGAGGTCCCGGAGGACTGGCGACTGGCTAATGTTGTACCTCTATTTAAGAAGGGAGAAAAGGAAAATCCTGGGAACTATAGACAGACGAGTCTTATGTCAGTTGTAGGGTAATCGCTAGAGAAAATTCTTAGGGATAGGATTTAGGAGCATTTGGAAACCCATGGCCTGTTTAGGAAGAGTTAGCATGGGTTTGTGCGTGGTAGGTCGTTTTTACCAACTTGATTGAGTTTTCTGACAAGATGAGAAAGGTTGATGCGGGTAGGGCAGTGGGTGTTGCCTACATGGATTTTAGTAAGGAGTTTGACCAAGTCCCTCACAGGAGGCTAATCCAGAAGATTAAGATGCATGGGATCAGTGGCGAATTGGCTGTTTGGTTCAGAACTGGCTCGCACATAGAAGACAGAAGATAGTGGTTGAAGGGACTTATTTGAGCTGAAGTCTGTAATTCGAGGAGTTCCACAGGGATCCGTGCTGGGACCTTTGCTGTTTGTGATGTATATAAGTGACCTGGATGAAAATGTAGATGGGTGGATTAGTAAATTTGCAAATGATACCAAGACTGGTGGAGTTGTGGATAGTGCGGAAGACTGGCAGAGTACAGCGTGATATAGATCAGTTGCAGATATGGGCAGAGAAATGGCAGATGAAGTTTAACCCAGATAAATATGAGCTGTGGCACCTTGGTAGGACAAATGCAAGGAGGTATAGAGGAGAATGGTAGGGCAAGACCCTTAACAGTGTTGCTGTGCAGAGAGATCTTGGGGTCCAAGTTCATAGCTCCACAGATCAATAAGGTGGTTAAGAAGGGTTATGGAATATTTGCTTTTATTAGTTGATGCATTGAATTCAAAAGTCAAGAGGTTCTGTTGCAAGAATATAGAGCTCTGGTTACGCCACATCTAGAGTACTGTGCACAGTTCTGGTTGCCCCACTATACGAAGGATGTGGGGCTTGGGAGAGGGTGAAGAAGAGGTTTACCAGGATGCTGCCTGGTTTAGAGGTCATGTGCTATCACAAGAGGCTGGATAAACTTGGGTTGTTTTCTCTGGAGCACCTGAGACTGAGAGATCTGATCCGTACTTCTACTCCCTGAGTATAGGCAGAGTCTGAAGACTACAGCACTAGTGGTAAGGACCAAGAAGGTGTGGACAAGGGAAGCACAGGAGCAATTACAGGACTGCTTTGAATAAGGACTGGACTGTATTCAAGTGTTCATCTTGGAGTCTGGATGAGCATGCCTCAATCGATACTGACTCCATTAAAACCTCTGTGGATGAGTGTATACCCACGAAAACTTGCTGTACATTTCCAAACCAAAAGCTGTGGATGAATCAGGGGGTTCATCATCTGCTGAAGGCTCGATCTGTGATGTTTAATTCTGGCGACCCAGGCCTGTACAAGAAAACCAGATATGACTTGTGGAGGACTATTTCAAGAGCGAAGAAATAATTCTGAGACAGGTTGGAGGTGACATCGGATGCATGTCAACTTTGGCAGGGCTTGCAGGACATTACTCTACACAGCCAAACCCAACATTGCGAATGGCAGCAATGATTCACTACCAGACAGGCTCAAGGCCTTTTATGCCCGTTTTGAAAGAGAATAAAACAACAGGTACAGGGATCCCTGCTGTACCCGGTGACCCTGTGACCTCTGTCTCAGATGCCAATGTCGGGCTGTCTTTCAGGAGGGTGAACCCTCACAAGGTGGCAGGCCCTGATGAAGTATCTGGTAAGGTTTTGAAAACTTGTGCCAACCAACTGGCGGGTGTGTTCAAAGACATATCAATCTCTGATTGCTAGTGACGTAAGTTCCCACCTGTTTCAAAAGGGCACTATTATACTAGTGTCCAAGAAGAGTAGTGTGAGCTGCCTTAATGACTATCGTCCAGTAAATCTCACATCTACGGTGATGAAATGCTTTGAGAACTGTGTCATGGCCAGAATCAACACTTGCCTCAGGAAGGACCTGGATCCACTGCAATTTCCCTACTACCAAATAGGTCTACGGCAGGTGCAATCTCAATGGCATTTCACGTGGCCTTAGATCACCTGGACGATACAGACACCTATGTCAGGATGCTGTTCATCGACTATAGCTCAGCATTTAACATCATCATTCCTTCAGTCCTGATCGAAAAGCTACAGAACCTGGGCCTCTGTACCCCTCTCTGTAATTGGATTCTGAACTTCCTAAGCTGAAGACCACAATCTGTAAGGATTGGTAATTACATCTCCACCTCACTGACAATTAACACGTGCTCCACAGGGATGTGTGCTTAGCCCACTGCTCTACTCTCTCTATACCCATGACTGTGTGGCTAGGCATAGCTCAAATACCATCTATAAATTTGCTGATGATACAACCATTGTTGGAAGAATCTCAGGTGGAGACAAGAGGGTGTACTGGAGTGAGGTAAACCAGCTAGCAGAGTGGGGTCGCAGCAACATCCTTGCACACAAGGTCAGTAAGACAAAAGAGCTGATTGTGGACGTCAGGAAGGGTAAGACGAGAGGCCATGAACCAATCTTCATAGAGGGATCAGAAGTAGAAAGAGGGAGCAATTTCAAGTTCCTGGGTGTCAATATCTCTGAGGATCTAACCTGGTCCCAACGTATTGATGCAGCTATAAAGAAGGCAAGACGACAGCTATATTTCATTCAGAGTTTGAAGAAATTTGGTTTGTCACCTAAAACAGGGTGCATCACTGTCTGGTATGTGGGGGGTGGGGGGTAGCTACTGCACAGGTTCGAAAGAAACTACAGGAAGTTGTAAAATTAGTCAGCTCCATCATGGGTACTAGCCTCCATAGTATCCAAGTCATCTTCAAGGAGTGGTGCCTCGGAAAGGCAACGTCCATTATTAAGGTCCTCCATTACCCAGTTCATGCCTTCTTCACATTGTTACCACCAGGAAGGAGATACACAGCCTGAAGGCACACACTCAGCAATTCAGGAACAGCTTCTACCCCTCTGCTATCCAATTCCTAAATGGACATTGAACCCATGAACACTACCTCACATTTTTAAAATTTCTGTTTTTGCGTTATTTTAAATTTAACAATTTAAAATACATATATATGCTTACTATAATCGACCGATTTATTTTTTTCTATATTTATCATGTATTGCATTGTACAGCTGCCGCAAAGATAACAAATTTCACAACATATGCCGGTGATATTAAACCTGATGCTGATCGCCGTTTACAAGATTACGAGAGGCATAGACAGAGTGGACAGAGAGTATCTGTTTCCCAGGAAAGAAAAGTCTAACACCAGACGGCATGCATTGAAGGTGAGAGGGGTTAGGTTGAAGGCGGATGTGAGGGGTAGGTCTTTACTGAGAGCGTCATTGAACGCCCGGAATGTGCTGCCTGATTTGGTATGGAGGCAAATACATTAGAGGCTTTTAAGAGACATTTTGATGGGAACATAGATGTAAGGCAGGTGGAGGGATATGGAATGGTGTTGATAGGAGGGATTAGTGTTTTGGTGTTTTTCATTTGCTTTTCAGGTGGTTTGGCACAACATTGTGGGCTGAATGGCCTGTCCTGTGCTGTTCCATGTTCTGTGTTCTATATGTACTACATCAATGTTTCAGATCAGTGGCCCCCAACCTCCGGGCCACGGACCGATACCGGGCCGCGAAGCATGCAGGGGTGCAGTGGTAGCTGGAGCGCACCCAGCACATCTTTAAGAAAAAAAGCTGAAATAAACAAGCTAATTAATTAGGTACCACCTGGCATGTAAATGTCGGCCCAGATCAGAGGCGATTGCTGATTTCATTTGCTCTACACGATGTTCACTCCTCTTTCCAGGGGCTGGAGTCTTTAGCTGTTCCATTGTTTGGTCAATTTAAACGCCAGCCCAGACAGACTGAAAAGACAGGGCTGTCAGGATCAAGTTGACATGTTGAATCTACACAAACTTGTAATAAAGTATAGGCGCTGCCGTGCTTTCTTTGTAATGACAGTTACGTGCTGGTCCCAGGACAGATCCTCCGACACTTTTCAGGGAGAGAAATGTCGATCCTTAATGCCCATGCATTTAAAGTTATTGACCCTCTCCACCTCAGTTCCTCTAATGAAGGCTGGCTTCTGGGCAGCACCTAATTAATTAGCTTGTTTATTTCGGCTTTTTTCTTAAAGATATGCTGGGTGCGCTCTGGCTACCGCTGCACCCCGCATGCTTCGCGGCCCGGTATCGGTCTGTGGCCCGGAGGTTGAGGACCACTGTTTTAGATGACAGAATTGATGGCTTTGTCGGCAGGTAGTGCTGAGGAAGTAGAGAGTCTGCAGAAGGACTTGGGCCGATTGGGAGAATGGGCAGAGTAGTGGCACATGGAATATAGTGTAGGGAAGTGCATGGTCATGCACTTTGACAGAAGGAATAAAGGAGTAGACTATCCTCTACATGGGGAGAAAATTTAAAAAATCAGAGGTGCAAAGGGTCTTAGAAGCCTTTGTGTAGGATTCCCTAAAGGTTAACTTGCAACTTGAGTCACTGGTAAGGAAGGTAAATGCAATGTTAGCATTCATTTTGAGAGGAATAGAATACAAAAGCAAGGATGTAATGCTGAGGCTGTATAAGCCATTGGTCAGACCGCACCTGGAGTATGGTGAGCAGTTTTGAATCCTTTGTCTAAGAAGTGATGTGCTGGTATTCGAGAGAGTACAGAGGAGGTTGATGAAAACAGTCCCAGGCATGTACTTAAGATGAGAAGGCTTCAGTTAGGGGAGCTATGAACTTGGCCCTTAATAATGTACAGTCTCTTTACATTTGAAAAGGAGAAAGGGATCAGGAGTGGGGCTTCAGTGCTTTTAATCTTTTGCACCATTTTATACCATGTTATCTCAATACTGCATCCCCAGGTGGCAATTCATTACCACAGATGGCTATGAAGGCCATGACATTGGGCATATGTAAAATGAGGGCTGATAGGTACCTGATTAGCAAAGGCATCAAAGTTTATGGGGATAAGACAGGAGAATAAGATTGATAGGGAAAATAAATTAGCCATCATCGAATGCAGAGCAGACTTGATGAGCCAAATGGCTTAATTCTGCTCCTAAGCCATATAGTGTTGTGGTATTGTATGAAAAATATATCCCATCATGGGTAATCAAAATCAGGTTTAATATCACCAGCATATGTCGTGAAATGCTTTATCTTCGCAGTAGCAGTACAATACAATACATGGTAAATATAGAAAAAAGTAAATCAATCAATCACAGTCAGAACAGTATTTTTATATATTAAATAGTGAACTTAAATATGTAGTGCAAAAATGTAAATAAATAAGTAGTGAGGTCGTGGTCATGGGGTCAATGTCCATTCAGAAATTGGATGGCAGAGAGGAAGAAGATGTTCCTGAATCGTTGAGTGCGTGCATTCAGACCTCTCTACCTCCTTCCTGATGGTAGCAATGAGGACAAGGAATCAAGGCAAGGCCTAGGTGCTGGGGGTCCTTAATGATGGATGCTGCCTTTTTGAGGCATCACCCCTTGAAGATGTCCTGGATACTATGGAGGTCAGCGCCCATGATGGAGCTGACTGAGTTCACAACTTAGCTCAGTCCTGTGCAGTAGCAACCCCACACCCCCAGCCCCATACCAGATGGTGATGCAGCCAGCTAAAATGCTCTCCATGGTACATCTGAAGACATTTGTGAGTGTCCTTGGTGATATATCAAGTCTTCTCAAACTCCTAGTGAAATATAGCCAGTGTTGTGCCTTCTTTGTAGTTGCATTGATATGGTGGGTCCAAATAAGATCTTCAGAAATACGGATGCCAGGAACTTGAAGTTGCTCACCCTTTTCATTTCTGATCCCTCAATAATGATTGGTATGTCGTTCCTCTTTTTACCCTTTTTGAAGCTCACAATCAGTTCTTTGGTCTTACTGACATTGAGTTGCTGTGACATTACTCAACCAGCTGATAAATCTCGCTCCTGTATGCCCTCTTCTCACCATCTGAAATTCTGCCAACTATGGTTGTGTCAGCAGCAGATTTATAGATGGCATTTGAACTGTGTGTGGCCACACAGTCATGGGTGGAGAGAGAGTAGAGCAGTGGGCTAAGCACACATCCCTGAGGTGCACCAGTGTTGACCGTCAGTGAGGAGGAGATGTTATTTCCAATCTTCAGATTGTAGTCTCCCAGTTAGGAAGTTTAGCATCTAGTTGCAGAGGGAGGTACAGAGGCCTAGGTTCTGGAGCTTTTCAATCAGAACTGTAGGAATGATCGTGTTAAATGATGAGCTGTAGTTAATAAACAGCATTCTGACATAGGTAATTGTATTGTCAAGGGCCGCATGAAGAGTCAATGAGATCGGATCCACGTAGGCCTATTGTGGCCATAGGCAGATTGTAGTGGGTCCAGGTCCTTGCTGAGGCAGGATTTAATTCTAGCCATAGCAACCTCTCAAAGCATTTCATCACCATAGTTGTGAGTTTTTCTGCAGGATAGTCGTTAAGGCAGCTCACTCTGCTCTTATTGGGTATTGTGTCCTTTTGAAGCAGGTGGGAAATTCTGACTGTAGCAATGAGAGATTAAAAATATCTTTGAATACCCCAGCCAGTTGGTTGGTACAGGTCTTCAGAGCTTCACCAGGTACTCCACTAGGGCCTGTCGTCTTGTGAGGGTTCACCCTCTTAAAAGACAACCTGACATCGGCTTCCGAGATGGAGATCACAGGGTCACCGGTTGCTGCAGGGGTCCTCATAGCTGTAGTTTTATTCTCCCTTTCAAATAGAGCATCAAAGGTGTTGAGCTTATCCGGGAGTGAAGCATCACAGCCTTTCATGATGTTGGGTTTTGCTTTGTGGGAAGTAATGGCCTGCAAACCTTGTCAGAGTTGATGTGCCCCCGATTCTGCCTCCAACTTCATAAGGAATTGTAGCTTTGCTCTTGAGGTAGCTCTCTGCAAGTTTTACCCAGTTTTATTGTCCAGATCTGGGTTGCCAGACCTGAATGCCACGGATCTAGCCCTCAGCAGAATATGAACCTCCTGGTCCACCCACGGCTTTTGATCTGGGTACGTACAGTTAGTTCTCATAGGCCCATGTTCATCCACACAATTTTTAATGAAGTCAGTGACAGCAGTGGTGTACTCATTCAGACTCGAAGATGAATCCCTGAATACAGTCCAGTTCACTGTCTCAAAGCAGCCTGCTTGTCCATACCTTCCCGGTCCTCACTCCTGGTGCTACAGTCTTCAGTCTGCCTATACTCAGGAATAGAAGTACAGCCAGGTGATCGCCTTTCCAAAGGGTGGGTGTGGGGTGGCACGATAAGTGGTCTTGGTCCACAATACCCCAGATGTGACCTCACCAAGACTTTGTATACCTGCAGCATGACATCCTGGTTCCTGTACTCAAACCCAAGGCCAATTTATCATTTCCTTCCTCACTATCTGTTGCATCTGCATGTTCACACCAAGGACACCCAATATTTTAGTGCCGTATGTCATTTTCCAATCCATCATGAATTCAGTAATTCTCCATCTTCCTGCTTTTCCCATTGAGGTGGATAACTTCACTTTTATCCACCTTGCACTGCATCCACTGCATCATTTGTCCAGTCTCTAAAGAGTCATAGAATCCCAGAAAGGTATTCAACCAATCACCTTCATGGTGGCCATTTGAACCACCAATCTGCATGTCTGTTGGGATCTGGAAGGAATCCGGAGGTATCACATGGAGAGCATGCAAACTCCACACAGAGAGCAAAGTTTAAAGTACATTTATTATCTAAGTATGTACACTCTATTCAACCTCGAGATTCGTCTCCTTACAGGCAGTCCCAAAACAAAGAAACCCAATAGGACCCGTTAAAAAAGAAAACCCATGAAACACACCAATAAGCAGAAAATGAAAACAAATCGTACAAACAAAAGCAGGCAAATAACTGAAGTTCACGAAAATGAGTCCACGGCTGCGAAGCCAGTCAACACTGCAGCCAGTCCAGTAGGCCATTAGTCTTGGGCCTCAGCTTCAGTTCAGTGCAGAGGACAGTAAACCTCCTGATCTGTACCTGAGCTCGGGACTGGAGCCGGGCCACTGGTGGTGTGAGGCAGCATCTCTGTCGAGTGCGCCATTATGTAATGAAGCAAACTTGTCAAAATTGCCTGGAAGTTTTTTTGTCTCTTCTTCGGATCTCACAATCCCACCCATTTTCCTGTCATAAGTAAATTTAGAAATATTGCACAGTGTCGCCACATTCAGATCATTGACGGAAATTGTGCACAGCTGGGGATTAAGCACTGATCCCTGCAGAACCCCACCAGGCACGGACACAACCTATCTCAACTACCCCAGCCCGAGGAAGTGCCATTTATTCCTACTCTTCATTTACTGCCTGTTAATCAATCAGTACAGTGCACTGGCACCAGTCGAACAGGATTCATTTTGTACATGAGGTATGTTATTAAAGGTTTTCTGAAAATCCAAACACGCCGCATTCGTTGGTTCTCCTTTAACTATTTTAGCAAGTAGTTCTTCAAAAAATCTCAGTTAAGTTTATTTAATATGATTTCCCTTTAGGTACCACACAGAATACATGAAGAAAATCAGCAAGCAGGCAGGATCTATGGAGGGGGATAAACAGTCGATGTTTCAGGCTGAGATTCTTCATTAGGACTGTCCTGAAAGGGACCTAATGAGGACCTTGGTTTGAAATGTCAACTGTTTATTCCCCTCCATGGATGAGGCCTGACTTGCTGTGTTCCTCAGCTTTGTGTGTGTGTGTGTGTGTGTGTGTGTGTGTGTGTGTGTGTGTGGGGGGGGGTGGGTGTGTGTGTGGGTGTGTGTGTGTGTGTGTGTGTGTGCTTCTCAAGATTTCCAGCAGCTGCAGAAACATTTATGTCGTCTTTTTGTGTACATGATTTTGTATAATCCGTTGAAAATTTCAGAGTGTTCAGTAATCACATCCTTTGTAATTTTCCCTACTCATGACAAAAGAGCTAGATGGACTGTAGTTCCTTTTTCTCTTAATCTGATTTAGCAGGTTATATTTGGCACCCTCGAATTTGCGGTTAACTATTCCATATTTAACAATTTTTTATAAGATGACAACCAGTTGATCAATGATTTCCATGGATACTTTTTTGACTGCTCTAGGGTGCAGATTATCAGTCCTTGGCAGTTTATCCATTTTCAGTGCTATTGATGTGCTACCCCTTTTTTCCCCCCCAGTTCGCTGGTTCTCTTCTAGGAAGTTATTTATGTTCTTTTTTGAAAGAGGAAGTACAGTTGAAATGTCAGTTTCATAGAAAATACCAGACCATAGCACTTCGCAGCCAGTTTCACGAAACATATACATAAACGCTAGGCTTGCCATTTCACAGTTGTGAACCGTATTAATGAAAGGTAATTACGCTGTCAGTTTGCAAATCAAATCCTCTCGCTTTAAATTCATTCAGTTCTCTGCATACGTTTTGTACTTTTTTTTTTACAAATTCTGTAAGAGCGAGTTTTTATTTGGTATGTCAAATTCTACTATACAGAAAAAAACTTTGCTAATATGAAATACTAATACATGGGCTGGTTTGCAAACTAATGAAGCCAGATCCAGAACATAGAGCTGGCCCGGAATGTTTCAACCTGTTTTCATTTCATTGTTCTGCCATTTCATTGAGTACCCAATTATCAATTCAACATTTCTGACCATAAAGGACCTATATTTCTCCTCACTAATCTTCTTCTTTCTATAGTACTGTGCAGAAATTATAGGCAGACACAGACAGACACACACATATATATACACAGAGACACAGTAACTGGGGTACCTAAGACTTTTGCATAGTACTGTAGCAGTTTTATGTCTTGCGCTGTACTGCTGCAAAAATATCATGACATATGTGGGTGATGATAAACCTGATTCTGATATGGTTCTCTATTGTGGACTGAGAAGGAAGGGGGCAGGGAGAGGGAAGTTATGGTTGAGAAAAGGGGAAGGGAAAGGAGTGGGAGTGGGAAGCACCAGGGAGACATTCTGTAATGAACAACAAACCAACTGTTTGGAATCAAATGACTTTTCCTGGTTTCTCAGGGCTGGGTGTGTCTGCACCCATGCCATTGCCTGCCCCTGGCACTACTTCTCTGCCAGCTGTTCCCCACTATACATGTCTGCCTTTCCCACCGGTCACCCATCCTCCACCTTCCTATCAGATTCCATCATCTTCGACCTTTTGCCACTTCCACCTGTCTGATGCTATTCCCATTCCCCCCCGCCTCCGAATTCCATCCTCCCTATCACGTGCCAGCGCCTGCCTCATCTCTTCCCCCCTCCCCACGTTTTATACAACAAAGAAAGCATGGCATCGCCTCTACTTGTCACAAATCTGTGAAGATTCGGCATGCCATCTAAAACTTCGACAAACTTCTATCGATGTGTGGCGGAGAGTATATTGACTGGTTGCATCATGGCCTGGTATGGAAACACCAATGCCCTTGAATGGAAAATCCTACAAAAAGTAATAGCTACAGCTCTGTCCTTCATGAGTAAAGCCCTCTCCACCATAGATTACATCTACGTGCAGCGCCATCGCAGGGGAGCTGCATCCATCATCAAAAATCCCCCACTGTCCAGGCCATGCTCTCTTCTCGCTGCTGCCATCAGAAAGAAGGTAAAGGAGCCTCAGCTCTCACACCACCAGGTTCGGTAGCAGTTATTACCCACAGCCATCAGACTCTTGATAACTTCACTCAACTTGATTCACTCCATCGCTGAATGGTTCTCACGATCTCTAGACTCACTTTCAAGGACCCTGCAACTTATTTCATTGATATTTATTACTTATTTATTTATTATTATTTTGTTTTTTTTTCTCATTTTGCATTTGCAGTTTGTTGTCTTTTGCAGATTGGTTGTTGTCTGTTGTATCGGGGGTTGGTGGGGCGGATTCTTTCACCTTTCACTGATTCTATTGTGTTTCGTGTATTTACTGTGAATGCCCACAAGAAAATGAATCTCGGGGTTGTGTATGGTGACATATACGTGCTTTGATAATAAATTTACTATGAACTTTGAACTTTGATTCTCTTTGTAATTTAACATAGCCTGGAGTTCAGTATTCTGTTCTCATTTCAATCTCACGTTGTGCCTTGATTCCAGCCTCAGAAACTCCAGCACTTGGGTCCAGCCATTCTCGCCTAGGTCTCTCGTCATGATACGATTGAGCCAGATGTGGACTCAGTGGGGTATCAGAGTCTCTCGTCCACTGTGGCCAGCCACAGCAAGAGGTTTTCGAGACAGAACCTGGAGATATGTGACCATCAAGTCCCCGTGGGCCAATGTTCGCAAGGGGGCAGCCAGGATTGCTCAGGGTGAGGCTGTCGGTTACTCTGCGGAACCAGCACACCACCTGACCCTGGAGAGATTCAACGGTAACTGGGTTCTTGCCACGGCTTCCTCACTCAATTCTCATTGGTGTTCGGACTCCAGCTGTCCTGGTTCCCTTCAGAGCGCAGAAAGGTAGCTTTCATTATCTCCCTTCCGACTGGGAGAGCCCTGGCCTGGGCCATTGTGCATTGGGAACGCAGGTCAGAGATTTGCTCAGATTTGGAGGAATCCGTGGCCACCATGAGGAAGATGTTCCATCATCCCACTGGAGCAAGCCAAGACTTGGACCGTCTGATGAAAGTGCAATCGAGTGCTCGATGTGCTATCGAGTTTCAAACTTTGGCTCAAGAGGCTGGAACAGGGAGGCCTTGACCACTCTATAGTGCGACAGGCTCCAAGACGAACTGCAGGATGCCTTGCCTTGGGAGAGCCAGCAGAGGACTTACAGGGTCTCATCAATCAGTCCACCTACCTTGATAATTGTCTGTCCGAACACAAGTGGATTACTTCAGGAGGTTGAAGAGGGCTAGCTCGAGCCCAGCCACAACCCATCACAGTTCCACTTCCCGACTTCAGACAATGACTCCTGCTCAGGATCCTGTCGAGCCCGCGTAAATTGGCTGCACTAGGCTCTCCGCCGATGAGAGGACCAGGGGTCAGAGTCGAGGTTACTGCTATTATTGCAAGGAAGTAGTTCACCCGTGGGCCAAAAGTCTGAAGCTGCAGTTGTCGGGAAACTGCTAACACCATCCAGTGTTGGGAGGACTATGATGGTAACAGCTACCACTCCCAATCCCATGGATTCTGGTGTCACACCGAAGGCAGAGACCTCCTGAGATAAGAACTAAAGAGAGGTAAATGCTTTTGTGGTCTCTGGGGCAGCTGACAATTTCCTGGACTTGGAAACTGCCTATTGGCTCAACGTACCACTGCAGGAGTTGAGCCAGCCCATGCCAGCAACTGTCCGCTGCGTCCATCCGCTAAAGTCTGGGCAGATCCAGCGACAGACGTTGGGTTTGCAATGAAGATTGAGGATCACATTGAGGACATCAGTTTCTATATGATCAATTCGCTTCTCTTTTCCTTGGTCCTCGGGCACCCTTGGCTGTCCCAGCAGAACTGGAAGGAAGGAAGGATCATTGCTTGGTCCAGTTATTGCAAGAGGGTATGTTTTCAGCATGGTGTTCCAACTCCCAGACTAATCTGAGACCAACGATCTATTTGTGGCAGCCTGAAGCCTTCTGGAGACCCAGTCCCACCCGTAAGGACAGACAAGCTAGCTTCAGCTAACAGGACTGTGCACAACCCAAAACTGTCTAGTCAAGGGCATGCTGGAACTAGAGAGAGGGGATCTGTAGATCAGGAGCAAACCAAGGAGGTGCCCAAGCAGTCTGGAACTCTAGCAGCTAAGTGTAAGTGATCTGGCTGCCTGGTCCTGACTAAAGAATAGACTCCTAAATGCAGACCCTTGGAGCCTGTCCCGGGGGCACAAGGGGCCACATTACTGTCATCTGAGGATATAGATGAGAATTTGGACTCTGATTGGACTCTGGTTGGCCACTGTTTCAAGGAAAGAGTCTGGTGAACCTATGGAAGAGATTCTGAGGTCTGTCAAATCACCCCTCCCACCTAAGAAGCCTCAGGAGACGTCCTTGAAGAGAGGTTCAGAAGAGATTACTACGTTCAAACTGATAAAATCCCTTCCGTCTACAAGGATTTGGAAGAGGTCTTCAACAAAGAAATGGTCTCGACTCCTCCACTGCACTGACCCTTTGTCTGTGCTACAGACCTGCTACCTGGTACTTGCCCTCTGTGGGGTTGATTGTACGCGCTCTCAGACCCAGCGAGAAGCATAATGGAGGAGTTCATAAAGGAGGCTCTTGCCATGGGATTCATTGGGCCCTCCATCTTACTTGCCGGTGCGGGTTTCTTCTTTGTACAGAAAAAGGACAGGAGCCTACGGTCATGCATTGCTTGCAGAAGGTTGAATTACATAATGGCCAAGATTCGTTAACCCGTTCCATTCATGAACACTGCCTTTGGGATTCTCCAAGGGGCAAGAGCAATCACGAAGCTAGACCTGCAGGATGTGTAGTCTGCTCTGTATAAAGTAGAGCAACGAGTGGAAAATTGCATTCATCACACTGACTGGGTGCTATGAATACCTGGTCGTGTCCTTCGGCCTCACAAACACTAGCAGCTTTCTAGGCCGGGGTCCCCAACCTTTTTTGCACCGTGGACCGATTTATTATTGACAATATTCTTGCGGACCGGCCGACCTGGGGTGGGGGGGAGGTAGGGTTGCCAACGGACAAGAGTAGCAGTCAAATACATTGTGTTTACCTTCAGAAAGTCTACCATGACCATGAAGCCTTGCGCGGGCACCTGTGTGCACATGCGTGTATATGCCCATTTTTTTCCTACAAATCGTTTTTGGCGATTCTGTTCGGGGGGGGGGGTTGTTAATCATGACCGGAATATAGGTGATAAGTGGCTAATACACTCAATTTCGTTTCTAAAAGGGTTTATCTAATGAATTTAATATTAAACACAGCGCTTATTTTCCTCGCATGAATATGGTGATATCAATTAGCAGGGGAGGACAGGGGAGCTTGAAGTAAGTGTGGAACGAACTTCTAGTAGAAGTGGTAGAGGCAGGTTCGATATTATCATTTTAAAAAAAATTGGATAGGTATATGGACAGGAAAGAGATGGAAGGTTATGGGCTGAGTGAAGGTCAGTGGGATCAGGTAAGAGTAGCGTTCGGCACGGACTAGAAGGGGAGAGATGGCCTGTTTCCGTGCTGTAATTGTGATATGGTTATATGGTTATATAAGTCACTTATGTTAATAGCATCATAACATTTTAAGTAACGTTCGGATATTAAACACACAGCACATATTTTCCCCATATGAACATATAAAATCATTGCAACACACCAATATCGCTGAATCAGTGGGAGCCCTGGGCTTGTTTTCCTGTAACAAGACGGTGCCATCGAAGGGTGGTGGGAGACAGCGATACTCGAAGGGGGTTCCTTATGTCCAGTCTATTCTGCAATTTTGTTTTCATTGCATTCATTGCAGAGATATGTTGGAAATGGAAGCAATGTTTTCAGTGCTTTCGTGGCTATCTCAGGATATTTAGCCTTGACTTTGATCCAGAATGCCGGCAGAGATGTTATGTCAAACACACTTTTCAGCCCACCGTCACTTGCAAGCTCGAGGAGTTGATCTTCCCGCGCTGACATGGATAACGCGCGGGTAATGACTTCGCGTGCATTCAAGCTCAACAGTGGGCGTGACAGGGAATGAGGAAAGGTGCAGCTGACTCATATCGCCAAATCATATCGTTTCCTCATGGTCCAGTAACACATGCTTTGCGGCCCGGTGGTTGGGGACCGCTGTAAATCTAGGCTTTAATAAGTGATGTGCTCCAGGAATCTCTTCATAAGTACGTCTTCTACTTGGATGATATCCTATTCTTCTCGAAGGCCATTGAGCAGCATGTCACTCATGTCAGGGACATTTTAAAGAGGCTTCTAGACCATGGACTTTATGTCAAGCTGAAGAAATCTGAATTTCACATGACTTTTATTTCATTTTTGGGTTTTATCATCTTTAATAGCAATCTCAAGATGGACTCATCTAAGACCCAGGCAGCCAGCAGCATCCAATATGCAACAATTCCAACGATTCCTGAAATTTCCCAACTTTTACTGTAAGTTCATGAGGAACTTCAGCTCAGTGGCGGCTCTGCTGACAGCACTAACTAAGAGATCCATGGACACTTTTTTTTGGACTAATGAAGCTCCCATTTTGGTTTCAACTAAACCTGGATCCTCCCTTCATCTTGGAAGTGGATGTCCCGGATGTCAGAGTGGGTGCAATATTGTTTCAAGAGACACCTTTGGCAGTAAACTGCACCCGTATGCATTCTTCTCTAAGCAGTTATCCCCGGCAGAGGTGAACTATGACATCGCGAATAGAGAGCCAGTCACAGCCAAGATGGCTTTAGAAGAATGGTGTCACTGACGAGGTGGCCAAGAACCCTCTTATTGTATGAACAGAGGACCAAAAGCTGGCTTATATTCAGAAGGCCAAGAGGCTGAATTCCAGGTGGGTCAGGTGGTCTCTTTTCTTTAACTGCTTTAATTTTGTCCTAACCTATCAACTGGGGACTAAACAACAGGAATTAGATGTCTTTCCCTTATTAGGGAGAGAGAGAGCCTGTGGTATGTCGAATACCGGGTGAACGAGTAAGCTTTGGGGTACTGCAGGTCTGTGTCTTTATTGATTGATGCTTTGCTGCAGGCTTGAGTGCTTGGTGGGGGCCACTGATGCTTTTTTGCTGGTGGGGGAGGGGGGGGTCATTGCATGCTGCTGTTTATGTTTGGGGGGGAGCTGGGGGGGGCTTTGGGGTTCTAACATTAACTGTCATTCATTCTTTGGGGCATTCCTCCATTTTCGTGGATGGTTGTGAAGAAAAAGAATTTCAGGATGTATATTGTATACATTTCTCTGACATTAAATATGATTATTGAAACCCATTGTCCTGTCAGTTCACTGACCTCAAATAAGAGGAGCAGCCTACCACAGTTTTGCACCAAGCCAAAGTGATAGCGCCAATTCATTGGGGAACCAACGCTCTCATTTGCAAGGCCCAAACGCAAGGGGGGATTACTAAGGATGGTCTTCTGGGTCGGCTGTTCGTCCCAAGATCCGTCCAGTCCCAGATTCTTCAACTGGGATGTGCACCGAGAATGGCCACTCACCTAGGGTTTGCCAGGACCTTTGAGTTCATCAGGAGAAGATACTGGCGGCCTGGAATGGAGAGAGAGGTCCAACAATACGTGCAGGCATGCGAGGTACGCGCCCGGAACAAGGAACCCTTCTGTGACCTGGAATGTGCCAGCCAGCAACATTCCCTTTCGGACATTTCACTGCACTGGAGGACTAACAAGTTCAAGGCAGTCCAAAGAGCATCTTTCATAGTGGTATTGATATTCCATCATGTCCATCCGTGCGTGTGTCCCAGAGAGAGTGCCTGTTGTGTAACAGGCTGTGTACAACCTCTCAGTAAATTGAGAGTTGCCACTTAATATTTAGCGGAGTAACCTCAAGGACATCTATTGTGTTTACAGGAATGTGGATCATTTAAATTCAATAGCATGGCACTGCAGCCAAAGCAGCGCTGGTCCCATGATTAGATGAACAATGCACTTTAACGTTATGAAGGCATAACATTGGTTAGTGCTAATTGACTCGAGAACAATTGACTTTGATAGATTAGTCAATGGGATTTTCAGAATGTTCAGTTTGATCCTGGCACTGAGCTGCAGCCCTGCACTTGGGAGTCAACATTTCCCTTTTACTAAGTGGGGCTTGACGAGGAAGGTCGTGTTCCACTTGGTAACAGAGAATCTGGTGGAGGAACTCAGCAGGTCAAACAGCATCAGTGAGAGTGAAGGAACCATCGATATATCAGGTTGAAACCTTGCATAAGGACATATTAAGTCTTCCCCATCGAGAAGCCCTGGACAAATCAGAAAGTTCATATGACACTGAGGACTCATTCTGTGGGATTTAGGACTAGCAATCGAGAGACCTAACAAAAGTCCAAGTGTAATACCCTATTAAAACCTTGCATTATTTTATTAATACAATTATGCTGCTGAATGCAATTGGTGTTCCTTTCATTACATTAGATAACTGACTATTTCATTTTTGCTGTTTAAAATTTGCGTGGTTGTGTAAATTCATATAAGTAGTTGCCTTCGTTTTCCTTGGAAGGAACAATCAATCTTTTATATTTACCCTAGTTATGCTTATTGAATGGAAATGACCTTTTCATTGTTATTCCCATGCATCATGGAGATATGTTGCTATTAGGGTATATTCACAGTAACAGCTAACTCATTAAAAGCCTATGGTGAGAGGGCTACACAAGTAAGAAATCTAAATGGCTATTGTGAGAGCAAAGAAGCGATTCTGTATGAAATTAGAGACAAAAACAGATGCTCACAGCTGTGGTGATCACATGCCATCACCTCCAACCAGATGAAATTGAATAGCATTAGCAGCAATGATGCTTTACGCTTTGATGAGCCCAACAGCTTTATGAGAAGGAGAATAATGACACACCCAGAGAACCCCCCGCAAGACACCATGACCCTGTGTTATCTAACTTGTAGGCTGAAGTCAGAACCTCCTTCAAGAGGATGAAGGCATCAAGCTTTCTGGTTGAGTTCTAAAAACTGTGCTGATCAGCTGTTCAGAAGTTGGGGACATCAGGGACAACTTCAACCCCTCGTTACTGTGCCCTGATGTTCCCATTTACTTCAAGATGGCAACAATTATACCAGTGCCCAAGACGAACAGGGTGACCAGCCTCTGTAACTTTTCTTTTTCAATCTTTTTATTAATTTCATAGAATGAAAACATAACATAACAATATTACAAATAGTAGGAGATACATTGTTACAGTTAAAATAAATAATTGTAAGACCAAATAGTATAAATTGACAAAACTCACAATCGTGTAGAATAGGAATGAATAATACAAAGCAAAAAAAACTGAAAAAAACATGAAAAAGAAAAAAAAGGAAAAAACCCTATCCCCAAAAAAAACTAAACGAAACAGAATTAGTCAACTAAACTAAAGACTTGGGCAGTACTAACAACTTAAAAATGGGAAAGAAGAAAACCTTACTGTTGACGACTCCGCTCCTCTCAACCAGCAGTGCAGAGAGATAAAACAAGTTTGGAAATGGTCAACTTACATCAAATGAAAATGCTGAATAAATGGCCTCCAAGTTTTTTCAAATTTTTTGGAAGGGCCATAAACCACACTTCTAATTTTTTCCAAATTCAAACACACCATAGTTTGTGAAAACCAATGGAATACAGTAGGAGGGTTAATCTCTTTCCAATTCAGCA
Organism: Mobula hypostoma; assembly: GCF_963921235.1. Taxonomy (NCBI): domain Eukaryota; kingdom Metazoa; phylum Chordata; class Chondrichthyes; order Myliobatiformes; family Myliobatidae; genus Mobula; species Mobula hypostoma. The sequence goes on along the minus strand of NC_086114.1, from coordinate 51,986,554 downwards.
AAATAGATCTTCTAGCCATTAGAGTAAGAAATGCAATCATTCTACGTGCTGAAGAGGTTAAATAACTTTAATCTATCATTGGTAATCCAAAGATAGCAGTAATTGGGTGAGATTCGAAGAAGGAGTCTGAGAGTCTGAGTGGGAGTGCCAAAAAAGAGATTTTTGAAATTTTCGTTATTTTTTTTTCTCCAACGGCTTTCTGAGAGGCGGGACTGCGCAGGCGTGTGACGTCGGGCAGTGCAGCGCGGCAGATTTAAAAGGGCAGACATCCTGCTTCGGATTTGATTCGAAGAAGGAGTCTGAGAGTCTGAGTGGGAGTGCCGAAAAAGAGATTTTTGAAATTTTCGTTATTTTTTTTTCTCCAACGGCTTTCTGAGAGGCGGGACTGCGCAGGCGTGTGACGTCGGGCAGTGCAGCGCGGCAGATTTAAAAGGGCAGACATCCTGCTTCGGATTTGATTCGAAGAAGGAGTCTGAGAGTCTGAGTGGGAGTGCCGAAAAAGAGATTTTTGAAATTTTCGTTATTTTTTTTCTCCAACGGCTTTCTGAGAGGCGGGACTGCGCAGGCGTGTGACGTAGGGCAGTGCAGCGCGGAAGATTTAAAAGGAACAGAGCCTCATAGAGCGGGCAGCGTAGTTTGCGGGCGGCGGAGTGAGCCGGGAGCAGAGTGAAGACTTAAGGGCTTCGGCTCACCGGGCTTAGGCGGAAGCGGGTGAGGCGAGGAAGGTTTGACATTCATTTTCTGTTGCTATTTGAGGAGAGGGGCATTATGACTGTGAGGGCAGTTTGCTGTTCTCGGTGTCGGATGTGGGAGGCCCTGGAGTCTCCAAGCCTCCCGGACGTCTACATCTGCGCCAAGTGCATCGAGATGCAGCTCCTAAGGGACCGCGTTACGGAACTGGAGCTGCAGCTCGATGACCTTCGTCTGGTCAGGGAGAGTGAGGAGGTGATAGAGAGGAGTGGAAGGCAGGTGGTCACGCCGGGGCCACGGGAGGCAGACAAGTGGGTCACGGTTAGGAGGGGGAAGGGGAAAAGGAAGGTGATGGGGAGTACCCCGGCGGCTGTGCCCCTTAACAACAGGTACTCCTGTTTGAGTACTGTTGGGGGGGACAGCTTACCCGGGGGAAGCGACAGTGGCCCTGCCTCCGGCACAGAGTCTGGCCCTGTAGCTCAGAAGGGTAGGGCAAGGAAGAGGAGGGCAGTTGTGATAGGGGACTCGATAGTAAGGGGGTCAGATAGGCGATTCTGTGGACGCAGTCCAGAGACTCGGATGGTAGTTTGCCTCCCTGGTGCCAGGGTCCGGGATATTTCTGATCGTGTCCAAGATATCCTGAAGTGGGAGGGTGAAGAGCCAGAGGTCCTGGTACATATAGGTACCAATGACATAGGTAGGAAAAGGGATGAGGTCCTGAAAGAAGAATATAGGGAGCTAGGAAGGGAGTTGAGAAAAATGACCGCAAAGGTAGTAATCTCGGGATTACTGCCTGTGCCACGCGACAGTGAGAGTAGGAATGCGATGAGGTGGAGGATAAATGCGTGGCTGAGGGATTGGAGCAGGGGGCAGGGATTCAAGTTTTTGGATCATTGGGACCTCTTTTGGCGCAGGTGTGACCTGTACAAAAAGGACGGGTTACACTTAAATCCTCGGGGGACCAATATCCTGGCAGGGAGATTAGCGGGGGCTACTGAGGTGACTTTAAACTAGAATGGTTGGGGGGGGGGAATCAAATTAAAGCGGCTAGGTGTGAGGAGGTTAGTTCACAACAGAGGGATGGGAACCAGTGCAGAGAGACAGAGGGGTGTAAAGTGAGCGTAGAAGCAAAAAGTACAAAGGGGAAAAGTAAAAGTGGCAGGCTGACAAATCCAGGGCAAGCATTAAAAAGGGCTAAGAGAGTTGTAAAAGAGTGCCTGAAGGCTTTATGTGTCAATGCAAGGAGCATTCGTAATAAGGTGGATGAATTGAAAGTGCAGATTGTTATTAATGATTATGATATAGTTGGGATCACAGAGACATGGCTCCAGGGTGACCAGGGATGGGAGCTCAACGTTCAGGGATATTCAATATTCAGGAGGGATAGACACGAAGGAAGGGGAGGTGGGGTGGCGTTGCTGGTTAAAAAAGAGATTAACGCAATAGAAAGGAAGGACATAAGCCGGGAAGATGTGGAATCGATATGGGTAGAGCTGCGTAACACTAAGGGGCAGAAGACGCTGGTGGGAGTTGTGTACAGGCCACCTAACAGTAGTAGTGAGGTCGGAGATGGTATTAAACAGGAAATTAGAAATGTGTGCAATAAAGGAACAGCAGTTATAATGGGTGACTTCAATCTACATGTAGACTGGGTGAACCAAATTGGTAAAGGTGCTGAGGAAGAGGATTTCTTGGAATGTATGCGGGATGGTTTTTTGAACCAACATGTCGAGGAACCGACTAGAGAGCAGGCTATTCTGGACTGGGTTTTGAGCAATGAGGAAGGGTTAATTAGCGATCTTGTCGTGAGAGGCCCCTTGGGTAAGAGTGACCATAATATGGTGGAATTCTTCATTAACATGGAGAGTGACGTAGTTAATTCAGAAACAAAGGTTCTGAACTTAAAGAGGGGTAACTTTGAAGGTATGAGACATGAATTAGCTAAGATAGACTGGCAAATGACACTTCAAGGATTGACGGTGGATATGCAATGGCAGGCATTTAAAGGTTGCATGGATGAACTACAACAATTGTTCATCCCAGTTTGGCAAAAGAATAAATCAAGGAAGGTAGTGCACCCGTGGCTGACAAGAGAAATTAGGGATAGTATCAATTCCAAAGAAGTAGCATACAAATTAGCCAGAGAAAGTGGCTCACCTGAGGACTGGGAGAAATTCAGAGTTCAGCAGAGGAGGACAAAGGGCTTAATTAGGAAGGGGAAAAAAGATTATGAGAGAAAACTGGCAGAGAACATAAAAACGGACTGTAAAAGCTTTTATAGATATGTAAAAAGGAAAAGACTGATAAAGACAAATGTAGGTCCCCTGCAAACAGAAACAGGTGAATTGATTATGGGGAGCAAGGACATGGCAGACCAATTGAATAATTACTTTGGTTCTGTCTTCACTAAGGAGGACATAAATAATCTTCCAGAAATAGTAAGGGACAGAGGGTCCAGTGAGATGGAGGAACTGAGCGAAATACATGTTAGTAGGGAAGTGGTGTTAGGTAAATTGAAGGGATTGAAGGCAGATAAATCCCCAGGGCCAGATGGTCTGCATCCCAGAGTGCTTAAGGAAGTGGCCCAAGAAATAGTGGATGCATTAGTGATAATTTTTCAAAACTCGTTAGATTCTGGACTAGTTCCTGAGGATTGGAGGGTGGCTAATGTAACCCCACTTTTTAAAAAAGGAGGGAGAGAGAAACCGGGGAATTATAGGCCGGTTAGCCTAACGTCGGTGGTGGGGAAACTGCTGGAGTCAGTTATCAAGGATGTGATAACAGCACATTTGGAAAGCGGTGAAATGATCGGACAAAGTCAGCATGGATTTGTGAAAGGAAAATCATGTCTGACGAATCTCATAGAATTTTTTGAGGATGTAACTAGTAGAGTGGATAGGGGAGAACCAGTGGATGTGGTATATTTGGATTTTCAAAAGGCTTTTGACAAGGTCCCACATAGGAGATTAGTGTGCAAACTTAAAGCACACGGTATTGGGGGTAAGGTATTGGTGTGGGTGGAGAATTGGTTAGCAGACAGGAAGCAAAGAGTGGGAATAAACGGGACCTTTTCAGAATGGCAGGCGGTGACTAGTGGGGTACCGCAAGGCTCAGTGCTGGGACCCCAGTTGTTTACAATATATATTAATGACTTGGATGAGGGAATTAAATGCAGCATCTCCAAGTTTGCGGATGACACGAAGCTGGGTGGCAGTGTTAGCAGTGAGGAGGATGCTAAGAGGATGCAGGGTGACTTGGATAGGTTGGGTGAGTGGGCAAACTCATGGCAGATGCAATTTAATGTGGATAAATGTGAAGTTATCCACTTTGGTGGCAAAAATAGGAAAACAGATTATTATCTGAATGGTGGCCGATTAGGAAAAGGGGAGGTGCAACGAGACCTGGGTGTCATTATACACCAGTCATTGAAAGTGGGCATGCAGGTACAGCAGGCGGTGAAAAAGGCGAACGGTATGCTGGCATTTATAGCGAGAGGATTCGAGTACAGGAGCAGGGAGGTACTACTGCAGTTGTACAAGGCCTTGGTGAGACCACACCTGGAGTATTGTGTGCAGTTTTGGTCCCCTAATCTGAGGAAAGACATCTTTGCCATAGAGGGAGTACAAAGAAGGTTCACCAGATTGATTCCTGGGATGGCAGGTCTTTCATATGAAGAAAGACTGGATGAACTGGGCTTGTACTCGTTGGAATTTAGAAGATTGAGGGGGGATCTGATTGAAACGTATAAGATCCTAAAGGGATTGGACAGGCTAGATGCAGGAAGATTGTTCCCGATGTTGGGGAGGTCTAGAACGAGGGGTCACAGTTTGAGGATAGAGGGGAAGCCTTTTAGGACCGAGGTTAGGAAAAACTTCTTCACACAGAGAGTGGTGAATCTGTGGAATTCTCTGCCACAGCAAACTGTTGAGGCCAGTTCATTAGCTATGTTTAAAAGGAAGTTAGATATGGCCCTTGTGGCTACAGGGGTCAGGGGGTATGGAGGGAAGGCTGGGTTCTGAGTTGGATGATCAGCCATGATCATAATAAATGGCGGTGCAGGCTCGAAGGGCCGAATGGCCTACTCCTGCACCTATTTTCTATGTTTCTATGTTTCTATAATAAGTCTATATTCAAAACCGTTGAAATAATGAGAAAAATATCTTTCCAATATTTTTCCAACAAAGGACATGACCAAAACATATGAGTTAAAGAAGCTATCTCACAATGACATCTATCACATATTGGGTTAATGTAAGAGTATTAACGAGTTCATTGGGGAGGGTTGAAGTGGTGATTGAAAGGACGCACAGAGAGGCAGTTACACCCAAGGTGCAGGACACAGGAAACTGGGTGCCAGGAAGGGGAAAGGGGTTAAATGGCCAGTACAGTGGCCACCACTCTCAACAACAGGTATACCACTTTGGATACTGTTGATGGTGTTGACCTAACAGAGGAAAGTCACAACAGTCAGGTCTCTGGCACTAAGTCTAGCTCTGTGACTCCCAAGGGAAGTGGGGAGAAGAGGCACTGTGGTGATAGAGGATTAGTTAGTTAGGGGAACAGAAAGGAGGGTCTGTGGATGAGAACAAGATTCCTGAATGGTATGATGCCTCCCGGATGCCAGGGTCCAGAACATCTTGGATCAAGTGCTTGGCATTCTTAAGTGGGAGTGTGAACAGACAGAGGTCGTGGTCCGAGTAGGTACCAATGACATGGATGGGAAGAGAGACAAAGTTCTGACTAGGGAGTTCAGGGAGTTAGATGCTAGGTTAAAGGGCAGGACCTCTAGTGTTGTGATCTCAGGACTACTACCCTAGCCTTGTGCTAGTGAGGCCAGAACTAGGAAGATTATACAGTTTAACATGTGGCTAAGGAGTTGGTGTAGGAGGGAGGGCATAAGATGTCTGGATCATTGGGCACTCTTCCAGGGAAGGTGGGACCTGTACAGAAGGGATAGTTTGCACCTGAACTGGAGGGTGACTAACATCCTAAGGGGAGGTTTGTTAATGCTTCACGTTGGGGTTTAAACTAGAGTTGCAGGGGGTTGGGAACCAGAAAGCCAGAACAGTTAGTGGAGAGGTTGTGGAGGCAGAAGTTGGTTAGACCTCAATCAAAGTTAGGAATCAAAAGGTTGAGCATGGTAGTGTCCTAAGCTGCGTATATTTCAATGCAAGAAACATCATAGGAAAGGCAGATGAGCTCAAGGCATGGATCAACACCTGGAACTATGACATTGTAGCCAATAGTGAGACTTGGTTGCAGCAAGAGCAGGACTGGCAGCTCAATATTCCAGGGTTCCATTGTTTTAGACATGACTAAGCGGGAGGGATTAAAGGAGGAGGGGTGGTGTTACTAGTCAGGGAAAATGTCACGGCAGTGCTCAGTAGGACAGACTGGAGAACTCATTTAGTGAGGCGTTATGGGTGGAAATGAGAAACAAGAAAGGTATGACCATGTTAATGACCACCCAACAGTCCTAGGGATTAAGGGGAACAAATTTGTAAAGAGATCACAGATTGTTGCAAGAAACATAAGGTTGTTAGAGTAGGTGATTTTAATTTTTCACATATTGACTGGGAATCGCATACTATAAAAGAACTAGATGGACTAGAGTGTGTTAAACGTGCTCAGTAAAGTTTCCTTCATCAGAACGTAAAAGTCCTTACAAGGGAATGTGTGGTATCAGATCTGCTATTAGGAAATGTGATAGGGCAGGTGGCAGAAGTTTGTGTAAGGGAACACTTTGCATTCGGTGATGACAATGCCATTAGCCCATTGAAGCTTTTTACTCTCAAAATTTCACTTTTGAAGGCTTCCCACTTTCCAAGTACACCTTTGCCAGAAAACAGCTTGCCCCAATTCATACTTGATAGATCATTTCTGATACAATCAAAATTGACCAAAAGTAAATAGGCAAAAAGTTTTTTCTGGTCTGCAGGTTGAGAATCTAAATTGGAGAAATTGGAGAAAGTGGGAAGCCTTCAAAAGTGAAATTTTGAGAGTAAAAAGCTTCTATGTGCATGTCAGAATATAAGGTAAAGATAACAAGGGTAAGGAATCTTGGTTTTCAAGAGACGTTGTGACACTGCTTAAGAGAAAAAAGAAGGTGCATAGCAGTCATAGGCAAGTAGAAACAAACGAGGTCCTTATGGAGAACAAGAAATGCAAGAGAACACTTAAGAAAGAAATTAGGAAGGCATAGTGTTGCCCTAGCAGACAAGGTGAAGGAGAATATTAAGAGAATCTACAGATATGTTAAGAGCACAAGGATTGCGTGGGACAAAATTGGTCCTCGGGAAGACCAGTATAGTCATTCATGTGTGGAGCTAAAACATATGGGGAGATCTTAAATGCATTCTTTGCATCTGTATTTACTCAGCAGATGGATACAGAGTCTATAGAAGTGAGGCAAAGCAGAAAGAACTTCATGGGCCCTGTACAGATTACAGAAGAGGAGGTGTTTGCTACCCTGAGGCAAATCAGGGTAGATAAATCCCTCGGGCTGGACCAGGTGGTCCCTCAGAACCTACAGAAGACATATGCAGAAATTTCTAGGGCTCTAGCAGAGATATTTAAAACATGCTTAGCGACCGGAAGGGTACCAGAGGATTGAAGAATAGCCATTGTTGTTCTGCTTTTTAAAAAAGGCTCTAAACAGAAACTAGGAAGTGATAGGCTGGTGAGTCTGACATCAGCTGTTGGAAAGTTATTGGAGGTATTCTAAGGGAATGGATATATAAGTATTTGGATAGACATGGACTGATTAAGGACAGTCAGCATGGCTTCATGCATGGGTCATGTCTAACCAATCTTATAGTTTTTTGAGGAAGTTAATAGGATAGTTGATGTAGGCAAGGCAGTGGATGTTGTCTACGTGGACTTTAGTAAGGCATTTGATGTGGTTCTGCATGGGAGTTTGGTCAGAAAGGTTCAGTCACTCGACATTCAGGATAAGGTAGTAAATTGGATTAGACATTGGCATTGTAGAGAAGCCAGAGAGTGGTAGTGGAGGGTTGCCTCTCTGACTGGAGACACGTGTCTAGTGGCGTGCCACAGAGATCAGTGCTGGGTCCTTTGTTATTTGTAATCTATATCAATGATCTGCATGATAATGATAATGTAAAATTTGTGGATGACACCAAGATTGGGGGTGTAGTGGACTGTAAGGAATGCTATCATAGCTTGCAGATCTGCATTAGCTGGAAAATTGGGCTTAAAAAGTGGCAGATGGGATTTTATGCCGAAAAGTGTGAGGTTTTGCACTTCAGTAGGTCTTACACAGTGAATGGTAGGGCACTGAGGAATGTGGTAGGACAAAAGGATTTGGGAGGACAGGTACATAATTCGTTGAAAGTGGCGTCACAGGTAGATAAGGTTGTAAAGAAAGCTTTAGACACTTTGGCCTCATAAATCAATGTATTGAGTACAGAAGATGGGATGTTATGTTGAAGTTGTATAAGACGTTGGTAAGGCCTAATTTGGAGTATTTTCTGCAGTTTTGGTCACCCACCTATAGGGAAGATGTAAACAAGGTTGAAAGAGCGCAGAGAAAATTTACAAGGATGTTGCCAGGTCTGGAGGACCTGAGTTATAAGGAAAGATTGAATAGGTTAGGACTGTATTCTTTAGAATGCAGAAGAATGAGAGGAGATTTGATAGAGGTATACAAAATTATGAGCGGTATAGATAGGGTAAATGCAAGCAGGCTTTTCCCACTGAGGTTGTGGGGAACTACAACAGGTTAAGGATGAAAGGTAAGAAGATTAAGCGGAACATGAGGAGAAACTTCTTCACTCAGAGGGTCATGGGAATGTGGAATGAGCTGCCAGCACAAATGGTGTATGCAGGCTCGATTTCAATGCTTAAGAGAAGTTCGGACATGTACATGGATGGTAGGGTATGGAGGGTTCTAGTCCCGGTGCTGCGCAATGGGACGGGCAGTTTAAATGTTCAGTATGGCCTAGATGAGCTGAAGAGCCTAGTTCTGTGCTGTACTTCTCTATGACTCTACATATGTGTCACCATATACAGCCCCAAGATTTATTGCTTGGAGGCATACTTAATAAATCAATAACAGCATACATATTCATTATCAATGTGTTAAGTAGTGTTCTATTGCATTTGTGAAAAGCAAAATCACCTTTGCCACTCACATGTCCCCCTGGGTAGCACGCTGCCACAATATTCGAGGGACTTCTTCACTCAACCTGGCCTCTCCCTTTGCAGTAGTGGAAGAACCCTAAAGAGGGGGAGTTGAGGCCGGAATAGACTGGTCTGGATAGAGGGGGGCAGCAAAACGTTTTTCCCAGTGTGGCAATGGTTAATACCAAAAGAGATCCTTTTAAGGTGTGTGGAGGAAGATGTACGGGAGATGTCAGAGGTAGTGTTTTTTTCGTAGAGCGTGGTAAACAGCTGCAAAGCTCTGCTGGGGGTAGTAGTAGAGGCTGATATAGTTGGTGGCTGTTTATGAGACTGTTAGGCACATAGATGAGAGAAGTGGACGTTTATGGGTTACGTAAGAGAGAAGGGTTAGATTGATTGTGGAGTAGATAAAAAGATTGGCCCAACGTCTTCAGCCAAGGGGCCTGTTCTGTGTTATACTGTTCTACAGTCCAGATAAACCGTGATCACGCTGAAAGGTGGGCAGGCTTGAGGTGCTGAGTGCTCCACTAATGTTCCTGTTCTTTTGTTGTACTCCTGTTTCCTGTCAGGCAAGAACTTGTGGTTAGGTGAGATTAAGTTCCCATTTTCTAATCAAATTCTCATGTATTTGAATTCAAAACACTGCATGCAAAGGTTAATATTTAGCTAATGGTGGTTGAAGGTTCTTTCTTGGAATGGAAGCCAATGACTAACGGTGTGCTGCAGAGTTCAGTGTTGTGACCCTTGTTATTCATTATTTATATAAATGATCAGGATGCAGATCATTTACTAATTATGTAAATGTTTTGGGCAGTGTGATGGAACCCAGGAGTACAGGTGAGTAGTTCACTGAAAGCAGCATCACAGATGGATAGGGTGGTGAACAAAGAACTTAGCATACCGGCCTTCGTCTGTCAGGGCATTGAGTATAGGAGCTGGGACATTATGTCGCAGTTATACAAATCACTGGCGAGGCTGCACTTGGTGTACTGTGTACAAGTTTGGTCATCCTGTTACAGGAAAAATATGGTTAAACTAGAAAGAGTGCAGAGAAGATATACACGGATGTTGCCAGGACTAGAGGACCTGAATTATAGGGACAGGTTGGTCAGGTTAGGTCTTTATTCCTTGGAATGGAGGAGAATAAGGGAAGACTTACAGAAGTGTTTAAGATCATGAGAGGCATAGGTAAGATATACAGTGACATCTCTCCTCCCACCCCAGGGTAAGGGGATCCAAAACGAAGGAGGTAAAAATTTAGGGTGAGTGCTGAACAATTTCAAAGAAACCTGAGAGGCAACTTTTTCATGAAGAGGATAGGAGTGTATGGAATGAGCTGCTGGAGAAAGTACTTGGGGCAGGTACAATAATAACATTTAAGAAGCCCTTGGATAGGTACATGGAGAGGTGGAGCTTGGAGGTATATGGGCTGAAAGCCGGAAATTGGAACTGGATAGATGAACAATGTGGTCTGTGTGGATTTGTAGCCCATCTCTGTGCCGTATTCTCTATTTCTATTTATTATAAATTACTATGATTGCACATTGCACATTCAGACGGAGACGTAACAAAGATTTTTACTCCCCCATGTACGTGAAGGATGTAAGAAATTACATCAATTCAATTCTATTACTCTATGACTCAATGAATACCTGCGAAGTCTGAGTCATCCCTGATTCTGAATGATTGCAGGACAAGAAATGATGAAAATGCTTCTTATCTGGATTTGTTTTGATTCAGACTGATACAACACATACACAATGTGAATGGTCTTTATTTGATCATCATTTGCTTAAAATAATCATTAAAGCTATAACCTCTGATTGAAATTCATATTTGACTTTTTAATTATATTGGCATATCAGCATGGGTTTTAATGAGTTACCTATTTTAAAGTTAAATGTACAAAGGAAATGTATGTTATAGTTTGGAACAGGCAGAACAATAAATGTACAAAAGTACCTCCAAAAACATCAGGAGTTGGAAAGCTGAAATTAAAACGAGTAAAATGTTGGAAATATTCAGCAGGTCAGCTAGTATCTGTGGAGAGAGAAACAATCCTCAGGAAAATGGTTTTTTCAGTGGCCACTTTATTAGGTACCCCGGTACTCCTACTCGTTAATGCAAATATTTAATCAGCAAATCATGTGGCAGCAACTCAATGCATAAAAGCATGTTCACATGGTCAAGAGGTTCAGTTGTTCAAACCAAACATCAGAATGGCTAAGAAATGTGATGTAAGTGACTTTTACCATGGAATCATTGTTGGTGCCAGACGGGATGGTTTGAGTATCTCAGAAACTGCTCATCTCCTGGGATGTTCATGCATAACAGTCTCTAAATTTTACAATCAAATGGTGCGAAAAATTAAAAACATCCAGTGAACGGCAGTTCTATGGGTGAAAATGCCTTGTTAATGAGAGAGGTCAGAGGAGAATGGCCAGACTGGTTCAAGCTGACAGGAAGGCGACAGCCTGATTTCCATTGAGACTGTTTTGAATAAAAGGCCAAAAATATAACTTCTGAGAAATAATCTTCTGCTTCTTGATGAGCACAGGGGAACTGTATGCATCTGAGAACAATCTCAAGGGAGTCTTCTTCTTCTCCAGAGACAGTCCTTTGGGATCAGATATGACTTGCTTTGCAAGGCACATCAGCCATCAGCCAAAGTCAACAGAGTAAGGGCTTGGTCCAAGATGTTTTCACACACGTACCCTCACTCTCTCACACACACACACACACACACACACACACACACACACACGCGCACCCTCACTCTCACACACACACACACACACGCACCCTCACTCTCACACACACACACACACACACACACACACACACACACACATGCACACACACACACACACACACACACACACACACACACACACATGCACACACACCCACTCAGCTACAAGGCTACTGATCCACTCATGCACTCTTGCACATACACAGCTCTAGGTGCACTCTGATCACACTCCCCTGTAGACACAAAGCGAGATTAGTGTAAGGTGTGAAGTTAATGGAGCTGGATTTCCATTGAGACTGTTTTGAATAAAGGGCCAAAAATATAACTTCTGAAAAATCACTGCTGCTTCTTGATGAGCACAGGGGAACTGTACGCATCTGAGAACAATCTTCCAGTCACCCTATCGCATCCCATTCTCATCTCCTACCTCCTAGCCCCTTCAGCTTCCTGAACCCCTTCTTCCCTCAATATCCTCTCCCTTTCACACTCTTAGCCCTTCACTACCCCACTCCCTCAGTAACAACCTCAAGAATGAGAGTAGTTTTACCAGTGTTTGGTGCAGTAGAAGAAGCTGAGAACTGAGGGGCTCCAGGGTTAAAATGGACGCTCTGTGTTGGCAGCACCCCACAGATCAGTGATCCCACGAAGCATGGATCAGATTAAATGCCTGCAGTCCAGCCACATCCAGTGTGTGCTCTACAGACTCTTGGCCCTACATTGAATGGGAACTGGAAATGGAATTGGTTTATTATTGTTAGAAGTACCAAGATTGGGCCAAGACCTCTGTATTCAATGTTCAAAGTACATTTATTATTAAAGTATGTGTACATTATACATGTGGGCACGTGGCCAAGTGGTTAAGGCATTGGACTAGTGACCTGAAGGTCATGAGTTCGAGCCCCAGCCAAGGGAACGTGTTGTGTCCTTGAGCAAGGCACTTAATCACACATTGCTCTGCGACGACACTGGTGCCAAGCTGTATGGGTCCTAATGCCCTTCCCTTGGACAACATTGGTGTGGTGGAGAGGGGAGACTTGCAGCATGGGCAACTGCTGGTCTTCCATACAACCTTGCCCAGGCCTGCGCCCTGGAGCGTGAAGACTTTCCAGGCGCAGATCCATGGTCTCGCAAGACTAAGGGATGCCTTTACTTACATTACACAACCTTGAAATTCGTCTCCTAACAGGGAGCCACAAAACAAAGAAACCCCAAAAAAACATTAAAAAAGATTATCAGCAAGCACCCAATGTGCTGAGGGGGAAAAAAGCAAATCTTGTAAACAATAAACACGATCAAATAGTGCTCTGGACTGAAGTACGCCAAGACGGCCCTGTCCATAGGCTCCTAGTTCAGTGCAGAGTGGAGCAGTGAACTGAAATGGCCTGTCCCTCGCCTCAGGCCCTGACATCCTGACCTTTTCAGTCTGACCCAATGCTTAAATCATCCAAACATTAGATTCAGTCACTTGGATACACTCTGTGGCCTGGACCCCACTACCTCGATTCGGCCTGTAACCGACCTTTCCAATCCAGCCTGCCACTTCAATGGTCATCCAAACACTGGGTTCAGTTGCCTCAGCATGCTCTGGGGCCTGGATCCCACTGCCTCCATTCAGCCCCTACCTGCCCTTTCCGATTTGGTCCGATGCTTAGATCGATCGATCCTCATGTCTTCCTTGCTCTTGGCGATGGGCCCACTGCCTTGCCTCGGCTCGCCTCAGTTCTGCCACATCGAATTGCCTCCAAGTCCAAAGGGAAGTTCCAGGCTCTTGTTTGTGATGATCGTTTGCCAGGAGAAGAGTGATTAACAAAACATTTAGATTTTTTCCTTGTTTCATTGGCCTCCAGTCAGAAGTCGCTGAGATTCACCAGCGTCGTTTTAAACTGGAAACCCAGCGCCATCTTAAAATTTAGGTTTTGTCTGCGTTCCATCCAGACAGCTCATTCCCTGTGTAGTACAAAAGGAACAGCAGAATGCAGGTGCATCACAATTAGAGAAAGTACCGACAACAGCGCTACTTAGCCGTTTGATGAGAGAAGAAAGTTCGGAATGGTATGAGTCAACAGGGTCATTCAGCGTCAATTTACTGTGGTCTATATGAGTGTGAACGTACTGTTAAAAACTGTGCATACCATGCAATATGACTTCTACCATTTTGTAGCAACTATTGAAGTCTGTTTCGTGTATTGCAATTGTTATAAGCTACTTTTATTTCAATGGTTTCCTTGCAGAGCAGTTGCTCAAGGTAATAAAATCGATACCTGACACCTGCATTCTCAGGAAGAAACCCTCAACCGCACAAGAAAACTAAAGCGTCTCTGAGCAATCTCATATCTCAGATGCAAGAGAAATAAAGGTGCAATGCACACAATGTGGGTTGCTATGATGTGGAGGAACAAGAAAGTGGGCGGAAGGTGACACTGAGGGATTTGGGGGAGGGGAGGATGTAGTGGTCTGCTGCTTGATCTTTGCTTTAATCAAGAGACATTTTGCAATTTTTTATGCAGACGGAAATCTTTCAACAGGGAGAGGAGAATAAAACAAGAAGCTATTGAAATGAGTTCTAAAACTATGAGGTGCCTTGCATAAATGTGGCTGAAGCCCGTTATTAGAAATGGGTAATACTTTTGAACTTTAATTAATTAATTAATGGCAGAAATAGAAATACACTATCCTGTATCCTTATGACTCATAGATTGGATTTAACAGCCCATTGACATTAAAAGAAATGAATTTTACTTTGTCCTTAGCCAAGTGCATTTATCTGTCAGTATATCATTGAAATTAGCAGAATAAAACTTTATCGATCTACTCCCTGAACAAATAAGAATCAAGAAACGTGAATGAGAAAAAAGGTAACGAAGGTGTGATTCCAAGGCTGAGGTCTCTAGTAGGTGACCCTGGGTTGAGCTGGAGGAAACATCTAGCCGTGGGGGATAGCCTCTCCTATCTGTGAGTTGAGGGCCTCCACTGCAGTACCCATAAAAGTAAGTGAAAAGCTCTGTGCCCATTACACAGAAAAGACTTCCCTGTGTATTCCTCCCATGTATATATTCTCTTTAGGTGGGGATAAAGGAGTGAATGAATGAAATATAAAATAAAATAATTGAGTAATATAAAATCCACATTGTAATATGTGCTTCTTGAGATAAGTAGAACACCATCTATCTTTGCTTCTGTTTAGCTTATCAACACTTTTGAAATTAGTCAGACCTTATGGCTCTTTTGGAGGGGGTGAGGGCTGTCTTCTGAAAACTCACAGTCTCTTCCTGATATTCTTCTCTTGCCCTCCTCCCGACCCCTGCTTCCTTAATTCTCTCACTATTTCCCAAGCAGAGCGGGGTGGCTGCTGAGCCAGGCTTTCCCTCGGTTTGATCACGCTGACAGACAGCCCTCTGTCCTTCATGTCTGCAGTTGCCTCTTCCACTGTCTGATACAGCTGCATCCCGTCTTCATAAAACACTCGCAGTTTAGCAGGGTAGAGTCTGGAATCTAATCTTTCTTTGCTTTAATATTTGCTTTGCTTCAGAATATTCCTTACGTTTCTGTAGGACTACTGGGGGGTAATCTTGATCAAAATATATTAATTTCCCCTTCAAAAATACCTTCTTCTTTCCCCAGGCCTTGCGCAGAATCCCTGCTTTGGTTTTGTACTGAAGGAATCTGATCACTATTGACTGTGGCTTATCTTCCCTGTCTCCAGAAGGCCTCTGGACGAGCGCGCGGTGTTCTTTCTCAATATCAAGTACCACAGTCGGAGGAATCTCCAACGTGTCCCGTAGTAACTTTTCTATAAACTCCACCATAGACAACCCCTCCGCTCCTTCAGGAACATTATATACCCTGATATTCTCACATCATGACCTTCCTTCCTGGTCGAGTAGCTTATTTTCCTGTTGATTTAACACTTTCATCACCTTACATAATACCTGTTCCATGTTTTGAATGCGATCTTCCACCTTTTCAATTCGTGTCTCTGCCACCACAATGTTTTAATTAACATTGGTGAGCTCTGACTTGATATCATTTAATTGCTGTTTTATGTCTTTTTGGAATTCCCGTATTGCTCCAAGAATTTTTACTGAATTTGCCGCTTTGCCTGAACGAGACCCAGCGTCAGCCTCGCTACCACATGCTCGGGTAGGAGCGCCGCTCATTGCAATCCCCTCATCCACAGGCTCCACAGTGCTGCTTTTTTAAAATCTCCATTCCTTTCCCGCATTCTTGCCCCCCTTACCAGTTCAGATATTTTCGAGAAATCTTGTACTTGGTGGATTAACGGGGCAAAATAAGCGTTTTTCCAGAGCAGCTGTTATTTTAAGCCATCACTAGAACCCTCTCTCCTCTCTTCTACTTTCTTGAAAGCCTGAACGTGCAGAATTAAGAACAGCTTCTTTGCCACCACTAGCAGAATTCTGAAGTGGTCAACCCCTTCACACACGCTTCCCGGTGGTGCTGTCACCTCCTTGGCTTTTCACTCTACCTTTCCGCTATTGACATTTGAGCATTTTGTTCTGCTCTCCTTCACATTGCACTATTCTGTCGCTTTGTACTCATCGCGTTTGTTGTCTTTATTATAAAACCATAAGGCATAGGAGCAGAATTAGGCCATTGGGACCACCGATTCTGCTCTGCATGATATCATGGCTGATCTATTATTCCTGCCTTCTCCCTGTAACCTTGGACACTCTTAATAATCAAGAACCTATCAACTTCCACTTTAAATGTCCCAATTGACTTTGCCATGACTTCCACGGATTCACTATCTTCCAACTAAAGAAATTCCTCCTCACCTCAGTTCTAAAAGGATGTTCTTCTATGCTGACGCTGCTCCCTCTGGTTTGATACTCCCCAACTATAGGAAACATCCTCTCCACATTCATTCTTTCTGGGCTTTTCAATATTTGTTAGGTTTCAAGTGAACCCCGCCCCCCCACCATTCTTCTAAATAGCAGTGAGTACAGGCCCAGAGCCATCAAATGCTCCTTATAAATTAACCCTTTCGTTCCTGGGATAGTTCTTGTGAACCACCTCTGGACTCTGTCCATGGCAGAACATCCTTTCTTAGAGAAGTGACCCAAAACTCCTCACAATACTCTGTGTGGTCTGACCCATGCCTTATAGAGCCTCAGCATTATGTCCTTGCTTTTATATTCTAGTTCTCTTGAAAAGAATGATGACATTGCATCTGCCTTCCTCACCACCAACTCAGCCTGCAAGTTAACCTTTAGGAAATTCTGCATGAATTCTCCCAAGTCCCTTTGCACCTCTGGTTTCTAAATTTGCTCACCATTTTGAAAATAGTCAATGCTTTTGTTCCTTCTACCAAGGTACATGCCCATACACTTCCCTGCATCTGTCACTTTGTTGTCCATGCTCTTTTTCTGTCTTCTCCTTCTGCAGCCTTCCTGCTTCCTCAACACTACCACAAAGCTAAATGTGAAAGGAAACGGACCCAGCACAGACATCTGCAAGGTACCACCAGTCACTGATTATTGTTGTTTCTTTACACACCTTGTGGTGTATTTTTTGGGCAGCATTTTTGCCGTTTCTGTAGCATTTGACATTTTTTTTTATGAGGTCGAGTTGCTAGCTCAATGCTGAACCCAGCCCAGATGGAAAGTGTGCAAGGGGGACCGGCTGGATTTGATCTTGGGCCACTCTCCTCGAAGTACGGTGCTGATGCCACTACACCACGGGCTGACACCACTCACTGGTAGCCACCCAGAAAAGGCCTCCTTTATGCCCTCTCTTTGCCTTCTGCCAGTCAGCCAATCTTCTATCCATGCTTGTATCTTTCTTGTAAAGCCATACCTCAGCAGCCTCATTTGTGTCACCTTATCAAAGGCCTTCTGAAAATCCAAGTAAGCAACATTCACTGACCCTCTTTTTACCATGTTTACTATGTCAGCACATGCGTGCAAGGGATTCCATTGCACTATGGTGAATACCACAGTAATCTAATCTAAACAGCAAAATGATGGGGAAACTCTTCATTGGGAGGTACAGCAGAGGGACTGCCCCATGCCCATAACATAAGGGGCCTTTTTTGCTGAGTACTAGGGTGGATAGCCCACATGTCAAATTCAAATCTAACTTAAAAGCTGAAAAGCAAAAAAAAATAAGTGGGAAGTTAGAGAATTGCAAAGTTTAAAAAAAAAACAGAAGTCAACTAAAAAATCATCAAGAAGGAAAAGATGAAATATGAAGGTAAACTGGCCAATAATATTAAAAAGGGTGCTGAAAGTTTCTTCAGATATACAAAGTGCAAAAGAGAGGCAGAGAGGATAACAGACCACTGGAAAATGAAGCTGGAGAGGTAATAATGGGAGAAAAGGAAATGGCTGATGAACTGAATATGTCTTTTGCAACAGTCTCCACTGGGGAAGACATGAGCGGTATGCTGGATGTTCAAGACTGTCAGGAAGCAGAAATGTGTGAAGTTGCCATTACTAGGGAGAAGATTCTTGGCAAACTGAAAGGTCAGCTGTCATGTCTCTTGGTCAGGTGTCAGGTCTCTCAGTGGGAGAACATTTTGGAGAAAGCGGTCACAATTCTATTTCCTTTACCATAGCATTGGAGAGGGATAGGAGCAGACAAGTTAGGAAAACATTTAATTGGAGTAAGGGGAAGTATGAAGCTATCAGGCAGGAACTTGGAAGCATAGATTGGGAGCAAGATATTCTCAGGGAAATGTATGGCAGAAATGTGGCAAATGTTCAGGGGATATTTGCATGGCATTCTGCATAGGTACGTTCCAAAGAGACAGGGAAAGGATGGTGGGGTACAGGAATCATGGTGTACAAAGGCTGTAGAAAATCTAGTCAAAAAGAAAAGCTTATGAAAGGTTTAAAAAACTAGGTAATGATAGAGATCTAGAAAATTATAAGGCAAGCAGGAAGGAGTTTAAGAATGAAATTAGGAGAGCCAGAAGGGGCCATGAGAAGGCCTTGGCGAGCAGGATTAAGGAAAACCCCAAGGCATTCTACAAGTATGTAAAAAGTGAGAGGATAAGATGTGAGGGAATAGGACCAATCAAGTGTGACAGTGGAAAAGTGTGTATGGTACCGGAGGGGGTAGCGGAGATACGTAATGAATACTTTCTTCAGTATTCACTATGGAAAAAGACCTTGGTGATTGTAGAGATGACTTACAGCAGACTGAAAAGCTTGAGCATATAGACATTAATAAAGAGGATGTGCGGGAGCTTTTGGAAAGCATAAAGTTGGATAAGTCACCGGGACTGGACGAGATATACGCCAGGTTACTGTGGGAGGCGAGGGAGGAGATTGCTGAGCTCCTGGCAATGATCAATGAGAATGGCAGAGGTTCCAGAGGATTGGAGGGTTGCAGATGTTGTTCCCTTATTCAAAAAAGGGAGTAGAGATAGCCCAGGAAATTATAAACCATTGAGTCTTACTTCAGAGGTTGTAAGTTGATGGAGGAGATCCTGACAGGCTGGATTTATGAACATTTGGAGAGGCATAATATGATTAAGAATAGCCAGCATGGCTTTGTGAAAGGCAGGTCGTGCCTTACGAGGCTGATTGAATTTTTTGAGGTTGTGACTAAACACCTTGATGATGGTAGAGCAGTAGATGTAGTGTATATGGATTTCAGCAAGGCATTGATAAGGTACCCCATGCAAGGCTTATTGAGAAAGTAAGGAGGCATGGGATCCAAGGGGACATTGCTTTGTGGATCCAGAAATGGCTTGCCCACAGAAGGCAAAGAGTGGTTGTAGATGGGTCATATTCTGCATGGAGGTCGATGACCAGTGGTGTGACTCAGGGATCTGTTCTGGGACCCCTTCTCTTTGTGATTTTCATAAATGACCTGGACAAGGAAATGGAGGGATGGGTTAGTAAATTTGCTGATGACACTAAGTTTGGGGGTATAGTGTGGAGGGTTGTCAGAGGGTCTTTTAAGAGACTCTTGGTTAGATACATGGAGCTTAGAAAAATAGAGGGCTATGCATAACCCTAGGTAATTTCTGAAGTAAATAGATATTCGGCACAGCATTGTGGGCCAAAGGGCCTGTATTGTGCTGTAGGTTTTCTGTTTTTGTTTCTGTTTCTATCTGAAGGTAGATAAGTCACCTGGACCAGATAGTCTACACCCAGCGTTCTTAAAGTTGTGGCTGAAGAGATTATGGACGCATTAGTAATGATCTTTCAAGAATCAATAGATTCTGGAATAGTTTTGGAATACTGGAAAATTGCAATTGTCACTCCCCCATTCAAGAAGACAGAAAGGCAGAAGAAAGGAAATTTTAGGCCAGTTAGTCTGACCTCAGAAAGATGTTGTAGTCAATTGTTAAAAATGTGGTTTCAGTGTTCTTAGATGCACATGATAAAATAGATAGTATTCCGCATTATTTCCTCTAGGGAAAATCATGCCTGACAAATCTGTTGGAATTATTTGAAGAGATAAAAGCAGGATAGACAAAGCAGAGTCGGTGGATGTTGCATGCTGGATTTTTAAAAGGCCTTTGACGAAGTGCCACATATGAGGCTGCTTAACAGGTCAGGATCCCATGGTATTACAGGAAAGATACTATCATGGATAAAGCAGTGGCTGATTGGCAGGATGCAAAAGAATGGAAATAAATGGAGACTCTTCTGTTTGGCTGCCGTTGACCAGTGGTGTTCCACACGGGTCTGTGTTGGCACAACTTCTGTTTACATTATATCTCAATGGCTTGGATGATGGAATTGATGGCTTTGTTGAAAAGTTTGCAGCCGATACAAAGATAGGTGGAGAGGCTGAGAGTAAAGAGACTTAGACAGATGAGGAGAAAAGCAAAGAAGTGGCAGATGGAATACAATGTCAGGGAGTGTATGTTCATGCACTTTGGTAAAAGAAATAAAAAGGTAGAATATTTTTCTAAATGGAGAGAAAATTCAAAAATCTGAGATGCAAAGGGACTTGGCAGTTCTTGTTCATGTTTCTACTACTACTATTATGTCGACTCAGGCCTAGGGGGCCGGCGTCGGGCATGATGACGGACTCTCCACTTCTCCCTCTCCCTCATCGGTGTGTTCAGTTCATCTACATTAGCCGCGCCGCTGTCTTCTAGGAGCGTGTTGACTATAGTCTTGGGAGGGCGCCCAGGGTTCATTCTCCCGTGCTTGGGCTCCCAAATGATGACTAGGCTCTAGACTAGTTCATGTTTCCCTAAAGGTTAATTTGCAAGTTTAGTCTGTGGTGAAGAAGGGAAATGTGATGCTAGCATTCATTTCAAGAGGACTTGAATGAAAAAGACAAGGATGTGACGTTGAAGCTTTATAAAGCACTGGTGACTCCTCATGTGGAGTATTGTAAGCAGTTTTGGGCCCCTTTTCTAAAAAAAATTGTGCTGAAACTAGGGAGGGGTCAAAGAGGTTACAAAAATAATTCGGGGATTGAAAGACTTGTCATATGAAGAACATTTGATGACTCTGGGTGTGTACTTACTGGAATTTAGAAGAATGAGGGATGACCTCATTGAAACCTATGGAGTGTTGAAGGGCCTCAATAGAGTGGATGTGGAGAGGATGTTTCCTATGGTGGGAGAGTCTAAGACCAGAGGACAGAGTCTCAGAATAAAGGGGTGTCCTTTTAGAATAGAGATGAGGATGATCAGCCATGATCATAATAAATGGCGGTGCAGGCTCGAAGGGCCGAATGGCCTACTCCTGCACCTATTTTCTATGTTTCTATGTTTCTATGTTTCTATGAAATCCTTTAGCCAGAGAGTGGTGAATCTGTGGAATTCATTGTCACAGCTGACTGTGGAGGCCAAGTCTTTAGGTATATTTAAGGCAGATTCTTGATTGAGAGGAGGGACAGAATCTCTGAGATATGCAAGTGTTTTTCTTCTCTCATCATCACTCCCCCTGTGTGGAAATGACTGTTCCTTTGGGAAAAAAAAAATCAATGAATGTATCAGACTCTTCTCATCAAATAGCACAGTGCCTGGCATTGATCATTCTTTTGCTTATCCTATCCATTACAATAGGAAGAGGTAGAGGGTGAAGAGAGAGAGAGGTGGTGGAGTGGAGGCCTGATGGAAGAGGAAGTGGTGAGATGGAAGAGCAGGGAAGGGATGAGAAATGGAAGGGGGAAGAGGATGAGATGTGGGAAGGGGAGGAGGAAGAGGATGAGTTGCAGGAAGGGGAGGAGGAAGAGGAGGTTAGGGAGGAAGAGAAGAAGGTAACCGTCTCTGATACTGTAGGGGAAAAACCTAACACCATTGCATATGACCACCTGCCCAGATACTGACACTGTGAGGTGAGTGGGGAAGAAACAGTCCAGATTGGGTGTGTAGCACAGGGACAGACACTTGGCATCAGGCATGAATCAATGGAACCCTGGTGTTGCTGGGTTTCATTCAGAGAGTGCACACACTCACGTTGCCTGGGGGACTCAGAGGAAGTTGAATGGGCAAGAGTGATTGTCAATGGGCTATCGGTAGCTGGAGACGGAAGCATACCAGCAGCCGCGGGCTCAGGCTGGAACATCTCTACCTCCAACTGGAGTATCTAATCAATATGCAGTGCGGAGGTCAGCTTCCATCCACGTCATTTCCCAAGCGCTCCAGTAACTCTGCCTCACTGGCTCCTCCCTCGTGGGGAGATCCCAAAGGGCTACAGCTTCTCAGTCACTGTCTCCTGTGTATCGGCTGGGTTTTTCTGAAGGGGTCATGCCTGCTGTCGGGTTGTGCACACCAGCAAGGGACCCACACTGCTGGCTGAGTATAATGGCCCAGAAACCAATAGACTGCTGTGTCTGTGATAACCTGTGGGCTGGTGGATGTTCCCTGACAGTACGCCCAGAGAGGATGCCCGTCCTGGGTGCCTTTGTTGCTCTTCCCTGAGCTCCTCCCCTTTTGAACTTTTTCCCAGGTCTGAACACATTGTTCAGTATTCAGGTCAAGTTCATCGTTGAGCCTGGAGTTACATATTGCCAGGCCAGTTAAGGATGGCAGATTAATATTAGTGAATTAAATGGATGTTTATAACAACACTAAACTTTTTCATACTTCTTGATACAGAGACAAATGTTTAAAAATTCTGGATTACTTACTGGTTTTTAAATTTGCCGGCTGCCCTGGTGGGAATCAAACTCAAGATCAAGTTCAAGGTTATTGGGATAGGCTTATGCGCTCAGGTTATAAATGCCATGAACCTTAGTTTTGTGTAGCCGCTGCAGCCATGCATTGCAAACATCACAAGCAGCAGACAAAGGTGCTGGAGGAACTTGCTGGTCATGTAGCATCTTTGGAAGGAAATGGGTTGTCGACATGTTCATAAGTTCATGTGAATTTCAATTAGCGCAGATTCTACATAATGTGCACAGCATGGCTGTGGGCCTGTGTGTCATTTCAGTAACAAGCACACTACGAGACACTTGAGGAAGTGATCTGACTGGCTGAATGGCCTAATTCTGCTCCTATGTCTTATGGTGTGATGGTCCTGTTGGATCAGTTGTGCAGATGCACCAAGGGTAAGTAAGAACACACGAAACAGGAGTAGAAGTAGGCCAGGTGGCAGTTCAGGCCCACTCCACCATCCATCAAGGTCGCAGCTGACCAGTTTCCTCATGACCATGCCCTGTACTATCCCCATATTCATTACCAACCTGATAGCTTATCGATCTCCTTTCTGAACAAACCTAGTGACTGGATCCCACTTCCCTCCAGGGACGCAGCACTCCATATGAAGGCATTTCTTCTCATCTCACTGCCCAGTAGTCCACCCTCCATTCTGTGACAGTGACCTCTCATCTCAGACTCTGCAGCCATGACCCCATTGAAAGCTGGAGGAGGAACATCGTATTTCTTAAGACGGTTGAGCTTGTGAATTGCAGCCTCCAGAGCCCTTTCTCCAGGAGAGGTTGAGATGAAGGGGTGGATCTTGAGCATGTGTTGGGTAAACGGTGTGTGAATGGTATCATTTCACAACGTTCACTCCTCCCATCCTTGGCTGTGCTTGCACCCTTGGCTCCAAGTCGGTGAACGCAATCAACATCATCAGAACTTGGAACGACATCACCGATCCTTTATCGTCATTGGTCTAAACCTTGGAACTTCCCACCCACCCACTGTGGAAGCACTTTCCCTAGAAGGACCCCAGCAGCTCAAAACGTGGCTCCTTCAGAGCAATCAGGGATGGGCCCCACGCAGTAAGGAGGCTTCCAGTGCATAATTGGCAGTGACCTGGCTAAAAGCCTCTCTGGTCAATAGGAATGGGTTTGGGATTGACCGCTTTCCGGTGTGTTTTTCAGTAAACTGCATTAGCTGAGCTGGAAATGTGAAATGTGAAAGTGAGTAGCGGATTGAAACCAGGCAGCTGCTGAGCAGACACTGGTGTGAACATAAACCACATCTGATTTAAAGTTCAAGAACGGTATGTGTGATAAAACCAAAACTTAAATTGAATAAATATCAGAAAGAATTTATAAAAATTGCATTGGCAGTAGCTAAGAAGACTATAGCAGTTACTTGGAAATCTGATTCGTATTTAAGTATGGATCGTTGGAATAATGAAATGGCTAGTTCTATTCCACTCGAAAAAATTACTTATAATTTAAGAGATAAATATGTAACATTTTTGAATATTTGGCGCCCTTATTTACAAAAGATAGGATGGCATATTTAAGTGCTCCGATAAAGACCTTGGTCCCTTGGGGAAAGTAACGAATAATTATACCAAATTTATTTTGAATCCCATGGAGCATGTGGAAACCTTCCAATACCCAGGTGGTTCTTTTCTTTTTTCTCTCTTTCTTTCTTTTTAGGTAGGACTATATATATGGGGGGGGGAGGGTTAAGGGGAGGGGGGAGGGTAGATTTTATCTTTTCATGTATTCTTTTTGAAAACTCAATAAAAATTATATTACAAAAAAAAATAATGGTATGTGCAAAGGTTCTTTCACACTTTTAAAGTGCACCATCTACACAAATGTGGCTTATCACATTTCTGAGAAATGGCCTAAAGATACTCTCTGTGTTTTCCTGGTCAGAAATGACTTTCCAAATATTAAGCAAACTTTTCTGAAATTTGTCTCCAGCCTAAGTTTGTTTCGGACAGTGGAGGTGGATCTGACGTTCCAACCTGCTCTTTATTGGTGTAACAACAAAAGTTAACGTTCAGAAATGCAGACAAGCTCACTGAGCTGAAACAACATACTGGAGGAACTCAGCAGGTCAAGCAGAACTTGTGGTTGTGTCAGGGGTTTGCAAATTGTCAAGAATTCAGTGTTCCTTGGGGGAAAGGAATCGTTTGCATTTCAGGTTGAAATACTGCATTAGGACATTTCTAAATAAGTCCACCTAAATCGAGAACGAGGTCTGATCGACTTAAGCACCGGGCCAATTTGGAAATCAGGTACAGGCTGAAATGAGGCGGTAGGGTCCAGGCCCACAGCATATTAAAGCATCAGAGCCTGGGTCCTAAAGTGAGGGATGATCTGATGTTTGGACAATTTAAACACCAGGCCAGATGGAATGAAAAGGCAGATTGTCGGGACCGGAGACGTGGGTCAAGGCCAGTTCGCCTTGCTGCTCTGCAATGTTTACTCGGGTCTCTGTGGTGCTGAGACTGTGAGCCTGCCCCGGGCTTCGTATCTGCGAGCTCTGTTTCGCTCCGCTGTGTGATGAACGGAGGGCAGAGGCTATGGACCTGCTCCAGGCTTCATGCCTGTGGACTCAGTTTAGTTCTGAAAGCCGTTGCTTGATTTCATTTTTTGCACGATCTGTGTTTTTTCTCTCTCTGCACATTGGGAGCTTTGTTTGTCTTTTTTACAATGGGTTCTTTCAGGTTTCTTGCTTTGTGGCTGTCTGTACTGAGATAAATCTGAAGGCTGCATAATTTAGACGTACATTGACACCGAATGAACTCTGAGCGTTGAGTTCTGATGCAGGTTTTCGATCTAAACAATTGACATTTCCTTTCCCCCTACAGATGCTGCTTGACTTGCTGAGCTCCTTCAACAGATTGTTTGTTGCTGCAGGTTCCAGCATTGACTGTCACTCATATCTCCTTTATAACCTACAACACTGACTGCTTCTCTTTCCTCAGATGCCACCTGACCTAGAGCCACAGCATGGACACAGGCCATTCAGCCCAACCCTTCACTGCGACTAAGATTTATATCAAAGCTAGTCCCATTTTCCAACAGTGGTCCATATTTCTCCAAACCTTTTCTATCTATGCACTTGTCTAAATGTCTTAACTGTACCCATGTCAACAGCTTCCTCTGGCAGTTCATTCCATCTAAAAAGCTTCTCTCCAGGTCCTCCCCATAGCCTATCACCTTAAATCTATATCCTCTAATTTTAAACTTCCCTACCACGGAGAAAAGACACACTATCTGCTTTAACTATGCCCCTCGTGGTTTTATATACCTCTCTATAAGGTCAACCCTCAGTCTCCTATGCTCCAGAGAAAAAACATCCCAGCCTACCTAATCTCTTCTTTGAACTTAGGTCTCTTCAATCCTGATGACATCCGTGAGGATCTTTTCTCCATCCTTTCCATCTAAGTGACATCCTCTCTATAGCTGGGCAATCAGAGCTGCACGCAATACTCCAGGTCTCAGTACTGTGTACAAGACTCACCTACAGTTACAACTTAGCATCCCAATTCATGTACTCAATGTCCTTACTGATAAGGTCAACTGTGTTGAATGCCTTCTTCACCATCCTCACAAACTGTATCATCACTTGAGGGAATTAGGTAGCTGTATCATTAAGTATTTCTGTTTTCTAGCCATTTCCAGGACCCTACCATTTATTGTGTAAGTCCTGCCAGGGTTTAATAGCTCCATGTGCAACCCAAGTTAAATTGTATTTGCCATTCTTTGGCCCACTTTCTCAGTTCATCTAAATCCTGTTATAATTGTAGATAATCTTCTTCACTGCCCTCTACATCACCAATATTGGTGTCAACTTAATAACCATGTTAACAAAATTGTCATCCAAATCACTAATATAGTGATAAACATTAGTGGATACAGCACTGATCCCTCTGGTTACTGGCATTCAATCTGAATAACAACCCCTTCATTTACTTCCTCTGTTCCCTTTCACCGAGCCAATTCTGCATTCAATTCTTGATCCCGCCCCTCAGAGTGCCCTTTAGTTACCTTCCCACCACTGATGTTAGGGTCGGCAGCCTGTAGTTCTCTGGCTTGCAACAATCAAAATATTCTGTCCTGAGACCAGAAATGTTGACTGTTTATTCACTTCCATAGATGCTGCCTGACCTGCTGAGTTCCTCCAGCATTTTGTGTGTGTTGCTTTCGATTTCTACCATCTGCAGAATCTGCATTGTGAGGCAGAAAATCTTGCAGTTTGGCTCGAACTTAAAACCACGCTGGAGGGATAATATTATCAAGCAGAACAGTCATTGAGGATTTGGATGGGAGTGGTTGTGGGAAGAAAATCAACATCAGATGAGGTGAACCACAGAAAAAACAACGTTGTTTACCAACTGAAACACCAGCCTGGGTCAGTGATGCTCGTGTGCCAAACCTAATTAGGTCACCGGCTTCCAAAGGTTCAGGCAATTTGTGGAATGTTGTGTTTGGAGAAGTAAGACCCTGAGCATTTCCTATACTGCACTGTGGGATGCAGATTCAAATCTTGAACACACTTGTTAGCTTCAACTACAGTATCTCCTGAGCTACTTTCACCAGCCCTTCCTCCTACTCTGCCTATCCTGAGAAAAGTAACCTCAGAATTCATAAACATCTCCACTTCTGAAATCTTGTCTGTCTGGACTTTTCAAAGTTCAAAGTATATTTATGTCAGTACCTCCAGTTGAACTCTATCTTTTTGTGTGTTTTCCCCTAGCTGTCAGTCTGTGTTTTTGTATTGCCATGTGCTCCTGTCCCCGCTCCTGCTCTACTCCGGCCCCTGTATTACTGAGTACTCCGTCTCTCACCTGTTTCCCATTATTACCTGTATTGCTGCCACCTGTGTCTCATTGTGCTCCACCTATCATCTGCCTCTCTGTTTATTGCTCAGTGTATTTCAGCCCTGTGTTTTAACCTGTTTGTTGCCAGATTGTGCCAGTGAATTTTCCAGCATTTGTATCTGTACTCTGTCAATCTGAATATTGACTCTGCCTGTTTCCAGATTCTGGCTTTTGGATTTCTCTGGGTGTTTTGATCTCTGCCTGAACTTTGCCGCTGACTTTGCTTGCACCTTGGGATTTGTTACTCAATTAATATCACTGCGTTGGTGTGTGGCCAAGTGGTTAAGGCATCGGTCTAATGATCTGAAGGTCACTAGTTCGAGCCTTGGCTGAGGCAACGTATTGTGTCCTTGAGCAAGGCACTTAACCACACGTTGCTCTGCGATGACACTGGTGGTGTGGAGAGGGGAGACTTGCAGCATGGGCAACCTCTGGTCTTCCATACAACCTTGCCCAGGCCTGCGCCCTGGAAACCTCCCAAGGCGCAAATCCATGGTCTCACAAGACTAATGGATACCTATTATTATTAGAATATCACTGCATGCACAGTACTGGGTCCAGTGTCCTCACAGTATAATCTGGCCAGAATGGATCCAGCAGACCCTGATCATCTGAGAACTGCCCTGGAACAACAGGGAGTGATGCTGGGGAGACACCAGAACCAGCTGGACTCTGTGTTCGGGGCAGTGGAGTCGCTTTCTGCCAATGTAGCTGATTTTGTGGCCCAGACTCAGTCACTCCAGCTGTCCTTGAGCACCCATCAACATTCTGCAACTGCATCTTCCACCTTGCCCTCCGTGTCCTCGCATGCTCCTCCTGTCTCCCTCTTCCAGAAAAGTACTCAGGTGAGCCTGGTACCTGCCGCTCTTTTCTTTCCCAGTGCACCATCATTTTTGAATTGCAAGCAACAACATTTCTGACTGATCGAGCCAAGGTAGCCTACGTCATCACCTAGCTGTCTAGGAGGCAGACTCCCCTTTCTGCAGTAATTTTAAGTTATTTTCTGAGGAGATGAGAAAAGTGTTTGATTGCTCCAAACATGGGAGAGAGGCTGCCCGTGAAATGCTACACATTCACCAGGGGCGCAGATCTGTGTCAGATTACACCATAGAGTTCTGGACCCTAACTACCCCCAGTGGCTGGAACTCGGAGGCACAGTACGACACCTTCCTAAATGGCCTCTCCGAAGACAAAGATGTGCTGGTCACCCAGGACCTTCCTGCCACTTTTGAAGCCCTGGTGGATTTGGCCATCCGTATCGATGTTCGCCTTCAGCAGCGCTGCAGAGGGAGGGGTTCCAGAGGGTCCCTGGGGGCACTGGGTGAGCTCCAAGCTCCTCAACAGTCTACATTGCCCTGCCGTTTGCCTCCACCTACAATTCCCGTTGCAGAGCCCGAGGCTATGCAGGTTGACTGTACCAGCCTGACGCCGACTGAAAGACAAAGGACAATCAGCACCCGCTCCTGTCTGTACTGTGGCCAACCAGGCCATTTCATCTCCACCTGCCCAGTAAAAAGCCAAGCGCTCACCAGTAGGATGAGGAGTACTGGTGAGCGTGACCCCTGTCCGGCCCTCCTCGACACCACTCACTCTCATACCTGCTCCTCTGGAGTGGGGCGTCCAACGCCGAGCAGTCTTCATCTTGGTCGATTCTGGTGTGGGGGGGTGTTCTATCGATTCCAGCTTGGCTTCCCAGTGGGGGTTACCCATGTCTGCTCTCCAGTCACCACTGATGGCCAATGCCTTGAACGGTCAGAGACTGGCTAACATCACCCATGTCACGGCCCTGGTGAGTTTCAGTTTATCCGGCAACCATCATGATCAGTTAACCCTTTATGTTATTGACTCTCCTCAAGCTCCCATTGTCCTGGGCCATCCCTGGTTAGTCACACAACCCCCACATTGACTGGCTCAGTCGCAATATTGTAGGCTGGAGCCCATTCTGTCACTTCCACTTCCTCCGCCATGCTCAGATCCCCTTGTCTCCAATCCCAGATCCCCCGAGGAATTTCTGGACCTTAGTGCCATCCCTCCTGAATACATGGACTTCAAGGCTGTGTTCAGCAAGTTCCGGGCCACTTCCCTGCTGCCTCATCGTCCATATGATTGTGCCATTGACCTCTTGCGTGGCACATCTCCCCCAAGGGGCCGCCTGTATTCCCTGTCCGTACCTGAAACAGAACCATGAATAAGTACATTCAAGAGTCTCTGGCTGTAGGCATCATCCGGCCATCTTCCTCCCCTGCTGGTGCCAGTTTTTTCTTTGTTGAAAAGAAAGACGGCTCCTTGTGTCCATGCATTGATTACCGGGGACTGAATGAAGTCACTGTTAAGAACTGTTATCCTCTTCCGCTCATGACCTCAGCATTTGAACTACTACAAGGAGCTCAGTTTTCACCAAGCTTGATCTCCGTGACACCTACCATCTTGTCCGCATCCGCAAAGGGGACGAGTGGAAGACAGCCTTCAACACCACCTCAGGCCATTACGAGTATTTGGTCATGCCACTGGGTCTCACCAATGCCCTCTCTGTCTTCCAAGCTCTGGTAAATGATGTTCTCAGGGACATGCTGAACCAATTTTTTTTTTGTTTGTATCTCAACAACATTTTAATTTTCTCTAAGTCCCTTGCTGAACACACAAGTCACGTCTGTAGAGCTCTCCAGCACCTTCTGGAGAACCAGCATTTTGTGAAGGCTGAGAAATGTGAGTTTCATTGCAATACGTGTATGGGGTATATAATTTCAGGCGGTTCTATTCAGATGGACTAACAGAAGATCAAAGTGGTGGTCGAATGGCCCCAACCCTCGATGCTTCTTGGGCTTCAGTAACTTCTATCGCCGCTTCATCAGAAGTTACAGTACACTGGCTGCACCACTCACTACTCTTACCTCATCGGCTGTCAGATTCTCCTGGTCTCCTGCTGTTGAAAAAGCATTCTCTGACCTGAAGGAACGTTTCATCTCTGCCCCCATCCTGATTCAGCCCGACACCGACTGGCAGTTCATTGTGGAGGTGGATGTGTCTGACACTGGTGCAGCAGATGTTGTCTTTCAGTGCTCGGCCAAGGATGAGAAGGTACACCCCTGCGCTGCCTTCTCTCACCGCCTCACTCCCACGGAGTGGAATTACGATATCAGAAACCGGGAGCTGCTGGCTGTGAAGCTCGCTCTGGAGGAGTGGAGGCATTGGCTGGAGGGAGCCAAGGTGCCATTCTTAGTCTGGAGTGATCACAAGAATCTGGAATATATGCGTACGGCCAAGCATCTCAACTCCCGTCAAACTCATTGGTCCCTGTTTTTCTCAAGTTTCAATTTTACTCTGTCCTTCTGCCTCGGTTCTGAGAATGGAAAACCTGATGCACTCTCCCGAAGATTTCCTTCCTCTGAGACCCCTGAGGTACCCGGTATCATCCTCCCTGCTCACTGTCTCACGGGTGCAGCGCAATGGGACATTGAAGCCATTGTGTAAGCTGCTCAACAGAGAGGCAGCCCCTAGTCAAAACCCCACTAACCGTGTTTATATTCCCAGCTCTGTCCGCTCACAGGTATTGCAGTGGGGTCATTCTTCCACGTTATCCTGTCACCGTGGAACCAAGCGTACTCAGGCCTTCATCAGTCAGTGGTTCTGGTAGCCCTCCATGGGAGATGACATCCGTAACTTTGTCTCAGCCTGCTCGGTCTGTGCTCAAGGCAAGAACTCTAACCGATCACCTGCTGGTCTGTTACAACCCCTGTCTATCCCCAAGAGACCCTGGTCCCACATTTCCCTGGATTTTGTCACCGGTCTTCCCCATCAGATGGTAACACCACCATTCTCACAGTAGTTGATCGTTTCTCAAATTCTGCACACTTCATTCCTTACCTAAACTCCCCTCGGCCAAAGAAATAGCTAAATTACTAGTATTGCATGTTTTAAAATTACATGGTTTACCTGTAGATGTTGTGTCAGACAGGGGCCCTCAATTCACAGCCAACTTCTGGAGGGCATTCTGTAATCTTCTGGGTGCCTCTGAGCCTGTCTTCAGGATTCCACCCACAGACCAATGGCCAGAGAGCGGGCCAACCAACAGCTAGAGACTGTATTGCGGAGTCTGGTCTCCCAGAACATGTCCGAGTGGAGTCAGCAGCTACCCTGGGCCGAGTACGCCGTAAATCCTCATCCGTCCTCATCCACTGGTCTGCCCCCTTTCGAGTGCTGCCAACCTCCACTGTTTCCTGCCCAGGAGGAGGTTGGTGTTCCACCTGCCGAGGCATTCATCCGCCGTTGTCAGCGGACGTGGAGGCACACTCGCTCTGCCCTTCTCCGTGCCTCTGCTAGGATCAAACGTCAAACTGACCGCCATCGCTCCAAGGCCCCACGTTACTGCCAGGGACAGCGTGTGTGACTTGCAACCCGAGACCTGCCCCTCAAGGTGGATTCCTGCAAGCTTGCCCCCTGCTTCATCGACCCCTTTCCCATTGCTAAGGTTATCAGCCATGCTGCCGACCATCTCAAGCTCCCCTCCACTCTCCGCCGCATTCGTCCCACCTTCCATGTGTCCTGCGTCAAGCCTTTCATGAGCCACCCCCTGTGCTCGTCCCTAGATTCCCCCTCCCCCACAGCTCATCGATGGGTCAGAGGCCTTCAAGGTGCGTTTTCTGCTGGATGTTTGTCACCAGGGCCTCCAGTACCTTGTGGACTGGGAGGGCTACGGTCCTGAGGAAGGTGCTGGGTCCCCATCCGTAACATCCTGGACTCCCCTCTCATCAGGGCCTCTCATCTCCAGCACCCAGCTCTATCTGCCGTGACACCAGGAGGCATCTGTCGGGGGGGGGGGTGGTTACTGTCAGTACCTCCAGCTGAACTGTCTTTTTGTGTTTTCACCCTAGCTGTCAGTTTGTGGTTTTGTATTGGTATGTGCTCCTGTCCCCACTCCTGCTCTACTCTGGCCCCTGTATTACTGAGTATTCCATCTCTCATCTGCTTCTCATTACTGCCTGTATTGCTGCCACCTGCATCTGCCTCTCCGTTTATTGCTCAGTGTATTTCAGTCCTGTGGATAGTGGGTAGTGGCTCCATATGTCACTACTACAGGGCGTGACAACCCTGCCTTACACGAGTCCCGGGCTCCTCTGGCTCCGGCTGACAGTACCCAGTCTGGGCCCCTATCCAGGGTTACGGACCCCACTGCCTTGTGGGTATCTTTGGGAGAAGAGAAGACTAAGGAGTAAACCCTACACAAATCCGGAGTGGAGCCCTTAATGCGGTTGGATGACGTATCACATCACCTCCTGGCAGTTCCTGCGGCCAAGCTGATGCCAAATGTACTGCTTCGCATTCCTTTGGAACACATCCGCGAGGCTGAGAAGGGCAGTCCAGGATCTCCATATTCATCGTCCAGGTCTGGGCCCCGGAATAGGCATATCCATTCTCTACTTAGACAGACGGAGCCATTATTATTATTACAGTTCTGTGTTTTCACCTGTTTGTTGCCAGATTGTGCCAGGGAATTTTCCTGAGCCATTCCAGCATTCATATCTGTTCTCTGTCTGTCTGAATATCGACTCTGCCTGTTTCCCAATTCTGGTTTTTGGATTTCTCTGGATGTTTTGATCTCTGCCTGAACTTTGACACCAACTTTGTTTGCACCTCGGGATTTGTTACTCAATTAATATCACTGTGTGCACAGTACTGGGTCTGTGATTGGATCCCTGCTCCAGCGTCCTGACAATTCATTATCAATATATATTTGCCATCATAAATAACTGAGATTCATGTTCTTGTGGACATACACAGTAAATCCAAGAAACACAATAGAATCAATGAAAGACCAGACCCAACATGAAAGACAAACAACCAATGTGCAAAGGACAACAACTGTGCAAATATGAAAGAAAAATAATAAATAAGCAATAAGTAACAGGAATGAGAGATGAAAAGTCCTTGAAAGTGAGCGCATGGGTTGTGGGAACGTTTCAATGATGGGGTGAGTGAAGTTATCCCCTCTGGTTCAAGAGCCTGAAGATTGAGGGATAATAACTGTTCCTGAACCTGGTGGTGTGGCTCCTGTACCTTCTTCCTGATGGTAGCAGTGAGAAGAGAGCATGACCTGAGTGGGGAGGGCCCTTGATGGATGATGCTTTCCTGTGACAGTGCTTCATGTAGATGTGCTCAATAGTGGGGAGAGCTTTACCTGTGATAGACTGGGCTGTATCCACTACTTTTGTCAAAGACTTATGAATCTTCTCAAACACATCCTGAGCTCCACCTTTGGCCAACCCCATGACTCTGTCTTCCTGTGGCACAACCTGTAGTTCTGCTCTTGTGTCCAACATGCACTGACCAGCCTGTATGTGATTGACAGCTGCTTGAGACATTCATTGTCAGAGAATGTGTTAAACACCACCGGTCACTGTGCACCCCGACCAAACATTTTTACTAATCTAGAATCAAGAGACAGTTCAAGAATAACCCTTTGATTCTTTTATTCCTTCCGAAACTGCCCTCTTCCCAATTTCATGTCCCTTGCCCTCCACAACAAGTCCTTATGGACCTGCGTGTACTTTAAGTGGAGGCCAGGTGGATGGTCCCCATGGCAGCTCCACTCCCACTGTATCAGATATTTTCTCTATCTTATCTATTCCGTCCCCATCATCCCTTGAAACTCAAACTAATTTGTCTCTCTTCATCAGTTCTGACAAAGGATCTTCAAGCTGGAAATGAACCCTTTCCACAGATTAACACACACAAAATGCTGGAGGAACTCAGCAGGCCAGGCAGCATCTAAAGAAAATTGTACAGTTGATGTTTTGGGCTGAGACCCTTTGGTAGGAATGGAGGAAAAAAAGATGAGGAGTAGGTTTAAAAGGTGGGGGGAGGGAAGAGTGAAGCACAAGGTGATAGGTGAAACTGGGAGGGGGAAGGATGAAGTAAGGAGCTGGGAAGATGTCTGATGAAAGAGCTACAGGGCTGGAGAAGAGGGAAGGCCATGGGAGAAAGAAAAGGGGGAGCAGCATCAGAGGGATATGATGGGCTGGCAAGGAGATAAGGTAAGAGAGGGAAAAGGGGATGGGGAATGCTGAGGGGGTGCATTACTGGAAGTTCGAGGAAATTGATGTTCATACCATCAGGTTGGAGGCTACCCAGATGGAATATAAGGTGCTGTTCCTCCAACCTGAGTGTGGCCTTATTGTGACAGTAGAGGAGGCCATGGTTGACGTATCAGAATGGGAAGTGGAATTAAAATGGGTGGCCACTGGGAGATCTTGCTTCTTGTGGATGAAGCAATCTACATCAGGTCTAACTGATGTACAGGAGGCCACACTGGGAGCGCCAGACACAGTATATGACTCCAACAGATTCAAGGTGAAGTGCCTCACCTGGAAGGACTGTTTGGGACCCTGAATGGTAGATGCTGCCATTTTCTTTCCACAGATGCTGCCTGACCTGCTGAGTCTTTCCAGCATTTTGTGTTTTTATTTCTTAGCGAAAGCTAAGACGTCAACCACTGGAGAGTTTTCCCCTTGAATGTAGGCTCACCGAGGCTCCTTCATGCTGCATGTGGTCAAATGTTGGTTTAATGTCAAGGGCAGTCACTCCAATCTCTTCTCACCTCTGGAATCCAGTTCCTTGGTCACCGTTCTGGACCAATGTGGTGATAAGGTCTGGAAATGAGTGGTAAAATGCAAAGTGGGTATTGGTAAGTCAGTTATTGGTGGGGAAGTGCCCCATATTAACATTTTCAATTACATCTCCCATTATTTGGGTAGTAGTTTGTCTGTTCTGCCTTTAAATCAACAGGACACATCTTCCAGGTAGATTCCAGGGTTTAACTGTATGGAATGATCTTGGCAAGAGGCACAACTCTGGAAGCCAGTTCTTCAATACACACCTGGCATATTGTTGAGTCCCAGGGCCTGATATTGTATATTTAAACATTTTGATGTATATGTGACAAGTAAAGCTTACCTTTGTATTAGTGAAGACCCCAACTCCAGTATGGGTGGAGATCACCAGAGGGAGCCTGGATCGATGGTAGAAGTAAATGGAGAGATAATGCAAAAAAAAACTGAGGCACAAAGGTACTTGGGCGTTCTTGTACAAGATTCTCTAAAGGTTAATTTACAGGTTGAGTCTGGGGTGAGGAATGCAAATGCAATGTTAGCATTCATTTCAAGAGGACTAGAGTATAAAAACAAGGATGTAATGTTGAGACTTTATAAAACACTGGTGGGGCCTCACTTGGAGTACTGCGTGCAGATTTGGGGCCTTTATCTTAGAAAGGATGTGCTGAAACTGGAGAGGGTTTAAAGGAAGTTCACAAAAATGATTCCAGGATTGAATGGCTCATCATATGAAGAGAGTTTGAAGGCTCTGGGTCTGCATTCACTAGAATTCAGAGAAATGAGGGGTGACCTCTTTGAAACCCGTCGAATGGTGAAAGGTCTTGATAAAGTGGATGTGCAGAGTTTGTTTCCTATGGTGGGAGAGTCTATGACCAGAGGACACAGCCTCAGAAGAGAGGGGTGTCTTTTTTTGAATAGAAATGAGGAGGAATTTCTTTAGCCAGAGAGTGGTGAATCAGTGGAGTTCTTTGCCTCATGCAGCTGTGGAGGACAAGTCGTTACGTATATTTAAGGCCGAGGTTGATCAATTCTTTATTGGTCAGGGCATGAAGGGATACAAGGAGAAGGCAAGAGATTGAGGCTGAGAGGAATATTGGATCAGCTATGTTGAAATGGTGGAGCAGACTCAATGGGCCAAATGGCCTAATTCTACTCCTATATCTTATAGTCTTGTGGAGCTGGACCAGCTACTCAGCTCCTCTTGTTGAATATGCTGTGATTGTTTCAATGTTTAGACCGCAGGTGTCTCACTGCACCACAACGTGGAGATGATTATAGATCTCCTTTTCCTGTCAGAGCTTTAATTCCCCACCACCATTCGTGACAGAATGTGGCAGGAGAGTTTTGATCCAAGCTGTTGGCCTTGGGATGGTTTGCGTCTTTGCAGTTCAGCTGTTCCTGCTGTTCCGTGCACAGGGAACCCTGTATCACAACCTCAGCCTTTTGGCACCGTGAATTCACTGTGCCTGGTGCTACTCCTTCTTCTCATCTCCTGACCATTTAGATGGAGTGAAGGATTTGCCAGACTGTGAGGTGCGTATCTTTCTGCTACAACTGATCTTCTACAGTTCCTCACTGACACCCGGCATCCAGCTGCCTCTTCTGTCCTATCACACAACTGTGGTGCCATGCAGCCGAGGAGAGAGCCAGTAGATGTGCTCTTGTCTCCATAAGGGCGGTGATGGCCATTTCATCCAATGCGGTCATGGACAGATGTACCTGCCACAGGCAAGTTGATGAGAACAGGGCCGCGCCCCAGAATGGCAACAAATCGATGCTGCTCGATCTGCTGAGATCCTCCATCAGCTGTTTGTTGCCCTTTTCATGTACCAAATTACCCAATTTATTTATTGATTTTATTGATTTGTTGATTGAGGTACAGCATGGAAAAGGCTCTTTCAGCCCTTTGAGCCGCATCCCCCGATTTAACCCAAGCCTAATCTCGGGGCAATTTACAATGACCAATTAACCTACCATGTGGCAGGTCTTCGGACTGTGGGAGGAAACTGGAGCACCTGGAGGAAACTCGTGGTCACGGGGAGAACGTACAAACTCCTTACAGGCAGCGATGGAAACACAGGTTACGGGCACTGTAAAGCATGGTAGTAGTCATAGTCATAGTCATACTTTATTGATCCCGGGGGAAATTGGTTTTCATTACAGTTGCACCATAAATAATAAATAGTAATAAAACCATAAATAGTTAAATAGTAATATGTAAATTATGCCAGTAAATTATGAAATAAGTCCAGGACCAGCCTATTGGCTCAGGGTGTCTGACCCTCCAAGGGAGGAGTTGTAAAGTTTGATGGCCACAGACAGGAATGACTTCCTATGACGCTCTGTGTTGCATCTCAGTGGATGAGTCTCTGGCTGAATGTACTCCTGTGTCCAACTAGTACAATATGTAGTGGATGGGAGACATTGTCCAAGATGGCATGCATCTTGGACAGCATCCTCTTTTCAGACACCACTGTCAGAGAGTCCAGTTCCATCCCCACAACATCACTGGCCTTACGAATGAGTTTGTTGATTCTGTTGGTGTCTGTTACCCTCAGCCTGCTGCCCCAGCACACAACAGCAAACATGATAGCACTGGCCACCACAGACTCGTAGAACATCCTCAGCATCGTCCGGCAGATGTTAAAGGACCTCGGTCTCCTCAGGAAATAGAGATGGCTCTGACACTTCTTGTAGACAGCCTCAGTGTTCTTTGACCAGTCCAGTTTATTGTCAATTTGTATCTCCAGGTATTTGTAATCCTCCACCATGTCCACACTGACCCCCTGGATGGAAACAGGGGTCACCGGTACCTTAGCTCTCCTCAGGTCTACCACCAGCTCCTTAGTCTTTTTCACATTAAGCTGCAGATAATTCTGCTCACACCATGTGACAAAGTTTCCTACCGTAGCCCTGTACTCAGCCTCATCTTCCCTGCTGATGCATCCAACTATGGCAGAGTCATCAGAAAACTTCTGAAGATGACAAGACTCTGTGCAGTAGTTGAAGTCCGAGGTGTAAATGGTGAAGAGAAGGGGAGACAAGACAGTCCCCTGTGGAGCCCCAGTGCTGCTGATCGCTCTGTCGGACACACAGTGTTGCAAGCACACGTACTGTGGTCTGCCAGTCAGGTAATCAAGAATCCATGATACCAGGAAAGCATCCACCTGCATCGCTACATTACTGTGCTGCCACCTAAAATTCCACAGGAAATTGAATAAGTATCTGAAGAGGAAGGAATTGTAAGATTCTGATGATGGAGGCAGGTAATGAGGAAGCCGAACATGTAGTACTGTGTAAAAGTCATAGGCACATATGAGGGGCGATTGATAAGTTTGTGGCCTAAGGTACAAGGAGTCAATTTTAGAAAACCTAGCACGTTTATTTTTCTGACATTTACACACTTAGTCCAGCAGTCGTGGAGCATATGGATCCCTTCTTTTTAGAAGTCAGCATCTTGGACCTCCAGAAAGTGGTCCACAGCAGGGGTGATTGATAAGTTTGTGGCCTAAGGTAGAAGAGGATGAGTTATTAACTTCACACTTTCTGTACAATCACTCAAAGAGTTGAACGCAAGTGCATGTAACGAGAGCTGTATAAATCATCTTCTACCTTAGGCCATGAACTTATCAATCACCCCTCGTCTATATAGCTAAGACGTTTGCACAGTACTGTATTTGTCAATGTGGAGCAGAGAGTGAGTTGTAAATCTAGTGGGAGCAAAGGATGTTGGGAATGGCGAGGGTGCAGCGCCATGGGAGGGATGTGGGGCAGGTGGCAGAGAAGGAGTACCAGGGCTGGTTGGGGAACGGCGTGGGTGCAGACGCACCTACCCCTGAGGCACCAGGAAAGGTAATTTGATTCCAAATAATTGGTTTATTGACTATTACAGAATGTCTCTCTGGTGCTCTCCACTCCTACTCCTCTCCCTTTCATGATTCCCCTCTCCCTGCTCCCTTCCCACTCTCAGTCCACAATAGAGACCCATATCAGAATCAGGATTGTCATTACTCACATCTGTTATGAAATTATATTTTGCAGCAGCAGTACAGTGCAATACATAAAATTCCCACAATACTTTGCAGAAGTCTTAGGCACTCTAGCTATACATATACAGTATGAGTGCTTAAGACTTTTTCACAGTACTGTAGTATACTGGCACTCGACTAATGCTCTCTGAGAACACTTCAGTTAAAATTTAAAATAATGTTGATGTGTAAGCCAATACTTAGAAACTAACGTATTTCTCACAAGTTGTATTTTTATTTTTTGCTTCTTCCGCTGGGTTCTTCTAGGAACTGATAAGATGTGATCTGTGTGTTTGAGGAAACAAGCAATTCAGAATATAGCTGGGGGGGTGGGGGGACTGGAGTGGAGGGAGTTGGTGGTGTGAGAGTGTGGGTTTTCCACGTCACAGACCAACCATCCACTGTACTGAGCAGTGGCCCTTGCCCTTCCTGACAGAGTTCAACAAAGATTATAATGAGATAAAAAAAACTCATCCCTTTTCAGGAGAACTCCACTTAAAGTCATTCTTGGATCTACAAGAGACCCAAGAGTCAGAAGTAACATTTCCTAGAATCAGCTGACATTCCCCCGGCTAGATAATGAAAACAAGCAACACACATCAAAGTTGCTGGTGAACGCAGCAGGCCAGGCAGCATCTCTAGGAAGAAGTGCAGTCGACGTTTCAGGCCGAGACCCTTCGTCAGGACTAACTGAAGGAAGAGTGAGTAAGGGATTTGAAAGTTGGAGGGGGAGGGGGAGATCCAAAATGATAGGAGAAGACAGGAGGGGGAGGGATAGAGCCAAGAGCTGGACAGGTGATAGACAAAAGAGGATAAGAGAGGATCATGGGACAGGAGGTCCGGGAAGAAAGACGGAAGGGGGGGGGACCCAGAGGATGGGCAAGAGGTATATTCAGAGGGACAGAGGGAGAAAAAGGAGAGTGAGAGAAAAAATGTGTGCATAAAAATAAGTAACAGATGGGGTACGAGGGGAAGGTGGGGCCTTAGTGGAAGTTAGAGAAGTCGATGTTCATGCCATCAGGTTGGAGGCTACCCAGACGGAATATAAGGTGTTGTTCCTCCAACCTGAGTGTGGCTTCATCTTTACAGTAGAGGAGGCCGTGGATAGACATGTCAGAATGGGAATGGGATGTGGAATTAAAATATGTGGTCACTGGGAGATCCTGCTTTCTCTGGCGGACAGAGCGTAGATGTTCAGCAAAGCGGTCTCCCAGTCTGCGTCGGGTCTCACCAATATATAAAAGGCCACATCTGGAGCACCGGACGCAGTATATCACCCCAGTCGACTCACAGGTGAAGTGTTGCTTCACCTGGAAGGACTGTTTGGGGCCCTGAATGGTGGTAAGAGAGGAAGTGTAAGGGCATGTGTAGCACTTGTTCCGCTTACATGGATAAGTGCCAGGAGGGAGATCAGTGGGGAGGGATGGGAGGGACGAATGGACAAGGGAGTTGCGTAGGGAGCGATCCCTGCGGAATGTGGGGGGGGGGGGAGGGAAAGATGTGCTTAGTGGTGGGATCCCGTTGGAGGTGGCGGAAGTTACGGAGAATAATATGTGGGACCCAGAGGCTGGTGGGGTGGTAGGACGAGGGAGATGTCTTCCTTTTTTAAAGAAAGGGGCTTCCCTTCCTCCACTATCAACTCTGCTCTTAAACGCATCTCCCCCATTTCACGTACATCTGCTCTCACTCCATCCTCCCGCCACCCCACTAGGAATAGGGTTCCCCTGGTCCTCACCTACTTCTGATGATGGATGCTGCTTTTCTACAGGAATGTTTCATGTAGATGTGCTCAATGGTTGGGAGGGTTTTACCCATGATGTACTGGGCCGTATCCATTGCCTTTTGTAGGATTTTCTGATCAAAGGCATCGGTGTTCCCAGACCAAGCTGTAATGTGGCCGGTCAGCACACTTTCCACCACACATATATAGATTTTGCCAAGGTTTTCGATGATATGCCAAACCTCCGCAGGCTCCTGAGGAAGTA
Organism: Mobula hypostoma; assembly: GCF_963921235.1. NCBI lineage: Eukaryota > Metazoa > Chordata > Chondrichthyes > Myliobatiformes > Myliobatidae > Mobula > Mobula hypostoma. The sequence goes on along the minus strand of NC_086114.1, from coordinate 51,945,388 downwards.
GAGGAACTGTCGTGTTTACTTTAAAGTAATGTTTATATGATGGGTCCAGCATAAGTCCTCTGAGATAGTGACACCCAGGAATTTAAAGTTACTGACCCTCTCCACCTCTGATCCTCTGATGATTACTGGCTCGTGGACCTCTGGTTTCCCTCTCCTGAAGTCTACAATCAGTTCCTTGGTCTTATTGACATTGAGTGAGAGGTTGTTGTTACTATAGCACTCAGCCAAATTTTCTATCTCCCTCCTATGTGCTGATTGATCACCACCGTTGATACAGCCCGTAACAGTGGTGTCATCCCCGAACTGGTGTATGGTGTTGGAGCTCTACTTAGTCACACAGTCACAGGTATAAAGCGAGTAGAGCAGGGGGCTAAGTATACATCCCTGCGGTGTTCCTTTGCTGATGGAGATGGTGGAGGAGATATTTTTGCCAATCTGACTGGGGTCTACAAGTGAGGAAATCCAGGATCCAATTGCACAAGAGGGTTATTGAGACACAGGTCTTGAAGTTTACTGATTAGTTTTGAGGAGATGATGGTATTAAATGCTGAGCTGTAATTGATAAAGAGCATCCTGATGTATGCATCTTTGCTGTCCAGATGTTCCAAACCCAACGAGATAGCGACTGCTGTAGACCTGTTGCTTTGGTAGGTGAATTGGAACGGATCCAAGCCGCCATTCATACACCAGCCTCTCGAAACACTTCACCACTGTGGATGTAAGTGCCACTGGGAAATAGTCATTTGGACAGGTTACCATGCTCTACTTGCACACTGGTATGATTGAAGCTTGCATGAATCAGATGGGTACCATGCACTTCCGAAGTGAGAGGTTGAAGGTTGAAGACGCAAAGAAAATAGATCATAGTTTTGATAAAGGGAAAACTTGCGATAAAATTTACTTCAAAGTTTAAGAAAATCTGCTAAACAGAACTTAATAGTAAAGATATAACAAAGGCAATAAGCACATTTGCTATACCCATATTAATGTATTCTTTTGGCATAATGTCTTGGTCCAAAAGTGATCTGGAAAATTTACAAAGAAAAATAAGAACTGAAACGACAAATTTTAGAAAACACCATGTACACTCAAACACACTTTGATTAACACTACCTAGAACAGAAGGAGGATGCGAAATAACATACATTAAAAATTGACACAACAGTCAGATAAAATGTCTAAGAATATATTTTCAGCAATGCAAACAGGATTCAGCACTTCACGCAAATATACACAATTCTGATAAGTAGTACACACCACTAAACTTAAATGAAAGCACAATCCAGTAAAGTGAACAAATAGATGGATATACATCAAAGTTGCTGGTGAATGCAGCAGGCCAAGCAGCATCTATAGGAAGAGGCGCAGTCGACGTTTCAGGCCGAGACCCTTCGTCAGGACTAACTGAAGGAAGAGTGAGTAAGGGATTTGAAAGTGGGAGGGGGAGGGGGAGATCCAAAATGATAGGAGAAGACAGGAGGGGGAGGGATAGAGCCGAGAGCTGGGCAGGTGATTGGCAAAGGGGATATGAGAGGATCATGGGACAGGAGGTCCGGGAAGAAAGACAAGGGGGGGCGGGGTGACCCAGAGGATGGGCAAGAGGTATATTCAGAGGGACAGAGGGAGAAAAAGGAGAGTGAGAGAAAGAATGTGTGCATAAAAATGAGTAACAGATGGGGTACGAGGGGGAGGTGGGGCCTTAGTGGAAGTTAGAGAAGTCGATGTTCATGCCATCAGGTTGGAGGCTACCCAGACGGAATATAAGGTGTTGTTCCTCCAACCTGAGTGTGGCTTCATCTTTACAGTAGAGGAGGCCGTGGATAGACATGTCAGAATGGGAATGTGATGTGGAATTAAAATGTGTGGCCACTGGGAGATCCTGCTTTCTCTGGCGGACAGAGCGTAGATGTTCAGCAAAGCGGTCTCCCAGTCTGCGTCGGGTAGATACTTTATTGATCCCAAAGGAAGTTACAGTGTCACAGTAGCATTACAAGTGCACAGATATACAAATATTAGAAGAGAAATAAGAAAGAATTTTAAAAAAGTTACCTCAAACAGTCTAGCAGGAGGGGGTCATCAGTTGCCCGGCTATAGGTTGACTCATAGTAGAGCCTAATGGCCAAAGGTAAGAATGACCTCATATAGCTCTCTTAGGAGCAACACAGTTGTCCTAATCTATCACTAAAAGTGCTCCTCCATTCAGCCAAGGTGGCATGCAGAGGGTGAGAAACATTGTCCAGAATTGCCAGGATTTTTGGTAGGGTCCTTTGTTCTACCACAGTCTCCAGTGTGTCTAGTTTGACTCCTATAGCAGTGCCAGCCTTTCTAATCCGTTTATTGAGCCTGTTGACATCACCCATGTTGATGCCATTGCCCTGGCACACCATCACATAGAAGATTATACTGGCAACAACAGACTGGTAGAACATGTGAAGGAGAGGCCTGCATACTCCAAAGGACCTCAGTCTTCTCAGGAAGTAGAGGCAACTGTGTTGGTGCTCCAATAAAGTCTGTCATCCAGGTGCACCCCAAGGTACCTGTAGGTCCTCACCACATCCACGTTCTCACCATCAACAGTAATAGGGAACAGTGCAGGCTTAGTCCTCCTAAAGTCCATCACCACCTCCTTTATCATACTAATGTTGAGCTGCAGATGATTCAGCTTGCACCATTTGACAAAGACCCCTACCAGGGCCCTGTATTCATCCTCCTGTCCTCCCTTTAGACACCGAACTATTGATGAGTTATCAGAGTATTACTGCAGATGACGTGACTCAGTGTTGTATATAAGCCCAAAGTATACAGGATAAACAGGAAGGGAGCCAGTACAGAGGCACCAGTGCTGTTTATAGCCATGTCTGACACACAGCTCTGAAGCTGCACAGACTGTGGCCTGCCAGTCAGGTAGTCCATTACCCAGGCTACAATGGAAGTGTCAACCTGCTCTGAGCGGAGCTTCTCCCCCAGCTAAGAAAGCTGTATGGTATTGAAGGGACTTGAGAAACCAAAAACATGATCCTCACAGTGTTGGTCTGCTTATCCAGATGGGAGTTGGCTCTGTTCAGAAGGTAGATGACAGCATCATCGGCTCCAATGTGCTGCTAGTAGGGAAACTGCAGGGGATCGAGGGCTGATCTGACCAGGGGTTGGAGGTGAGCCAGGACCAGCTTCTCTAGGGCCTTCATGATGTGTGAGGTCGGGCCACTGCACGGACACATTCAAGATTTTTGGTTGGCCCTCCTTGGTTCTGAGACCACTTGTGATGTTTTCCACACAGTCGAGACCCTTTCCCGGCTGAGACTCAGATTGAAAGTGCGCTGGGAAACTCCACACAGCAGCTCAGCACACTCCTTCAGGTCCTTGGGATTCACACCACCCAGTCCCAATGCTTTGCTGTGCCTGAGTTCCCCCAGGGCCCTTCTCACCTGCTCAGTAGTGAAGGTGAGTTCATGATGACCGGGGAGTTGGTGGGAGGTGGGGGCTGGGGGAAGTAAAGATCGGGACGATAGCAGTTGGTATGTGGAGGTGTGGATGGTAGGTGCAGGGCAAGGAGGGGATGTAGACAGCAGTACCGTGTGTTGTTGATTCACATGCTGAACTGGAGGGAAGGAGGAGCACTATAGAAGAAAAAGTTAAACAATGGAAGAGCATGACCCACCATGGAAGACATCTCCATGAGTTGAGCAACAAGGAAGAGTTGAACGCCTGGCTCAGAGTTGGAGACCTCTTCCCAGAAATAGTGGGCTTCCTTTTGGCAATACAGGACCAGATGGTTAACACAAAAAATTATCAAAAGCACATAATAAAAGACCAACAAAATCAAGATGATAAATTCAGAAAATGCCAAGAGAAACCAGAAACAATCTACCACATTACAAGATTCTGCAGCAGTTTAACTCAATCTGATTACTTACACAGGCACAATCAAGTGCCAAACATCATTCACCAAAATTTTGCTTTAAGATGCAAACACATACTATAATGCCAGTCTGATCCAGTTTTCATGTCAGAGTCCTACAAATTATATTATGACTGATCCATTATTACAGATAGGACAATCCATAGTAACCGTCCGGATATAATACTACGGGGTAAACAAGCAAGAACAACTTACTTAATAGTTATAGCAATTCCAAACACTCTCAACATATAGAAATCAACACATGAAAAACACCAGAGATATGTTGAATTACAACATAGAACAGTACAGCACAGGAACAGCTCCTTCAGCCCATAATGTTGTGCTGAACCTGCTAAAAAGTAAATCAAAAACCCCCCCCGTAAACTATTTCCACCTACCGACACAATGTCCATATTCCTCACATTCATGTGCCCATCTAAACGACTCTTATAAGCCTCTAATGTACTTGCCTCTACCACCATACCAGGCATCCACTACTCTCTGAGTAAGAGTGTGGTGGTTCCTGAACCTGGGTGGTGCAGGTCCTGAGGCTCCTGTATCTTCTTCCTGATAGCAGCAGCGAGAAGAGAACGTAGACTAGATGGTGGTGGGTACTTGATGATGGATGCTGCTTTCCTGCAACAGTGTCCTGTGTAGATGTGATGATCAGTGGGGATGGCTTTACCCGTGATAAACTGGGACATATCCACTACTTTTTGTAGTCTTTTCCATATAAGGGCAGTGGTGTTTCCATACCAGGCCATAATGCAGCCCGTCAATATACTGCATATCTATAGAAGTTTGTCAAGATTTTAGAAGGCATGCAGAATCTTTGAAAGTCCTAAAGAAATAAATGCACTGCCATGCTTTCTTCACAATGTGCTGGGCCCAGGATGGTCCTCTGAAATGATAACACCGAGGAATTTAAAGTTGCTGACTCTCTCCACCTCTGAACCCGTGACAAGAACTGGCTTATGGACCTCTGGTTTCCTCCTCCTGAAATCAGTAAGACCATGAGACATAGGAGCAGAATTAGGCCATTTGGCTCATCATGTCTACTCTGGCATTTCATCATGGCTGATCCAATTTTCCTCTCAGCCCCAGTCTCCTGCCTTCTCCCCATATCACTTCATGCCCTGAGCAATCAAGAATCTATCAACCTCTGCCTTAACTGTACATAAAAACGTGGCCTCCACAGCTGCTTGTGGCAATGAATTCCACAGATTTACCACTCTCTGGCTAAAGAAATTCCTCCTTATCTCTGTTCTAAAAGGACACCCCTCTATTCTGAGGCTGTGTCCTCTGGTCATAGACTCTCCCACCATAGGAAACATTCTCTCCACATCCACTCTATGAAAGCCTCTCACTATTCGATGGGTTTCAATGAGGTCATCCGTCATTCTTCTGAATTCTAGTGAATACAGGCCCCAGAGCCATCAAATGTTCCTCATATGACATCCATCCAATCCTGGAATCATTTTTGTGAACCCTCTCCAGTTTCAGCACATCCTTTCTAAGATGAGGGCCCCAAAACTGCATACGGTACTCCAAGTGAGGCCCCACCAGTGCTTCAAAAAGTCTCAACCTTACATCCATGCTTTGATATTGTAGTCCTCATCTCCTTGCTCTTATTGACATTGACCGAGAGGTTGCTCTTGTGGCACCACTCGCCAGTTTTTTAATCTCCTTCCTATCTGGTGATTCATTACCACCTTTGATTCAGCCAAATGTCAATGGTGTTGTTTATTGTTATTGAACCGTATATATGGATACAGCCAAACGATACAACCAGACTAAGATGCACAACATACTACATATAACTCATTTGCACAGCATGAAAAGTAGTATCACCACATATATATTAACAAATAGTAAGGTGCAATTACGATGCAAGTTAAAAGTAAACAGTTTAATGCTACTGGTGCTTCATATGTGATGTGACATGAGTAGTGGCAGGGAGTTCAGTTATCTCACAGAATCAAGGATTAACTCTAGTCACCATACACACTTACGTCAATAAGAATTTGCTGTGGTGTGTTGGTGTGACATGCGACATCAAACAACATTCAACAATTATAAATAAGAATATGGCCCTTGTGGCTACGGGGGTCAGGGGGTATGGAGGGAAGGCTGGGGTGGGGTTCATGAGTTGGATGATCAGCCATGATCATAATAAATGGCGATGCAGGCTCAAAGGGCCGAATGGCCTACTCCTGCACCTATTTTCTATGTTTCTATGTTTCTATATCTAAAAAAAATTTAAAAGCACAGATATGAAGGGTCTCTTTTGTCTTGAGAGAGAAAAAGCATGAGGCCTAATATAACAGAGGCCATTAAAATGATCAAGCATAGTCAAAAGCAATGACTATCAGTATAAGATTGTCACATTGTCACCAAGGGGGTGTCAGGAGGAACTTCCCAAAGAGCAGTGAGAATACAGAACTCCAGCCTCCCCTCCCCCCACCCACACAGGCAGAGGTTGAGGTGGATAGTATAAACATATTGAATAGAAGGATGGATAAATGCAAGAGAGGGAAGGGAAGAGAAGGTCAAATGAGGAAAGAAAATAGGAGGCTCATGTGCTGGCATGGACTGGATGGGCCGAGTAGCCCACTTCTGTGCTGTATATCCTGGGTAACACCCCCTCTGGAAGTTTCCCTCAAACCCCACACCACCTTCACTTGGAAATATATCGTCCTTCCTTCACTATGGTTGGGTCAAAGTCCTGAAACTCTCCCCCAGTGACATTGTGGGTCTACCCAGACTACAGGCAGCGGCGGGAATCGAACCCAGATCGGTGATTGCTGGCGCTGTAAAGTGATTGTGCTACCAGTTACACTTCCACTTAACATGATGCTGCAAAGGTTAGCGAGCGTGAGCTGTAAGAATAGATTGAACAAACTTGGGTTGTTTTCTCTGGAGTATCGGTCGCTGAGGGGACACCTGATAAAAGTGTTATCAGATTATGACAGGCACAGATAGGGCAGACAATCCATCTCCCTTTCACAGGGCAGAAACGTCAAACACCAGAGGGCATGGACTTAAGGTGCCAGGGGAATATTTAAAGGAGATGTGCACAAAGTACAGGAATGTACTGCCAGAGGTGGTGCAGGATGAAGACACAATAAGACCATAGGACATAGGAGCAGAACTAAGCCAATCAACCATCAAAACTGCTCCACCAATCCATCATGGCTGAATTATTCCTCTCTCTATCCCATTCTCCTGCCCTCTCCCTGTAACTTCTGATGCCCTTACTAATCAAGAAGCTATCAGCCCCCACTTTAAATATACCCAATAACTTGGCCTCCATAGTCGTCTGTGGCAATGACTTTCACACATTCACCACTCTCTGGCTAAAGAAATTCCTCCCCATCTCTGTCCTAAAGGAATGTCCTTGTATTCTGAGGAAACTGGCATGAAGTCTATGGAATTGAGGGAATCAAGCAGTGAGATCATGGAAACTGTACAGATTGAAAAGGAGGAGGTGCTTGCTGTCTTGAGGAAAATTAAAGTGGATAAATCCCCGGGACCTGACAGAGTGTTCCCTCGGACCTTGAAGGAGACTAGTGTTGAAATTGCGGGGGCCCTGGCAGAAATATTTAAAATGTCGCTGTCTACGGGTGAAGTGCCGGAGGATTGGAGAGTGGCTCATGTTGTTCCGTTGTTTAAAAAAGGACCGAAAAGTAATCCGGGAAATTATAGGCCAGTGAGTTTAACGTCGGTAGTGGGTAAGTTATTGGAGGGAGTACTAAGAGACAGAATATACAAGCATTTGGATAGACAGGGACTTATTAGGGAGAGTCAACATGGCTTTGTGCGTGGTAGGTCATGTTTGACCAATCCATTGGAGTTTTTCGAGGAGGTTACCAGGAAAGTGGATGAAGGGAAGGCAGTGGATGTTGTCAACATGGACTTCAGTAAGGCCTTTGAGAAGGTCCCGCATGGGAGGTTAGTTAGGAAAATTCAGTCGCTCGGTATACATGGAGAGGTGGTAAATTGGATTAGACATTGGCTCAATGGAAGAAGCCAAAGAGTGGTGGTAGAGAATTGCTTCTCTGAGTGGAGGCCTGTGACTAGTGGTGTGCCACAGGGATCAGTGCTGGGTCCATTGTTATTTGTCATCTATATCAATGATCTGGATGATAATGTGGTAAATTGGATCAGCAAATTTGCTGACGATACAAAGATTGGAGGTGTAGTAGACAGTGAGGAAGGTTTTCAGAGCCTGCAGAGGGACTTGGACCAGCTGGAAAAATGGGCTGAAAAATGGCAGATGGAGTTTAATACAGACAAGTGTGAGGTATTGCACGTTGGAAGGACAAACCAAGGTAGAACATACAGGGTTAATGGTAAGGCACTGAGGAGTGCAGTAGAACAGAGGGATCTGGGAATACAGATACAAAATTCCCTAAAAGTGGCGTCACAAGTAGATAGGGTCGTAAAGAGAGCTTTTGGTACATTGGCCTTTATTAATCAAAGTATTGAGTATAAGAGCTGGAATGTTATGATGAGGTTGTATAAGGCATTGGTGAGGTCGAATCTGGAGTATTGTGTTCAGTTTTGGTCACCGAATTACAGGAAGGATATAAGTAAGGTTGAAAGAGTGCGGAGAAGGTTTACAAGGATATTGCCGGGACTTGAGAAACTCAGTTACAGAGAAAGGTTGGATAGGTTGGGACTTTATTCCCTGGAGCGAAGAAGAATGAGGGGAGATTTGATAGAGGTATATAAAATTATGATGGGTATAGATAGAGTGAATGCAAGCAGGCTTTTTCCACTGAGGCAAGGGGAGAAAGAAACCAGAGGACATGGGTTAAGTGTGAGGGGGGAAAAGTTTAAAGGGAACATTAGGGGGGGCTTCTTCACACAGAGACTGGTGGGAGTATGGAATGAGCTGCCAGATGAGGTGGTAAATGTGGGTTCTTTTTTAACTTTTAAGAATAAATTGGACAGATACATGGATGGGAGGTGTATGGAGGGATATGGTCCGTGTGCAGGTCAGTGGGACTAGGCAGAAAATGGTTCGGCACAGCCAAGAAGGGCCAAAAGGCCTGTTTCTGTGCTGTAGTTTCTATGGTTTCTATGTGCCCTCGGGTCTAAGACTCCCCCACCCGCTGCGTTACAAAGTTTTTTCTCTCCTGTCATTCTTAATTCTTTGCCCCTTCTGCCTCATCGCTGTGACCTCCAACTGCCCTGGCAAAACTAGGAATAGCCTTCAAGATGATGAGGCATGGCACAGTAGTGTAGTGGCTAGCACAACGCTTTCGAGTGCCAACGACCCGGGTTCATTTCCCACCGCTGTCTGTAAGGAGTTTGTATGTTCTCCCTCTGATGGTGTTGGTTGCCTCTGGGTGCTCCAGTTTCCTCCCACATTCCAAAGACGTGCGGGTTAGAGTTGTGGGTATGGTATGTCAGCGCTGGAAGTGTGGCAACACTTGTAGGCTGTCCCCAGCACATCCTCGGACTATGTTGGTCATTGACACAAATGACGCATTCCAATGTTCATGTGACAAATAAATATAATCTTTAAACATCTTCAGTATTTAAAATGATTCTCTCTATCCAAACCCAAGTCATTATATGTCTATCAAATCTCCTCTCAGCCTCTCTCTTGAAAGAAACTACTACCCCTAATCCCCATTCCACTCCCAGCCTCTCTAATCTACCCTTGCAGCTGCCATCCTTCATCCCCAGGAACAATTCTTTCCTGAATACTTGTAAATATGACAGCAGGACTGACTGTGATATTAATTGAGGCTAGAACAGTATGCTTTCATGGCTATGCATGAACATAGAACAGTAAAGCACATAACAAGTTGAATGAAGGACTTAACATATTAAGTCCTTCAACCCATAGGTTTGTGCCGATCTTTAAACCTACTCTAAGATCAATCTACCCCTTCCCTTCCACATGGCTGTCCATTTCACTCTCAAACATTCTATCCTTAACGTACTTGCCTCTACCACCACTCCCGGCAGCATATTCCATGCACACACCATTGTGTAAAACACGTACCTTTTATACCTCCCTGTATGTTCCTCCAATCTATCTCCTTAATATTATGCCCTCTCATATTAGCCATTTCTTCCTTGGAAAAAGGTCTCTGGCTGTCCAGTCAATCTGTGCCTCTTGTCACCTGGTACACCTCTATCAAGAAGCCTCTCATCCTTCTTCACTCCAAAGAGAAAAGCCCTAACTCACTCACCCTATCCTCATAAGGCATGCTCTCTAATCCTAGCAGCATCCTGGTAAACCTCCTCTGCACCCTCTCTAAAGCATCCACATCTTTCCTATAATGAGACAACCTGAACTGAACACAATGTTTAAGAGCTGCTACATTACCTTGTGGCTCTTCAAATCAATTCACAACTAATGAAGGCCAGCAAATCGCATGCCTTCTTAATTACCTATCAACTTGTGCGGCAAGTTTGAGGGATCTATGGATGTGGACCCCAAGATCCCACTGTTCTTTTGCACTTCCCAGGTTTTAAACTCCAAGCCTTTATCAATATGTCTCAGAATTGAGACGTATTTTCCAGAGATGCTGTCTGACCTGCTGAGTTCCTCCAGCTTTTTGAATGTTTTGAGATGGTTTTCAGCATCTGTGGAATTTCTCATATGTGTCTCAGAACTGAATGCTTCTTTTAACTGCTTTCTCCTCACCTTGCCACTTTCACCAGTTTGTATACCTACCTACCTATGTTTGTATACAAACATTTTGGAAGAAAGCTCAAAACAACAGTGTTATTTAAATAGAGAAACACTGCAGAATGCTGCAATGTAAAGGGGGTTGTTGGTTAGAAACATGGAAACATAGAAAACATACAGCACAATACAGGCCCTTTGGCCCACAAAGCTGTGCCGAACAGATCCCTACCTTAGAACTACCTAGGCTCTACCCATAGCCCTCTGATTTTCTTATCTCCATGTACCCATCCAGGAGTCTCTTATATGACCCTATTGTTTCCACCTCCACCACCGCCGTTGGCAGCCCATTCCACGCACTCACCACTCTCTATGTAAAAAACTTACCCCTAACATCTCCTCTGTACCTATTTCCAAGCACCTTCTGAAATTCTGCAAATGCTGGAAATCCAAAGCAACACACACAATGTGCTGGAGGAACTCAGCAGGTCAGGCAGCATCTATGGAAATAAATAAACAATCAAAGTTTCGGACCAAGAAGGGTCTCAACCTTAAATGTTGACTGTTTATTCATTTCCATAGATGCTGCCTGATCTGCCGAGTTCCTCCGGCATTTTGTGTGTGTTGTTGGTTATTTTTTTTAAAAACAGACAAGTACGGTTGAATACAACAGAACTTAATGCAATGTTTACCCTTATTTCAGGGAGGGGAGGCCAAGTACTGTGAACAATTTCTGTCTCCTCCATTTAAGGGAAGATGATATGTCACTGGGAGAGAGACTTGCAGTGAAGTTCCATCAGGGTGATGTCAATTCTCGAGCAATTGTCCCATGATAAAACATTATTTGTTCTCTTACTCATTGGAATTTACTAAAATGAAATAGATTTTTATTAAAATGTGTAAGATTCTTTGGGGACTGGGCAGGGTAACTGAGAGGATGATTCCTTTTATGGGAAATTCCAAAATAAGGGTCTAAAATTAAAATGGCAAAGCATTTCTTCTCTCAGAGATTTGTGAGGTCTCGCTACGGAGATCTGTGGAGGCACAGTGCTTTGGTATATTTATGGCTGGGAGATGTAAAATTCCAGTCAGTGAGGGAATCAAGGGTTAATGGGAAGGGGCTGAGAATGTGGGATCAGCCATGGTCTTAGACAATGGCAGAGCAGGCTTGGGCTGCCGAATAGCCTACTCCTGCTCCTGCTTGTTAGGGTCTTATGTTCTTAACATTACCCTTTAATTTATTGTCACAGCCAGGGGGTTATTAAAAAGAAGATTCTTTTCAAGTTAGTATGTGAATTGTTAACCTGACTTTGGACTAGTTCTGGTTTATCAATTTGTGTTGTAGACTCTCATTTGTCATCATGGGGTTTTTTAAACTCTCTTTGTAATTAACACTGTTACTCAATTTGGGTAATTAAAATTAGCATGGGATTTTCAAGGTCTTACATTGTTGTTGTCGTTTTTGGGTGCTGCTGCTTCATCTGGACACCAGGGCTCTCTGGTCCCAAATTCCTACCTGCTCTGGGGGGTATTTCAGAGGGGCTTGCCAACTTCTATTTGCTCGATCATTGTGGGTCCATGTCTGGTCCAACTCTAACCGAGTTCTTCTGTGTATCATGAGTGATTTCCACTCTTCGAGATCCTGTATAGTTTGCCTGAGTTCTTGTTAGTTTTGCTGGTTAATTTCTGTGTAACCCCTGTCACCATAAGTTCATAATGAGTTAGCTATCACTGTGAATCTAAAGTAACAGTAATATAACTCGACAATGCGCTGGGGAAGAAGGCTATTTCTAGTAAATAAGCACGCCTAGGGTAAATATGATTCGGGTAAATCAGACATAAAAATCTGAATGTTCTTTTAAGGGAAAGTAGTATTGTTACTTGTATAAACACTGCCTACTCATGCAAATTCACTGTTTACCAGAAAGCACGAATTTAACTCACACTAGCATAAGCTTAGGGTTGTATTGACAAAATATTTTAAACTCTAACAAACAAAATAAAGAAAAGGGCCCATTACACATTTATTAGCCTAAAGTGTGTACATAATAATCTAAACTGAAATAATCCAAGAGGACATGTGAATGTTGTCTTTTCTTTATCAGATTCACTCATTGGCATTTGGTAATACCCACTCCTTAGATCCAACGCCCTGAACCATTTGACCATAAGACCACAAGACATAGGAGCAGAATTAAGTCATCTGGCCCATCGAGTCTGCTCTACCATTCATTCATGGCTGAATCTTTTTTTTTTATCTCCTCCTCAACCCCAGTTTCCAGTTCCATAACCTTTGATGCCATGTCCAATCAAGAACCTATCAATCTCTATCTTAAATACACCCAACGACCTGGCCTCCACAGCTGCATGTGGCAACAAATTCCACAAATTCACCCCCCTTTGGCTAAAGAAATTTCTCCGCATTCCTGTTTTGAAAGGGCATCCCTCTATCCCGAGGCTGTGCCCTCTTGTCCTAGACTCTCCCACCATGGGAAACACCCTTTCCACATCTACTCTGTCTAGGCCGTTCAACATTCGAAAGGTTCCACTTAATGCTCACTTAATGAGGCCAGAACACCCTCAACCCATGGAACTGTTTAGTGGTCTGGGATTGTACGTCTGGTGAATGTTCTATTATCAACATGCATTTGTATTTTTGCATTCATTTTCCTCACAACAATAGGTGATGCATAGGGACTTCTTGACTCAATGATAATTCCGGCTTCCTTAAGTTTCAGTAGATACTGCCTAACATCTTCATCCTCTACTGGAGCTCACTGGTGAGACCTGTTTCAGAAAGGTGTTCCTCTGTCACTCTAATAGTATGATGAGTACTTTTGGAGCAGCCAGCATCAAACTCGTCTGTAGAAAAGATATCTTTGCATCCCAACATCTTATCAGTTGGTCTCTTTTTCCATTCCTCTGGTCTTGGTGAATCGTCAAAGTGGAATGATTTCGATGTCAACTCTCCTGATGCAGGAGGCTGTCTCTCTTCCTTTTTCTTCAATCGAAAACTAGAAACCACTGCCACAGGAAAGAGATGTGCAATCTGCTTGCCACGGTTGAGAGTGACATCTTTGGCTAAGGTGTTCCTGACAATCACGGTTATCCAGTTAGAATAGACAGCTGAAAATTTCTGCACTTCTGGTTTCACCAGCACCCCTGCAGGTAGGACTGACTCTTCTTCCTGATCAACAGCAACATCCACAAGAATGACTGGGGTGCTGGACCTTCCTAAGAAGGTGGATACTCCCATCACACTAGCTACTCCACCTGCATTTAGACTGGGTGTACTGCACAGTTCCCTTTTTTAAGCTCATCATCCTACGTAGGAGAAACTTGCACATTCTGAAATGTGGCTTTGAATACAGAGAGAATAGACAAGGATCTCAGGAAGTTCTCTCCCCTTCTCTCTTTACATGCTTCCATGAGCCTTCTCACAAAGGAAGTGTTTGTTTCCACAATAATGGAAACTTTACTTTTTTACAACTGGATCTGAGCATGTCAACACTAGAGTATAATAGTGTCAGCTACTCCAATATCTGCTTCCAAAAATGCCAGTTTCAATGACAAATAACCATCATGAGGGTAATCATCAGCACTAAGCCCCCAGACCTCAACAGCACTGATAGGGGTCAATGGTAACTGCATCAAATAGCTGTTGTAAAAGGATCTGTGTCAAGTATTGTTCTAGCATAAATGCCTTCAATCTGTATGGATACATCAGAGCTTGGCCCCACTAAGCCTTCAGGAATAGTGTCTTGCACGTTAGTATTTCTGTTGATACACTGATGGAATGTATTTGCTCTGGGGTATCAGGCTATTTCTTTACTGGGTCCCTCTGTAGTTTCCCATCTTCTTTTTCTATTTAATTAACTATCGGTTTATTTTTCAAAGGTTTTCCTGGCCTTCGTAGTCTCGCTTGAAATGCCTATCTCCTCCACATTTGTAACTGAAAATCCCAGGCCTACCCTCGGTCAAGAAACCCTTTGCAGCATCATTCCTCTGCTTTGTGATTCTCACAGGTAGGTTGGGTTTTCCAGTTGACGTGTCACATTTAGCTGCAACAGTAACAGACTTCAACCGGGTCATCTCAGCTCAAATGCTTTTCACCTCATTTCTCAAAAGCTCTTCTTGTGTGGCACCTGCAATCACTTTAGCAACAGAGGCAACAGCTGAAGACATTACTCGGCAATCATGTTTTCCTTTTCTCTAACTTCCCTAAGCAACTCAGTCAAAGATGGAGGATCACATATCTTGGCGGGGGGGGGGTGTCATTCGAATACATAGAACCACCATGTCTTGTGACAGTGCACCCTTCACAACTTGTTCCACTCTTAGGCAATTTATCTCAGACGGCTGAATGCCCCCTTTGCAGCACAAACAATACAGTTTATCTAACCTGAAAAGGTGGCAAAGACCTTCTCTCCTTCCTCTTAGAATGTGTGTCTGAACTTCACCATGAGATCAGTTGAACTTTCAGTTGTGCTGAGTGTTTTTCAGAGCCTGCGTATAGTTAGCTGGTGTGGCTGAAGGGTTTTCTGCCTTTGGGAACCTCACCACATCAGCAGCAGGACCCTTAAAACCCTCCGCAGATCTCTACAAGTCTCTGCTTCTTTACATTGCCATTCATCTAGTAAATGAGATATCTGCTCAGCCCAAGCCTCGTTCTCTTTTGCTCCATTGGGTGTGGGCTTGACTACAGAGAACATTCTCAGCTTTCGATAACCTTGGATCTCAACAGGAAAACTTCGGCGTTTATTGGCCAGAGATGTGATAGCAGAAGCCAGCTCAGAATTTAGATCAACAGCTGAAGGACTTTGTAGATTTTTAACATCAGAGTTTTCCCTTCATTCCTCAGAAATGAGGGCAACTTGAACAGAAAATCTCCACCCTCAGCAGCATCTGAAGCTGTAGTCTGTACGACGATAAACACAGGAATTGGCCATGGCCCTGTCTCTCGAGACACTCCTATCACATCAGGCGGAGTGAGTTCAGTCACGTCATTGGAGGTCTGGACTAGCACAAAATATTTGCCACACGGTTCATTCAAATGGCAACCATTCACTGTATCTTTTCCCAGAGCTTTCACAAGATTCACATCTTTAATGGAAATTGTTATTACTAACATCAGCAGAAACATTGCTCAGTACACAAGCATTGTGAGTGGCTAACGATGAGGGCATGGATGTGGTGAAGACCTCCAAGTACCTGGGGGTGCACCTGCATGACAGACTTGAGTGGGGCACCAACACAGAGGCTGTGTACAAGAAGGGCCAGAGTCATTTCTACATTTTGAGAAGGCTGAGGTCCTTTGGATTATGCATGCCCCTCCTTCACTTGTTCAATCATTCTGTTGTTGCCAGTACAATCTTCTATGTGGTGGTGTGCCAGGGCAATGGCATCAACATAGATGATGCCAACAGGCTCAATAAACTGATTAGAAAGGTTGTCTCTGTTATTGGAGTCAAACTGGACACACTGGAGGCTGTGGTATAACAGAGGGTCCTATGGAAAATCCTGGCAATTCTGGACAATATTTCTCACCCTCTGCATGCCACCTTAGTTGAACAGAGTAACACTTGTAGTAATAAACTAAGACAACTGTTCTGCTCCAAAGAGCGCTATATGAGGTCATTCTCACCCTCGGCCATTAGGCTTTATAATGAGTCAACCTATAGCCAGGGAACGTGATGACCCCCTCCTATTAGAATGTTTGAGGTAACTTTTTTTTTATTCTTTCTTACTTCTCTTCTAATATTTTATCTGTGCACTTGTAATGCTATTGTGAAACTGTAATTTCCTTTGGGATCAATAAAGTATCTATCAACCTTTCTATTACACCAAATCTTAATCTCTGCATCGTACCTTAATTATGACACACTTTAAACTGTACAGAAACCACAGTGAAATACTGGCTTGAACATAAATAAACAGGTTATCAAATCCTTACACAGCCATAGTACTGCATTAGAAACATAGAAACATAGAAAACCTACAGCACAATACCGGCCCTTTGGCCCACAAAGCTGTGCCAAACATGTCCTTACCTAAGAAATTACCGAGGGTTAACCATAGCCCTCTATTTTTTCTGAGCTTCATGTACCTGTTCAGGAGTCTCTTAAAAGACCCTATCGTATCCGCCTCCACCACCGTCGCTGGCAGCCCATTTCACACATTCACCACTCTCTGCGTAGAAAACTTACCCCTGACATCTCCTCTGTACCTACTTCCAAGCACCTTAAAACTGTGCCCTCTTGTGCTAACCATTTCTGCCCTGGGAAAAAGCCTCTGACTATCCATATGATCAATGCCTCTCATCATCTTATACACCTCTATCTTGTCACTTCTCATCCTCCGTCGCTTCAAAGAGAAAAGGCCGAGTTCACTCAACCCATTCTCATAAGGCATGCTCCCCAATCCAGGCAACATCCTTGTAAATCTCCTCTGCACCCTTTCTATGGTTTCCACATCCTTCCTATAGTGAAGTGACCAGGACTGAGCACGGTACTCTCAGTGGGGTTTAACCAGGGTCCTATATAGCTGCAACATTACCTCTTGGCTCCTAAACTCAATCCCATGATTGATGAAGGCCAATGCACCATATGCTTTCTTAAACACAGAGTCAATCTGCGCAGCAGCTTTGAGTGTCCTATGGACTCGGACCCCAAGATTCCTCTGATCCTCCACACTGCCAAGAGTCTTACCATTAATACTATATTCTGTCATCATATTTGACCTACCAAAATGAACCACCTCACACTTATCTGGGTTGAACTCTATCTGCCACTTCTCAGCCCAGTTTTGCAACTTATCAATATCCCGCTGTAACCTCTGACAGCCCTCCACACTAGCCACAACACCTCCAACCTTTGTGTCATCAGCAAATTTACTAACTCATCCCCCCACTTCCTCATTCAGGTCATTTATAAAAATCATGAAGAGCTGGGGTCCCAGAACAGATCTCTGAGGCACACCTCTGGTCACCAACCTCCATGCAGAATATGACCCATCTACAACCACTCTTTGCCTTTTGTGGGCAAGCCAGTTCTGGATCCATGGATCCCCTTGGATCCCATGCCTCCTTACTTTCTCAATAAGCTTTTCATGGAGTACCTTGTCAAATGCCTTGCTGAACTCCATATACACTTAACCTACTGCTCTACCGTCATCAATGTGTTTAGTCACATCCTCAAAAAATTCAATCAGGCTCATAAGGCATGATCTGCCTTTGACAAAGCCATGCTGACTATTCCCAATCATATTATGCCTCTCCAAATGTTCATAAATCCTGCCTCTCAGGATCTTCTCCATCAACTTACCAACCATTGAAATAAGACTCACTGGTATATATTTTCCTGGGCTATCTCTACTTTCTTTCTTGAATAATAGAACGACATCTGCAACCCTCCAATCCTCTGGAACCTCTCACGTCCCCATTGATGATGCAAAAGGTGTAGCCATTGGCACTTGCATGGGTCCCAGAGGCTCAGCAATCTCCTCCCACAGTAGTCTGGGATACATCTCGTCTGGTCCCGGTGACTTATCCAACTAGATGCTTTCCAAAATCTCCAGCACATCCTCTTTCTTAATACCTACATGCTCAAGCTTTCCAGTCTGCTGTAAGTCATCCCTATAATTGCCAAAATCCTTTTCCGTAGTGAATAGTGAAACAAAGTACTCATTAAGTACCTCTGCTATCTCCTCCGATTCCATACACACTTTCCCACTGTCACACTTGATTGGTCCTATTCTCTCACGTCTTATACTCTTGCTCTTCACATACTTGTAGAATGCCTTGGGGCTTTCCTTAATCCTGCTCGCGAAGGCCTTCTCATGGCTCCTTCTGGCTCTCCTAATTTCTTTCTTAAGCTCCTTCCTGCTAGCCTTATTATCTTCTAGATCTCTATCATTACCTAGTTTTTTTAACCTTTCGTAAGCTCTTCTTTTCTTCTTGACTAGATTTACAACAGCCTTTGTGCACCACGGTTCCTGTACCCTACCATCCTTTCCCTGTCTCATTGGAATGTACCTATGCAGAACTCCACGCAAATATCCCCTGAACATTTGCCACATTTCTTCCGTATATTTCCCTGAGAACATCTGTTCCCAATTTATACTTCCAAGTTCTTGCTTGATAGCCTCATATTTCCCCTTCATCCAATTAAATACTTTCCTAACTTGTCTGTTCCTATCCCTCTGCAATGCTATGGTAAAGGGGATAGAATTGTGATCACTATCTCCAAAATGCTCTCCCACTGAGAGATTTGACATATTATCAGGTTAATTTCCCAATACCAGATCAAGTACAGCCTCTCCTCTTGTAGGTTTATCTACATATTGTCAAGAAACCTTCTTGAACACACCTAACAAACTGCACCCCATCTAAACCCCTCAGTCTAGGGAGATGCCAATTGATATTTGGGAAATTAAAATCTCCCACTACAACAACCCTGTTATTATTACACCTTTCCCTTGTCCATTCCCTATGTCCCCCTGTCTACCTATCTACTCCTCGATATCCTTGTTAATATTGGGTCGTCTATAAAAAACACCCAGTAGAGTTAATGACCCCTTCCTGTTCCTAACTTTCAATCACAGAGACTCCACAGACAATCCCTCCATTGCCTTCCTCCTTTTCTGCAGCCGTGACACTATCTCTGATCAACAGTGCCACGCCCCCACCTCTTTTGTCTCCCTCCCTGTCCTTTCTGAAACATCTATGACCTGGCACTCGAAGTAACCATTCCTGCCCCTGAGCCATCCAAGTCTCTGTAATGGCCACAATATCATATCTCCAAGTACTGATCCATGCTCTGAGCCCATCCACTTCGTTCATAATACCCCTTGCATTAAAATAGACACATCTCAAACCATTGGTCTGAGCACATCCCTTCTCTATCACCTGCCTATCCTCCATCTTGCACTGTCTTCAAGCTTTCTCTATTTGTGAGTCAACTGCCCCCTTCCTCTGTCTCTTCAAGACTACAAGATCAGGCAGAAAACTGATGACAGCGACGTTTCTCTTCCAGACAGGCTTAACAATTTCTTTGCACACTTCAAAGCATTAAACACTACAGCAAGGGGGAGAGCCAGTCCCTTTTTACCATCTGACCAGCCGGCTCCAATCATTGATCCAGAGCAAACACGGAGGACCCTTGCCAGGGTCAACCCACGGAAAGCGGGAAGTCCCAACAACATCCCTGGACGTGTGCTCAAGGAATGTGCTGATGTATTAGCAGATGTCCTGACAGACATTTTCAACATCTCCCTTAGTCAAGCTATTGTCCCTAGATGCTTCAAAACCTCCACAATCATTCCTGTAGCAAAGAAATCAGTTGTAGCCTGTCTGAATGATTACCGTCCCGTTGCCCTGACCCCCATAGTGATGAAATGTTTTGAACGGCTTGTCAAGCCTCATATCACAGCCAGCCTCCCCTCATCACTGGATCCTCTACAGTTTGCTTATCGTCCAAATCGCTCTACGGAGGACGCAATATCCTCCACACTGCACACAGTTCTCTCTCACTTGGACAACAAAGACACTTATGCCAGAATCCTGTACATTGATTTCAGTCCAGCGTTCAATACCATCATCCCGCAGAGACTAGTGGAGAAACTGTAACTGCTTGGCCTCAACACTGCCATGTGTCGCTGGATTCTGGATTTCTTGACAGAGAGACCACAGTCAGTCCGTGTTGGCAGGAACATCTCTGACTCCATCACACTGAGCACTGGATCCCCACAAGGCTGTGTGCTTAGCCCATTGCTGTTTACACTGCTAACACATGACTGTGCAGCCAGATTCAAGAAGAACCTGATCATTAAATTTGCTGATGATACCACAGTGATGGGGCTCATCAGCAAAAATGATGAAACAATGTACAGGCAGGAGGTCAAACACTTAGAGAGCTGGTGCAGTGATAACAACTTGATGCTTAATGTCACCAAAACCAAGGAGATGATCGTCGATTTCAGATGGTCTCAGCCTGAGCACACTCCCCTCGGCATCAGCGGCTCCACAGTGGAGAGAGTGGAAAACATCAAATTCCTTGGGGTGCAGATCTCAGACAATCTCACCTGGTCCAGGAACACTACTGGGATTGTGAAACAGGCCCAGCAGAGATCGCACTTTCCGGGGAAGCTTAAACAAGCATCACTCCCCACTAACATCTTAACTACATTCTACAGAGGCGTGGTTGAGAGTGTGCTGACCTTTTGCATCACAACCTGGTACTCCAGCTGCAGTGCTGTCGACAAAAAAGTCTTGCAGAGGGTGGTTAGGGGAGCAGAGAAGGTTATTGGGGTCTCCCTACCTTCTGTCCAAGACCTCTTTCAGAGTCGATGCCTCCAGAAGACACGGTATATCATTAAAGACCCCTCACACCCTCTCCATGAACTGTTTGTTCTTCTGCCATCAGGCAAACATTACAGGAGCATCAAAACTAAAACCACAAGGCTACTAAACAGCTTCCTCCCACAGGCAGTCAGACTGCTAAATAACTGCTCTACCTGGCACTGTTTGGACACTTTTAACTTGCACTGGACACTTATAACTGATTTTAACTGACATGTGGCTGTTATGTTTTATTATTTATTGTTATGTTTATTATTTAGTGTTGCGTTTGTTGTGTTATGCATGCACTGCTCCTGGGAAATGCTGTCGCATTCTGCCCTGCAGAGCTGATGTACGGTTAGAATGACAATAAAGTTTTTTGAATCTTTGAATCTTTGAATCTTCAGTTTGGTTCCTACTTCCCAGCAATCCTAATTTAAACTCTCCCCAGTATCCTTAGCAAACCTCCCCGCCAGGATATTAGTCCCCCTCGGATTCAGGTTCAACCTGACCTTTTTGTACAGGTCACACCTGCCCAAAGAGGTCCCAATGGTCCAGAAATCTGAATCCCTGCCCCCTGCTCCAATCCTTGAGCCACGCATTTATCCTCCACCTCATTCTATTCCTATACTCACTGTCGCGTGGCACAGGCAGTAATCCCAAGGTGACTACCTTTGTGGTCCTGGCTCTCAACTTCCTTCCTAACTCGCTGTAGTCTGCTTTCAGGACCTCCTCCCTTTTCCTGCCTATATCTGAGCCAAAGATTAATTCAGCAGGAGACAATGTCTGACCTGATAATGGCAAAGCAGAGGGCCCCAGTCAGTAGGCACGAGCAGCAGCTACAGGAACTGGCCAAGTCTCGTCTCTCTCTGCGTCAAGGAAAACCTAAAAGCCCAAGAATCAGGCATGCCACAATCCCAGGAGAAGAATATAAATAGCTCCTACTCCTACTCTACCTACTCCACACTCTACAGCATGTTGATAAGTGTCCCCAGTTGTTCCATGGGTTTATAATACTGTGCTCTCTGGTGTTCAAACTGATTCTGCACAAGTTTTCTATCGACCGAAGTAAAATGCCTTATATTGTTCTCCTCCTCTTTGGTAAAGCTCTGAGAGAGAGAGGACCCTGAATGCTTTTTTTATTGACCCATATATTTGGTGTCCTAAAGAGAGTCTTTGATTACCCCATTGCTGGGCAGAAGGCCATAAAATTTAGAATGATGCAGGAAGCCACACCAATGCAGTCATTGATGTAGCGTGGGAAACGTTGGGGAGTGATACCAGTGTAGGCTTGGAACATAGACTGTTCCATGTTGCTGACAAAAAGGCGGGCATAGCTGGGACCCATGCAAGTGCCCATGGCTACACCTTTGTTTGAAGGAAGTGGGAGGAGCTAAAGGAGAAATTATTGAGAGTGAGGACAAGTTCCGCCAGATGGAGGAGAGTAGTGTAGAGGGGAATATTTATGTCCAACTGTTTGTCTTTGGACTTACTCTAAATTTTCCCTTTGTGTTGCAGGTGTCTTGTTTCATATCATCGGGGATTTTTAAGCTCTCTTTGTATTTCTCACCTTTATTCAATCTGGGGTAATTAAATTAGCACGAGGTTTTCAATTTTTGTCTTGTGGTTGTTGTCTTTGGGGCAAATGGTATTGTCTGGATCCGGGGCTGTCAGATGAGTCCTGAATTCCTGTATGCTCCAGGGTGTACCTCAGGGGGGTTTGAACCTCCCTTTGCTTGATCATTGTGAGTCCATGTCTGATCCAACTCAGAGTGAGTTAACATAAAAAATAGGAGGAGGAGTAGGCCATCTGGCCCGTCGAGCCTGCTCTGCCATTCAATAAGCTCATGGCTGATCTGACCATGGACTCATCTCCACCTACCTGCCTTTTCCCCATAACTCTTAATTCCCCTACTATGCAAAAATCTATCCGACCTTGTCTTAAATATATTTACTGAGGTAGCCTCCACGGCTTCATCGGGCAGAGAATTCCACAGATTCACCACTCTCTGGGAAAAGCAGTTCCTCTTCAACTCCATCTTAAATTTACTCCCCGGAATCTTGAGGTTATATCCCCTATTTCTAGTCTCACTACCAGTGGAAACGACTTTCCTGCCTATATCTTATCTATCCCTTTAATGATTTTATATGTTTCTATTAGATCTCCTCTCATTCTTCTGAATTTCAGTGAGTACAGTCCCAGGTGACTCAATCTCTCCTCATAGTCTAACCCCCTCATCTCTGGAATCAACCTGGTGAACCCCCTCTGCACTACCTCCAAAGCCAGTATATCCAGTATATCCTCCTTCAAGTAAGGAGACAAGAACTGCACACAGTACTCCAGGTGCAGCCTCAGCAGTGACTTTTACAGTTGCAGCATAACCTCCCTGCTCTTAAATTCAATCCTTCTAGCAATGAAGGCCAACATCACATTCCTCCAAACTAAAGGTGTAGCTATGGGCACCCGTATGGGTCCTAGCTATGCCTGCCTTTTTGTTGGGTTTGTGGAACAATCTATGTTCCGTGCCTATTCTGGTATCTGTCCCCCACTTTTCCTTTGCTACATCGACGATTGCATTGGCGCTGCTTCCTGCACGCATGCAGAACTCGTTGACTTTATTAACTTTGCCTCCAACTTTCACCCTGCCCTCAAGTTTACCTGGTCCATTTCCAACACCTCCCTCCCCTTTCTAGATCTTTCTGTCTCTGTCTCTGGAGACAGCTTATCCACTGATGTCTACTATAAGCCTACTGACTCTCACAACTATCTGGACTATTCCTCTTCTCACCCTGTCTCTTGCAAAAACGCCATCCCCTTCTCGCAATTCCTCCGTCTCCGCCGCATCTGCTCTCAGGATGAGGCTTTTCGTTCTAGGACGAGGGAGATGTCTTCCTTTTTTAAAGAATGGGGCTTCCCTTCCTCCACTATCAACTCTGCTCTTAAACGCATTTCCCCCATTTCATGTACATCTGCTCTCAATCCATCCTCCCGCCACCCCACTAGGAAGAGGGTTCCCCTGGTCCTCACCTACCACCCCACCAGCCTCCGGGTCCAACATATTATTCTCCATAACTTCCGCCACCTCCAACGGGATCCCACCACTAAGCACATCTTTCCCTCCCCCACTCTCTCTGCATTCCACAGGGATCGCTCCCTATGCAACTCCCTTGTCCATTTGTCCCCCCCATCCCTCCCCACTGATCTCCCTCCTGGCACTTATCCGTGTAAGCGGAACAAGTGCTACACATGCCCTTACACTTCCTCCCTTACCACCATTCAGGGCCCCAAACAGTCCTTCCAGGTGAGGCATCACTTCACCTGTGAGTCGACTGGGGTGATATACTGCGTCTGGTGCTCCAGATGTGGCCTTTTATATATTGGTGAGACCCGACGCAGACTGGGAGACCGCTTTGCTGAACATCTACGCTCTGTCCGCCAGAGAAAGCAGGATCTCCCAGTGGCCACACATTTTAATTCCACATCACATTCCCATTCTGACATGTCTATACACGGCCTCCTCTACTGTAAAGATGAAGCCACACTCAGGTTGGAGGAACAACACCTTATATTCCGTCTGGGTAGCCTCCAACCTGATGGCATGAACATCGACTTCTCTAACTTCCGCTAAGGCCCCACCTCCCCCTCGTACCCCATCTGTTACTTATTTTTTATGTACACATTCTTTCTCTCACTCTCCTTTTTCTCCCTCTGTCCCTCTGAATATACCTCTTGCCCATCCTCTGGGTCCCCCCCCCTCCGTCTTTCTTCCCAGACCTCCTGTCCCATCATCCTCTCGTATCCCTTTTGCCAATCACCTGTCCAGCTCTTGGCTCCATCCCTCCCCTCCTGTCTTCTCCTATCATTTTGGATCTCTCCCTCCCCCTCCCACTTTCAAATCCCTTACTCACTCTTCCTTCAGTTAGTCCTGACGAAGGGTCTCGGCCTGAAACGTCGACTGCACCTCTTCCTACAGATGCTGCCTGGCCTGCTGTGTTCACCAGCAACTTTGATGTGTGTTGCAACATCACATTTACCTTCTTGATAGCCTGCTGCACCTGCAAACCAACCTTTTGTGATTCATGCACACGCACTCCCAAGTCCCTCTGCACAGCAGCGTGCTGCAGTATTGTTTATTATGAATAATTTCAGTTCTTCAAGATTCTGTATAGTTTGCCTGAGTTCTTGTTAGCCTTTGTGATCCCTGCACTTGAGTTCACAAGTGACCTTGACATTTATAATGTCATTCTTTAACAATGAGGAGCATTTGATGAATCTGGGCCTGTACTTGCAGGAGTTAAGAAGAATGAAGAGGGGTTCTCATTGAAACCTAAGGAATATTGAAAAGCTTAGATAGAGGGGAGGAGGAGGTGTTTGCCGTCTTGAGGCAATGTAGAGTGGACAAGGGGTTCCTTTGGACCCTTTGGGAGGCAAGTGTGGAAATTTCTGGGGCCCTAGAAGAGATATTTAAATCATCCTTAGCGAAAAGTGGGGTAACGGAGAACTGGAGGATAGCTAATGTTGTTCCGCTGTCTCAGAAGGCACTAAAAATAATCCAGGAATAATCCAGGAGAGTAGGAGCTGGTGAGCCTGTCATCAGTAGTGGGAATTCCCTCAACAGTAGCTACCCTCCAAACCTCGGGTACCTCACCTGTCGCTATAGAGCTTTTCGAGGAAGTTACCAGGAAAGCTGATGAAAGCAAGGCAGTAGATGTTGCCTACATGGACTTCATCAGACATTTGACAAGGTCCCATATGGGAGCTTGGTCAGGAAGTTTCAGTCTCTTGGCATTCAAGATGAGGTAGCAAATTGGATTAGACATCAGCTTTGTGGGAGAAGACAGAGAGTGATAGTAGATGGTTGCCTCTCTGACTAGAGGCCTGTGACTAGTAGTGTGCTGCATGGATTGGTGCTGGGTCCATTGTTGTTTGTCATCTATATCAGCAATTTGGATGCGAACGTGGTTAACTGGATCATCAAGTTTGCAGACGACACCAAGATTGGGGGTGTAGTGGACTGCAAGCAAAACTATCAGAGACTGCAATTCTCCGTGGATTGTCACCTTGTCGCGGTGGAGAAGCTCGTGTGGTCCTGAGATCCCAAGAGCGATGCTGTCTGGAGCCATGCTCCTGGTAGGGTCACCCATGGCAGTAAGGTCGAGGGTGAGGTTCCTGACAAAGAACAATCCAACCAAGACCTCAACGATGGACCAGGCGGATGAAGTTACTTTGAACTCAACAGCTGTGATGGTGGATGAAGTCTGCAACAAATCCATCAGCTCCAATCATCGTGGTTTCCATGCCTTTGGAATCAGTTGGTTGATTTGTGAAGTATTGTGTGCTTCTTGGAGTGCAACATCAAGTACATGTTAAAAAAATATACGCATAAACATCTTCGCTCTGTGGGCCACTTCTTCAAGTCTTTTGGTGATCAGGGAGTGCGACGGGAGCAGGCAATGTGATGGCTGGAAGCTCCTAGTCAAGAACTGGCAGGAAAGCGGTGAATACTTGATTCAGTCGCTCAACTTTTGGACAGAAGCAGGAAAGTTGTTCAGTAGCAGTATTCACGTCTGAGCAGCCCTATTTAGGATCCACTCTGCTCACCCTGAACTGGCATGGGGCTAGAAAAGGTGCCCTAAAAATAGTCTGCTTCATCCCATCCTGTCTGGAAAGCTGCATCCAGAGGGATCACCATCGTACAGTCGAAAAACATCGAGAAGTGAAACTATGAAATTTGGAAACTGGAATATACAAACTCTGATGGATAACTCAAATTCAGACCAACCAGAGAGGACAACTGCCTTTGTTGCCTGGGAACTCCAAAAATTCAACTTTGACATTGTTTCTCTGACTGAGACCCGCAGAGCTGGAGAAGGGCAACTAAAGGAAGAGGAAGGTCAATACACCTTTTTCTGGAAAGGACTTGATCCTGAACAACCGAGGATCCATGGAGCAGGTTTTGCCATCCGAAACAGCCTACTTCAGAAGCTGACAGAGCAACAACTGGGAATCAACAAACGTCTCACGACTCTGTGAATCCAGCTTGTCAAGAAACAACATGTCACCATCATCAGTGCTTATGCTCCAACTCTGGACGCTGAAGATGAAGTAAAGATGAACTTCTATGCCCAACTTGACGACGTCCTTTCCTCTGAACCCAACAATGACAAGATCATTCTCTTGGGAGAATGGCAGAGTTAGGAAAGATCATAGGCTCTGGACAGGAATAATAAGCAAGGAAGGAGTTGGCAAGGTCAATGCCAATGGAACACTCCTCCTCACCAAGTGTGCTGAACACAACCTGGTGATTACAATCACCCTATTTCGCCAGAAAAACAGACACAAAATCTCCTGGCAGCATCCACGCTCCAAACACTGGCACTTCATCGACTACATCATCGTACAATCTCGAGACCAACAAGGTGTACTGACAACAAAAGCTGTTACTGGTGCTGACAAGTGGTGGACAGACCATCGACTCATCTCGTCCACTATGAGAATGAAGATTCGGCTCAAAAGGAAACACCAAAATCAGAACACTATTAAGAAATTCAGTGTTGACATCCTTCAAGACATCAACCATGTACAGAAGTTCCAACAAAATCTTCGAGAACAACTGCCTCAACAAATCCCACCATCTGTAGAAGAACACTGGAATTTTGAAGAACGCTATCATCACCTCCTGCAAAGAAACAGTTGGGTTCAAGACGAAAAAACATCAGGATTGGTTCGATGATAACGACAAACTACTCCAACAACTCATCGACGAAAAGAGAAAAGCTTTCATCATCTTACAAAATGACCAACAATCAGCTACCAAAAGGAAACACTATCAGGAATGCAAGGCTGCAGTCCAAAAGAACACCCAAAACCTGAAAAACCAATGGTGGAGGAAGATAGCTCAGGAAATCCACAAACTAGCAGACACCAATGACAATCAAGGCTTTTTCAATGCAACTAAAGCTATTTTTGATCCATCCACTCA
Source organism: Mobula hypostoma (assembly GCF_963921235.1). Classification (NCBI taxonomy): domain Eukaryota; kingdom Metazoa; phylum Chordata; class Chondrichthyes; order Myliobatiformes; family Myliobatidae; genus Mobula; species Mobula hypostoma. The sequence goes on along the minus strand of NC_086114.1, from coordinate 51,917,519 downwards.
CGGTCAAGCCCCTCTCAAAAGCAAAGATGGTTCAACCATCCTGAAGAGCAATGCTGACATCAATTCTAGATGGAGCGAGCACTTTGAAGATCTTCTAAATCAAACCATCTCATTTGACAGGAATGTGATTAATGACATTCCAAAACAGCCCGTTGATGACTCCCTAAGCAAAATACCAACACTTGAAGAAGTCAAGGAAGCCATCAAAACCTTGAAAAACAACAAGGCTGCTGGACTTGATGGAATACCAGCCGAGGTCTACAAAATTGGAGGTAACCCACTTCATTACCAACTGTATCAACTTCTCATCAAGATCTGGATTAATGAAGATGTACCAGCAGACTTTAGAGACTCAGCAATCGTTACCATCTACAAAAGGAAAGGCGATCGGTCCGAATACGAAAACTATTGTAGAATTTCCCTGTTAGCAACAGCAGGAAAGATCCTCACCCGCATCACAAACAACTGGCTCAAGCCTTTAGCTGAGAAGATCCTTCTGGAGGCACAAGCTGGTTTTAGACCATCATGTGGAGCAATCGACATGATCTTCACAATGCAACAACTATAAGAAAAATGTAGTGAACAACTTCAACCTTGTACATGGCATGCATCGACCTCACCAAAGCTTTGACTCTGTATCAAGGGAACTCCAATGGGATGTCCTATCCACCTATGGATGCCCTGAAAAGTACATTCGAATCCTGAGACTCCTCCACGATGACATGTTTGCCACAGTCATGGTCAGCAACAGTAACTGTGAGTCTTTTCAAGTTAGATCAGGAGTAAAACAGGGATGCATGATTGCCACAACTTTGTTCACCATCTTCATTGCAACAATCATCCACATTATCAAGGATGATCTACCCCCAGGAATAGAAATTGCCTATAGAACAGATGGCAGACTTTTCAACCTTGCCCGTCTCAAGTCTAAAAACAAGACATCCATGAGTTCCCTCATCAAGTTCCAATACGCAGATGACAACAGTGTTGCAGCTCTTTCAGAAAACCACCTACAACAGATTCTGACTGCCTTCAACCGTGCATACATGAAACTTGGACTTACCATGGATTCCAAGAAGCTCAGATCATCTACCAACTGTCACCAACCGTCACCAACTGAGACAAATTGGATAGAACCATCAATTCAACTTGACAAAACAACCCTGGAAAACGTGGACCACTTTCTGTATCTTGGAAGTCAACTCTCCTCCAACGTCGGCCTTAATGATGAAATCCAACATCATCTTAAATGCGCTGGAACAGTTTTTGGACGTCTCTGAACAAGAGACTTTAATGATCGTGACAACCAAACAGACACCAATATGTTAGTGTGCAAAGCAGTGGTGATCCCAACACTCCTGTATGCATCAGAAATCTAGACAACAGATCAATGACATCTGAAGGCACTTGAAAAGTTCCATCAACACTGTCTTTGAAACATCGTAAATATCAGCTGGGAAGATAGAAGAACCAACATCAGAGTGCTAAATGAAGCAAAAACAACAAGCATTGAAGCCTACGTCATCAAGAACCAACTAAGATGGAGCGGTCATGTTGTTCGGATGAAAGACGAACGTCTGCCGAAAGTAATCTTCTACTCCCAGCTTAAAGAAGGCAAATGTAAAAGAGGCGGACAACAGAAGAGATTCAAAGACGTCTTAAAAGCCAACATGAAGAAATGTAACATCAACATCAACAATTGGGAAACCAATGCCAAGGACAGGAAACTCTGGCAAGCCATCATCCGAGAAGGAACAGCAACTTTCGAAGCCAACAGAAGCACAGAATTAGAAGAAAAGAGAAGAAAATGGAAAGAGAGGCAGCAACAACCAAAGCCCGATCTGCCATCTGGAACTACCTGTCCTGAATGCGAAAGAACTTTCAAAGCCAAGGTTGGACTCATAAGCCACTTGAGAACCCATAAATAGCTCAACAGAACAAAGACCAATATCTTTGACCTCGAGGGATAGCCATGACGACGACCTGAGGGGTGTGGTAGAACAAAGGGATCTGCAAATACGGGTCCATAGTTCACTGAAGGAGCAGTGCCTCAAGAAGGTGAGATCCATGATTAAGGATCCCTACCATCCAGGACATGTCCTCTTCTCAATGTACTATCAGGAAGGAGGTACAGAAGCCTGAAGACACGTACTCAGCGATTCAGAAGCAGCTTCTGCCTCTCTGCCATCTGATCTCTAAATGGATATTGAATCCATGAATGCTACTTCACTACTTCTTTTAATTTCTGTTTTTGCACTAATTATTTTAATTTAACTATCTAATCTAGATATATACTTACTGTAATTCAGTTTTTTTCCATATCTATAACGTATTGCAATATACTACTGCCACAAAGTTAACAAATTTCAGGACATATGCCTGAGATATGAAATCTGATTCTGATTCTGAATGGTATGAAACATTGGTGAGGCCTACTTTGGAGTATTGTGTGCGAATTTGGTAACGTTCCTTCAGGAAAGATATAAATAAGGTTGAAAGTGTACAGAGAAAATATCCAAGCATGTTGCTGGGACTGAAGGACCTGAGTTATAAAGAAATATTAACTAGGGTAAGACTCTATTCCTTGGAATGTAGAAGACCAAGGTGAAATTTGATGGAGGTATTCCAAATTATGAGGAGTGTATCTAGAGTAAATCAAGTAGGCCTTTCCAGAGATTGGATGGGACTACAAATAGAGGTCATGAGTTAAAGGTAAAAGGTGATATAGTTAAAGGAAATATGAGGGGAAATTGCTTCATTCAGAGGGTCGTGAAAGTGTGGAATGAGCTGCCAGTGCAAGTGGTATATGTGAGGTCGACATCAACGTTTAAGAGAGGTTTGGATAGGTACCTGATCGGCAGGGGTATTGAGGGATATGGTTCGGGTGCAGGTCGTTGGGACAAGGCAGTTGAAATGTTTTGGCATGGACTAGAGCCTGTTTCTATACTGTTCTTTTCTATGACTAAATCAGACATGATAGAATGGCAGATCAGATGATGAAACAACTGGCCTAATTCTGCTCCTATGTTCTATGGTTTTATGGTGTTTAGTCTTCTTATCAAAAGAGACCACCTCGCATTTCTCTGCCTTAAACCTCACAACTACCACCCGGTAACCATTCTCAGTCAGAGATCATTTCAGAATAAGAATCGGGTTTAATATCACTGATGTATGTTGTGAAATGAGATGTTGCCAACAGGGTGAATGGATAAGTTATTCTGGGATATCCATACCCAGGGTCACAGTCTCAAGACAAAGGATCAGCCATTCACAACTGAAATGGGAAGAAATTTCTTCATCCAGAGAGCAGTGAATCTTTGAGAATTCATTACTTGAGAGTGCTGTGGAGCTCAGTCACGGAGTATGTTCAGAATCAGGTTTGATATCATCGACTCCTGAACCAGAGTGGACAACGTGACTCATCTTCACTTCCCCACCACTGAACTGTTCCCACAACCTATGGACTCACTTTCAAGGACTCTTCATCTCATGTTCTTGATATTGATTGCTTATATATTTATTATTATTATTTCTTTCTTTCTGTACTTGCGCACTTTGTTGTCTTTTGCACACTGGTTGAATGCTCAAGTTGGTGCTGTAATTTTTTCTGTTATGGATTTATTGAGTATACCAGTAAGAAAATGAAATTGAATCTCCGGGTTTTATATGGTGACATATATGTACTTTGATAATGAGATTACTTTGATCCTTTACCATTGATATACTTAGGTATAGAATGATTTGTCTGGTTTGCACACAAACTAGAGATTTTTCATTGCATCTTAGTACACATGACAATAATAAGTGAATACCAGTACCAATACAATACAGGAAGAAAGAAATGGGCGCCACGGTAGTGTAGCAGATAGTGCGATGCTTTGACAGCTCAGGGATTTCCGGAGTTCAGAGTTCTCTGTTCTCCTCATGAACTGCATGGGTTTCCTTCAGCTGCTCCTGTTTCCTCCCACAGTCCAAAGATATACCAGAGAGTAGGCTGATTGGTCATTTTAAATTGTCCCGTTATTAGGTAAGTGCTGATTAGGTCAGTTGTTGCCCAATGTGGCTTCTTGGGCTGGAGGGACCTGCTCCACATTGTATCTCAAAACAAATCAATAAAAGTAAGAGTGATCTTGATTTCAATAAACTTTTCCAGTTCCTAAAAACACTTAAATTTGAGCAAAGCTCTATCAGTCAGGACACTTCAACAAATTATGTCAATACATTTATCATTGCTCTTGCAGCATCAGAGCATTAAAAAAAAAGGTACTCTCATCTTTGTTCCTTTGTTCCTCTATCTCAGCAGAGCTCAGCTTGCTAAATATAGTCATGCCAAACTTTTCTATTGATACTTGTTGCTTCAGATCCCTGGGGAGGGGAGAACTTGTAGTTGTAGGTTGAGATGGATGTAGGTAGATTGGTAGGAGACATTGGTTTGAAGCATCCCACTGGGTGGGGGGAGGACAGAGTGTGGGGCATTATTTACTGGTAAGAGATGGGCAATGCCAGTTATTCTTCAATAACTAGCACTTCACCCCCATAATTGATGCAGGATGTGATGCACAGAGTCAAGGGCCAAGAATACTCACACTAAAACTCTAGTGGATAGTTTCAATGACAACAAAGATTAACAACATTAGAGAAACTTCCTGCTAGACTCAGAGAAAAACTTAGCATCATCAAAAAAACGAAACATAATGAGTTAATTGTCATAGCCACAGAAGCTGTTATCATTTTTCTTCAGTCCTTCCTTAACCTTCATCAACATTAACTGAAGCTTTTCATTCAATTTATATTGATTTTCCAAGCAATATAATATATCCAATGTTTGGCCTGAGTCTAGTTTGACACTGGAAATGGTTGAATATTTCTGTGGTTTTCATCTATTATGGATGTGTACAAGCTTGTACTATAATACCATAAGACATAGGAGCTGAATTAGGCTCTTCAGCTCATCAGGTCTGCTCCACCATTCCACCATTCTGAGGAGGAGGAGAAGATGGCGGCGCGACGCAGCCTGCGCGGCCACTCCGGTGACTGATATCTGTAATCCGTCAAGAAGGGTGCTGTGCACAATCCTAATTTGATGGAGACAGACGTGGGAGAATGGAGAAGCATCTGGAGAAACTACTGAAATGCCTTTTTCACTGCCGCTGTTACTGTGTGATCCGGAATCTCCGGAGGGGTAGGCCCCAAATCCTTGGCTTTGCTTGTTGCTCGGCTGCCAGGACGGGGTCGAGGCGCTCAGCAGAGATGGTGATCAGTGCTCGGTGTCGAAGGGCTGGTCGGAGGCTCGAAGTTTTCGGATGGACTCAGAGTCGGCTGTGGTCGGGTGCTTCCAATGCATGGACAGTTGTCGGTGCCTGGAGATTTATGGCAGAGAGAGTTTCTCCCTTCTGCCGCCTGCTATCGGGGACTATCGGAAGTCGATCGGAACGTTGAGACATTTTTTTACCGTTCCCATGGTCTGCTCTTTATCAAATTATGGTATTGCTTTGCATTGCTGTAACTATATGTTATAATCATGGTCAGTGTTAGTCTTTGGTTTGTCCTGTTTTTTTGTGATATCAGTCTGGAGGAACATTGTATCATTTCTTAATGCATGTATGCATTTCTAAATGACAATAAATGAGGACTGAGTGTTCTCATAATCTAATCTAATCTAATCATGGTTGTTCCTGTATCCCACTCAAACCCATAAATCTGCCTTCTTGTCATATCCTTGGATACCCTAACCAATTAGGAAACAATCACCTTCTGCCTTAACTACACCCACAGACTTGGCCTCCACTGCAGCCTATAGCAGAGCATTCCATAGATTCACTACTCCCTGGCTAAAAAAATTCCTCCTTACTGCAGTTCTAAAAGATCATCCCTGAATTCTGAAGCTGTGCCCTATAGTTCTGGATACCCCCACCGTAGGAAACATCCTCTTCACATCCACCCTATCTATTCCATTCAATGTTCAGTAATCAGAATCCCTGCCCCTTGCTCCAATTCTTCAGGCTCATTCTATACCTATCCTCTCTGTCGTGTGGCACAGGCAGCAATCCTGAGATGTCTACCTTTGAGGTCCTGCTTCTCAGCTTTCTTCCTAAGTTCCTCCATTCATTTCCATCTATCTATTGTCATTTAGCTGTTTCCTGGAGCCTTGGGGTGACTCCTTGCCTGTAGCTCCTGTCTGTCACTGCTTCATTGTCCCGAACGAGCTGAAGGTGATTGAGCTGCAGCTCCTGTTGCCTAACATGGTCTCTAACGAGCTGCATCTCGATGCAACTGCTGCAGCCGTAGCCATCAGGGAGGCTGGGCGTCTCCTGGAAATCCCACATCGGCCACCCCGCTCAGAATACTGGCTCAGTAGATATACTCATTATTCTATCTAAAATTAAATAAGAAAGAAGGAATGAACTCACCTGCTTACCTTGCCTCCACCTGTTCTCACTGAAGCCTTGTTGAGCTAAAGTCTTACTCTGCTTCAGACTACCCTGACAATGACCGCTCCTATGCTCCACTTCCTGAGCACCAGGCTTTAAAGTCCAAGGATGGAATCTCTTATGTTTTATAGACCTTATCTAGGTAAATTGAATCATGAGGGTAAATAAACACAGTTCTTCCTTTCCCAGTGAAAGGGAATCAAATCTAGAGGGCAAAGATTTAAAGTGAGAAAAATTAGGTTTTAAAGGGCCTGAGGGGGCACTTTCTTCAGACAGAGACAGGTACATATCTGGAATAGCTGGGTGGCAGTGTGAAATGTGAGGAGGATGTTATGAGAATGCAGGGTGACTTGGACAGACTGGGTGAGTGGGCAGATGCATGGCAGATGCAGTTTAATGTGGATAAATGTGAGGTTATCCACTTTGGTGGTAAGAACGGGAAGGCAGATTATTATCTAAATGGAGTCAAGTTAGGAAAAGGGGAAGTACAACGAGATCTAGGTGTTCTTGTACATCAGTCACTGAAAGCAAGCATGCAAGTACAGCAGGCAGTGAAAAAAGCTAATGGCATGCTGGCCTTCATAACAAGGGCAATTGAGTACAAGAGCAAAGAGGTCCTTCTACAGCTGTACAGGGCCCTGGTGAGACCACACCTGGAGTACTGTGTGCAGTTTTGGTCTCCAAATTTGAGGAAGAACATTCTTGCTATTGAGGGAGTACAGCGTAGGTTCACAAGGTTAACTCCTGGGATAGCAGGGCTGTCATATGTCGAAAGATTGGAGCAACTGGGCATGTATACCCTGGAATTTAGAAGGCTGAGAGGGGATCTTATTGAAACATATAAGATTATTAAGGGATTGGACACGCTGCAGGCAGGAAGCATGTTCCCACTGACGGGTGAGTCCAGAGCCAGAGGCCACAGTTTAAGAATTAGGGGTAGGCCATTTAGAATGGAGTTGAGGAAACACTTTTTTATCCAGAGAGTGGTGGATATATGGAATGCTCTGCCCCAGAAGGCTGTGGAGGATAAGTCTCTGGATGCTTTCAAAAAAGAGATGGATAGAGCTCTTAAAGATAGTGGAATCAAAGGTTATGGGGATAAGGCAGGAACTGGATACTGATTGTGGATGATCAGCCATGATCACTGTGAATGGCAGTGCTGGCTCAAAGGGCCGAATGGCCTACTCCTGCACCTATTGTCTATTGTCTATTGGAATGAGCTCCAAAAGAAGTGGTTGAGACATTTAAAAGGCACTTGTTGGGTAAATGGATAGGAAAGATTTAGAGGGTAAGAGCCAAAGGGGGGCAAATGGGACTAATTAAGATAGGCACCTTGGCAGGGATAGTTTCAGTAAAGGGTCTGGCTCTGTATTCTCCTTCTCCATAGCTCCGTGACTTAGGAAGGGATCTAAACTGGAGAGTTCAAGCAACAGCCTGATGTAGTCAAACTAACAGTATTATTCTCTTCCACAGTGATCCCTGTGTTGAGCAGAGGGGGTAGTATAGTAAGGAATGGCTTGAGAATTCTTACTTCAGTGGCTGGTAAGTTGATGGAAAAGATCCTGAGAGGCAGGATTTATGAACATTTGGAGAGGCATAATATGATTAGGAATAGTCAGCATGGCTTTATGAAAAGCAGGTTATGCCTTACGAGCCTGATTGGAGTTTTTGAGGATGTGACTAAACACATTGATGAAGGTAGAGCAGTAGATGTAGTGTGTATGAATTTCAGCAAGGCATTTGAGAAGGTACCCCTTGCAAGGCTTACTGAGAAAGTTAGGAGGCATGGGATCCAAGGGGACATTGCTTTGTGGATCCAGAACTGACTTGCCCACAGAAGGCGAAGAGTGGTTGCAGATGGGTCATATTCTCCATGGAGGTCAGTGACCAGTGGTGTGCCTCAGGGGTTTGTTCTGGGATCCCTACTCTTCGTGATTTTTATAAATGACCTGGATGAGGAAGTGGAGGGTTGCGTTAGTAAATTTGCCGATGACACAAAGGTTGGGCATGTTGTGGATAGTGTGGAGCACTGTCAGAGGTCACAGCGGGACATCGATAGGATGCAAAAATGGACTGAGAAGTGGCAGATGGAGTTCAACCCAGATAGATGTGAGGTGGTTCATTTGGGTAGGTCAAATATGATGACAGAGTATAATATTAATGGTAAGACTCTTGGTAGTGCGGAGGATTAGAGGGATCTTGGGGTCCGAGTCCATAGGACACTCAAGGCTGCTGTGCAGGTTGACTCTGTGGTTAAGAAAGCATACGGTGCATTGGCCTTCATCAACCGTGGGATTGAGTTCAAGAACTGAGAGGTAATGTTACAGCTATATAGGACCCTGGTCAGACCCTAGTTGGAGTACTGTGCTCAGTTCTGGTTGCCTCACTACGGGAAGGACATGGAAACCATAGAAAGGGGGCAGAGGAGATTTACAAAGATGTTGCCTGGATTGGTGAGCACGCCTTATGAGAATGCGTTGAGTGAACTTGGCCTTTTCTCCATGGAGTGACGGAGGATGAGAGGTGACCTGATAGAGGTTTATAAAATGATTAGAGGCAATGATCGTGTGGATAGTTAGAGGGTTTTTTCCCAGGGCAGAAATGACTAGCACCAGAGGGCACAGTTTTAAGGTGCTTGTAAGTAGGTACAGAGGAGATATCAGGGGTAAGTTTTTTACGCAGAGAGTGGTGAGTGCGTGGAATGGGCTACTGGTAACAGTGGTGAAAGCAGATACGATAGGGTCTTTTAGGAGACCCCTGGACAGGTATATGGAGCTCAGAAAAATAGAGGGCTACGGGTAACCCTAAGTAATTTCTCAGATAAGGACATGTTCAGCACAGCATTGTGGGCTGAAGGGCCTGTATTACGCTCTAGGTTTTCTATGTTTCTAATTCACTCTAGCTCCAATGAAATCTTGTAGTAACTACAACTCTTTCTTTTTAAATCTTTTTATTGAGTAAGTATACAAAAAAGGTAAGCCATATAAACATTAATACAATGTTAAAGTATAATAAAATTCCAAAAGATAACAATACCAAAAAGAAAATACTACAAACAATGTAATTTAAGCATAAGAAAGCAAGATAACATAATAGTATACTAGATTTTATATATATCAATGGAAAAAAAAAGAAAAAAAAACCCCAAAAAAAAAACCCACCGTGCAACTAACTAAAAGCAAAGCAAAGCAATGGGCTAACTTGAAACCAAACAGAGTTAAACTTAAAATCACGTCCTCAATCCCGACCTCCATTAAAACAGTGAAAAAAAAACAAGAAGGGTAAATATTACATTAAATGAAAATATCGAATAAAAGGTCCCCAAATCTGTTCAAATTTAAATGAAGAATCATAAAGATTACTTCTAATTTTCTCCAGATTCAAACATAAAATCGTCTGAGAAAACCAAAAAAAGGTAGTTGGAGCATTAAGCTCTTTCCAATGTTGTAAAATACATCTTTTCGCCATTAAAGTAAGAAATGCAATCATTCTACGGGCTGAAGGGGAAAGATTACTAGAAATTTTAGGTAGTCCAAAGATAGCAGTAATAGGGTGAGGAGAGATATCTATATTTAATACCTTAGAAATAATATTGAAAATATCTCTCCAAAAAGTTTCCAAAGTAGGGCAAGACCAAAACATATGAGTTAAAGAGGCTATCTGCCCCGAACATCTATCACAGAAAGGATTAATATGCGAGTAAAAACGCGCTAACTTATCTTTGGACATATGTGCTCTATGAACCACTTTAAATTGAATTAGGGAATGTTTAGCACAAATAGAGGAAGTATTAACTAATTGTAAAATCTGCCCCCAATCATCCACAGAAATGGTAAGCCCCAATTCCTGTTCCCAATCTACCCTAATCTTATCAAATGGAGCTTTCCTAAGTTTCATAATAATATTATAAATCATAGCCGATGCACCTTTCTGACATGGATTAAGGTTAATTATCGAATCTAAAATATATATAGGAGGAAGCATTGGAAAGGAAGAAAGTATAGTACTTAGGAAATTTCTAACTTGTAAATATCTAAAAAAATGTATTCTTGATAAGTTATATTTATTAGATAATTGTTCAAAAGACATAAGGGAACCATCTAAAAATAAATCCAAAAACCGTAAAATACCCTTAGTCTTCCAAGTTTGAAAAGCGCGATCCGTAAATCTCAAATCAATCAGATTTATAACCAAAATGATCGATTGATATTGGATCATGTGGGGATTAATCAAACCTTTTGTGATTTTTATTCTTCTTTATATCAATCAGAGTCTCCTCGAGATTCTAAATATATGAATGATTTTTTAGATAAGTTAGACTTCCCTCAGATTTCACAGGATATGTCTTCTTTATTAGATACTTCCATTACAATGGATGAGATTAAGAATGTTATTTTTTCTATGAATCTGGGGAAAGCTCCTGGCCCTGATGGGTTTACCGTTGAATTTTATAAATGTTTTGCTTCTTTATTGATTCCTTGGCTCTATAAGGTTTTTGAGGCTTCTTTGAAACTTGGTAAACTTCCGGAATCTTTTAATAGAGCATCAATTTCTTTAATACTAAAGAAGGATAAAGACCCTGCTCAATGTGCATCTTATAGACCAATATCTTTATTAAATGTTGATTCTAAAGTTTTTTCTAAGTTATTAGCAAATAGACTAGAAAAAGTACTTCCTTCTATTATTTCGGAAGACCAAACGGGTTTTATTAAAGGTCGTTACTCTTTTTATAATATTCGTACATTGTTAAATATCGTTTATACTCCCTCACAAAATGTTCCTGAGTGTGTTATTTCTTTAGATGCCGAGAAAGCTTTTGATAGAGTAGAATGGCCTTATTTATTTAAGGTGCTTGAAATGTTTAATTTTAGCTTGAAATTTATATCCTGGATTAAACTGTTATATCACTCCCCTGTAGCCTCGGTTCGTACTAACTCCTTAAACTCACCTTTTTTTCCTCTCTTTCGTGGTACTCGACAAGGCTGTCCTCTTAGTCCCCTATTATTTGATATTGCATTAGAACCTCTTGCAATTGCTATTCGAGAATCTTTAAATATTACTGGGATAACTCGGGGATTAAAGTCCCATAAATTATCACTCTATGCTGATGATTTACTTTTATATATTTCTAATCCTGAGAGATCCATTCCTGCTGTTTTAGAGTTATTAGCACAATTTGGTCTTTTCTCAGGTTATAAATTAAATCTTAGTAAGAGTGAACTTTTTCCGATTAATAAACATCTTCCCTTATATTATAAATTTCCATTTAAATTGATTAATAATTACTTTTCATATCTTGGGATTAAAATTACTTGTAAACATAAAGATTTATTTAAGACTAACTTTTTACCATTAATAGACCATATTACTCAACTTTCATCTAAATGGTTTCCCTTATATTTAACTTTGATTGGTCGTATTAATGCAGTTAAGATGTTTTTTTTGCCAAAATTTTTATATGTGTTTCAGGCATTACCAATTTTCGTTCCTAAATCTTTTTTTGATAAAGTTGACTCTAAAATTTCTTCATTTATTTGGCAGAATAAGAATCCGAGACTGGGTAAAATACATTTACAGAAAGCTAAGAGAGATGGAGGTTTAGCATTACCTAACTTTAGATTTTATTATTGGGCTATTAATATTCGACATATGAAATTTTGGTTACTTGACCGGGACATACTATCTATTCCTAAATGGGTAGCATTGGAATTACAATCTGTTCAGGGTTATACACTTGGTTCTATTTTAGGTTCCTCTCTTCCTTTTGATTCGAAACGCCTTAAGCAGGTCTCTAACCCGATAGTTAAATATGCTTTGCGCATTTGGTTTCAATTCAGAAAATTTTTTGATCTTAATCAATTCGGGTTAGCGATTCCTATTTTAGGTAACATATTTTTTCCTCCCTCTTTTACGGATCGCGCTTTTCAAACTTGGTAGTAACTACAACTCAACTGCACAAAGATAATAATGCAAATTTTGCCAAAACTCCCTGTTGAAACTGAAAACGACTCAAAGAACAAATTATTCATTCTTTGAAAAATGTTATAAAATCATTAGATTGTTTTTCTGGCTTGAGATGGCAGAAGGCTGGAGCTTTTTACTATTGATTCCAACTTTTCCATGGACCGAGTTTCCATCTTAATTATTAATCATCTTCTTCAGAACAACTAGAGTAAACAAATAGAGTATAATGACGACAGAGACTGGGAAGACTGCGGATGCCAGACTTTGGACCAATAAAACAAACTGCTGGAGGAACTGAGTAGGTCAGGTACCATCTCTGGAGGCAGAGGGATGATGAATATTTCGAGTTGAGAATCTACATCCAAAGTAAATGATCACCAAGATTATTCACTAGTAGAATGAGGGTATTAGCAACAAGGCCACCAGTACTGGTCCTGGAGGAGATGATGGTGACCCACCATCTGGAAATGTTAAAGCTTCTCCAGTGACTACAAGCCTAGTTACTCAAGCTCACTCACTCACTCACTCACTCACACCTGATACAGAATGAGCTGCTCACATATTCATTCATCATTGCAACTCAGCTCCATTTGGAGCTTAATATTTTTTCCAGGATTTAGATGCAGCAACAATGAAGGGTCAGTGATACACTTCAGCATGGTACGCGACTTAGATACGAGCCCGCGGTTCACTGGATTTCAATGCACCTGCTGCTTTTGTGCTCCTTGCTAGCAGAGTGTGCAGGTTTGCTTTGTGTCAGATGTGCCTGAGAGAGAGAGGAAATCGTCTGCAGTTTCTCCAGCAACTTCACTTTCAAGACTCTCACTTCTTGTTTAAAGCTTTCGGTCTGTCTGCGGCAAACTTTGCAGGTTTCCACCTATCCACAGAATGCATACCCATCTGGATCAAACAGAATGTCTGTTTAATATTAATATTCATTGGGGACAATGATTGAGATACACCTACGCTTAAACTTTAGATTGGAAATTCTACCTCTGCCTTCATATTCTTGGTCGCTCTTTCACATACACACACACACACACACACACACACACACACATATTGCACACATCTAATATCTAATCTAATATCCAAATATGTACTGTAGTGCATAACTACACTTGTACCATATTCATATACTTGTGTGGGTGCGCAAACGTTTACTGTACAAACATACATGCCAACAAATATACAAAATTTGTAAGCATATGACCTCACACACAAACAAGCACAGACATCTCCGCCTCTTGAATCACACAACGCTCTCACACAAATCTCCACAGAGCTCAGCTGCCGCTCACCCCAGACATTTCTGCTCTCTGTCACCTCCGTTTCAATGGTCCGTTCCTCAGACAGCTCCTGCACAGTTAACCCCCTACCAGTTTCTGCCTTCTCTTTTACCTTATTGCCCCTGAGAATGACCTTTGACTCTAGACTTCCCTGCAGTTAAAGCACTCCCCCCACCCAAGACCGTACACATAGATACCAGATAACTCACTTTTAAAACCTGATGTAGAATCTAGCCTGAAACATCAACTGTTTATTCTGCTCCATAGATGCTGCCTGGCCTTCTGAGTTCCTCCAGTGTTTTGTGTGTGTTGCTCAAGATTTCCAGCATCTGTGGTATCTTTTGTGTTGAACTTTTCCACGATGCTTTATCCTGCTGGACTCATGCCAAAACAGTGCAAGGGTTCCAATTCCCTGACTCTGTGATCACCTAATCCTCTTCATTCCTCCAACTTTCCTCACATGCGGAATATTGATAATTGTGCTGACTGTGAACATTTCTCCACAATGCAAAGCACCAACACAATGTAGTTTTTTTTCTCTCTTTTTCTCTGCCTCCATCTGTCATTCACCTGTAACTGTCTCATTAACTCTTCCGCTGTACTCTCCCCTATCTGCATCAATTTACATCCCTCCTCAGTCCACCAGTCACCTCAGGTCCCTGTCTCATCACTCTTTACACTGGCCATCTCTCCTTTTCAGTCTCTGTCCTGATGCAGGCTGCTGACCCGAGACATCAACAGTTCCTTTCCTCCCAGTGATGTTTGCCCCCACTGAGTTCCTTCAGCAGATTGTTGGTTATACCAACTATTCTTAGATGGAGGTATGCCTCATTCTTTCCAAATCCTCCCAAGAACTTCAGAGGTACACAGAATCACTAAAACTTCCGGCAAACAGTCTTGATAGTTTAGAACTTGTATAAAAATTAGATTGGTTAGTTGGCAACAGATAGAGCATATCCAATAGTTTGATATAAACATATAATATATTTATATATTATTGAACCATTGAATCATATATGGGTGATGAGGGGGGAGATGTAAAATGGAGTTGGTGACTTGCTGATCACCCCATTAGCAATGGATGATTGAGGAATAACAGAGGTTCTAAATAATTAACTTTCTTTCAGACTTTCTGATGAAGGGATGAAAGCAACTCTGCAATAACAAATAACCATGGGACTGTAGTACAGGGGAATTATAAACAACCCCTTATCACTAGAACAAAAGCACTAGGCAAATCGATGGGATTCAAAGTCAATGTCCCTGGTCCTTTGGCCAGCAACCCAGGGACTTAAAGAAAGCCGTGCACAGGGAGTTAATATGTTGGTTGTATTCTCAACCAACATTCCAGGAGTTCTGGAAAACTCTGAGGGTGCAGGAAAACCACAGAAGTAATCTAAGGAGTGGCACTGAAAACAAGAAATTATATAATTATATCATTATAATTATAGAATTAGGCCATTACCTTAACAACTGCCAAAGAAAAAATGCTGAATTTTTTATCGCTGAAGTAACAGAAGAACATTTACAAAATTATAAATCAATCAAATAAAATTACTATAATACAATGGCAGGAAAATCTTGTTCTTTGAGGATGTGGTGGAAAGGACAGATAAAGGGCATCTGGTAGATACAGTATATTAGGATTTACGGAAGGCTTTCAATCAAATCCCACATAAAAGGTTAATGAACAGGGCAAGATGACACAGCAATGAAGGTGATATGTTGGTATGGATGAGGGACTGGGCTATGAAGAGAAAGTAGGGAGTGGATACATAGGTCGCTTTCATATTGGCAATCCATAATTAGTGCGTTGTCACTGGGGCCTCAGTTATTTAGCGGCTCGGATGAAGGAACTGGATTTACTGTCGACACGTTTAGTGAGCATGCAGAACTTGCTGAACAGGTGCACTAGCAAACTAGCAATTTTCAATTCAACAGGTACACTAGCAGGTGAAGTCTGTCCATGACCTCCTCTACCGCCAAGATGAGCCAAACTTGGGCTGGAGGAACAACATCTCATATTCTGTCTGGACAGCCTCCAATCTGGATAGCATGAACATCGATTTGACTAATTTCCACTAATTTCTTCCCCTCCCTCTTTCTCTCTTTTCCCATTCCTAATTCTGCTGCACTGTCACCCCTTCCCTTCTTCTCTCCTACCCATCAGCCCCTTCTGGTTCCCTTCCTCCTTCCCTTTCTTCCATGAATCACTATTATATTCCTTCTTCTTCAGCCCTTGACCTCCTCTTCCTATCACCTCTGAGCTTCATACTTCATATCTGCTCCAACACCGGCCACCCTCCCCTTCACCTGGCTTCACCTATCACCTCCTCCATGACATGGATCAACACGTTGACACTGAGTGAAGGTTTGCAAGCTTGAAAGTCCTGTCAGGTGATGCCAACTCATGGCCACCTATGGAGCTGAATAAACAGTTGATGTTTCAGGCTAGGTTCTACATCAAGTTTTAAAACTGAGTTATCTGGTATCTATGTGTATGTCTTGGGTGGGGGGAGTGCTTTAGCTGCAGGGAAGTCTGGAGTCAAAGGTCATTCTCAGGGGCAATAAGGTAAAAGAGAAGGCAGCAACTGGTAGGGGGTTAACTGTGCAGGAGCTGTCTGAGGAACGGACCATTGAAACGGAGGTGACAGAGAGCGGAAATGTCTGGGGTGAGCGGCAGCTGAGCTCTGTGGAGATCTGTGTGAGAGCGTTGTGTGATTCAAGAGGCAGAGATGTCTGTGCTTCTTTGTGTATGAGAGCATATACTTACACATTTTGTATATTTGTTGGCATGTATGTTTGTACGGTAAATGTTTGCGCACACACAAGTATATGAATATGGTACAAGTGTAGTTATGCACCACAGTACGTATTTGTATATTAGATTAGATATTAGATGTGTGCAATATGTGTGTGTGTGTGTGTGTGTGCATGTGCGTGTGCGTGTGCGCGTGTGTGTGTGTGTGTGTGTGTGTGTGTGTGTGTGTGTGAAAGAGAGACCAGGAGTATGAAGACAGCAGTAGAATTTCCAATCTAAAGTTTAAGCGTAGGTGTATCTTAATCACTGTCCCCAATGAATATTAATATTAAACAGACATTCTGTTTGATCCAGATGGGTATGCATTCTGTGGATAGGTGGAAACCTGCAAAGTTTGCCGCAGACAGACCGAAAGCTTTGAACAAGAAGTGAGAGTCTTGAAAGTGAAGTTGCTGGAGAAACTGCAGACGATTTCCTCTCTCTCTCAGGCACATCTGACACAAAACAAACCTGCACACTCTGCTAGCAAGGAGCACAAAAGCAGCAGGTGCATGGAAATCCAGTGAACCGCAGGCTCGTATCTAAGTCGCGTACCATGCTGAAGTGTATCACTGACCTTCATTGTTGCTGCATCTAAATCCTGGAAAAAATATTAAGCTCCAAATGGAGCTGAGTTGCAATGATGAATGAATATGTGAGCAGCTCATTCTGTATCAGGTGTGAGTGAGTGAGTGAGTGAGTGAGCTTGAGTAACTAGGCTTGTAGTCACTGGAGAAGCTTTAACATTTCCAGATGGTGGGTCACCATCATCTCCTCCAGGACCAGCACAGGTGGCCTTGTTGCTAATACCCTCATTCTACTAGTGAATAATCTTGGTGATCATTTACTTTGGATGTAGATTCTCAACTTGAAATATTCATCATCCCTCTGCCTCCATAGATGGTACCTGACCTACTTAGTTCCTCCAGCAGTTTGTTTTATTGGTCCAAAGTTTGGCATCCGCAGTCTCCCCAGTCTCTGTCGTCATTATAATCTATTTGTTTACTCTAGTTGTCCTGAAGAAGATGATTAATAGTTAAAGTGGAAACTCCGTACATGGAAAAGTTGGAATCAATAGTAAAAAGCTCCAACCTTCTGCCGTCCCAAGCCAGAAAAACAATCTAATGATTTTATAATGTTTTTCAAACAATGAATAATTTGTTCTTTGAGTTGTTTTCAGTTTCTACTGAGAGTTTTGGCAACATTTGCATTATTATCTTTGTGCAGTTGAGTTGTAGTTACAACAAGATTTCATTGGAGATAGAGTGAATTAGAAACATAGAAAACTGAAAGCGTAATACAGGCCCTTCAGCCCACAATGCTGTGCCGAACATGTCCTTACCTGAGAAATTACATAGGGTTATCCATAGCCCTTTATTTTTCTGAGACGCATATACCTGTCCAGGAGTCTCTTAAAAGACCCTATCGTATCTACTTCCACCACTGTCACCAGCAGCCCATTCCAGCACTCACCACTCTCTGCGTTATAAACTTACCCCTGATATCTCCTCTGTACCTACTTACAAGCACCTTAAAACTGTGCCCTCTCATGCTAGCCATTTCTGCCCTGAGAAAAACCCTCTAACTATCCACACGATCTCTGCCTCTCATCATCTTACACACCTCTATCAGGTCACCTCTCATTCTCCGTCAGTCCAAGGAGAAAAGGCCAAGTTCACTCAACCTATTCTCATAAGACATGCTCCCCAATCCAGGCAACATCCTTGTAAATCTCCTCTGCATCCTTTCTATGGTTTCCACATCCTTCCTATAGTGAGGCGCCCAGAACTGAGCACAGTACTCCAAGTGGGGTCTGACCAGGATCCTATTTATCTGCAACATTACCTCTCGGCTCCTAAACTCAATTCCACAATTGATGAAGGCCAATGCACCGTATGCTTTCTTAATCACAGAGTCAACCTGCACAGCAGCCTTGAGTGTCCTATGGACTCGGACCCCAAGATCCCTCTAATCCTCTGCACTGCCGAGAGTCTTACCATTAATATTATATTCTGTCATCATATTTGACCTACCAAAATGAACCACCTCACACTTATCCGTGTTGAGCTCCATCTGCCACTTCTCAGTTGATTTTTGCATCTTATCAATGTCCTGTTGTAACCTCTGACAGCCCTCCACACTATCCACAACACCCTCAACCTTTGTGTCATCAGCAAACTTACTAACCCAACCCTCCACTTCTTCATCCAGGTCATTTATAAAAATTGCGAAGAGTAGGGTTCCCAGAACAGATCCCTGAGGCACTCCACTGGTGATCGACCTCCATGCAGAATATGACCCGTCTGCAACCATTCTTCGCCTTCTGTGGACAAGCCTATTCTGGATCCACAAAGCAATTTCCCTTTGGATCCCATGCCTCCTTAATTTCTCAGTAAGCCTTGCATGGGGTACCTTGTCAAATGCCTTGCTGAACTTCATACACACTACATCTACTGCTCTACCGTCATCAATGTGTTTAGTCACATCTTCAAAAACTTCAATCAGGCTCATAAGGCATAACCTGCTTTTCACAAAGCCATGCTGACTATTCCTAATCATATTATGCCTCTCCAAATGTTCATAAATCCTGCTGCTCAGGATCTCTTCCATCAACTTACCAGCCACTGAAGTAAGAATTCTCGAGCCATTCCTTACTACACTACCCCCCCTGCTCAGCACAGGGATCGCTGTGGAAGAGGATAATACTGTTAGTTTGACTACATCAGGCTGTTGCTTGAACTCTCCAGTTTAGATCCCTTCCTAAGTCACGGAGCTATGGAGAAGGAGAATACAGAGCCAGACCCTTTACTGAAACTATCCCTGCCAAGGTGCCTATCTTAATTAGTCCCATTTGCCCCCCTTTGGCTCTTACCCTCTAAATCTTTCCTATCCATTTACCCAACCAAGTGTCTTTTAAACGTCTCAACCACTTCTTCTGGAGCTCATTCCAGATATGTACCTGTCCCTCTCTGAAGAAGTTGCCCCCTCAGGCCCTTTAAAACCTAATTTTTCTCACTTTAAATCTTTGCCCTCTTGTTTTGATTCCCTTTTAATGGGAAAGGAAGAACTGTGTTCATTTACCATCATGATTCAATTTACCTCGATAAGGTCTAAAAAACATAAGAGATTCCATCCTTGGAATTTAAAGCCTGGTGCTCAGGAAGTGGAGCATAGGAGCGGTCATTGTCAGGGTAGTCTGAAGCAGAGTAAGACTTCAGCTCAACAAGGCTTCAGTGAGAACAGGTGGAGGCAAGGTAAGCAGGTGAGATCATTCCTTCTTTCTTATTTAATTTTAGATAGAATAATGGGTATATCTACTGAGCCAGTATTCTGAGCGGGGTGGCCGATGTGGGATTTCCAGGAGACGCCCAGCCTCCCTGATGGCTACGGCTGCAGCAGTTGCATCGAGATGTAGCTCGTTAGAGACCGTGTTAGGCAACTGGAGCTGCAGCTCAATCACCTTCAGCTCGTTCGGGACAATGAAGCAGTGACAGACAGGAGCTACAGGCAAGGAGTCACCCCAAGGCTCCAGGAAACAGCTAAATGACAATAGATAGATGGAAATGAATGGAGAAACTTAGGAAGAAAGCTGAGAAGCAGGACCTCAAAGGTAGACATCTCAGGATTGCTGCCTGTGCCACACGACAGAGAGGATAGGTATAGAATGAGCCTGAAGAATTGGAGCAAGGGGCAGGGATTCTGATTACTGAATGGAATAGATAGGGTGGATGTGGAGAGGATGCTTCCTACGGTGGGGGTATCCAGAACAATAGGGCACAGCCTCAAAATTCAGGGATGATCTTTTAGAACTGCAGTAAGGAGGAATTTTTTTAGCCAGGGAGTAGTGAATCTGTGGAATGTTCTGCTATAGGCTGCAGTGGAGGCCAAGTCTGTGGGTGTAGTTAAAGCAGAAGGTGATTGTTTCCTGATCGGATAGGGTATGCAAGGATATGGAAAGAAGATAGATTTATGGGTTTGAGTGGGATACAGGAACAACCATGATAGAAATGTGGTGCAGACTTGATGAGCTGAATAGCCAAGTTTGGCTCCTATGTCTTATGGTATTATAGTACAAACTTGTACACATCCATAATAGATGAAAACCACAGAAATATTCAACCATTTCCAGAGTTAAACTAGACTCAGGCCAAACATTGGATATATTATATTGCTTGGAAAATCAATATAAATTGAATGAAAAGCTTCAGTTAATGTTGACGAAGGTTAATGAAGGACTGAAGAAAAATGGTAATAGCTTCTGTAGCTATGACAATTAACTCATTATGTTTCGTTTTTTTGATGTTGGTAAGATTTTCTCTGAGTCTAGCAGGAAGTTTCTCTAATGTTGTTAATCTTTGTTGTCATTGAAACTATCCACTAGAGTTTTAGTGTGAGTATTCTTGATCTTTGACTCTGTGCATCACATCCTGCATCAATTATGGGGGTGAAGTGCTAGTTATTGAAGAATAACTGGCAATGCCCATCTCTCACCAGTAACTAATGCCCCACACTCTGTCCTCCCCCCACCCAGTGGCATTCTTCAAACCAATGTCTCCTACCAATCTACCTACATCCATCTCAACCTACAACTACAAGTTCTCCCCTCCCCAGGGATCTGAAGCAACAAGTATCAATAGAAAAGTTTGGCATGACCATATTTAGCGATAGAGGAACAAAGGAACAAACATGTGAGTATTTTTTTTAATGCTCTGATGACACAAGAGCAATGATAAATGTATTGACATAATTTGTTGAAGTGTCCTGACTGATAGAGCTTTGCTCAAATTTAAGTGTTTTTAGAAACTGGAAAAGTTTATTGAAATCAAGATCACTCTTACTTTTATTGATTTATTTCGAGATACAACGTGGAGCAGGTCCCTCCAGCCCAAGAAGCCACATTGGGCAACAACTGACCTAATCAGCACTTACCTAATCACGGGACAATTTAAAATGACCAATCAGCCTACTCTCTGGTATATCTTTGGACTGTGGGAGGAAACAGGAGCAGCTGAAGGAAACCCATGCAGTTCACGGGGAGAACAGAGAACTCTGAACTCCGGAAATCCCTGAGCTGTCAAAGCATCGCACTATCTGCTACACTACCATGGCGCCCATTTCTTTCTTCCTGTATTGTATTGGTACTGGTATTCACTTATTATTGTCATGTGTACTAAGATGCAATGAAAAATCTCTAGTTTGCATGCAAACCGGACAGATCATTCTATACCTAAGTATATCAGCGGTAAAGGATCAAAGTAATCTCATTATCAAAGTACATATATGTCACCATATAAAACCCGGAGATTCAATTTCATTTTCTTACTGGTATACTCAATAAATCCATAACAGAAAAAATTACAGCACCAACTTGAGCATTCAACCAGTGTGCAAAAGACAACAAAGTGCGCAAGTACAGAAAGAAAGAAATAATAATAATAAATATATAAGCAATCAATATCAAGAACATGAGATGAAGAGTCCTTGAAAGTGAGTCCATAGGTTGTGGGAACAGTTCAGTGGTGGGGAAGTGAAGATGAGTCACGTTGTCCACTCTGGTTCAGGAGTCGATGATATCAAACCTGATTCTGAACATACTCCGTGACTGAGCTCCACAGCACTCTCAAGTAATGAATTCTCAAAGATTCACTGCTCTCTGGATGAAGAAATTTCTTCCCATTTCAGTTGTGAATGGCTGATCCTTTGTCTTGAGACTGTGACCCTGGCTCTGGATATCCCAGAATAACTTATCCATTCATCCTGTTGGCAACATCTCATTTCACAACGTATGTCAGTGATATTAAACCCGATTCTTATTCTGAAATGATCTCTGACTGAGACTGGTTACCAGGTGGTAGTTGTGAGGTATAAGGCAGAGAAATGCGAGGCGGTCTCTTTTGATAAGAAGACTAAACACCATAAAACCATAGAACATAGGAGCAGAATTAGGCCATTTGTCTCATTATCTGATCTGCCATTCTATCATGTCTGATTTAGAGTCATAGAAAAGAACAGTATAGAAACAGACTCTAGTCCATGCCAAAACATTTCAACTGCCTTGTCCCAACGACCTGCACCCGAACCATATCCCTCAATACCCCTGCTGATCAGGTACCTATCCAAACCTCTCTTAAACATTGATGTCGACCTCACATATACCACTTGCACTGGCAGCTCATTCCACACTTTCACGACCCTCTGAATGAAGCAATTTCCCCTCATATTTCCCTTAAATATATTACCTTTTACCTTTAACCCATGACCTCTAGTTGTAGCCCCACCCAATCTCTGGAGAAAGCCTACTTGATTTACTCTAGATACATTCCTCATAATTTGGTATACCTCCATCAAATTTCACCTCCGTCTTCTACATTCCAAGGAATAGAGTCTTACCCTATGTAATATTTCCTTATAACTCAGGTCCTTCAGTCCCAGCAACATGCTTGGATATTTCCTCTGTACACTTTCAACCTTATTTATATCTTTCCTGAAGGAACGTTACCAAATTCGCACACAATACTCCAAAGTAGGCCTCACCAATGTTTCATACCATTCAGAATCAGAATCAGATTTCATATCTCAGGCATATGTCCTGAAATTTGTTAACTTTGTGGCAGTAGTATATTGCAATACGTTATAGATATGGAAAAAAACTGAATTACAGTAAGTATATATCTAGATTAGATAGTTAAATTAAAATAATTAGTGCAAAAACAGAAATTAAAAGAAGTAGTGAAGTAGCATTCATGGATTCAATATCCATTTAGAGATCAGATGGCAGAGAGGCAGAAGCTGCTTCTGAATCGCTGAGTACGTGTCTTCAGGCTTCTGTACCTCCTTCCTGATAGTACATTGAGAAGAGGACATGTCCTGGATGGTAGGGATCCTTAATCATGGATCTCACCTTCTTGAGGCACTGCTCCTTCAGTGAACTATGGACCCGTATTTGCAGATCCCTTTGTTCTACCACACTCCTCAGGTTGTCGTCATGGCTATCCCTCGAGGTCAAAGATATTGGTCTTTGTTCTGTTGAGCTATTTATGGGCTCTCAAGTGGCTTATGAGTCCAACCTTGTCTTTGAAAGTTCTTCCGCATTCAGGACAAGTAGTTCCAGATGGCAGATCGGGCTTACATCTCATGTATCAGCTGATTTTTCCTTGAAGTTGTTTTGAGACTTCGTAGCTGGCACAGGTATTTCCTTCATTTTCACTGCTTTTCTTGGCAAAAAAATGATGTTTGTTTTCCGAAACTTGCCTTCATTCGCTCAACTTCATCTTTCCTTGCTTGCCCAGTGAACTTGTTAAAATTTCCATTATGGTAGGTCTCGTAATGTCGCCTGATATTTGCCACTTTCTTCACAGCAACATTTTCTAGGCAAGTGAGACAAACTGGTTTCCCATCTTGCTCGATGAAGAGGTAATCTAGTGTCCAAGTGTCTTGGAAATTTCGGCACTCAGTGTCTACCTTCCTGCGTTTTGCATTCATTGCCAATGGAATTTTTTTCTTTGATTTTATTTCGAAATGCGAGTTATTCAACAAGTATCATAGCACATGTAATTATCTGGATATTTACCATGGAATCCTGTTACAACACAGTGACGCTGTTTCTGTTTACAAATTCAAACGATCCCATCTGAAAGCCTGTGCATGCACGGAGAGTATCTCATACAAATTAATAAGGTCATCTGTCTTCCCGTCATTTGTATATACCAGTGTTTGGTTTGGAACAAAACGGAACCTGGGGCCAGTGTAACAAGACGCCATGCATATCCATCAGTGTGGTCGCGTGAAACACTCAGAATAAGGAAAAATCGATCACGTGCCGGATAATCATAGTATCCCAATATTTGCTCACAGGCCGGATGTGGCCTGCGGGCCGTAGGTTGCCTACCCCTGTTTTACGCACATATTGAAATGTATTCTTGGGACTAAGCAGTTCATCATCAGTCTTACTATTTGAAATATGAAGCAGTATAAATTTGTTGCCTGAGGGTTCTTATGTATACTTCAAACTTTCACTGATGAATCATTTAATTCCTTCTGTGGAGCCAATAGGTTGCTTGTTCAAACACCTTCACACGTTCAGTCAGGGATTGTCATTGGCATATTTCTGTTGTTCCTTATAAAAGAGAGAGAAACTATTTCAGTCCATCCAGTCAACTATGGCTCACAGAGCAATCCCACTCCTCTCTAATTATTCAAAGTAATCAATTCTCCCCACATTCCTATGTACTGCTCCCCCTCTGCAATTCTACCTCACACTACAAACTACAGGCAATTATGGTGACCAATTTACCCAGCAATCCACTTGTTTTTGGGAAATGGGGGGGGGGAAGCGAGGTCCCTGTCACAGGGAGATTAGGCAAACTCCATGTTACTGCAAGCAGCCTTTAACCTTTGAGGGAGCATCTCGAGGTTGGTCCAGTCACACCTGTCAAACATACCTGCTTGCAGATGAGCTTGAGGGGGTCGAGACTGTGTGGGAAGAAAGGTGCTGAAAGGAAGGCAGACATCCCACCTCTCCCGGAAGTTCCGGGAGTCTCCTGCATACTAATAGTGGCTCCCTGATGCCCGCAAATTATTTACAATATCACGGAAATCAATTTTTTTGAGAGCGAGCGAGAGAAAGCATGAGAGGACGCGAGAGCGACCACCAGAGCGCGCGAGAGAGAGCGAGAGCAAGCAAGAGTGCGCAAGCAAGTGAAAGCAAGCAAGAGTGCGCGAGCGACCACGAGAGAGAGAGAGAGGGAGAGAGAGCGTGAACAAGAGCGCGCCATGGCAGAGTGTTCCAAAAAAATATAAAACGTACGTCACCCCAGACTACACTAAAGTGTACCCCTGCCTAATAGGGGTCAAAGTAATGACAGTGTTGCTCGCTGCACTGTTTGCAACGGTGACTTTTCTATTGCCCATGGTGGGTTAAGACTGTAAAAGATGTGTTGAGGTGAGTTTAACAGGTGTCATTCGTTCATTAGCATAGCTAATGTTATTTAAACTAGCTGGCTAGCTGCTAAGGAGCTACTCAATTGCAGACATCCCACCTCTCCCGGAAGTCTTCAGCAAATTGATGATGCTACCTCCCTGAAATGAGTTTTTGCAGGGTGGGATGTCTGGGAAGGTGTCTGCTCAGTCACACACCTTGTTGACGAAGGGCAGATCATTGTGAAGCTCCCCATTTGTCATTCCCACAGAATGACTGCCTTTCCACACAACGGGCAAGGAATGATAACAATAGGAGTCAGCAGCACTTCTTGGCTGCGTAGACAGTACTGCTGAAACCTGCCTTAGCACACCAGAGCACACATACACACTTAGTAAGAGCAGCCTAACTCATAGGGAGTGGGAGGATAAATGCTAGACTGAACAGGGATAATGGTGGTAATTGAGCCAATAATCCTGAAGTATGCATTAATAATGTGAGTTTACCTCACCACAGAAAATGGAGAGTTTTAATGCAATGAACTAATTACCTGTCAGGAGTTTACAAATAATAGCTTAGGTTTTTAGATTATTTTAGATTAGATTAGTTTTTCTTCTTTGTCACATGTAGATTGAAAAGTACAGTGAAATGCATCGTTTTTCTCATTGACCAACACAGTCGGAGGATCCTACATGTGTCGCCACACTTCCAGTGCTAACGTAGCATGCCCAAAACTTACTAACCTTAGTCCATACATCTTTGGAATGTATGATGAAACTGGAGCACCAGGAGATACCCACGCTGTCACGGGAGAATATACAAACTCCCTACAGACTGCGGGCAGAAATTGAACCCTAATCTTCTGATCGCTGGCGCTTTCAGGCATGATGCTAACCATTACACTGCTGTGTCGTCGCAGCTACCATGTCACCCACTGACTTTGTGAGTGATCGCATATTTACAGGACGAATCTGACAGAAGGAGCATTCCACTGCTTGTCAGGAGGAAGATGTGGTAGGGTGGAGGGTAAGCTGCTGGACTTGCACCCAGAGTCCTGGATTCACTCATTTTTATTGATGCACCGTAGAAAGCATCCTATCCAGATGTATCAGGGCTTGGTATGGTAATTACTTTGCCCGTGACTGCAAGAACTGCAGGAGCGGTGCTGCCAGGATAATCAAGGACACAACCCACCCGGCCAAAACACTTTTCGTCCCTCTTCCCTCCGGGAGAAGGCTCAGGGGCTTGAAGACTCGTACGACCAGATTTGGGAACAGCTTCTTTCCAACTGTGATAAGGCAGGAGGAGAAGATGGCGGCACGACGCAGTGCATGCAGCTCTCCGGTGAAATGATATCGTATTTGTTAAATAGGGGCCGTGGACAATTCTGATTTGATGGAGACAGACGTGAGAAGGCACAGAGGAACATCTGGAGAAATTTCTGAAATGCCCGGTTCGCTGCTGCTGCTACTGTGCGATCGAGAATCTCCGGATGGAAGGCCGCAAAATCCCCGGCGTTGCCTGCTGCTGGTGACTGAGGCTGAGGTCGAAGCGCTCGGCAGAGATGGTGCTCTGTACTTGGTGTTGGAGGGCTGATCGGAGCTCGAAGTTTTCGGATGACTCAGAGTCGGACTGTGGTCGGGCATGGCAGGGAGAGTTTTCTTCCTTCTCCCGTCTGCGTGAGATGTGGGACTTTCGAGAGACTTTGAACTTTTTTACTGTGCCATGGCCTGTTCTTCATCAAGTTATGGTATTGTTGCACTGTTGTAACTATATGTTATAATTATGTGGTTTTGTTAGTTTTTCAGTCTTGGTCTGTCCTGTGTTTCTGTGATATCACACCGGAGGAATATTGTATCATTTCTTAATGCATGCATCACTAAATGACAATAAAAGAAAACTGCGTGTCCTCATAATCTAATCTAATCTAATAAAACTGCTGAACAGATCCTGACCCGGATCTGGGCCGTCCCCTCCAAATATCCGGACCTGCCTCTCGGTTTTTTTTCACTACCTTACTTTCCCTTTTCTATTTTCTATTTATGATTTATAATTTAAATTTTTAATATTTACTATAGATTTGTACTCCTGGGAGCGCAAATATCACTGTGATGATTGTACGTTCCAGTATCAATTGTTTGGCGACAATAAAGTAAAGTTGTAGACACCACACAGCAAATCACAGAAACCAGCCTCCCTTCATGGATTCTGTCTACACTCCTCAGTGCCTTAGTAAAGCAGCCAGCCAAAGAGGCTACACAACCCTGACATTCTGCCCTCTTCCTTCTTCCAATGGGCAGAAGATGCAAAAGTCTGAAAGCATGCATCACCAGGCTCACGGACAGCTTCTATCCCCTCTTATAAAACTATTGAAGGGATCTCTTGTATGATAAGGTTGACTCTTGATTTCACAATCTATGTCGACATGTCCTTCGACCTTATTGTCTACCTGCACAACAGTTTCTCTACAATTGTAACACATTGTTCTGCCTCACAAACAAGAGAAAATCTGCAGATGCTGGAAATCCGAGCAACACACACAAAATGCTGAAGGAACTGAGCAAGCCCCTTCTTCATGCAAAGGAATAAAGCTGACGTTTCGGGCTGAGACCCTTCTGCCCGAAATGTCGACTGTTCAAATAACTGCAATAACCACTTTCAAGAAATTTAAGCTCAATTTATAAAATAAATCAGGAATTTTATAAAACAGTTTCAATAATCATGAAGGTACTCTATTATTGTAAAACTCCATCCAGGGGAGGAAGTCTTCATCCTTATTGGTCTGACCCCCAAGAAACTCCAGACCAACTATTCTGATTGTCTTTAGGCTGCCTCTTAAGCCTGTAATTAAGTTTGGATGACAAGTGCAAAGTCTATACCCATGACCTTATAAACATTTTTTGTTTATAAGATTTTTGTAAGAGGCTTCAGTTACAAGGACAAATTGGGCAGACTGGGCTTGTTTTTCCTGGATCAGAGGATGCTGAGCGGTGACCTGATAGTAGTACTATCATGGTCTGGTCTGTGAAGTCCACATTCTGGTTCACGGTCTGGTCTAATGTTCCTTATTCCAGGTTTTCCAGTTTTCCCTTGTCCTGTTGTGTGCCTTAATTGAGGCACATGATTCCCATTTTGGGCTGGCTACATAAACAGCTCCTGAGTTCAGCTTCAGTGGCTGGACTGTTCCCTCCCCTTCCCCTTCCTTCTGAAGCCTCGCCTGCTACCTTCAACTGTGTCCTTGCCTGTAATGCTGTCAGGTTCAACTGCCAGGGCAAGATCGGGACCTTGCTGTGTCTGGATAAGGAACTGTCTTTCGTTGTTTGGAACTGTCTCCTTGTATCCACGCCTTCGCTAGGTAGGTCTGGCTGTTTGCCACTACCTTGACTTGGGACTTGTCTCTGTGTCCACACCTTCACTAGGTAGGTCTGGCTGTTTGCTGCTACCTTGAGTTGGGAACTGCCTCTTTGTGCCCTCGTCTCCGCTGGGTAGGTCTGGCCGTTTGCCACTACCTTGAGTGGAGATCTGTCTCTCAGTGTTCTGTGTATGAGTCCTGGCCTAGGAACATGGAACGCAGAGCCAGAACCACTCCTTGGAAACAGGACTTGGGGCCAGGGCTCTACACAGAGTCAGGACCCCTCCTAGGGAATATGAGTCCTGGCCCTACGTCCTGCTCCCTAGGAGGGGTCCTGACTCTGTGTAGAGCCCTGGCCCCAAGTCCTGTTTCCAAGGAGTGGTTCTGGCTCTGCGTTCCATGTTCCTATTCCCCCTCGACCAAGGCTCTGAATTCCTGTTCTCCCTCAACCAAGTCAAGGCTTCGTGTTCTCGTCCTGTCCGTGTGCCTCACCCAGCCCAGTGCTGGGGTTCCCTTGTCCTGTCCAGGAGTCTCACGTTCAGTCCTGTTACCACTCCTCGTCCTGTAGCCACAACTTGTCCTCGCCTAGATCCAGGGTCCGAGCCCGAGTCAAGACCCAGGTTCCGGGTTCCTGTCCAGTCTCCAGCTTGGAGTCCTAGCCCAGGTTCCAAGTCCCTAGTTCCTCTTCCGGGTCCCGCTTTCTTAGTCTAGTCCTAGTCCTGGCCATGTATCCTAGTCTCGTCCAGTGTCATTTCTTCCCCACTTCCCTTGCGTTCTTGACACACCTAGTCCTATTCCTAGTACTTCAGTGTCTGTGTCTTGCATGTGGGTCCACTCCCAGAACCCCCCCTCCCCCGTATGACAAGTACAGAGTATTATAAGAGCAGAGATCGATCTTACTCCATAGTAAGTGCATCAAAAGCAAGAGGACATAGGTCTAAAGTGAGAAGAAGGAGTCGGAAGGGGATCTAAGGGGAAAGTGTTTTACAAAGAGAGTGGGTGACAGCAGAGATGGAATCAGATATAATCACCATGTTTAAGTCCATCCAGGCAGAGACTTCAATAGACAAGGCTTAGAAGGACATGGAGTATTACACACAAAATGCTGGAGGAACTCAGCAGGTCAGGCAGCATCTATGGAGAGGAATAAAGAGTCGATGTTTTGGCCCAAGACCCTTCATCAGGACTGGAAAGGAAGTGGGAAGAAGCCAGAGTAAGAGGGTGGGGAAGGGGGGAGGTGGAGTCCAAGCTGGAGGCTGATGGGTAAAAGGTGAGGGGGAAGGTAGTTGGGTGGGAGAGGGAGGATGAAGTGAAAAGCAGGGAGGTGATAGGTGGAAACGGTAAATAGGTGAAGAAGAAGGAATCTGATCGGAAAGGAAAGTGGATCATGGGAGAAAGCGGAGGAGGAGGGACACCAGAGGGGGTGAGAGGCACATGAGGGGTGGGGTAAGAAGGGAGCCAGAATGGGGAATGGAAAAGGAGAGAAGAGAGAGTGGGGTAGAGATTTCCAGAAACTGGACATATTGATGGAATATAAGGTGTTGCTTTTCCAACCTGAGAGTGGCCTCATCGTGGCAGTCAAGGAGGCTATGGACTGACATGTTGGAATGAGAATGGGGAGTGGAATTAAAATGGCGGAGTGGGATTAAAATGGCTGGCCACTTGGAAATCCTCCTTTTTGCTGACAAAGTGAAGGTGCTTCACAAAGCAGTCCCCCAATCTGTGTCAGGTCTGACCATTGTAGAGGAGGCCACACTGGGAACAGTAGATGACCCCAAAAGACATGCATGTGAAGTATTGCCTTATCTAGAAGGACTGGTTGGGACACTGAATGGTGGTGAGGGAGGAGGTGAATGGGCAGGTGTAGCACTTATTCTGCCTGCAGACATTTGGGATGATGTATATGGTGAGCTGCAAGACTTGACAACTCCTTGACCTTGTTTCATACTGAGTCTTGGGCCAGTGCCTGGATACCGTGATTCTTATTTTTCTTTCTGAAAACTAGCACAAAACCTCAGCTGTGCCTTTTGAGAAGAGACTGTTACATCGCAGACAGTGATCTATCACAATCGTTAATATCTCTTGATATCCATGCTTGGGACATTAAAGCTAACTCCATCTTCAGGTGGATAAAACCAATCAGAATAATGATGAGAATACAGAATGCTGTGAGTCAATTATAACAAGACTGCCCTCCACAACCTCAGGATGTCAGAAGTACAGTACAGTGCAAAAGTCTTAGGCACATATATACATAGTTAGGGTGCCTAGGACCTTTGAACTGTACTGTAGTAGTTTTATGCATTGCATGGTTCCGCTGCCACAAACACCATCATGACATATGTGAGTGATGATGTACCAGATCCTGATATGGGTCTCTATTGTAGACGGAGAGTGGGAAGGGGCCATTCCTAACCCCCACCCACCTTCCCCCCACCCCGTCCCTGCCACTCCTTCTCTACCACCTGTCCCACATCCTTCCCCTAGCCTTCCACCCTCGCCATTCCTAGCATCCTCTGCTCCCACCGGAGTTACAAACTCACTCTCCGCTCTACGTTGATGACTACAGTACTGTGCAAAAGTCTTGAGCACCCTAGCTATATATATGTGTCTGAGAGTTTTACACAGTATCGTAGCTCCACAGATGAATGTGAGGTTATCCACTTTGGTGGCAAAAACAGGAAAACAGATTATTATCTGAATGGTGGCCAATTAGGAAAAGGGGAGGTGCAACGAGACCTGGGTGTCATTATACACCAGTCATTGAAAGTGGGCATGCAGGTACAGCAGGCGGTGAAAAAGGCGAATGGTATGCTGGCATTCAGAGCAAGAGGATTCGAGTACAGGAGCAGGGAGGTACTACTGCAGTTGTACAAGGTCTTGGTGAGACCACACCTGGAGTATTGTGTGCAGTTTTGGTCCCCTAATCTGAGGAAAGATATCCTTGCCATAGAGGGAGTACAAAGAAGGTTCACCAGATTGATTCCTGGGATGGCAGGACTTTCATATGATGAAAGACTGGATCAACTAGGCTTATACTCGTTGGAATTTAGAAGATTGAGGGGGGATCTTATTGAAAGGTATAAAATCCTAAAGGGATTGGACAGGTTAGATGCAGGAAGATTGTTCCCGATGTTGGGGAAGTCCAGAACGAGGGGTCACAGTTTGAGGATAAAGGGGAAGCCTTTTAGGACCGAGATTAGGAAAAACTTCTTCACACAGAGATTGGTGAATCTGTGGAATTCTCTGCCACAGGAAACAGTTGAGGCCAGTTCATTGGCTATATTTAAGAGGGAGTTAGATATGGCCCTTGTGGCTAAAGGGATCAGGGGGTATGGAGAGAAGGCAGGTACAGGGTTCTGAGTTGGATGATCAAAGGGCCGAATGGCCTACTCCCGCACCTATTTTCTATGTTTCTATGTAATACCTCTGAAGGGCAGTGAAAGCATCATGAAGTATGGAAATAGGCCTTGCGGCCCACCTGCTCCATGGTAACCACGACTCTGGTCCCAAGTGCCCACATTGGGCCTATATCCCTCCTTTCCTTTCCGTGTACCGGTCCAAGTATCTTTTAAATGCATGCCTCATCCACTTCCTCTGGCAGCTCATTCCACATACTGAGCACCTTCTGGGTGCCCCTCGAGTTCCTATTCAGTCTCACCCCTCTCACCTTAAGCCCTCCAGTTCTTGATTTCCCAACCTTGGGTAAAGATTCTGCTCATTCACCCTACCTACACTCTTTGTGATTTTTTTACCCGCCTACAAGATCACCCCTTGTTCTCGTACATTCCGGTGAATAAACTCCCAGCCTGCTCAACCTCTCTCCATGACTCAACCCTCTCAACCCTCTCAACCCTCTCAACCTTCTCAACTTTCTCAACCTCTCAACCTCTCAACCTCTCAATCTCTCAATCTCTCAACCCTCTCAACCTCTCAACCTCTCAGCCTCTCAACCTGCTCAACCTGCTCAACCTCTCAACCTCTCAACCTCTCAATCTCTCAATCTCTCAACCCTCTCAACCCTCTCAACCCTCTCAACCTTCTCAACCTCTCAACCTCTCAATCTCTCAACCTGCTCAACCTCTCTCCATGACTCAACCCGCTCAACCCTCTCAACCTTCTCAACTTTCTCAACCTCTCAACCTCTCAGCCTCTCAACCTGCTCAACCTGCTCAATCTCTCAATCTCTCAACCCTCTCAACCCTCTCAACCCTTCAAGCCCTCAACCCCTCAACCCCTCAACCCCTCAACCCCTCAACCCTTCAACCCTTCAACCCCTCAATCCCTCAACCCTTCAACCTGCTCAACCTCTCAACCTCTCAACCCTTCAACCCTTCAACCCCTCAACCCCTCAACCTGCTCAACCTCTCAACCCCTCAACCCTTCAACCCCTCAACCCCTCAACCCCTCAACCCCTCAACCCCTCAACCCCTCAACCTGCTCAATCCCTCAACCCCTCAACCCCTCAACTTTTCAACCCCTCAACCCCTCAACCCCTCAAACCTCTCAACCTCTCAATCTCCTCAATCTGCTCAATCTCTCAATCTCTCAACCCTCTCAACTTCTCAACCTCTCTCCATGACTCAATCCTCTCAACCCTCTCAACCCTCTCAACCTGCTCAACCTTCTTTATGAGAGTGCCTAAAGATTTTTTCACTCCTCTTCAGAGAGCAGGCAGGATCTATTTGATGTCTCAGTCAGACGATGCCCCTCTAACAGAGGGTCAGCCATTCCGTGAGGCACTGGGGTTTGGCCCTCGGTTTTGTCCTCACCTTACTGAGAGGGTGATCCACTAACCTAACGTTAGATGGGTCAGCAATGGTTCAGCTTGGCAACAGATCCTCAAACTAAGCGCTTACTTCACTTCACTTCACTTTCCACAGACTATGCCAAGTCATGTAAATTGGTAAATTGGTTTATTGCGGAGATACAGTGAAAAACTTGGTACTGCATGCCATCCATGCAGATCATTTCATTACAATGGTGCACTGAGTTCTTTGCGATCAGAACTATGATTGGTAAAAGTGTTTTTATGAATATAAGACTATACGGGACTCCAATAACTACAGGTACACAGGTCTACTGCATCAGTGAGCTTCTCACTGTTTGGAGTAGCTGGCCAATGAGTCACAGGAGCTGACCAGTGAGATGGAGGAGCCAGATTAGGTTAGGTGGAGCTGCACTGGGTTTGAAGGAGCTGACCTGGGTGCAGATCATGTTGCTGCGTGCTACTCAAAGGTATTGGAGTTGATGCACGATAGTAGAAAGCAGTCACTGTCTTGGAAGTTTCTCTTGCAATTGCAAGAGGATGTTGGACATTGATATCGTCAGATACTGCAGGTCTGTTTCCCCTATTTGGTGGCATAACAGATGGTGAGGCAGCAGTTTGGCCTGGGTTGTAGCAAGGACTAGGCCTCAAGCTGCGGGCTTGCCTGCTGCTGCAGTCCAGACGAGGAGATGCTGGAGGCAGTGTAGCGTGGCACCTATGCTCGGTTGCGAGCTGGCCTCTCCTGTCAGTTGAAAGGAAAAAGCCCAAAATACAGAGGCCAGAGGATTCAGCACTTTTTAGTATCCAGCAGAGGATGATTAAAGAATGTTAAAGAGAGAGGAGACCAGAATTGAAAGTAACTATCAAATAATAGGAGACATAAATTATATCTCCAAATAAGAAATCTTCTATGGGTATATAAAATGGAAACATAAAAGGAGAAAATAAACATTGGCTACCTTGAGAACAAGACTGGAGAATTAATAATGGATAATTGAGGAATAACAGATGTTTCAAATAATTAATTTTGTTTTAGACTTCCTGGTGAAGGGATGAAAGCAACCCTGCAATAATGAATAACCAGGGGACTGTAGTGTGGGAAGAAATTTAAACAACCTCTTCTCACTAAAACAAAAGCACTAGGCAAACCAATGGGACTCAAAGTCAATGTCCCTGGTCCTTTGGCCAACAACCCAGGGACTTAAAGGAAGCAGTGCACGGAGAGTTGATATGTTGGTTGTATTCTGGACCAACATTCCAGGAATTCTGGAAAACATTCAGAGTGCAGTAGAACTACAGAGGTAAGCTAAGGAGTGGGACTGAAAACAAGAAATTATATAATTAGGCCATCAACTTAACAACTGCCATAGAAAAATTGATGATATTTTTATCACTGAAGTAACCGAAGAACATTTACAAAATGATAAATCAATCAAATAAAGCCAGTATAATTTGAGGGCAGGAAAATCTTGTTCTTTGAGGATGCATCAGACAGGACAGATAAAGGGAACCTGGTAGATACTGTATATTAGAATTTCCAGAAGACTTTCAATCGAATCCCACATGAAAGGTTAATGGACAGGGTAATCTCACACAGCAGTGAAGATAACATTTTGTGGTGGATAGGGGAATGGGATGATTCAGATGAAAGAACTGGGTATACTGTTGAAACACTTTGTGAACTTGCAGAACTTGCTGAACAGGTGCACTAGCAAACTGTGAGGTGAGTGGCTTTCTATTTCCATTCCAACATGTCTGTCCATGGCCTCCCCAACCACCATGATGAGCCAAACTTGGTTTGAAGGAGCAACATCTCATATTCCATCTGGATAGCCTCAAATCTGTAATTTCTCTCCCTCATTCCTTCTCTCTTTTCCCATTTCTCATTATGCTACACTCTCACCCCTTCCCTTCTCCTCTCCTGCCCATTACCCACCTCTGGTTCCCTTCCTCCTTCCCTTTCTTTCATGGTCTACTATTATATTCCTTCTTCTTCAGCCCTTTACCTCTTCTTCTTAGAACGTCCCAGCTTCATACTTCATACCTCCTCCAACACCCACCACCCTCCCCTTCACCTGGCCTCACCTATCACCTCCTCCATGACATGGATGAACACGTTGAGTGGAGGTTTGCAAGCTTGAAGGGCTCTATCAGGTGATGCCAACTCATGGCCACCCATGTTGAGGTGGCTGTGGATGAGATACCGGATGAAAATTGATCTAACCCCTATTCCCAAATGGACAGACTCGCATCTGCCCCTCCCGGGCCACACTTCACCATGAATCAAGTCAACTTTTCACCAGAGGAGTGGCTGGAAAGAACCCAGTTAGAAATGTGAAGAGAAAAACACTTGCCAGATGAAACAACAACCAAACCTATCACCCACCAACATGTACTCCTCCCACCTCCTCCACTTCCTTATTCTAGTTTCTGCCCCCTTTCTTTCCAGTCCTGATGAAAGGACTCTGCTTGAAACATAAACTATTTATTCCGCTCCATAGACACTGCATAAACTGCTGAGTTCTTCCAGCATTTTGTGTCTGTTGCTCAAGATTTCCAGCATCTGGAGAATCTCTTCTGTTTATGGGGAGCACAAATTGCCAGCATTGGGATATTCCCAACCTTTTTATGCCATAGACAAAACCATTAAGCAACAGGTCCATGGACCCCAGTGTGGGAACCCCTGGGATAGAGAAAAGCTGAGTGGCAGATGGAAAAAAAGTGAGAAAATATGAGGTTATCCACTTCAAACACAGAAGGGTAAAACACAGTACAGATCCTTCTGCCCACTCTAACCTACTCGAAGATCAATCTAATTTCTCCATCCCATATAGCCCTCAATTTTTCTTTCAACCATAAGAGTTTTTTAAATGTCCCTAATGTACGTATCTGCCTCTACCTCTACTACTGACAGCTTGTTCCACGTACTTATAGTATCACTCTCTGTGTTAAATAAAAACCTTCCTCTGACACCATCCCATAATTTCCTCAAGTCACCTTAAAAATGGTATGTATCAGCCATTTGCATTTTGAAAATCAGTCTCTGGTTGTCCACTCTATCTGGTTGTCCTCATCTTCTTGGAAGGAAGAGTAAATAAACTATTGTTTACATTGTGTGAGGTACAAAATGTTGCAAAGATGTATGGAAGGGTGAGGACAAGAGCTGGCAGGTTATTTATGGATCCAGGAGAAAGAAAAAGGACAGAAGAGGTGTATTTTACTGGAAGTTTGGAGAACTTAATGTTCATGCCATTGGGTTATAGACCACGCAGGTGATTTTCCTCAACATTCTATTGTCTGCAGAGGATACACGCGTGAAGGATGGCCTCACCTGGAAGGGCTGCAAAGGCTCTGAATGATGGTGAGAGAGACTTACAAGACAGTTGGCTTGGTATCTTTGGTAGGGAAAATACTGAAATATCTCTGAAGGAAGCAGTATCAGGCATTTTGGAAATAATAATGGAACACTGTGGAAAAGACTACAAGACTCAAACCATTCTTCAGCCTTTCCAGAAGGAGATAAGAAGATTTATTTTCTGTGCAAGAGATTGCTAGACTGCTGGCTGTTAAGGGAATCAAGAAATATGCAATCAAAGCTGGAATGTGGTGCTGGGGTAGCAGATTGCATTGATCATATTTAATGGTGAGCAGTCATGAGGGAGGTGAATGGCCTCCCCTATTTCTTGCGCTTTGGTTTTATCAATGGGATGCATCCTGTTAGCAAGGCCTGAATTAATTCTCACTTCTGCATGATGTGCAGTTGTTTGAATGCTGGTTATGTTGGACCTTGCAAGATTTGAAGCAGTAATAGCATGGAGAAAGGGGTATGGGATGATCAGGAACTCCATTTTACATCTCCGCTCTCTCCACCACCCATCCATGGTTCAATAATATATGAATATATTTTCCATTTATATCAAACTATTGGATATGCTATAAGTGTTGCCAACTAACCAGTCTATTTTTATAAATGTCAAGGCTGTTCACCAGTAGTTTTAGAGATTCTATGTACCTCTGGAGTTCTTGGGAGGATTTGGAAAGAATGAGGCATACCTCCATCTAAGGGTAACTGGTATAACCAACAATCTGCTGAAGGAACTCAGTGGGGGCAAACATCACTGGGAGGAAAGGAACTGTTGATGTCTCGGGTCAACACCCTGCATCAGGACAGAGACTGAAAAGGAGAGATGGCCAGTGTAAAGAGTGATGAGACAGGGACCTGAGGTGACTGGTGGACTGAGGAGGGATGTAAATTGATGCAGATAGGGGAGAGTACTGCGGAAAAGTTAATGAGACAGTTACGGGTGAATGACAGATGGAGGCAGAGAAAAAGAGAGAAAAAAAACTACATTGTGTTGGTGCTTTGCATTGTGGAGAAATGTTCACAGTCAGCACAATTATCAATATTTCATGGGTTTCCTAGTCCTGTACTTGGGAGTCGGGCATGTGAGGAAAGTTGGAGGAATGAAGAGGATTAGGTGATCACAGAGTCAGGGAATTGGAACTCTTGCACTGTTTTGGCATGAGTCCAGCAGGATAAAGCATCGTGGAAAAGTTCAACACAAAAGATACCACAGATGCTGGAAATCTTGAGCAACACACACAAAACACTGGAGGAACTCAGAAGGCCAGGCAGCATCTATGGAGCAGAATAAACAGTTGATGTTTCAGGCTAGATTCTACATCAGGTTTTAAAAGTGAGTTACCTGGTATCTATGTGTACGGTCTTGGGTGGGGGGAGTGCTTTAACTGCAGGGAAGTTTGAGTCAAAGGTCATTCTCAGGGGCAATAAGGTAAAAGAGAAGGCAGAAACTGGTAGGGGGTTAACTGTGCAGGAGCTGTCTGAGGAACGGACCATTGAAACGGAGGTGACAGAGAGCAGAAATGTCTGGGGTGAGCGGCAGCTGAGCTCTGTGGAGATTTGTGTGAGAGCGTTGTGTGATTCAAGAGGCGGAGATGTCTGTGCTTGCTTGTGTGTGAGGTCATATGCTTACAAATTTTGTATATTTGTTGGCATGTATGTTTGTACAGTAAACGTTTGCGCACCCACACAAGTATATGAATATGGTACAAGTGTAGTTGTGCCCATACAGTACATACTTGGATATTAGATTTTTTTGGCGTCTTTATGCACACGTGTGCAAGATGTGTGTGTGTGTGTGTGTGTGTGTGTGTGTGTGTGAGAGAGAGAGAGAGAGAGAGAGAGAGAGAGAGAGAGAGAGACCGAGACCAAGAATATGAAGGCAGTGGTAGAATTTTCAATCAAAATTTTAAGTCTAGGTGTATCTCAATCACTGTCCCCAATGACTGTTAATACAAAACAGACTTCCTGTTTGATCCAGATGGGTATGCATTCTGTGGATAGGTGGAAACCTGCAAAGTTTGCTGCAGGCAGACTGAAAGCTTTGAACAAGAAGTGAGAGCCTTGAAAGTGAAGTTGCAGGAGAAACTGTAGACGGTTTCCCAATAACACTCTCTCTCTCTCTCTCTCAGGCATATCTGACACAAAGCAAACCTGCACACTCTACTACCAAAGGGGGCAAAGGCAGAAGGTGCATGGAGACCCGGTTAACAGCAGGATCGCACCTAAGTCGTGCACTGTGCTGAAATGTATCATCGGCCCTTCATTGTTGCTGGGCCTAAATCTTGTTAAGATTATTAAGCTCCTAATGGAATTGAGTTGCAATGATGAATGAATATGTGAGCAGCTCATTCTGTATCAGGCGTGGGTGAGTGAGATTGAGTGACTACGCTTGTAGTCACTAGAGGAGCTTTAACATTTCCAGATGGCGGGTCACCATCATCTTCTCCAGGTGGCCTTGTTACTAATACATTCATTCCAGAGATAAGTACTGGATCAGTAAACTAAACAGAAAATTCCCTGCTTTCTTTGAAGTGGTATATGGCATCTTCCACACCCATTGTCCTCACTGTTAATCGCATAATCTGAAAAGACAGCACTCTTTCAGTGCAAAGACAGTGCTCCTGAGTGAAACTACGCTCAAGAGCTTTTCAACAAGCTTGTGCACATCCATAATAAATAAAGATGACAGAAATAATCAGCCATTTCCGCAGTCAAACTAGAATCAGGCCAAACATTGGAGGTTATTGAAGGACTGTTTGGGAAGGCAACGTATATTGAAGTAAAAGCTTCAATTAATGTCGATGAAGGTTAATGAGGGCTGAAGAAAAATGGTAAAAGCTTCTGTAGCTATGACAAGTAACTCATTATGTTTTGTTTTTCTGATGATAAGTTTTGCTCTGGGTCTAGAAGGAAGTTTCTCTAATTTTGTTAATCTTTGCTGTCACTGAAACTACCCAGTAAAGATTTTATGTGAGTCATCTAGGTCCTTGACTCTGCGCATCACATCCCTGTATAAATCATGGAGCTGAAGTGGTAGTTATTGAAGAATAACTGGCATTGCCCATCTCTCACCAGTAACTATTGCCCCACACTCTGTCCTCCCTCCACCCAGTGGGATTCTTCAAACCAATGTCACCCCTAATCTCCATCCATCTCGACCTACAACCTACAAGCTCTCCCCTCCCCAGGGATCTGAAGCAATGAGATGGTTTGGTGTGACCCTCTTCACCCTATAATTCCCTTTATTGCTGAAGGTCTGAGTTCTGTTTTAGAAGCACAGGACTTAAATCTGGAGTGACCTGATGGACTCCTGAAGATTTTGCTTGTTGCGTGGGATTTTACAACATGTTCACTCATACCCTTTTGTCACAAAAAACTGTGGGTCAATTGTTTAAGAAAAATAACAAGATGGCTTGAGTCACAAAAATAGATTGAGGTGCTTTTATTTACCTCAAAACAAGAAAAACACTGGAAAAAAATACAATATATATGTATATATATGTGTGTGTGTGTGTATATATATATATATATATATATATATATATATATATATATATAGCCGCCCTCAGACTAAACACAAAGGGGAAAAACCCAAAGCCTTGGTAACCTGAGGCTTATAACTGCTAAGCCCCTCCCCCTAGACCAACCAAAAGCTAATTAACTCCATTGTCCAGTTGAAGATGGTATCCTCCACCATCAGCACACCTGTGCAGGTAGCTGCTGGCTCTATATGAGACAGCTCCATGCGGCAGCTCTGTTTCAGGCCCAGTCACTACTACTGCGGGGGATGAGTGTTTTACTGAGTGTGCCATGTGCTATCCATAATCAGTGACAGACCTTCGTCACATTACCACCCTCCTCTCCTGCAGCCGCAATGTTTGGCAGTCTTGACAGGCAGTCTGCTGTGACGTTCTCCTTGCCTGCTTTGTGCCGCACACAGAACCTGAAAGGTTGAAGTTCCAGGTACCACCTAGTCACCCTGGTATTCCGGTCCTTCATTGTCTGGATCCAGGTCAGGGCTCTGTGGTCTGTCTGGAGGTCAAACTCCCTCGCAAGAAGGTAGTACTTGAGGCTGTCCAACGCCCACTTGATTGCCAGACACTCCTTCTCGATTGTGGAGTACCGGGTTTCATGGGGCAGAAGTTTCCTGCTGAGATATAACACAGGACGTTCCTCACCTGGCTCTCCCTGAGCCAGTACTGCCCCGATGCCTACACCTGAGGCATCCACCTGCACCAGGAAGCGGCGTTCAAAGTCAGGACTCTGCAACACAGGGGAATTTCTCCTTCTGGCCCTGGAAAGCACTTTCACACTCCTCACTCCATTCCACAGGATTACGGGCCAACTTGCAGGTGAGGTTGGTCAATGGGGCTGCCAGGGTTGAAAAGTGAGGGATGAATCATCGGTACCAGCCCACTAGGCCAAGAAAAAGCTAATTAACTCAATTATCCAATTAAAGATGGTATCCTCCACCATCAGCACACCTGTGCAGGTAGCTGCGGCCTCTATATGAGACAGCTCCATGCGGCAGCTCTGTTTCAGACCCAGTCACTATTACTGCTGGGGATGAGTGTTTTACCGAGTGCGCCATGTGCCGTCCGTAGTCAGTTACGGGCCTTCGTCACATTACCACCCTCCTCTCCTTGATAAAGGATGCCAATGTGAAGGACATACACTGAACCACCTACCTGGGCAGTGTAATTAGCAGAGGTTACGACCTTGGTTAACAGAGACTTTAACAAAGGATCAGACTGTCGTAACATGATGTTTTCTGGCACTTCCTACTTAACATCTGACACAGCATTTTCAGGCATTTCACAAGATAAAAGTGTACCAACATGTTTCTCCCACTCATCCTCATTCTTCAGCTGAAGTTGCTGGTTTTGAGACCATAGCCCAGTTTGTTTTTTAAAAGTACGCTTAGTTTTGCAGCAGCTGCTCCAGGAGTAAGGATCAGCTGGGGTAGACCATCATCCTGGAGCAGCTGCTGCAGGTGCTTCCTCCAGTCTCTTCGGGGGCGTGGGTTCGAATCCCACCGCTACCACCATAGATCACAAAAAACTGTGCACCAATTGTTTAAGAAAAATAACAAGATGGCCTGCCTAGCAAAAATAGATTGAGGTGCTTTTATTTACCTCAAAACAAGAAAAATACTGGAAAAAAATACTATATAACCACCCTCAGACTAAACACAAAGGAAAAAAAAACCCAAAGCCTTGGTAACCTGAGGCTTATAATTGCTAAGCCCCTCCCCATAGACCAACCAAAAGCTAATTAACTCCATTGTCCAGTTGAAGATGGTATCCTCCACCATCAGCACACCTGTGCAGGTTGCTGCTGGCTCTATGAGACAGCTCCAGCAGCAGCTCTGTTTCAGACCCAGTCACTATTACTGCTGGGGATGAGTGTTTTACTGAGTGTTCCATGTGCCGTCTGTAATCAGTGACGGGCCTTCGGCACACCTTTCGTGTGGATACAAAAGATCCTGTGACACTATTTACTGGTCAAGGAGCTCCTGTCGGTGACTCGGTCAAAACTTCTCTCTTGACCAACATCACTACAATGATAGCTGGTAGCATCCTTTCCTTGGCTAGGCATTTGCAGTGCGCTGATGTGCTCTTACATCCCCTACATTGCTCCTCAATTGTCTTTAAAATATCCTGAGTGGTTTTGATTTTGTAGTGAAGTGAAAATCTTCCAGTATAGCACATCCAAAGAGATAGATTGTGCATCTGTTTCTGCTCACACCAGTGAGGCCCAACCTGCCTGGTATTTTCAGCTTTTTCTGTTTAAAATTTTTTAAATATTTTAGACGCTGTTTGCAGTTAGGATCAAAAGAGGAGTAATAAATTTTGTTGCGTTTATGTAAACTTTAAAAGTCTGGTTTACACATGTCTATAATCACTCACTAATCACTCCAAGTGGGAAGTTACTTTGAAGTCATCGGCTGTGAAGGCGGATGAAGGCTGCAACAAATCTATCAGCTCCAATCGTCGTGGTTTCCATGTCATTGGAACCAGTTGGTTGATTTGTGAAGTATTGTGAGCTTCTTGGAGTGCAACATCAAGTACACATTAAACAAATACACGCACAGGCGTCTTCACTCTGTGGGCCACTTCTTCAGAACGAAGACCATCATCCTTGACCTCGAGGGATATCCATGACGACGACGACTCCAAATGGAAAACAACAAAAATGTCCAAGTAATTTTATTTTGACTCAGTGGTGGTAATTGCTGTTAGAAATATTGCTCCACGCTAAATATTTCTCTGTGCATTTTTTTATATATCAATGAATTCCAGCAAGTATTGCTAAACAGGCTAGTTGGCAATTTAATGGGAATGGAGTCAAAACATACAAAAGCAGTCTTCTCCTTCCCACTCTCCCCCCACCTTCTTTATAGGGCCTCTGCTCCTTCCCTCTTCAGTCCTGACGAAGGGTTCCAACCCGAAACGTTGACTGATCGTTTCCACGGATGCTGCCCGACCTGCTGAGTTCCTCCAGCGTGTTTTGAGTGTTGCTTTGACCCCAGCATCTGCAGAGTATTTTGTGTTTACAAAAGCAGTCTCTTTGCCCCACAGAATCCACACCAGCCGTCAATAACCCATTCTCCACACCTTGCCACACCCTTCCTCCCTGCCCCCCCGGTGTCAGAAAAAATTGTTTTAGCAAAATTTTATTTTTATTCGCTGAACTTATTCACTGGTGTTTATGAAGCAGTTTTTTGCAGCCAGATATGAGGCTTGTCATCACGCCAAGAGAACTTGGTATAGGAAATGCCTAACATCTTTTGCCCAGTAGAGTGTGAAGATAGCAGTTGTAATCAGCAATAAATTGGTCACTGTAACAGACTTACAATGAGTGTTGGAATCACAAGCTGAAGCAAGTCGAACTTAAGTGAAACTTTGCAACCCCCCATGAAAGGCTGCAAAATGGTAGGATAGTGGTTAGCACAACGTTAATACAGCTTGGAGCATCAGAATTCGGAGTTCAATCCTGGTGTCCTCTGTAAGGAGTTTGTACATCCTCCTGGTGGAATGCATGGATTTCCTCCAGGTGCTCTGGTTTTCTCCCACAAACCAAATCATACTGGATAGTAGGTTATTTGGACATTGTAAATTGTCCTGTGTTTAGGCTATGCTTAAAATCCGGCGGGGGGGGGGGGGTGCTAGTGGCACGGCTTGAAGGGCCTGTGGAATCTATTCTGCGCTGTATCTCTAAATAAAATATTAAAAAATATTGGAATTATATATAAAGATGATCAGGTAATGTAGTTCATTACAGTCAGTGGCCACTTTAAGAGTCCTGTACCTATTAAAGTGGCCATTGAGTGTACATTTATGGCCTTCAGTTGCTGTAGCCTATCCATTTCATGGTTCGACGGGTTGTGTGTTCAGAGATGTTCTGCACACCACTGCTGTCATGTGAGGTTATTTGAGTTATTGCCACTTTCCTGTCAGCTTGAACCAGTCTGGCCATTCTTCACGGACCTCTCTCATTAACAAGAAACTTTTACCCCCAGAACTGCTGCTCACTGTATGTTTCCTGTTTTTCACACTGCTGCTTGTAAACTCGAGAGAATGTTATGCATGGAAGTCCCAGGAGATCAGCTGTTTCTGAGATGCACAGACCATCACATCTGGCATGGTCAAAGTCACTTAGATCACATTTATTCCCCATTCTGATGTTTGGTCTGAACAACAACCGAACCTCATGGCCATGTCTG
The DNA here is from genome assembly GCF_963921235.1 of Mobula hypostoma. Classification (NCBI taxonomy): domain Eukaryota; kingdom Metazoa; phylum Chordata; class Chondrichthyes; order Myliobatiformes; family Myliobatidae; genus Mobula; species Mobula hypostoma. Next base: position 51,872,908 of record NC_086114.1, on the reverse strand, counting down.
CATGCTTTGAAGCACTGAGTTGCTGCCACGTGATTAGGTGTTTAGATATTTGCATTAGCGAAGTGGTGTACAGGTGTACCTAATAAAGCAGCCACTGAGTGCATCTCCTTTGAGAATTGAGTCTGTTGCTCCCTCACCTTTGAAATCACTGGATGTTATTCAATCCCAGGCTTTAAGTCAGTGTTGTGGTGCTGTTACGATTCTCCTGTTTCTCCTCTGCAGGTGGAAATGGGTTGGATGCCGTTGTCTTTGTGAAGATTGCAGATGGCTATAAATTGCTGGGTACACCTCAGTGGTCATGAGGATGATCATCCAACTAAGAAAGATTGTTGGGAACAACAAAATCATAAGATTCGCAGTTCTGGGTGGGAAGGATATGATCAGGCAGAGAATATTGTTCTGTCTAATATGACTTATCCTTCCGGTGTGGCTTTATCCATTACCCCTCCCAGCCTATTTCCTTTACTCTTCGACTCTTCGGCAGAGGCTGTCAGAACACGCCCAGAGAGTATCTGAAGAAGTAGTGATGACTCTAATTATGCATCATCCAGTATTCACAGATGGCTCTGAAGACCCAGCATCTCATAACACCCCTCCCAGAATTTCAGGTGTCAATTAGAAAAAGGTTGCCTAATAAACTTTCAGCTTATACTATTAAAATGGTGGCAATTCTTCTTGCATTGCAGAGGATACAGAATGTAGAGTCTAACAGGGTTGTTGTCTCTTTCTCTTGTTATTTCATCTTCCTTATTCATTGCTATTTGCACAGTATGTTGTTCATTGATCTTGTTTACAGTTACTGTTCTATAGATTTGCTAAGTATGCCCACAGAAAAAGAATCTCAGGGTTGTATGTGGTGATGCGTATGTACTCTGATAATAAATTTTACTTTGAACTTTTTGAACTTTGAATTCTGTTCTGATTCCTTCTCTGTATTGAGTAGTCTTAAGGTGGGTCTGTCCAACTGTTATCCGGATGTTTTGTTGGAAGTTAGATAAACATTATTTTGACTGCAGTATTGAGGAGTTTATGTCTGCTTCTTGTGGACTCTGGGATGGAAGGAAATGAAATAGTCAAAAGGTTGGCTAAACAATCTATAAATATCAGTGCTGTTGATGTTGATATTACACTAAGCAAGGGGGAGGTAAAGGTTTTAATTAAGGACCAGGTTCTCTCTATCTGGCAAAGACTGTGGGACACACAATTGAAAGGGAAGCATTTATATAGAATTCAGAAAAAGGTTCCTTAGGAGGAGAGGAGGATTCTGAGGGGATGAAATTATAATTATCGGGCTTAGACTTGGCTATACTAGTTTAAATGCCACATTACTCAGACTTGGTAAACATGAGACAATCTCATAAGTAATATTAAAATGTAGGGTATACGGGTGGGAGAGAAAATAGACCCAATATCGTTAAACAATATTGAAAGCAATATTCTTACTTTCGATAGTTTGTGGGATATGAGTAATAAGCGCAAGAGAAGCATAAGCAAGTATTTAAATTCTTGAAACTCGTTGGGTTGTTTAATACAATTTAAGTCAATAGGGTTAGGTGTTTATATATTTAATTATTTTGTTACTATTACTTTTTTTCTCATCTCAAGCTGGTAAAACCTGAGGTACAAGCAGAGCCAAGCACACTCATTTATCTAAACACCACTGAAAGTTCCTCGCAGTTGATAAATGAGTGTGCTTGGCTCTGCTTGTACCTTGTGTAGATGTTACTGTGTAGCCCTAATTGTTTACTGCCACAGTACTGTGTGGTGCCTTTGGGATGATACTAGATGTAGATATTACTATCGGGACAATGTATACCCTGTTCATGTTCCATAGTCTTTCAATTTCCTCCTTTAATTCAGCACATTTCTGGTGTTTTTCACCTACTGATTTCTGTAAGTTATGTGAGTTTAGAATGGCTACATCTTTTAAGTAAGTTGTTTTTGCTTGTTTATCCTGTATTATTATATCCGGACAGTTATTTCGGATTGTCCTAGCTGTAATAACTGATCGGCATAATATAGTCTGTGGTATCTGATTCTAAAATTGGATCCTGTTTTTATTTACAGTAAGGTGTGATTTCATTTATGACTTTGTATTTTAAAGCAAGTTTTTGTTGAGTGACATTTGCCACTTGATTGTGTCTGTCTAAGTATTCAGATTGAGTTAAACTGCCACAGGATCGTGCATTATTATCCTTATTATTAGCATTATTTCTTCATGGGGGTAGTGGTGGTAGGTGAAGGATCCTCTTCACACTCCAGTTCATTAAGTGGCAGTAATGCACCCTTTTGGTAGGTCTGACAACTGTCAATAAGAAGTAATAGAAGAGGAAGAATCCTTGGTGTACAGTTGTCTGGGTTGGATGTCAGGAAGGATTGTGCTGCTTTTGGTGCTGAAGGCAATCTCCAGCTCCATTAAGGTTCAATTCATGGCCACAGGGCTGGATGATTGTATTGCCTACGGTTCGGGACAAACCATTACAAGGAGGTGGGAATTTTGAAAATGGTACAGATGAAGTTTACCAGGATGCCGCCTAGTTTAGATGATGTGAGCTATAAAACAAGGCTGGACTAACTTGAATTATTTTCTCTGGAGCATTGGAGATCGAGGGGAGGTCTGATAGAAGTTTACAATATAATGGGAGGCACAGACAGTCCGATTCTTCTCCGCAGCTGGAAATGTTAAATACTAGAGGCTGTCCGCTTAAGATAGGAAGGGCAAGTTTAAAGGACATGTGTGATGCAAGATTGTCTGCACAGAGAGCACTGAGTGCCTGGTATGGGCTGCCAGGGATGGTGGTGGAAGTTGATTATAATATTAGATAGGCTCATGTATATGCAGGGAATGGAGGGATATGGTTCATGTGCTGGCATTATGGTGGTGGTGGCATCCGTTAGTCTCGCAAGACCATGGATCTACGCCTGGAAAGTCTTGCTTCAAGGAGTGTTCTCTCCAGGGCGCAGGCCTGGGCGAGGTTGTATGGAAGACCGGCAGTTGCCCATGCAGCAAGTCTCCCTTCTCCACGACACCGATGTTGTCCAAGGGAAGGGCAAGCCTTTCCCATGAGTGGATATGGCTGCAAGGCAGCGGAGCTTTGAAATAAGCATTTTCCCTCTCTTAGGTGGGCTGTCTTCCTAGGCTGATAAGCTTTAGCTACCTGAAACACTGGTTTTAAGGCGCCAGGACCTGCCTTTGACCCTTCTCCTGTCAGTAGAAACAGTTCCGCCGGGCTTAGAGGATAAGCCACACGAGAAGGCCAGGAGTTGGACTTGGTTGTCAGAGACTATTTGAGGTGCATGCCATGAGGAGCACTTTTAGGTAGTGGGAGCTTTTCCCCACTACCACTCCTCCGCTTGACAACCTTGGAACCACTGGCATTAGAGATTGAGTTAATTTGTCGTTGTGCTTGAGTCAGACACCGTGGACCGAAGGGTCTGTTTTTACATTGTATTGTTCTGTGTTCTATACTTACTGGGCCACCTTATTAGGTACACTTGCTCATTAATGCAAATATCTAAACAGCCAATCACATGGCAGAAGTTCAATGCATCAAAGCACGCAGACATAGTCAAGATGTTCAGTAGTTGCTCAGCCCAAACATCAGAATGCGGAAGAAATGCGAACTAAGTGACTCTGACCATGGTGCCAGATGGGGTGGTTTGAGTATCTCAGAAATTGCTGATCTCCTGGGATTTTCACACATAACAGTCTCTAGAGTTTAGATTAGATTAGATTATGAGGACACGCAGTCCTCTTTTATTGTCATTTAGTAATGCATGCATTAAGAAATGATACAATGTTTCTCCAGAATGATATCACAGAAACACATGACAAACTGACTGAAAAACTGACAAAAACCACATAATTATAACACATAGTTACAACAGTGCAAAGCAATACCGTAATTTGATAAGAACAGACCATGGGCACGGTAAAAGTCTCAAGATCTCTCGAAAGTCCCATCATCTCATGCAGACGGTGAACCTCCAGCGCTGCAAACTTGCCGATGCAGCATACTGGAAGCATCCGACCACAGTCTGACTCCGAGTCCGTCCGAAAACTCCGAATCTTCGGCCAGCTCTCCAACACTGAGCACCATCTCTGCCAAGCACTTCAACCCCGGCCCCGGTAACAGGCAAAGCCGAGGATTTGGGCCTTCTCCTCCGGAGATTCTCGATCGCACAGTAGCAGTGGCAGCGAAGCAGGCATTTCAGGAGTTTCTCCAGATGTTCCTCCGTGCTTCTCACGGCTGTCTCCATCAAATGAGGATTGTGCACGGCAACCTAGTTAACACATACGATATCATTCGGAACGGCCGCACGCGCTGTTTACAGAGAATGTTGCAAAAAAAACCCCTAAAAACATCCAGTGAACGGCAGCTCTGTAAGCAAAAATGCGTTGTTAATGAGAGAGGTCGGAGAAGAATGGCCAGCCAGGAAGGCGACAGTAACTCAAATAACCACATGTTACAACAGTGGTGTGCAGAGGAGCATCTCTGAATATACACAAAGCCTTCAACCTTGAAGTGGACGAGCTACAGCAGAAGACCACACCGGTTTCCATTCCTCTATCTAATAAAGTGGCCACTAAGTGTATATTCCATCGTGAGATAGGACATCAGCTCCAAAAGCTTAGTGCCCATCCCATGTAACAGAATTAATCCCTCTTTCCCTGTATTTCAAGGAGGATGTGTGGATCTGCAAATACATACTTTAAGGGCTTTATTTTAAACTTTCTTCCAACTATTGTGCGGCCAGAGGTGATGTCTGAAGGGCTGACAACCACACTTCCTGTACACCTTCCAAGAAACACAGATGGAAGAATTAGCAATGGCGTAAATAGAAAATGTAGTGGTAATCAACAGGATGGTGATAAGTGCGGTGACCTTCTTGGGAAAAGGAATGTCACCAAAGGATCGAATCATTTTCCATTCCGGTGTTGTGAAGTGTTAAAACAAATAGAGGTGAAGCAGGGGAGGAAGAATGTCAACTCATGATGTCAAACAATTTGGTCGCTCTCTCTGTAGGGGTAAGATTGACAAGCAGAGTCCCCTAGTGAACGTAAGCAGGGAGGAAGTGGAACATGTGCACTGGATGAGTAGGGTGTGCACAGAACACAGACTTTTTTCCACCCGAACCAAAAATAGAAGTAATAATAAATTATGGAAATTCAGTCTGTTACACACCATAAAGGCGTCAAAAATATAAACAGAAGTAGATTGTTCAGCGGGGTTGAGGTTAGGAGAGCTGATGTGTCACAGTCCCAGTGAACCAGGCTCTTACTCGTTCTTCCGTGACCCTGTGGCTTTCCCCAAGGTGATCTTGTTTCCTCTCACGCCAAAGCCGTGCAGTTTGGTCGTTTGCATAATGACTGTAAATTGCCTCAGTCACTGATAGAATCTGGGGATGGTGAAAATAAAGTTAATGAATGTAGGTGGGTTTTTCATAATCAGGTGTAAAATCGGTGAGCATGTTTCCATGCTGTAGGTCTCTATTCTATGTGTATGACTGATCTTTTACTGCAGGGCAACACACATAAAACTCTGCAGGAACTCACCAGGTCAGGCAGCATCTATGGAAAAGAGTTAACAGTCAACATTCCAGACTGAGATCCTCCTTCAGGACCACTTTCCCTTCAGAACCACTTTTCTGCACTACCTCGATATCCCTTCATTCTCAGAACTGAAAACACAAACTGTCAATCTTCACCTTTAAATCTCCAAAAGGAACTTGCAAATTGCTGCAAATGTACAGCGGAGAGCACTCCAGCTGGCTGCATCACTGTCTGGTATGGAGAGCCACGCTGCACAGCGTCAAAAGCAGCTGCAGAAAGTTGTGAACTCCGTCAGCTCCATCATGGGCACCAGCCTCCCTGGCATCCAGGACAGCTTCATGGAGTGATGCCTCAACAAAGCAGCTTCCAGCATTACAGACCCCCACCCCCATCACACAGGACATGCCCCTTTCTCATTGCTGCCTTCGGGGAGGAGGTACAAGGTGGCAATCTTCCCTGATCTGGATGCGAACGTGGTTAACTGGATCATCAAGTTTGCAGACGACACCAAGATCGGGGGTGTAGTGGACTGCAAGCAAAACTATCAGAGACTGCAATTCTCCGTGGATTTTCACCTTGTCGCGGTGGAGAAGCTTGTGTGGTCCTGAGATCCCAAGAGCGATGCCGTCTGGAGCTATGCTCCTGGTAGGGTCACCCATGGAGGTAAGGTCGAGGGTGAGGTTCCTGACAAAGAACAATCCAACCAAGACCTCAACAGTGGAACAGGCGGATGAAGTTACTTTGAACTCAACGACTGTGAAGGCGGATGAAGGCTGCAACAAATCTATCAGCTCCAATCGTCGTGGTTTCCATGCCTTTGGAATCAGTTGGTTGATTTGTGAAGTATCGTGTGCTTCTTGGAGTGCAACATCAAGTACACGTTAAACAAATACAAGCACAGGCATCTTCACTCTGTGGGCCACCTCCTCAGAACGAAGACCATCATCCTCAACCTCAAGGGATAGCCACTACAATGACGACGACAGAAACCCAAGGTCACACATTCAACAATTCAGGAACAGCTTCTTCCCCTTTGCCATCAGGTCTCTGAATGGACATTGAATCCATGAATGCTATCTCACTACTTCTTTTTCTCTTTTTGCATGACTTATTTAATTTAACTTTTATATATATTTACTGTAATTTACAGTTTTTATCATTATGTAAGGTAATGTTGCTTGGATCGGGGAGCATGCCTTATGAGAACAGGTTGAGTGAACTCAGCTTTTTTTCCTTGGAGCGGCAGAGAATGAGAGGGGTGACCTGATAGAACTGTATAAGATGATGACAGGCATTGATCATGTGGATAGTCAGAGGCTTTTTCCCAGGGCTGAAATGGCTAGCATGAGAGGGAACAGTTTTAAGGTGCGTGGAAGTAGGTACAGAGGAGATATCAGGGGTAAGATCTTACGCAGAGAGTGGTGAGTGCGTGAAATGGGCTGCCGGCAACGGTGGTGGAAGCAGATACGATAGGGTCTTTTAAGAGACTCCTGGACAGGTACATGGAGCTCAGAAAAATGGAAGGCTATGGGTAACCCTAGGTAATTTTCAGGTAAGGACATATTTGGCACAGCTTTGTGGGCTGAAGGGCCTGTATTGTTCTGTGGGTTTTCTATGTTTCTATGTAATGTACTGCTGTGGTGGGCACGTGGCCAAGTGGTTAAGGCATTGGACTAGCAACCTGAAGGTCGTGAGTTCGAGCCCCAGCCGAGGGAACGTGTTGTGTCCTTGAGCAAGGCACTTAATCACACATTGCTCTGTGACGACACTGGTGCCAAGCTGTATGGGTCCTAATGCCCTTCCCTTGGACAACGTTGATGTCATGGAAAGGGGAGACTTGCAGCATGGGCAACTGCTGGTCTTCCATACAACCTTGCCCAGGCCTGCACCCTGGAGACTGAAGACTTCCCAGGCGCAGATCCATGGTCTCGCAAGACTAACGGATGTGCTGTGGAGAGAGAAAAAGAAGGAATATCTTAGGTTTCTGATCACCTATCATGTCTGAACTGTTTAAAACAAACTGCATTGAGTAACCCCTATGTTATACAGTAGCTATTCAGGTTACAGAACTTCACCCTTCAAGAATTCAGAAATCACTGCTCAAAACTGAGGTGAAATTGTCTCTCATGCAATTTATGTGCAAAAAATGAATAAACACAATTTTATTTCAACTCGCATTGAACAGCTCTCTTTCAAAAGTGTCCACAAATGCTGCATCTTTATATGATGTGAAATTCTGATTGGGACTATCTTCTAGGAACAGAATTCTTTTCATTATCTGGGAGTTGTTTATATTAAGTTCAGAGAAGAAGGGAGAGACCAAAGAAAACATCCTTGATGACTGAAGACCAAGAGAAATGAATGACGCAGGTTAACAGCTGACGCCACCTGTCCTAATGAGTATTTCCAGCAGGCCAATATCCGCCTTCCTTCCACAATGTTAGCTGTATTTGAGAATTTGGTGCCAGTCACCAGAACATGACAGTACAACAAATTAAATTGATAACACAAAGGGCTGAGAACAGGGCTGTTTGAAGACAGCCCATGCATTACTGTGAATTATTGTACTGGCCATGATTGAAACCAGACTTCAGACAAAATTATTCTGTCTGCAGACCTAGAAGACTGCCTTTCATCTGAAACATCTTGTGGGCATTTTGCTAGAGGAAAGACTTGCATATGTTGAAAGTAAAAAGACTGCAAGTAAATAAGCAATGTGTTGTAACATTATGCTCACTGCACAGTAGTTTAAAGCGGATGTTACTGCCTGTTACACCGCTGGTGTTTAGGGCAGCAATGAAGGTCCTCTGTCTCTGGCAGTGTTCTGGGCTTTCTTCATCATGTCAGCAGCTTCCTCTCAGTTTTCACTACTGCCAGTCATGCAAACTCCAGGCAGAAATTCAGGAATACAACCGCACTGAGATGTAGTGTTGTTTCTGTAACAGTTTTGTTTTACCCATCAGGGTTGTTGAACCCCCGAACCTGGAGGACCGGTTGACCACTCTTAGTCTGGCCTCTATCCTTTGACCCGTTTGGCATGAGTGACCCCACCAAGAGCCCAAGCAGGTTATTGAGGCACGCAAGCCTCCAAACCCTATGGCAACGTTGTGGTCCTCTTGGAGCAGTAGTTTAAAATGCATGGATGTTATTGCATACAAATTTATCTGGGTCATTGGAATAATGGCGTAAGGCTCTCAGTCGCATTGAATATAGAAATCAGTGTACTCTTAAACAAATGAAAAGTATATGAGAGATAGCCAACTATGAAACTTGGCTGTGCTGCTGCCTGTGTGCAGTTTGCATGGTCTCTCTTTGATGTCATGTATTTACTCCAGATGTCTGAGTTTTATCCTCCATCCCAAAGAGGTTGGCGGATTATCAGTCATGGTAAATTGCCCCTCATGTGTAGGTGAGTGGTGGAATCAGGAAGTGTTAGAACATAGAACACACAACCTTCCAGGAGGGGATGTTTCCATGCAGTTACACTTTACAGATCACAGGGAGAGCGCCATCTAACATTTCCGCAAAGCGCCAGTTGCAACAGCCTTACAGCATCATGGTTTCAGACTACGTACTCATCCTTCCTTCTCCTTCTCATTTGGTTCCCTTTTCTTGGTAATTGCTCTGCTGAAGATTCTGCTCACTCCAACTTCAAAGAAGCTCACACAGCAACACCAACATCAGTAGACTTGTATTTGCAATGTAAAGCTGAACCAGAGTTTTCAGGAAATGAGTAACCCCAAGACTGTCCCCTTGGCTGTAGGAGGATGTTACAGGGAAATGTACTGAGTTTGACCCTATAAAATGGCAGGGCTCGGTGGAAAGTGCAGCCAACCTGAACTCGGCAGACTGGATTGATCGTGGACTACAGAAGGATGGTACAGCAATGGAGGAACGCTCCTTAGTACTCGTCCTACATTCACAGTTCTGAAACCAGCGACTTCCCTTAAATATTGGAGCCAGCCAGCACAGAGATAGGCCCATTGGCCCAATTGGTCCATGCCATCCAAGATTGTGATCTAAGCTAATCCCATTTGCCCACCTTTGACCCGTATCCCTCTAAACCGTCCCGATCCATCCACCTGTCCAAGCTGCCTTTCAAATGTTGTTAATGTACCTGCCCTCAACCACCTCGACTGGTAGCTCATTCCACGTATGGACCAGCTCTCGAAGAGAAAAAGTTGCCTCTCAGATTCATATTAGAGCTCTCCCCTTTCACCATAAACTTGTCTTCTCTAGTTCTTGATTCTCCAACCCTGGGTAAAAGACTGTGTGCTTTCACCCTCATGTAAGATCAGCTCTCATTCTATGTTCCAATGAATAAAGTCCCAACCTGCTCAATCTCTCTCCATAACTCAGTTCCCTGAGACCCAGCAATACCTTCGTAAACCACCAGGCTCTTGAGCCAGAGGGGATAAAGATTCAAAGTACATTTATTATCAAGGTGTGTATGCAGCACACAACCCGCAGATTTGTCCTCCCACAGACAGCCATGAAACAAAGAAAACCATGCAACCCATTTGAAGAAACATATCAAGACCCTGACGCGCAAAAAAAAAGAAAGCCAGCAAACCGGACAAAAAAGAGCAAATACAGAGTACAAAACACCAAATCACAAAGACATCCAAAGAATTCAGGCTTATTTAGTTCGGCTCATTTCAGTCTCTCACTATCTGCAGATCTAAATTGCACAAAACAGCAACAAAAAAGGAGTGACTAGAAACCAGAAAGCAGAAGTCCAATACACAAACCACATCAGTTATACCTTGCCGAGTCCCATGGACTCCAGCGCCATCCTCCAACTGCATTGAATGAGAAGAAGGGGGAGGGAGAGAGGGGGAGAGACCATTTGTACACAGGCACTTTCCTCTGGGAGCTGCGGGCGGGCGAGAGGGAGATTGAGACCGTTCACGCACAGGTAGATTGCGCTGAACACCTGCCCACTTTCCCACTCTTGTCCTTGTTGATTTCAATGTTCCTTGGAGCTTTAGTTGGTTCAATCAGTGAGAAATGGCCTCACCTCCAGACTGCACTCTGCTTGAAACCTTGCTGAACTCCCTCGGAGTTAGCAAAGCACTAGATCGCTCAATCACCCGAAAGAACCTCACTCAGCGTCACTTGCCCCATCACTGAATGTTCCCACAACAAATAGACTTACTTTCAAGGACTTTTCATCTCATATTCTTAATATTTATTGCTTGCTTGTTTGTTTATTTATTTGTTTGTTTGCTTGTTTATTTATTTCTGTCTGTCAATCAGGATACCTAGCTGTGCTACTCCCACTTTCGTACATTTGCCCACATCCTTTCATTCATAGACCTTTCATTCATAGATCCTTTCATTCGTAGAACAATACAGCACGGCAACAGGCCCCTCAGCCCACAATGTTGTGCCAAGCCAATTAAATTAGTAATCAACTGCCCATCTGAACTCGTCCCTTCTGCCTACACAATGTCCGTTACCTGTACGTTCATGTTCCTGTCTAAGGGCCTCTTAAAAGCCTCTGTTGCATTTGCCTCCACCACCGTGCCAGGCAAGCACCATTTTCCGTGTAGAAAGCTTGTCCCCGTATCTGCACTGAACCAATCCCTTCTCACCTTAAATGCATACCCTCTGGCATTAGACATTTCAGCCTTGGGAAAATGATACTGACTGTCCACCATATCTAGGTCCCCTCATTACCTCATAAACCTCTATCAGATGTCCTCTCAGCCTATGCCACTCCGGAGAAAAGATTGTCCAGGTTCTCCATTGTAACACATGCCCTCTAATCCTGGCAGCTTCCTAGTATATATCTTCTGCACCCTCTTCAAACCCCCATATGCTTCTTGTAATGGGGCAACTAGAACTGAATGCAATACTCCAGATGCAGTCTACCTCAAGTTTTATAAAGGGGCAACATAACTTCCTGCCTCTTGAATTCAATTCCTCAACTAATAAAGGCGAGCATGCAATATGTCTTTTGTAGCACCCTTTCAAGCTGTGTAGCCCCTTTCAGGGAGCTATGGATGTGGACGCCAAGATCCCTCTGCACCTCGACACTGTTAAGGCTCTTGCCGTTAACAGTAGTCGGTCTCCTTACATTTGATCTCCCAAGGTGCGACATTTTCACATTTGGTCAGGTTAAACTGTTCCTATCCCTGGACCTATCCAAATGCTCTTTAGCAGCTGTCATTGTAGCTGGTTCTGGCAGCTCGTTCCATATATCCACCATCCTGGAGTAAATAAATTGCCCCTGAGATCTCCTTTAAATATTTCCTTTCTTACCTTAAACCGATGTCCTCTCAGTTTAGAATGTCCTACCCATGGGAAAAGACTGCAATCATCTACCTTTTCCATGCCACTCATCATTTTATAAACCTCTTTTTAAGTATTTTCGTGAATTTTAACTCTTTTTCCTGTAACCGTTAGATTGGGAGAATTGAATTGGACACAATATTCCAAGTGTATCTTGACAGGGCCCTTAATAATCAGAACAAGGCATCCCTGCTTATTTTCAAATTCTCAAACAATATTAGCCAACATACCATTTGCCTTCCTCATATCCTGCTGCACCAGTGAGTTAATTTTAGGTGATTCCCAAGACTCAATGAACACTAATGCCTTTCAATTTCTCATTGTTTAAATAATGGCCCACACACACTGACTTCATCAGTGTTGACACGTTCTTACATACAATAGTCCATCTGTTATGTCATTGCTCTATCAGTCAATCTGTTGATCTGTCCTTGAAGGCTCCTTTTATCCTTCATGCAGCCCACACCCAGCCATGTATCATTGGAAAACCTAGATTTATCGTACATGATCTCCTCCACTGATAGGGACGATGAAAGATTCGAGGCTCATGATTTGAGATTATTTCTCACGTGTTTCTCGGATGTGTTGGTTGTTAGCAAATGCTGACAACCAGCATATCCGAGAGTATGCTGGGGGGACCCGACCAGTGTCGCCACACATTCCAACGCCAACATAGCATGCCCGCAATGCTTGGCAGAACAACACAGTACACAACAAGCAACAAAACCGCAGCAGCAGAACAAGCTCCTTTCCCCCTGCCACCCATTCACGTGCACATGTCCTGTAACCCCAAAACAGACCATCAGCCTCCAGTGGATTCAGACCCAGATACACAGATATTGGGCCTTTGATTGCCATAGAAACCATAGAAACCATAGAAACTACAGCACAGAAACAGGCCTTTTGGCCCTTCTTGGCTGTGCTGAACCATTTTCTGCCTAGTCCCACTGACCTGCACACGGACCATATCCCTCCATACACCTCCCATCCATGTATCTGTCCAATTTATTCTTAAATGTTAAAAAAAGAACCCGCATTTACCACCTCGTCTGGCAGCTCATTCCATACTCCCACCACTCTCTGTGTGAAGAAGCCCCCCCTAATGTTCCCTTTAAACTTTTCCCCCCTCTCCCTAAACCCATGTCCTCTGGTTTTTTTCTCCCCTTGCCTCAGTGGAAAAAGTCTGCTTGCATTCACTCTATCTATACCCATCATAATTTTATATACCTCTATTAAATCTCCCCTCATTCTTCTACGCTCCAGGGAATAAAGTCCCAACCTATTCAACCTTTCTCTGTAACTGAGTTTCTCAAGTCCCGGCAACATCCTTGTAAACCTTCTTTGCACTCTTTCAACCTTATTTATATCCTTCCTGTAATTTGGTGACCAAAACTGAACACAATACTCCAGATTCGGCCTCACCAATGCCTTATACAACCTCATCATAACATTCCAGCTCTTATACTCAATACTTTGATTAATAAAGGCCAATGTACCAAAAGCTCTCTTTCCGACCCTATCTACCTGTGACGCCACTTTTAGGGAATTTTGTATCTGTATTCCCAGATCCCTCTGTTCCACTGCACTCCTCAGTGTCTTACCACTAACCCTGTATGTTCTACGTTGGTTTGTCCTTCCAATGTACAATACCTCACACTTGTCAGTATTAAACTCCATCTGCCATTTTTCAGCCCATTTTTCCAGCTGGTCCAAGTCCCTCTGCAGGCTCTGAAAACCTTCCTCACTGTCTACTACACCTCCAATCTTTGTATCATCAGCAAACTTGCTGATCCAATTTACCACATTATCATCCAGATCATTGATATAGATGACAAATAACAATGGACCCAGCACTGATCCCTGTGGCACACCACTAGTCACAGGCCTCCATTCAGAGAAGCAATTCTCTACCACCACTCTCTGGCTTCTTCCATTGAACCAAAGTCTAATCCAATTTACCACCTCTCCACGTATACCTAGCGACTGAATTTTCCTAACTAACCTCCCATGCGGGAGCTTGTCAAAGGCCTTACTGAAGTCCATGTAGACAATATCCACTGCCTTCCCTTCATCCACTTTCCTGGTGTACTCACAAAGATTGCAGCCCTTAGGTGAGTGAACTCATGACAATCCCTGAAGCTCGTCACTGATTGCAGCATGCCACTCGAAAATGGCTTAATTTTACCTGCTTACGCTGAATCACAGTTAATATCATCTGCCCCTATGATGTTTAATTATCTTTCACATGGACTGTTCTGAAAAGCCCTTTACGTTCCAAATATACCATATCAACTGGCTTGCTCTTACCTGTTCTGCTAGCTACAAGCTCAAAAGCCTCAGACAGATTTGTCAGTGGCGATTTCCCATGCTGACATGAATCCGACCAATAATTACTTTCTCAATGTTCTATTCCTGTTTCTTTAACACAGGAAAATGTTGATAATCCAGTATTCGTAATGGGTTAGCTCTTTCTGGTTTTTATTTCCCTGTGTTCTCTTTACACTCACCAGATTCACTAGAAAATTCTGTAATATCTTAAAAAATTGAGATAAAAGCATGTTGTAGTATTATTTTGAAATAACATCCAATAGCCAAAAAATCTGCTCACCTGTAGTTTACCAGAATATTAGAGTTTTATTGGAATAGGTTTTTATTCCTGATCAGATTTATGTGATTATAAGAGGCTTCGCTAGAATACACAGATGGAATCTTTTTTTTCCCCACAGTTGTAACGTCTCATATTAGAAGTTAAGGTGAGATGCGGGAAAGTTCAAATTAGTCGTGTAGGGCATGTATTTTACACAGAATCAGAATTGGGTTTAATATCGCTGGTATATGTTGTGAAATTGGTTGTTTCGCAGCAGCTCTACATTGCAGTATGTAATAATTTTTAAAACTATAAATTACAGGGAAAAAGTTACAGAAAGAGAGGAAAGAATCGAGAGCTGGTGTTCATGGGTTCACAGCCCATTCAGAAATCTGAGAGTGAAAGGAAAAGGCTGCACTGGGAACTTTGGTAGTGTGCCTTCAAGCTCCTGTCCCTCCTCTTTGACGGTAGCAATGAGAAGAGGGCATTGGGTGACCGGGGTCCTTAATGATGGATGCCACATTTTTTAGGCATCACTTTCTGAAGGTGTCCTCAATGCGGGAAAGGCTAAGTGTCTATAATGGAGCTGGCTGAGTTTACAACTTTCTGCAGCTTTGTTTGATCTTGTGCAGTTGCCCCTCCATACCAGACAGTAATGAAACTAGTTCACATGCTCTCCACAGTGCATCTGTTGAAATTTGCGAGTGTCTTTGATGTCATACCAAGCTTATTAAAACACTTAATGAAGTATTGCTGCTGTTATGTCTTCTTTGCAATTGCATCAATATGTTGGGCCCTGGATAAATCTTTAAAGATGTTGATAGCCAGGAACTTGAAACTACTCACTCTTTCTACTGCTGGTCCTTCAATGAGGAGTGCTGTGTTCTCCCTCGACTTCCTCTTCCTGAAGTCCACAATCAATTCCTTGGTCTTACTCATGTTGAGTTGCAACACCACTCATCTACTATCTTGCTCCTGTACAGCTCCTCGTCACCATCTGAAATTCTGCCAACAATAGTTGTGTCAATTATAGATGACGCTTGGGCTGTGCGTGCAGCGAGAGTGGAGTAGTGGGTGAAGCACTCATCCCTGGGGTGTGCCAGTGTGAATTGTCAGCGAGGTCGAAATGTTACTTCCAATCTGCACTGAATGCAGCATCCTGGTGAGGAAGTCAAGGAGCCAGTTGCAGAGGGAGTTAAGAGGCCCAGGTTTTGGAGCTTGTTGATTAGAACTGAGGGTATGATTGTGTTGAATGCTGAGTTGTAATCAATAAACAGCAGCTGACGTAGGTATTACTATTGTCCAGGTGATCCATGAGTACTTCATCAGAGTGGAAGTGAGCGTCACTTCATGATAGTCATTGTGCCAGCTCCCTATGGGTCTTCTTGCGCAATGGTATGATTATCGGCTTTTTTGATGCAGGTGGAAACCCCCTGCTGCAGCAATGAGAGATTGAAGATATCCTTGCACACTCCCACTGGGACAGGTTGTTAGTGACCTACCAGGTATACCATCTGGGCCTGACACCTTGCAAGGGTTCACCCTCCTGAAAGATGTTCTGACATTGGCTTCTCAAACAGAGATCACAGGGTCACCAGATACTACAGGAGTTCACACAGGTGTAGTTTTATTCTCCCTTTCATAACGTGCATAAAAGGCATTGAGTATATCTGGGAGTGAAGCAGCACGGTTATTCATGATGTGATGTTAGGTGTTGCTTGGTAGGAAATAATGGCCTCCAAACCCTGTCAGAGCTAACGTGCATCTGATTCTGTCGCTAACTTCAATAGGAATTGTTTTTTTTTGCTCTCAGAATAGGTTGTAGGTTGCACCTGGACATCTTATATAGTTCTGGATCACCGGTCTTGAATGGCACAAATCTAGCTCTCAGCAGACTACGAACTTCCTGGTACATCCATGGCTTTTGGTTTGCATACGTCCAGTATGTTCTCGAAGGTACACTCTCATCCACACAGGTCTTGATGAGGTTGGTGACAACTGTGATGTATTTGTTCAGATTTGAAGATGAATCCATGAATACTATCCAGTCCACTGACTCAGAGCAGTTCTCTACCTCCTCTACCTCCCTTGACCATACCCACCTGGTCCTCACTACTGTGGGGAGTGTGGTCTTTAGTCTGCCTATAACCAGGAGTAGACGTACAGCCAGGTGATCAGACTTTCCACACTGTGGGCGTGGGATGGCATGGTAAGTGTTCTTGATGGTGGTGTAACAAGCATGCTGGCTCTTCTGGTTCCACAGGTGATACGTCTGTGACAATTGTTCGGAGACTTCCTCAAGCTGGCTTGGTTGAAATCCCCCTCAATAATAGGGTGCGCTGTTTCATGCAACACACATCAAAGTTGCTGGTGAACACAGCAGGCCAGGCAGCATCTCTAGGAAGAGGTACAGTTGACGTTTCAGGCCGAGACCCTTCGTCAGGACTAACTGAAGGAAGAGCTAGTAAGAGATTTGAAAGTGGGAGGGGGAGGGGGAGATCCAAAGTGATAGGAGAAGACAGGAGGGGGAGGGATGGAGCCGAGAGCTGGACAGGTGATTGGCGCTGTTTCATGGCCGCTGATTAAGGAGCTTAGCTCCCCCAGTGCCTGTCTGACATTGGCCTGAGGTGGAATGTACACCATGGCCAGGATGATGGTGGAAAACCAACTCGGCAAATGGAAAGGACAACACTTGACCGCAAGATGGTCTGGGTCGGGTGAGAAGGATTCAGATAGGACTGTATTGTATTCAATATTTCTAATAAATTGAGTAATATTGTAAAGGTATTATTTGATTAAACATCCTTTGTTTGGTTACATCATTTATTATGGGTTATTTGTAACAAATACATGAATGGCAGACACCATTACATGACCATGTCATATAAATGTGCCTCAAAAAAGGAAAAAAAACTAAACAGGCAAGTCTGCAGATCCTGAGTTTCTGGAATTACAAAACATAATAGTGATGACGAAGGAGCTTTAAAACAAACCCGAGATGATTATCTACCTCTTGAATTACAGCACAGTTTTCTTCAGAAGAGGAGAGGATGTTTGAGTTAAGAAGAGGCAGACAAATTGTCAAATTAACAAACTGCAAGTATGGCCATGGTTTCGTAAACAGTGGTTATCAGGTGATAATAAAAAAGCAGAAATGGAGAGATAGACTCATTCTATTACACAACAGATAAATGGAAAGTGTATACTGAATGAATTGAGCAATATTTTGAAGCAAATGAAATAGCCAATGAAAAACGTGAGCCAGTGTTGCTGAGTTCAATGGGGACGGGGTGGGGAGGTGCAAAAGAATAGTTATCGCCTCATCCTTTTCTTCTACAAGGGAGGGTAACCACACAGAAGCTGATTTAAAAGGTGACTCACTTTCGTGTAGTCTTTCATGAACTTCCGATAGTAGCCACAGAACCCAAGGAATGAATGCAAAGCACTCACAGTCTGGGGCCTTGCCCATGTGGTCACTGCCTCTATCTTAGATGGATCCGTAAATATTCTATCCCATGAGACTATGTGCCCAACATAATTGACAGATGTCTTGCAGAACTGGCACTTGTCCAGGGAAAGTTTTAACCCTTCAGCTCTCAGGCAGCCCAGCACCTTCAGTAGCCTTGCTTCATGTTCCTCTAAGGTGGACCCAAACACTATGAGATTATCCAGGTAAACCAATACCTCAAGCAAGTTCATATTCACCACCGTTTTCTCCATGACATACTGGAAAGTCACAGGGGCACCCGGTATGCCCCGGGGCATTCTTTCGAACTGGAAGAATCCCAGTGGACTTATAAATGCGGTCTTCTCTTTGTCAGCCTTACTCATGGGCCCTTGTGACTAAAGGGATCAGGGGGTATGGAGAGAAGGCAGATACAGGGTTGTGAGTTGGATGATCAGCCATGATCGTACTGAATGGCGGTGCAGGCTCGAAGGGCCAGATGGCCTACTCCTGCACTTATTTTCTATGTTTCTATGTTTCTATGGGGATCTGGTAATATCCAAGTCCAGCACCACTCAGACAGGCCAGTGTGTCTTCGATCCTCGGGACACCATATATTGGTCAGAGTCCTATAGTCCACCAATATCCATACCTTCCCATTCTTCTACCTGGTCACTACTACTGGAGATGCCTAAGGGTTTCTGGACTCAGTATTGATCCTAACCCTTCAGTTTCCACAAATGCTGCCGAATGACTTTCACCTCTGCAGGGGTCAGTCGCTGCGATCTTTCTCTGAGTAGGATGTCCTCTGTCACCCGGGTGGTTGCGGATGCTCTTGGAACAACCCACATCAAACTCGGCAGTGGAAAAGATGCCTTCTATTTTCAACATCTTCTGTACCAACCTCCTCTTCCAACCCACAGATACCGGGGAGTCCCCAAAGTTGAATGACTCAGTAGTCAACTTCCCCTTTATCAAAGAGAGTTTCTCCCTGGCTTGTCTCATAGGGACACTAGACATCACTGTCATCAGAGAGAGGAGCGCCAGGGGTATCTCCCACTTGAAGATGACCTCCCTCTTCGTAGTCTTCCTGACAATCACTGCCATCCTGTTCACCTGTACAACCAAGGGCTTCTGCAGCTTGGGCCTCACCAGTACCCCAGCAGGTAAACCCAACTCCTCTTCATGGTCTTCCAGAGAATCCACTAAGAGGACCTTGGCCTCAGGCATTCCTGGAAATTTGGGGTTTCCCATCACTCTTGCTACTTCACCAGGCCGTAACATGATTGGCCATTTATTTACCAGGGAGGTAAAGACTGATGCCATCTCAGAAGTCCCAATCTTCACTAGGGGACTCATTAGATATGAACCAGGGCATTACACAAGTCCCATGTGGAAACTCAGGGATACAGTCACACTCAGATGTAGAAGGATTCTTTGTTGCTGTTTCCATAGCAATTTTCCCTTACCGGTCAGGGCCGTTAGCCCCGAGCTGACCCCTCAAAACTTGAGGATTGGTGGACCACTCTCAGCCTGGCCTCTGCCCTTTGACCCGACTCCAGCCAACATACTGTAGCTCTCGGGCTCATTGAGGGCACGCAAGCCTCCAATCCACAACAAAGTTGTGGTCCTCAGGGATGCAGTGTGGAAAACAGTCAGTGAAAAGAAATTAAAGAAATTACAAGTAATTTAAAAAGTTATTTTAATGGGATATATGCTGAAAAACCTAGTTGAAGTGAAGATAGAAAAACAAAAACTGGTGGAGTGATATTGTAAGCGTAGGGAAGAGTCGGAGACAGAGAGAAAAGAGCTGGAGAAAGAGAGTAGAAAGAAAATTAAATTCTGAGGGAGTAGGGTCAGGCGAATTTGATCCACGAGTCAGTTTCAGGTTCAGTGTGAACATGTAACAAGGGAAAAGGAGAAAAGTGAAGGGGAGTGTAAAAAGACGAACACAGAAGTAAAGAAATGGAAAAGTTAGTGTCCGGATTTACGGATCGCTATGAATAGAAGCCGAGAAGAATGGCAGCGCCAATCACACCAGGAGTTCAAAACAGATCGAAAAGCTGCAAAGTGAACTCTCAAATCAGAGAGAAGTGATGCGCACATTTGGTGTGAGAACTGAGGATGAAGGTGATGTAGATTGGGGTGATTTTGCACGAGGTGACACATTGTGATAGGAAGGGTGACTGGGGAAGTGGAATGCCGCCCCACCCCCACCCCTGTGGAGTGGAACCTTCAGCACCCTCTGGCCCAGTGGCACCCGTGATAACGGACGGAATTCAGGAGACACCAGAGCCCGGGAGACTGACTGAGGCATGCTATCCCATCCCTTTTGACGTGACTCAATTGAGTGCTATGACTTTGAATATAAGAACATAAGAAATAGGAGCAAGAGTAGGCCATCGGGCCCATTGAGTCTGCCCCGTCATTCAATAAGATAACAGCTGATTTGGTCAGGTCACTGGTCTGAGTGCTACTGGTACCATGTAACCCAGTACTACCTGTCGCATGGTCGGGTGGTCGGCGACTAAGCCGGCTCCCCCACCAGGCTTGCCTGGTGAGGAGGATGGCTAGACACCCTGCAGGACGAAAAACAAGACCTGTCAAAGGGCGGTTGAACCCCCTCGTAGGGTCAATGGCCATCTAGCAAACACGTGCCGTGAAACGTGGAAAAGGCATCCCTTGCAACGAAGCTTGGTCTGGCCATTCACGGCAAAAGAACTTCCCCCAGCTGTCTTGGACTCCACCATGCCGCTGGATCCGGGAGGGGATGTCGAGACGGTGCGTCTGAACCTGTGCAACCCCCTACTCACTTAAAATCTACTCACGCACACGCCGTTCCTTTCTGAGGAGTGGGGTACCACCCCACTAACTGACTGAAAGGAACCATCATCATCCTATGGGATGGATAGCCAGAGTGCTCATCTCCACCTACCTGTCTTTTCCCCATAATCCTTAATTACTCTGCAAAAATCTATCCAACCTTTTCTTAAGTGTATTTACTGAGACAGCCTTCACTGCTTCAATGGGCATAGAATTCCTTGAATATACAACAGGGGAGATAATCCTCAAGAACTTCTCCAGTGCACTCAGCAGAGGAGCAGAAGTTAGCGGTTCTGTGTCTAACTCAGTGTTTCCTTCAGCCCTGCCAGAGTAACAGGCACAAGGCCGGGAGACTGGGTGATTAACAGGAGTCTATATTAGAAGCTGCAGGGACTAACTGAGGTGAGCCGGTGGAGACTTCGAATAAGTGCAGACAGCGGAAAGGACAGCACCCTTCTGCATTGGTGACAAGGATGTGGCCAGTTTTCTCCAGTGTTGATGGTCCTACTTTGGATGGGTGGACCGACTGAGGATTCCCACACGTACTGAAGGATGGGTTCTCAGAAGTACCATACGAGCATGGGAAAAAGAAGAAAGGGAGAAAGGTACTGAGGAGGATAGGGGAAACGGGGTTCTAAAACGGCCCCTGTAAAAGAACAAAGTGTGTAGTGGCAGAATGAAAGACAGGGCACCCATCAGGGTACAGCGCCATTGTGCTAGATAGCACAGCTTATTAGAAAGGGTGGTATTGGACATGGTCAGAATGCCTACATTCCCTCTGCTATGAATACCGGATCCCCAATAGTGGACATGAAGGTAATTTGCTTGGGATTGCCTACAACCCAGACTGGGAATGGTCATAAACAAATGCTCTGTTGCCCCTGGAAGATCAACCACGCTACCCACAATGTAATGTCCAGGTTGCCGATCAAAAGCCACAGCTGTATCCAGAGTTACCCATGGGGACTCCAAGTGCACAAGGCTGGTGTTAGGCCTCAGTTAGCTCTTGAAGAAAGGGATGCTCTGGATGGAAATGATGATACTCTTAGATTTATGGTTCAGGCAATCGACGATGAAGAGGACGAAGAAGCAGTTGTCCCCTCAGTCAGTTAGGCAATCATTTTCCTTTTGCCCCAGAGCTTAAGGATACTCAGCATCGGGAGGGAAGGTTAAGGCAAGGCAACCTTGGCAATTGCCTAAGCCAAGGCAGAGACAGTGGAAGGGAGAAATAGATGGGAGACTGTGTTCATCACCAGATGTTCTGGAAATAAAGCAGGGGACAGGAGAGTTGAACTGAGAGGAGGTATCAGATAATTAGATAAGTACAGAAACTGCTCTTGGTGTTTTTCTGTCCAGAGATGATTGGTGTTGGAAAACTACTGGCGAGTGGTCTCAAAGTAGTTGACAGCGCTACTGAAGGTTCCATGTTTTAAAGTATATTATTAGCCAATTGCATATTCATGTGGACAGATGCAAGGTATGAAGATTAGGTTGGCGGTGAATGAACTAATTACGTTCATGGAAAAGTCTATTTGCCTTCCATCAGTTGCTGTGGGAGTAGCAGATGGATGAGGAAGGTAAAATGGTGATACAAATTTATGAAGAACTGAGGCGATATTTTGTAAAGGAAACAAGACCGATGTCTGTTAATAATTGTGGTCAAGCAATGGCAATATGGGGAAAAGATGGGAGCACTGGGGTAACGGTGGGAAGTCATCATGTTTTTGGCAGGGAGTAAATGTAGTTTCCTGTCATCAATAATGGTGAATATTGTGTTTGTCCTGAGGATTTAGTCAATAATGGGGTAGCAGATTGTGGGTTTGTTTCATATGATAATTATTCTCTATCTGTTTTGCCTGTCACTAGCAGGCCATTTCTGAAATTTGCCTTGGTGAATGATATTTCTGACAATTCTACTTCAAGCACACTTTACAAGAAGGGAACTTTAATTTGTAGGTTGATTAACTCTCAAGTCGAGGGACTATACTACAGGGCCCATTCCATGGTCTTATGACAGTGGGATAGAAGCTGTCCTTGAGCCTGATAGTCTGTGCTTTCCGGCTTTTGTATCTTCTGTCCAATGGAAGACGGAATGTCATGGACTGTGGGGTCTTAGATTCTGCTGGTTGCATTACTGAGGCAGGGAGAAGAGCAGACAGAGTCCTCAGTGAGGAGGCTGGTTTCCGCGATGTGCTGAGCTGTATCCATGACTCTCTGCAATTATCTTCTGCAGTCATGTGTAGAGCAGTTGCCATGCAAAGCTGTTATGCATCCATATAAGATTCTTTCTATAGTGTCTTGATAAGAATTGGTAAGGGTCAAAGGGGACATGCTTCCTGAGGAAGTACAGGCTTGGTGAGCTTTCCTGTCTGTGGTGCCTAGGTGGTTGGACCAGGTGATTTTCATACCTAGCAACTTGAATCTCTCAACCCTCTCAACCTCAGCACCATTGATGCAAACAGGAGCACATGTACTGCCCTCCTTCCTCAAATCGATCACTAGCTCTTTTGTTGTCATGACACCCTGTTACGAAGCTCTCTATCTCCTTTTTATACCCCGACTTTTTTTTCAGATACGCCCCACTATGGTAGTATATCTGCAATCTTTTAGATGCAGTTAGAGCAGATGATATCACTGTGGCAGGCTGTGAATCTGGCTACACACAGCTTGGAGTGCATTGGGAGTAGAGTAGAGGGATGAGAATGCAGTTAGCCAGGGCATCAGTGTCGAGGCTAATTGTGGCAGAGGTTTGTGCTAGCTGAAGTGTTTGCTGACATCTTCAACTGCTCCTTGCTTCAGTCTAAGATCCCCTCGTGTTTTAAGAAGGCAACGATAATCCCAGTGCCGAAGAAGAGCAGGGTGGCATGCCTGAATGACTATCGACCTGTGGCTCTGACATCAATTGCTATGAAGTGCTTCGAGAGATTGGTTATGGCACACATCAACCACAGCCTACCGGTCAACCTCGATGCTTTGCAATTCACCTACCAGAGCAACAGGTCAATGGCAGATGCCATCTCTCTGGCCCTACACTCCTCCTTAGAACACCTGGAGAACAAAGACGCATATGTTAGGCTCCTCTTCATTGACTACAGCTCTGCCTTTAATACCATTGTTTCAAATAAACTGATTCCTAAGCTCCGGAAACTGGGCCTTAGCACTCAGATCTGACAGCTGGATCTTCAGCTTCCTCACAGACAGGACCCAGGCTGTAAAAATAGGAGACAAGCTCTCCTCTATAATCACTCTGAGCACCGGTGCCCCACAAGGCTGTGTACTCAGCCCCCTGCTGTACTCACTGTACACCCATGATTGTGTAGCCAAGTTTCCATCAAACTCAATATGTAAGTTTGCTGATGACACAACAATTGTAGGCCGTATCTCGGGTAATGATGAGTTTGAGTACAGAGAGGAAATTAAGAACCTGGTGGCATGGTGCGAAGACAATAACCTATCCCTCAACGTCAGCAAGACGAAGGAATTGGTTGTTGACTTCAGAAGGAGTAGTGGACCCCACGACCCAATTTACATCGGTGGTGTGCAAGTGGAACAGGTCAAAAGCTTTAAGTTCCTCGGGGTCAATATCACAAATGACCTGACTTGGTCCAACCAAGCAGAGTTCACTGCCAAGAAGGCCCACCAGCACCTTTACTTCCTGAGAAAACTAAAGAAATTTGGCCTACCCCCTAAAACCCTCACTAATCTTTATAGATGCACCGTAGAAAGCATTCTTCTCGGGTGCATCACAACCTGGTATGAGAGTTGTCCTGTCCAAGACCGAAAGAAGCTGCAGAAGATCGTGAACACAGCGCAGCACATCACACAAACCAATCTTCCATCTATGGACTCACTTTACACCGCACGTTGTCGGAGCAGTGCTGCCAGGATAATCAAGGACACGACCCACCCAGCCAACACACTTTTCATCCCTCTTCCCTCCGGGAGAAGGTTCAGGAGTTTGAAGACTCGTACGGCCAGATTTGGGAACAGTTTCTTTCCAACTGTGATAAGACTGCTGAACGGATCCTGACCCGGATCTGGGCCATACCCTCCAAATATCCGGACTTGCCTCTCGGTTTTTTTTGCACTACCTTACTTCCCATTTTTCTATTTTCTATTTATGATTTATAATTTAAATTTTTAATATTTACTAATTTTAACTATTTTTAATATCTTTAATATTTAATATTTGTAATCCAGGGAGTGTGAAGCGCAGAATCAAATATCACTGTGATGATTGTACGTTCTAGTACCAACTGTTTGGCGACAATGAAGTATAAAGTATAAAGTTTTACTGATAGAGGTCTGTCGTTTAGGAAGTCAGGTATCCAGTTACAAAAGGTGGTGTTGAATCCCAGTCCTAGAAGGTTTCAAATGAATTTGCTTGGAATTGTAACATTGAAAGCAGTGCAGCAGTCAATAAACATTGGTGTCTTTACTGCCCAGATGCTGCAAGGGTGAGTGAACGGACAGGGAGACAGTGTCTGCCATAGGCCTTTGTCAGTGGTGTACCAATTGGGTCGAGTTTGGCTGAGAGGCTGGAGTTAATGTGTACCACGACATCCTCATCCCTCTACTCTACTCCCAATGTATTTCATGATAGTGGATGCCAGAACCCCCAGGAGGGCAGTCACTGAGACACATTACAAAGTGGTTCTGACTTCTTAGGTACTGGAATAATACTGGCCTTCTTAAAGCAGCTGGGAAGCAGGGAGAGGTTAAAACTTATCTTCAAAGCCCCTGCCTGCTGATCTGCACAGGTCTAAGGACACAGCCAAAGACACTTTCTGGGCCAGGTACTTTCCACTGGTTCATTCTCTGGAAGACTGACTGAGCATTCAGGTGCGCTGGAGACAGTCGAGATGGGTAGTGATACTCCAGTCCTCTTCGCTTCAAAATGTGCAAAGAATGCATGTACATATTGGGAGGGGATTCACTGTTAACAGTGATGCTGCCTGACTTCGCCTCGTAGTCCATGATACTGCGTAAGCCCTGCCACAAACGATGGCTCGGCTGGTTTGAAATACAAGTTTGAACTGGTATTGTCCTTACACTGGGCATCTCTGAAAGCTTTACCAAGGTCATACCTCAATTTCTTGCAAAGGTTAGGGTCACCTGATTTGAACGTTGCAATCCTAGATTTCATTGTGGAGTGGATGTCCCAGTTCCTGCTTTGGCAATACCTAGATTGTCCTCTCTGGTACACGGAGCTCAACACCCTTGCTGATGAAGCCTGTGATGGTACTGACATACTCATCCAGGCTAGCTGCTGTGGCTTTGAAAATGGACCAGTCTACCAACTAAAGCATACACGTAGAAGCTCAACTATTTCCTCAAACTAGCACTGTACAATTCTCCGCACAGAATCCTCCTGCTTTAGCTTCTGTTTGTATGTAGGGAGAAGGAGCATAGCTTGATGGCTGGACTTACTATATGGGTGGGGGCTGACTCAGTAGGTATCTTTGCTAGATGTGCAATAATGGAGGAGGAGTTTGGTTCCCTGGTAGGACAGGAGACATGCTGGTAGTACTTTAGTAACAGGCTCCTGACGATGGCCTGGTTTAAATCACTAGCAATGATGGAGAAGGTGCCACTAACTTAAAAAATAAAGAGATTATGCAGATTCAATTCAATTGAAGTTTAATTGTCATTCAACCATGCATGAATACCCATGAACACAGACAGCGTTACTCTGGAGCCAAGATGCAAAACAGAACACCAACAGTCACACACAGCACAAAGTGCATATACAATGTACAAGATAACAGCCTCATATCAGATATCAGTAAAATACAGCCGTGCAAAAAAAATGTATATAGTCCAGACACTAGGTCAATGAATACCGCAGAAATCTGCAGTCAACCACAATACAGCTTGTCTTCTGCCAGGTGAACACTGGGGGACAGCGCTGATTCCAGCCTGGATGCTGTGCCACACTGCCCCGGTGCCTCTCTCCCGGCGGCCGTAAACAGGCGATAGTGCGGCTTGAGGCCTGCTCCTCGCTCCCACCGAGGCCATGTAGCTGCCCGAACATCCGCCGATAAATCAGTGGATCTGACCTGCGGCGTTCCGCAGGAACAATGTCCAAAAGGGGCTTGCGATCCCCCTATCCACCCCCCCCCAAAAAAAATCCTGTTCTTCCTTGTGATGCTGGAAATCCATAGTAACACACACAAAATGCTGCAGGAACTCAGCAGATCAGGCAGCGTCTATAGAGAGGAATAAAGAGTTGATGTTTCAGGCCAAGACCTTTCAGGCTGAGTCTTTACTCCTCTGCATAAATGCTGCCTCCATAGAGGTACAGTCCTATTGTCCTATGTTCAATATTCTAATACTTGCATCAATCTGATGCAGTTTCGGCGCTTTCTCCTTAGTCAGTAAAGTAAATTCCTCCCATTCTCCATTGTTTGCTTTTCCTTCATGGTTAGGCACATTTAGTTGACATCCCATCTGCACTTTCAATGCATTGTGTTTACAATACATTATCCCCAGTGGTGGGGACAGGTTGTTTCTGGTCAACAACTGGACTGTTTTTCTCGAATTTCTGGGTCCTTTGTGAGAATTCAGCAAAACATCCTCTCAGGAAGTTTGTTTTTTTGTGATTATATGACTGCAATCATTATCAGTTAGGATATCCTCATCCTTAGAAACAAAGGCTCAATAAAATCCACTTAGAAAATTGGGTTTCTGTAATGGGTATATTGAGTTTCCTTAAAAAGATACCACTCTTAAATGGATCTTATTGATTGATTCCATTTGGCGACTGCATTGTGCAATGTATGTTTTTCCAGGAATAAACTACACATTAAGTTACAGGTTAATCACTGAAACCTGAGTGCACATCAGGACTGTTGCTGATGCATTTGGTGATGGAGTTAATGATGGGGCCAGGACAGGGGCCGCACAAGGAAGAAACATGACTGTCTACCTCTGCTGCCCATGGGGGAAAGGACACCAACGGGACATTGGAGCACAGATTCACTGTCCTTCTACCTTGACAGATGCTGCCTGACCCTGCTGAGGTATTAGTGTAATGGAGTGCCAGGAGACTGCAGATACCAGAATCTGGGTTACCCCAGATGCTCCACTATCCCCTCCAGTGCAATTCCATCATTTTCAGCCCTCCGTCATTTCTACCTATCATCTCCCAGCTTCCATCACTGTTCCCACTCCCACCCCCACCCATCTGCTCATCATCCATGTGAATCCAGCTGTCACTTCACAACTTTCTCCTCATGTTTTTTTTGGTCCAAGTGAGCCAAAACATCAACTGCCCATTTCTCTCCCCAGATGCTCCTTGACGTACTGAGTTCATTCAGCATTTTGTGTGTTGCTGGAGCAATTACAGCTGTTTACTTATTTTTAACTCCTGTCCTGGTATTTTTCCTGTTAAGAATGTTGAAAGGCCTGAACAGATTAGATATGGCAAAGTTATTTCCCACGGTAGGGGATTCTAGGACAAGAGGGCACGACTTCAGGATTGAAGGATGTCCTTTTAGAACTGAGATGCGGAGAAATTACTTTAGTCAAAGGGCGATAAATCTGTGGAATTTGTTGCCACAAGCGGCTGTGGAGGCCAAGTCATTGGGTGTATTTAAGGCAGAGATAGATAGGTTCTTGATTAGCCAGGGCATCAAAGGAGTGGGGATGACTGGAAGAATTGGATCAGCCCATGATTGAATGGTGGAGCAGACACGATGGGCTGAATGGCCTACTTCTGCTCCTATATCTTATGGTCTTGTGGTCTAAGAACTTGCTGCAGGATTTCTACTCTATTAATTAGCGTCTTCACTGCCTGAGTGCAGAGTGAAGTCTTCACCAAGGCCGATTCAAGCAGTCTAAATTGGGTTGGTTCCAAGATGAACAGGACCAAGACCATGTCTGCACACTTTGTGATTATTCACAGACCATAATTAGCAGGATATTCCTGGAACACTCTGATCACCTCCCCAGAAAGACAGAAGCTCAGTGCTTTTAAGTATCAAAGGCAGGCTTTTCTTTTCTGGGGGTTGTGTGAGCATTGACTGGAGAACTGAAGGAGGCACCTTTCAAACATACACTATGCCATGGACCCTTATCATTAACTGCGAGGTCCTAGGCCCCAGGATGGGAACCCCTACACTGGGTTCTGTGGTTCAATTGCTCAGTGGCTGCCCTGTCAATATTGCCACTGAGAAGTTCCTGTACAGGTTTGGATCAGAATCACCCAGCTCCACCAAGGAATGCGGGTAACACCCACATACGGGATGTCAACAGGCCCTTTAATCACGGTCGACTAAGATGCCTTCAATTGTCGCCCTTCCCTGATTGTGCGCAGAGATGAATATCAAACATAGAACAGACCAACACAGAAATGTGCTCTCTGGCTTATGATGTTGAGCCGAACTAACTAAACCAGTCATCAAATGGCTAACTAAACTAATCCCTTCTGTCTACACAATGTGCATGACCTTCCATTCCCTACGCACTCATGTGCCTGTCAAAGAGCTCTTCAACACCTCTGTCATATTTGCCTCTCCAACCAACCCAGGCAGTGCATTCCAGGCACCCACCAATCTCTGTGTAAGAATTATGCCCCACACCTCTCTTTTGAACTTACCCTTCTCACCATAATGTCTTCTGGTATTAGACATCTCCGTCCTGGGAAAATGACTTACATAATTTTACAAACCTCTATCAGATCTCCCCTCACCCTCTCCTACTCGAGAGGAAACAACCCAATTGCGTCCAACATCTCCTCCTAACACATATCCTCTCATCCAGGCAGCATCTTCATGTTTCCTTCCAAAGTCTCCATGCCAGGGGCGGCCAGAACAATGCCCTGCTGTGGCCTGAACCACTCCAGTTCTTCTGGGGATGGTGGGAGGAGGTAGCAGGACTTACACGCCAGAACGAACGAATGTGCGAGCAGAAGCAACCGCTAGGCCCTCAAGCGAGTGTCACCATTCGTCATGGTGACAGCTGATCTGATCTGGTCTTATCTTGTCTTCGTCCTGACCCTTAACCCTTTGACATTTCAAATATTTATCTACCTCCCGTATCCTCGGGGAGCAGACAGTTCAGGATTCACCACCCTCCAAGCAGAAAACTTTCTTCACACTTTGAGCAGCCCCTTATTTTGAAACTACGTCCGCTTGTTCATGACTCTCCCACCAATGAGAACTTCTTAACGTCGACCCTGCACAAGATCAGAAAATGCTGCAGAAACTCATAAGCTCAGCCAGCTCCATCATGGTCAGAAGCCTCCCCACCAAGGAGGTATGCAGCATCCATCATGAAGGACTCTCACCACTGTACCCCCTTTCTCATAACTCCATCGGGGAGGAGGTACAGGAGCCTGAAGACCCACACTTAACATTTCAGAAACAGCTTCTTCCTCTCTGCCCTCAGATTTCTGAATGGTTCACAAACAGTCCCACTGCTTTTCTCTCTTCTTGCGCAATTTATTTATTGATTATACACTCAGTGGCCATTTTATTGCACAACTTCTGTAACTAGTAACGTGTCCACTGAGTGTAAGTTTGTGATCTTCTGCAGTAGCCCATCCACTTCACGGTTCGACATGTTCTGGCTATTTGAGTTACTGTCACCTTTCTGTCAGCTTGAAGCAGTCTGGCCATTGTCCTCTGACCTCTCTAACAAGGTATATTTGCCCACAAGACTGCTGCTCATTGGATGTTCTTGTTTGTTTGCTGCACCATTCTCTGTAGAGAATCCTAGGGAGTGTTTTGTGTAAAAATCCCAGAAGATCAGCAGTTTCTGACGTGGTTCCGTCACATTTCTTAACCACTCTGATGTTTGGTCTGATCAACAACCTCTTGACCATTTCTGCGTACTTTTATGCATTGAGTGGCTGCCACGTGATTGGCTGATTAGATGTTTGCGTTAACGAGCAGGTGTACAGGTGTACCTAATAAAGTAGCGTGTAGATTTCTTGTTATAACTTACAGTACTTTTTTAATGTCTTGCACTGTACTGATGCTGCAAATCAGCAAATTTTACAAGATACGACAGTGATTCCGATTCTAATTGGAGGGGCTAATTGGCCACTTCACTTCCTAGAGCATTTGGTTCATATAGGCCACAGAGCTGATAGATACATGACACCATCATTCTAAAACCAATCTACCACCCCTATCTAAACATCTCCCATCTTGCAAGTAGAGCAGTCTTGCACACAACATTAACCATTTATTCCCCTCTGCGGATGCTGCCTGACCTGCTGAGTTCCTCCAGCATTGTGAGTGTGTTTCAAATACTCAATTAGGCTTTCTTCTGGAATCATCAGCAACCAACACGGGACATCCTTGAGACCACACAGGAGAAAGGAGATCGTGCATCCTGTCTGCTGGTCCCCAAGCAGATTGTCAGTCATTTGGCAGAACTCCCAAACAAGCACCAGGTCAAAGTCAAAGTCAAACTGCCAAGTGCACAAGTACATGTACTCGAATGCGTAGGAATTCAAAAAGTTGGACTCAGTCCAGTACATCATGGACCATTGCTCCACCACTAGTAGTATCCACATGAGGTTTAAACTGAAGAAGACAATATCAAAGATCCCCACCAGTGGCCAGGAGGTACAGAAGCCTGAAGCCCGACACCACCAGGTTCAGGAACAGCTCCTCCCCTTCAGCCATTTGGTTTCTGAACCAAGTGGCACAACTCTAATCACTAATCCCTACAGCCCTGATCTCTACGTTATTATAGCAACACTGACCACATCGCATGACAATGGACTTTGTTTTTGTTTGTTCTAATTCAGAGTCACTTTATTGTCAGTATGTGAAACAAAGCAGAATTGATTGGTATGATTTGGTGCGATGAAACACAACAGCATCAGAAACACATAAATTATTCAAGAAAGAATAAATTGTACTTTCTGTCGATCAGCTGGTGCCTGTCTTCACTGAGATATTTAATGCCTCCATCCAATTAGGCAGGGTTCTGGACTGCTTTAAAGTTGCTATAAATATTCCAGTTCCCAAGAAAGGGAAGATCACAGGACTTACTAATTATAGGCCAGCGGCTTTGATTTGAGTAGTTATGAAAACCTTTGAACGTCTGATTTTTTTATCTGATTACTTTAAGTCCATTACTGATCCTCTTCCTGACCCGCTACTGCTTGCTTATAGAGAAAACAATGTCTCTATTCTGTTGTCCGTTATGGTATTGTCTTGTGTTTTATGCTTAGCACCAAATCATACCAATCAATTCTGCTTTGTTTCACATACTGACAATAAAGTGACTCTGAATTAGAACAAACAAAAACAAAGTCCATTGTCATGCGATGTGGTCAGTGTTGCTATAATAACGTAGAGATCAGGGCTGTAGGGATTAGTGATTAGAGTTGTGCCACTTGGTTCAGAAACCAAATGGCTGAAGGGGAGGAGCTGTTCCTGAACCTGGTGGTGTCGGGCTTCAGGCTTCTGTACCTCCTGGCCACTGGTGGGGATCTTTGATATTGTCTTCTTCAGTTTAAACCTCATGTGGATACTACTAGTGGTGGAGCAATGGCCCATGATGTACTGGACTGAGTCCAACTTTTTGAATTCCTACGCATTCGAGTTGCCATACCAGGCTATGATGCAACCAGTCAGGATATTTTCAACTGCACATTGCTTGGCTGCTGAGGAGAAGGACCTTTCCCATCAGATCCTCTGAGCACAGAGTCCCTCTCCTTTGTATCCTGCCCTTGAGGTGGCTGTGGTGCAGATGAGACAGTTGTCCACCTTCTTGTCGACTCAGTACCTGAAAGGAAAATTGATCTCGCACTAATACTAGATGAGGAAGGTTTTGGTGCAAACTTTATGAATGATCTTCAAGGAGTGGAATAAAGTTATGATGGTGCCATAGAGAGACTCCTCTGTTTGCATCTTCGGAAACAGCTCTATTTCTATCTTTGATATCTCTTTTATCCCTTTTCAGGGTTTTGTGAAGACCGTGACCTGGAGTTACACTCTGACTTCGGTTCTTTGCGGGAATGGGACCTGCCCTCACGGCCTCACGAGCGGACACTTTTTGATATCCCAAGGACCCGGCCTGGAAGACTAGCGTGCCTTCAGGGTGCCAGATTTTTGTGGCTCTGGAGACATGAAGATTCAAGGTCGGTGCTGCTGACTGAGGCGTTGCAGGAGAACACAGAACTTTGGGAGCAGTGGGCTAGCTGCCGACTGTGTGTCCAGAGACGTGAAAATCTCCGGGGCCGATTCTCTGGGCGCAGAGCTCGGAAAAAGTGACGCAACAGACTTTTAACATCATAAACCAGCAGGTTGTTTATTATGTCTCTCCTCTCACTGTGAAACAGAGACATCTCTTTTTCCCCTTATTAGGGAGAGAGAGAACCTGTGGTACATCGAATACCGGGTGAACGAGTAGTCCTCGGGGTACTGCAAGTCTGTGTCTTTATTGGTGCTTTGCTGCACGCTTGAGTGCTCGGTGGAGGGTGCTGATGCTTTTCTGCTGGTGGGGGGGTGGGGAGGGGTTGTCGTTGCCTTGCTGCTGCTTGATTGTGGGGGGGGGAGAGCTGGGGGGGGGCGTTGGAGTCTAATGTTTTAACTGCAGGCCAAAACATTTGGTATACTTAAGGTGGAGGTTGATGGGCATCAAAGGTTAGGGAGAAAAGGCAGGAGAATGGGGCTGACAGGGAAAATAAACCACATGAAGGAATGGCAGATCAGACTCAACGGGCCAATTGGCTTAATCCTGCTCGGAGGTCTTACGTTCTAACAGATGCTGCTTGACCCACTGCCAATGGCAGACGCAATCTCAATGACTCTCCACATGGCTTTAGACCACCTGGGCAACACAAACACCGATGTCAGGATGCTGTTCATCGACTATGGCTCAGCATTTAATACCATCATTCCCACAATCCTGATTGAGAAGTTGCAGAACCTGGGACTCTGTACCTCCCTCTGCAATTGGATCTTCGACTTCCTAACTGGAAGACCACAATCTGTGCAGATTGGTGATAACATATCCTCCTCACTGACAATCAACACTGGCGCACCTCAGGGGTGTGTGCTTAGCCCTCTGCTCTACTCTCTATATACACATGACTGTGTGGCTAGGCACAGCTCAAATACCATCTATAAATATGCTGACAATAAAACCATTGTTGGTAAGTCTCAGATGGTGTCGAGAGGGTGTACAGGAGTGAGATATGCCAACTAGTGGAGTGGTGCTGCAGCAACAACCTGGCACTCGACATCAGTAAGACGAAAGAGCTGATTGTGGACTTCAGGAAGGGTAAGATGAAGGAACACATACCAATCCTCATAGAGGGATCAGAAGTGGAGAGAGTGAGCAGTTTCAATTTCCTGGGTGTCAAGATCTCTGAGGACCTAACCTGGTCCCAACATATCGATGTAGTTATAAAGAAAGCAAGACAGCGGCTATACTCTATTAGGAGTTTGAAGAGGTTTGGCATGTCAACAAATACACTCAAAAACTTCTATAGTTGTACCGTAGAGAGCATTCTGACAGGCTGCATCACTGTCTGGTATGGAGGGACTACTGCACAGGTCTGAAAGAAGCTGTAGGAAGTTGTAAATCTACTCAGCTCCATCTTGGGTACTAGCCTACAAAGTACCCAGGACATCTTCAGGGAGCAGTGTTTCATAAAGGCAGTGACCATTATTAAGGACCTCCAGCATAAAGGGCATATCATTTTCTCACTGCCACCATCAGGGAGGAGGTACAGAAGCCTGAAGGCACACACTCAGCGATTCAGGAACAGCTTCTTCCCCTCTGCCATCCAATTCCTAAATGGACATTGAATCTTCGGACACTACCCCTCCTTTTTTTATTAAATATACAGTATTTGTGTTTTTGCACTTTAAAAAAAAATCTATTCAATATACATATACTGTAACTGATTTACTTGTTTATTTATTATTAATATTTTTATTTTATCTATTTTTTCTCTTTCTGCTAGATTATGTATTGCATTGAACTGCTGCTGCTAAGTTAACAAATTTCACGTCACACGCTGGTGATAATAAACCTGATTTTGAAGTTCCTACAGCAGATTGTTCGCTGTTCCAGATTCCAGCACCCGTCATCTCTTGTGTCCCCAGAACATATACCAGCTTTATGAAACTTGAAATGGCCAAGGAAATCTTTTATGGCTGTGCCAATATGACATAAAGGTGGCAAGCAGCTGCCTTGAATCATTGTAATCCCTCTGATGAAAGTCTCTCAGGGCCCCGTGGGAGAGGAAACTCCAGGATTTAGGCCCAGCTACGATGGAACCTGCTTCCTTTTGACCAATTATTTCCAGGCTAGGAGGGCTTGCAACTTGTAACCTGGGGCTCCTGTGCACCTGCTGCCCTTGAGGTTGAGAACCAAAGTCTTGAGAAGACAGCGTCAGTGAACGACTGCTGTGCATTGTGTAGGTAGCAGAGCGTCATAGATAGGGTGAATGTGCACAGTACTTTTTCCCTCACAGGTGAGAAACCAAGAACCGGTGCACACAAGTTTAAGGTGAGAGGGGAAACATTTAACAGGAAGTTGAGGTGTAACTTTCTGTTTAACACAAAGAGTGGCCAGTATATGGAATGAGTTGTCAGAGGATGTGGCTGAGGCAGATATAGTAAACGCAGTTAAAAGACATTTAGACAGAGACATGAATGGAACAGAATAGATTAGAACTTTATTGTCATTGGTCAAGACAATGAGTTTGCGGTTCTACTCCAGTCCGTGCAAAACCAATATTTACAATGCACATGATATGGTTTAATTTTTTTTTAAAAATCCTATATTTATGATCAACAGGTGACTTTGATGGCGTCTCACACTCAAAGGTCATTAACAAGCCGGGGCGTAGAATTATTCAGCTGCACAACAGCCTTTGGGAAGACCCTGTTTTTCAGTCAAACCGTCTTGGCTAAGATGTTTCTGTATCTCCTACCAGTTGGCAGGAGATTGAACACCCAGTGTTCAGGATGGGATGGGTCTTCAATGATGTTACAAGCATTGAGAGTTGTAGATTGTCTCTGGTCCGGTAGTTGGGTCCTATTGTTGTGCTGAGCCATCCTAATCTCCCGTTGGAGTGCTTTGTGATCTCTCTCGCTGTGACGAGAGTACCACACTGTCATTCTGTATATCGGTATGCTCTCTATCACACATCGGTAAAAGTTGGCCAGCAATTCCTGAGGCAGATTAACTCTCCTTAAGCACTTCAGGTAGTAAAGTCGCTGCTGTGCCTTCCCTACTATCAAAATTGTGTTGACGGACCAAGAGAACTCCTCTTGGTCCGTCAAGTGGATAGGAACTGTTGAGAAGTTTACGGAGTGAAACTTAGGCAAACGGGCCTTGCTAGGATGGGCATGGACTAGACGAGCCGTGGAGCCAGTCTCTGTGCTGTATGACCCTACGTGAACGGGCTTGCATCGGTTACAACTAGTGCGACTCCGAGGAGTCAAGTACGAAGCACTTCTACTCTCTCAGCTCAAGACTCTGTGGACCTGCCACTGGGCTGAGAGGTTACTCTGTCAGAGCCACCAAGACCACCACTGGTGGTTGTAGGTAGCCACCTGAGGCCTCCCACTGGTCAGGCGCGTGAGTCTGAGATGGAGAACACTAGCCTTTCAATGACAGAAAATTCTATTAGTCTACCATGTATACTGGTCCTAATACTTGATCGGTTCATCTGTTGCCCCCTTATCCTGATCTCATCAGTCTATCTTGGTTTGGAGTTTCAAATGTCCCTGAAGGACCAGCATACAAGTGGCAGTTGGTGACCGTTAGGTTGGTGACCAAAACTGTTCACAGTACTCTAAATTATGTCTCATCAATGTCTTATACTTCAACATAACATCCCAGCTCCCATACTCAATACTTTGATTTATGAAGGCCAATGTACCAGCAGCTCTGCTTATGACCCTGTCTACCTCTGATGTTACTTTCAAGCAATTATGGATCTGTTTTCCCAGATGCCTCTGTCTTACCATACTCAGTGCCCCACCATTCACCGAGTAAGTCCTACGCTGGCCCGTTCTCTGAAAGTGCACCATTTTACACTTGCATTAAATTCCATCTGCCATTTTTCAGCCCAGTTTTCCAGCTGGTCCAGATCTCACTGCAAATTTTGATAGTCTTCCTCACTGTCCACTATCCCCCCAATCTTGAAGTGAGTGATACACAAATTTGCTGACACAATTTACCACATTATCATCCAGATTGTTGATATAGACGACAAACAGCAATGGACTCAGCACCGATCCCCCCAGCACATCACTAGTCACAGGTCTCCAGTCAGACACGGGAAGTTGCTCAGCAAAAGGCATGAAGGGCCACATTGAATGGGAACATCGCCATCTACAGGTTCCCCACTGAACTGCGCACCACCCTATCCGGAAATAAATCACTAGTTCTTCTCCAGCACTGGGTCCAAATTCTGAAACTTCTTCACCAGCATCTTCACCAGAAAGGAGCAGAAGTCCAAGCTCATCAGCTCCTTCTCCGTAGCATCATGGATGAGTAAGAAATGCTGGCGTGGCTGAATGCACAAAGGACAAATGATGTTAGAGTGAAGCAGCTGAGGCGATGACTGCTCCCTTCCTTGTCCACCCAGCCCTTGTTTTGTCCCCATCTCATTCCAAGCCTTCGACTGAATCATTGGAAATAGGATGGGAAGAGTCCTGCAATTCATGTAGTCCTGCTAACCCTCCCAGACCAACACATCTGGCCACAAATGAGCTCACTCTCAGCATGACTACATCTGCAATCCACCCACTTTGGAGAGAGCTCAGATCCCATGGGCAATCTGCCTGTAAAATCCTGGGATTGAGCAGGATTAAGTGTGGGGTTAGACCAAGAATATCTCACTGTCTGGAGAACATCCTGTGCAATTGAACTTAATCGTGAATCATGGTTTCAAATGAAAATATCAATTATTCCTTTCTTCCCACAGATGCTGCTCAACCTACTGAGTTCCTCCAGCAGATGCTGTCGGTCCAGACTCCAGCATCCTATTTCATGTTAACTTTATCCCTACTCACTTTTAAAATCAGCTGAAAAATGTCACTATCAGAGTGGTGATTTCTCCTTGGTACAGGGAGTCCGTTGTAAATTTGAGAACTGCTTCACTGAACACCTCCCTCCATCTGCCAAAAGCTGATCTTCCCAGTGGTCAAACATTTAAATTCCCATTCACATTCCCATTCCGACATGTCGGTCCATGGCCTCCTCTTGTGCCATGATGAGGTCACTCTGAGGGTGGAGGAGTAGCACCTTATATTCCGTCTGGGCAACCTCCAACCTGACGGCGTGAATATCGATTTCTCCTTCCGGTAAAAAAAAATTCCACCCCTCCCCTTTTCTTCTATTCCCTCTCCGACCTTTTGCCTCTTCTCACCTGCCTATAACTTCCCCCGGGTCGCCTCCTCCTTCCCTTTTTCCGATGGCCCACTCTCTTCTCCTATCAGCGTCTTTCCTCGCCAGTCCTTGACTTTCCCCACCCACCTGACCTCACTTATCACCTTCCAGCTAGTCCTCCTTCCCCTCTCTCCAGCTTTATATTCTGGCATCTTCCCCCTTAATTTTCAGTCCTGAAGGGTCTCAACCTGAAACATCGACTGGTTATTCATTTCCATAGATGCTGCCTGACCTGCCGAGTTCCTCCAGCATTTTGTGCGGTGCTTTGGATTTCCAGCAGCGGTAGTTTCTCATGTTTATAGTCAGCTTACTCTGTTCTCCTTATGATCTTAATAGACTATCAAAATTGACATTGAAATATCATATTAAAATTACTATTGGTCAACACACAAACTGACTTACCCCCCCAGCAACTTGGGGCAGGCCTATTGGTGATTCTTGAAACAGCCATTTCCCTGATTCCCACACATGGGGATCAGAAATGGTCAGCATAGATCCAGACAAATCTTTTCCTGCACTGACAGCATGTGGGAATTATAACAGCCAGTGTTTATTGATCGTTCATCACTAACCTCCCTGAAGAGGGTGCCAAAGCTGTATCTTCTCCAAAGTCAACACCCTTGCCGAGCGGTTCCTGTGCATCATATGCTGTCCCCACAGACTCCAGCCACAGCAGAGAGAAAGGTGCCAATAAGACTTCACTCCATTAATAATGAGAGCCAGGTGGAGTCATGCTGACACCTTGTGGTAAAGAAAAGAACTGCAGCTGCTGAATGAAACTGCAGCAAATCCATTTGTTAGTCCTGACGAAGGGTCTCGGCCCAAAACGTCGACTGTACCTCTTCCTAGAGATGCTGCCTGGCCTGCTGCGTTCACCAGCAACTTTGATATGTGTTGCTTGAATTTCCAGCATCCAGCATCGTGTCTGAGCAAATCTATTTAATAGCTCCCGCCTCCTACTCTCCTTTCCCACTCACCTGGGTTCTGGTTCCTGGTTCCTGCACTCTCTTTCAAGTTATTTGATTCACTGGAAAATGTTTTATATTGTAGTTCTACGTAACATCTAAAAAGAGTGTCAATCAAGTATAACGAAAGTAACATACCCGGAAAGTGAAATACTGTAAAGAGTAAACGAAATCAATACGAAAGACCAAAAAAAAACATTAAATAGCCCGGAAAATGTAAATGCACGAATTATTAAATGTTTACTGCATTTGTCAACCTCTCTATAAAACTTTCCACGTAAAACTGAATTGGAGGGAATCAGAAATACTAGTTCGGCCACTCATATAAAACATGTTTCACTTTAACTGGACATGGATACAGTACCGGTAATAAGTGGCTGAAACTTTGTATGTGATACCACTTGACATTAAAGTCACTCTTCTCCTGCCTGGACTCATCAGCACACACAATATTCTGCAGCGCTTGCCTCACCAGAAATAAACATAGAGCATGCTATTAGTGGCCAGGAAACAGCCGTGATTTGCATTTCACTGGGTTCAGTACTGGCAAAGCAGTGCGGTCTCATTTAGCAGTGGAACGGATATTTCTGCCAGACACTGCCACTGTCCGCTGGAGGAAATCAGGGGAGTTGAGCAGCACCTTCTGAGTTCCTGCAGTGTTTTATTTGAACACAGACCGTAGAACGGTACTGCACAGTACAGGCCACTTGGCCCACGATGTTTAGAAACATAGAAACATAGAAAATAGGTGCAGGAGTAGGCCATTCGGCCCTTCGAGCCTGCACCGCCATTTATTATGATCATGGCTGATCATCCAACTCAGAACCCTGCACCAGCCTTGCCTCCATACCCCCTGATCCCCGTAGCGAAAAGGGCCATATCTAACTCCCTCTTAAATATAGCCAATGAACTGGCCTCAACTGTTTCCTGTGGCAGAGAATTCCACAGATTCACCACTCTCTGTGTGAAGAAGTTTTTCCTAATCTCGGTCCTAAA
This sequence comes from Mobula hypostoma, assembly GCF_963921235.1. Taxonomy (NCBI): domain Eukaryota; kingdom Metazoa; phylum Chordata; class Chondrichthyes; order Myliobatiformes; family Myliobatidae; genus Mobula; species Mobula hypostoma. Next base: position 51,832,862 of record NC_086114.1, on the reverse strand, counting down.
AGGCTTCACCTTTATCCTCAAACTGTGACCCCTTGTTCTAGACTTCCCCAACATCGGGAACAATCTTCCTGCATCTAGCCTGTCCAATCCCTTTAGGATTTTATACGTTTCAATCAGATCCCCCCTCAATCTTCTAAATTCCAACGAGTACAAGCCCAGTTCATCCAGTCTTTCTTCATATGAAAGTCCTGCCATCCCAGGAATCAATCTGGTGAACCTTCTTTGTACTCCCTCTATGGCAAGGATGTCTTTCCTCAGATTAGGGGACCAAAACTGCACACAATACTCCAGGTGTGGTCTCACCAAGGCCTTGTGCAACTGCAGTAGTACCTCCCTGCTCCTGTACTCGAATCCTCTTGCTATAAATGCCAGCATACCATTCGCCTTTTTCACCGCCTGCTGTACCTGCATGCCCACTTTCAACGACTGGTGTATAATGACACCCAGGTCTCGTTGCACCTCCCCTTTTCCTAATCGGCCACCATTCAGATAATAATCTGTTTTCCTATTTTTGCCACCAAAGTGGATAACTTCACATTTGTCCACCTTAAATCGCATCTGCCATGAATTTGCCCACTCACCCAACCTATCCAAGTCTCTCTGCATCCTCTTAGCATCCTCCTCACAGCTAACACTGCCACCCAGCTTCGTGTCATCAGCAAACTTGGAGATGCTGCATTTAATTCCCTCATCCAAGTCATTAATATATATTGTAAACAACTGGGGTCCCAGCACTGAGCCTTGCGGTACCCCACTAGTCACCGCTTGCCATTCTGAAAAAGTCCCGTTTATTCCCACTCTTTGCTTCCTGTCTGCTAACCAATTCTCCATCTACATCAATACCTTACCCCCAATACCGTGTGCTTTAAGTTTGCACACTAATCTCCTGTGTGGGACCTTGTCAAAAGCCTTTTGAAAATCCAAATATACCACATCCACTGGTTCTCCCCTATCCACTCTACTAGTTACATCCTCAAAAAATTCTATGAGATTCGTCAGACATGATTTTCCTTTCACAAATCCATGCTGACTTTGTCTGATGATTTCACCGCTTTCCAAATGTGCTGTTATCACATCTTTGATAACTGACTCCAGCAGTTTCCCCACCACCGACATTAGGCTAACCGGTCTATAATTCCCCGGTTTCTCTCTCCCTCCTTTTTTAAAAAGTGGGGTTACATTAGCCATTCTCCAATCCTCAGGAACTAGTCCAGAATCTAACGAGTTTTGAAAAATTATCACTAATGCATCCACTATTTCTTGGGCTACTTCCTTAAGCACTCTAGGATGCAGACCATCTGGCCCTGGGGATTTATCTGCCTTTAATCCCTTCAATTTACCTAACACCACTTCCCTACTAACATGTATTTCCCTCAGTTCCTCCATCTCACTGGACCCCCTTCCCTCCTACGCAGCCCATATCCTGTTGTCCTCACTTAGCACGCCAAGACCCGGCACATCATATTCTGCATCTTCCGCCGTCTTCAACGGGGCCCATCATCTAACACATCCTTACCTCCTCCGGCCTGACTCTTCGCTTTCCACAGGGATTGCTCCTTTCGTGATTCCTTGTCCATTCGTTCCCCCACCCCCACCCCCTCCGCCACTAATCTTCCTCCAGGCACTTATGCCTGCAAGTGGAAAAAGTGCCGCACCTACCCAGTTCACTCCTCCCTTGCCTCTATTCAGGGCCTCAAGCACTCCTTCCGAATGAGGCAACACTTCGCCTACGGATCTGTTGGGGTATTCGATTGTATCCGGTGCGACCTCCTCCATGTCGGAATCAGAATCAGGTTTAATATCACCAGCGTGTGTCGCGAGATTTGTCACATTAGCGAAGCAGTGAAATGCAATGCATGATAAAAAAAAGATAAACAAATCAACTACAGTAAGTATGTACATGTATATTAAATAATTAAATTTAAAATAGTACAAAAAGAGAAATAATATTTAAAAACCGAGGTCGTGTTAATTGGTTCTATATCGGAGAGATCCAACATTGATTGGGGGACCGCTTGGCCGAGCACATTCACTCCAGCTGCAAAAGGCAGGATTTCCAGGTGCTAACAATGTCAATTCCAATTCCCCATTCCCAATCCATCATGTTGGTTCATGGTTTCCTCTTTGGCCATGATGAGGTCTCTCTCAGATTGGAGGAGAAACACCTTATATTCTATCTAAGTGGCCTCCAACCTGTAATTTTATCCCCCTCCACCATCCCTCTTCTTCAATTCTCCACTCTTGCTCTTACTTCCTCTCCTCACTGCCTATCATCTCCCCCGGTGACCATCCACCATCCCTTTTCCCCAGAGTCCACTCTCCTCTCCTATCAGATTCCTTCCTCTCCAGCTCTTTGCCTTTTCCACCCACCTGGCCTCACCTGTCTCCTTCCACCTTGAGCCCCTTCCTCTTCCCCCACTTTCTTGTGTCTTCACCCTTCCTTTCCTGTCCTGATGAAGGGTCTCGGCCAAAAACATCAACTGCTTATTCATTTTCCTAGATGCTGACTGACACGTTGAGCTCCCAAAGCATTTTTATTTATTGAGATATAGCAAGGAACAGGTCCTTCGGCCCTTCAAGCCATGCTGCCCAGCAATCACGTGATTTCATCTGAGCCGAATCTCAGGACAATGACCAATTAACCGACCAATCGGTACATCTGTGGGGTGTTGCTCTGGATTTCCAGCATCTGTGATGTGCAGTGTATATCCCTCAAGATCGGAGCCCATGGTATTACAGGAAAGGTACAGCATGGATAGAAGGTTGGCTGACTGTCAGGAGGCAAAGAGTGGGAATAAAGATGCCTTTTCTAGTTGGCTGCTGGTGACTAGTGGAGTTCGCAGGGGTCAGTATTGGGACCCCTTCTTTTCACATTATATGTCAACAATTTGGATGACAGAATTGATGGTGGTGTGGCCAAATTTGCAGATGATACAAAGGTAGGTGGAAGGAGAGCCACAGAGTAAAGCGTACCTATTTAGAACAGAGATGAGGAGGAATTTCTTTAGCTAGAGGGTGGTGACTCTGTAGAACTCATTGCCATGGTGAATCTGTGGAGGCCTAGTCATTCAGTACACTTAAAGCTCCGGTTGATAGGTTCTTGATTTGTTAGGGCATCAAAGGTTACGGTGAGAAAGCAGGCGAATCTAGAACCCCATGCAAGTGGTCGCTAAAGAACTTCCACCTTTCTGTTGTGCATTCCCCAGAATACCCAATTTATACTCCCAAATTCTTGAATTGAATTGAATTGAGTTCACTTTATTTCTTACATCCTTCACAAACGTGAAGAGTAAAAATCTTTATGTTGCATCTGTCTGAATGTGCAATGTGCAAATTATCGTAATTTGTCATAAATAGTATATACAGTAAGATATACAACAGAACCGTCATTACGGCTTAGAAATACAATTGTGTCAGCGTGAATTAATCAGTCTGATGGCCTGGTGGAAGAAGCTGTCCCGGAGCCTGTTGGTCCTGGCTTTTATGCTGCGGTACCGTTTCCCAGATGGTAACAACTGGAACAGTTTGTGCTTGGGGTGACTCGGGTCCCAATGACTCTTTGGGCCCTTTTTACACACCTATCACTGTAAATGTCCTGTATAGTGGGAAGTTCACATCTACAGATGCGCTGGGCTGTCCGCACCACTCTCTGCAGAGTCCTGCAATTGAGGGAAGTACAATTCTCATACCAGGTAGTGATGCAGCCAGCCCCTGTAGAAAGCCCTTAGGATTTGGAGACTCATGTTTTCTTGCCTAATACTGTGATAATCAGCCCTCCTCCATTTGAACACTTTCCATACTGTGCTATATTTATGGTACTGGGAAGCCGGGTAGCCGTGAATAGCACACACGAGGGACAGAGAGGTGAGGAACAAACATACAGCTGTTTAGTTTACTTATAAGTCATCGACCCAGAACGCTCTCTCACATTATGCTCAGTACGTAACACACACACACTAGCTCGAGAGCAACCCGGAAGGGTCAAAATACGCATGAATACTTAACATATCCCTCTCCCCTTATTTTGAAGGTTTCTCCCCCTTCCCACACACAGACCAGCTGCTGAACTATTAACATTCAATGGAATAATCATCAGATTCAAACAAAAACAAAAAAAAACATTTTTTTAACTAAACTTGGGAAAGAGAGTAGACTGCCTCTATTCCCAGACATAACCGTGGGGATTATTCTTTCCCATGTGCTGAGAGTTAGTCACTAAAAATTCAGTCTGTCCAGGGGCTGCCTCTTCTTGTGAGGGTACCAATGACCTGGGGATAATATCAAAGCCATTCTATCTCATAGTGGGGTGTGTGTGTGTGTGTGTGTGTGTGCGCGCGCGCGCGCGCGTTTTAGCCTGGGTACTGCATTGTCAGTAGGGGGCACCTCAGAAAGCACAAGGGAGGGGGAGTCTAAGCAAGTCAAACCGGGTGTGAGGCTATTTTTCCATCAGTGCAGTGGCTGGAGCCATTTTGGTGGTGGTGTGAGGTGTTTTGCGGTATGTCACCAAGAAGGCGCTAACACACTGGTTGAGGGATGCCTTTCTCGCTAAAGTCTTGAGGGCTTGTTTCATTGTTTGTACAAATTGTTCAGCAAGGCCTTTAATGGCTGGATGATATGATGCTCACTTGATGTGCTGAATACTGTTTACTTCCATAAATATTTTTTATTTCAAAATATACTTTATTCAAAAATAAAATTATGTACAATAAACCATTCAATAACTTTCCATCCTTTACATACGTTACTATTATAGTCAGTACATATCCATACTTATGGCCACCCACGTGGCACTCCACATGTTCACCTTACCACATCATTGTTGAGGGGTATACTCCCCGCCACCCGACCCCTCCCACTCCCACGGGTGGAGAAACCTATACCGTGGTCCTTCCCCACCGGGCCCTTGCGGTGGCTGCACCGAGTTTCAGTGCGTCCCTCAGCACGTACTCCTGCAGCCGAGAATGTGCCAGTCGGCAGCATTCTTCCACGGACATCTCCATGTGCTGGTAGATCATCAAGTTTCGGGCCGACCAAAGAGCGTCTTTCACCGAGTTGATCATCTGCCAGCAGCACCGGATGTTGGTCTCCGTGTGTGTCCCCGGGAACAGCCCGTAGATCAGAGAGTCCTCTGTTACGCAGCTGCTGGGGATGAAATGTGACACTAGCCCGTCCATCCTCCTCCACACCCTCTCTGCGAACTGACAGTGTGCAAAGAGGTGGGTCACAGACTCCTCCTCACTGCAGTCCTACTTCCATAAATGCCTTCAGACAGGAGATGTAGGCTATTGCCACTGCTGAGGAAGCCCAAAATGGCTGAAGATGGAACATAGCTCCTCAGTGCATTTTTCAGCTGCCGTGTTCTTTATGATGGCAACCTCTGCTCACTTGCTGTGTGTGTCCACTATGACCAAGACCATGTAACCTTCTACAGATCCTGCATCATCTACAGTATATGAATCCTCTGCCATAGTGATTCATTCCCATGGATGCAAAGGAGCTCGTGAGCAATATTTCTCACTGGCTGACAATGTGGGCATGGGCATGCTTTAATTGTTAAATCCCGTCCTGGCCATCAGGACGTTCATGCCCGTTACACCCAAGCGTAGTGTGCATGGAAGCACTCGCTTTCTAAATGGTGGAGGAATGAAAACGCGGTAGCCCCGTAGAAACATCCTGATTGCACTGTGAGCTCCTCCCATCGAGCCTGGTAAGTTCTATGGTTGGCTTTCCTTCCTATTCATGAGTTACCACGTCCACCACTTTAGATAGAACAGGGTCAATATGTGCGCTTTCCTATTTGCTTTGGAGCTATAACAGCTAAAGGAAGTCTGGATAGTCCACCAGCATTTGAAAGGAGCTCAGACCTCCGGTATTTTATGTCATACTGATCTGCCATTCCAAGGAAACTGCAAACCTCTGATATACTTGTAGGGTTTTCCATGTTCCAGACTCCTGCCAGTTTGTCTGAATCTGGTTACACTCTCTCTGAAAACATTTGGTGGCCTAAGAACTTCACTTACAACTTTCCAAATTTGCATTTCTTTTTGTTTAGGGAGATTCCAGCCTGTTTCAGTTTCTCCAAGGCAGCTTCCACTCTTTTGTCATGTTCCTCGCTTGAGTCTCCGAAGGTGGGTATATTGTCCATGTGGCAGACTACTCCTTCCAGTCGCTCCAAGGTTTGGTTCATCCTCATCTGAAAGAGTTCAGGGGCTGATGAGTTGCCAAAAGGGAGTCTCTTGAAGGCGTGGTGTCCATATGGTGTGATAAAGGTTGTGAGCTTCTGTGACTCTGGAGCTAAACAGATCAGCCAGAAGCCTGAACTTGTCATAGGGACGTGGCTGGGAACGGACCCAAGTGCAAGACACAGACACTGAAGTACTAGGGACAGGACTAGGATACAGGGTAAGGGCTAGGACATGGACACGAAAACCAGGAACCCAGAACAGGACTGGACAAGAGAGCTAGGAGCCCGGGCTTGGACTTCGAGCCAGAGACTGGACAAGGACCCAGAACCTGGGTCTTTCCTCTGGCTCGAACCCCAGAACTAGGCAAGGGTGTGACTTGGCTGGGAGGCAGGACGAGGCTGGAGGCCAGAGACTTGAGGCGAGGCTTGGCTAGAGACTTGAGGCTTGGGGTCTTGAAGCTCCTCCTGGGCAGGGCACGATACTCCTGGGCAGCGCGCGGATCACCTCCCGGAGGCAAGGGACAGGAAGGGACAGAACCAACTGCAGAGTAACGGCAAGATGGCCTGACTTGCCTGGCGGAGGCAAGGGACAGGAAGGGAGCTAGGTACAGAGTAGCTCCAAGACAAGACTTCAGGCAAGATGAGGCGAGAGTTACCAGCAAGACAAGGCAAGGCTTCAGGCAATGCAAGTCGAGACAAGAACTTCAGGCGAGGCGAGAGTTACTGCCAAGACAAGGCAAGGCTTCAGGCAATGCAAGGCGAGACAAGAACTTCAGACGAGGCGAGAGTTACCGGTAAGATAAGGCAAGGCTTCAGGAGAGGAAACAGAAGGCAGGGGAAGGGATACAAGGAGTAAGGACAAGAACAATCCAGCACCCGCGCCCTGGTCTCTGAAGGTATTTATGAAGCCAGCCCCAACAAGCATCAGCTGCCTCAATTAGTGCTCAACAGGAACAGAAACAGGGTAGACAGGAAAATCTGGAGCAAGGGTCGATGGACCGGACTGTGAACTGGAATGTGGACTTCACGGACCAGACCATAACAGAATTTGCATCTAGTCTGGAGAATAACTTTGCTCCACTCAGCATATCCAATGTGAGCTCAACAGAGGGCAGAATAAACTTCTCCCGCCTCACAGCATTATTCAGTTTTGTTAGATCAACACAGATCCTCAGTGTGCCCTCTGGCTTGGGAACAGGAACAATGCCCACACACCAGTCAGTAGACCCATTCACTCTAGTTATGATGTCAAGCGCCTCCATTCTCTGAAGTTCAGCTTTGACTTTGTTGTGCAATGGGACTGGTATATGCCTCACTGTGGTCAGACAGAATAGGGTGTCACTCCTGGCCTCAGATGGATAGGGTACTCTTCCTTCCGTGTCCCCAGGCCTGTGAACAACTCCGGGTACTTCTGCTGCCACTGAACATTGTTTTGCAAATCCAACTTTGCAATGAGATTCATCTTTTCAATAACATGTCTCCCCAGTAGTGGTGAAAAGAAATTCTGAACAACATTGACATCCTCTTTTAATTGTATCTCATTTTTACAGGTGGAAGTAGTAAACATCCCAGTCACACTGAGCTTATGTTTCCTGGGCCCAGGAGCACTTTCTTGGTTCGGTTTAGCATTATGCCAGCTTTCTTGGCCAGTTTTGTGAACAGACATTCGGGGACGTCTGCCCCAGTGTCCTTTTGAACATCACTGCCTCATTTTGCAATTAAACCATCATACACCAGCCTCACCTATTTGAATCTAGAGCCCCAAGAAAAGCTCTCTCTTCACCTGAATCATGGTGTTCTTTGATCTCCCGAAGAACTGTTTTTGGGTGTTTTTATAATGGCCAGCTCTATTGCATTGGTGACATTTCCCTTCGTTTGCTGGACAGAGCTCTTTGATGGGAATGGAGACTTGCCGCATCTCCTGCAGTTGGACATTTTACCTGTTCTTTGTTTCACTTGTCTGTTTTGTTTGAGCTAAGCTCTACTGTCACCTCTGTCTGCAGTCTTTCTGACTGCACCTTGTTTGTACCCTTCCTTTTGTACAGCTTCTAGCTTTCCCTCAGCATCGTTTTCATGCCTGCGTTCTGCCTGTTACTGGTAAACATTCTCACTCTGCCTGACCATAGTAATAGCTTTCTGTGAGATTTGTCTGCAGCTGAAGTCTCTCTGACAATTTGGTGTCAAGTAGCCTAACAACAATCCTGTCTCCAATGAGCTCATCTCTCAGATTTCCATATGCTCAGTTGTCAGACAGGGCATACGATGTTGTGATGACGTCATTTATATTTTCATCTGTCTCCTGTTTTCTGGAGTTGATCTTCGCCCTCTTATATATCACACTTCAGCTTGCTGTGAGATATTCTTTGAATTTGTCCTGCATTGTTTTGTACTCCTTTTTCTGAGCATCTGTCAGTCTCAATCCACCCGATGATGTCATCTGCTTTATCACCCATGCAGTATATCAGTGTGCTTACTTGATGCTCTTCTGAAGCCTTGCAATCAAGTCTTTCACCTGAGGATGAACTAAATTTTGGTGCCACTGCAAGGAGTAGTCTGCCACATGGACAATATACTCATCTTCGGAGACTCAAGCGAGGAACATGACAAAAGAGTGGAAGCTGCCTTGGAGAAACTGAAACAGGCTGGAATCTCCCTAAACAAAAAGAAATGCGAATTTGGAAAATTGGAACTGAAGTTCTTAGGCCACCAAATATCCTCAGAGAGAGTGTAACCAAACTGACGGGAGTTTAGAACATGCAAAACCCTATAAATATATCAGAGATCTGCAGTTCCCTTGGAATGGTAAACACTAGGAAAGTTCATTCCAGATTTGGCAGAGAAAGCAAAGCCATTCCGAAACCTCCTCTCTCAAAGAAATGTTTGGACCTGGGACGCATCACAGGAAAAATCATTCTTACCTCTTAAAGCAGAGCTTATCTCTCTGTGTTCTTTGATCTGATAAATTGCACAAAAATGAGGTTAAGCGCTTCTGTCCGACTGAATTCTCAGACTTCCCACAGCAAATTGCAGGCACAGACATTTCTGAGCTGAAAAAAGAGAGAAACACCTTCTCACTGTGGGTTACCACTCACAGAATGGTAATAAGCTGTCCAAGCTGTCCTCGACATCCTCAGCAGCAGTCATTTAGCACCTGAAAGCTGTATTCACTCACCATGGAATACCAGAGATACTTCGCAGACAACGGTCCACAATTCAGCCGCTCAGAATTCATAGCCTTTGCTAAGGGCTATGAGTTCAAACACCAGACAGGCAGTCCACGGTACCCACAGGCAAATGGTGTAGTGGGAACCGTTACGAGTCTCCTACTGAAGGAAATAGACCCCAACAAAGCACTGCTAGCTTATCACTCGACCCCTCTTGTGAATGGTTACAGTCCATCAGAGCTGTAATCACTGAGAACAAGGAACTTTGATAAGTTACTGAATGAGATTGACTTTGGTTAAAAGTTGTGACTTTGGAGGATTGTCATGAAAGGAGTTAAGCTGTATAGATATATAATTTTTGAATTTAAATTTGAATTTTTAGATATACTGACAAACTGAAACTGAAGTTAACCATAATACTTAAAAATAGGAATTCAATAAGTTTTCTAACTAACTAGGGATAAAACAAAAAAAGGAAAGGTTAGTCTGGAAAACTTTAGGGAGAAATCTTGTTTTTTTACAACATATTCATTGACTTGTCAGAATAAAATCAGGTCTTTGAGGTGTAATGTAGTTAAACCATTTTTCCGAGTGTGAATAAAATTGTTCCAACTTACGATTAACAGATGCTGTTAACTTCTCCATTTTGTAAATGTCTATTGTAATTTCCATCCATACAATTAAAGTTGGGTTCTCCTGTGATAACCATTTCCTGGTAAGGGTCTTTTTACAAGCCACCAGCAGTATATTCATTAAATATTTATCTCTTTTCAACCATTCTTGAGGTATGTACCCAAAATATATGGTCTTACTCTCTAACGGTATTTCACATTTAAAGATGCCTTGTAGGGCATTATGTATCCCACTCCAATAGCCTTTGATAACGAGGCATTCCCAGAAAACATGATAATGGTTTGCATTTTCATTTCCACAATTTCTCCAGCAAACAGGGAGGTTACTATCATAACGGGATTTCTGAGAGGGTGTAATAAAATATCTTATCAAGTCTTTCCCCTGAACTCCCTCCAGTTCTGTGAACTGGTACACTTCCATTGATACCTCCATATTATTGTCCAGTCTTCCTCAGATATTATTATCCCTCTTTCCTTCTCCCATTTTGTTTTAATGCATGAAGTCGAATGCGTTTTAAGATATGACAAACCCTTATACACACTTGAAATGATTCTACTACCATTGACTGAATTATTGCTTTTCTAAATAGCTCTATTAGACATGTACTTGCCTTGGTTACATTTTTAACTGTCCAATTAACATACTGTCGCATCTGTAAATACCGGTAAAAGTCTTGTTTTTCTAGAAGTGTTTCTCTTTGAGTATTTCAAAACTGAACAGTTTTCCTTCTTTCATTATATTGCAAATAGCTGTTATTCCTTAAATCTCACATCCAGTTTAATTGGCGTAAAATCTGAGTCACATGCACACCATTTAAGAATTGCAATGTCTCTCTCTAGTTTATATCCTTTTATAATAGTTTTCCATAGTATTTATGTAAGTTTGTAGGTTGTTATCAGCCAAAATTGCCTGTATGGGGATGGAAAGTATCCTCTCCTTAATGTTTTTCCATTGAGCGACACATGATGGGTTGCACCAGCATATCACAGCTCTCAACTGTGCTGCAAAATAATAATCTCTAAGAGAAGGTAGGCCCCATCCCCCTTTTTCCTTGGCTAATTGCAAAGTTTTGAGATGAACTCTAGGCCTTTTACCTTGCCATATATATCTTGATAGCATCTCGTTCTATTCATTGAATTGATTTTGGTTCATCTCTATTGGTAGGGTCTGAAAGAGATATAGTAGTCTGGGCAGTATATCCATTTTAATAAATTCAATCCTTGAACTGAGACCAAGAAAGGGAATTAGGTTCCATCTTGTTATATCTTCCTTAATTTTTTTTATATATAGGTTGATAATTGCATTCTGATAATTTTGCCAAATCTTTTGGCATAATGATGCCCAAATATTTGACAGACTCTGTTTGCCATGCCCAAGGATATCTACTTTCAATTTCTCTTGGTGGGCTATAGTTCTATGAAAGTAGTTGGGTTTTATCTATGTTGATCTTGTATCCTGATAATTGGCCATATTGTTCAAAGGATTGCATCGATTTTTGTAAAGAGTATTTTGGTTGCCCTAGATAGATCAAAATGTCATCTGCGTAACAGGCCAGTTTATGCTCTGTCCCCTTAATAGTAATTCCCCTGATATCTTCATTTTGTCTGATGTATTGAGCTAGTGGTTCCAGATATAATACGAAGAGTAGCGGTGACGAAACAGTCTACTCTGCTGAAGATGTACCTTACAAGATCACAACTCTTCAATTCAGTCAGACTCCTCTGATACTAACCAGCAAGAAGCAGCTCTAGCTGCTATGCTGAGTAACATCATCCCTGTAAAACAAGCTAATGGAGTTGCAGTGAAGCCACCCCTCTCTCCCAGTGATCCAAACCCTCCGGGTTTTCAAAGAGCCATAGTAGAACACATTGTGCGTAGCAATGACTTGATGGTTCATGACAATCCTCCAGTAAAGCTCTGAACTTTTATGAGACTTGGCGTGCAAGTGTTGAACTGTTCTTGCAAGACCCAAGTGTGACTGATCTTCATAGAACACAGAAAATATGTGCAAGTATTCTTCCATCAGCTTCTGACATATCAAGTCAATCATCCCTGAAGGTTCACCCACTATTTACGTACAGCTCCTGGATTCAGCTTTTGCCACCATGGAAGATGGTGATGAATTATTCGCCAAATTCATGAACACAGTACGGACCACTGGTGAAAAGCCATGTGCCTACCTACAGCGGCTACAGGTAGCGTTGACACTGACTGTAAAGCGAGGTGGAGTTGCTGAAACTGAGGCTAACAAGCATCTCTTAAAGCAGTTTTGTAGGGGATGTTGGGACCACTCCCCAATGTTACAGCTGCAACTGGAACAGAAAAAAACAAAACCCGCCATTATTTACAGAGCCATTGACATTTCTACACTCCAAGGAAAACAAGCTTGCTTCCAGAACTGCACGCATGAGACAGCATTTAGTCACAGTCAAACAACGTGCTGCTATACAGGCTCAGACCACAGGCGCCTGTAAAGAAAATTCTGAGGCACAGCTAATTTCAATCAGCTACTCAAATGACTAAACAAAGTCAACTAGCTACTCTACAAACTATGAAACAGCGAAGGGAAAAGTGAGGTCGAAGACAGCAGGTGATACGCTACCAAAAGAAAAGGCTGACATAAAAAATACACAAGAATCCACAACCACAAATAGCCAAATGTAAAACCAAAACCTTGCAACTGTTTTAAATGCGGTGAAGTTGGGCACATAGCCAACTCTGTAGGAAGAGGTACAGTTGACGTTTCAGGCCGGGACCCTTCGTCAAGACTAACTGAAGGAAGAGCTAGTAAGAGATTTGAAAGTGGGAGGGGGAGGGGGAGATCCAAAATGATAGGAGAAGACAGGAGGGGGAGGGATAGAGCCAAGAGCTGGACAGGTGATAGGCAAAAGGGATATGAGAGGATCATGGGACAGGACGCCCAGGGAGAAGGAAAAGGGGGAGGGGGTTAAACCCAGAGGATGGGCAAGGGGTATAGTCAGAGGGACAGAGGGAGAAAAAGGAGAGAGAAAGAATGTGTGTATATAAATAAATAACAGATTGGGTACGAGGGGGAGGTGGGGAACTAGCGGAAGTTAGAGAAGTCAATGTTCATGCAATCAGGTTGGAGGCTACCCAGACGGAATATAAGGTGACTTAGACTGCTGTCTGAAAACCCCTTTTGCCTATCACCTGTCCAGCTCTCGGCTCCATCCCTCCCCCTCCTGTCTTCTCCTATCATTTTGGATCTCCCCCTCCCCGTCCCTCTTTCAAATCTCTTACTAGTTCTTCTTTCAGTTAGTCCTGACAAAGGGTCTCGGCCCGAAACGTCGACTGTACCTCTTCCTGGAGATGCTGCGTTCACCAGCAACTTTGATGTGTGTTGCTTGAATTTCCAGCATCTGCAGAATTCCTCTATTCACTGTACCCTACCTGATGAAAGAAGTCTGATAATTTTGTCAATCCCAAATTTGACAAGAAAAAGAGACGTGATGAATAACAATTTGCACGGAGAAGAGCCTGAACTCAAATCTTCTAGACACAGAGAAAAACCTAGAGCTCTAACATATTGTGAGCTAAGAAACCCTTTAGTAACAATACTTCAGTCCCTTTTCCAGGCTCTAATTTCAGCCATTGTAGAGTCTCTTCCAGATTTCACATATGTTGAACACCCCCAAACCCATTACAGTGCAACCTGTAGCCGTATGCAAAGGGACGTTTAAATTCAAAGCAGGGAGGTGTAACCCAGGTTAAGTAAACCCAAAGATGTAACATTAGAAAGCTCCACCTGTGGAAGGATTAAAACAAGGTTTGCCAATTTTTTTAAAAAAATGGACTTGGGGGAAATAAAAGCTATGTGAGAACGAGGCGTCGCTGATCCAATGCGGGAAAGTGAGAAAAATTTTCAATAAATAAATAAATAAATAAATAAATAAATAAATAAATAAATAAATAAATAAATAAATAAATAAATAAATAAGGGATGGGGTGCGAAGGGGAGGTGGGGCATTAACGGAAGTTAGATACTATTTTTTTTCTTTCTCCCTCTTTTCTCTCTTTTTTCTCCCTCTGTCCCTCTCACTATAATTCCTTGCCCATCCTCTGGGATATCCCCCACCTTTCTTTCTCCCTAGGCCTCCCGTCCCATGATCCTCCTCTCCCTTCTCCAGCTCTGTATCCCTTTTGCCAATCAACTCCCCAGCTCTTGGCTCCATCCCTCGCCCTCCTGTCTTCTCCTATCATTTCGGATCTCCCCATCTCCCTCCCACTTTCAAATCTCTTACTATCTCTTCTTTCAGTTAGTCCTGACGAAGGGTCTCGGCCCAAAAGGTCGACTGTACCTCTTCCCATAGATGCTGCCTGGCCTGCTGCGTTCACCAGCATTTTTTGTGTGTGTTGCTTGAATTTCCAGCATCTGCAGATTTCCTCGTGTTTGTGTGCCTGAAACATTAACTCTGTTTCTATCCCACAGATGCTGCATGACCTGCTGAGTGTTTCTTGCATTTTCTGTTCTGCAGTTTTTTTTATGCAGAATGAAATTATTAAAGAAGAATGAAACAAGATGCAATTAAGTAGCCTCAAATTCCACTTGACACCTTGCATGAACATTGTTTAATATTAATAGAAAATTTTTGGATCAAAACTTAATTAATCAGCTGCAGAACTAAAAATACTTGAATTTTCATCAAAAACATCCTTTGAATCCATATGCTCAGTTGGGCTCTACAGGATACAGAAGGTTAATACATTTCTGTTAGTACAACAGTAGTAGCAGCCTTTGGTATATTTGTGGCCTTGAACCCATTTCCAAACAAAATGGGTGTCAAACATGACATGAGAGTGGGGATCTGATTTACGAGCTGACACCGACAGTGTATCACAGCAGCCAGAACCCATGGAGTTTGTGACTTGCCAGGAGTCTGACCTATGTGCAGGGAGACTAGAAGTGAGGTGAAAATGTTGCATCTTTTTAAAATTAGCATATTGATTACAAAAACAAGAAAACAATTTTGGAAAAACTAGTGGATCAGGCAGCACCTGTGGAGGCAAGTCGACTTTTCAGGTCGAGACCATGCATCAGCCTCAGGACTTGCCCCAACACATCGATTCCATCCTGGCACCTCCACGGATGCTTCCTGACCCACTGAGTTTTTCCAGCATTTTGCCTTTTGTTGTAGATTCCAACATCTGTGGTTTCTTTTGCGTCTTCAAAGTTTTAGTTCTCCTGGTAAAGCAGTAAATGTTTTAAAGCAATGTGATGTTGCTACGACATGGACCTTGAATCTCCAGGAATTAAAAGAACATGGCAAAAATGTAATTCAATGTAATTATGTTTTTAAATGTCTTACAAGAGGACCACTGTTGCTTCAGTCACAAGACACATTGCATTCCCTTCAACAGTATGGATCTGTTCACTGATGTTCCCTTCTAGTTGTGTGAGCACTGAGTCACATTGCTGAACACCATTGAGTACAAACCATCCTGGGTAACAAACAGGTTCTGTCTTACAGACATCTGTAAATTGACCTTGCCCATAGATTGGAGCATGCACAAAAACAATCACTTGATATGGTAACTGTACTTCCACAGTGTTGTAATAGAAGCATCGAGAGTGATAAGAAAAAAAACAGTTCTTAAATGTCTAGAGAGAGAGAGGAAACTAGTTCTGCTGCTTCACACCACAGTGGAATGCAATCATAACATGGGCACTTGGCCCTGTGTAGTAGGTGTCTACAAGTTGGGGGCTTACAGATGTTACGTACCCCGTAACTGGGTTGCCAAACCAGCAGAAATGGATCACTCAGTTGGAGTCTGGAGTACTAGAACTAAGAAAGTTTTATTACAGAAACAAGCAACACAGTAATCGAAAGGATAATAAATGCAACAATTCAACAATGATAACCACACATGTGCACAGAATTAAGATAACAGCATCAATCAAGCTCTATCGTTGTCTAGGGGTAAATGACCAATTTCAAAATGACTCAAAGTTCAGTTCGCAGTAATCGTTGCCATGGCGATGGACAAGGTGGGGGAAGAGAGACAGAGAGAACAACTCATCATTCAGCACAGCTTCACTCACAGACCAGCGAGATTGCTCACGAGCAACTTTTGGGCGGGTCCTTGGTGATGTCACCTGAGGTCACCGACTGTGACCCCTCCTCCAGATGCGGTCGATCCTCTGCAGTGAACCCGGCACCCAGGCAAGAGCGGACACACACCGGGTTCCCGCTGATCGTACCTTTCCACCCTGTGCGTTGTCCGGTACTTCTCACCACTTGTGAGAGGCGCACCGCTTCCAGGGTCTCGTTACCTCGGGTGGCGTGTGTGTCTGTCTTAGCGAACCTGTCCCTTTTTATCCCCCTGCTGGGGTATCGCCTGTCCGTCACTTCAAACAGTTCAGGGTTCAAAGAGGGGAGCCGCTCCAGACAGCTCTCTCTCCCCCATTCCTTCATTACACATCTCCAGACGCTGCTCCATTGTTCCTTATCTCTCCTTCCCCTGAGGGCAGGTGGCAGACCAACTGCTGATGCCACTGATGCTAGCCCAGGCCAGCAAACATCTTAATTTTATGTGTATTCTCGTAACACAGACCACCAGGATCATCAGCCAGAACTCCAGTTCCATTCTCAGAACCATTTCATGTTGAAGGACCCTCATCAACAAAGTCTCCAGAACTCATGCAGTTAGGGAGAACTCTCTTAAACCTGCATGCCCCCCCCCCACGAGCGTCACTATTGATGGAGAAATAACTTGTAAGATTACTATGTAACTGCTGATCACCAACCCATCAAACACCCATGGCACCAGCAAGTAGAGATGATAAGCCTTCCACCTGGTAAGCTCCAACGGCAACTCGTTCCAGCACCATAGCCTGACTTCGCTCTCTCTGTTCTCCTCCAGAATCCAATGGCTTTATGCACACAGGAATCTCTGGTATATTCTGGCACAGCAGGCAACTTTCTAGACTAGACATTGTGTGCAGCTTGTACTTCCTACCGAGCCTATCTCTCATCCCTTCTACATCATGGCCATTGATGGACGTTCCTTAAGATCTGGGATGGTCCAAGCATGCACATGGCTTGTGCACATGAGTGTTGGAGAGCACCATGAGTCCATCCAATTCCTCTTGATTGACTCACCCAACACTCCTCTCACCTTGGGTTATCCCTGGCTCTTCACTCACTACCCT
Organism: Mobula hypostoma; assembly: GCF_963921235.1. Taxonomy (NCBI): domain Eukaryota; kingdom Metazoa; phylum Chordata; class Chondrichthyes; order Myliobatiformes; family Myliobatidae; genus Mobula; species Mobula hypostoma. The sequence continues at coordinate 51,815,710 of NC_086114.1, read as the reverse complement.
CAGTTTACCTGCTCATCTGATTCTCTGCTCAGTTGGGACCCACCTGCTTGCAGCCTCAGTTGACCTCACCCCATAAGTTCATGGAGATGGTGGAAGCTCGCGACCTTACCAAAATCCCATATGTGTATCACAACTCAGCCGTAGTTTTCAGTAAAAGGGAGACCAGCACCCTGCTCCCTCACAGACCACACGACTGTGTGATTGACCTCCTCCCAGGCACCACACTCTTCAGAGATCATCAGTTCTCCCTCTCCCCTCCTGAGACCCAAGCCATAAATGACTACATCACTGAAATGCTACAGCACAGCTTAACTTGACCATCCCAGTCCCAAGCTGGAGCAGGACTCGTCTTTTTCACGGAATAAGATGGGGTTTTCATCCCTGCATCAACTAACATGAACTCAACAATATAATCATTAAGAACCGCTACGCTCTCCCCTTGATGGATAGTAAATTCAAAACACTCCTAGGTGCCCAGATCTTCACCAAACTGTATCTACAGAGCGCGCACAATCTGAACCGCAGCAGCCAGAAGGATGAGTGAAAGAAGGTGTTCAAAACATCCACTGACAACTGCAAATACCTAGTGATGCCTTCTGGACTTTCCAGCAGTCCAGCCATTTTCCAAGCCTTCATCAACAAGATCCTCTGATATATCCTTCACAGGTAAGAGTTCATCTACATCAGAGATATCATCATCCTCTCCAAGGACGCCCAAGTTTACGTCTGTCATGTCCATTCAGTCCTACACCATTGCCTCATACACCAAGTTAGGAAAATGTCAGTTCCACACCTCAGTCTTTTCCGTCCTGGGTTACGTCCTTTTACCACAAGGCACAACCATGGACTCAAAGAAGGTGTGTATTATCACTGAGAGGCCCCTGCTCCACTCCCTAAAACAGCCACAGTGCTTTGGGATTCTCCAACTTCAACCATGAATTCATCAGAAACTATAGTCAAATTGCTGCTCCTCTCATCAAGTCACTCACCTCACTAGATAACTTACTCTGCTACCACAGACTACGTTTTCGAGGAGCTCAATAGATGCTTCACCATTGCTCCCATTCACCTCCACCCGACCCCCTCCGAACCCTTTGTGATAGAAATGAACATGGGCACCAGGGTCATCTCTCCCAGCAAGAACGAGATAGGAAGACACTTCTGTAACATCTTGTCACACAAGTTCAACTCTGCACAGCGCTGTAATGGAGTAGGAGACAGGAAGATGCTTGCCATTAAATGGGCTTTGGAAGAATGGAGAAATGGGCTGATTGGAAACGCTGAGCCTTTTCTGATCAGGACTGACCACCAGCACCTCATATCCATTCAATAGACCCACCAACTCAACCCACATCAGCCTTGCTGGACTCCCTTCTACAAGCAATTCAACTGCACCATTTCTTACAGAGCCAGCTCCAAGAACACTAAGTTGGATATCCAGTTTGATCCAGCTGAAACAGAGATCAACCCTCAGCCTATCATTCCATCCTCCCAGATATCACCGCAATCATCTTGGACTTTGAGAACCAGAGTTGCTGTCTGCCCTCAATGTGTCCAGTCCAGTTCCTCTAACCAGCAGCACTCTGGGCTTCTGTTGCCCCTGCCGGTCCCCCAATGCCCTTGGTCCCACATTGCCATGGAATTCATCATGGCTATTTTCCACCTTCTGATAGGACCATGGTGATCATGACATTGGTAGACTGGTTCTCCAATGTGGCCCTTTTTATTGCTTTCCTCGAACTTCCAGCAGCCACTGAGAAGGTGGACCAGGTTCTCCAACATGTAGTTCCCTCCATGGCTTCATCCCGGACATTACGTCAGAGCAGGGCCCAGAATTTATCTTCTGCTTCTGTCACACCTCAGTAAGTTTGTCCTCTGGTCATCATCTGCAGACCAATGGACAATCAAAAAGAACCAATCAGCAATTTCTGTAATGCTTCATTGCCTCCATCGCTTCCATAGGGAAGAAGTATCTGTACTGGGCTGATCTATCCCATAATCTACACAAATCCTCTGCCACAGGTATGTCACTCTTTGAAGTGTTTCATGGCTACCAAACCCTGATGTTCCCTCCAGAGGAGCAAATGGTGGAAGTCCCATCTGCCATGGCCCTAGTTTGCTGCTGCTGAAATGCTTGGAAGAGGGAATGGAGGGCTATTCTAGCTGCCAACTGCACCGCTAACCTCTGTTGGCATCCAGCTAGACCACACTAGCCTGGAGACTGTGTCTGGCTGTCCATTCGAGATCTGCCCCTGCACACCAGCTCCCACAAGCTGTCGCCCCCGTTCCTTGTTTCCTTCAAGATTACCCATTGTATCAATACAGTTACTTACTGTCTCTAGTTGCCACCAGTCCCTCAGGATCACACCTACCTTCCATGTGTCCTGCTTCCAGACCACTGTCCATGGACCTCTCTACCCACCTGAGCCTACATCTCCGGAATGTAGGATGGTGCAAGGTGCTTCAGTGTACATGGTTGACTGGTTGATGGATTCACGTTGTTGTGGTCAGGGTGTGCAGTACCTGGTCAAATTGGAAGGGTATGGCCCGAAGGAGAGATTATGAATGCTGTCCAGTTACATCTCGGATCTTTCACTCATTGGGGAGTTCCACTGGATCCACCCCGGATTATCCTGGGCCATCTGAGGCCAGCCATGGTGGGTCCTGTCAGGCTTGCACATGCAGGCTCCTGCCAGTCTCCGCCCAGCTAACACGAGTTACCTGCCACTCATTTCCAACTCATGACCTGCAGCCTATTTAAACCCAGCTCTCATCCACAAGCCTTGTTCACCCATTCAAACCAGCCAGCCTCAGCCACTTGCTCTTAACCCTTTAATCCAACTCCAAAACAAGAAAACTGATTAAAAGAAAGACATGGAGCTAGGAAATAACGTGCACGTTCTTTTGTGCTTTAAGCAAGGCGTGCACGTATGACATGGCAGCGTAATGACGTATGCCTTTTACGTACATATAACCTACAATGCATGACATAAACAACAAAAAATGAATAATCAAACAACATATTTACAAAATGCATACACAGTGGGGGATTTCTTACTCTTGTGGGATAATGTCTTTCCTGACAAGAGGGGTCACTCTGCCTGGCAGGTGAGATTTGTGGCAGTAAAACAATCTCAGGTTCTGGGGGCTTCCTCTGTGCTGGTTCTACCAGTTGACTGCAGGAAGTGGCTCTGACAGCTCTGGACACCTTTCTTCTCCTTTCTCCAAGATGCTCCACCAGCATTTCCATGATTAGTTGTCCTCTTGAATTCAATCTTGTAATGGTGTTCTCCAAGTAATAAAGTCCACCTCTACAATTGTGATGCTGCTGTTAGTGGAACACCCTTCTTTGGATTGAAAATGGCCACTGATGGTTGATGATCAGTAATGAGGGTACAGTAAACCCTCTCCCATACAAGTACTGGTTAAAACTTAACACCCTAAACCAAACTCATGGCATCTCTGTCAATGTGTCCATAATATTTCCCTGCAGTGGTAAGAGAACATGATGCAAAGGCTATGGGGCATTCATTTTCATCACTCATAACATGTGACAAGACTGCACCCATACCATAGGCAAGGTATAACAGGCAAGCTTCACTGGGCTATGTGGACCATTACATATGAGCACAATGCCTAATATCACCACTTCCTTTACCTTTTTGAAAACCACCTCACACTGCTTTCTCCATTGCTATTTCTTCACTGCTCTATGATGAGTTCAAGGGGTGGATCACAGTAGCCAAGTTCGGCAGGAACCTGTTATGTTAATTGACAAATCCTAAGGGCTGCAACTGTGACATGTATTTGGGCCTTGAGGCATCCTCTGCTGCTTGAATTTTCTCAGTACGTTGTGTAACCCTTGTGAGTTGATGGAGTGACCACAGTAAGTGATGATTAGTTGTTGTTCAGTCATTGAAGCTGACTCTTCGTGACCTTGTAGACTCCTGCACACCAAACCTTCTTGTTGGAAACTGCCTCTCTAAGATCTCCAAGGTCATATGCATTGTCTGAATAATACTATCTACCATCGTAGACTCCGACATCCTCTCCTTCTTTTACCTAACGTGAGTCTTCTCCAAGGAATCCTGTCTGAATTGATGGTGACCACAGATCCTGATAGACCTATTCTTCTTGGTTGTTGCCCATTGGCTTCACTGAACCTTGGAAAGAACTCCTTCAGCCTCCATGAGATTTAGCTCTCCAGCTACTTTATCATGGATGGTAAAAGGAACCAAATGGCTTTGTAAAACTTGGGTATGGCATTTTCATTTAACACTATTTTACTCTTGATATATTTAGGATTTCCAGTGCTATCCATGAACACTGGTATGGCATCATCCAGGATCTTTCTTCTTTCACTTCCAGTTGACTCTGTTGCAGGAGATGTGGCATGCAAATAGTGGGTGAATCTCCAATCAAGTTATAGTTGTCTCAGCCAATCATGACCCCACAATGCTGGCCCTCCTGTTTTTACCATATACAAGCCCTATGTGACTTGCTGGTTGTTGTATCTCACTGTCATATGTGACGCTAAACTAAGTTATCAGACGATTGATGCTAATGAGAGAGATAAGGGAGACAATGGAGAAACGTTCAAAATGTTAATGAGAGAGGAGAGAGAGAGTAACGGAAAAAAGACACAATTCAGAATATTGACAGACCGGTTGCTTTGAACCTGAACTGTTTGAAGTTTGATGGATAGGCGATACCCCAGCAGGGGAATAAAAAGAACAGGTTCGCTAAGGCACGGGACACACCACGAGGTCACGAGATAATGAGACCCTGGAAGAGCGGTGTGCCCCCACAAGTTGGTGAGAGTTTGGAGGTCCGGTTCGCGGAACCGACCATAGACTCACAGGGTGTAAAGGTACGATCAGTGGGAAACTGGTGTGTGTGTCCGCCCTTGCCTGGGTGCCGGGTTCACCGCGGAAGAACGGTCGTATCCGGAACAGAGGGGCCACAGTCAGTGATCACAGCGGGATAGAAGACATAAAAGGGTCCACCTGAAAACCAACTGCGAAGACATCAAAGGTCTGCCTGAATCAAACTGCAATCCCACCCCCCTCTCTCTCTCTCCAATGGCACAACAGCGATTACTGTGAACAGTACTAAGCTGAACTGAACTCTGAGTCACTTAAGACTGATCATTTTACCCCTAGACTGCGATAGAGCTTGGTTTGATTCCTATTACCCTAGTTCTGTGTAAATGTGTGTATTATCACTGCTAACCTGTTGCATTTATATCCTTACGATTAGAGTACTGTGTTACCTATTTCTATAATAAAACTTTATTAGCTCCTAGTAATCCAGACTCCAACTAGTGGTCTATTTCTGTTGGTTTGGTAACCCAGTTACGGGGTACGTAACACATAAAAGTCATTCCCACAGGAGTTATCTTTTCTCCAGTACAAATCCTTAGTTGGATACTTACAGGCTTCAGTTTAGTATCTTTGAAATGCATTCAAATTCATTTTGTGTCATGCCTGAAACAGCTGAGCCAGTGTCCAATTCTATATTATTTCATTTGCTGTTCACTTCTGGTGTAAGATATTTTTCCTGTCTCCTGTTAGTTTTCATAATGTAAATCTCAAGGCTACTCAGTCCTGTGTCACTCTCATCATTATCAAATCTTTCATTAACAGCATGCAGAAACTTTTTGAAACTGCAACTTGACTTTTTACCTTTTTCTCTTCCCTGTGCAGTCCATTTATTTTTGTCTGCCCAACATGCTCTTTGTGCGTGTCCTACATTGTTGCATTTTCTGCAAGCTCTGCCTTTAAACCTGCCTTAGTCTGTTGTATGTGAACCCCTGGCACAACGGTAACACAATTCGTTCAGCCAGACCAGTTTTTGTTTATACAATGCAATTTTGTTCATGCTTACAATTTTTTGTCATGCTTACTTTCTTTACTGACTGCAACTTAGTTACGTTTCTGACAGCTGTTTCCATTGATACATTTAAAGAGCAGTTGGAATAGCTGTAAGTTGTGCTTCAGTTAGGAGCCATTTTTGAACGCTTTCTTGTGATATTCCACAAACTAAATGATCTCTCAGTGCATCGTAAAGTCTATTACACAACTGACAATGCTCAGACAACTTCTCCAATTCAGTCATATGTGCTGAAATGGACTCCCGTCCCTTTGATTCTGCTTATGAAACCTAAAGCGTTCTGCAATCAACAATGGTTTCTGTTCTAAATGGTTGTGCATTTCTTTCACAGCATCAGCAAAGCTTGATTCGCTCGGCTTGGATGGAGCATGATCCAAACTGTATGCTTTTCTACCCAATGCACTCAGCAAAACTAACACTTGTTTCTCATCGGCTATTCCATTTACTTTAAAATACTGCTCAATTTGTTCAGTAAATGTATTCCAGTCATGACTTGTGTAAAGTGTGTCTATCTTTCTGATGTAGCCAGCTATTTCTGCATTTATGATTATCATGACCTGGGACTCACAGCTTATGTATCCATGAATTTAGTCAGTTTTCTGCCTCTTTTTAAACTCGACCTCTCTGCCTCCCTGCAAAGAAGCATGTGCTGTGCTGCTTTTTTTTAAATACTCAAACATCTCACAGTGCTTCTTTTTAAAAATGTGAACATCTCGCTGCGCTTCAACAGGTAGGTAATCACCTTAGTTTCATTTAAAAAATATCTCATCACCATTGTTATGTCTTGTAACTCCAAAACATTAAAAAAAACTAATTAAAAGAAAAACACGGAGCCAGGAGATAACTCATATACGTTTGTTTTTACTTTAAGCAAAGTGTGCACGTAGACATGCTGGCATAATGACATGTGCCATTTACATACTTTTCTATACAACTCACAGTGCATTATGTAAACAACAAAGAATGCTCAATCAAACAATATATTTACAATGTTACGCAGATATTGCCTATGAAGTTCATCTTTTCTAAACAAAATTCAAGTGCAAACTGTTGATATACAACATCAATGGTTGCGGTTCTTGGTGTTCCTTTGGGAACAATAGCATTTTGTGTGTTTCTCAGGATTAATACAACTACAATTAGGTGAAGCACCACTGAACTAGTTGCGACATCAACTCGCTCAGCCGGCACTTGTGATGAGCTCTTGCTTCCTGAAGCATCTTATGGAGCTCTGATCATCTGGACATCAGCTCAGAAACAATAAGAAACAGGAAGCTACAAGAACATCCCCACCATTGTTGGTTGAGTTCAGTATCTGACAAAATAAACATTTGCAAACCATGTTCAGCCAGAAATGATGAATAGTTGAAAAATTTTGCATCCGGTTGAGATCCTCGTTGGCAAGTCTCCAGCCAATTCCCTTCATTCCATGTGAGGTCATAACCCAGAGTACAGGACTGGGTGGTTATGATCTCACAAAGGCTGTGGGGTTAGATAAATCTGTGACTCTGGTGCTAAAGAACTGTGCTGGTGAACTTGGTTGATCTCTGTCTAAACGGTTCTGGCATTGACCCAACAAATTGGAAAGTTGACCAGGCATATCCTATTCACTGAAACAGTATGAAGCCAATCCAACAAATTACCGACCATTCAGATTACACTCAGTCATCAGCCATGATGAAAGCTGTCAATGGTGTCTCTGAGTGTCACTAATCTACTCAACTGATTTCCAGTCAGGACCCAGGACCATCCAACTCTAGATATCACAATGTTGATCTAAATATGGAACCAAGAACCAAATTTCAGTGGTGAGATGAGTCACTGCAATGGATATTATTTTAAACTTTGACCAATTGTGGCATTAATGGACCCTGCTAAAACTGAAGTTAGTGAGAATAGAAGTGAAAATATTGCAATCAGACAAGAGTGAAAGTAACATTCAGAATGATAGGTCTCACTATTTGACTGACACCCATGCTGGTGATCACGGGAAGCTGTGACTTCTGCAAGGTACCCATTGTGTCTGAAGTGTAAACAGCTGAAGCTTATTTCACAGTGGGAACAAATTGACTTTATTGGATAACTTTGCAACGTGCAAATAACATGCATCCCTTACAATTCAGATGAATCCGTGTTGTACATAGGCTTTTTTGAGTTAAAATAAAGCTATTGCCAGCTGTTGGTCAGGACACAACATCCCCAATCACAGTAAGACCACTGTAGACTTCATAGATTAGGCTTCACCCCCACACAGTCTGGACAGCAGGGGTTAGAATACACCCATGGGTGAAATTCTCTCAACAATACAACACGTCTTCACCCCAACCGCACAAGATCTTGCCTGGCTTCCAAGTTACTATAGCAGGGTCATAGTAAACAAGAGGTGTGTTGCTATCTCCTGTTTCAGGCTTTTCATTGTTGCAAGCCAAGCTTCTCCTATCAGCTCCCACAAACATCTACTGAACAACACAGTAATGCAGCCCTGGGCAAGTAGAACAGACCTCAGTTCAGAGAGCAGGGAGTACAACACAAAGATGAAAACACGAAAATCACAAATTTTCATATCAGTAGTGACAATTAGAAAAAAATTTTATCCTGGAAAAAACTTAACAATTACAATTTCTAATAAAGTGCAGTAAATACACAGTCCCTGAGTTATAAAACTGCACTAGAAATACAAATATCCAGAATGTACTGAGTCTTCATTTTTGTTTAATATTCCTGTGAAGCAGGTATATAAACAGCACAGATCTGACCGGGGCTCACTGCACACTGTAACTGAAACGAAAGGCATGAGCTGTTGCTGCCTTGACAGACAATGCACTTAGGACATGCACCAGAGCCTTCCACAACAGTGCACCACTGATAAAATACCAAGTGGTGACTGCTGCCTGATGGCATTTCTTAAACTGACAAGTTATTGGTGTGAAACATTAACTCTGGTTGTCTGTCCATAGGTGCTGCGTGGCCTGCATTTTGATCACTCTTTAGTTGGTGTTTCGGTGATTAGGGATTTAGAGGACGAACTCTTGATTCTCATGATAATAAAGTGTTGTGCTATTCTGCAACCTTTCCAGTCTCCCACATTAAAACCAAGCTTCTTGGAATTAGATAAAGGACACCCAAACAAGCTGAACATTAAAAACCTAGATGTTTGGGTGTTGGCAGGCCGATTGAACCTGGAGTCTTAAGGGGGAAGGAAGGAAATTGTTGACCCATCAGTTTGTTGTCAGGAAATTTCATGAAGGAAAATTGTTCTTTATTGTCAGGCTGCGTGGAAATGGGCCTTTTGCCCTGACTTGTCCATGCCAACCAAAGTGCCCTCCTTAACCACTCCTGATTGTGTGCACTTGGCCCAAACCCCTCTGAAATTTTTCTCCCCATGTACCTGTTCAAATGTCTTTTAAACATTGCAAAATGATTTCCCAGTACATTTTTGCCAGGGGAAATATAGGCTAATGCGAGGGGAAACACAACTCAAAAACATTGCCAGATGACTACAATTGACATAGAATACAATGCAGCACTGGACAGATATATTGAAGAGTCACCAGTGTTCTTAACCATGAAAGCAGCATGACGATGTTTCACTCCTCTTTCATTTGAAATACATTTGTAAGAGCCAACGTCACTCTTAGAAAGTTCACTTATGGACAGCAGACAATTATCGTCATTTGAAGAACAGGGTAGCTCCTTGGAGCTATCTTTGAAACTCCAGAAGTAATGAGCATGATAGGAATGCTTCGGGCAGGACAGGTACACAGGAACACATTCCTTAAGGGGAAAAGTGAGCACCAGCCAGCCAGAGTGAGTTGCTTGCCTTAAGGAGCATGAAGATTCAGCTAGGAGGAGGAAAACAGCAGTCATTACTTTGCTGGATTGTTACAGCTCCCTTTAGCTCGCTTTGCTGCTAGACTTTCTAAGGTCTTACATCTTTCAAGGTTCAATTGCTTTTAACAATTATTTTAGTTCAGGCACCTGACCTCTGGGGTTTCTAAATCTTGTCAGCACAGAAGGCCATTTGGCCAATTCAATCCATGCAAACTCTTTGCAAAAATTATTCCTACCCTCCTGTGTTCTCCTCAAAGCTGTGCCTCTACTGTGACCACAGTGATCTTTGCCCAAGTTGCTGTCTCACAGGAGACCTACTGTTGTTCCTGTTTTGCATGGACTAAACAGAAAGAGGAAGAGAGTCATCATTTCCTAACTCAAAAAAATCAGAAAGCCAAGGGAGCTTGAGAAGAGATTTGCCTACATGCACTTTGTTTAGAAATGGTCCAGACCACGTTGTCCCAGTGGCCACAAACGGGCCTTATAAGAAACATTCCCTGAAGTGAGAACTGAACCTGTGACCAGACGTATGAAACAGTGCAACTTTGGGTTTTTGTCAAAGCAATATTACCTTCAGTTGGAGGACAGCTGTCACCTCTTTTGAGATCTTGAAGGGTATTCCTGCAAAAGGAAATGGAAAATAGACATCAGCATCTGGTTATGGTTTATTATTGTCAAATGTCCCGAGATACAGTGAAAAGCTTTGTTTCTGATGCCATCCATACAGATAACTTTTGAACATAAGTATATTGAGGGAATTTGAAAGGAAAAAACAATTACAGAATGCAAAATATAGTATTACAATTGCAGAGAAAGTAGTGCAGGTGGACAACTAAAGTGCAAGGGACATGTTGAAATAGAATACGAAACCTAGAGTTCATATTTATCATATGAGTGTGGATGCATTTGTTTTCAAGCTTTTGTATCTTGTGCCAGATGGGAGAGGAGAGAAGAGACGATGACTGGGGTTTGATTGGTCCTTGGTTATATTGGCTGTGTTCCTGAGCCAGCACAATACAGTCACAGGAGAGGAGATTAGTTTTCCTAATAGACAGGGCCATGTTCAAAACTGTCTGCAATCTCTTGCAGTCTTGGACAGAGCAATTGCTGCACCAAGCTGTGACGTCTCTGGATAGGATGCATTCAAATGTGCATCTGTACAAGTTGGTCAGTCAATGGGACCATGATGAAGTAGAGGCATTGGTGAGCTTTCTTCACCATAGTGTCTATGTGGCTGGACCAAGTGTTGAAAGTGGTGAAGTTATCACTGACCAGTGAGTGCTGGCAAAATAACACTTTCACCTTCTTAGACACCTCCCTTTCACAATTTCATTACTTGGTCAGCAGTACTGGACATAAATAATTGTTTGCTTTAGTTCATGCTCACCAGACCCTCTTTAGTGAACCAACTTGGCACAGGCTCTTGCCCCTCCATAACTCTGCAATGTTCTCAAGCCCTACAACCCTTCAAGGTCCCTGGCCACTCCATTTCCATGTTCTCGTGCCCCCCACATTTTCTCAGATTTGCCACGGGCTGCTATAACTTCAGCCGCATAATTTCCACCCTTCTGCAGATGGATGTCAAATACTGTGACACATCTTGTTTGGTTACATTGGAAGTGCTAATTTAACGCAATTTGTTCAAATGGTTCAATATAATATCAGAAAATTTATAGAGCATACAACCTGAAATTCTTACTCTTTGCAGAGACATCCACAAAACAAATCCAGAAGAATGAATGCTGGTAATAGCAGAACCCCAAAGTCCCCTCTCATGCAGAAGCACGAGGCCCCACCACCACCATGCATGGAATAGCAAAAGCCCTCAAAAGAGACCGATCTAGTCCATAACCTAGCACTTCAGTATCTCAGAAAAGACAGAGCCAGAGACGTCTTGCAACAACAAGTGTGAGACCAGTAGCTCACTGTTCCAATGCTACAATCTTCTGTGTTGCTTCTGCAAGCTCCCCGACTCAGGCACTGACAGGCTCACAAGAGACGGAGAACTGTAAGTGGAAACGGATTGGTCAATACTTTAATTTCCATTGGATGTGGGTTACTGCACTGATAATGGGAGCTGAATTGGACATTGGGCTCTGAGCTGATGGTAGACATTGATGAGGGTATTGTGAGCTGTACTAATAATGGAGCAATCATAATTAATAGATAAATGTCTCCACGCAAATGAAGAATGTATTGCACATCTAATCCATGGCTGCTTCTGCACATACACACACAAATTAATTACTTACAATCAAACTCAAGTACTTAATAACTAGCATGTTATGTAATATATAATATATATAACTATTTTTTAAATAATTCACTACAGTTTATATGTAAAAGTACGTGTTTAGCACCGAACATCACACCACCTGGTTAAAAGTGCATGATTCAATTAAAGACATAATGATGACCAGCCTCTTTCTTGCAATTAGTCTTGTATTGGAGTTACAAAACAGAAGAGGCAACAAGGTATTTTTAAAACAAACCCAAGAAGACTGCCTACCTGTTGAAGCAGAGTGAGATGTTAGAGTTAAAGCAAAACAGTACAGCATGCAACTCTTTGGAAGGGAGAAAGATAACATGGTCAAGTTTAAAGAAAACAGAAAACGGACAAATTCTTGGGTTCATAAACAGTGAGTATCGGAGATTAATCACAAATGGAAAAAAGGAGCGGAAATGGCTCGTTACATTGGAATGACTTGGGCAGAATTTTGAAACAAATGAAACGGCCAATGAGAAGTGAGTAGAGCTTCGAAGTTTGACCGCTCCAAGCACATCAGCCAAAACCAGTTTTGCTGATATTGTAAAAGTAACGCAGGAACACTGAGAACTGAAATCATTGTTGATTGCACAATGAATTAAGTTGCATAAGCGGAATGAAAAGGAAGGGGAGTCCATTTCAGAGTACATGTCTGAATTGAAGAGATTGCCTGAGCATTTAGTTCAGTGACAGGCTTAATGATGCACAGAGAGATTATTTAGTTTGTGTAATTTTAACAAGAAAGCATACAAGAACACTCCGAGATGAAGCACAGCTTACATTCAAAAGACCATTTAAAATAGCTGTATCAATGGAAAAACCAGGCAGATGCAATTGAGTTAAAGTCAGGAATGAAAGTGCACGTGAACAAAATTGTAGCATCTAGACAGAAACTTGCCTGGCTTAACAAATTGTATTACCATTGCAGCAGGGGCTCACATACACCAGACTTTGGCAGGTTTGAAGGCAAAACTTGCAGAAAATGCATCAAAGTAGGACACACACAAAGACTTTGGACAGACAAAATTAAATGGACTGCACAGGGAATGGAAAAAAATGATCAATTTTCAGTTTCAAAAAGAGCACTAATCTGCAAGCTGTTGATGAAAAATCTGATAATGATGAAAGTGATACAGGACTAAGTAGCTATGAGATTTACAATGTGAAAACAAGAGACATGCAAAATGGCTTATAGCAAATTAACTAAAATATATTTGGACACGGGCTTGGTTGTTTCAGTCATTCCATGAAATGGGTTTGAACGGCATTTCAAAAATACTGAACTGAAGCTTGCAGATATCCAACTAAGAAATGTATTGGAGAAAAGATAACTCTTGTGAGAATGACATTTGTAACAGTGAAATACAACAACCAACAAGCCAGATTGGGCTTGTTTGTGGTAAAAAAAAATCTACAATTTGCATGTCACATCCCCTGAATAAAGTCAACTGCAAGCGAATTAAGATAGATACTGGATGATGCCACAGCAGTGTTCAAGGATGGCACTGGAAAACTCAAACATATTAAGTGTAAAATAAGGTAAGTAAAGGCATCCGTTAGTCTTGCGAGACCATGGATCTGCGCCTGGAAAGTCTTCACTCTCCAGGGCGCAGGTCTGGGCAAGGTTGTATGAAAAACCAGCAGTTGCCCATGCTGCAAGTCTCCCCTCTCCATAACACCAATGTTGTCCAAGGAAAGGGCATTAGGGCCCATACAGCTTGGTACCAGTGTCGTCGCAGAGCAATGTGTGATTAAGTGCCTTGCTCAAGGACACAACACGTTGCCTTGGCTGGGGCTCGAACTCACAACCTTCAGGTTGCTAGTCCAATGCCTTAATCACTTGGCCACGTGCCCACATTTTACACATGCCCAGTGTAAAATAGTGTTAATGAAAATGCCACACCAAAGTTTTACAAAGCCTGTGTGGTTCCTTATACCATCTACGATAAAGCAGCCATGAGCTAGATTGCATGGAGACTAAAATAATTCTTTCCAAGTTTGAGTAGAGCCCATGGGCAATGCCGATGATCCCAGTAGCCAAGAAGAATGGGTCTGTCAGGATCCGTGATGATTTTAAGGTCACCATCAACCCAGTACTAAAAGTAGATCAATACCATCTGCCCAGGATAGAGGATATCTTTGCAAACCTTTCTGGAGGAAAATACTTCAGCAAAACGAACTTAGTTGAGGCTTTCCTGCTGATGGCGTTGAAAGAAGAGTCTAAAGTATTTCTCACCATAAATGCTCACAAAGGGCTTTATCTCCACAATAGGCGTATACTTGGAGTAGCATTTACACCTGCACTCTGACAGAAAGCTATGGACCAGGTGCTGCAAGGCTGCCCAGGCAGTCAGTGTTACCTGGATGACATCGTTACTGATAAGGATGACAAGGAACATCTCCAAAATCTCAAGACAGTGTTAAAAAGATTAGAAGATTATGAGCTCAGAGCAGCACACAACAAGCATGAATTCTTTCAATCAAGCATCACTTGCTGTGGTCACACTATCTACATACAATGATTACCCAAGTGCAGAGAGAAAATTCAAGCATCGGCGGATGTCCCAAGGTCAAAGGACATGTCACCCCTTGAACTCATTACTGCAGATCAGGAAGAAATGGTAATGGTCAAAGCAGTGTGAGGTGGCTTTCCGAAAAGTAAAGGACATTGTGATGGCAGACGCTGTGATCTACATCATCCAGTGAAGCTTGCCTGTGACGCCTTGCCTTATAGTATAGGTGCGGCCATGTCACATTATGAGTGATGGAAGTGAATACTTTTGCACCAGTTCTTTTACCACTGCAGTGTAAAATAAGCACAGATTGGCAGACAGGCCTCAAGCCTGGTTTGGGGTGTAAGACGTTTCAACCAGTCCCTGTATGGGAGAAAGCTTACCCTTATTACTGAGCATCAACCACTAGTGTCCATTTTCAATCCACAGAAGGGTGTTCCACTAACAAATGCAGAGATTAGATTAGATTACGAGGACACCCAGTCCTCGTTTATTGTCATTTAGAAATGCATGCATTAAAAAATGATACAACATTCCTCCAGAATGATATCACAAGAAAAACACAGGACAAATCAAAACTAAAACTGACAAAACCACATAATTATAACATATAGTTACAACAGTGCTAAGCAATACCATAATTTGATAAAGAGCAGACCATGGTTACGGTAAAAAAAAAAGTCTCCAAGTCCCAATAGACACATCATCTCATGCAGGCGGCAGAAGGGAGAAACTCTCCCCGCTATGAACCTCCAAGCGCTGCCAACTTGCCGATGCAGCACCATTGGAAGCACCCGACCTCGGTGGACTCTAAGTCCGTCCGAAAACTTTGAGTCTCCAACACAGCCTCTCCGAGCACCATCCTCTGCCGAGCGCTTTGACCCCACCCCGGCCACTGAGCAACAAGCAAAGCCGAGGACTCGGGGCCTTCTCCTCCGGAGATTCTGGACCACACAGTTATAGCAGCAGCGAAGCAGGCATTTCAGAAGTTTCACCAGATGTTCCTCCGTGCTCTCACGTCCGTCTCCATCAAATCAGGATAGTGCACGGCACCCTAATTGACAAATAACAGACATCACCACCAGAGTGGCCGCTGCGAGCTGCATCACACCGCCATCTTCTCCTCCCGCTACAGATGGGCTCTGTTCTTGGAGAACAGGATTACAAGATTGAATTCAAGAGGACAACTAATCATTTCAGGAGGAAGTGCTGATTGAGCATCTTGAAGAAAGGTGTCCAGAGCTGTCAGAACCACTTCCTGCAGTCCCAGAGTCAATTCCTACAACCAGAACAGAGGTGGCCCCAGAACCTGAGATTGTTACACAGCTGCAAGTCTCACCTACCAAGCACAGTGACCTCCCATGTCAAGAAAGAATAAGAAATCCTCCACAGTAATTAAATCTTTAGGTCTGAATGGGACAATTTAAAAGTTACTATGCTGTGGATGACTGTATAAATAGTTGTATTATCTCATATACTGTACACATATACAAGTTGAGATGCATTCTATATTGAGTTAGTGTTTACAGCCAAGTAGGGAGGAGTGTTGAATTTTTAATATTCAGTAATATTGTAAATATATTGTTCAATTAAGCATTCTAGCTTGAATAATTCATTACAGGTTATATGTAAAAGTTTGTGATGGACATACATCATTGTGCCTCCGCATCATAAGTGCATGCCTTATATAAAGTAAAAACGAAATGAAGACTTGTTTTCCTGAGCTCCCATACGTGCCCCTTTACTCCCCATGAACTACTGTGCAAGGCCAGAAAATATTGAGGCTAGAGAACTCTACGGAACTCAGGAATCCAGTAATTTTCCTCCCACAAATATGGCTTAACCAGAATTCCTCTAGCAGACTGTTGCTTTAGATTACAGGTTCTGCAATCTCTTGCATCTCCAATTCTAAAAATAATTTATACACAACAATTCCGGCTGTGTGATTACTAGCTAATGTATTTTATTGTCAATGGATGAGGGACAGTGACTGGATAACCTGGGGGATTCTCTTGTTACATGGACATGCTTAGTGAGATGGTTCCTGTCCAATTGACAGAAGAGGTGGTGCCCTGGTTTAATGGGTCACTGGAGAGTTGATTCCTTTGACAGTGTTGCTCTCTCTCAGTACTGCATAGACCTTCAGTCTGGATTTCATACAAAAGAAAAAATAAAAGACTAACTCAGAATTGTGTGTGACTTGAACACATTCCTTTTTCTGGTTACTCCACCCACAGTAAGGATCCCTGGCCTGAACACATCCTCCACACGATCTACAGTATTCCTCACACTGCACCAGTGGGAGTCGAAGCAGCTCTTTGGCAGATGTGACGTACAGGAATTTCTACAAAGAAAAGTACATATTCAATGTCTATTTTAAAAATTATTTACAATGCTTGTGTATGAATATTAAGTACTGGAAAATACATTCTGGTCAGTTCTACCAGGGGTGATCATTGACACACTTTTTTTAAAATTCCTTTTTCAGAGGAGGTTTATTCAGTAATTACAGAGCCACACGTTACAATACTACAGTATCCCACAACTTAGACTATTTCAGTTAATAAAGTCATCTCTATCCAGAATGTACAATGGTGCCCACCAGTCCCATTGGACCTGTAGATACGCATACTCCTCCAGGGATACTTACCCTCACGGAGTCAAGGGACATTGATAGGATTAACGCAGGTTCCTTTAAAAGGGTTAGTTCTGCTATGATGAAGGCTGAGTGACCAGTCTCAAGAACCTTCTGGACTTTACCATCTCCTGTATAAACAAAAATCATTCCCAAATTTCAGAATGTGGAGAACATTAGGAATTCATGATGCGCATATTATATAGCGAGAGATACAATATAGAAACAGGCCACTAAATCACCAGAAGTTCCAACCACACCCATTTGCTGATGAGGCATATTGTCACTTGCCCACAGGGTCACTCAAGGACCCAAAGCACTAACCAACTCTCCCACATCACCACTGAAAGGCAGCTGGAAGCACGTTCAATTGTAACAATGACATTTAGGGGGCAAGTCTGGGTCTTGGGCAAGGTTTAATCGACGTGGTTTATGGATTTCCCTCTGTAGTTCATGCTGTGTGTTTCTGTCAATTTTTTTATTGCTATTTTGTGTGATTTTGAATTGGGGCAGCCTGCAGATAACAAACACTGAGCTGAACTAAGTATGCCTGAACTCTTTCATTTTTGTGGTTTATATTCTGTGTTCTTTGTTTGTTTATTTTTTTTGTTGCCGTTTGCATGATTTTTTTGTGTGTGTGGGGTTGGTCTGATGTTTTTCTTTGAATGGGTTCCATTGTTTTCTTTGTTTCACGGCTATGAGGAAGACAAATCTCAGGGTTGTATACTGCACACATACCGTAAATTCCAGTGTATAAGCCGACCCCCATTTTCAAGGTTAAGAAAGTGACTTTTTCATGTTACCTTTGTATAAGCTGACCCCTTTTGTAGAGGTTTTTGATTTAACCAGAAAAGACCACAAGATCTCACATGCTGGTACTCAGCTTTGCCGGATCTGGAACCTGGAAACTTTGTAAACCAGTACCTGCTAAGAAAATAGGCCTACACATTATAGAGCGTTATAAGCAAAGTCTTAATAAATAAATCAGGCAGGGAAGCTTTGGATTAGGTTCCCAATGGTAAAGAATCCTCGGGAATGTAACCCCCATGAAACCATTTAGTGCCCATTGTAATCTCGTTAAAACATAACGCGGGGTGGTGGGATTAGTACGTGTACTCAGTATTGAGTTTGCGACCACCAAGTACAGAAGATTAAAACAAATCCGATATGATGCTGGCTTCAAGCTGAAGGTGGTTGATTTTGCTGAAGGAACGAATAATTCTGCAGCTGCTAAGAAGTTTAGTGTAAACCAGAAACAAGTGAGAGAGTGGAGAAAGGCAGAGGACATGCTAAGGGAAATGCCAAAGAGGAAATGTGCAAACCGCGGGAAAACATGCCAGTGGCCAGAACTGGAAGAAAAAGTTTTAGTGGGTGAATCACCAGCGATCATCTGGATACATTGTTACCAGAGAAATGATTCGAGTTCAAGTGTTGAAATGGGATGAAAAACACCGTGAGGTCAGCGAAAATTTCAAAGCTACGCGAAATTGGTGCACTCGATTTACGAATAGACGTGATCTTGTGTTGAGACAAAAGACAAAGATTGCTCAGAAGTTGCTGAGCGACCTTGAGAATAAGATTACAGCCTTCCAATCGTTCGTAATCAAGCATCGAAAGGCACATTCTTACCCGCTCTCACTGATTGGTAACATGGATGAGACACCAATGTTCTCTGATTTTGCTGGCAACCGCACTGTCAGTCAGAAGGGGGAGAAAACAGTCCTTGTCAAAACAGCTGGACACCAGAAGCAACATTTACTGTCGTGTTAATGTGTATTTCTGATGGGACCAAACTACCACCGATGGTGATTTTTAAGAGGAAAACATTCCCAAAGAAAGAATAATTCCCACGGGGTGTTGTTATTTACGTTCAAGAACGCGGCTGGATGGACGAAGTGGGCTGCTTGAAGTGGGTTAAAGAGGTGTGGTGTCGACGTCCCAAAGGTTTCAGGAAGGAAAAGTCGGGGGGGGCGTCACATGATGACATGGGATTGAGACGTGTAAATCCAGCTCTCCCGTAAAAAATCAGCAAAGTACCGTTTAAACAAAACAAAGTTAATAAATACTTTCTGAAAACTATTTATAAACTTTGCAAGATTACTTTATGATATGCCTCCTAAACCGCAACAAAAGAAGTCTGCTGTTGCGAAGCAGCCGCGAGAGGGGAAGAAAAAATGGCCTACTGCAACGATGGAGCCTCGGACTCAGGTTGGATCTCCTTCGGTAGAACAGGGAGCAATGGCGGCGGTAGCGGTTTCTCCGAAGAAGATGCCGGAAATGCGCATGCGCAAATCGACACAACTCAAATTACAAGAACCGACAGCCACTGCAATTGAAAATGACTCAGAGTCAGAATTGGATTCTGCAGAGAATATAGATGAAGAAGAGGAGGAAGAATTGGAAGCGATTGGAAGTAAAGGAGATGATAGAAACATAAGAGAGGCTATATTGCAATTAACGGCTGAACTAAGAAAAGTAAGAGAAGAGCTTAGAGATACGAAGATGTGCTATAATAAAGCTGTGGAAATACAGGACAAAATGGATAAGAAGCTTCAGAAGATGGAAAGAGCAATGGGGCATATGAATGATAGAGTGGAAAAAACAGAAAATGATCTGCTTGTCTGGAATTCGGAAAGAAGTCGACTCTTGGAGAAAGTGGACATGTTGGAAAATTTCAGTAGACGTAATAATATTAAAATTGTTGGTCTTAAAGAAGGTACGGAGGGAGAAAAACCAATAGAATTTTTTCAAAGATGGATCCCGGAAGTTTTGCAAATGGAAGAGGAGGTTCGACCAATTGAAATTGAGCGGGCACATAGAGCTCTAAGACCAAAACTAAAAGATGACCAATATCCACGATTGATTTTAATAAAATTCTTAAGGTTTCAAGACAAGGAAAGGATTCTACAGGCAGCTGCTTGAGCTGCCAAGGATAGAAAAGGGCCTTTGATGATTCAAGTTTTTTTCTACCCTGATATAAGTTATGAACTTTTGAAGAGAAGGAAGAAATTTAATCCAGTGAAAAAAACCCTATGGGATCATGGTTATCAATTTATATTGCGTTATCCTGCAACCTTGAAGATTTTTTTGCCTGGTGGAGAAAAAAGATTTTTTGATGACTACCAGAAAGCGGAGCAGTTTGTGCAAGATTCTCTGAGTATTCACCAGATACAAGAACAAATCCAGGGGAGCGAGATAGATTGAAGATGAAGATTGGGTCAAAGAATGGACTTGCTGGATTTTTGAAGGTGGATGAATGTATAAATATATTATTAATTATACGAGGGGGGTAAGAAAGGTTAAAATTGGAGGAATATTAGTTGGGAATAGTAACATTAATTTTGTCTATATATATAATTTTTTTTGTTGCGGGGGAACTGGAAGAAGCACTGACCAATTGCTACGCTAATCATGTGTGCAAGCGTGGCTTTAGCCACGACCCGTAAAATGGAGGGGGGTAGTGTTGTGTATCTTTTCATTCACAACATTAGTGGGGGGGTATTTTGTTTTTTCTTTTTTTGTATCCTATCTTTTTTTTTCTTTTTGCCTGGAAGGTTGGGAGGGAAACACATAGCAACATGGTGAAGTTTAAAGAGATTCCCCAAGGAACTATGAGAGTTGAGAAGATAAGTAATGTTTTAGATTGGAGTAACTTTGTTAAGAATAATGACTAATTTATTGAATTTTTTGAGTTTTAATGTTAACGGGCTTAATGGACCAGTGAAAAGAAAAAGAATCTTAACACACATTAAAAAAATGAAGATAGATTTAGCTTTTTTACAGGAAACGCACCTAACAGAAACAGAACATCAGAAACTAAAGAGAGATTGGGTGGGTAATGTTGTTGCGGCTTCATTTAATTCAAAAGCGAGGAGAGTAGCAATTTTGATCAATAAAACGTTACCAATTAGAATACAAAATGTAATAACTGGTTCTGCGGGGAGATATGTGATTATACATTGTCAACTTTTTTTCTGAACTATGGGCTTTTATGAATATTTATGCACCAAACGAAGATGATGCAAAATTCATACAAGAAGCTTTTCTGAATTTGGCGGATGCACACGAAAAAAATATTAATTGGAGGAGACTTTAATTTTTGCTTAGACCCAGTCTTAGATAGATCAACCAAGGTTGTTATAAAATTGAAGGTAGTAAATTTAACTTTATCATTGATGAAAGATTTAAATTTAATTGATATATGGAGAAGAATCAATCCTAAAGAAAGAGACTATTCGTTCTATTCTCATAGACATAAAACTTATACAAGGATAGATTTTTTTCTATTATCAATGCATATTCAACACAGAGTGAAAAATATGGAATATAAAGCAAGAATATTATCAGATCATTCTCCTTTATTAATGACAATAATAATGGCTGATAAGGAAGAAGTGGCTTATAGATGGAGATTTAATTCAACATTATTAAAGCGTCAAGATTTTTGTGATTTTATGAAAAAGCAGATTCAATTTTTTTTGGATACAAATTTTCATTCAGTGGATGATAAATTTATATTATGGGATGCGATGAAAGCATATCTTAGGGGACAGATAATAAGTTATACATCTAAAATTAAGAAAGAATATATGGCAGAACTAGATCAATTGGAAAAAGAGATTACAAAATTAGAAAAAGAATCTCAAAGATATATGTCAGAAGAAAAACGAAGGCAACTTGTCAATAAGAAGTTACAATATAATACGCTTCAGACATATAGAATGGAAAAAGCAATTATAAGAACTAAACAAAGGTATTAGGAGTTAAGTGAGAGAGCACATAAAATTCTTGCCTGGCAGTTGAAAACAGAACAAGCTTCCAAAACAATAAATGCAATTAGAACAAGGGCAAATAAAATATCTTATAAACCTCTTGAAATAAATGAAACCTTTAAAAATTTCTATTCTGAATTATATCAATCAGAATCTCAAAATGATGTTAATGAGATAGAAAGGTTTTTATCACAAATATCTCTTCGAAAATTGAATTTGGAAGAACAGAAGGGATTAGATATGCCTTTTACATTAAAAGAAGTTGAAGAAGCTTTAGGATCACTCCAAAGTAATAAATCTCCAGGAGAAGATGGTTTTCCACCTGAATTTTATAAAATTTAAAGATTTATTATTTCCTCTCTTTATGGAACTAATACGTCAAGCAGAAAAAATACATAAACTCCCAGAATCTTTTTCAACAGCGATTGTAATAGTATTGCCAAAAAAAGACAGAGATCCTATGAAACCAACATCATACAGGCCTATTTCTTTATTGAATACGGATTATAAAATAATAGCAAAAATTTTATCGAATAGATTATCTAAATATTTACCAAAATTAATACATATGGATCAAACAGGATTTATTAAAAATAGACAATTGGCAGATAATGTAACCCGGCTACTCAGTATAATTCATTTGGCACAAAAAAGGGACGAGAAGAGTATAGTAGTAGCCTTGGATGCAGAAAAAGCATTTGATAGATTAGAATGGGATTTTTTATTTAAAGTATTAGAAAAATATGGGTTAGGAACATCTTTTATAAATTGGATTAAAACTTTAAATTCTAACCCTAAGGCTAAAGTAGTGACAAACTCTCAAATTTCAACACCATTCCAGTTAAAAAGGTCAACTAGACAAGGTTATCCATTATCACCTGCTTTATCTGTACTGGCGATAGAGCCATTAGCAGAACTAATCAGAATTGATCCAGATATTATGGGATTTAGAGTTAATCAGGAGGAATATAAAATTAATCTTTTTGCCAATGATGTTTTGATCTACTTAACAAACCCACAACATTCGTTACATAAATTATCTTCTAGATTGGATGAATATGGGAAGGTATCAGGTTACAAAATAAATTGGGATAAAAGTGAAATTTTACCTCTTACTAAAGGAGACTATAGTCAATGTCGATTAGTAACCCAATTTAGATGGCCGGTAAATGGAATAAAGTATTTAGATATAAGACTTGATAATGATGTAAAGAATTTATATAAATTTAATTATTTACCACTATTGAAAAAAATTCAAGAAGATTTTGACAAACGGATGATACTACCAATAACATTAGTAGGTAGAGTCAATGTTGTAAAAATGAATATATTTCCTAGATTACAGTATTTGTTTCAAACATTACCAATGCAATTGCCACAGAAGTTTTTTCAAGAGTTAAATAAATGTGTGAGAAAATTTCTTTGGAAAGGTAAAATGTCAAGAATATCATTGGAAAAATTGACATGTAAATTTGGGTTAGGAGGGTTACAACTTCCAAACTTTAAAAACTATTATAAAGCAAATCAATTTAGATTTATTGCATCTTTCTTCGATGATCGAAAACCAGCATGGATTAAAATAGAATTAGACAAGATAGGAGAAAATAGACCTGAAGATTTTATATATAAATGGGAATCTACATGGATACAGGAAAAGAAAGAATCTCCTATATTAACACATTTGATTGATCTATGGAATAAGATAAATGTTGATAATGAAACACAGAAATCTCTATTAGCAAGGAGACCTTTGTTCCAAAACAGACTTATTCCTTTTACAATGGACAATCAACTTTTATATAATTGGTACCAAAAAGGGATTAAATTTATAGGAGATTGTTATGAACGAGGTATATTGATGTCATTTGAACAATTAAAGGGTAAATATAAAATATCAAATAATACTTTCTTTTGTTACCTTCAATTAAGGGCTTACTTAAAAGGTAAGCTGGGTCAAACAATGTTTTTGCCAAAACCTAATGAAATTGAAATTTTAATTCAAAAAGGGAAAATTAAAAAATTTATTTCTTGTATGTATAATTTGATTCAAGAACAGACAATTAAACAAGGAACCCATAAGTCAAAGCAAAAATGGGAAACAGATCTGAATATTAATATTGATGAAACAAATTGGTCAAGACTCTGTCTTGACAGTATGACAAATACAATAAATGTTCGACTTAGATTAGTACAATATAATTTTTTACACCAATTATATATTACACCACAAAAAATAAATAGATTAAATTCAAATCTATCCGATAAATGCTTTTGGTGTAATCAAGAAATTGGTACTTTATTACATTCTACTTGGTCTTGTTTTAAAATTCAACTCTTTTGGATAAATTTAAGAGTCTTATTGGAACAAATTACTGGAATTCAACTTCCACATAACCCTGTATTATTTCTACTAGGTGATATTGAAGGGATAAAGCCGAAACAAATTGAATAAATATCAGAAAGAAGTTATAAAAATTGCATTGGCAGTAGCTAAGGAGATTATAGCAGTTACTTGGAAATCTGATTCGTATTTAAGTATGGATCGTTGGAATAATGAAATGGCTAGTTCTATTCCACTCGAAAAAATTACTTATAATTTAAGAGATAAATATGTAACATTTTTGAATATTTGGCGCCCTTATTTACAAAAGATAGGATGGCATATTTAAGTGCTCCGATAAAGATCTTGGTCCCTTGGGGAAAGTAACGAATAATTATACCAAATTTATTTTGAATCCCATGGAGCATGTGGAAACCTTCCAATACCCAGGCGGCTCTTTTTTTTTTCTCTTCTTTCTTTTTAGGTAGGACTATATATGGGGGGGGGAGGGTTAAGGGGAGGGGGGAGGGTAGATTTTATCTTTTCATGTATTCTTTTTGAAAACTCAATAAAAATTATATTACAAAAAAAAAGGAAGGAAAAGTTGCTACTTGTCTGGGACATGTTCAAAGCGCACTTGTCAGGTGAGACAAAAGCAGCATTGAAAGCTGAAAGTATGGACATTGTAGTCATCCCCGCTGGTTTGACGTCCGAGCTCCAGCCACTAGATGCGAGTTTAAAGTGACAACAACAGTGTGTACAAGTAAATTGAGAAACAGAATGTGTTTTGTTGACCTTTTCTTTTGTGTAGATTTCATAAGTGTTTGTATTTTCTTTTATATCTGACTCAAAAACAGCCAATAAATACAACTTGTCTTCCATGTATTCATTTTTCCGAAGTTGGTAACCTCTGTATAAGCCGACCCCCTAATTTTAGGACCAAGATTTAGGACCAAATTCTCAGCTTATACACTGGAATTTACGGCACTTTAATAAATGTACTTTGAATCTTTGAATCCAGCAAGGTGTTTACCCACTTCATGGATCCAGTAAGCAGATATTGGGAGGGCTGGTGTGGAGAGATGGGTAGTACCAGGACAGGGGCACCAGAGTTTCAACCACACCCATTTGCTGATCAGGCATATTGTCACTTGCCCACAGGGTCACTCAAAGACCCGACACACTAACCAGCTTTCTCACACTACCACTGAAAAGCAGCAGAAAGCAGGTTCAGTTGTAACAAAGAGATTTAGATAAGAAACGAGGCCAGGAAGCTGGAGTGTAGCTTAAGTGCTGGCATGGACAGGTTGGACCAAGTGGCCTGTTTCTATATTGTATATCTCATGCAAGTAGGATCTCATGCAAGTCACCTCAAGTGGGAGCCATTAACCCTTACGTACCTTTCACTTATTGTAATCATACCGTAAATTGCCATATGAATATTTACAATAGTAACACTCTATGGAAACATGTTGCTCTGTAACAAAACCCACCTACGGGTGGAACTGTATCCCTACTGTTGGAGAAAAATAATGCCAATTCAATATGGAAAAAAAAGCTTCAAATAATTAATTTGACTGCTCCAAAGAGCCAGGATTAGAATTATGAACAAAATGAATTACATTATACAGTTTCACTGTACCTTTGACAGTCAACACATTGGACTACAACAGTCAGCAACAGCAAAATTGGGCACCTTCCAAACTATTGCTGGTTATCAGCCCTTACCCATCGCCACATACAGGATACGGGACACATCTCCATTGGGGGCAAGAACAGAATCCACAACTATTTTCTTGAAGCGATTCTGATGATTGATAATGAGGGGTCTTTTTCCAATAGGATATATCCAAGACTCCATCTCTGGATTGTTCTCCACAACAGTGAGTACTTGATCTGGTAGTTCTTTTGTGTTATTGACACACTGAAAGAATGAGCAAACAATAATAGAAATCATGTTATTTACCAATTCAATGTGCATCAATGTAAAAGGTGAATATCAAAAGAGTCCTTCACCAATCTAAGATATTAAGTGAAGAGGTAGTGAGAGAAAAAAAATTTGAGACTGAGTCAAAAGGTTTTAGTTGGAATGTGTTTGTTTTTTAAATGCATGATAAGTTACCAATCAATAAATGCAATAGGAAGAGAAGTGACCATGAAGAAGTTGACAGATGAGCACCTGGTAAAGTTGAGAGAAACAAACATTAGGAAGCTTGTTCTTTGGTCAGTTTGATTGCGTGGAGACTGGCTGACATTGTGATGATAAACACTTTTACTTTTGGAATTTGGGATTTGCCAGTATGAATGAATTGAACATTTTGCCTGTAATATTTGAATATTTATCATAGATATCTTTACAGATTGGTCTTGATATCTACCTACATATTTGAATATTTAAGAGAGACCAGTCAGGCTTAAAATTTGAAATTTGCAGATGTAGAAAATATTATGCTTCATTGCCTTAACCTGTGAATCAGCTAATTTAGTTTGAGCTGCAAGTTTAATCAGACACTGATATTCTGTGAAATGGACGAGTCTGGTGTGTGAGAAGGAAGTGTGGAAGTCGTGAATAGTGCTTGATTTTAGATTAAAATAGATCTAAAATGAACAAAGTAGTTTTTTCCTCCAGGAAATGAAAGCTATGGGGAGTGGGAGAGAAGATCTGGTTTGAAGTCCTTTAATTGATTGCAGATTTCGACAGAATGAACAGAAAAAGCAGAGCCCATTTGTGGAGACGAATGTGACCATGACCAGAGGCCACCAATACAAGAGAAACACCAGGAAACTTGAGGAGAATGCAGAAGAATCTTCTTTACCCAAAGGGCAGTAAGAAACTGGAACTCACCCCCAGAGAGGGACTGAGCTGACGCTGTCGATGCATTAGGTTCATAGTCATACATCATGGAAACAGGCTCTTTGGCCCAACTCATTCATGCTGACCAAGATGCCAATCTAAGCTAGTCCCATTCGGCTGCATTTGACCTGCATCTCTCTACTTCTTTCCTACTCATGTACCTAGCCAGATGTTTTCTTTAAATGTTTGAACTGGACCCACCCCCAGCAATTCCTTTGGCAGAACATTCCATATATCCACCACTCTGTGTGGAAAAACCTGACCCTCAGGTTTGCTTTAGAACTTTCACTTTTCATCTTAAGCTTATGCCTTCTAGTTTCACCCTTCCCTATCTGGGGAAAAAATACGGATCATCTACCCTACAATGCCTGTTGTAATTTTATTAATCTCTAAATGGCCATCCTCAGCCTCCTTTACTTCAGAGAAAAAGTCCTGGCAAATTCAATCCCACCTCATAACTCAATGTATAGGGGAGAAAGGAATACGGAGTACCACTGGTAGATTTGCATGGGAAACGAGGTGAGAAACTTGAATGGAGCTTAAATGCCGGGATGGACTGGTTGTGCCAAATGATCTGTTTCTGTACTGTACAGCCACGTAATCCTGTGCAAGGAGGGATCCAGTCATCACAAGGTGAAACCGTTAAACCTTCTGTATCCTTCACTTACTTTATAAATTGTCATCTAAACATACTTAATGATGATTCTATGTAAACATGCTGCTCTGTCATTTCTCCCACCTACCATGAATAGAACTGTGTCCCTGGTGTTGCACCTACCAGCTCCTCCCATTGTACTGCAGCCTTTCCCAGACACCACCCACCTCTAAATCCCTACTGCTCAAACTTCTGCCAGTTTTTATCCTGAATCACAAATGCTGACATTAAAGCAGTGGCTCGGACAGGGATTTAATACAGTTACTAATTGACATCCACATGCACTGGTCCAATTTTCCCCTCACTATACTCCTCACGTGCTACACCATGAGAATGTGATTACTCTAATAAAGCTAATTTAAGCCCAGCTTTCATGGGATAAATACTCTGCATTCACAAAAGTCAAATATCCAATTGGCAGTCTCTCACCTGGCCAGGTCTGGGATTGGAGGGAATAATGCCCCCGTAACCCTTAAAGGCAGATTGTCCAAACACGTCACTGATCTCCTTCATGGAATACACACACACGGCTGTTCCGTTCCTGAAAAAGGTACAAGCTCAGATAGGCGTCCAGTGAGGGAGAGAAACAGAACAAACTGAGTCATTTTTCACGCACAGCAATGAAATCCAAAAGCACCTCTCCTAATGGCCTTGGGTAAGCTGTCTTCTGCCCTAAATGAACAACTTAAGAGTACCTTAACTCATCTTTTACCTTTATCTCTTGAATGTAGATCACAATTGGATTAATTTTACAGCACAAGCTTCAATATTACAGTGTTGGATCTGGATCAGATTCAAACGTTGAGTTCTGATGAATGTTACACTACAGGATATTGATCTTACTGATATTATAGTATTACTGTATACAAACAATCAGATTGATAATAGTAACTCAAAGAGATCCGTACATATTGTGACCCTTTCTAGCCCTTTGTTCAGGCTTTTCTCAGTGTAAGGATGCCTCTGCACACCCTGTCCTGTTCTCTTTCCATGTCCCACAGAACACATTAGTACAAAGGTACTTAATGACAAGGTACTGAGCAGTACCCTCCCATCCTGGGACAGCTTGTTCCTTTGTTTCCAGGGATGAAGTGCCCCATGATCCGTGCACAGCTTCAAAGTGCAGTCTCTGCAGAGTGAACTTCAGGTCAGGGATGTTAACATCAGCTGGCTTACCTTTCACAAATGCCTTCTGCTCAAGGGGTTCTGAAGACAATTGGCCAAAGAAGGGCTTCTTGTCACACGAAAGTTCTTCCTAACCCTCAATGTTGAGAAAAGTGAAGCAATTCCAAGTTTGTTTAGAAAAAAAAATTGACTGGTTGGAAGAAAGTGGGGATGGTGGTGCCTCTTATCACTTAAACTGTATCAGGGTAGCTCAGGCTCACATGGAACAGCATTACATTTCATAGGTTTGATTTGTTCCACTATTCTTATAAACTCACCAATTGCTGCTAAAGACTCCATACACTCTCTCTTCACTATCATTGGGTGTTTTGTAAATAAATGCATCTTCAATCCTGTTGTAAAGGACACTGTCAGCAGGATTGCTGCAGATCAGACGGGCTTTGAGAAAGGTTGCCCACTTACTCAGCAGTCGTTGTCTGGATCCACCTTGGTCATTCTGTGAACAAAACAGATCCGAACCTGTGATAAACATCACATCGGCAGCTGACCCAAGAAAGGTGGAGTGGATGGTTACCTACCGTCAGGTGACCAGAACATGTGGTCACAATGACTGCACGCTTTGAACCACCTTAAATTCTGGTGTCATCTCACTGAGGAGCACAAGGTATTAATTGAAGCTGTGGGCAAGTTTTATGATGAGGCCAAGTGTCCAGAGTAACGTGTGAAGAGAAAGTTACAGCAGAAATGACCACTTCACAGCAGATAGTGAAAGGGCTCAAAATTTCCAACCAACTTCAAGTAACCTGTCTGTACTTTCTCCATCGATGCTGCCTGACATGCTGAGGATTTCTAGCATTTTCTGTATTTACTCTACACTTCCAGCATGTGCAGTATTTTTGATGATCAGCAACAATGATTTAGTTCGAACTATACCTTTTAATGGCACAAAGTTTCATAACAAAATCATCAAGGTTCTCATTGAGGACAAAGAGGTTTGAGGAATATGTTTCCAGGTTTAGGGCCTAGACTTATGAAGATGTTAACAGAGTTTGCTATTTTAGTTACTTACTAGATTAGCAAGTTTAGGCAATAAATATTCTGGACTGCATGTTCTTACTGGCTTGGTTGAGGAAAGTAGTTCAACAAGTGGCTGTGATTCAAATAGGTTCGAATTGGTCAGGGTTTATACGCCTAATCACTGGCTGACTCAGATCGAGTTAGACTTACAAAAGACAGATGCTGGAAGAGCAGAGCCGATCAAACAACATTTGTGGAGGCAGAAGGTCCAAGTCAAATGTTTTGGTTAAAACCCTGCATCACGTCAGACAGCTGTGAACAGCAGGAAGACTGGAATAGGTTTGGCGGCAGCGACAGATTTAAATACATTCAACCTTTATATAAATTGTCTGCGCGGGCCGTCAGTGATTTCAGCAGTGTCCCGAGGCAGGGCTAGACCCTTCCAACATTGGGCTTGGAGCTGGAGCTCGCACTAATGCGAGGGATAGAACTCTGGTTACCAACCACACTGTCCGGTTTCCTTGCAGGGAAATAAGGTGAGGGACCGGAGGGAAGCTTCTCAGTGATGGAGTAACAATCCAACTCAAGGTGACAGCAAATCCAGTCACAGTCCATGAGGCACACCCACCTTACACACTTGGCCAATCCGTGAAATCCATGGGTCAACATCCGGGTTTACCTGCGCAATCCTTTCTCTGAAGAACACATAAACCAAGTCGCCCAGCGGTGACATTCCCACAAATTTGGGATCTGAAGGGAAGGAAGCGTGATTACAGATAATTGATGAAGTGAAGGCTGTGGAAGGATCAGAGAGCTCACAATGACCAGGAAATTGAAGGGTCGGGAAATGGAGAATCTCAAACCTAACTGGGTGTCTTTGCTGTGGTAACATAGGAAACATGACAACCAATTTGAACACAACAAGCTCCCACAAAGAGTATCTTGGTTAATAAGTGGATGACCCATTTTGGAGACCTCAAAGAAATCTTACCTCATTCAAAATGGCAAATTGGACTTTGTCTGTACTCAAGGTATCAGACTGAAGATGGGACCCCACACACTACAGCTCCACAAGTTTCCCACTGACATCCCATGATAGAGGGCTGAAGACATCCCACACATTATAAATGTTTGAAGCTCTAGATGTTCTGATGTTCTGTTGTCACACATCCCATTTAAACCCAGGAAAATCTTCACCCTTCTCCCAAGTGAGTTGGCATTCTTTCCGGTGGTGGAAGTCTCCAGTGACCTTTTATCAAAGCACAAAAGAAGAAGGGAGCAGTGCAGGCTTAGTCCATCACCATCTCCTTTGTCTTACTGAAGTTGAGCTGCAGATGATCAGCTTACACTATTTGACAAAGTCCTCCACCAGGGCCCTGTATTCATCCTCCTGTCCTCCCTTTATACACCCAACTATTGCTGAATCATTAGAGTATTTCTGCAAGCGTTTCAGACCCATTCACTGAACCAAAACTGGTGACACTTGTGGCAAAGGTCATGGTCCCTTCTGACAGAAGGGGTCATGGAAGAATGACAGAGACAGAAAAATAAATACTTGAGGGATTTGTAGGAAAGAAATCTATGCAGGAGAAGCCAGAGAATGGAATGTCACACTTACCTTTCATCCATTCGTCATGAGACTTTAATCGTGAGAGTTTATCACCTTTCTTGTAACCAGTAAGGACCTCTTTGTCTCCATTAGATGCTGAAGAATAGATTCTTTCCTCTGTAAAAGTAGACACACACACACACACACACACACACTCTGAGTGAACTGGTTCTGGATCTCCAAATTAATGTGAATTGAAACTGCAAGAAGGCCTACCAACAACCAGTGAAGCAAAACCTCGTTGTGGAGTTTCAGGACAGATACCTTGTCCCACAGTTATGTTCCTTTCATTGAGAAATTCCTTTAATTCATTTTTAAACTGTAAAAAAAGAAAAAAGTTGGTAAGAGATACACCTTTTAAAATTAATGTTTTTATCTCTAATAGTGGAGGTAAGGAGGAAAAGATTATTCCTGACATGCAGAGGGAAGCATTACACTCATAAGCCTAATGGCTTCTTTCCATGCTGCAACCTCGAGTAAGAAGTTACGCTGATAAGATTAGAGAACGGCCACATAATCCTAACAGGTGTAGGAATTTCTTCTTGCAGACGGTGGTAAATCTCTGAAATTATTGACTCCAGAGGATTTGTCACTAGGCAGGTTCATTCTGGCTCCAGGAGACTGTGCACAATGAACTATATTTGGGTAGCGGCCAAGGAGATGCAGACAGCAGGCAGGAGGTCCAGCCACTTCACACCATCATATAAGATTAAAATTGCTCCAAATTTGTTTTTCCAAACCTTTAAGGTGAAAGGCACAACTCAAATGAATATGTTAAAGTATTAATCGCCAGTTACTTACAAGTAGCCAACACTTTGGTCTCATCCAATTGGTTCCACACAGAAAGAAGTTAGCTTTATTGAATTTGTGCAAGATCATGATATAATTCCCACAGGTACCCTGTAAAATAAAGGGGTTCAATATTTAAACAGCCAATCAGTCAAAGAAACCAGGTTCCGGATACCCAGTGGAAGAGACATTGTTCACAATGTATTCTGATACATGAAAAGGCTAAATATCACTAACTCCAAGAAGTGCAACGCCTGGAATGGACTGAGGCTCGAGGAGAGTTTGTTTGATTTGGAGACAACATCCCTGTTAAATGCTGACATTGTTTCCGTAGCCATCACATCTCAGAGGCCATCAGGCTGAGAGGAAAGAGTTGGAGGACCACCCACTATAGGGTTTGAGAGGGTTGATGGAGATGATGTCGGGAATTTCAGAGGGACTTGGGTGGGAACAGATGTGACATCCTTTACAAACCAATGTTGGAGAGTCCCCGGGCAATCAGAAAGCTCTACAGACACATATGGCCATCAGTCCGACACAAAGGAAGAGTCTTCAACCAAGATCAGAGTCTACAGAGGAAGTCTTGCCCTCAGCACTCAGATTGCAGCTCACATAACTCAATGCACATAGATCTCTGGATTAGAGATATAATTAAAACAGACTATCAGTAACTGACTTGCAACATGATATCACTGGAAGAGGAGATTCCAGGAGCCACATCACAGTTCAACAACATTTAAAAACCACTGACTCTTTTTGGAAGCTGGTTCAGTGCTAAAAAGACGATTTAATAACAAATAAACACTCAAAACAGTTCTACCAGAGCTGTGTAAACATATCAGGATATTGCATTCCTGAAGAACTTAAGATAAGCGAATAGACTGAAAAGAATTCTGAAGCAGAACTCACCGATTTGTCCCCCGGGCATTCTTTAGGATCACCAGGCACTTTGATCTATAAGGTGAAGAGACAGGATCCATGACCAGTGACGGACAATTCTCATCAAATAACTGATTTCCATCATTGAGAAATATTCTGTACCGTACAGGTCTATTACTGAGACAGAGAACTATCCTGCACTTGTTAGTACAGCAGTCAGAATTTGAAACACATTAAAGCATCTTGCAAAAAAAAACAAATTGTCGCAGCGCCTCACTCTGCTGAACCTCACTGGTAATTGTTTTACATTGTCACATGTACCAAGATAGTGAAAAAAAAGTTTTGCAAATTATCCATAGTGATCATTTCAAAACATAAGTACTTTGAGAAAAACAGGAAAAGCAGTAACAGAATGCAAAATATAGTGTTAGAGTTACAGTACCTGCCTCAACCACTTCCTCTGGCAGCTCATTCCATTTAAGAACTAGCTGCAGTTGAAAATGTTTCCCTCATGTTCTTATTAAATCTCTCTTCCAACCTTAATCCTATGCCCCCTAGTTCTTGATTCCACAGCCCTGGAAAAAAGACTATTTACTCTAGCTATGTTTTTGATCTTTTGTACCTCTATAAGATTACTACTCATTCTCCTACACTCCAAAGAAAAATGTCAGAACTTGCTGAACCTCTCCATAACTCAGTCCCTCAAGTGCTGACAGCATTGCCTGTGCTCTTTCAAGCTTATTGACATCTTTCTTATAGCAGGGTAAACACAATATTCCAAATGCAGCCTTGCCAACATCTTGTACAACTGCAACATACAAGCGATACTATCTGTAGGAGCCATGCATTGGTTTTCTATCTACATTTCTACATTGTATTCTATATTACACATTTATTAGGGTAGCTAGTCACATAGTGTAGGGGGTGGTAAAAGTGAAGGGAATAGTTATGTATTTGTGCTTTGTTCTGGGCAGCATGGAGCTGGGACCAATGGATGTTATACAGTATCTTTTGTTGACTGCTTAGTTACGCTTAACTTTGAAACTGCTTAACCCCGATTAAGTCTGCTTAAGTACGTTTAATTACACTAGTCTTAATTTCATCACTTCAATACTCCATGTTTTGCTAGATGCTAATAAAGGATTACTTTTGGAACATTATTATTGGATTGATTGGAGGGCATGTCATACAAGGAGAACAATCTGTGGGGAATTGCCAGTAGTGGCATTAGTTTGTTAGAATTGGCCAGTACATTGTCAGGAAAAATTTTTGACAGTTATACCAAACGAATGTCAACACTTGGATGTGACTGTGAAATCAGAAACACCGTAGCCTGTGTGCTTGGGTGTTAAACAGCTTGGAATGGTCAGCACTCACTGTAAGCTCCATAGGACGGTGTTTGGCGAGGAGTTCAGCACTTGGTTCTATTGAAACACTAAAATATTTTGATTGTTATTGTTTTGTCCAGTTTGCACACTTAGAAAACACCATGAGTCAAGCTAGACACAGTAACCTTGAAGTCAGGGCTAAAAGCAAAATTAAACTTAGTGGGAAAGCTTTGGAGACTAGAATTGACAATGTTCAGGACTACAATAAAATTGTTAAGAAGACT
Organism: Mobula hypostoma; assembly: GCF_963921235.1. Classification (NCBI taxonomy): domain Eukaryota; kingdom Metazoa; phylum Chordata; class Chondrichthyes; order Myliobatiformes; family Myliobatidae; genus Mobula; species Mobula hypostoma. Next base: position 51,780,941 of record NC_086114.1, on the reverse strand, counting down.
GATGGTTTAATACCATTAATTAGAAGTGTTCTGGTATCAGAAGGGCAACAAGATGTTTCAAGAGTGCATTCTCATTTGGGTGAAGATGTTGCTTAGCAGCATAACTTGCTGCTGTCTTTAATGCCCATTTCAGACAAGACAAACTGAAAGCTATTAAGTATTGATATGCTTATTAATACAGTCACAATGGAGGCTGAACAATGGTTGGAACAAACATGCAAAGTTGAAGGTCAAATTGCTGGAGGAAATGAAAATTTATAAAGCCACAGAGCATACTGCGACTACATATGAAATTGATGATTTTCAGGATAACATACTACCCTGAAGACTGTGTCTAACATGCAAGCTGCAGGCTCTATTGCCAGCAGAGTATCCCATGTGTCTGATACCTCTGCTAAAATGGTGGCTAGTTTAGCTTCATTATTCACATGGCAATAATTACCGAAAGACAAACATGCATTGGAAGAGCAAGAGCAGCGGCTTCGGAGAAGAAGGAGCAGTTCAAGTTGCAGGAGGAAATTGCAGTGCAGATGGTCAAAGTTAAGTGGTAAGAGATTCAAGTGCTGTGCGTGCTAAACGTGCTCCAGCAGGACAGTTCTATGGTGCGAGGTCCTATGCTGACATAGCACTGAGAAAATCCAACTTGCTCGATGTCAATGTGGATACATTTGTTCCTCAAATGTCTATGAGCTACAAGTTCGGACCCCAAGGGGTAGTTCAGGATGTTTACTCTCAGCCTGCACCAAGGAGGCACTCTGAATCTGTGCCATAGCCAATAGCACAAGGTGCTTCTGAGGAGATTAATTTGCAGTATGGTGACACTTGTGTTTCAGTGCACTGGAGGCCATAAGGATGAGAAAAGGAAATAGCAAGCTTAGTGATGCAACAACTTCGCAGAGTATTTCTGCCTTAAAAGAGAGATTCAATTCATCAGTGGTGATCCATTGCAGTACCATTCATGAGGGCTTTCAAGAATAGCACAAGACAGATGATTATGGCGATCGTCTCTATTTTCTTGAACAGTTCACTGGAGGTTATCCTAGAGAGCTGGTCAAAAGTTGCCAGCAAGCCAAGCCAACCCAGAGTAAGAATATCTCAAGGACAAAGCTTTATTACATGAACATTTTGTTAATGAGTGGAAAATTGCTACAGCCTACATGAAAAAGGCTCTTTCTTAGCTGCATATCAAAACAGAAGATGTGAAAGCTCTTCAAGACTTTAGTCTTTCCTTAGAGGCTGCTGTAATGCAATGGGCAATGCTTGGTACATGTGAGAGCTGAACATGCCTATTAATAGCAACACTCAAAATACAGGAGGAACTCAGCAGGTCAGGTTGCATCTATGGAAAAGAGTGAACAGTCAACATTTCAGGCTGAGACCCTTCATCAGGACTGGGAAAAAAAGATGAGGTCAGTAAGAAGGTGGAGGAGGAAGAAGTACAAGCTTTTAGGTGGTAGGTGATAGGTGAAACCGGGAGGGGTGAAGTATAGAGCTGGGAAGTCAACTGGTTGAAGTGAGAAAGGGCAAGGGAAGGAGAATCTGATACGAGAGGTTAGAAGACCATGGAAGAAAGGGAAGGGGGAGGAGCACCAGAGGGAGGTGATGGGCAGGAAAGGAGATAAGGTGAGAGAGGGAAAACAAGAATGGGGAATGGTGAAGGCAGGGGGTGCGATTACCAGAAGATCGAGAAATTGATATCCCATGCCATCAGGTTGAGGCTACCTGGACGGAATACAAGGTGATGCTCCTCTAACCAGTGTGGCTTCATCGCGGCAGAAGAGGAGATCACAGACCAACATGTCAGAAGGGGAATGGGAAATAGAATTGAAATAGGTGGTCACCGGGATAACCTGTGTTTTTGTGTCAGACAGAGCATAGGTACACAGCAAAGTGGCGTCCCAATCAACATTGGGTCACACGGATATAGAGGAGGCCACACTGGGAGCAACAGATACAGTAGATGACCCCAACAGAACAAGGTGAGGCGAAATATCACCCGTGGAAGGATAGTTTAGGGCCCTGAACGGTCATGAGGGAGCAGGCGTGGCACTTGTTCTGTTTGCAAGGACAAGTACCGGAAGGGAGATCAGTGGGAAGGGATAAATGGACAAGGGAATCATGTAAGGAGCAATCCCTGTGGGAAGTGGGGGGGGGAGAAGAGAAAGGGAAAGATGTGCTTGGTGGTGGGATCCCATTTTAGATAGCAGAGGTTACAGAGAACTATGTCCTGAAAGGGGAGGCTAGCAGGGTGGTAGGTGAGGACAAGAGAAACCCTATCCCTGGTGGGGTGGAGGGAGGATCAGGTGATGACAGACGTGTGTAAAATGGAAGATGTGCTGGTGAGGACAGCATTGATGATGGAGTTCCTCCCGCAGCTTGAGGATGTTATTTGTTTTTCCAACATCTGTTGAGTTTCTCACATTTGTGACGCCTATTAATATATAGATTGTTGTAAAGAAGTTGTCTTACATGCTTAGGGATGGGTTTTATGTGCTTGGAGATGTTTTGCCTGTGAGCTACTACATAATCACAACTGTGAAACTACTTTCACCAATCTTGTTGAGTTTACTGAAAAACAAGTGATGAGTTATTGATTTATTTATTTGACATACACCCAATGTATGGATATATGTGGGATACTACAGCACCTGCAGTAAGCAAAAGTGTGAAGAAAACTAAGTCACAAATTCATTGTAAAGCTTAAGGAAGCAGCTTTACCACTACTGTGGCTACTGCGAAAGGCGAAACTAAAACGGAGCCTAGAACTGATGAAAAGGGTGCGGATTTAGAACAAGCTATGAAAAAAAAAGCAGCGAGTAACACTCTGCTATCTATTAGGTTATGGGGGCTAGTGATAATGATTATAAACTTCCTGCAATTCCAGTTCAGGTGAAGTCTAAGAAGGGTAAGAATTCAGTGGTTATTTATGCTTTCAAGTAAAGTTCCTGGGTGTCAAGATGCTTGAGGATCTACCCTGGTCCCAAAATATCGATGTAGCTATAAAGTAGTCAAGACAGCAGCTCTATTTCATTAGAAATTTGAAGAGATTTGGTTTGTCTACTAAGACACTTGAAAATTTCTATAGATGTAGTGTGGATAGCATTCTGAAAGGCTGCATCACTGTCTGGTACGGGGGGTGGAGGGCTACTGCACAGGACCAAAAGAAGCTACAGAAAATCATAAAATTACTCAGCTCCATCTTGAGTACTCGCCTCCATAGTACTTAAGACATCTTTAAGAAGTGGTACCTCAGAAAGATGACGTCCATTATTAAGGGACCACGGCACCTTTCAGAATGCTATCCACACTACATCTATAGAAATTTTCAAGTGTCTTAGTAGACAAACCAAATCTCTTCAAATTTCTAATGAAATAGAGCTGCTGTCTTGACTACTTTATAGCTACATCGATATTTTGGGACCAGGGTAGATCCTCAAGCATCTTGACACCCAGGAACTTTACTTGAAAGCATAAATAACCACTGAATTCTTACCCTTCTTAGACTTCACCTGAACTGGAATTGCAGAAAGTTTATAATCATTATCACTAGCCCCCATAACCTAATAGATAGCAGAGTGTTACTCGCTGCTTTTTTTTTTCATAGCTTGTTCTAAATCCGCACCCTTTTCATCAGTTCTAGGCTCCGTTTTAGCTTCGCCTTTCGCAATGCCCTCTTCTCACTGTTACCGCCAGAGAGGAGATACAGAAGCCTGAAGGCACACACTCAGTGATCCAGGAACAGCTGCTTCCCCTCTGCATCCGATTCCTAAATGGACATTGAATCCATGAACACTACCTCACTTTTTAAAGAATAAATATTATTTCTGTTTCTGCACCAGTTTTAATCTATTATATATAATTACTGTAATTGATATATTTACTTATTCTTTCTATATTATCATGCATCACATTGACCTGCATGTAAGTTAACAAATTTCATGACACTGATAATAAATAATATCTGCCATTGATAAAAAACCTGATTCTGAAATACAGCAATGTTCTGCATAATGAGCCTCATGAACAAACTCATCTTGATGAGAAAAATAACTCATTTTCTTGCCCCATGGTGTACAAGAGAAGGTTGATTAGCTACATCATTTCAGGATTGGTAGTGGCTGGCTTAGTTTAAACTACTGTGAACTACCCAACATCTATACGCAGGAAAGTACATCTGCCCATGAAAGGAACATCTTTGATGGAAGATCTTCAGAAATGGTCTCACCTGAAGCATATTCGTTTGCTGGAAATTGATTCAGAAATTGAGCTGTTGATAGATCAAATGTGCCAAAGGCATTGAACTGTTGCAAGTGATTTGCAGTGTTAATGATGGACACTATGCAACCAGAACAATGCCGGTTGGACTGTTAACGAACCATTGAAAGGAGACCCTGGTGGTGGAAGAAACTATGCTCGGCCAAAGCTACCAGTTAAAAGGATTTCAGTTTTACACTTAGATGAGCTTTAGCAGCAGCAATTCAAGACAGATTTCCCTGAAACAGTCAAGAGGAACAACGTAGTTTGTCAAGAGAAGATCACGATCCAGGGTAGACCGCTTACCAGAAAAAGGACATTTGTATAAATATTACCATTTCATGTCTCGTGATTTGGTAATATGTAGTTGGAATTATTATAGTATAATAATTAAGGGCTGGAATGTAGGAGCCATGCATCTGCTATCTGTCGTATTGTATTCTGGGATGTGTGCTTATTATGGTAACAAGTCACGTAGTTGGAGGTGTGGTAAAGGTGAAGGGACTAAGTTACTATTTGTGCTTTGTTCTGGGCAGTTTGGAGTCAGGGACCGACAGATGTCACGTTGACCACTTAGTTATGCTTAATTTTGTTTAATTACATTTGAAATAGTTTAACCCTACTTAACTTTGATCAGTACTTTTAACAGTGCTAGTTTTAGTTTCATCGCTTCAAGATTGTTTTGCTAGTTGCTAATAAAGGATTGAATTTGACTTTTTTTTTGACTTTGTCATACAATAACAATCTGTGAGGGTCACCAGCAGCAGTACTAGTTTGTTAGAATTGGCAGCTAAACTACTTATCACATTATCTATCTTTTTAACCCTTAAAAATAAACCTAGCAGACAGGTAAACACTTGAAATAGCTTTATCATTCAAACTGGTACTTCAGTCACATGAATCCTGCTGTGATCTATTCATCAGCCTTAAACAGTTTACAGCAGAGGAATTAGATAAATGTTCAATACATGACAGAACTGCCTGGACTGAATACAGAGTTCAACAGTGTAGCACTAGGCCAGGTGACCTTACTGTTGACCTCCAGCATGTTCTAAACCTCTGCGGAGTGTAGATGTGTACAGAATACACCGCAGAATGATCAGCCCAATTAAATCTACTCCATCAGAAGTGGAGAGAGTGAGCAATTTCAAGTCCCTGGGTGTCAATATCTCTGAGGACCTAACCTCGACACAACATCTTGATGCAGTTATAAAGGTGGTGGGACAGCAGCTATATTTCATTAGAAGTTTAGGGAGATTTGGTTTGAAGGAGACTAGTGTTGAAATTGCAGGGGCCCTGGCAGAAATATTTAAAATGTCGCTGTCTACAGGTGAGGTGCCGGAGGATTGGAGAGTGGCTCATGTTGTTCCGTTGTTTAAAAAAGGATCGAAAAGTAATCTGGGAAATTATAGGCCGGTAAGTTTAACGTCCGTAGTAGGTAAGTTATTGGAGGGAGTACTAAGAGACAGAATCTACAAGCATTTGGATAGACAGGGACTTATTAGGGAGAGTCAACATGGCTTTGTGCTTGGTAGGTAATGTTTGACCAATCTATTGGGGTTTTTCGAGGAGGTTACCAGGAAAGTGGATGAAGGGAAAGCAGTGGATATTGTCTACATGGACTTCAGTAAGGCCTTTGACAAGGTCCCGCATGGGAGGTTAGTTAGGAAAATTCAGTCGCTAGGTATACATGGAGAGGTGGTAAATTGGATTAGACATTGGCTCAATGGAAGAAGTCAAAGAGTGGTAGTAGAGAATTGCTTCTCCGAGTGGAGGCCTGTGACTAGTGGTGTGCCACAGGGATCAGTGCTGGGTCCATTGTTATTTGTCATCTATATCAATGATCTGGATGATAATGTGGTAAATTGGATCAGCAAATTTGCTGATGATACAAAGATTGGAGGTGTAGTAGACAGTGAGGAAGGTTCTCAGAGCCTGCAGAGGGACTTGGACCAGCTGGGAAAATGGGCTGAAAAATGGCAGATGCAGTTTAATACAGACAAGTGTGAGGTATTTCACGTTGGAAAAACAAACCAAGGTAGAACATACAGGGATAACAGTAAGGCACTGAGGAGTGCAGTAGAACAGAGGGACCTGGGAATACAGATACAAAATTCCGTAAAAGTGGCGTCACAAGTAGACAGGGTCGTAAAGAGAGCTTTTGGTACATTGGCCTTCATTAAACAAAGTATTGAGTATAAGAGCTGGATGGTTATGATGAGATTGTGTAAGGCATTGGTGAAGCCGAATCTGGAGTATTGTGTTCAGTTTTGGTCACCAAATTACAGAAAGGATACACATAAGGTTGAAAGAGTGCAGAGAAGGTTTACAAGGATGTTGCCGGGACTTGAGAAACTCAGTTACAGAGAAAGGTTAGGACTTCATTCCCTGGAGCGTAGAAGAATGAGGGGAGATTTGATAGAGGTATATAAAATTATGATGGGTATAGATAGAGTAAATGCAAGCAGGCTTTTTCCACTGAGGCAAGGGGAGAAAAAAACCAGAGGACATGGGTTAAGGGTGATGGGGGAAAAGTTTAAAGGGAACATTAGAGGGGGCTTCTTCACACAGAGAGTGGTGGGAGTATGGAATGAGCTGCCAGGCGAGGTGGTAAATGCGGGTTCTTTTTTAACATTTAAGAATAACTTGGACGGATACGTGGATGGGAGTTGTATGGAGGGATATGGTCCGTGTGCAGGTCAGTGGGACTAGGCAGAAAATGGTTCGGCACAGCGAAGAAGGGTCAAAAGGCCTGTTTCTGTGCTGTAGTTTTTCTATGGTTTCTATGGTTTTAACCAAAACGCTCAAACTTCTGCAAATACACTGTGGAGAGTGTTCTGACTGGCTGCATCACTGTCTGGTTTGGGGAGACTACTGCACAAGATCGAAGTACAGCAAGTTGCAGAAACTTGTAAGATTAGTCAGCTCCACCACGGGTACCAGACTCTGCACTATCCAAGATATCTTCAAGGAGCGGTGCCTTAGGGAGGTAGTACCCATCATTAAGGACCCCTACCACCCAGGACATGCCCTTTTCACACTTATACCATCGGGAAGGAAGTACAGAAGCATGAAGGCACACACTCAGCGATTCAGGAACAGCTTCTTCCCCTCTGCAATCCGATTTCTAAAAAGATAATGAACACTACCTCACTACTTTTTTTACTTCTGTTTTGCTTCCACTTACTTTAACTACATAATAGACATATTATATAGAAATAAAACTCTTGACTTTTCTTACTGTAGCCTTATGAAAAAGTGAGGTGAAGCTAGTAGTGGAGATATTGCAAGGATATTTTCATTACTGCAGACACTGGTCACTTACAAAGCAACCATAGAAGGTGTAACACTTGCTTTTGCACCTCTTTCCCCGGCACAACCCAGGGATCTAAACAGCCCTTCCAGGTAGGGCAAAGTTTCATGTACAGCTTTCCTAGCTGCACAAGTGGCATTTGGTACTCCCCATGTGGCCTCTTCCACCTTGGCAAGCTGAAGCTCAGATTAAGTGACTAATCTGCAGAGCACTTGTGCTCTGTCTATAATGGCCACACCAAGCTCCCATATATGTCATATCAATTTCCCTGTCCAACCTCAGCCTTCTCCTCTGCCAGCATGAGGCCAAACAGAAACTTGAATTGAATTGGTTTTATTACTTACATCCTTCAAATACATGAGTAAAAATCTTTTACGTTACTTCTCCATTCAAATGTGCAATTTCTAATAAATATTATGTACAACAGGGTAGTCAGTATAACATAGAAATACAGCTGTGTCAGCATGAGTTAAGCAGTCTGATGGCCTGGTGGAAGAAGCTGTCCTGGAGCCTGTTGGTCCTGGCTTTTATGCTGCTGTACCATTTCCCAGATGGTAGCAGCTGGAACAGTTTGTGGTTGGGGTGACTCGGGTCTCCAATGATCCTTCAGGCCCTTTTTACACACCTGTCTTTGTAAATGTCCTGAATAGAGGGAAGTTCACATCTATAGATGTGCTGGGCTGTCCGCACCACTCTCTGCAGAGTCCTGAGATTGAGGGTAGTACAGTTCCCATACCAGGCGGTGATGCAGCCAGTCAGGATGCTCTCAATTGTGCCCCTATAGAAAGTTCTTAGAATTTGGGGGGCCATACCAAACTTCTTCAACCATCTGAGGTGAAAGAGGCGCTGTTGTGCCCAATTCATCACCCAGCCGGTATGTACAGACCACATGAGATCCTCGGTGATGTTTATGCTGAGAAACTTAAAGCTGTTCACCCTCTCAAACTCAGATCCACTGATGTCTATAGGAGTTAGACAGTCTCCATTCCTCCTGTAGTCCACAACCAGCTCCTTTGCTTTTACCACATTGAGGGAGAGGTTGTTTTCTTGACACCACTGTGTCAGGGTGATGACTTCCTCTCTTTAGGCTGCCTCAATATTATTTGAGATTAGGCCAATCAGTGTAGTGTTGTCAGCAAATTTAACTAGTAGATTGGAGTCGTGGGTGGCAACACAGTCATGGGTATACAGAGAGTAAAAGAGGGGGCTTAGTACACAGCCCTGAGGAGCACCTGTGTTGAGGGTCAGAGGGTTGGAGGTGAGGGAGCCCACTCTTACCACTTGCCGGCAATCTGACAGCAAGCCCAGGATCCAGCTGCACAAGGCAGGGTGAAGGCCGAGGTCTCTGAGCTCCTTGTCGAGCCTGGATGGAATTATGGTGTTGAATGCTGAACTGTAGTCCAATAGCAGCGTTCTCACATAAGCATCCCTCTTCTCCAGATGTGTAAGGATGGTCTGCAGAGCCGTGACTATTGCGTTGTCCGTGGCAGATGTAGGCCTTGACCAGCCTCACAAAGCATTTAGGAACTTGAAGAACAGCACCTCAAATTCCACGTGGGTAGTCTACAACCGAATGGCATGAACACTGAGTTTTCCAATTTTAGATGAATCTCCCCTCGAGTGGATTTTCTCCCTACCCCGCCCCCTAATTTTCCTCTAGTCCTCTCATCTTTTTCTTCCCTTGCCTCACCTCTGCCACTGATTCTCCTCAACCAACCCCCCCCCCCCACCCAGCTCCACATCACGCATCTTCAACCTTTCCTCTCCTGGGTCCATCTACCCACTTACATACAGAATTCACTCACAGGTTACCCCTCCCCACATGCCCCAACACCTCTTGTTCTGGTTCCAAACGCCATTCACCTCTCCTCATCCCCCTCCAGTTGTCTCCTCTCCCTCCACCTGCCTCTCACTTTCTTCTTTCTCTGTCTATTACCCACTTGCCAGTACATCCCACCTACCCCACCACCCTTCTTTTCCTGACACATGTCTGTCACCCTTCACGTCTCTCCAGTCCACCAATCACATCAGGGTCCTGTATTATTACTTCTCTCTTACTTATGCCAGAGATTGCCTCTCCTCTCCACTCAGTCCTTTGGCCCCTTCAGATACCAATCAACCCACTAACTTCCTTTAGCAGATTATTTGTTGTGCAAGATCGCAGCATCTGTTGTCACTTGTGTCTCATTATCTTCCATGCCCTTCTCCACTATAAATACAGACAAGATGTATTCATTAAGACTTCACCCATCTCCTGTGGTTGCACACATAGCTTACCACAGGTCTTTCCAAGAACCTACCCTCTGCCTAGTCACCCTTTTGCTCATAATATATCTGAAGAAAATCTAGGATTCTCATTTACCTTATCTGCCATGGACAACTTGTGTTCCTTTTTGTACTCCTGTTTAACTTCCTCCCTTCACAAGATGCTAAGGAGAGTGCTAGTCACAGCCAGTTCAATCATCGGCACAGTTCTCCCCACTACTGAGGTGACATTCACCATCAGGGACCCCCACTAACCGGTGCACACCCTCTTCTCGATGCTGCCACAGGAGCATAATGACCCACATCTCAACAACAGCTTCCTCACTATCAGGTTCTGAGCTGACATGAAAACTACTGGGCTTGACTTCAGCCCAATGAGACATCAATGAGCTCCACTTCAGCACTCCATTCTCCTCTTCAAATGTTACCCCTCTGACACTTCACACACTACCCTTCACACTCTCCACCAATCCCAACCTCACCATCAAATCTGCAGACACAGTGGAGAACTGACCTCTACCTTGCTGAAGCCAGGCGGTAGCTCTCAGTTGCCTCCACATACCTACCTCTTGAAGAGAACTCCACTCCACACCATTAGAAAACTGTCTCTTGACTTCAACTCTGGAGAACTCCCATCCACTGCTAAACTTGGTTCCCTTAGCCTGCACGGCTCACTTTTACCTGCTACCAAGATCGACAAACCTAACTGTCAGGTTGGCCCATTGTCTCTGCCTGCTCCTGCCCCACTGAACTCATGTCCTCATACCTAAACTCCATTATATCCTCCTTGGTAACACTTATGCTCTCGATCTCCTCTCTAACTTTCAATTCCCTGGCCCTGACCACCTCATTTTTACCATGGACGTCCAGTAAACCCCATGAAGAAGGCCTTAAAACTCCCAAAGTCTCAATAAATAACCAACAGTTCCCCTCCACCATCACCCTCCTCTGCCTGGACCTCACCCCCAACAATTTTTCCTTCAGCTCCTTCCACTTTCTCCAGACTCAAGGGGTAGCCTTGGGCACCCACATGGGCCCCAGCTATGCCTGCCTTTTTGTTGGCTATGTAGAACAGTCCATAGTTGATGCTGTCCTTGTTAGTACTCAGCTCTTCCTCCACTACATTGACAATTGCATTGGTGCTGCTTCATGCACCCTTCCTAAGCTCGTCAATTTCATTGACTTTGCCTCCATCTTCCACCCTGCTTTTAAATTCACTTGGTCCATTTCTGACACCTCCCTCCGCTTTCTCACTCTCTGGAGACAAATTGTCAACTGATATCTTATATAAAGCTAGTGATTCCCATGGTTATCTTGGAATATATCTCTTCCCACCGTCTCCTGTAAAAATGCTATTCCCACCGTCTCCTGTAAAAATGCTATTCCCACTTCTCAGTTCCTTCATCTCTGCCGGATCTGTCCTGATCGAAAAACTACAGAATCTAGGCCTCTGTACCTCCCTCTGCAACTAGATCCTCGAATTCCTAACCAGAAGACCACAACCTGTGCAGATTGGAAATAACATCTACACCTCACTGGCAATTAACACTGGCACTACGTAGCAGTGTATGCTTAGCCCACTGCTCTACTCTCTCTACACCTGTGATTGTGTAGCTAGGTATAGACTCAACATATCAATGCAGCTATAAAGACAAGACAGCAGATACAGTATATTTTGTTAGGAGTTTGAGGAGATTTGGTTTATCATTTAAAACACTCGAAAACTTCTACAAATGAACCTTGGAGAGCATTCTGACTCGCTGCATCATCCGGTATGGGGGGGTGGGGGGGGGGGAATGCTACTGCACAAGATTGAAATAAGTTGCAGAAACTTGTAAAATTATTCAGCTCCATTATGGGTACTAGCCTCTCTAGTATCTAAGTCATCTTCAAAGAACGGTGTCTTAGAAAGGCAGTGTCCATCATTAAGGATCCCCACCACTCAGGACGTGCTCTCTTCACACTGTTACCATTGGGAAGGAGGTACAGAAGCCCAAAAGCACACACTCAGCGATTCAGGAACAGCTTGCTCCCCTCTGTCATTTGATTGAACCCTACCTCACTACTTTTTTTTTTAAATTGCTATTTTTGCACTAATTATTTTAACTTAACTATTTAATATATATTTAATATAACGCAGCTTTTTTTCTATACATTTATCATGTATGCCATTGTACTGTTGCCGCAAAGTTATCAAATTTCACAACTTACGCCGATGATATTAAATCAGATTCTGATGTGTTCCCAGGATGCGGTTTTCCTTTCCAGGACTTCACAGGTGTCTTCCATTTCAAAGAATGGGGTTTCTCTACCTCCACCACTGATGCTGCCCTCACACGCATCTCCTCCATTTCCCAAATAACTGCACTCAGCCCATCTTCCCACCACCTTTACAGTGATAGAGTTCCTCTTGTCCTTACCTACCACCCCATGAGCCTCCGCATCCAACACATCATTCTTCAAACATACTCTCTGCCACTTCCTCCTGCATCTTCAAAGGAGACCCACGACCAAACATTATCTTTACTTCCCCCATCCCTCCCTTAGGTATCACTCCTTTGTGATTCCCTTGTCCATATATTCCAGAAACAAGTTGATTCTACTGTACCATTACAGGTGTGGGTGATTTATCAAAGTTTATTTGATAAAGTACTCCATTTCCACCAACGTAAACAGTGCTTCCGACACGAAGAGTGGTGGCAAATTCTTCAGCTCGCTCAAACACAGTCCGATTTCCAGTTTCATCTGTCAGGAATCAGGGAATAATTTTTATGACTAACTAACATGGAAGAAGTCTGCCCTAACATAGAAGAGTACAACACAGGAATGGGACATTCAGTAAATGCCGGCTCTCAGCACAATTCCAATCTACCTAATCCAATCTGTATCTCTTTATTCCCTGCCTGCTTATGTACCTGATGAGATACTCCTTACGTGCTGCCATCGTATCTGCATCCATCCCCTTTCCTGGCAGTATATTTCAAGTACCTACCACTTTCCATGCCTCGCACATCTCCTTTAAAGTTTATCTCTCTCAGCTTAATTGTACGCCTGTAGTATTTGCCATTTCCACACTGGAAAAAAAAGGATCATTCACTCCATCTATGCCTTTCACAATTTTATATACCATCAGATCAACTCTCAGTCTCCAATGCCTCAGAGTAAACAATTCAAATTTGACTAACAGCTCCTTATAGCTGATATTGTACTCTTAATTTCAAGCAACACTCTGGTGATTCTTTTCTGCACCTTCCCCAAAACCTCCTCATCCTTCCTGTAATGTGGCGTACAAAACCATATACAATTCTTCAGATACAACCTAACTGAAGTTTATACAATTGCAACATGATTTCACCACCTTTTATCCTCAATACCCTGATCAACTAAGGCCAACATGCTGTATGTCTGGTTTTGCACCCTATCCATCTCGGTCAGTGATCAATAAACTTGTACCCAAGATCCCTCCATACAAAAGTGCTCCATTCACTCTATAATTTCTCTTTGTATGAGACCTCCTAAAATAAAACACCTCACATTTTGCTCAGATTAAATTCCATCTGCCATTTCCCCACCCAAATTTCCAACTGATGAATGATCCATGGTACCTTTCACAACCTGTCTCAATATCCGCAATTCCAGCATTTGAACAGACATTGAACCCATGAACACTACACTCCTTTCTTTTATTCCTCTCCTTTCCCCACTTATTAAACTTTTAAAAATATATACTTTATATAATTTACAGGTTTTATGTATTGCAATGTACTGCTACTGTACATGACATACGACTGTGCTATTAAACCCGATTCATATTTTCAAGCCACCTGCAAACCAGACCGCCTACATTTTCATCCAAATCATTTATAATTTTACATATTACAACAGAGACTACAGCACTAATCCAGATGAAACATTACTAGCCGCAGACCACCAGTCAGAGAAGAAACCCACACTGATCAAGCCAATGGATCACATGGGCATTAATCTCCTGGTTCAGCCTAACATGAAAGCCCTTACCAAAGTCCACACAGACAACATCCACTATCCTACCTTTGTCACTCGAGACCCCGCTCCCACTCAAGGCCCCTTCACTCACCGCTGAAGTCCAGTTTGAGTCGGGGAGAATTAACCGCCACAAGGCTAGGCAACAGGAGAATAGACAGCAGAATAACCATATTTACAGCAGTAACACCACCGGCCGGGGACTAGGGGTGTGGTACCCGTGGCCGTCTGGTGACTGCTGATAAAGGGCAGGACCTGAGTCTGACACTAACAGTGATAACATGACATGCTAAGACCGGGGCCTTTAATTGGGTGCAGGCTAGGGCGACGCCTAGTGTCCCGGTGGAGTATGTGACGGTGGTGGGGGGGCGCAGGACCTGGCGTCAGGGTGGAGCATGTGACAGGGGCGTGTTGCTAAGGGCGGGGCCAAGCGTGCGTTGGACAGTGAGGAGGGGCGTGGCTGGTGCCCTGGAGCTGGAGCCAGGTCGGTCACCCCAATTGGTCAGTAGCCGTAGGGGCGTGGCCCCATGTCCGTCCCGTCCCGCCCACTCCCCCATTCCTTGTGGCCACCACTTGTTCTTCCGGGCCACCTGCTCTCACGGGTCTTGGGATCAGACACCCATGAGGGGCGGGATGGCAGGCTCTGGGACGGAGGTGTCAAGTTTTGATTCTAACTACCCGCTGCTATCGTTGTAGCGTTACTGAACTGTAATTTTTTTGGGATCACTGAAGTATCTCTAGGTATATAAATGTATGAAGGAAGACAGAGCGTGCTGACAGTTATAACTCCAGGTGAAATACTTCAAATTACTTCTTTTTAATCTGCATTCCCGTGATCTGAGCATCGCCGGTAAGATCAGCCTTTTTTATCCGGCTCCAGTTAGACCCATTTGAAATTGCGTTCTCGACATTTCAGACCTTCCTAGGATTACAGACATGCACCAAATATCCAGCGTCTTTCGAGGCATCCCTAGACTTACGCCCAATGTCTTGTGTCGGGAATATTCATACCCTGAACCTCTCTCTGCGACATCGACTCATTCAACCTCAAAGTTATCCGCAGTTCCACTTTACTTTTTTGCTGTATTCGGTGTTGCGTTCGGGGACTTTTATCTTCCCTGTAAGATTGAACTCTTGCATTCCCACATCTCCTGGGATCTTCCTTCCGTTTCTTTCCTCAGCCCACGTCTCCCATTCCAGTCCCAACCCACTGTGTTTTACCACCCCTTTTGATCTTCCGCTCTCTGATCCTCAACAGTCAGTCCTCTGTTTCAACTCCTACATCCTGATTTGATGAATACTGAGCTTCACCCCAAACCCTGAAGTACTGTATTTGCTGCGAAAGTGGTATTGTGGTGTGAGACACGCAGAAGTCTACAATTTCATTACTTCTGCTGTCAGCAACTTCTTTCCGTCACTTTCACGTGGTCAGACTCTGGCTTTTTCCGTTTTTTTATTATTTATCTGTCTCAATCTCAGGAGATAAGCTGGCTGAAACGACGTAAGACAAGTTGATTGACGCCTCATAAAGCTCTGTCGGGTCTCCAGACAGCCTCCGGAGCAGCAGCGAAAACCGGGTTTATCCAACCTGTCCTTACAGAAAGTGCCCTCTATAATCCAGGCAAATCTTGGTAAACAACACACATCAAAGTTGCTGGAACGCAGCAGGCCAGGCAGCATCTCTAGGAAGAGGTACAGTCGACGTTTCGGGCCGAGACCCTTCGTCAGGACCTTTCATCGACGCCTCGACTCGAATACAGTTTATTCCCTTCCAGAGATACTGCCTGACTTGAGCTCCCACAGCATTTGGTCAAGATTTCCAGCATCTGTAAAATCTCGTGTCGTTTCCCCGGCGATGTTCTCCGGCCATTGAACGGCAATCCCCGTCGTGCGCATGCACTCTGCGGCCAGCCGTCGTGCGCATGCGCTCTGCGGCCAGCCGCACTCCATCCACACCTAGTGCGCGGCTTGGCTAAAGCCAGGCGGAGGACTTCCCAGGTTCCCGTCGGATCTTCGCAAGTCTCCTGGAGGCCCCAGCGAACCCACTGGATCAATCAGTAACCCAACAGCCCCATGGAAACCCCACAGATCGACGCACAGTGATCATTTAGATGCCATGGCCACTTCTCCCCAAATCCATCAGAAACTCTGTGGATCCCGTTAGAAACCCCATAGGCCCAATGGATCCCTGCAGATCGTCGTGGGATCCCTATGGAAACCCCCTGTACCCCCATAGAACCACTATAAACGCCATAGATATGACGAGAAGCCAAGAGAAATTAAAAGAAACCCTTTGACTCCTGTAGATCCTAGAGCACCATAAGATCCCATAAAAAACCAGTAGGTTATCCATTGTAGGGAGAGAGAGAATTTGTGGTATGTCAAATTACTGGGTGAACAAGTAGTCTTTGGGGTACTGCAAGTTGGAGTCTACATGCTTGAGTGCTCAGTCAAGGGTGCTGGTGCTTTTTTTGCTGGAAGGGGTGGGGGGGGTCATTGCTTCTGCTTCTGCATGGGGGGAGCTGGTGGGGCTTTAGGGTTCTAACGTTTAACTATCATTCATTCTTTGGGGCACTCCTCTGTTTTGTTGATGTTTGCCAAGAAATAGAATTTCAGGACGTATATAGTATACATTTCTCTGACATTAAATTTACCTATTGAAACCTATTGATCATACAGATAATAAATAGAAACCCTTTAAATCCTATAGAACCACCAGGAGCCCTTCAAAATAATGACCCCTTAGAAAACCTGATAGGTCCTCATAGGTTATGAGGACTGCATAGAAACCTTTAGGTTTACTTGGAAAGCTAAAGAACCCTTCTAGATATATTGGAAACTATAGACCCCATAGAATATCTATAGACCATATAGGTTCAGTGGCTGTCCATATGGAATGATCCTTTCATCTGTGGGTGGGGATAGAGAATCTAGAGCCCTATTGAGATATTTTCAGCTCACACAGTGGGAATGTACTCATAAATTCCGCAATTTTTTCTGAATTTAAGTTGCTATTTTTTCCAAGTTCCCAACAATTAATTAGTTTTGTGTTGAATTATTAGTCATAGGTAATTACTTTTAGTGTTCATTCCTGCAGTAATGCAGGTGCGTATATTAGTGTGACAGAAAAGGAGGGGTGCAAGGGGTTCCGGAGATCAAGAGGAGTTTGTGAGAGTTGCAGAGACTGGGAGGAGATGTAGAGCACAGAGGGAAGGATGTAGGAACCACAGACAGTTACAAAGGAAGGGAGAACTGTGGGGCCCAGACGCTGGAGTGGAATTACAGATGGGGAGGGTGTAAGGCCAGGGGAGGTAACGGAGATGGGCAGACTTGTAGGGGCCGGAGGAGGTAACAACAGTGAGGAGGAGGACTGGTTATTAGGACCGGTCTTGACGAAGGGTCTCGGCCTGAAAGGTTGACTGTGCACTGTTTTCCATAGATGGTGCCTGGCCTGCTGAGTTCCTCCAGCATTTTGTGTGCATTGCTTCCCAGCATCCGCAGATTTTCTCTTGTTTGGTGATTAGGGTTGGGGGGTGGTCACAGAGATAGGGAGAGGAGTGTGAGTTTCCTGACATTAAATCTGGTTTCTGGTCTGGATTCCAGTCTGTGAGAGGGGGGAATGGGTAGCATTCCGAGTAAGAGGGTCCGTACCTCAGGGAGGAGGGGCCGATACCCACATGTGACCTCAGGCGAGGAACCAGAAGAGGGACCGTTAGAAGTTGGAGGTGAGTGGAACATGAACAACCTTTCCCAGCTATTTCCTTCAAACGTCTCCATATGTGCACTGAGACTAACTTCCTCTCTTGAAACTTGTCCGCTTCTGTCTCACCATGCCCCCTGACCCCTGACATCTCACCCTGACCCCCCCTCCCCACTTCCCCAGGTGTCTCCAACGTGCTGCTACGCCTGACAGACGCCGAGCTCTGCCGGGTCACAACCTTCTACCAGAGTCGCCTGGAGGAGGTCATGACCTCCAGCACGCAGGACCTCATCACTACCCTCTCCGAAGCCCCCGCCTTCAAGGAGGAGCTGAAGGTC
This sequence comes from Mobula hypostoma, assembly GCF_963921235.1. Lineage (NCBI taxonomy): Eukaryota > Metazoa > Chordata > Chondrichthyes > Myliobatiformes > Myliobatidae > Mobula > Mobula hypostoma. The sequence continues at coordinate 51,763,069 of NC_086114.1, read as the reverse complement.
AGAGGCCTGAGGCCTTGGGACGAGGTCAGGAATGAAGGTGGTTCGTGAGGTTGTGGGCTGAGGACTTGCTGGGTCAGGGAAGTGGGGTGTTCTAAGGCTGTCTTAGACAGGAGTTAGTATTAGCAGGCAAGGGGCAGGCTGAGAGAGAGGAGGTGGAGGCCATGAGTCATGGTTAAAGATAAAGAGTCTGGGTCATGAGTTCAAGACTGGCTCAAAGCAGGTTCGTTAACCCTCTGACCTGACCAACCTTCCTTCCCTCCCCCCCCCCCCGCCAACCTTGAACCAGATTGTGAAGAAGCGGCTGCTGATCGGCCAGAAGAGGGTTCGGCTGGATGGGCTGCTGAAGGTAGCAATGGAGGCGGGTGGGAGCAATGTGAGGGAGCTGTGGAAGGCCCTGGGACAGGTCTCTGTCCGAAACCCGGCCCTACAGGACATCCTGCAGGAGGTGCAAGCGAGAGGTAAGGAAGCCCCTCTTTCATGCCCTCTTCTACCCCCCACCCCCACCATTCTGTCTTTCTGTCCCAGTTCCCTCCCCCTCTCCCCACCATCCATCCCCTCACACACTCCTGCTTTCCTTCCTTTTCCTGGGTTGGGTGTGGGTCAGTGGCAGATAGGTGGGAGGGGCTGGGATCCTTAATAGTGATTCTCATTGCTCTGCTCTCCCCCCTTCGCAGGTCCTGGCCTCCTGTTTTACATCACCTGGAACTCACTGAGTGAGAAACTCCCGAACTACATGGAAGGTCAGTCCTCCCCCCCCCCACCCCCCCCGACCTCCTCCCCTCCCTCTCCCTCTATTCCCCTCTCTCCACTTCCCTCTCAATCTCACATCTTCCCTACTTGCCGTCTCTCAACCTCCCCCCACCGATCTTCTCTCTCCCATCTGCTCCCATTCCCATCCCCATCACCCTAACCTTTTCCACTCCTACTTGCCCATCCCCACCACCTCTTCTAACCCTTCTCTCCCCCCCCACTCTGCCTCTCTTCCATTGTCTCTAACCTTTCTCTCCCCAATCCTCTCCTCCCTCGCCCCCTCTGTCCCCCTACCACTACCCCACTGGGTAAATCCTCTATCCCCTGCCACTTCCCCCATTGATTCAAACCTCTCTCCATCACCATCTATTGCCTCTAATCCTCTTTCCCCCTCCCACCCGCTCTCTGATTCTCTCTCTCCCAATCCCTGCCTGCGCTATCTCTCTGCCCCGACTCCAGTCCCACACAACCCCATTCACACCCACTTTTTTTTTTAACCCTTTCTCTCTCTCTCTCCCCCTGCAGTGATCCAGCAAGCTAGCCTCCGCCACCGCAGGGATGTCCTGCACCAGCTCGAGCTGCTCTGGGCTGCTGGGTCTCATGACCCATGGCCCAGCCCACGCCCTGAGGACTACCCTGACTTACTGGCCATCTCCCAGCCCACCGAGCCCAGCTTCAGCCCCGGGATGGGGGAGGGATCTGAGAATGTAAGAGTGCGCCCCCTTGACCCCCGTCTCCACCTCTTCCCCCCATTCTCCAGCCCTGGGAGCCCTGGGTGTCTGACTCTGCTGACTGGAACTCCAGGGATCGGCAAGACTGCCTGCCTGCGGAACCTGGTGTCCGAGTGGGCCTCCAGTCCCTCTGTCTACCCCGAACTCCACTTCATCTTCTACATTGAGTTCCTAGCACCCGGCCCAGAGCTCAGCCTGACGGCGATGGTGCTAAAACTCTACCCTGGCCTCGCACCCCTGCTCACCACCCTCTACTCCTGCCCCCAGGCTCTGGCCTTTGTCTTTGATGGTCTAGAGAGACTGGATGCCTCCCCACTTCCCCCCGAGAGGCCTGAGGCCGTGCCTGAGGTCACGCCTGAACATAGCATGCCTGCCTGGCAAATCCTCTTCTGGTTAGCCCACGGACACCTGCTGCCTGGCTGCCAGGTGCTCCTGTCTGCCCGGCCCCACACCGCTGAGCCCTTCCTCCTGCTCCGGCCTCGGCTGTGGGCTGAGGTGCGGGGCCTGCGCCCCGAGGCCTGGCAAGCTCACCTATTGCGCTCCTTCTCGCAAGAACCCGAGGCCGGGCAGCGGCTCCTAGCTCGCTTATTAGTCAGCCCGCTATTGAAGAGTCTTTGCTCCAACCCAGCCTACTATTGGCTGGCTTCCCACTGCCTGGCTCCCAGAGCCAATGGGCAGGGCAAGGAGGAGGAGTGTGAGGAAATGCCGGCCACCACCACCGAGCTCTTGGCTTGTTACCTGCGCTGGGCTCTGAGCCAGGAGGGCCGTCCGCTTCTGCCGGCCCAGGGCCTAAGGAGCCTCCTCTGCCGCATTAGTGTTGTGGCCTTGCGTTGTCTGGCCGATGGCGGACGGCCCTTCCAGCCAGCTGAGTGGGCCCTGCAACCTGCTGAGCTACCACCAGGCCTAGCCCATCCCGCTGCCACCAGCAATGGCGCCTACTCCTTCCGCCAGCCCCCTGTGGCCGAATTCCTGGCAGCCCTGGCTCAGTTCCTGGGCCCCCACTCTTGGGAGGCACAGAGGGAGACCCGGGAGGCCACAGTCAGGGACGGGCGGTATGCGGGCTTCCTGTATTACACTGCTGGTCTGAGCCGCAAGGCGGCCACCCAGCTCCTTTTGCCCCTGCTGGGGCCCCTGTCCCGTCGCTCAGTTCACGGTGCTCTGCGATGGCTGGATAGACTGAGCCAGGACGGGGCAGGCTGGGTTACAGAAGGTGGCCAACGTGGTCTGCTGGAGCTCGCCCGCTGTCTCCACGAGGCCCGCCGTCGGCGGCTGGCCCTACGGGCTGTGACTGGCTTGTCTGGCAAAAGGCTGGAGCGGTCGGGGGAACTGCCAAAGGCCAGGATGGACGCCCAGGACTGTGCTGCCCTTGCCTATCTCAAGGGCCTGTCTGGGAGCACTGACGTCTATGACTTCAGTGGCTGCTGGCTCGGTGCCGTGGGGCTCCACATGCTGATGCCAACCCTACTCCACTGCAAGAAGCTCGGGTAAGGCTCCTGACCTCCTACTTCTCGATCTTCTCCACTCTTGGGTCTTCCTTCAACCCTACTCCGGTCTCTTCCCCCCTCCCACTGTCTTTTCACATCCCTCTTGATCTTGTCCCCACCCCAACCCTACCCCAATCTCCTCAAATCCCTCCGTCTTTTCCAACACCTACCCCCGTCTTTTTCCAACGCCCTCCGTCTTTTTCCAACGCCCATCTTTTCCAACACCTACCCCCGTCTTTTTCCAACGCCCCTGTCTTTTCCAACACCTACCCCGTCTTTTTCCAATGCCCCCGTCTTTTCCAACAATCCCGTCTTTCCTAACACGCCCCCGTCTTTTCCCAATGCCCTCTGTTTTTTCCAACACCCCCGATCTTTTCCAAAACCCATCATCCCCCGTCTTTTCCAACACTCCCCGCCTTTTCCAACACTCCCCGCCTTTTCCAACAACCCCTATCTTTTCTTTTTTTTTTGTAACTTACTTTTTGTTGAAGTTCACCATCAAACAAACATTTCCATAAGATGTATTTCAGATATTGTACATATATATCATACAATCATATTTGTCACAAAGCTTCACATAATATTTATCTGAGGTATACACTTACAGAAAAGAGAGAAAAGAAAGAACAATCGAAAGAAGAAAACTATGTACAGAGTAGGGAAAAATCTTGTTTTTTACAACATATTTATTGACTTGTCAGAATAAAATCAGGTCTTTGAGGTGTTATGTAGTTAAACCATTTTTCCAAGTATGAATAAAATTGTTCCAACTTACGATTAACAGATGCTGTTAACTTCTCCATTTTGTAAATGTCCATTGTAATTTCCATCCATACATTTAAAGTTGGGTTCTCCTGTGATAACCATTTCCTGGTAAGGGTCTTTTTACAAGCCACCAGCAGTATATTCATTAAATATTTATCTCTTTTCAACCATTCTTGAGGTATATACCCAAAATATATGGTCCTACTTTCTAACTGTATTTCACATTTAAAGATGTCTTTTAGGGCATTGTGTATCCCACTCCAATAGTCTTTAATAACGGGGCATTCCCAGAAAATATGATAATGGTTTGCATTTTGATTTCCACAATTTCTCCAGCAAACAGGGGGGTTACTATCATAATGGGATTTCTGAGAGGGTGTAATAAAATATCTTATCAAGTTTTTCCATCCAAACTCCCTCCATTTCTGTGAACTGGTACACTTCCATTGATACCTCCATATTATTGTCCAGTCTTCCTCAGATATTATTATCCCTCCTTCCTTCTCCCATTTTGTTTTAATGTATGAAGTCGAATGTGTTTTAAGATTTGACAAACCCTTATACACGATTGAAATGATTCTATTACCGTTATCAGAATTATATGCTTTTCTAAATAACTCTATCAGACATGTACTTGCCTTGGTTACATTTTTAACCGTCCTATTAACATACTGTTGTATCTGTAAATACTGGTAAAAGTCTTGTTTTTCTAAAAGAGTTTTTCTTTGAGCATTTCAAAACTGAACGGTGTTCTTTCTTTCATTATATTGCAAATAGCTGTTATTCCTTTAGCTGTCCAGTCGTTAAATCTAGCATCCAGTTTATTTGGTGTAAAATCTGAGTCATATGCACATCATTTAAGAATTTCAATGTCTCTCTCTAGTTTATATTCTTTTATAATAGTTTTTCCATATTTTAAGAGCCCATTTAACCCATGAGTTATCAGTAGTATTTATGTAACTTTGTAGGTTGTTATCAGCCAAAATTGCCTGTATGGGGATGGAAAGTATCCTCTCCTCAATGTTTTTCCATTGAGCGTCATATGATGGGTTGCACCAGCATATCACAGCTCTCAACTGTGCTGCAAAAATTCAGACAAGACGAGTGGAGGTGGTGTCTGCCTACTGATCAACACTGCGTGGTGCTCGGACACAGTGGCACTGACAAGCTCCTGCAGCCCGGACCTGGAACACCTGTCGGTGAAGTGTCGTCCCTACTATCTGCCATGGGAATTCACCTCGGTCATACTGACAGCGGTCTACATTCCCCCCCAGGCGGACATGTAGTGTGCTCTGAACATACTGTATGCCAACATCAGTGAACTTGAGACCAGGTATCTGGAGGCTTTGCTCATTGCAGCCAGGGACTTTAACCAGGCCAACCTCAGAAAGGTCCTGCCAAAGTTATACCAACATGTCTCCTGCCCCACTAGAGGCCCGAATGTACTTGACCACTGCCGCACAGCAGTCAAGGATGCCTACCGTTCCATCCCACGACCTCACTTCGGAAAATTGGACCATCAGGCCATACTCCTCCTCCCGGCTTACAAACAGAAACTGAAGCAGGAGGTCACGGTGTCAAAAGTAGTGTCGCATTGGATGGAGGAAACGGATGAGGTCCTCCGTAACTGCTTTGAATCGGTGGACTGGTTGGTATTCAAGGACTCGGCAGCTAACTTCGATGAGTATGCCTCAGCTGTCACGGACTTTATCTGGAAATGCACAGAGTACTGTGTGTCTCGCAAGATGATCCGGGTATTCCCTAACCGGAAACCTTGGATGAATTATGATTTCAAGTCCCTTTTGAAGGCTAGAGCTGCGGCTTTTAGGTCCAGGGATACCAGTCGCTACACAGAATCCAGGCGTGAATTCCGGAAAGCCATTAAGGGCGCCAAGAGGCAATATCGAGCCAAGTTGGAAGCCCAGGCTAACCAGAGGGATGCCGATAGACTATGGGAGGGTCTAAATGAAATCACTGGGCGCAAAGAAAAGGCTGGGAATATCAATAACTGTGGCGCTTCTCTTCCTGACGAACTTAACGTATTCTACGCAAGATTCAAACAGAAGAAGAGTGTTCCGCTCTCTCCGGATAAACCGGACCTGGTGGCATCCAGATTCATCGTCACCGAGGAGGACGTTAGAAGGGCCGTCCTGAAGATAAATCCAAGGAAGGCAATGGGCCCAGATGGCATCCCAGGACGGGTTCTCAGGGCCTGTGCAAGTGAGCTAGCTGGAGTGTTTGCTGACATCTTCAACTGCTCCTTGCTTCAGTCTAAGGCTACGTCCAGACTATGCCGGATAATTTTGAAAACAAAGCTTTTTCTCTTCATTTTGACCCTTTGTCCACACTGAAACGGCGTTTTCATCCCCTGAAAAAGGAGATTTTCAAAAACACTCTCCAGAGTGTGTAAATTTGAAAACGATTGTTTCGCGTTGTAGTGTGGACAGGGTAAACGGAGTGATTTAAAAACATTGTCATGACAACACCACAACAACAATGCTTTTTCTGCTTCTGCTTGGTACTGCACGAGCACTGCCGGACAGCTGTTAGAACGCGCAGTCGGTGTGAATGGCGTGAGAGTTAAATCATAAAGTGAGCTTTTTTAACTAGATCCCCTAAATTGATTTGATTGAGTCTATCTTTAAAAATATTAATGTCAGAAATACTGTGTGGGTCTGGCGGCAGAAGATTCCACTCACTTGTTGATCTTGGGTAGAGGACGGCTTTGTGCATGTATTGTTTACTTTATTGCCTACGTTAATAGCTTGTTTGGAGTCGAACATCTCCCTCCACGTTCTCCACTGCTTTGCTGACTTTGTAGTCGTTTGTAACTCGCAGAAACAGCTCGACTTCATCGTCTGTCCAAACAAAGAAGTCCGGTCTGCTTTTTCCAGCGGAGGTATTCTTTATATTCCTCGAAGACATTTTTGAAAACTTTCTTTTGCTGTTGTTGTAGGTACACTAGTTTTTGACCAATGGAAATAGAACAACGCCGCCGCAGAAACGTAAATATTATACTGTTTCTTCTTCGTTTGTTTTCTGTAGATGAGTCTGCACATGCCCAGTAGGAGGAGATTCGCCCGAATATCCATTCTCGTGTGGACAGAGATATTTTGAAAAACGTCTAGTGTGAACGCCTATCATTTTTACTCGAAACCGGCGTTTTCAAAATTATCCGGTCTAGTGTGGACGTAGCCTAAGATCCCCTCATGTTTTAAGAAGGCAACGATAATCCCAGTGCCGAAGAAGAGCAAGGCAGCATGCCTGAATGACTAGCGACCTGTGGCTCTGACATCAATTGCTATGAAGTGCTTCGAGCAATTGGTTATGGCACACATCAACCACAGCCTACCGGTCAACCTCAACACTTTGCAATTCGCCTACCTGAGCAACAGGTCAACGGCAGATGCCATCTCTCTGGTCCTACGTTCCTCCTTAGAACACCTGAAGAACGACACATACGCAAGGCTCCTTTTCATTGACGACAGATCTGCCTTTAATACCATCATTCCAAATAAATTGATTCCTAAGCTCCGAAACCTGGGCCTTAGCACTCAGATCTGCAGCTGGATCTTCCAACTTCTTCACAGACAGGACCCAGGCTGTAAAAATAGGGGACAAGCTCTCCTCTACAATCACTCTGAGTACCGGTGCCCCACAAGGCTGTGTACTCAGCCCCCTGCTGTACTCACTGTACACCCATGATTGTGTAGCCAAGTTTCTATCGAACTCAATATATAAGTTTGCTGATGACGCCACAATTGTAGGCCGTATCTCAGGTAATAATGAGTTTGAGTACAGAGAGGAAATTAAGAACCTGGTGGCATGGTGCGAAGACAATAACCTATCCCTCAAGGTCAGCAAGACGAAGGAATTTGTTGTTGACTTCACAAGGAGTAGCGGACCGCACGACCCAATTTACATCGGTGGTGCGCAAATGGAACAGGTCAAAAGCTTTAAGTTTCTCGGGGTCAATATCACAAATGACCTGACTTGGTCCAACCAAGCAGAGGCCACTGCCAAGAAGGCCCACCAGTGCCTTTACTTCCTGAGAAAGCTAAAGAAATTTGGCCTGTCCCCTAAAACCCTCACTAATTTTTATAGATGCACCATAGAAAGCATTCTTCTAGGGTGCATCACAACCTGGTATGGAAGTTGTCCTGTCCAAGACTGAAAGAAGCTGTGGAAGATCGTGAACACAGCGCAGCACATCACACAAACCAATCTTCCGTCCTTGGACTCACTTTACACTGCATGTTGTCGGGGCAGTGCTGCCAGGATAATCAAGGACACAACCCACTCAGCCAACACACTTTTCATCCCTCTTCCCTCCGGGAGAAGGCTCAGGAGCCAGGTTTGGGAACAGCTTCTTTCCAACTGTGATAAGACTGCTGAACGGATCCTGACCCGGATCTGGGCCATACCCTCCAAATATCCGGACCTGCCTCAGTTTTTTTGCACTACCTTACTTTCCCTTTTCTATTTTCTATTTATGATTTATAATTTAAATTTTTAATATTTACTGTCGATTTGTACTCCAGGAAACGCAAAGCGTAGAATCAAATATCACTGTGATGATTGTATGTTCTAGTATCAATTGTTTGGCGACAGTAAAGTATAAAGTAAATAATAATCTCTAAGAGAAGATAGGCCCCATTCCCCCTTTTCCTTGGCTAATTGCAAAGTTTTGAGAGCAACCCTAGGCCTTTTACCTTGCCATATACAGGTGTCCCCCGCTTTTCGAACGTTCGCTTTATGAAACCTCACTGTTACGAAAGACCTACATTAGTACCCTGTTTTCGATTTCAGAAGGTGTTTTCACTGTTACAAAGAAAGGCAGCACGCGATAAAAGGCAGCGCGCGCCCCGAGCAGCCGCTCTCCCCTGGATTCGGAACTGCATTCTCACCGGCATTGCTTTAACACATGCCTGTGAGCAGCCGTTTGCAAGATGAGTTCTAGGGTGTCGGAAAAGCCTAAAAGAGCTCGTAAGGGTGTTACACTTAAGGCTGATTTATACTTCTGCGTCAACGCGTCGCCGCAAACCCTACACAAAGCCAACGCCGAACCCTACGCTAGAGCCTGTGTTGCTGCGACGCGCACCTCTCCCAAAATGTAACCGCATGTCGTGGCAACACAGACCCAACAACTGTGATTGGTCCGCTTGGTAGCATCGCATTTCATCCTATGCTACAATAGCTTCCCATTGGGCGACTAAAGGGCAGGGAAGGAACTCTGGCTGCAATGCTTTCCATAAAGCTTTACAGACCTCCGAAATTATGGAGGACACATTTCGCATGAAAAAAGATGCTCGTGTCTTGTTATAACCTGGGCTACCATGACCATGAAGCCTTGCGCGGGTAGGTGAGTGCACATGCGTGACGTGCGCGAATTGCCGAGCACTGCAGACACACCAACGCAAAAGTATAAAAGCTCACAACGTGCGCAGGCTATTTGCGTAGGTTACAGCGTCCAGTTAATGCAGAAGTATAAATCAGCCTTCAGCGTAAAACTAGACATAATTAAGCGTTTCGATCATGGTGAACGAAGTAAGGACAAAGTGAATTTGGCTTGTGGAAGCTGATGAAGATGATGTTGAAGAGGTGTTGGCATCCCATGACCAAGAACTGATAGATGAAGAGCTGATGCAATTGGAAGAGGAAAGGATAACAATCGAAACTGAATGCAGTAGCGAACTGAACGTGAAGCAACTGCGTGAGATTTTCACTGCAATGGTAAAGTACGACTTTAATTTTGAAAGGGTACGTAGGTTTAGGGGATATTTGCAAGATGGTTTGAGTCCTTACAAAGAACTGTATGATAGAAAAATGCGCGAGGCTCAGCAGTCAAGCAAGCCTTCCACATCAGCCACAGCAGACGACGAACCTCGATCTTCAACATCGAGGCAGGCAGTCATAGGAGAAGATGAGCTGCCTGCTCTAATGGAAACAGACGACGATAAGATGACACCCTAGTGTCCCACCACCCCAACTCCCAGGCCGCGGACAGATACCGATTCGCAGAGAATGCAACGGTAGCCGGGAGGCACACAGCACATCTTTAAGAAAAAAGCCGAAATAAACATGCTAATTAATTAGGTGCCGCCCGACACGTAATTGTCGGCCCAGGTCAGAGACAACGCAATCGGAAATCGGCACTGATCTGGGCCGACAATTACGTGCCGAGCGGCACCTAATTAATTAGCATGTTTATTTTGGGCTTTTTTCTTAAAGATGTGCTGTGTGCCTCCCGGCTACCGCTGCACCCCTGCATGTTTTGCGGTTCGGAATCAGGTGGGGGCCACTACACCACCCCAGCCTGCAATGACTCAGTCTAACACACCATCATCAGTGTGCTCTGCGCTTTCCCAATTCCGGTAAGTGATACTACACTGTACATACATTATTTCTACTCTATATAGACTGTGTATTTTTACGTGTTATTTGGTATGATTTGGCAGCTTCATAGCTTAGAGGTTACTGGAGAGCGCTTGCGCCGTGTTTTTGCTGACAGCGCTTGCGTGAGATTTTCTGGCGACGCGTTCACTATGGAGAACAGTACAGTAATGATTGTGGAAAAGTATTTCTACTTTACATATGCTGTGTATTTATCATATCATTCCTGCTTTTACTATATGTTACTGTTATTTTAGGTTTTATGTGTTATTTGGCATGATTTGGTATGTTATTTTTGGGTCTGCGAACGCTCACAAAATTTTCTCATATAAATAAATGGTAATTGCTTCTTCGCTTTACGACATTTTGGCTTACGAACCGTTTCATAGGAACGCTCTACCTTCGGATGGCAGGGGAATCCTGTATATCTTGATAGCATCTTGTTCCATTCATTGAATTGATTTTTGGTTAATCTCTATTGGTAGGGTCTGAAAGGGATATAGTAGTCTGGGCAGCATATTCATTTTAATAGATTCAATCCTTGAACTGAGACAAGAAAAGGAATTAGGTTCCATCTTGTTATATCTTCCCTAATTTTTTTATATATAGGCTGATAATTGCATTCTGATAATTTTGCCAGATCTTTTGGCATAATGATGCCCAAATATTTGACAGACTCAAATTTGCCATGCCCAAGGATATCTACTTTCAATTTCTCTTGGTGGGCTATAGTTATATGAAAGTAGTTGGGTTTTATCTATGTTGATCTGGTATCTTGATGATTGGCCATATTGTTCAAAGGATTGCATCAATTTAGGTAAAGAGTATGTTGGTTGCCCTAGATAGATCAGAATGTCATCCGCTTCACAGGCCAATTTATGCTCTGTCCCTTTAGTAGTAATTCCCCTGATATCTTCATTTTGTCTGATGTGTTGAGCTGATGGTTCCAGATATAATGTGAAGTGTAGCGGTGACCATGCACAACCATCTCATGCCCCTTTCTAGGGTAAAACTATTAGATAAATATCCATTGATTTTAATCCCAGCAGTAGGTTTGTCATATAGTGCCTGTATAGTTTTACTAATTGTGTCATGTAGACCAAATCTATGTAAAACTCTGTAAAGAAAATTCCAAATAACCAAATCAAATGCCTTTTAAGCATCCATGCTTATCACTATTGCTTCAATTTCATTTTTTAATATGATCCATAATGTGAAGTGTCCTTCATATACTGTCTTGTGTTTGGCGTTGTGGTATAAAACCTGTCTGATCATTATGTATCAGTGTGGGTAGAAATTCTTCGAAGTGTTTGGCCATGATGGAGGTAAATATTCTATAATCCATATTAAGAACAGATATTGATCGTGCCCATGTTCCTTTATTTACTGTGCCCATGGTTTACTCTTCATCTAATTACGGTATTGCTTTGCACTGCTGTAACTATATGTTATAATTATGTGGTTCTGTCAGTGTTAGTCTTTGGTTTGTCCTGTTTTCTGTGATATCACTCCGGAGGAACATTGTATCATTTCTTAATGCATGTATGCATTTCTAAATGACAATAAAAGAGGACTGAGTGTTCTCATAATCTAAAATGACCCACATTCCATTTTATCCTTGCCTTCTTTCGGTGTAGCTGAGATTATCGGCTCCTTCCAGCTGGGTGGCATTTGTGCCTTTCTTAGAGCCCAGTTCAGTGTGGGGAGTAAAACAGGAATTAACTCACTTCTAAATTCTTTATACCATTCTGCCGTATATCCATTTGATCCTGGTGACTTGCTTAATTTAAGCGTACTAATTGCAGTTTTTAGTTCAGCTTCAGTTATGTCAGCAGTCATCGTTCTATTTTGTTCTTTGCTTAAAGTGGGTAAGTCTAAAGCAGCGGTCCCCAACCACCGGGCCGCGGACCGGTACCAGGCTGCAGAGCATGCGCTACCGGGCCGCGAGGAAACGATATGATTTGGCGATAGGAGTCATCTGCACCTTTGCTCATTCCCTGTCACGCACTGCTGAGCTTGAACGCACGCAAGCTCATTACCCGCGCGTCATCCATGTCAGCGCGGGAAGGAGATCAGCTCCTCGAGCTTGCAAATGACGGCGGGCTGAAAAGTATGTTTGACATAACATCTCTGCCGGCATTCTGGATCAAAGTCAAGGCTAAATATCCTGAGATAGCCACAAAAGCACTGGAAACATTGCTTCCATTTCCAACATATCTCTGCAATGAATGCAATGAAAATTATAAATTGCGGAATAGACTGGACATAAGGAACCCCCTTCGAGTATCGCTGTCTCCCATTACCCCTCGATGGCACTGTCTTGTTGCAGGAAAACAAGCCCAGGGCTCCCACTGATTCAGCAATATTGGTGTGTTGCAATAATTTTATATGTTCATACGGGGAAAATATGTGCTGTGTGTTTAATATCCAAACGTTACTTAAAATGTTATGATGATAATGACTTATATAACCATATAACAATTACAGCACGGAAACAGGCCATCTCGGCCCTTCTAGTCCGTGCCGAACTCTTACTCTCACCTAGTCCCACTGACCTGCACTCAGCCCATAACCCTCCATTCCTTTCCGGTCCATATACCTATCCAATGTTTCTTTAAATGATAATATCGAACCAGCCTCTACCACTTCTACTGGAAGTTCGTTCAACACTTACTTCAAGCTCCCCTGATAATTGACTTATCACTATATTCATGCGAGGGAAATATGCGCGGTGTGTTTAATATTAAATTCGTTAGATAAACCCTTTTAGAAATGAAATTGACTGTATTAGCCACTAATCGCCGACATTCCGGTTGTGATTAACACCACCCCCACCGAACAGAATGGACAAAACCGATTTGCAGAGAAAAAAAATCGGCAGGTACACGCATGTGCATATCACGCATGCGCACTGGTGCCTGCGGAACGCTTCATGGTAATTGTAGTCTTTCTCTGGGTAAACGCAAAGTATTTGATTGCTACTCCTACCACCTGCCCCCGCCCCCAGGTCGGCCGGTCTGCAAGGATATTGTCAATATTAAACCGGTCAGCAGTGCAAAAAAGGTTGGGGACCCCTGGTCTAAAGAATTCAGGAAGGTGTCAATTTGGGTTACCCTTCCCCCTGGAACTTTGGCACGTAGAGTTTTGTAAAACATTTCAAAAGCTTCTTGAATTTCATTTAGCTTATTTTTTTATCACTTTTGTTCTTGGATCCCTAATTCTATGAATTGTATTTCTGTTATTTTTTTTTCCAGTTTCCACACCAGTATTTTCATCGATTTAGATCCACTTTCATAGTGTCTGTTTCAGAAACAGTGAATTTTTAAAAATTTCTTGTGTAGCCAAACTATTAATTTCATTCCTAATTTTTTAAATTTCCTCTAGTGTATCCTGTGCCAAACTCAATGTGTTTTTTTTCCTAGTTCCTTCAGCCTATTTTGTAATTCCTCTAATGTTTTATTCCTTATTTTTTTCTTATATGAAGATATCTCTATAATTTTCCCTCTTAAGACAGCCTTCAGAGTATCCCATAGAATGGGAGGTGAAACCTCTCCATTATCATTGAATTCTAAGTAAAGACCAATTTCTTTTTTAATTTGTTCCTTAAAATAAGGATCATTGAGTAGACTTGAATTTAGTTTTCAAATAGTATTCTTTGGTTGTAGGTCTAAATCAACAGATAAATATATAGGTGCATGGTCACTTACATCTATTGTCTCAATTCCACAGGTGATTATTTTGTCTCTATCTTTTCCAAATGTTATGAAATAGTCTATTCTTGTATATACGGAATGGGGGGGGGGGTGCAGAATAGTGTAATCCCTTCTGTCGGGGAAAAGGTCCCTCCATATATCAATTAGAACAACATCCTCAAAAAGATTATTTTGTCTCTATCTTTTCCAAATGTTATGAAATAGTCTATTCTTGTATATACGGAATGGGGGGGGGTGCAGAAAAGTGTAATCCCTTCTGTCGGGGAAAAGGTCCCTCCATATATCAATTAGAACAACATCCTCAAAAAGAGCGTTAACTTTCTTACATAAGGACTTTGTTTCATAAGATTTTCTATTGGAAGAGTCTGACTTTGGTTGTAATTGTAAATTTAAGTCTCCCCCACATATCAAGAGACCTTCTGTTTCTGTTACCATAATATTAGTAATTTTCTGGAAGAAACTAATATCACTTCCTGGGGGTGCGTATATATTCAATAAAGTAACTGGATTTCAGTCTATATTCCCCCTTACCAGAATATATCTGCCCTCCTTATCTCTTATTTTGAATACTTTTTCAAAATTTAGTTTGCTTGAGATGAGAATATGTCCTGGTTTATATGAGGAGAAAAACGAATTAGTGAAGCCTATCCTCTTTAATTTTCCATGCTCATTATCACAAGTGAGTTTCCTGTAAATATACTACATGGGCTTGGTCTTTTTTCATTTTTGATAGAATTTGACTGTGTTTGATTGGATTTAACAGGCTATTGACATTAAAAGGAATGAATTTTACTTTGTCCTTAGCCATGTGTATTTATCTGTTAGTGTATCATTGAAATTTGCAGAATATAACTTAATCGATCTACTCCCTGAACAAATAAGAACCAAGAAACACAAATAATTTTTAAAAAAGGTAACAAAGGTGTAATTCGAAGGCAGGGGTCTCTAGATGACCCTGGGTTGAGCTGGAGGAAACGTCTAGCCGTGGGGGATAGCTCCTCCTACCTGTGAGTTGAGGGCCCCCGCTGCAGTACCCATAAAAGTAAGTTAAAAAATCTATGTCCATTATACCGAAATGATTTCCCTGTGTATTCCTCCCATGTATATACTCTCATTTAGGTGGGGGAAAAAGAGTGAATGAATGAATTTTTAAAAATTGTGTAATATAAAATCCACATTATAATACGTATTTCTCGAGATAGGTATATCACCGTCTATTTTTGCTTCCGTTTAGTTTATCAGCACTTTTAAAGTTAGCCAAACCTTATGGCTCTTCTGGAGGAGGTGAGGGCTGTCTTCGGAGAACTCACAGTCTCTTCCTAATATCCTTCTGTCGTCCTCCTCCCGTCCCCTGCTTTCTCATTTCTCTTACTATTTCCCAAGCAGATGGGGATAACTGCTCAGCCAGGCTTCCCCTCGGTCTGACCACGCTAATGGACAGCCCTCTTCTTCATGTCTGTAGTCGCCTCTTCCACCGTCTGATATAGCTGTATCCCTTCTTGGTAAAATACCCTCAGTTTAGCAGGGTACGGGGTTTGGAAATTAATCTTTTCTTGCCTTAATATTCGTTCCGCTTTGGAATATTCCTTCCGTTTCTGTAGGACCGCCGGGGGGTAATCTTGATCGAAGTATATTAACTTCCCGTTCCAAAACACCCTCTTCTTATCCCAGGCCCTTTGTAGAATCTCCGGCTTGCTCTTGAATCGAAGGAATCTAAGTACTATTGAGCGCGGCTTACCTTCTCTGTCTCCGGGAGGCCTCGGGACGAGTGCACGATACGCCCTCTCAGTTTCAATCTCCATAGTCGGGGGAATCTCCAGCGCTTCCCACAGCAGCTTGTCTACAAACTTCATCATCAACACCCTCTCCACTCCTTCGGGAACATTATAAATCCTGATAATTTTCCGTTGCGATCTTCCCTCCTGGTCAAGCAATTTACTTTCCTGTTGATACAATATTTTTATCGTCTTACTTAGTATCTGTTCCACGTTTTGCACGCGATCTTCCACCTTCTCAATTCGTGTCTCTGCCATCGCGATTTTCTAATTGACGTTGGCGAGCTCTGACTTTATATCATTTAGTTGCTGTTTTATATCTTTTCCAGAATCTTTATCCTATCAGTCCCTTCGCCTGAACGAGACCCAGTGTTAGCTTCGCCGCCACGCACACGTGTGGAAGAGCCGCGCGTTGTACCTCTCTCTTCCATAGGCTCCGCAGTAGTGCTTTCTTTTATCTCCATTCTTGCCTCGCTTATCAATTCAGATATTTTTCGAAAGATCTTATATTTGATGGATTAACAGGGTAAAATATGCGTTTTTCCAGAGGAGCTATTGATTCGTCGGAACTAACCCCTGTCTTTTCTGACCCCCCCCCGTCTTTTCCAACAATCCTGTCTTTTCCAACACCCTCTGTCTTTTCTAACAACCACCCCTTTTCCCATGCCCCCGTGTCTTTTCTAAATCCCCCCATCTTTTCTCACACTCCCCATCTTCCCTAAACCTCCCTCATCTTCTCTTCCTCCATCTTCTCTTCCCCATCTTCTGGTTTTACCCTGACGTCTCTTTAATCTGTTTTCTCTTCGCCACATCTCCGCAGCTACCGTCTCCTCTCATTCCCCTGACTCTATCTCCTTCCCCCTGACCATCTATCCCTTATCCCTCCCACATCTTTACCCCACTCTCTCCTTCCCATCCCCCCATGCCAAACCCTTCTCCCCATGCCCCACCCCTCACCACCTGCCCCACCATCCTTGCTCCTCCCCACCCTATCCTCCTCTCTCAGTGTCACCCGACTGGGGGCATCAAATTGTCTGTTTTTGTCTCCCCAGCCTCACCTGCAACAACCTGGGTGATGAGGGAATGAGAATCCTCGCCATTCTCCTTCGTGACCCCGAGTGTCAAATCACCCATTTAGAGTGAGTTTTGCTCTGACCCTCAACCCATCTCTTGGGAGTCATGGAGAGATGGAGGAATGTGGACATCGGGGGGGTTCGAGCAAGGGGGTGAGAGGGATGATGGAATGAGGGGAAGAGGAGGATGTAGGGGGAGAGTGGGGAGAGATGATGGGATGGAAGATGGAGGAAAGATAGGGGAGGGAGAGGTGTGTCGGGATGGGAAGGAGAGGTGCAGAGGGGTTGTGGAAGAGGGTAGGGGGGAGAGCTAGAGAGGGAGTTAGAGGAGAGGGTTACATGGGGATCCGGAGTGGGAAAACTGGAGAGGGAGCATGGAGGAGTGAAATCTGGAGACATAAAAGGAGGATTAGATCATGAGAACACTCAGTCCTCGTTTATTGTCATTAAGAAATGCATGCATTCATTAGGAAATGACACAATGTTCCTCCAGAGTGATATCACAAAAAAAAGGACAAACCAAAGACCAACACTGACAAGACCAAATAATTATAACATATAGTTACAGCAGTGCAAAGCAATACCATAATTTTATAAAGAACAGACCATGGGAACGGTTAAAAAAAAGTCTCAAAGTTCCGATCGACTCCCGATAGTCCCCGATAGCAGGCGGCACAAGGGAGAAACTCTCTCTGCTATAAACCGCCAGGCACTGACAACTGTCGATGCATTGGAAGCACCTGATCCTAGCCGACTCTGAGTCCGTCCGAAAACTTCGAGCCTCCGACCTGAGGGACAGAGCTCGGGATGGCGGAGTAGGGTTGGGGGAGAGAGCTCTCAAGGGCGTTGGAGTAGAGTGGGGGAGAGAGCTGGGGAGGGCGTTGTAGACTGGGGGAGAGAGCTGGGGAGGGTGTTGTAGGGTGGAAGAGAGAGCTGGGGAGGGTGTCGTAGAGTAGGGGAGAGAGCTGGGAAGTGTGTTGTAGGGTGGGGCAGAGAGCTGGGGAGGGTGTTGTAAGGTGGGGGAGAGAGTTGGGGAGGGTGTTGTAGGGTGGGGGAGAGAGCTGGGGAGGGTGTTGTAGAGTGGGGGAGAGAGCTGGGGAGGGTGTTGTAGAGTGGGGAGAGATCTGGGGAGGGTGTTGTAGAGTGGGGGAGAGATCTGGGGAGGGTGTTGGAGTAGAGTGGGGGAGAGATCTGGGGAGGGTCGTGGAGTAGAGTGGGGGAGAGATCTGGGGAGGGTGTTGGGGTAGAGTGGGGGAGAGCTGGGGAGGGTGGTGTAGGGCGGGGGAGAGAGCGGGGAAGGTGTTGGGGTTGAGTGGGAGAGAGCTGGGGAGGGTGTTGTAGGCTGGGGGAGAGCTGGGGAGGGTGTTGTAGAGGGGGGGGAGAGCTGGGAAGGGTGTTGAAGAGTGGGGGAGAGCTGGGGAGGGTGTAGGAGTAGAGTGGGGGAGAGCTGGGGAGGGTGTTGGAGTAGAGTGGGAGAGAGAGCTGGGGAGGGTGTTGTAGAGTGGAGGAGAGAGCTGAGGAGGGTGTTGTAGAGTGGGGGAGAGAGCTGGGGAGGGTGTTGTAGAGTGGGGGAGAGAGATGGGGAGGGTGTTATAGGGTGGAGGAGAGAGCTGGGGAGGGTGTTGTGGAGTGCGGGAGAGAGCTGGGGAGGGTGTTGGAGTAGAGTGGGAGAGAGAGCTGGGGAGGCTGTTGTAGAGTGGGGGAGAGAGCTGGGGAGGGTGTTGTAGGGTGAGGGATAGATCTGGTAAGGGTGTTGGGTTAGAGTGGGGGAGAGAGTTGGGGAAGGTGTTCTGGTAGGGTGGGGGAGAGAGTTGGGGACCGTGTTGTGGAGTGGGGGGGGAGAGCTGGGGAGGGTGTTGTAGGGTGGGGGGAGAGAGCTGGGGAGGGTGTTGTAGGGTGAGGGATAGATCTGGTTTGAGGGATAGATCTGGTAAGGGTGTTGGGTTAGAGTCGGGGAGAGAGTTGGGGAAGGTGTTCTGGTAGGGTGGGCCAGAGAGCTGGGGTGGGTGTTGTAGGGTGGGTGAGAGATCTGGGGAGGGTATTGGAGTAGAGTGGGGGAGAGAACTGGGGAGGGTGTTGTAGGATTGGGTAGAGAGCTGGGGAGGGTGTTATAGGGTGGGGGAGAGAGCTGGGGAGGGTGTTGCAGAGTACTGGAGAGAGCTGGGGAGGGTGTTGGGGTAGGGTGGGCCAGAGAGCTGGGGAGGGTGTTGTAGGGTGGGGGAGAGATCTGGGGAGGTTGTTGGAGTAGAGTGGGGCAGAGAATTGGGGAGGGTGTTGTATGGTGGGGGAGAAAGCTGGGGAGGGTGTTGGAGTAGAATGGGGGAGAGAGCTGGTGAGGGTATTGTAGAGTGGGGGAGAGATCTGGCGAGGGTGTTGGAGTAGAGTGGGGGAGAGATCTGGGGAGGTTGTTGGGGTAGAGTGGCGGAGAGATCTGGGGAGGTTGTTGGGGTAGAGTGGGGGAGAGATCTGGGGAGGGTGTTGGAGTAGAGTGGGGGAGAGAGCTGGGGATGGTGTTGTAGGGTGGGGGAGAGAGCTGGGGAGGGTGTTGTAGAGTTGGGGAGAGAGCTGGGGAGGGTGTTGTAGGGTGGAGGAGAGAGTTGGCGAGGGTGTTGGGGTAGAGGGGGAAGAGATCTGGGGAGGGTGTTGTAGGGTGGGGGGAGATAGTTGGAGAGGATGTTGTACGGTGGGGGAGAGAGCTAGGGAGGGTGTTGTAGGGTGGGGGAGTGAGCTGGGGAGCGTGTTGTAGAGTTGGGGAGAGAGCTGGGGAGGGTGTTGTAGGGTGGAGGAGAGAGTTGGCTAGGGTGTTGGGGTAGAGTGGGGGAGAGAGCTGGGGAGGGTGTTGTTGGGTTGGGGGAGATAGTTGGAGAGGATGTTGTACGGTGGGGTAGAGAGCTAGGGAGGGTGTTGTAGAGTGGGGGAGAGAGCTGGGGAGGGTGTTGTAGAGTTGGGGAGAGAGCTGGCGAGGGTGTTGTAGGGTGGGGGAGAGCTGGGGAGGGTGTTGGAGTAGAGTTGGGGAGAGATCTGGGGAGTATGTTGGAGTAGAGTGGCGGAGAGAGCTGGCGAGGGTGTTGTAGGGTGGGGGAGAGAGCTGGGGAGGGTGTTGGAGTAGAGTTGGGGAGAGATCTGGGGAGGATGTTGGAGTAGAGTGGCGGAGAGAGCTGGGGAGGGTGTTGTAGGGTGGGGGAGAGAGCTGGGGAAGGTGTTGTAGGGTGGGGGGCGAGAGTTGGGGAGGGTGGTGTGGGGTGTGGGAGAGAGCTGGGGAGGGTGTTGTAGAGTGGGGAAGATCTGGGGAGGGTGTTGTAGAGTGGAGGAGAGAGCTGGCGAGGGTGTTGTAGGGTGGGGGAGAGAGTTGGGTAGGGTGTTGTATGTGTCGGGGAGAGATCTGGGGAGAGTGTTGGGGTAGAGTGGGGGAGAGATCTGGGGAGGGTGTTGGAGTAGGGTGGGGGAGAGATCTGGGGTGGGTGTTGGAGTAGAGTTGGGGAGAGATCTGGGGAGGGTTTTGGGGTAGAGTAGGGGAGAGATCTGGGGAGGGTGTTGTAGGGTGGGAGGAGAGAGTTCGGGACCGTGTTGTGGAGTGGGGGGGAGAGCTGGGGAGGGTGTTGTAGGGTGGGGGAGAGATCTGGGGAGGGTGTTGGGGTAGAGTGGGAGAGAGAGCTGGTGAGGGTGTTGTAGAGTGCGGGAGAGAGCCGGGGAGGGTGTTGCAGAGTGCGGGAGAGAGCTGGGGAGGGTGTTGTAGGGTGAGGGATAGATCTGGTAAGGGTGTTGGGTTAGAGTGGGGGAGAGAGTTGGGGAAGGTGTTGTGGTAGGGTGGGGGAGAGAGCTGGGGAGGGTGTTGTAGGGTGGGTGAGAGATCTGGGGAGGGTGTTGGAGTAGAGTGGGGAAGAGAACTGGGGAGGGTGTTGTAGCATGGGAGAGAGAGCTGGGGAGGGTGTTGTAGGGTGGGGGAGAGAGCTGGGGAGGATGTTGCAGAGTAGGGGAGAGAGCTGGGGAGGGTGTTGGGGTAGGGTGGGCCAGAGAGCTGGGGAGGGTGTTGTAGGGTGGGGGAGAGATCTGGGGAGGGTGTTGCAGAGTTGGGGAGAGAGCTGCGGAGGGTGTTGGGGTAGGGTGGGGGAGAGAGCTGGGGAGGGTGTTGTAGGGTGGGGGAGAGATCTGGGGAGCGTGTTGGAGTAGAGTTGGGGAGAGAGCTGGGGAGGGTGTTGGGGTAGAGTCGGGGAGAGAGCTGGGGAGGGTGTTGTAGGGTAGGGGAGAGAGCTGGGGAGTGTGTTGGGGTAGAGTGGGGGAGAGAGCCGGGGAGGGTGTTGTAGGGTGGGGGAGAGAGCTGAGGAGGGTGTTGTAGAGTGGGGGAGAGAGCTGGGGAGGGTGTTGTAGGGTGGGGAAGAGAGCTGGGGAGGGTGTTGGGGTAGAGTGGGAGAGAGAGCTGGTGAGTGTGTTGTAGGGTGGGGGAGAGAGCTGGGGAGGGTGTTGTAGGGTGGGGAAGAGAGCTGGGGAGGGTGTTGTAGGGTGGGGGAGAGAGCTGGGGAGGGTGTTGCAGATGGGGAGAGAAAGCTGGTGGAGGGTGTTGGAGTAGAATGGGGAAGGCTTTAGAGCTCAATGGGGGTGGGATAGCTAGGAAGGGTATTGCAGGGGTTGTGAGCTCAGGAGAGAGATGGGGAGGGTGTGGGGGAGTGTCTGGGAGAGGTGGAGAGTGAATGCTAGGGGGTAGTGGGAGAGAGGGGACTGGTAGTGATGTGAAGATCTAGGGAGGGAGAGTGGGGGAGAGGGTAGGGTGAGTATTGGTTGGGAGGAGTGATGGGATGGGGTTTGAGTAAGGGATAGAGTTTATAGTCGAGATGGGGAGAAGTGAGGGATGGGTGGGAAGGTAGGTGAAAGGGGAGGGAGGGAAATGAGGCTCCCTCAGGCAGCATCTATGAGGAGGATAAATAGTTGATGTTTCGGGCTGAGTCACTTTATCAGTACCAGTGAGTAACTCTCTCCTCTCATTTCTCAACTCCCCCCCCCCCCCCCGTGTATCCGTGTCTCTCACCTCCTTTCTCCCTTGCTCCCTCTCCCTCCCCCCTTTCTTTCTTCTGTCACCACCCGCTACAGTCTGACCCAGAATGAACTCACCCCATCCTGTGTCCCAGACCTGGCATCAGGAATCTTTTCCCTCCGAGGACTCAGCCTCAGTGAAAACTACTTGGGTGATGATGCTGTCCAAGAGCTCTGTGAGGCCCTCTCTGGTCCTTCATGTCGTTTGGAGGTGTTACAGTGAGTACAGAACCTTCCAGAAGGGTTGAGAGGCCTCGTTTTAGCCCCTGCCATTAACCTGTCAACAGTTATAAAGTCCCACTGCGCAGAAACATGCCTGCTGACCTGCCTTCAATTTGCTTTTGCCCATATCCCACTAAACCTTAACCATGGGTAGCACAGCGATTAGCATAACTCTTGACATCACTATTGACGGGGGTTCAATTCCTGCCACTGCCTGTAAGTAGTTAGTACGTTCTTCCCGTGACCGTGTAGATCTCCTCCAGGTGCTTTGTTTTCCACCCACATGCCAAAGACATGGGTTAGGATTGTTAAATTGTGGGCATGCTATGTTGCTGACAGAAGCAGAGTGACAGTTGTGGGCTGACCCCAACACATGCTCGGATGTAAGTGATGTATATCACTGTATATTTTGATGTGCATGTGGCAAATAAGGTTAATCTTAGGCTTTAAAATCTCTCCTATTTATGACCTGTCCTTTTAAATATTATTAATGTGCCTACTGTATCAGAATCAGGTTTAATACCTCTGATATATATCATGAAATTTGTTGTTTTATGGCAGCAGTGCATTGCAATACATAACAATAAAAAAATCGTAAAAACTATAGGTTACAATAAACAATACATATAAGAAGTTAAATTACCATGTAATGGAAAAAAGAGCAAAAATAGTGAGTTTATGGATTCATTGTCCATTTAGAAATCTGATGGCGGAGGGAAAGAACATGCTCCTGAAATATTAACTGTGTGTCTTTAGATTCCTGTACCTCTTCCTTGATGGTAACAATGAGAAGGGGGCCTGTCTTGGGTAGATGGAGGTCCTTAATGATGGATGCTGCCTTTCTGAGGCATCACCTTTTCAGGGTGACCTCGGTGTTGGGGTAGTGCTGGCTGAGTTTACAACTTTCTGCAGCTTTTGCCGATCCTATGCATTGTCCCCTCCGTACCAGATGGTGTTGCAATCGGTACAGTGCTCTCCACAGTACACCTGTAGAAATTTGTGAGAGTGAGAGTACCTATATATATAACAAAGGTTCCAGCACTGATTCTTGGTCACAAACCCCCAGCCAAAGAAACGCCTTCCACCCCTCTGTTTTACCTTCTATGGGCAAACCAGTTCCAAATCCAAACTTGCAATTCACACTGGATCCCATGCACCTTTATGTTCTGAATCAACCTACCATGAGGGATCTTATTAAATGTCTTACTAAAAGTCTGTGTAGATAACGTTCACTGCCTTACCTTCATCAAGCACCTTTGTCGCCTCAAAAATCTCAAACAAGTTTGTAAAGCATGACCTGTCCTGCATACTGCCATGCTGACTGTCCGAAACAGGCCATGCCTTTCCAAATGCACATTAATTTTATCTCTCAGTATTCTCTCCAGTAACTTCCTCACCATAGATGTGAAGCTCACTGGCCTATAATTACCTGGATTATTCCTTTCTCCCATCTTGAACAAAAGCACAACATTACTCTCCAGTCTTCCATGACCTTGCCTGTTGCTAGCAAGGACACAAAGATCTTTGTCAAATGGCCCAGCATTTTCCTCACTTGCTTCTTTCATATGCAATCGGGCCCTGGGGATTTATCCACCTTAATACTTCTCAGAAACCCAGCAGCACAACCTACTTAATCTTAAAATGCCGCAGCAAATTAGCACGTACCATCATGTTTTTTTCATCCTTCAAATTCTTCTTGGTAAATACTGGCACAAGGTTCTCATTTAGTACTTCAGCCAATATCCCTGACTGCAAGCACAAATTTCCTCCTTTGTCCTTGAATAGACCTACTGTCTCCTCAGTTATCTTTTTTTCTGAAAAAAATACTACTTGTTACACCACTGGCATTTAGGGCAGCAGCGAAAGTCCTGTCTCTGGTGGTGTTCAGGGCTTCCTTCAATGTGTCAATAGCTTACTCTCAGTTTTCACAACTCTCAGTCATGCAAGCCCTGGGTGGAGACTCAGGAATACCATCATACTCAGATGTAGAAGGATTCTTCACTGCTGTTTCTTTAATAATTTTGTTTGCCCAATCAGGGTTGTAAGTCCTGAGCTGAACCCCCAGTGTGGAGGACCGATGAACCACTCTTAGTCTGACCTCTACCCTTTGACCTGTTTGGCATGGGTGACCCTTACCAAGAACCAAAGCATAAAGCCCTGGCTCCAGCCAGCATAGCTCTCTGAGTCATTGAGGCACACAAGCCTCCAAACCATGACAAAGTTGTTTCTCTTCAGATCGTATAAATTTTTTGCCTTTTTTTCTTAATAAAAGAATAAAATGCCTTGGGATTCTTCTTAATCTACTTGCCAAGGACATGTCATGGCTCCCTTTAACCTTCCTATTGTTTGGTTGAGTACCACTAGCAAACTTCCTGGTGATGATGTTAGTTCCCCTCCAGTTCAGATGAAAAGCATGGTGTTTGTACAGATACCAACTCTCCTTGAGGGGAGCCCAAGAATCAATAAATCTGAAGCCCTCTCTTTTGCACTAGCTCCTTAAACACATATTGAATTTCACCATGTATCTATTTCTCACCTCACCAGTATGTGGTGTGAGTTATAATCTTGAGATTACAACCCTGGAAACTCTGTTTTTTTAAAATTTTCTACTTAACTCCCTAAAATCACTTTACAGAACCTCACCCCTGCTCCAGCCAATGCCATTAGTACCACGTTGAACCACGACATCTGGTTGCTCACCCTCTCCTCCGAGACTGCCCTTTATGAGACGTGCGTGACCCTGGCACCAGGGAATGATAGGCATATTGAAGCAGACGCAGGTCACCTTTGAGGCAGGTGCTGATTTGCAACATAACAAACCTCTTGAAAGCCCTGCAGTATAAGAGATGGGACCCTATAAAGCACAGAAAAGAGAGATTGAAGATTCCGTAAGTACTCCAGCCATTTGGTCTGCCCAGACCCTTAGCACTTGGCCAGGTATACTGTGTGGACCAGGGACTTTCTGTGGGTTCACCCTCTTCAAGGGTATGAGTGTCACAGACTGAGATTACAGGGTCATTTGGAGATGTTGGGGCGCGCGTGGGTGTGACATTGTTCTCCCTCTCAAAATTAACTAACACTAAACTGAAAAACTCGACGCTCGATGAGTGATTATTGTTGCAGCACCACTCAGCCAGGCATCCTTGCTCACTCCAGTACTCTGCATCATCCCCACCCATGTTTTGTCCTACAACAAGTGGTGTGGTCCCCGTATTGTGTACCCTCTCTCCCACAGGTTGACGAGGAACAGGCTGACCAGCGCCATTGTCCCCGTCCTCTGTAAACTACTGAGTGTTTGCGACCGACTCCACTGGCTCAGCCTGGATGAGAACAGTGTGGGGGACGAGGGGGTGAAGGATCTTTCTGCCAGTCTCAGCACATCAAGACTCCGTATGCTAGGGTGAGAGAAACTCTTGCTTTTTCTTTCTTTTTTTCTCTCTCTCATTCACCCACTTCTCTCTTTATCCTCCCTTCCCACCCCCTCTTTCCTACCCTCTTTCTTCCCCTTCATCCCTTCCCAACACCTCTCTCCCACTCCACAAGCCCTTTCCACCCTACAAACCCTCTCCCCAACACCCCCACCCCCAGCATGCACTGACACATCGCCTCTCTCTCCTAGACTCTCCTCCAATGGACTCACAGATGCCTCTGTCCCAGAACTGGTCAACGCACTTGGGGTCCAAAGGTCCATCCGCCACCTGAAGCTGTCAAACAACTTGATCACCGACACCTCCCTGCCCCACATCTCCAATCTTGTCAAAACCTGCCATCGGCTGCAGAAACTTCGGTGAGTTTCCGTCTCCCACTATTCCCAATCCTCACCGCCTTCTCTCCTCACTATTCCTCTCCTACACCGCTCCCTCCCACCTCCCAGCACCCCTCTCCCCTACCACTCCCTCCTCACTGCCACTCTCCCACACGGCTTCCTCCTCACTGCCAGTCTCCCACACTCCTCTACCCGCACCACCCCTCTCCCACACGGCTTCCTCCTCACCACGCCTCTCCCCTACCACTCCCTCCTCACTGCCCCTCTTCCACGTGGCTCCCTCTTCACCACCTCTCTCCCCCTACCACTCCCTCCTCACTGCCACTCTCCCACACCCCTCCACCCTCATCACCCCTCTCCCACATGGCTCCCTCCTCACCACTCCTTCCACACCCCTCTCTCACACTGCTCCCTCCCACCACCCCTCTGCTTCACCCTTCCCTCCTCACCACTCCTCCCATACCACTCCCTACACACTGTCCCCTCCTGCATTACTTCCACTTGCCACCCCTCACTCCTTACCGTCCCTCGTCCTGCTCCTCCCGTGTTGTTTCCTCCTTGTCACCCCTTGAACATTGAATTTAAAACATAGTGTATGGGATCATGCTCTTTGTCCCACCCTCACAGGTAGACAAGGTGGTGAAAAAGGCTGTTAGCACACTGACCTTCATCAGTCAGGGCTTTAAGTACCGGAGTAATGACATTATGTTGCATTTGTATGTCACTGGTGAGGCCACACCTGGAGTACTGTGTACAGCTTTGGTCACCCTGTTTTGGGAACGATGTGGTGAGAAAGGAAAGCTTTAAAAGGAACCTAGGTTTTCACCAAGAGGATGGAACGAGCTTTCAGAGGAAGTGGTTGAGGCAGGTACAGTAATATCTTTAAAGAAACACTTAGAGGGTCTGAGAAAAATGCAGGAGATCGGGACTAGCTGGGTGGGCACCATGGTCAACATGTACTCATTGGGCAGATGGGACTGTATCTGTGCTGTATTGCTCTATAACTCTCTGAGTCTGTTTGTAACATGATGCCAAACTAAATCACATCTGCTTGCAAGTGATCCATACCCCTCCGCTCTCTCCAGTTTCTGTGTCTAAGATCCTCTTAAACACCACTATTATATCTTCTTCCAACACCCCCCTCCTCCCTGCCAGCAGGGCATTCCAGGAATCCCGGCACCCGCCGCTCCCTGTGTGAAAGAAACTTGCCTTACACATCTCCCTTAAACCTCTGCCCTCTAGTACTTGGCTTTTCCACCCTGGGAAAAAGATTCTGACAGAATTCCATATTTACGAATCTCATCATTTCATAAACCTCCATTAGGTCTTCCCACAGCCTCTGACACTCTGGTGAAAACTAGGTGCACAGGTGCGTAGTTCCCTGAACGTGACATCACAGGTGGACGGTGGTGCAGAAGGTGTGTGGCATGCTGACCTTCATCAGAGTAGAGAACTTGAGATGTCACGTTGCAGTTGACAACACTTGGAGTATTGTGTTTACTTTTGGTTACCCCACTGTGGGAGAGAAACCATTAAGGTGGAAAGAGTGCAGAAGAGATTTATGAGGAACTTGCTGGGACTCAAGGAACTAAGTTCTGGAGATTGGTTGGGACTTTATCCCTTGAATGTACATTAACAACATCTAAAGGGTACTTGGACAGGTAATTTGACAAAAAGATTTAGAGGGATATGGGCCGAACCCGGTCAGGATGGACCAGTTGGGTTGAAGGCTCTCTTTCCATAGTGGATGACCCTGCCACTCTTAAATAATTTCACTACCGTTAGGAAATCCTGCTGAAGGAACTGAACTGGACTCTCTCCTCCCTCTGATCCTCACTGCACACAGGGTGATGAACAACCTCTTCACCGAGAACGGACTGCAGTTCCTGAGTTCCCTCACTCAAGACCAGAAGTTGCTGAATTTGGTCATCCACTGAGGAGTGAGGCTTCTCCTTGGGAACAAGACTGCAGCTCCATAACCCAACTCCACGAAGGTCACCTTTTCTAATAAATCATCCCCTTAGAGATTTATCTGTCGATTTATTTCAGTCCCATTCTGTGACCTACTCCAGCCCTCTGCCCCTCCCTTCCCTGTCTCCGTGAACCTTCCGGCCAAGTGCCCCTCCCTGTCTCTGTGAACCCCTCAGACTGCTCCTGTCTCCGTGAACCCCCCTGGCTGTGCCCCTCCCTGTCTCTGTGAACCCTTCAGACTGCCCCTGTCTCCATGAACCCCCCTGGCTGTGCCCCTCCCTGTCTCTGTGAACCCCTCAGACTGCCCCTGCCTCCGTGAACCCCCCCAGGTGTGCCCCTCCCTGTCTCTGTGAAACCCTCTGGCCAAGTACCCCTCCCTATCTCTGAACGCCTCAGACTGCCCCTGTCTCCGTGAACCCCCCCTGGCTATGCCCCTCCCTGTCTCTGTGAACCCCTCAGGCTGCCCCTGTCTCCGTGAACCCCCCTGGCTGTGCCCCTCCCTGTCTCTGTGAAACCCTCTGGCCAAGTGCCCCTCCCTGTCTCTGTGAACGCCTCAGACTGCCCCTGTCTCCGTGAACCCCCCCTGGCTATGCCCCTCCCTGTCTCTGTGAACCCCTCAGACTGCCCCTGTCTCCGTGAACCCCCCTGGCTGTGCCCCTCCCTGTCTCTGTGAAACCCTCTGGCCAAGTGCCCCTCCCTGTCTCTGTGAACGCCTCAGACTGCCCCTGTCTCCGTGAACCCCCCCTGGCTATGCCCCTCCCTGTCTCTGTGAACCCCTCAGACTGCCCCTGTCTCCGTGAACCCCCCTGGCTATGCCCCTCCCTGTCTCTGTGAACCCCTCAGACTGCCCCTGTCTCCGTGAACCCCCCCTGGCTATGCCCCTCCCTGTCTCTGTGAACCCCTCAGACTGCCCCTGTCTCCGTGAACCCCCCTGGCTATGCCCCTCCCTGTCTCTGTGAAACCCACTGGCCAAGTGCCCCTCCCTGTCTCTGTGAACCCCTCAGACTGCCCCACCCTGTCTCTGTAAACCTTCTGGCCAAGTGCCCCTCTCTGTCTCTGTGAACCCCTCCTACTGCCCCACCCTGTCTCCATGAACCCCTCTGACTGTGCCCCTCCCTTTCTCTGTGAACCCATCTGAAGGTGCACCCTTCCCTTTCTCTGTGAATCCCTCTGGACTCTACACCACTTCCTGTCTCTGTAACATTTTACACTCCCCCCTTCCCACCCTCACTCTGATTGGGAAAATTTTCTCCATCTTTTCAATGGAGATGGCAGGCAGGAGTGCGGACTGGTTGTGTCAAGCGTGTAGTTTTATTGCAGAATCTTAGTCTCTGCAGATACAGACAGGAGGAGGGGTGTGGGGCTGTGTCTAGGATATCCACTCTCACCCCACAGACTGATGCCTCTCACTAGCTGACCCTTTCTGCCTCAGTGTTACCCTCAGCTCATTGACTCTGTCTTCCAGCCCATTGACCAGTGACTTGCATTCCTTCTCAGCCTGCGCCTGGGCTCTCTACTCCACGCTCTCTACCTCTGCCTGGTCCCAAGGTATTGGCATGAGGAGGCAGTTGGAGCTGCATTGGGGTTGGCTAGAGAGCTGCTCCTCATGAGACAGACCTCTTCTGGCTGGGGAGATGGTCGCACCCTGGAGAGGGTTTGATTGGACCTGTTTGGTGGTGGGGGGAGAGGGAGTGAAAGGGAGAAAGGAAGAGAAAGAATTCCATATTCAATTCTGCCACTGTTTGGCCCACAGTGTCCATACTGCATATGAAAACAAATCTTCAAGCATGCATAGGCCATCTGATACATTGAGCCTGCTCTGCTATAACAGTGGTCCCCAACCACCGGGCCGCGGACCGGTACCGGGCCGTGAGGAAACGATACGAGTCAGCTGCACCTTTCCTCATTCCCTGTCACGCACTGTTGAACTTGAACATAGGGTTGCCAACTGTCCCATATTTGCCGGGACATCCTGTATGTTGGGCTAAATTGGTTTGTCCCGTATTTCCCCCGCTAAGGTAGAGCGTTCCTATGAAACCTTTCGTGCCAAAATGGCGTAAAGCAAAAAAGCAATTACCATTAATTTATATGGAAAAAATTTTTGAGCATTCCCAGACCCAAAAAAATAACCTACCAAATTATACCAAATAACACATAAAACCTAAAAGAACACTAACATATAGTAAAAGCAGGAATTATATTTTAAATGCACAGCCTATATAAAGTAGAAATAATGTATGTACCGTATAGTCGGGAAGATTAAGCCAAAGCGGATTTGTGGGGGGAAATTAATTGGCACGTATGTGCATGCACGCATCATGCATACGCACATAGGTGTCCGCGCAAGGCTTCATGGTCATGGTAGTCTTTCTGGGGTAAATATACGTATCCCAGGATTTGACTGCTACTTTCGTCCCTTATTTGGGAGTGAGAAAGTTGGCAACCCTAACTGTAAAAGACATGTTGAGGTGAGTTTAACCCTACTTGAACACCCCCCGGTCGGCCGGTCCGCAAGAATGTTGTCAATATTAAACTGGTCCGCGGTGCAAAAAAGGTTGGGGACCCCGGTGCTATACAATAAAATCAATGGTGATCATCTGAATTTGGGTTTCCTGTTCCAGCTTTCTTTTCCACATCCCTTATTCTCTCCAGCCCCAGGAATAACCCATGATCTTTTATGATCTGACCATAGTACCTGCCCATACTCGTCCACTTCCCAGTGCTCAAATACTGGGCCCGTAGCCTTCTGTGCCTTTGGTCACCTAACTTTCCTCCCACATTCCAAAGACTTGCGGGTTAGTAGGTTAATTGTCACATGGGTGTAGTTGGGTGTCGCGGGCTCATTGGGCTGGAAGGCTCTGTTACCATGCTGTCTCTCTAAGTAAATAAATGGTACTTTATTGTAGAAGTGGGTGTCTCCATCCTACCCCCAACAGCTCCCCAGACGGTAAATCCCATATTCCAGCCAGCCTTTGGATGAAACATTCTTCTGGAGTTCCTATCTATACCTCCTAGTCCTGAGCTGAACTTTTGCCCATTAGCAGACAATGCTGTTGAGAAAATGCTACCCCTTCTATATCCTCATGATTGTTGAATTCCTCTGTCAAAGTGTTCCTGCAGCCTCTGTATTCCTTGGGAAACAAATCCAACTTAACCACTTGGTGATATGGTTCCATTCCAGGCAATGGGACTTCAACCGGGTGTTCCTGTGTCCGCCCACATTCCAAAGATGTACAGGTTAGGATTAGTAAATTGTGGCGTGGAAAGTGTGGAGACACTCACAGGCTGCCCCCAACACATCCTCAGTGCAAACGACGTATTCCACTGTATGGTTTGATGTGCATGTGACAAATAAGCAAATCGTTAATCTGATCTGTTTACTTCCATCCCCCAGCTAATTAAAGCAAGTGTCCTGTGCACACTGTTACCACCTGGGTCACAGATGAAAGTCGTTAAAGTCACAACACAGAAATGGGTCTATCAGTGCACAGTCTGTGCTGACCAAGCACCCACTTATTTCCTTACCTCTGCCCTTAGCTCCCGGTGGAGCGTAGGCATTCGATGGCCTCCCATCTCTGTCCTCCTCTGAAGTCAATGGTGTGGTTGAAGTTCATCAACAAGTCTGCAATCCACTGTACAGGGGATTGGCCTGTACAGCTTCTCCAGAGCGCTGTTGGCCGGCCTTGCCCATTTCCACCTCTCACAACAGGGACATAGGGTTGGACTTTGGGAAGCCAAACACCCACTTACCCTCTATTTTGTTCTCCCCACATTCCTATCGTTCCCAGAGTCTACCTCTTACCTACACAGGAGGGGAGGTTGACATGCTAGCTCGCGGCATGGCGTGGGCGGAAATGAGCAGCCTGGGGAAAGGCAGTTGGTCACGAGGAGGAAATGTGGGAGAAATGCCACTCGAACACTGCCGGAGATCAGGATCACGAGCTGTGAGGCAGCCACCCTACCAGCTGTGCCACTACATCCTCCCTGTCGACAGTACTTCCTCAGACACTACCAATAAATTCTGCTCCTGTCTTTCAGGGTCTTATTATTAATGTGCCAAAATGCAACGCCTCATTCCTCAGGATTCAGATTCATTTATTCAGTTATCACAGGTGCTTCAAAAGAAACAGAGAAATGTGCTGCTTGCATTAACAACTAAGGATGTGCTGGGGCAGCTCGCCACACGTTCCAGCGCCAATATAGCACACCCACAATGCTCAGCAGAACAACACAAACAACAACAACAAACAAAACAACAGCAAAACAAGCCACTTCTCTTCCCCAGTTCCTCCACCCACTCAATTTTATTCATCCAAGGGATTTTCGGGAGTTCTTTCCCTGGGGAGTACCTTGCGCAGGACAGCTTACAGGAAATTCCTGGGCTCATCACCCACTGCATGGGATGAGGCTACACTACTGGCGGACGTATGTCCGTGCTTCCAGGGTAAACCCATCAATCCAGTACATCAGAACTATTTATTTATTGGCAAAATTTATCTCCCAATTATTGCCAAAGTGCTAGATTGGATTATAATCAGGACGTTGACCCCCAGAGGGGTGAGAGCTGCTGCTGGTTTAAAGGATGATGCGTGGGTCGGAGGGAGTGAAGAACTGGGCCATTACTGAATTAAGGTAACAACAGCGCCGCTGACAGCCCGGAGCCGTGCTCTGCCCTTTGTTACTGAATGCCTGGTGTTTCTGCCCCCTCTCCTGTGCAGTGACTGTCACTTGCCCCTGTTACGTGGAAAGAGGGTGTCACTGCTGTTGAGTGTCGGTCTGGGTGCCAGAAGCAGCGAGGAGCCTCGTCAGTGAATGTGTCACAGGCAGCGAGAACCACAGTAATAAGCAGAATGAATTCAATGGCTGTTACCTGCCGATCTGATAAAGACTCCCATGGCCTTTCAATAAGAGCCGCTTTTGCCATTTTTGTCCCTCCGCTGCTGGATAAATTACTGACCGATCAGTAATTCATTAATTACTTCATTTTCATTAATTCATTAATTACTTCATTTTCATAATTTCATTATAGTTTAAATAGTCAAATTTGTTACTGCAGTTTCAACCAACTTTTTTATCATTTTGAAATAAAACAGTGAGAGTATTGTACAGTTTTTGAGTTACACATAAATGAATAGTTACCTTAACTCCTGGCATTTGTACAGCTGGGGCCCAGCCATCAGAGTCCTTCACACTGAATGTGGCAGCAATCCAGTTCAAAGTGATTTATTGTATCATTGGCCCCAAGGACATGAGGCAGGGCCGTGCAGTCAATCGGGGTCAGTCCCAATCCGCTGAATGAAAGTATTTCCACAGGTCCCAGTGTGGCCTGAGCCAGTCACTATTCTGAGATTCACACAGGTAGTTCAGAAGTTTTCTTTTGGTCCTGTCTCTAATTTAACATCTAACTCCTCCTTCACCCAGTCACTTGCCAGGTTGTTTGATGAGGAAATGGACCCAGAAACTCCTCCAGGTGCAAAGCTAACCCTGGGGAGGACAGCTCAGCAACAAAATGGAAAATAATTTCTCAAATCACCCATGTGGACTTCAGTGAGGAATTTCAGGATATCCCTGGGATCTGGAGTCAGGAATTGCATGAGTGTGGCTATGAACTCTTGGGTGGTGAGGTGTGGGAATGCCTACACCTCGTTCTTGTGGAATCCCTTCCAAAAGCTCCATTAGGAACTGGAAAGGCTGTAGTAATTCAAAGTTTCAAAGTGCATTTATTATCAAAGAATGCATAAATTATACAACCTTGAGCTATGTTTGCTTACAGGCAGTCACAAAACAAGGAACCCAATTGAAAAAATAAGACCACCCTCTCCCCAGTGCCCACAGAGAAAGAGAAAAAAAATCATATAAACAATAGAAACCATCAACTTCAGCATTCCGAAACAAATTGAGTCCTGAGATCCAAATTCCCAGAGTAGGCCCAAAGCCTCGGTATTCAGTTCATCATATTAACAGGGCAAATCGCCGCAAAGTTCACAGACACGAAGCACAGCAGCCGGGGACAGTCTTACAACCTTAGCATTGTGGAAAGAGAAGCTTGCACACTATCTGGGCCAGCGTTTAAATTGTCTGAGCCTCACACTAGGACCCAGGCCCCGCCGCTGGCAAACCGCTCTAGGCCTCGAACATGTCACTCCATTGATTTGTTTCGGACCTGGATTTCACTACGGAAGAGCCCATTCTTGACCACTCCAATCCGGCCTGGCATTTAAGGCGATCTACCCTCATACCTGGGTTAGCTAGACGGGCATTAGAACTCCTCCAAACCTTCTCCCCTCTGAATCATTCACTCTAACCAACACGGCTCCAACTCCAAGTCCATTGCTTTTGCAGCACACCAGCAAGGCACATCTCGCAAATTTGCTTTCCCCTCACTCACTTTTTCATTGCTTGTGGTGATACTTTACCGCAATTTTCTTTGAAAAGTATTATTAATAATGTTTTTATTGAAATCGTTTGCTTTTGAAATACCGGTAAGTATGTCTTTGGCTGCATCATCTTAAACCGGATTTTTTTTTTCCACAGTCTGAGTACATTACATCACTTGCACCTAGGCCGGCATGCAGATGCAGAGAACAATTTGGATGACGTATGGTATATAGGAGGTTTACTTACAAAACCAATGCATTATTGGAATAAAAAAGTTTAATGCAACTGTACAGGGCCAAGATCAGTCTGCATTTGAGTATCATAGGGGGACTAGTTACCTGTAAGTCGAAAAATGCTTCTACCACGTCGATCATCAATTGGCCTGTTTGAAGAATGCAGCAGCTCTTTCCCTGTGGTTGCCTTGTGTGCCATGGCACTGGTGTCTGGTTTCAAGCACCTCTAGGGTATAAGAATAGCACATGCTGGAGGCTCGGCCTCTTTTCTTTCATCCCTGAGGCCTGCTGCACACTGAGATGGCACCCAGTGCTGAAGAACCATTGGGAAAGTATGCTGCAGATAGGAGGGCCCTCGCACACTCTTAGCAAAGTATCTGTTTGTTAAATGTTTAGTTTTGTAGTTTGTGTAATTTGGGGAGGGGGCTTTGATGTTTGGTAGACTGTTTTACTGTTTGTGAAAAAAATATTAATATACTTAGTCGTAATCAGTGCCTTCTGTCTCACTTACCAAACCCATGAACCAGCTTTCTCGCGACATTGAGTTACGGCTACCTTTCCATGAAAGAGATAGAGGAAGTACAGAGAATATGATGCCAGGCTGGCAGGTTTTATGTATGAGAGGCTGAGCAGACTGGGAGAGGATTCCTTACAGTTTAGAATGGGTGGCAATCACGTCATAACATAGAGTTCTGAAAGTGCTTGGTATGAGGGCACAGACCAGACTGGGACTCCAGTGGGTACCAGCACCCGGTGTTGCGTGGGTAGCAGGCTCCGGGCATGGGGAGCTACTAACCTCCTGTTGTGGCTTAACCGAAGGATTTAGATGAAGGAAGCTGTGAGCACAGGAGATAATCTGCTGAGAGTTGCAACCCTAGATGAAATATAACAAATTAATTCTTTTTAATCTTCACTCCCATGATCTGGGCATCACCTGTAAGACCAGCATTTATTGCCGGGTCCATTCTGTCTGTACTGCTCTCCTCGAGTGTGAAGTAGGAAGTATACCTTGACACGGGAGTCAGGATATAGTGATAATATACTGGTGCTTTATTGGGCAGCACTCACATGTATAATGGAATTGGAGTAAAACTGAGAGAGAACCAGAAAAAGTATCATAAGTACTTAATGCAGCAAAACTTACGATGATTAAGTGACACATTCATAAGAAGTTAGGCATACATGAAGCTTGACTTACATGTAAAATAACCAAAAATTATACACAACATGAGTAAACAAAGTTTTAATGTTTGTGAGAAGATTAATATGTAAGCATTCCTTAAATTACCAAGGCTAGTTAAACACTACATTGATAATCAGGAATAAACTTTTCCACAATATTAAGTAAAATATTGCTCAGATATTGTGCTTCTTTATGATGTAAAACAACACTTACAGATGATTTCGATTGAACAAATTAAAGAAAGGCCACAAAGAATCATGTATATGTGCTTCAGTCTGACGAAAATAAAACCAATACTAAAAACAAAATGGTTGTCCTGATGTGGTTCAATTGAACTTCAAAATTAAAGTCAGCATGGTTATATTTCAAAATAAAAGACTGAACACGCCACACTTGGCATCTATGAAAATGCCACAGATATTTAATGGAACAGGATACAAAGTTCATAGAAACATAGAAAACCTACAGCATAATACAGGCCCTTTGGCTCACAAAGCTGTGCCGAACATGTCCTTACCTTAGAAGTTACCTAGGGTTACCCATAGCCCTCAGTCCTGCTTTTTCAGAAAGAACAATCTCAGACACAGGCCTGAAAAATTTCTTGCTTGACCCTTGCTTTATCACTTTGAACTCTTACTTTGCAAACTCCACCATCTTCAGTTGAAAAAGTGTGTGTCATTAATGCCATAGACCAGTCATTTTGGGCTACTCTGCTGCCTTTCAGAAGCACGACATTACTGTCTTCACTCACAACACGCTGGAGGAACTCAGCAGGTTGGGCAGCATCCAAGGAAAAGATTGGTCGACGTTTCGGGCCGGAACCCTTTGTCAGGATTCCGACCCGAAACGTCAACCGATCTTTTCCATGGATGCTACCCGACCTGCTGAGTTCCTCCAGCGTGTTGTGAGTGTTGCTTTGACCCCAGCATCTGCAGATTATTTTGTGTTTACATTACTGTCTTCAGTGTTAGAGCATGACTTGCCACTTGTGACAAACTTGCAGTGTCTGCGGGTATTCTTGTTCCCATCACCTCCAGAATTGGTCAGCTAAATTCTGCGCTTGAAGCCATTGCTGTTTATAGAGGTCATTTTCTGCAAAGTTTCCAGTTGGGGCCGGAGCAATATGTTGTTGTGTGAGAAGTATCATAGAAGTAAGGATGTTAGGTGAGTCTGCGTCTGCAGAGACTGGAACCAATGGCCTCAAGTTGATAATTGCCATTTCTTCTGGCATGAGAGTGCATCAAACCTTTTGACTCAAACTGGAAGATCTTGTGCATGTAGGCCTAGAGTCCAAGATTCTCCTCGACAGTCCAGTCGTGCTCCCATGCGCTGCCTATGTGTGCGGTGTGTGGCGGATTAAACTCCTCAGTGCAGCCTTGGCTGGTGATGTACCTCTGCACCTTAGAGGCCTTTGATGCTTTCTGCAACTCACGGTCATGGCAAGCACCATCAAAAGTCATACCACAGTCAGAGTATTGTCCTTCAGAGGGATCACAGATGGCAAAGAACATCCCAGTCCATTAGTCCATATCCACGGACTCAATCATTTCTATGTGAGCACCTTGAGTACTCAGGTTGCTATGAGCAAAACCTCCTCGTGTACATCAACTAACCACAGTCCGAGGACCAAAGACATGCTGACCAGTGGATGTGAAGGGTGCAGAGGTGCTTAGTCACTCCTCTGGCAAGTCTGGCATCATTTGCCTTTCCACCTACCCCACAATTCACGACAAGTGGCACAGTCATGCAAAATGTTACTTGTGCAGCTCCTGCGCAACACATTCAAAATGCTGGAGGAACTCAGCTGGTCAGGCAGTATCTGTAGAAATGAATGAATGGTCAATGTCGCAAGCCAAGACTCTTCTTTGGGTTGGGAAATGAAGGGGGACAATGCCAGAATAAAAAGGTGGGGTGAGAGGTAGGAGGCTAGAAAGTAATAGGTGAAGTCAGGTTGGTGGGAAAGGTAAAGGGTTGGGCAGGAAGGAATCTGACAGGATGCTTGCCTCCAGTCATATACCAGCAGCTCTATTGTCTCTGTCTGTGAATGTGTATCCTTGATTCTCCAGTTGTTCATGATAATGTCATATGAATAACATGGAGGTGTGATGCTTGCAAAGCAAGATAATGGGGTTCTCTTCCGAGCTGCTCAAATCTACATATCTTAATCTTCCTGTAACTCTGAGCAGGCTGCTTTTGCCTAAGATTGGATTCAATTTAGTGAGTGGGTTGTTCTTGTTGAGGTTTCCTCCCTCAAAACGAATTTCTAATTCATCAGAGAAGGTGGTTGTATGCACAAATTGGATTATTATGTTCATTGCCTTGGAAAGTACTCCAGTGGTGTGGGGTCTCAAGCTAATCTCATGCCAACTTCTACACTTGATAGGAAGCTAAGTGGTAGGCTTTAAAGAGTAAACTATATGAACGAGAGTTGCAAGTACTCTTTGCAAGGAGTTCCAGAAAGAGAATTTTTCCAACCTCCCTGAGGTCAGCACCCTATCCGTTGTGCCAGTGGCCTAGCTTGTCACTTGTGGTTGAATGTCTCTATCAGCATCAGGATCAATTAGCTCATATAGATTTGGTTGTGTGCAGCAAGTAGACTGTGGTTTGTACAGGAACACCGGCCCTGTGAACCAGTTGATGTCACCGCGGTTCGGATATGGCCCAAGTGCAGAGTGAGAGACACTGCAGCGGGTCGATAGTTCACAGAATTTAATGCGAAAAGAGTTAAAGGGAAAAGAAAACACTAAGTGCTAGGCCAAACAGGGCCATTAAGTAAAACTCTCAAATGGAAAACGAAGCCAACACTGTGGCTGAAAGGAATAACTAAATATAAAACGAATACCGCCGGTCTTCAGAGTCAGTTGACTCGAGAGTCCAATTTCTCAGGCAAGGCCAAATGCAAACAGGAAGTGAAGCGTTGCTGTGCTGTGTTCAAGTTTCAGCAAACACTACAATGGAATGAATGGAGTTAAATACTATCACAATGAAATAATTAACTGACACGTGCTTATTCACGAGCGCAATTGCCATATCTACTGTGCTGCTGAATCCACGGTTGTGACAGTTGATTGGTGTTGGTGAACTATGAGGCTTGGACAGATCTGGAAGTGTGATCTGTGGGATTATGCTCTGTAGGTCCATACTCCACTGATCTGGCCGTGTGAACACTCAACTTCATTGGACCCTGTTATGGTTGATATTCAAGTCTGGTGCAATGAGCAGCATGTTATTCAGATTGATGCCACCGTGTTGTGCACCAGAGTTGAAAACCATCATGATCTGGTCTATCTTTTTGGAGTGGAAGACTCCAAAAGTGGGTAGATACCAGCTTTCTTTTCCCTTAGTCAGTGGAAGGGCTAGCACTGCAAGGTCATTGTCAAATATCTTCTTGGTGAAAGAAACAAACTACTCTTTTATCTTCAGCTTTTGATCAAACATGCTCCACAGAGAAGAGAGGTGAGTCAAGGCTTGTTCTCTATTGTTGGGCAGAAGTGGTTTGGGAAACTTAAAGCTGTTGGGCTCATCTTGGGAGACCTGTTGTTCTACAGTCCTAAGAACAAGTTCATCTTTGAAAGCGAGTGCAAGTTTATGATCTTCCTCTGTCCTTTTGAAGACTGTGAGCCCAAGGCAGCCTTCATCTGTTCTGCTGATACTGATGCTTTGCAAAAGACCATGTTGAGGCTGTGAACTTGAGTTTACCTTTTTTTTTAAGGTTAACATGGATGGTGCAAGAGCTGAACAGTGAACGTTGTTGCATTCATCACACCTTATTTGGTCTTGCATTTACGTGTGAAATGTGATGATGAAGAACAGCATTTGAAGCAAATCCCTTGCTCTTTCAGATAAGCTTTTCATTCCTCAATGGTTTTTAGCCTAAAGCCATGGCACTCCGCAATGGGTGAGGTTTATTATGCATGGGGCAATGTTTTGCTGGGTCATCTTGAAGTACAGTTTCATTCTGACCTGTAGGTTGGGAGACAGTGGTCTTGTGGACTGACACTACAGTCCTAATGTTTGTGTGCTTTAGAGGAGGTTTCTTGCTTCGAGTTGAGCTATGGTTGGGAAGAGCAAAGCTGGGTCATTTTTTCATTTTAGCTTGATGGCAGATGAAATAAATGAAAAACAAAAAGGAGGGAATATGTGACTCAATACTCCTCTTTATACTTTGAACCTTGACAAATCTATTTCTCTTGCAAAGAATGTGACAGCTTTTCAGCAATAGAACTAATGTTACAGCAATGTCTAAGTAAGCTAAGCCAGGCAGATAACCATCTTCCTTTGCTGCAAACAGCTCCATTAACAAATCCCCAAATTCTCTTATCTTATAGCTATCTTTATTTGCAATCTTTGGAAAGCTGCCCAGCTTCTTGAAAAGTGCACTTTCTATTACCTCTGGAGCACTGTAACATTCGACAAGCCAGTGCCAGATCGTTCTTAAAGCTGCAGCTGGGTTGATTATATGAACTGCTCTAAAGATCATGAGGCCATAAGGCACAGGAGCAGAATTGTACCACTCGACCCATCGAATCTGCTCTGCCATTCGATCATGGCTGATTTATTATCCCTCTCAACCCCATTTTTCTGCCTTCTTCACATAACCTTTGCCACCCTGACTAACCAGGAAATTGTCAACCTTTGCTTTAAATATAGTCAATAGTTTGGCTCCTACAGCCATCCAGAGCAATGAATTCCATGGAGTCACCACTCCCTGCCTAAAGAACTTCCTTCTCACTTCTGTTCTAAACAGATGTCCCTCTGTTCTGAGACTGTGTCCTCTGGTCTCAGACTCACCCACGATGGGAAGCATCTCTCCACATCCACTCTGTCTAAGCCTTTCAATATTCAATAGGTTTCAATGAGATCCCCCCTCTTACTTCTAAACTCCAGTGAGTGCAGGCCCAGAGTCATCAAACAGTCCTCATACAGTAATCTTTCATTCCTGGAGTAATTTGCGTGAAGTTCCTCTGGACTGTCTCCAATGTTAGCACATCTTTTCCCAGATAGTGGCCCAAAATTGCTCACAATACTCTGCTCGGTCTGAAAACTGTCCCGTAAAGCCTCAGCATCACATCCTT
This sequence comes from Mobula hypostoma, assembly GCF_963921235.1. Classification (NCBI taxonomy): domain Eukaryota; kingdom Metazoa; phylum Chordata; class Chondrichthyes; order Myliobatiformes; family Myliobatidae; genus Mobula; species Mobula hypostoma. The sequence goes on along the minus strand of NC_086114.1, from coordinate 51,722,529 downwards.
GCTCTTTACGAATTGACAATAAACTGGACTGGTCTAAGAACACTGAGGCTGTCTACAAGAAGGGTCAGAGCCGTCTCTATTTCCTGAGGAGACTGAGGTCCTTTAACATCTGCCGGACGATGCTGAGGATGTTCTACGAGTCTGTGGTGGCCAGTGCGATCATGTTTGCTGTTGTGTGCTGGGGCAGCAGGCTGAGGGTAGCAGACACCAACAGAATCAACAAACTCATTCATAAGGCCAGTGATGTTGTGGGGATGGAACTGGACTCTCTGACGGTGGTGTCTGAAAAGAAGATGCTGTCTAAGTTGCATGCCATCTTGGTCAATGTCTCCCATCCACTACATAATGTACTGGGTGGGCACAGGAGTACATTCAGCCAGAGACTTATTCCACCGAGATGCAACACAGAGCGTCATAGGAAGTCATTCCTGCCTGTGGCCATCAAACTTTACAACTCCTCCCTTGGAAGGTCAGACACCCTGAGCCGATAGGCTGGTCCTGGACTTATTTCCTGGCATAATTTACATATTACTATTTAACTATTTATGGTTCTATTACTATTTATTTTTTATGATGCAACTGTAACGAAAACCAATTTCCCCCGGGATCAATAAAGTATGACTATGACTATGACTATATTCTAGTTTGCTTGAAATAAATGCTAACATTGCATTTGCCTTCCTTACCACTGACTCAACCTGAAAGTTAACCTTTAGGGAAACCTGCATGAGGACTGACAAATCCCTTTGCACTTAAGATTTTTGAATTTTCTCCCTGTTTAGAAAATGGTCTATATCCTTATTCCTTCTACCAAAGTACATGCCCATACATTTCCCCACAATATATTCCATCTGCCGCTTCTTTGCCCATTCTTCCAATCTGTCGAAGTCCATCTGCAGATTCCTTACTTCCTCAGCACTACCTGGCCCTTCACCTGTCATTGTATCATCTACAAACTTCGCCAAAAAGCCATCAATTCTGTCATCCAAATCATTTATATATAATGTGAAAAGCAGCGGCTCCAATACCAATCCCTACAGAACACCATTTGTCACTGGGAGCCAACCAGAATAGGCATTTAATCTGACACTTTGCCTGCTGCCAGTCAGCCAAACTTCTAACCATGCTAGTATCTTTCCTGTAATACCATGGGCTCTTATCTTGTCAAGCAGCCTCATGTGTGGCACCTTGTCAAAAGCCTTCTGAAAATCCAAGTAAACAACATCCACCGACTCTCCTTTGCTTATCCTGCCTGTTATTTTCTTAAAGAATTACGACACATTTGTCAGGCAAGATTTACCCTTAAAGAAGCAATACCGACTTTGGCCTGATTTATAATATGCCGCCAAGTATGTCGGAACCTCATCTTTAATAATGAACTCCAACATCTTTCCGATCGCTGAAGTCAGGCTAACTGGGCTTTAATTTATTTTCTTCTGCTTCCCTCTCTTCTTAAAGTGGAGTGAAACTTGCAATTTTCCAGTCCTCCAGAACTATTCCAGAATCTAGTGTTTCTTGAAAGATCATTATTAATGCCTCCACAATCTCTCCAGCTACCTCATTCAGAACCCTGGGGTGGAGTCCATCTGGTCCAGGTGATTTATCTCCCTTCAGACCTCTCAGCTTCCCAAGCACCTTCTCCTTGGTAATACCATCCACACTCACTCCTGCCCCCGACACTCTTGAATTCCTGGGATTCTGCTAGTATCTTCCACAGTGAAGGCTGTCGCAAAATACGTATGAAGTTCTTCTGCCTTTTCTTTGTTCCCTATTACTACCTTTCCAGTGGTCCAATATCCACTCTCACCTCTTTTACTATTTATATACTGTATCTTAAAAATCTTTTGGGAACCTCTTTGTTGTTTTTGCCTAGCTTACCTTCATATTTCATTTTTACTCTCCTTGTAGTTTTTTTTTTGTTGCCTTCTGTTGGTTTTTAAAAGCTTCTCAATTCTCTAACTTTCCACTAATTTTTACTATATTATGTGATCTCATTTTTACTTTTATGCTGTCTTTGACTTCCCTTGTCACCCACAGTTGCCTCATCCTTCCTTTAAAATACATTTTCATCTTTGGGATGTATTTATCCTGCACCTTCCAAATTGCCTCCAGAACTCCAGCCATTGGTGTTTTGCCATCATCCCTGCTAGAGTACCCTTCCAATCACCTTTACCCGGCTCCTGTTGTGTGCCTCTGCAATTCCCTTCACTCCAATGTAATACCGATACATCTGACTTTATCCTCTCCCTTTCAAGCTGCAGGGTGAATTTTATCATATTATAATCACTGTCTCCTCTGGGTTCCCTTACCTTGAGCTCCCTAATCAAATCAGGTTCATTACACATCACCTAATCCAGAATTACCTTTCCCTTGTGGGCTCAACCACAAGCTGCTCTACAAAGCCATCTCGTAAGGATTCTACCAATTCCCTCTCTTGGGATCCCGCAGCAATCTGATTTTTCCAATCTACCTACATATTGAAATCCCCCTTGAATATCACAACATTGCCCTTTTTACATACCTTGTTTTATTTCCCGTTGAAATTTCTATCCCACATCCTGGCTACTGTTCGGGGCCTGTATATAACTCCCGTCAGGGTCTTTTTACCCTTGGAGTTCCTTAACTAACCACAAGAATTCAATGTCTTCCAATCCCATTTCATCTCTTTCTAATGATTTGATTTTATTTTGTACCAAGAGAGTCACCCACCCCCTCTGCCTACCTACCTGTCCTTATGCTCCAAGATGTTAAGCTCCTAACTACAATCTTCTTTCAGCCATGTAAAATGATGTCATAACTGCCAATCTCTAGTAACTGCACTACAAGCGCATCTTCCTCATACCATATACTCCGTGTATTCAAATATAACACCTTTAGTCCTATATTAATCACCCCTTTCAATTTTTCCCCCATGTTACACTTCAATTCATCCCACTGACTGCAATTTTGCCCTGTCACCTGCCTATCCATCCTCAAGTCTCACTACACACTGCTTCAACTTGTATCCCTACTGCCCCATCGCTCCAGTTCCCATCCTCCTCCCAACTTAGTTCAAACCCTCCTCAACAGCTCCAGCAAACCTGCCCACAATGATATTGGCCTCCTTTGGGTTCAGATGTAAGCTATCCTTTTTGCACAGGTCACAACTTCCCCAGAGATGATTCATAACTCTGAAACCCTGCCTCTGCACCACTTCTTCAGCCACTCATTCACCTGTCATCCTATTCCTGCCCTGACTAGCACAGCACTGGGAGTAATCCAGAGATGACTACCTTGGAGGTCCTGCTCCTCAGCCTCTTCCCTAACTCCGTAAACTCACTGCACAGGACCTCTTTTCCCCCTTTCTTCCTATGTCATTGGTGTAAATGGGCACCACAACCTCGGGCTGCTCACCTTCCCTCTTGAGAATCATCTGTAACCACTCTGAGACATCCTAGACTATAGCATCTGGGAGGTTACATACCATCTTAGCTTCTCTTTTGCCACCACAGAATCTTCTGTCTGTCCCCCTAATATCGAGTCTCCTATCGCAATCCCTCTGCCTGACTTTACCCTTCTCTGCTGAGCTCCAGAGCCTGCCACAGTGCCATTGGCCTGTCTGCATTAGATGGCTTTTCTCTTTCTTGTCAGATTCAAAGATGATAATTTTCAACTCTTGCTTTCCATATACCCCCCAGAAATTTCTCCCCTTCTTTCCTTAGACCACATCTCCTTCCCCAGTCTCACCAGCACTGTGTTTTCACCACCCCTCTAATCTTTTGCTCGTTGACCCTGAGTAATCAGATCTCAACAGAAGCCTCAGCTTAACCCCCTATGTCCCATCTAATGAATTCTGAGCTTGGCATGACACCCTGACCTCTTCTTCCTCTAGCTCTGTGTCCATTTCTTTGGCCAGGAGCCTTCACCCCAAACTCTGGAGCATTTGCTCCATCTTCAATATTCCTGATCCACTGCAAACACCCCTTTGGCCAATGGTCCTCTCTCTATCTATTCATTGCTAACGTGACATTGACCACTGTGGCTATTCCACTTCTCTGTTGCACTCTAACTCATCCCCTTCTGAGCTTGCAGTACTCCATTCACTCAGAACCAACCTCCACATTTTCTTCAGCAGGTCAGTGGTGCTGTGGACCTGAAACATACAATTTCATTACTTTTGCTGCTAATTTCCTCCCTGCGCCCTTCTGCGCCCCCCCCCCCCTTTCACATGGTCAATCTTTGCCTCTGGATCTCTCTGTCTCCATCTCAGGAGGTAGACTGGCTAAACAGACTTACAGCTATCTTGATTACACTTCCTGTAAGGAACAATGAACAGTACAGCACTGGGACAAGCACTTCAGTCCACAATGCCTATGCAGACCATAATACCAATTCAAACTAATATTCCCTTATGTACGCTCAGTACTTCTGTCTCTATCACCTCCATTCTGATGATGACAGTTTTCATACTGGTGCCTCTGATACGTCTTCCTGATCTGTGCTTCTCCTACTGTTGTTAACATTAACAGCCCTTGACCACATGTCACCAATTTCCTGTACACACCAGTTCTCACCTTCCACACTCCCAGTCTCTGTGTTCAACAGATCATTTTCTGTAGTTTCCATCACCTCACCTCCCTATTCAGTATTTTGCAGTGGCTATTCCCTTCTCACTTTCCAAGTGAATCTTCTATTCCCACAAGCCTTGTCCATTATGGCACTTTCCTTACAAAACTTCAGGTGATATAACACAAACAACAGGAATTCTGCAGATGCTGGAAATTCAAGCAACACACATCAAAGTTGCTGGTGGACGCAGCAGGCCAGGCAGCATCTGTAGGAAGAGGTGCAGTCAACGTTTCAGGCCGAGACCCTTTGTCAGGACTGGCCTGCTGTGTTCACCAGCAACTTTGAGGTGATATGACACTTGCGTTTTCACCTTTTCCCACCATCCTTCGTTAGGCCTGGCCTGCTGCGTTCACCAGCAACTTTGAGGTGATATAACATGTGTTTTCACCTCTTCCCACCATCCAAGCACCCAATCATCTTTCCAGGTGAAGCAGGGATTCATGGAACATAGATTGGTACAGCACAGTACAGGCTGTCTGACCCACGATGTTTTTCCAACCTCTTCAGCTACTCTAAGATTGATCTAACTCTTCCCTCCTACATAGGCCTCCACTTTTCTATCATCCATGTGCCTATCTCTTAAAGAGTCTCTCAAGTGACCCTAATGTATCTGCCTCTACCACCATCCCTGGCCGGGCATTCCACACACTTACCACTTTGTGTAAAAAAACTTACCTCTGTCATTCCCCCCCCAAACTTTCTTCCAATCATCTTAACGTTATGGCATCTGGTATTAGCCTTCCCACCCTGGAGAAAGGTCTTTAGCTATCCATTCAATCTATCTCTCTTATCATCTAATACACATCTATCAAATTACCTCTCATCCTCCTTCACTCCAAAGAGAAAAACCCTAGCTCACTCAACCTATCCTCATAAAACACGCTGTCTAATCCAGGCAGCATCCTGGTAAATCTCCTCTGCACCCTAAAGCTTTTACATTCTTCTTATAATCAGGTGATCAAAACCGAACAAAATATTCCAAGTACGGCCTAATCAGGGTTTTATAAAGCTGCAACATTACCTCGTCCCTCTTGAACTCAGTCCCCTGACTGGTAAAGGCTAACACTCCATATGCCTTTAACCACCCTACCAATTAGCGTGGCAACTTTGAGGGATCTGTGGACGTGGAGCCGCAACATCCTTCTGTTCCTTCACTCTGCTAAGAATCTTGCCGTTAATCCTCTATTCTGCCTTTGAATTTGACCTTCCAAAGTGAATCACTTCACACTTCACCAGGTTGAGCTCCATCTGCTACTCCTCAGCTCAGTTCTGCATCTGGTCAATGTCCTGTTGTAACCTGAGACAACCTTCCACACCGTCCACAACTCCACAAACCTTTGTGCCATCTGCAGACTTACTAACTCACTCTTCTACTTGCTCACCCAAATCACTAAAAAAATCACAAAGAGCAGGGGACCCAGAACAGATCCCTGCAGAACACCACTGGTCACCAACCTCCAGGCAGAACATGCTTCATCTAATACCACAACCTGCCCTCTATGGACAAGCCAATTCTTTTCTTTCTCAAACAATACCAAGAATTGATACAAAGCTATTGGGATTACGTTGTTAATAATTAGTATATATAGATAAAAACACAGTTAATTAACCTCCCAAAATCTTACAAAGTACAAATATAGAAAAAAAATATACAAAAATATCATGGAAAAAGAAAAAAGGAAAAAAATATTCCCCAATAGGAAAAAAAATACCCTAATCTAAATCAAACTAATCAACTAAACTAAAAAAAGAAAAAGAAATAGGCTATTACGTAACATCAGATAAAACCAATAGTGTCATTAACTCCGCTCCTCTCTCCATATATTTAAAAGTAGCAGAATAGAATTGGAGAGAGTCAAACTACAACATATGAAAATATTGAATAAATGGCCTCCAAGTCTCTTCAAATTTAATGGAAGGATCATAAATGACACTTCTAATTTTTTCTAAATTTAAACACGACATAGTTTGAGAGAACCATTGAAATGGTTCTTCATCTTCATCTCCACTCCCAATGTAAATAATGTAAACTAGAGGAATGACATCTTATGTTCTATCTGCAATGAAGAATGAGTTGTCCAACTTCAGCTAAATCACTTGGTCATTGTTTTTCATTGGAGACAGGCTAACCCCTATTGACATCAATGGATCTGGGGTTGAGAGGGTGAACAGCTTTAAGTTCCTCAGCATAAACATCACCAAGGATCTCACGTGGTCTGTGCATACCGGCTGTGTGGTGAAAAAGGCACAACAGTGCCTCTTTCACCTCAGACAGTTGAGGACATTTGGTATGAGCCCCCAAATCCTAAGAACTTTCTACAGGGGCACAATTGAGAGCATCCTGACTGGCTGCATCACTGCCTGGTATGGGAACTGTATTTCCCTTAATCGCAGGATTCTGCAGAGAGTGGTGCAGACAGCCCAGCACATCTGTAGATGTGAACTTCCCACTATTCAGGACATTTACAAAGACAGGTGCGTTAAGAGAGCCCAAAGGATCATTGGAGATCCGAGCCACCCAACCTCAAACTGTTCCAGCAGCTACCATCCGGGAAACAGTACTGCAGCATAAAAGCCAGGACCAACAGGCTTGGGGACAGCTTCTTCCACCAGGCCACCAGACTGCTTAATTCATGCTGATGCAACTGTATTTCTATGTTATACTGACTATCCTGTTGTATGTAATATTTATTATAAATTACTATAATTGCACATTTAGACAGAGACGTTAAGATTTTTACTCCTCATGTATATGAAGGATGTAAATAATAAAGTCAATTCACTTCAATTCACTCTGATGCCCTTTCTCGTCAGGTTCTTTAAAATTTTTCCCCACTTGTCAGCTCTTATGCTCCTTATAGATGAGCTGTCTTAACCAAACCCGATAAAGTGTCTTGCTTTACATCTCACTCCTCCCCACCAGCTCTGTTCTGAAAGCTAACATCCCTCTATTTCCCCCACCCCCAATTCTGAGGAAGGGGCTCTTACCAAAGGGTTCATCGGTTTCTCTTTCCATAGATGCTGCTTGACTGCCTGAGTTCTTCCAGCAATTTTGTTTTATTTCACATTCCTCCATCTGCAGTTTTATTTGCTAAAGAAAGTCGCAGTCGTACTGATGGTGAACACATCCATCTGTTATAGAAGCATAGAAAATAGGTGCAGGAGTAGGCCATTCAGCCCTTTGAGCCTGCACCGCCATTTATCATGATCATGGCTGATCATCCAACTCAAAATCAATATAAAATCCCATCTGGTTCACCAATGCCTCTATCAGGGGAGGAAGTTTCTAAGTGACTCCGTACTTTCCAATGTGCTGGCTCTTAACTTCCTCTCAGTTCCGGGGCAAATAAAGATAGGCAGTAAATGCTGGAATTGCCTGTGGCGTCTACCTTCTGTAAATGACTAAACAAAACTCACAGTAGAGACTGCCGACATATAACGTTAATGATTTGTGGTTCTGAGTGTTCACCCGGGAGTGATAGAACATAAGACTGGGGAGAATGGGGTGGAGAGGAATATTAAGTCAGCCATGATGGAGTAACTCCTCCACGCACAGACCCAAGCCCGGCTGCAAAAGGGGGAGGGTTGGGCATGGGCTAGCAACCCCATCCTGTAAAAACCCCGAGCTACAGAAACACCAACAGAAGCTCCAAAGAGCTCAATCCTGGGAGAGGAAGGAACTTCGCCTAGAAGACGTACGAAGTCATTTGGTGAAAGCTGCAGGTCTCTGGAAGCCACAGGGCTGATCATCCAGGACCACTGGAACATGGAATGTGAAGGACGTGTATGAAAGTGGAAAGACAGCGCATGTGGCGGCCAGAACGAAGGACAACAATCTGAGTTGCTTGGCATCAGCGGGACGAGATGGCCACAACTGTTTTATTCAGGGCATGAGGAAGATACAATTCCAACGTGAGGTCATTTCCCCTGTACAGGGCAGAGACTTGGAGGACAACAAAGACTATCATTAGGAAAGTGCAGATCTTTATTAATAGCCGTCCGAGAAAAATCTTCCGGATCTGCTGTCCGGAATTCATTGATGGAAGAGGCCACATCAGCTAGCAGTGGAAGAATTAAGAAAAAGATAACAGGGATGGAGAGGACATACAACAGAACTAACCCAACGTGTAAGCCAACTACCATTACCAAGCAAGCACTAACGTGGAATCCCCAGGGAAAGCTGAAGAGAGGCTGGCCGAAGAACACCTGGTGATACAACTTGAAGTTAACGCCAAGAAGATGGGCCACACCTGGGAACAACTTGAAAGACTGGCCCTGGGCAGGGGATGCTGGTGAGCCACTGTCAGTGGCCAACACCCCACTAGGTATTGATGGAATGGCAGAGCAGATTCGATGGGCTGAATGGCCTAATTCTGCTCCTATGTCTTATGGTTTTATAAAACATAGAACACAGAACAGTACAGCACAGGGACTGTGGTGTTCACTATTGAGGGATAGGTCAGAGCACACCAGGCTCCAGCATGCAGGATACTCAGCTGAAGTTTATTGATAACCCTGCTTGTGCAGTGTGTGAACTCCTCCCCTGTGGGGGTGGCTAACTGAGTGGCATAGGAACGACACTATTAACTACCACTACACCTCCCTTCCTTCGAGAAAAAAAAAGAAAAACTAGGTATGTACTTCTTGTCAATAGAATTGCACTGAAATTGAGTGATTCATTTCACTTTACCCATGGCAGATAACTTATACTCCTTACACAAACATAAAAAAAGAACTGACAATATTGTAACCATCTTTCTCTTTGTTTTTAACAATCTCTCTCTTTGTTTTCCTCCTTTTTTCACCAATTCCTTTTCTTAAAGAACTGTCTCACTTTGTGAAACATTCACAAAATTAGAATTTAAAAAAAACACTAAGTCTAACAGAGGTCAGGGTAGATGACTTGGACACTCTGGAAAAGTGAGAGGATTATTCTACCACCTTAGTTGCTTGCTATAAGCTATTAGGCTATGGAGTATATCTCTATGGTGGGACAGATAGACGACCCAATCTGGTACAGGTTCCCGGAAGTGTTTGAGCAGATGGAGATTCTTAGACCAGTGCATCCACCTCAGGTAAATGGTCCTCATCATGAAGATCAGGCCACTATTTTTTTTCTCTACTTTTTGTGGACTTGGAAGGTGCACGGGCACATGCCTGTTCCTCCTGATTTCACCTGGTGATGTTCTGATCACAAATGATTACGGTGCCTGCTGCCGGACTATTGTTCCTTTGGAGAATTAGTCTGAAACTCAAACAGCTTCACCATTCCTGAACGACAACAAAGATTTTGTGCTGTGTCTGAGATCATGCATGCTCTTTGTTTTCTCAACGCTGTGTTGCCTCAAAACTTCTCGCTTTGTCTAAGTCTGGTAAGTGAGGTTGGAGAAGGGAAAGAAAAGCAGGCAGGCTTGTTCTCAGTCTCCAGCCCACTGACAGCTCTGATGGACTGTAGCTATTCACAAGAGGTGTAGCGAGATAAGCTAGCAGTGTTTTGTAGGCGTCTTTTCCCTTCAATAGGAGACTCTGAACCCTTTGCACTGTTTTTTCCATTTCTCCATTTACCTGTGGGTACCATGGGCTGCTTGTCTGGTGTTTGAACTCATCATTCCTAGCAAAGGCTTTGAATTCTGAGCAGCTGAATTGTGGACTGTTGGCTGACAAGTATTTCTGGTATTCCATGGTGAGTGAATACAGCTTTCAGGTGCTGAATAACTGCTGCTGAGGATATGGGGGACAGCTTGGACACCTCACCATTCCGTGAGTAGTAATCCACAGTGAGAAGATATTTGTCTCTTTTCAGCTCAAAAATAACTGTACTTGCAATTTGCCATGGAAAGTCTGAGAATTCAGTGGGACAGAAGTGATTAACATGATTTTTGTGCCATTTGTCAGATCAAAGAACACAGAGAAATAAGCTCTGCTTTAAGGGATGAGAATGATTTCTCCTGTGATGCGTCCCAAGTCCAAACATTTCTTTGAGAGAGGAGGTTTCGGAATGGCTTTGCTTTCTCTGCCAAATCTGGAATGTACCTTCCCAGTGTTTACCATTCCAAGGAAACTGCAGATCTCTGATATATTTGTAGGGTTTTCCATGTTCCAAACTCCGATCAGTTTGTCTGAATCTGGTTACACTCCCCCTGAGGACAGTTGGTGGCCTAAGAACTTCACTTACAATTTTCCAAATTTGCGTTTCTTTTTGTTCAGGGTGATTCCAGCCTGTTTCAGTTTCTCCAAGGCAGCTTCTGCTCTTTTGCATTGAGTTGCTGTTGCTAAGTTAACAAATTTCACGTCACATGCTGGTGATAATAAACCTTATTCTGATTCTGATTTGTCATGTTCCTCACTTGAGTCTCCTTAGATGAGTATATCATCCATGTGGCAGACTACTCCTTGCAGTCCCACCAAAATTTTGTTCATCCTCATGTGAAAGACTTGAAAGACTGATCAGATGCCAAAAGGGAGTCTCTTGAAGGCACAGTGTCCATATGGCGTGATACAGGTTGTGAGCTTCTGTGACTCTGGAGCTAAGCAGATCAGTCAGAAGCCTGAGCTTGCATCTAGTTTGGTGAAGAACTTTACTCCACCCAGCATACCCAATGTGAGCTCAACAGAGGGCAGAATAAACCTCTCCCACCTCACTGCATTATTCAGTTTTGTTAGATCAACACAGATCCTCAATGTGCCCTCTGGCTTGGGAACAGGAACAATGCCCACACACCAGTCAGTAGACCCATTCACTCTAGTTATGATGTCAAGCACCTCCATTCTCTCAAGTTCAGCTTTGACTTTGTTCTGCAATGGGACTGGAAATGCCTCACTGTGGTCAGACAGAATGGCTTCACTCCTGTCCACGTTTGGATAGGGTGCTCTTTTTTCAGTATCTCCAGGCCTGTGGACAACTCTGGGTACTTCTCCTGCCACTGAACATTCTTTAGCAAATCCAACCTTGCATGAAGTTCATCTTCTCAATAACATGTCTTCCCAGTAGTGGTGAGAAGAGATTCTGAACAACATAGACAGCGTCTATTCACTGCTTCTCATTTTTACAGGTGGAAGGAGTAAACATTCACAACACACTGGAGGAATTCAGCAGGTCGGACAGCATCCGTGGAAACGATCAGTCAACGTTTCGGGCAGGAACCCTTTGTCAGGACTGAAGAGGGAGGGGGCAGAGGCCCTATAAAGAAGGTGGGAGGAGGGTGGGAAGGAGAAGGCTGGTAGGTTCCAGGTGAAAAACCAGTAAGGGGAAAGATAAAGGAGTGGGGGAGGGGAAGCAGGGTGGTGATAGGCAGGAAAGGTGAAGAAGGAATAGGGGAAAGCACAACGAGTAGTAGGAGGAGGCAGAACCATGAGGGAGGTGATAGGCAGCTGGGGGAGGGGGCAGAGTGAAATAGGGATAGGGGAAGGGAGGGGGAAGGAATTACCGGAAGTTGGAGAATTCTATGTTCATACCAAGGGGCTGGAGACTACCAGCTCCTTGGTAAACATTCCTTTCACACTGAGCTCATGTTTCCCTGGCTCCGTAAATACTTTCTTTGCTGGGTTTAGCATATTGCCTGTTTTCTTCACCAGTTTTGTGAACAGACATTCAGAGACGGCTGTGACATCTGTCCCAGTGTCCATTTTGAACATCAGTGCCTCACTTTGCAACTGAACCATATTACGCCAGCCTTGTCTATTTGAATTCAGAGCCCTAAGGCAAACTCTCTCTTCCTCTGAATCATGGTCTTCTTTGACCTCCTGAAGAACTGTTTTTGAGTGACACTGGCTTTTATAATGGGCAGCTCAATTTACATTGGTGACATTTCATTTCTTTTGCTGGACAGAACTCTGATGTGGAATGGAGACTTGCCGTGTATCCTGCAGCTGGACATTTTACCTGCTCTTTGTTTCACTTGTACATTTTGTTTGAGCTGAGCTCTCCTGTCTCCTCTTTTTGTAATCTTTCTGACTGCATCTTGTTTCCTCTCATGTATTATATTGAGCTTTCCTGTAAAAGTCTTTGAATTTGTCCTGCACTATTTTGTGCTCCTTTTCCAGGGTCCTAATTCCCCCAAAATGTCATCTGCTTTGTCCCCTATGCAGTATATCAGTGTGCTTACTTGATGCTCTTCTGAAGTCTGAGTGAGAATGCTTGCAAACCTAAATCTCTCAAAGTGTCTGAGCCATCTCTCAAAATCTCCTGGTTTAGAGAAATCAAATGTTTTGGAGGGCTTTATTAGGTAAGCTGATGTAGGTTCTGCAGGTATTTGCGCCAATCTCCTGTTTGTTTGTTTATTTATTTATTATTTGATTTATTTAAACTACTAAAGGGTTCTTTTCTCTCCTTGAGAGCTTGACTGACTTCTCTAACTTCTCTGCTGTGTCTGTGTCTCTGTGCACTTTTCCAGGCCAGTGGCCCATAGTTTATTACAATGTATCCACTTTTACATGCAACCTGAAGGTGTTGCTTAGCAACCCTGGCTCTGTCTCAGTTCATGCCTAATGGTGCATACAGTTAGCAAACTAACATGGGCAGTTTAGGTTGATGCCTCTGGATATTTTTCATAGATCTAGGTGACCAAGAACATTCTTACTGCAAACTCTTTCTTGTTGGGGATCTTATTTGGTCTGTAGCACCAATTCATTGATGACCAACGACTTCTGATACCATACTGTTGTGTTCATTATTAAGGGATAGAGCAGAGCACTCCAGGACGCCAGCGTGAAGGATACTCAATTGAACTTTATCGATCACTCTGCTTGTACAGTGTGTGAACTCCTCCCATGTGGGAGTGGCTAACTGAGTGACATAGGAACAACACTATTAACTGCCACTACAGGAACAGTCCCTTTAGCCCACAGAGTTGTGCCAAACTAATTAATCTGGTAATTAAAACCCTAACTAAATTAATCTGTTTGGCCTATACAATGTCCATATGCCTTCTGTCACAACCAGGGGTCATTTTTAAAAAGAGTTTTTTTTTATCAGTTCATATGCGGACTGTATTTTCCCTTTCTCTTTGTGTCATCTCGTGGGTCTGTGTTATCCTTGGGTTGTTTACTTTTTATGTCTAATTGTTTGTCTTTGCACCAGCTCTGGGTTTTCACTTTGTTTTGCAGGTGTCTCATTTGGGATCATGGAGATTGTCAAACCTTGGTCTTGTCACTTTTATTTAATTTGGGATAATTGAATTAGCATGGTAAGGTCAATGTCTGGAATTCCTACATGCTTTAGGGAGGCATGCCAAGACCTCTTTGTTGGGTCGCTGTGGTTCCTTGTTGGGTGAAACTCGACCGAGTATCTCTGCCTATCATGAGTAATTTCAGACTGTCAAGAATTTGTATTGTTTGCCTGAGCTCTTGTTCATTTATCCAGTTAATTTTTGTAATAAATCTTTGGTTTTGTTTGAATTGCTGAAGTCTCTACGACTCCTGCACTTGAGTTTGCTAGTGAACCTCAGACCTCCGTTCCCTATATGTTCATGTGCCACTCTAAGAGCTTCTAACTTCTCTATTATGTTTGCCTCCACCACCATGCCTGACAGCGTATTCCAAGCACCCACTGCTCCCTGTGAAAAAAGCTTGCCCCACACATCTCCTTTGAATTTGAGGTAATGTGCTTTAATGACTACCACCCAATTACGACCAATGATGAAGTAAGACTCATTATTTCTGGAGTCAATGTCTGGGGAAAGAAACCACAAGATCTCTATGGAGATGAATGTAACTGTGACAGTGTGCAGTCTGGTAGAACATTTGCGGTGGCACGTGACACGAGCCTCAGCTAGTCAGACCCTGCGTTACAGCTCCAGGGATCCTGATTCAGTCTTCTCTGCATGCTGTTTACATTTTCTCCATGTGACCAGGGGAGGTTTCCCTTCGATGCCCTGGTTTCCTCCCACATCCCTTATTAGTGTGGGTTGGTGGTCAATTAATCACTGTTAAATTGCTTTGTGTGTGGCTGTGGGTAGAATCTGGGGCAGTTGTTGAGAATGTGGGGAGGAAGAAAAATGGGAAGGTTCTTGGATCAAAATGTCGACTTTCCTTTCCATAGATGCAGCCTGACCTGCTGAGTTCCTCCAGCATTTTGTGTGTGTTAGTGCAAATGGGTTGTAATGACCGTACCACTTGGCGACAGCTGTGTAGGGACAGGATTCATATTCTGGAGATGGAAAGAACAACCAGAAGACAGCAGAAGAGAGCCAGGAGAAATGCAGCCATGGTTGCCACCACTACCACATATACATGTCCCACCTGCAATAGAGCGTGTGGGTCCAGGATAGGACTGTATAGTCAACAAAGATCTCACCGTTAAAGGAGTGGACATTGTCATTGGATTTCGATGGACAACCGAATAAGAAGAAGGGGTGTAATAACTATTGTAAACAATGCGGCTGCGTTGAACCAAGAGCCTGTTGTCATCTCTCAATGACTATTTCTGATGTCCTCTAGCCGGCACCATAATGGGCTCTTTACCCACAAATCAGCTCAATTCCAAAGACATCCTATTGAGCTTGGACCACCTGCATATCAGCTCAGCATGTTCAGTAATCAGACCGGAGTGATTAACTCACACCTTGCAGTGATTTGACAAACCCACATCACCTGCTGTATCGACGGGCACTTTGCCAGAGGCCTGTGTTCGTTCTCTCTCCCATCTTCCCACACAGCATCACAGGGGTATCTTCACCAGAACGACCTCTGCGGTTTAAGAGGTGCCTCATTCCCTTTCCATCCCAGGATAGTTGGGGTAGATGCCCGAGTCCTGACGAGAGATGTGGCGAGAGAAAGGCTCCACACTCCCACCCAGTGGTGGAAAGCAGAAGGTGCAGCAAGGAATCGCATTCAGGTTGATTATCACTGTCCCTTTTGCAGATATTTCAGACGCAGAGTGAAGAGGTTCATTTCTGCAGCTCTCACAGACGCACAGCTGGTCGCAAATCTCTCCCTCCTCCGACCTGCTTCACCCGTGACCAGCTGCTAAACTTTCTCTCACACACTGCGGAGGCAAACACGCTCTCAGATGAGAGGAATGAACACGTTTGATCATCTTGTTATTTCCCAGGTCGGAACAATCACTCTCGGCTGGGGAACCCAATTCGCCCCTGGGTGTGTAAGTCTGGTTCTACTGCAGACGCAGTCTCACATTGTGTCTCCTTCCACCGGAGTGAATTGCTCGCCTCAGGCTCTGCGTCTCCAACATAGCCCGCAGCCACATCGACCTCCTGCATCAGAGGCTGAGAGACTGGAAAATATATCGCCACGGTGTTTATCCAGAGCTCAGCGTCCTCAGGTTCACGTGTTCTGGAGTGAAGGTTTGGCTAAGCACACTGGGTCAGTAACACCCCACATTCACACGAGGGCTCCCTGATACCTCGTTGATGCTGTGTGGCGAGGCTTAACCACGATGATGGTAAGGGTCAGTATGCACAGGCACAGATCTCCCAGATGGACTGCTGACACTCTCCCAGCGAGCAGCACCTTCTCAATCTCCAGTTCCACACATGCTCTTTAACATGAGCTATTAGACTGATCGTTGCTTCCATCCTTTTCCGAGTGAGTGTCTGTGGTGCCGGAATCACGGGAACACAGGTCTGGCTGTGACCGCCTCCTTGATCCATCTCACCCCTTGTTCCTGCGCCCACCCCCCAACCGTCGGTGTACCTCGTTCGGGAATCTGAGCGCCTCTCACAGGGTGGACAGGACTTTGCTCAGCGAGCTGTCCGCCCTCAGATCGAGTTTCTCTACAACGTCTATTGGGTTCAGTACTTCCCTCCCTCTCCCACTGATTGGATATTGGCGGGCTAGGGTGTCGTGTGTTTTAAATACTGCCATAGCCACGTTATGAACTGACCAATATTGTCCATGCAGAGCAGGGGTTCCCAGCCTTTCTTATGCCATGGGACCCTACCACTAACCGAGGGGTCTATGGACCCCAGGCTGGAAAACCCTGATGTAGAGGGAGATCCGTGCTGCGACATCTGTAAAATGAGGGACATGTGGTAATAGAAGGGTTTGCACTGTAGGGGAATGCCTGGCCATAAAGACCCAAGTTAGACCCAAGTTCAGTACAGGCCTTCCAGATCACAATATCTGTGCTGTACACAATGCCAAATTAAACTAAATCTCTTGTCTCATTGTCTCCATGTTTCCATCTAACAGGTTCTTAGACAGCACTATCACATCTGCTTACTCCACTACACCAGAATCTGCTCCAGGCACCTACCACACTTTATAAAATAAAAACCTCTCCCTTATCCCCTCTCACCTTGAATGCATGTCCTCTGATATTTGACATTTCTACCTTGAGAAGTGGGTGGAGATACATCTCTACCAAAGGAGGTGTAATGAGCTCCTTCCTTCCACTAGCCTGCAGGTCACCCTTGGGTAAGGTGTGGTACCTGCTTAGTCCCCCTGATCAGGGTCACGTGAAGCCACGGAAACAGCTGATGGATGGTTGTATGAGCAGCTGGTGTCACAACCACGTATTCGGCAGCACAGTAGATACGGCAATGTGTTTGTGAATTTGCACGTGTCAGCTAATTATTATTTAATCGTGATAGTATTTAACTTCATACTTGTCATCGTAGTGCTTGTCGAGACTTGGACAGAGCATAGCAATGCTTCACCCTTGTTTTGCATTCGTCCTTCCCTGAAATATTGGACTTTCAAGTCAACTGAAAACTAGTGGTATTTGTTTAATGTTTAGATGTTCTTTTCAGCTGCAGTGTAAGCTTCGTTTTCCTTTTGAGAATTTTGGTTAACGGCCCTGTTTGGCCTAGCGTTTATTGTTTTATTTTCCCTTTAACACTGTTCGTATTGAAGTCTGTGAACTATCGACCTGCTTCAGTGTCTCTCACTCTGCACTTGGGCCATTTCTGAACCTGTTAACAGCTGGTGCATATCACAAATCCTGGTTATGTGACCAAGGCTGCCAGGAAAACAATGTTTGAAGTGTATTGATGATGGATGGGGTCACTTGGCTTGTAAAGAAACTCTCCAGAAGAAGGCAATGGCAAAGCATTTCTGTAGAAATAAAATTGTCAATCAAGATCATAAGACCATGATTGCCTGCATCATGCGACACAACACATGATGATCCTGGGAAATTGATTTTAATCCTCTACCCTATCCACGCCTCTCATGATTTTGTAAACTTCTATACGGTCTCCCCTCAGCCTCTTGTGCCTCTCAACACAAGTTTGTCCAGCCTCTTCTTCGAGCTTGCCCCTCCAGTCCAGGGAGCTTGCTGGTAAACCTCTTCCATACAGTTTCTAAAGCTTCCACTCCCTCCTGTAATGGGGTGCCCACTGCTGCCATTCTGAATGGAGCTCGAGGTGAGGACCAGTACTCTGGGAACTAACAGTCAGTAACTGGAAAGTCTGATGCCCAGTTCCTCCAAAGCAGCCATGGCTGTAAATCGTCAGTTTCATGGGGACTGAAGCCAAAGGTTATTTATCAAAACGGCACAAGGGCTTGGACTGTGGGGTTGTTTCTCCTGTGTCTCAATATTTTCAGTTTGTTGCTTCTAATTCAAAATTAGTTTCTTTGGGATATTTGGCATTCTCTCCCCCAGGACCAAACCCATTACACAATATACGCCCCACACCCTTCCTTTGGTTTTGAACATGCCTATTTCTCCCTTTCAGATTTCCCATGGATCTTACAAACATCTTATGGTGATTTTGATATACTTTACAAATGCCTTTTCACTCTCCCCACTTTTATAACCCACACTGTTCACTTTCTCCTGCTCTTTCTGACCCTCCTAGTCACTGCTTGATTTAACTTTCATGAACACAAGAGTTTTGGCAGATGCTGGAAATCAAGAGTAACACACTCAAAATGCTGGAGGAACTGAGCAGGTCAAGCAGCATCTGTGGAGAGGAATAAACAGTTGATGTTTCTGGCTGAGACCCTTCATCAGGACACTTCATTAGTCCTGATGAAGGATCTCAGCATGAAAGATGAGTTGGACTGCGCCCAATCAGGGACTGGGAGTAAGAGAAGTGATGATTTCACTTAGGTCTGCAGTTGAAGATTAAAAAAGGCAGCACTTTACGGCAGTTATTGGAGTGGGACTGCACCCAAGCAGTGAACGGGATTCAAGAGAAAGGGTGAATAAAAATAAGGTGGGGCAATCGGAGCAGCCATTGTTGGAGTGACATTTGTGTGAACGGACCAGTGTTGGAGTGGCATTAGTGTGAATGGAACAGTGTTAGAGTGGCATTTGTGTGAATGGACCAGTGTTGCAGCGGCATTTGTGTGAATGGAGCAGTGTTGGAGTGGCATTTGTGTGAATGGACCAGTATTAGAGTGGCATTTGTGTGAATGGACCAGTGTTCGAGTTACATTTGTGTAAATGGAGCAGTGTTAGAGTGGCATTTGTGTGACTGGACCAGTGTTGGAGTGACATTTGTGTGACTGGACCAGTGTTGGAGAGACATTTGTGTGAATGGACCAGTGTTGGAGTGATATTTGTGTGAACAGACCAGTGTTGGAGTGACATTTGTGTGAACAGACTAGTGTTGGAGTGACATTTGTGTGAATGGACCAGTGTTGGAGTGACGTTTGTGTGACTGGACCAGTGTTGGAGAGACGTTTGTGTGACTGGACCAGTGTTTGAGTGGCGTTTGTGTGAATGGACCAGTGTTGGAGTGGCATTTGTGTGAATGGACCAGTGTTAGACTGGCATTTGTGTGAATGGACCAGTGTTAGACTGGCATTTGTGTGATTGGACCAGTGTTGGAGTTACATTTCTGTGAATGGACCAGTGTTGGAGTGGCATTTGTGTGACTGGACCAGTGTTGGAGTGGCATTTGTGTGACTGGACCAGTGTTGGAGTGACATTTGTGTGAATGGACCAGTGTTGGAGTGGCATTTGTGTGAATGGAGCAGTGTTGGAGTGGCATTTGAGTGAATTAACCAGTGTTGGAGTGATATTTGTGTGAATGGACCAGTGTTGGAGTTGCATTTGTGTGAATGGAGCAGTGTTGGAGTGGCATTTGTGTGAATGGACCAGTGTTGGAGTGGCATTTGTGTGAATAGACCAGTGTTAGAGCGGCATTTGTGTGAATGGACCAGTGTTGGAGTGGCATTTGTGTGAATACACCAGTGTTGGAGTGACATTTGTGTGAATAGACCAGTGTTGGAGTGGCATTTGTGTGAATAGACCAGTGTTGGAGTGACATTTGTGTGAATGGACCGGTATTGGAGTGACATTTGTGTGAATAGACCAGTGTTGGAGTGGCATTTGTGTGAATACACCAGTGTTGGATTGGCATTTCTGTGAATCGACCAGTGATGGAGTTACATTCGTGTGAATGGAGCAGTGTTGGAGTGACATTTGTGTGAATGGACCAGTGTTGGAGTTACATTTGTGTGAACGGAGCAGTGTTGGAGTGGCATTTGTGTGAATGGAGCAGTGTTGGAGTGGCATTTGTGTGAATGGACCAGTGTTAGAGTGGCATTTGTGTGAATGGACCAGTTTTCGAGTTACATTTCTGTGAATGGAGCAGTGTTAGAGTGGCATTTGTATGACTGGACCAGTGTTGGAGTGACATTTGTGTGAATACACCAGTGTTGGAGTCGTATTTGTGTGAATGAACCAGTGTTGGAGTGGCATTTGTGTGAATAGACCAGTGTTGGAGTGGCATTTGTGTGAATAGACCAGTGTTGGAATGCCATTTGTGTGAATACACCAGTGTTGGAGTTACATTTGTGTGAATGGAGCAGTGTTGGAGTGACATTTGTGTGAATAGACCAGTGTTGGAGTGGTATCTGTGTGAATGAACCAGTGTTGGAGTGACATTTGTGTGAATGGACCAGTGTCGGAGTGACATTTGTGTGAATGGACCAGTGTTGGAGTGGCTTTTGTGTGAATGGAGCAGTGTTGGAGTGGCATTTGTGTGACTGGACCAGTGTTGGAGTGGCATTTGTGTGAATGGAGCAGTGTTGGAGTGGAATTTGTGTGAATGGAGCAGTATTGGAGTGATATTTGTGGGAATGGAGCAGTGTTGGAGTGACATTTGTGTGAATACACCAGTGTTGGAGTGGCATTTGTGTGAATGAACCAGTGTGGAGTGACATTTGTGTGAATGGACCAGTGTTGGAGTGACATTTGTGTGAATGGACCAGTGTTGGAGTGGCTTTTGTGTGAATGGAGCAGTGTTGGAGTGGCATTTGTGTGACTGGACCAGTGTTGGAGTGGCATTTGTGTGAATGGAGCAGTGTTGGAGTGGAATTTGTGTGAATGGAGCAGTATTGGAGTTATATTTGTGGGAATGGAGCAGTGTTGGAGTGACATTTGTGTGAATACACCAGTGTTGGAGTGGCATTTGTGTGAATGGACCAGAGATGGAGTTACATTTGTGTGAATGGAGCAGTGTTGGAGTGGCATTTGTGTGAATAGACCAGTGTTGGAGTGGCATTTGTGTGAATAGAGCAGTGTTGGAGTGGCATTTCTGTGAATGGACCAGTGTTGGAGTGACATTTGTGTGAATGGACCAGTGTTGGAGTTACATTTGTGTGAATGGAGCAGTGTTGGAGTGGCATTAGTGTGAATAGACCAGTGTTGGAGTGGCATTTGTGTGAATGGAGCAGTGTTGGAGTGGCATTTGTGTGAATGGACCAGTGTTGGAGTGGCATTTGTGTGAATACACCAGTGTTGGAGTGGCATTTGTGTGAATACACCAGTGTTAGAGTGGCATTTGTGTGAATGGACCAGTGTTGGAGTGACATTTGTGTGAATGGACCAGTGTTGGAGTGACATTTGTGTGAATGGACCAGTGTTGGAGTGGCATTTGTGTGAATACACCAGTGTTGGAGTGGCATTTGTGTGAATGGAGCAGTGTTGGAGTGGCATTTGTGTGAATGGAGCAGTGTTGGAGTGACATTTGTGTGAATGGACCAGTGTTGGAGTGACATTTGTGTGAATGGACCAGTGTTGGAGTGGCATTTGTGTGAATGGACCAGTGTTGGAGTGGCATTTGTGTGAATGGAGCAGTGTTGGAGTGGCATTTGTGTGAATGGAGCAGTGTTGGAGTGACATTTGTGTGAATACACCAGTGTTGGAGTGGCATTTCTGTGAATGGACCAGTGTTGGAGTGACATTTGTGTGAATGGACCAGTGTTGGAGTGACATTTGTGTGACTGGACCAGTGTTGGAGTGACATTTGTGTGAACGGACCAGTGTTGGAGTGGCATTTGTGTGAATGGACCAGTGTTGGAGTGGCATTTGTGTGAATGGACCAGTGTTGGAGTGGCATTTGTGTGAATGGAGCAGTGTTGGAGTGCCATTTGTGTGAATGGTCCAGTGTTGGAGGGCATTTGTGTGAATGGAGCAGTGTTGGAGTGGAATTTGTGTGAATGGAGCAGTGTTGGAGTGGCATTTGTGTGAATGGACCAGTGTTGGAATGGCATTCGTGTGAATGGAGCAGTGTTGGAGTGGCATTTGTGTGAATGGACCAGTGTTGGAGTGGCATTTGTGTGAATGGACCAGTGTTGGAGTGGCATTTGTGTGAATGGACCAGTGTTGGAGTGGCATTTGTGTGAATGGACCAGTGTTGGAGTGGCATTTGTGTGAATGGAGCAGTGTTGGAGTGGCATTTGTGTGAATGGAGCAGTGTTGGAGCGACATTTGTGTGAATGGAGCAGTGTTGGAGTGACATTTGTGTGAATGGACCAGTGTTGGAGTGGCATTTGTGTGAATGGAGCAGTGTTGGAGTGGCATTTGTGTGAATGGACCAGTGTTGGAGTTACATTTGTGTGAATGGAGCAGTGTTGGAGTGACATTTGTGTGAATACACCAGTGTTGGAGTGGCATTTCTGTGAATGGACCAGTGTTGGAGTGACATTTGTGTGAATGGACCAGTGTTGGAGTGACATTTGTGTGACTGGACCAGTGTTGGAGTGACATTTGTGTGAACGGACCAGTGTTGGAGTGGCATTTGTGTGAATGGACCAGTGTTGGAGTGGCATTTCTGTGAATGGACCAGTGTTGGAGTGACATTTGTGTGAATGGACCAGTGTTGGAGTTACATTTGTGTGAATGGAGCAGTGTTGGAGTGGCATTAGTGTGAATAGACCAGTGTTGGAGTGGCATTTGTGTGAATGGAGCAGTGTTGGAGTGGCATTAGTGTGAATAGACCAGTGTTGGAGTGGCATTTGTGTGAATACACCAGTGTTAGAGTGACATTTGTGTGAATGGACCAGTGTTGGAGTGACATTTGTGTGAATGGACCAGCGTTGGAGTGGCATTTGTGTGAATAGACCAGTGTTGGAGTGGCATTTGTGTGAATGGACCAGTGTTTGAGTTACATTTGTGTGAATGGAGCAGTGTTGGAGTGACATTTGTGTGAATGCACCAGTGTTGGAGTGGCATTTCTGTGAATGGACCAGTGTTGGAGTGACATTTGTGTGAATGGAGCAGTGTTGGAGTGACATTTGTGTGACTGGACCAGTGTTGGAGTGACATTTGTGTGAACGGACCAGTGTTGGAGTGGCATTTGTGTGAATGGACCAGTGTTGGAATGACATTTGTGTGACTGGAGCAGTGTCGGAGTGACATTTGTGTGTACGGACCAGTGTTGGAGTGACATTTGTGTGACTGGACCAGTGTTGGAGTGACATTTCTGTGAATGGACCAGTGTTGGAGTGACATTTGTGTGAATGGACCAGTGTTGGAGTGGCATTTGTGTGGCTGGACCAGTGTTAGAGTGGCACTTGTGTGATTGGACCAGTGTTGGAATGACATTTGTGTGAATGGACCAGTGTTGGAGTGGCATTTATGTGAATGGACCAGTGTTGGAGTGACATTTGTGTGAATAGACCACTGTTGGAGTGGCATTTGTGTGAATGGACCAGTGTTGGAGTGGCATTTGTGTGAATGGACCAGTGTTGGAGTGGCATTTGTGTGAATGGAGCAGTGTTGGAGTGACATTTGTGTGAATGGAGCAGTGTTGGAGCGACATTTGTGTGAATGGAGCAGTGTTGGAGTGACATTTGTGTGAATGGAGCAGTGTTGGAGTGACATTTGAGTGAATGGAGCAGTGTTGGAGTGGCATTTGTGTGAATGGACCAGTGTTGGAGTGGCATTTGTGTGAATACACCAGTGTTGGAGTGGCATTTGTGTGAATACACCAGTGTTAGAGTGACATTTGTGTGAATGGACCAGTGTTGGAGTGACATTTGTGTGAATGGACCAGTGTTGGAGTGGCATTTGTGTGAATACACCAGTGTTGGAGTGGCATTTGTGTGAATGAACCAGTGTTGGAGTGACATTTGTGTGAATGGACCAGTGTTGGAGTGACATTTGTGTGAATGGACCAGTGTTGGAGTGGCTTTTGTGTGAATGGAGCAGTGTTGGAGTGGCATTTGTGTGACTGGACCAGTGTTGGAGTGGCATTTGTGTGAATGGAGCAGTGTTGGAGTGGAATTTGTGTGAATGGAGCAGTATTGGAGTTATATTTGTGGGAATGGAGCAGTGTTGGAGTGACATTTGTGTGAATACACCAGTGTTGGAGTGGCATTTGTGTGAATGGACCAGAGATGGAGTTACATTTGTGTGAATGGAACAGTGTTGGAGTGGCATTTGTGTGAATAGACCAGTGTTGGAGTGGCATTTGTGTGAATAGAGCAGTGTTGGAGTGGCATTTCTGTGAATGGACCAGTGTTGGAGTGACATTTCTGTGAATGGACCAGTGTTGGAGTGGCATTTGTGTGAATAGACCAGTGTTGGAGTGGCATTTGTGTGAATGGACCAGCGTTGGAGTGGCATTTGTGTGAATAGACCAGTGTTGGAGTGGCATTTGTGTGAATGGACCAGTGTTTGAGTGACATTTGTGTGAATGGACCAGTGTTGGAGTGACATTTGTGTGAATGGACCAGTGTTGGAGTGGCATTTGTGTGAATACACCAGTGTTGGAGTGACATTTGTGTGAATGGAGCAGTGTTGGAGTGACATTTGTGTGAATGGACCAGTGTTGGAGTGGCATTTGTGTGAATGGACCAGTGTTGGAGTGGCATTTGTGTGAATGGACCAGTGTTGGAGTGACATTTGTGTGAATGGACCAGTGTTGGAGTGACATTTGTGTGAATGGACCAGTGTTGGAGTGGCATTTGTGTGAATGGACCAGTGTTGGAGTGGCATTTGTGTGAATGGAGCAGTGTTGGAGTGGCATTTGTGTGAATGGAGCAGTGTTGGAGTGGCATTTGTGTGAATGGACCAGTGTTGGAGTGGCATTTGTGTGAATGGAGCAGTGTTGGAGTGGCATTTGTGTGAATGGAGCAGTGTTGGAGTGGCATTTGTGTGAATGGAGCAGTGTTGGAGTGGCATTTGTGTGAATGGACCAGTGTTGGAGTGGCATTTGTGTGAATGGAGCAGTGTTGGAGTGGCATTTGTGTGAATGGACCAGTGTTGGAGTGACATTTGTGTGAATGGACCAGTGTTGGAGTGACATTTGTGTGAATGGACCAGTGTTGGAGTGGCATTTGTGTGAATACACCAGTGTTGGAGTGGCATTTGTGTGAATGGACCAGTGTTAGAGTGACATTTGTGTGAATGGACCA
Source organism: Mobula hypostoma (assembly GCF_963921235.1). Classification (NCBI taxonomy): domain Eukaryota; kingdom Metazoa; phylum Chordata; class Chondrichthyes; order Myliobatiformes; family Myliobatidae; genus Mobula; species Mobula hypostoma. The sequence goes on along the minus strand of NC_086114.1, from coordinate 51,697,368 downwards.
GTGTTGGAGTGACATTTGTGTGAATGGACCAGTGTTGGAGTGGCATTTGTGTGAATACACCAGTGTTGGAGTGGCATTTGTGTGAATGGAGCAGTGTTGGAGTGGCATTTGTGTGAATGGAGCAGTGTTGGAGTGGCATTTGTGTGAATGGAGCAGTGTTGGAGTGACATTTGTGTGAATGGACCAGTGTTGGAGTGGCATTTGTGTGAATGGACCAGTGTTGGAGTGGCATTTGTGTGAATGGACCAGTGTTGGAGTGACATTTGTGTGAATGGACCAGTGTTGGAGTGGCATTTGTGTGAATGGAGCAGTGTTGGAGTGGCATTTGTGTGAATGGACCAGTGTTGGAGTGGCATTTGTGTGAATGGAGCAGTGTTGGAGTGGCATTTGTGTGAATGGACCAGTGTTAGAGTGACATTTGTGTGAATGGACCAGTGTTGGAGTGACATTTGTGTGAATGGACCAGTGTTGGAGTGGCATTTGTGTGAATACACCAGTGTTGGAGTGGCATTTGTGTGAATGGAGCAGTGTTGGAGTGGCATTTGTGTGAATGGAGCAGTGTTGGAGTGGCATTTGTGTGAATGGAGCAGTGTTGGAGTGACATTTGTGTGAATGGACCAGTGTTGGAGTGGCATTTGTGTGAATGGAGCAGCGTTGGAGTGGCATTTGTGTGATTGGATCAGTGTTGGAGTTACATTTGTGTGAATGGAGCAGTGTTGGAGTGACATTTGTGTGAATACACCAGTGTTGGAGTGGCATTTCTGTGAATGGACCAGTGTTGGAGTGACATTTGTGTGAATGGACCAGTGTTGGAGTGACATTTGTGTGAATGGACCAGTGTTGGAGTGACATTTGTGTGAACGGACCAGTGTTGGAGTGGCATTTGTGTGAATGGACCAGTGTTGGAGTGGCATTTGTGTGAATGGAGCAGTGTTGGAGTGGCATTTGTGTGAATGGAGCAGTGTTGGAGTGGCATTTGTGTGAATGGACCAGTGTTGGAGGGCATTTGTGTGAATGGAGCAGTGTTGGAGTGGAATTTGTGTGAATGGACCAATGTTGGAGTGGCATTTGTGTGAATGGAGCAGTGTTGGAATGGCATTTGTGTGAATGGAGCAGTGTTGGACTGGCATTTGAGTGAATTAACCAGTGTTGGAGTGGCATTTGTGCGAATGGACCAGTGTTGGAGTGGCATTTGTGCGAATGGACCAGTGTTGGAGTGGCATTTGTGTGGCTGGACCAGTGTTGGAGTGGCATTTGTGTGAATGGAGCAGCGTTGGAGTGGCATTTGTGTGATTGGATCAGTGTTGGAGTTACATTTGTGTGAATGGAGCAGTGTTGGAGTGACATTTGTGTGAATGGACCAGTGCTGGAGTGGCATTTGTGTGAATGGAGCAGCGTTGGAGTGGCATTTGTGTGATTGGATCATTGTTGGAGTTACATTTGTGTGAATGGAGCAGTGTTGGAGTGACATTTGTGTGAATACACCAGTGTTGGAGTGGCATTTCTGTGAATGGACCAGTGTTGGAGTGACATTTGTGTGAATGGACCAGTGTTGGAGTGACATTTGTGTGACTGGACCAGTGTTGGAGTGACATTTGTGTGAACGGACCAGTGTTGGAGTGGCATTTGTGTGAATGGACCAGTGTTGGAGTGGCATTTGTGTGAATGGAGCAGTGTTGGAGTGGCATTTGTGTGAATGGAGCAGTGTTGGAGTGGCATTTGTGTGAATGGACCAGTGTTGGAGGGCATTTGTGTGAATGGAGCAGTGTTGGAGTGGAATTTGTGTGAATGGACCAATGTTGGAGTGGCATTTGTGTGAATGGAGCAGTGTTGGAATGGCATTTGTGTGAATGGAGCAGTGTTGGACTGGCATTTGAGTGAATTAACCAGTGTTGGAGTGGCATTTGTGCGAATGGACCAGTGTTGGAGGGCATTTGTGTGAATGGAGCAGTGTTGGAGTGGCATTTGTGTGAATGGAGCAGCGTTGGAGTAGCATTTGTGTGAATGGATCAGTGTTGGAGCGACATTTTTGTGAATGGAGCAGTGTTGGAGTGACATTTGTGTGAATGGAGCAGTGTTGGAGTGGCATTTGTGTGAATGGACCAGTGTTAGAGTGGTCTTGGCTCATCAGAGTCAGGATTGCAAGTATTTGCAAAGTTTCATTTTCTTTATTCATCATTATTAGTCTGTCAGGGCACAGTCAGAGCAGTGAAAATGGCTCCAGCGGCTGTGTTTTGTTCAGTGTGTAAGGTATGTGAATTCAGGAAGACCATCATAATATCTAAAAATCCTTCTACAATCAAACAATTACCATCATTCTGTAAACAACCCCATAGTGAACTATGTGCACTGAAATCCCCCACACCTTACAACCCTTGATGAGCTAGAACTTCATATACTTTCCAACAAATCAAAGTTTTCCACAAGGGTTATAAAATTTACTACTTTAGTACCCTTACCTGTTGAATCAAATACTTCTACAAGTGCCTCATACACTTCACTCACATCCATAACGCTATCCTATCCCTTTCCTTAGGAAATTTGCAACATCACCCCGTCTACCAACTAACCTATCATGCCTAATTACAATACAACCCTGCAAAGAAAAAACTTAAATATGGTAACAGCCAGGTTTCCTGAATACTTATAACATCAGGTAGATTTCATAAATCACAAATAAACTTAAAGTCTTGACCATTAGAAGTCAGGCTTCTAGCATTCAACTGCAATATTCTTAATCCCATTACGAACCTTCACAAGGAGACTGAAATACAAGTACCCCACCCATTAGAGCTTCATTTACAGCTTCCTACGGAACACCAGTTATACCAATGTACTTTTCAGCGGCTATCACAATAATTTTAATTTTCTCAGTGCAACTAGATGTCTGAGCAGTACAATTCACCACACCAGTTACAAACATCACAAACTTCACTTTATCAACTCGTAAAGTATCTTTAGCAAGAGAACTATGACGCTGACATAGCCTCTGACTTCACATTCTGTTCTCTGACTGGTAAAACTTTATCAACATTCGGTTTAACTTTTTGCAAGGCCTCTGCACAAGACACACCTAACTGTACTTTAACCTATTGAACTTCAGCTGCCTTCTTAAGCACTTCACATCCTCTATAAGCTGTACTATGTTCTCTTCTGCAATTACAAAAATTAAACTTTATACCTTCACAATCTTCATACTTAAGTTCCCACCATACTTGCTACATCTTAGTTTCCCATGACATACTGCATCAACATGCCAAAACCTCTGACATTTGTAACATCTAAGCGGAGGTGGATTATAAACTCATACATTATAACCAACATATCCCAAACTATCTTTATCAGGGAGCTTCACCTCATCAAAATATATCAATACTGATAAACTATCCATCCTTTCACCATTTCTGATCTCTTTACCTCCTCAACCTTGCCTCCCAATGAGATTTAATCTTTTCCATTGAAATCTCCACCAGAACACTCATTATAACATACCTAATACTTCTATTTTCAATAGGCAACATAGATATTATATTTTTGTCAAGTAAAGTCTTCAAATGTAATGCCTTCTCCTCTGTTTCTTATCCTTACAAATGATTAATAAATTATCTTCTCTTAAAGTACGAGCACAATTTCTATTCCCTATAGCTGATTTTAACACTGTAGTTAATTTAATGGGACTGATAGAAGGATGCTGTTCTGGGTCAAATTTAAACAGTACCTTGAAGTCTTCTTTCCTTACCCCCCCCCCCAAAAACATTCAACCCTTTCTCACCATCACTTGAAATCACCCCAATATTATGTTTCTTTTTCTATTTTCCAGATCTAGATTCAACTTCATTCTAACCTCCTCCGCCAACCCACACTCACCAGAACCTTCCATTTGCAGTTCCTTTTCCCTACCCTCCTGATCCTTACCTGAACCTACAGTATTTCCCAACATCCCCACACCATTCACAGCCAGCGCCACCAAAGGTAACTCCTCTGAGCTGAGCCTCGAATCTCCCTCTGTGAACGAGCCAACCCAATGCTCAGGCCAGAAACCCCCAGATATTCTCAAACGCAACCCCCCCCCCATCTGTCACACCCGTTCCAACTCAGTCAATCACAACTTCCACCATGAGCCCTGTGGGTCTGTGTACCTGTATTTGTTCTTTGTTGTTATCTATGGTCCTTAAGCTCTTGTGGTTTGTGTTTAATCTTGTCAAGTTTATTGTGACTGGCAGGGGTTTTCAGCATACTGTGCTTATTTAAAGCGAACTCCCAATTAGTGCTGATTAGCAGGGTCCTTGTGTGTTTCAAGAATGATTCACCTAGCAGCATTCCTGATGTTCTGTCGAATAAACTTTTGTTTCTGTCTCTACGTGGGAGTCTGTCGTTCCTCCGCACCTGGGTTTAGGTCCTCTGTCAGCGCACACCGTGACAGATTCAGAGATTCATGGTGCAACACCCAAGACTTTTCAGGCCTATTATTCCTGTGTTATCCTTGCTGTCCACAAACTCACTTATTTTACATTGACTGCACTTCAGAAATATTTCATTGGTTATAAACCACGTCGAGGTGTCTTGTGATGGTGATGTGAAGAGCAGAATATGAAAATAAAACCCCAATAATCTGCTTTTCGATGATTCAGAAATTCCAATCGCTTGGTATTGCACACTGTGCGATGTTTGCTGTGCACTCTCCCATCTCACTGGATCCCCGCTTCCCATGCTCTCTTTGAATGGGGCAGGGCACGGGCGAGTGTTAGCCATAGGAACTAGTGCAGATATGTACTTGATAGTCAATTGGGATGTATTGTTTGTATGCGGTGTAACTCCATCACCCTTTTCCCAACACTTCTTTTAAATTTATTGTATTATAATACTGTGCAACATCTTAAAAATAATTAAAAGAGTGATATTAATAGAAACAACACCCTATTAAACATCTTACAGGAGTTAACTCTACACAACTTTCCTTACATTGCCTGTTGGAATTTGTTCTTCATGTGTCAACACTGCCACTCACTGTTGAACTGTGGTACTGCAGATTCACCCCACAGCAGGAATCAACAGCAAAGATTGTGCTGGGAAAGAACTTTCATTTTCAAGCGAGTTCAAACTTTTTCAGCACATAATCCTACCGCTTAGGAAAAAGGGAACAGATCTCATTGAAGCTCACAATATCCTTCCAAGGCTCAATGAGATGTCTTCCCATGGCTGAAGAATCTAGAACTAGATGTCACAATCTCTAAAAAACAAGTCAGCTGTTTCAGATTGAGATGAGGTGAAATTTCTTCATTGAGAATGGTAGACCAGTCATTGAATTCATTCAGAATACAATTTCATCGATAGTGAAGGAGTGAATGAATGGGGGGGGGGGGGTTATTGCAGGAGACTGAAGCCATAATGAAGTGGGCTTGAATGGTCAGGGCAAAGAAAGTTTCCAATTTAAGAGGCAAGAGAACAAAAATTTAAAATTTCTTAGGAATAGTGTGGTTCACTAGAAGTGAACATCAGGAATTTCCTTCTTGATTCCAGCCCAGATAGAGAGATTTCCAGAAAGTTGCAACTCTTTCTCTCTCACACACACAAACACACATACACAAAGCTACAAACACGAGGAAATCTGCAGATGCTGGAATTTCAAGTAACACACATAAAAGTTGCTGGTGAATGCAGCAGGCCGGGCAGCATCTCTAGGAAGAGGTACAGTCGATGTTTCGGGCCGAGACCCTTCGTCAGGACTAACTGAAGGAACAGCTAGTAAGAGATTTGAAAGTGGGAGGGGGAGATCTGAAATGGTAGGAGAAGACAGGAGGGGGAGGGATGGAGCCAAGAGCTGGACAGGTGATTGGCAAAAAGGATATGAGAGGATCATGGGACAGGAGGCCCAGGGAGAAAGAAAAGGTGGCGGGGGGAACCGGAGGATGGGCAAGGGGTATAGTCAGAGGGACAGAGGGAGAAAAAGGAGAGAGAGAGAAAGAATGTGTGTATATAAATAAATAACGGATGGGGTACGAGGGGGAGGTGGGGCATTAGTGGAAGTTTGAGAAGTCAATGATCATGCCATCAGGTTGGAGGCTACCCAGACGGAATATAAGGTGTTGTTCCTCCAACCTGAGTGTGGCTTCATCTTTACAGTAGAGGAGGCCGTGGATAGACATATCAGAATGGGAATAGGAATTGGAATTAAAATTCCCCCCCCCCCCCTTTTCTTTCTCCCTAGGCCTCCTGTCCCATGATCCTCTCAAACAACAGGAATTCTGCAGATGCTGGAAATTCAAGCAACATACATCAAAGTTGCTGGTGAACGCAGCAGGCCAGGCAGCATCTATAGGAAGAGGCGCAGTCGACGTTTCAGGCCGAGACCCTTCGTCAGGACTAACTGAAGGAAGAGTGAGTAAGGGATTTGAAAGCTGGAGGGGGAGGGGGAGATGCAAAATGATAGGAGAAGACAGGAGGGGGAGGGATGGAGCCGAGAGCTGGACAGGTGATAGGCAAAAGGGGATACGAGAGGATCATGGGACAGGAGGTCCGGGAAGAAAGACGGGGGGGGGGGGGTGACCCAGAGGATGGGCAAGAGGTATATTCAGAGGGACAGAGGGAGAAAAAGGAGAGTGAGAGAAAGAATGTGTGCATTAAAAAGAGTAACAGATGGGGTACGAGGGGGAGGTGGGGCCTAGCGGAAGTTAGAGAAGTCAATGTTCATGCCATCAGGTTGGAGGCTACCCATACGGAATATAAGGTGTTGTTCCTCCAACCTGAGTGTGGCTTCATCTTTACAGTAGAGGAGGCCGTGGATAGACATGTCAGAATGGGAATGGGATGTGGAATTAAAATGTGTGGCCACTGGGAGATCCTGCTTTCTCTGGCGGACAGAGCGTAGATGTTCAGCAAAGCGGTCTCCCAGTCTGCGTCGGGTCTCACCAATATATAAAAGGCCACATCGGGAGCACCGGACGCAGTATATCACCCCAGTCGACTCACAGGTGAAGTGATGCCTCACCTGGAAGGACTGTTTGGGGCCCTGAATGGTGGTAAGGGAGGAAGTGTAAGGGCATGTGTAGCACTTGTTCCGCTTACACGGATAAGTGCCAGGAGGGAGATCAGTAGGGAGGGATGGGGGGGACGAATGGACAAGGGAGTTGTGTAGGGAGCGATCCCTGCGGAATGCAGAGAGAGGGGGGGAGGGAAAGATATGCTTAGTGGTGGGATCCCGTTGGAGGTGGCGGAAGTTGCGGAGAATAATATGTTGGACCCGGAGGCTGGTGGGGTGGTAGGTGAGGACCAGGGGAACCCTATTCCTCGTGGGGTGGTGGGAGGATGGAGTGAGAGCAGATGTACGTGAAATGGGGGAGATGCGTTTAAGAGCAGAGTTGATAGTGGAGGAAGAGAAGCCCCTTTCTTTAAAAAATGAAGACATCTCCCTCGTCCTAGAATGAAAAGCCTCATCCTGAGAGCAGATGCGGCGGAGACGGAGGAATTGCGAGAAGGGGATGGTGTTTTTGCAAGAGACAGGGTGAGAAGAGGAATAGTCCAGATAGTTGTGAGAGTCAGTAGGCTTATAGTAGACATCAGTGGATAAGCTGTCTCCAGAGACAGAGACAGAAAGATCTAGAAAGGAGAGGGAGGTGTCAGAAATGGACCAGGTAAACTTGAGGGCAGGGTGGAAGTTGGAGGCAAAGTTAATAAAGTCAACGAGTTCTGCATGCGTGCAGGAAGCAGCGCCAATGCAGTCGTCGATGTAGCGAAGGAAAAGTGGGGGACAGATACCAGAATAGGCACGGAACATAGATTGTTCCACAAACCCAACAAAAAGGCAGGCATAGCTAGGACCCATATGGGTGCCCATAGCTACACCTTTAGTTTGGAGGAAATGGGAGGAGCAAAAGGAGAAATTATTAAGAGTAAGGACTAATTCTGCTAGACGGAGCAGAGTGGTGGTAGAGGGGAACTGATTAGGTCTGGAATCCAAAAAGAAGCGGAGAGCTTTGAGACCTTCCTGATGGGGAATGGAAGTATATAGGGACTGGACATCCAAGGTGAAAATAAAGCGGTGGGGGCCAGGGAACTTAAAATCATTGAAAAGTTTAAGAGCGTGAGAAGTGTCACGAACATAGGTCGGAAGGGATTGAACAAGGGGTGATAAAACAGTGTCGAGGTATGCAGAAACGAGTTCGGTGGGGCAGGAGCAAGCTGAGACAATAGGTCGGCCAGGACAGGCAGGTTTGTGGATCTTGGGTAGGAGGTAGAAACGGGAAGTGCGGGGTGTGGGAACTATAAGGTTGGTAGCAGTGGATGGGAGATCCCCTGAGCGGATAAAGTCGTTGATAGTGTGGGAGACAATGGCCTGGTGCTCCTTAGTGGGGTCACGATCGAGGGGTAAATAAGAGGAGGTATCCGCGAGTTGTCGCTGTGCCTCAGCAAGGTAGAGGTCCGTACGCCAGACTACAACAGCACCCCCTTTATCAGCGGGTTTAATAATAATGTTAGGATTAGTGCGGAGGGAGTGGAGAGCAGAGCGTTCCGAAGGAGTGAGGTTGGAATGGGGACAAAGTGCGGTGAAGTCGAGACGGTTGATGTCCCGTCGGCAGTTGGCAATAGAGAGATCCAGAGCAGGCAGAAGACCAGAGCGGGGTGTCCATGAAGAAGAGGAGGGATGAAGACGGGAGAAGGGGTCATCGGTGGGGGTGGAAGAGTCCTTGCCGAAGAAGTAGGCTTGGAGACGGAGACGGCGGAAGAAAAGTTCCGCATCGTGGCGAACACGGAACTCGCTGAGGTGTGGGCGAAGGGGGACAAACGTGAGGCCCTTACTGAGGACAGAGCGTTCTGCCTCAGACAGTTGAAGGTCGGAGGGGATGGTAAAGACCCGGCACGGATGAGAGCTGGGATCAGAGGGGGGAGGGGGGAGGCTGGGGGTGTCAATGGAGAGGGGAGGGTTGGGGTGAGAGGAAGATGGAGCCTCTGAGGGCCCAGGAGCTGACGGTGGGATCTGAGGAAGACGGGGCTGCGGAGTGGTGGTGGGGGAAGGGGAGACGGGAGTCACAACAGCAGCACATAAAGACCCGGCCTGGAGTTCAAGGCTGGAGTCGCAGTTGGTGGTTGCGCGATCGCTTTGAATGTCTCCATGGTCGTTGCTGGAGTCCGGGTTTTGAATATGTCCTGAGGTGTTGGAGCCGCAGAGACCAACGGCAGAGGCCGCAACCGAAAGTTCATGCCTGCTAGCGTCGGGGCCGGCAGGCTCTGCAGTCCGTAGATGTAAGATCTTGCGATCTTTGCCTAACATGACAAAGTCAAAAAAACGGCGATTGCAGGCGTGGATCCGACGGAGGATGAAATAACGGGTAGGACCATTACAGACGGCGAAGAAAGTGTCCCGAAGGTGTGGAAGGGTCTGGGATAGGGACACCAAGTACCTCCTCATGGCGGAGAGCGTCGCCTTCAGAGCTTGACGGGAGAAGCGGCGAGAGGCAGAGTCAATGAAATGTGAGTACCTGGGATCCTCAGAAGGTCCAAATTGAGAGGCTTGGAAACGAATCCTAAAGCCATGATCCTCTCATATCCCTTTTGCCAATCAACTGCCCAGCTCTTGGCTCCATTCCACCCCCCCCCACCCATCTTCTCCTATCATTTCGGATCTCCCCTTACCCCTCCCACTTTCAAATCTCTTACTAGCTCTTCTTTCAGTTAGTCCTGTCGAAGGGTCTCGGCCCGAAACATTGACTGTACCTCTTCCTAGAGATGCTGCCTGGTCTGCTGCGTTCACCAGCAACTTTGATGTGTGATACACAAAGCCAAATATGGCACAACTGGTAACAGCAAATTTGTGCTTGGTAGAAAAGCACTAATAGAATGTAGAAATTGACAGAAGAGAATTGAACATGATTAATATCTGGAACAGACTGAATAGTGGAACATGTTCCCTTCTTTCATACTTAAGAGAAGTTCAATTAATTTATTTCCTTTCCTTCCTTTATTTAATTTATCTTTTTCCCCCCAGCAAAGCTTTTCCCTAGATTCATTTCAGTACAAAGCAATCAAGAACAGATAAAATCTATTCAATGAAACAGACCTTTTGCCCTTACAGAGCAAATCGGCTACTAAGCTAGACCCAGTTGACTAGTCCATTACACTGTAAATCTTTCCTATCCACCATATACCTCACCAACTGTCTTTTAAACATTGTGATTTTAAATAGGTAATTGTTTTCATTATTGTTGCAGGTACCGAGTGATAGTGGAAACCCTGTTTGCATGTCATCCATACTGATCTTTTCATCATATCAGTGCAGTGAATTAGTACAAGAGAAAACTGTCACCAGGTTCGGATATGGCCCAAGTGCGGAGTGAGAGACACTGAAGCAAGTCAATAGTTCACAGACTTCAATGCGGACAGTATTAAAGGGAAAAAGAAACAATAAACGTTAGGCCAAACTGGGCCATTAAATGAAACTCTCAAAAGGAAAATGAAGCCTACACTGTGGCTGATAAGAACAGCTAAGAATAAAACGAATACCACTAGTCCTCAGAGTCAGTTGAACCCGACAGTCCAATTTCTCAGGCCAGGCCAAATGCAAATAGGCAGCGAAGCACTGCTGTGCTGTGTCCAAGTCACGACAAGCACTATGATGACAATTATGGAGTTAAATACTATCACAATTAAATAATAATTAGCTGACACGTGCATATTCACATGCAATTGCCGCATCTATTGCGATGCCGAATCCGTGGTTGTGACAGGGCCTCCCTCTCTAGGCACAGCCCCTGGGGTGCCACAGACCTGTGTCCGCTGGAAGTCCTGGATCAGCAACTTCTTCTGGGCCATACCCTTCCCAGTCCACGAGATACTGGACCTTACCATGTACCCAGTGAGGTGCCAGGAAGCATGGTACAGTATAGACAAGGGAACCATCTACCTGGGAGGAAGGAGCGGCTGGTGAGGGTGACTGGGGCAAAGGGAGATGTAGGAACCAGCTTGAGATGGGAAACATGGAATACTGGGTGGATCTTCAGTGATGTTGGTAGATGCAATCTATAAGACACCTTGTTGACCACCTTTTCCACTACAAACGATCCCACATAGCGCCATGCCAATTTCTGGTTCTCGACTTTCAGGGGAAGATCCCTTGATGCCAACCAGACCTCCTCTCCTGGCTTGAGTGGCCTTACCCGCCGATCAGCCTGCCATTTCTGGGCATGCAGCAGAGAAGCCCTGGCTCGTCTCCAGGTGCGCTTGTAGCGATGGATCAGCTGTTCAGCAACAAGAACTCCTATGTTAATCCCTTCTGGCATTCAAAGGGAGGACAACTGGAGGTTATTGTGGGCAATCGCTGTCCACAATTGGGAGCTCCAGGACATGGGGATGGAAGAGGCAAGACAGTGCAGGGTTGTCTCCAACTCCTGGTTCACTCTCTCAGTCCGTCCATTAGATTGGGGGTGCAATCCATACGAAAGACTGGCCGTGGCTCCTACAAGAGAGCAGAAATCCTTCCAAAAGCAGGAGGTGAACTGTGGTCCACGACCAGACTCTATGTCTGAGGAAAGCAATGGAGCCACAAGTGTGGCAGTCTCACGAGTTGTTGGGAGCTTGGGAAGGGCAATGAAGTGGGCAGCCTTGGAAAAATTGATCCACAACGACCATTTGACATTGTGGATGCTTTCACTTGACAGGGGCAGACCAGTGATGAAATCTACTGAGAGGTGGGACCAGGGGTGGTGGGGCACAGGCAGTGGACATAACAGACCCGCAGGATGCTGGCGCGATGTCTTGTTCCCAGCACGGGCGGGACAAGCAGATACAAAGTCGTGGACATCCTGGGACATAGATGGCCGCCAAAATGATCTCTTTATAAATTTCCGAGTCCGTTGAATTCCCAGATGTCCAGCCAGAAGGAAGGAGTAACCCCATTCCAACCTTTGGAACGCACCGCAGCAGAGACAAACAGCCGGTTGGGAGGTCCCCCATCCGGGCCTGGATCTGATTGTTGGGCGGCCCTCACCTCTGCCTCTATTCCCCAGATCACTAGAGCAGCGATACACGAGCGGGGGAGAATGGGCTCTGCATCGACATTGTCATCAGGTCTGTCAAACTGTCAGGAGAGAGTGTCAGCTTTTGTATTCTTGCTGCTGGGACAACAAGTGAGGATGAAATTGAACCAAGTGAAGAAGGGAGCCCACCAGGCTTGACGAGAGTTGAGTCTCTTGGCATCCTGAATTTAGGAGAGGGTTTGCCAACCACACGAAGTGCTGTACCTGTTTGTAGACAGTTTGGGCCACTCTGCAACTGCCTGAACTTTACTAGGGTTCATTTGAATACTGGATGGGGTAAGTATATAGCCCAGAAACGACACCTGGTCTTTATGGAATTCACATTTTTCAGGCTTAGTGTACAGGTTATTTTCAAAAAGCCATCTGAGAACTTGCCGGACATGCTGGACGTGCTCCTGATGAGAGCAGGAATAGATAAGGATGTCATCTAAATACACAAACACAAACTGGTTCAACATGTCCTTGAGCACATCGTTAATCAAGGCCTGGAATACAGCCAGACTAAAAGGCATCACCAGGTATTCATAGTGGCCATTCGAGGTGTTGAAAGCCATTTTCCACTCATCCCCTTCTCTTATGCGAATCAGATTGGAAGCATTGTGCAGATTAATTTTGGAAAACGTGGTTGCTCCCAGGAGATGTTCAAATGCAGATGCCAGAAAGGGAAGAGGGTAGCAGTTCTTCACAGTGGTGTTGTTCAGGGGGCGATAATCGATGCAGGGATGGAGCTTGCCATCTTTCTTGCTCACATAAAAAGAAGCCCGCTCCTGCCAGCGAGGTTGACAGACGGATAAACTCCATGCTCAATGCCTCCTTAATGTATTCCTCCATGGCCACTGTTTCAGGACGAGAGAGGGAAAAGAGCCGGCCCTGGGGAGGACTAGTGCCAGGTAGGAGGTATGGCCGGTGTGGGGGCAGGGTGGTGGCCTTTCTTTTACTGAAAACATCAAGGAGATCCACATATTCAGCCAGAATCCCAGACAGGTCCACATCCTTAGCTGACACAGGAGAGGACTCGAGGAACGGAGCTTGAACTGGACCCAGACAGGTAGACAGGCGTGCTGGTCCCCACTCTTGGAGTACCTTCAGAGACCAGTCGATCTGTGAGTTATGTCAGGATAACCAGGGGAGACCATGTACCCTTGGCTTTAGGGTGAAAGGGGAAAGATTTAGGGGGAACATTAGGGGGAACTTCTTCACTCAGAGTGGTGGGAGTGTGGAACGAGCTGCCATCTGATGTGGTAAGTGGGGGCTCACTCTTAAGTTTTAAGAATAAATTGGATAGGTACATGTATGGGAGAGGTCTGGAAGGTTATGGACTGGATGCAGGTCAATGGGACTAGCGGAATAATGTTTCGGCACAGACTAGAAGGGCCGAATGGCCTGTTTTCTGTGCTGTAGTGTTCTATGGTTCTATGGTTCTATGGCAGTCCAGGCGATACAACCAGATAAAGACATTTCTTCACGATGGTTGCCTTCGAACACCAGTTGGAGCGGTTGGGTGGAAAGGTGGATCTGGCCAGTTCCCAGAGGTTGACCATCCAGCACCTTGTCACTGATCTTTTCTCTTAATTTCTGAGTTGGAACTCCCCATCTTTGAGCTGGAGAGATGTCCATGAGATTCCCAGCTGCACCGGAGTCGATACGTGCCTTAAGTTCGTGGGTCTGCGACCTCCAAGACAAGGAAGCTGCGAGCATTACACAACTAGGAGAAGCTGACTGAAGAGAACTGACCCGTCAGGACTCCCCTCTGCTGACAGGTATTCTGTTTTAGTGGACATTTGGAACATGCCGCCCGGAAGTGTCCTGGATCGCCCCAGTAAAGGCAGGAACCTGTCCTCCGGCGCCCTTCTCGTTTCTCCTGAGACAGGCGCATGTGCCCCACTTGCATAGGCTCCTCCGTGGGATGGGCGCTGGGTGGCGAGGAAGAGGGAGAAGGTGAAGAAAGGCGGTGATCAGTTGAGGGAGGGAGAGAGGGCGAGGGAAGACGGTGATCAGGTAGCACGTAGGAACTTTGAAACATTCTTTCCCTGCGCCACTCAGTTACCCGGTTGTCAGCTCAAATAGCCAGATTAATCGGGTCATCCAGACTATCCTGCTCGTCCCGGACAGCGATCTCATGCCGGACCCCAGCGTTCAGTCCACGCTGGAAGGTAGTAATGAGAGATCACACATTCCAACCCGCCTCTACTGCAAGCGTACGGAATTTAACTGTGTAGATTCTCACCGTTCTTCTGCCCCCCCCCCCGCCCCCGCCCCCGCCCCCCGTTGGTGGGCAGCTTCTTGACTCTGAACTGGAAGATCAAAACTCTCCTTAATTCTGCCACAAAATGTCGGAACGACTGGGCTGCGGGGTACCCTTGCTTCCGTAAAGCGTTGAACAGGCTGAATGGAGGACAAAGATTGACCATGTAACACCAGTTTTCGTGCAACATCGCCAGAAACGACCAGCTTGGAATGTCATCTTGCATTAGCCGCAGGAATTTTATTACCCATCGGGGTCACCAGAATATCTGCCTGGTGGTGGAATACTCGGTTCCTGTGCGGACGCAGGAGTCTGTGGGGGTCCAAAGGTGGGGCTCAGCTCTGGTCCGGGCACAGGAGCGGGGCATTAGTAGCAGATATTGTCGGGGCAGCTGAAATGGAGGACCTGCGATACGCTGGGAGAGGAACTAAGGCGGCCAGACGCTGCTGAATTGTGTTGACAAGAACGTTAATGACTGTCAGCTGACTCCGGCTGTCCACAGCAAATTTGTGGACGGTGGCCGTGAGTGTGGAAATCGGAGACACCTGTGTCCTGTTATCTGTGGTGAGCTGTTTAACCGTTGCACCTAGGGATGATACCTGTTCCTCCAGATGAGACTGGGCTTGTTGGCACGGGATTATCTGCCTCATTGCCTCTGTAATTTCACTCGGAACAGGTTCCATTGCCTGCAGTTTGTCTCCTACCTGACCAATGAATCTCAGGGCCAAGGTCAGCTGCCCTCTCTCTGCTGGGTCCATTTTTGTGAAATTGAGACTTGCTGTCACGGGTTTCAGATCCAGCCCAGGTGCAGAGTGAGAGACACTGAAGCTGGTTGGTAGTTCACAGACTTTAATGTGAACAGAGTAGAGGGAAAAGAAAACAATAAATGCTAGGCCAAACAGGGCCATTAACTAAAACTCACAAATAGAAAATGAGGCCTACACTGTGGCTGAAAGGAATAACTAAATATAAAGTGAATACCACTCGTCTTCTGAGTCAGTTGACTCGACAGTCCAATCTCTCAGGCAAGGCTGAATACAAACAGGCAGCGAAACATTGCTGTGCTGTGTTCAAGTCTCGACAAGCACTACAACAGAAAGAATTGAGTTAAATACTATCACAATGAAATAATATTTAGCTGACACATGCATATTCATGACAGCAATTGCCGTTCCTACTGTGCTGCTGAATCTGTGGTTGTGACACAATAACTGTAATCTGCAGCCTATAAACTCCCTTTAAAATGAACATTTGAACCATCTAAATGAACTGGCACTTTTACAATCACCTGAAGGATTCAGTGAACTTGACTCTGAGGGATGTAAGTATCATCGCTAGAATAGTCATAGTCATAGTCATAGTCATACTTTATTGATCCCGGGGGAAATTGGTTTTCATTACTGGTGCACCATAAATAATAAATAGTAATAGAACCATAAATAGTTAAATAGTAATATGTAAATTATGCCAGGAAATTATGAAATAAGTCCAGGACCAGCCTATTGGCTCAGGGTGTCTGACCCTCCAAGGGAGGAGTTGTAAAGTTTGATGGCCACAGGCAGGAATGACTTCCTATGATGCTCTGTGTTGCATCTCGGTGGATGAGTCTCTGGCTGAATGTACTCCTGTGCCCACCCAGTACATTATGTAGTGGATGGGAAACATTGACCAAGATGGCATGCAACTTAGACAGCATCCTCTTTTCAGACACCACCATCAGAGAGTCCAGTTCCATCCCTACAACATCACTGGCCTTACGAATGAGTTTGTTGATTCTGTTGGTGTCCGCTACCCTCAGCCTCCTGCCCCAGCACACAACGGCAAACATGATCGCACTGGCCACCACAGACTCGTAGAACATCCTCAGCATCGTCCGGCAGATGTTAAAGGATCTCAGTCTCCTCAGGAAATAGAGACGGCTCTGACCCTTCTTGTAGACAGCCTCAGTGTTCTTTGACCAGTCCAGTTTATTGTCAATTCATATCCCCAGGTATTTGTAATCCTCCACCATGTCCACACTGACCCCCTGGATGGAAACAGGGGTCACCAGTACCTTAGCTCTCCTCAGGTCTACCACCAGCTCCTTAGTCTTTTTCACATTAAGCTGCAGATAATTCTGCTCACACCATGTGACAAAGTTTCCTACCATAGCCCTGTACTCAGCCTCATCTCCCTTGCTGATGCATCCAACTATGGCAGAGTCATCAGATAACTTCTGAAGATGACAAGACTCTGTGCAGTAGTTGAAGTCCGAGGTGTAAATGGTGAAGAGAAGGGGAAACAAGACAGTCCCCTGTGGAGCCCCAGTGCTGCCGATCACTCTGTCGGACACACAGTGTTCCAAGCACACGTACTGTGCTCTGCCAGTCAGGTAATCAATAATCCATGATACCAGGGAAGCATCCACCTGCATCGCTGTCAGCTTCTCCCCCAGCAGAGCAGGGCAGATGGTGTTGAGTGCACTGGAGAAGTCAAAAATCATGACCCTCACAGTGCTTGCTGGCTTGTCCAGGTGGGCGTAGACATGGTTCAGCAGGTAGACGATGGCATCCTCAACTCCTAGTTGGTGCTGGTAGGCGAACTGGAGGAGATCTAAGTGTGGCCTGACCATAGGCCGGAGCAGCTCCGGAACAAGTCTCTCCAGGGTCTTCATGATGTGGGAGGTCAATGCCACCGGTCTGTAGTCATTGAGACCGCTGGGGCGTGGCGTCTTCAGCACAGGGACGAGGCAGGACGTCTTCCACAGTACAGGAACCCTCCGGGGCCTCAGGCTCAGGTTGAATACATGGCAAAGTACTCCACATAGCTGAGGGGCACAGGCTTTGAGCACCTTGGTACTGACACCATCCGGTCCTGCAGCCTTGCTTGGGTTGAGACGTTTCAGCTGTCTTCTCACCCGTTCAGCTGTGAAGCCCACCATGGTGGTTTTGTGTGGGGAAGGGGTATAGTCATGAGAGCAAGGTGGGGGACTGTGAGGAGGGGTAGGAGGGGAGAGTGGAATATGTGTTGGTTGGGGGCCGACAACAGATGGCTCATGTGGGGGATGGGCAGAGGCCACAATGTCAAATCTGTTAAAGAACAGGTTAAGTTCATTGGCCCTGTCCACACTGCCTTCAGTTCCTCTGTTGCTAGTTTGCCAGAACCCAGTGATAGTCCTCAGGGCAGCTGGGCAGACTTCAGGTCAGAATAAAACAACATGGTATGAAGCTACCTCCCTCTTGCATAATGTTGGTTAACGTACATTATGCTAGGGAGAGAACAAGATGGAGGATCTAAGAGCAAAATTGCTGTATCGAAGGGAAATGAGGGATTGCTGCATTCTCTGTTTCAATGAGGCATGGCTCACTCCTGACATTCCATACATGATGCTCCAGATTTCCAATCCACCAGATGGACTGGACTGCAGATTCAGAGAAGGCAAGATGCAATGGAATGTGCTTCATGATAAACTCATCATGGTGCTTGGATATAGCAGACATAGTTCTCCCTACCCGAGCATTTAATGACCAAGTACCAACCATTCTACTTACCAAGAGAATTCCTGATCACAGTTTACATACCACCAAAGGCAGATGTCAAGCAAGTACTCAATGTATTGAGTACCATGATTCTCAAACAAGCACCAGCTTATACTTATGCCTCTTACATCCTTGCTGGGGATTTCCTTCAGACTTGCTTGAAGAAATCACTGCCCAATTACAATTAGCACATCACTGTAACAAGGGAGCTTTGGATGGTGATGAACCCCAAGTACAGAGTAAAGTCTAGAATTAACTCAGACTCAAAATAAACAAGACAGCACAAATAAAATTCAAAGGCAAAATCACAAACAGCAGTACTAGAAATGCAACTCCTACAGTTGAGCACTGAGTGCTCAGTATGAAGCCTTTAAAGACAGTGTTTCCATGAAGAAATGTGGCAGGTAATAACTGGCAGTCTGAGTGTTAAAGGGACAGTAGCAGCCAACTACACTCCGGGGAAATGGAATCCAAAACTTGGATGCAGGCCTCTAGGGTCCAGCGGGAATCTGAGGTTGATGAATGGTGCCGCCTTTGAACTAAAATTGCTGATGAACCTCCTGTAAAAGTTGGCAAAGCCTAGAAACCGTTGGAGTTGTTTCATGGAGGTGGGCTGGGCTGACTACACATAGCCTGGGTCTTATAGGCTCCGTTTGTAGGTTGCCAAGAAAGGAGACTGTGGATACATGGGATTCTCTCTTCTCGAGCTTGATGAACAGTTGGTTCTTGAGAAGTTTTTGTAAAACCTGCCTGATGTGCTGGAAGTGTTCTTGAGTGGACTGGACGAAAATTAGTATATTGTCTAGGTAGACAAAGATGAAGTGGTTTAGCATCTCCTGGAGGACATCATTGATGAAGACTTGAAATACCCCCGGAGCATTTGCCAACCTGAAAGGTATGGCCCAGTATTTGTACTGGATTGTAGTAGCCATTTTCCATTCATTCCCCCCCCCCCGCCCCAAATGTGGATTGGGGTTTTTACGGAGGTCCAATTTGGTAAATATTGGAGAATCTCAAAGGGAGGGGGTCCTAGTTTTTTTTACACTGAGCTTGTTTAGTCTATAGTCTATGCAGGGCCTTTGTCCACCATCTTTCTTGGTGATGAAGAAAAACCTGGTCCCAGTGGAAGATGCAGATGGTTGAATAAACCCAGATGCCAGAGGTCCTTGGATGTGGTCCTCCATCCCTTTTCTCTCTGGGGTCGATAAAAAGCAGTCGTCCCTGAGGAGAACAAATACCCAGTAGCAGATCGATGGTGCAGTTGTAGTCCTGGTGAGGTTGTAGAGTGGTGGCCGTTTTGATGCTGAAGATCTTCAGCAGGTCTGAATATTCTGGAGGTACTCTAGACAAATTAGATGCACTGGGGTTTGACAATAGACAATAGGTGCAGGAGTAGGCCATTCGGCCCTTCTAGCCAGCACCGCTATTCACTGTGATCATGGCTGATCATCCACAATCAGTATCCAGTTCCTGCCTTATCCCCATAAGCTTTGATTCCGCTATCTTTAAGAGCTCTATCCATCTCTTTCTTGAAAGCATCCAGAGACTTGGCCTCCACAGTCTTCTGGGGCAGAGCATTCCATATATGCACCACTCTCTGGGTGAAAAAGTTTTTCCTCAACTCCGTTCTAAATGGCCTACCCCTTATTCTTAAACTGTGTTTGAGGTGGAAGGTTCAATAGGAAATTCAGAAAGTAGTCTCGGACGGTGTTTTAGGCACCTTTAGGAGGAATTTCTTTATGCACTGGTTTGGGAATTTCAGTCTTCTGTCCAGTCAGTGATCCAAAAGATACCCCGCTGCACTGGAGTCAATAAAGGCATTTAAAGAACGTTATCGGTCTCCTCATGAAAGCAATACAGAGAGTACTACTCCCGAGGAAGCCGAAATGGGAGTGAGGCTAACAGCCGTCACAGTCCTCCCTACGCTGTATGGTCCCAGGAAGCTTCCTGGCAGCCTGGGGCAAGAGATCCAATTGCGTCCGGCTTCTTCACAGTAAATGCAGCACTTCTCCCTCCTTCTTCTCCCCCTTTCAGCTCAAGGGAGCCTGGTCTGGCCTGTTTGCATAGGCTCCTGGGATGCTGGCATCAGCAGCAATCAAGGAGGAGCCCTAGTCCAGGGAATAGGAGAGAACGGAAAGTAATCGGGAGGAGAGTCTCTCCGGAATAATCCCCTTTGTCTATCCCTTCTCCTTTCCATTTATCGATTATTGAGTGCACAGTGGAGAATAGCCTGACTAGTTGCATCATGGCCTGGTGTGAAAACACCAGTGTCCTTGAAAGGAAAAGCCTACAAAAACTGGTGGATAGAGTCCAATCGTGTGGAGGGAAAGCCCTCCATACCATTGAGCACATCCGCAAGAAGTACTGCCACAAGTAATCATCATCAAGGACCATGCTCCCTTCTCACTGTGCCATCGGAAAGGAGGAAAAGGATCTTTAGTTCCCACACCATCAGGTTTAGGAACAGTGATTACCCCTACACCATCATGCTCCTAAACCACATTAGTAACTTCACTCACCCCAACCCTGAAATGAATCCACAACCTATGGAATCACTTTCAGGGACTCTATAACTCATTATTTATTTGTCTGTTTGTGTATTTATGTATTTATTATTATTATTTATATTTGCACAGTTTGATTTCGCACATTGGTTGGTTGTCAGTCTTTATCTACACAAGTTTTCATTGGTCCTATTGTATTTCTTTGTTCCACTGTGAATGCCTGCAAGAAATATATCTCTGTGTAATATATGATGACATATGATGATAAACTTACTTTGAACTTTGAATGCTGCTTATCTGATGCTATGAGCCTGCAAAGCTGCTGCAAGTAAGTTTTTCACTGCTCCTGTGCATATATGAACTTATGCAGATGACAATGAACTCAAGTTTTATGTGAACAGGGGGATCAGAGACCTGGAGTGAAATGTCCCCAGGCAAACAACCCTATTCTATTCTGCTGTTGTTCTGAAGCACAGGAGAGGGGGTATTTTAAATGGTTTCTATGGAAAATAAATTTTAAAAGGGACAAAAAGTATAAAACATAAGAGGTCCTTTAGTCTATTCTGCAATTTAGTTTGATGCAGTGATGCATTCCCAATATTTAAACTGGGAACTTCCACTCAAGGAGGGATCATTACAGATACATCAGTACAGAAGAAAAGGAAGTGTGTAAAGAGAGTGGATTTCTCCAAAAATATTGTGGGCTTCATATGATTGTTAGGTTAGATATCCAAGTCTTGCTAGTGGAGAACCTATGGTCTAATAACAGCAGGTGGCAGTGCTTGAACAGGGAACTCAGGAGCAGCCAACGGGAACGCAGTTGACATCTTACGTTGTTCGTTATACCGTCCACATTACAGAGTCTTCTCTGTCGATGTAATCTCCGCTAGGTCATGGACACCAAACGCAGACTGCTTTGCACAACCTGCCAAAGTTGCCTCTCATCTGCCCCATCTGTGGTTCCTACTTTGGCCTCATCAGCCACATCAGAAGCCGCTACCCGGAGTGGAAGCAAGTCAGCCAGGAGGCACAGAAGCCTGGAGTCCCACAGCACCAAGTTCAGGAACACTGCTTTACTACATCTATCAAGTTCTTGAACCTGATCTGACCAACCCTGACCCTACCTCAATAATTGAACGTTTCAGACCACCTCTTGCACTAACGTGTGCACACTCATTTTGTTTTTGCAGTCTTTTTATGGTAAAACTTAAAGCATAATTTACGTTCTGTGTGTCAGCTGTACAGAGGTGCCTGTGATGCTGTCATGAGCAAGCTTTTCACTGTCCGTGTACCTCACCGTACTAGTGCAATTGACAATAAACTAGACTTCAACAGTCCTTTACAATGGCAGGAGCTATTTTACCTTTAAGTAAATATATGTCATATTAGTTTGATAAAAATTAGGCCGCAAAGCCATGGATAGATTTGGCATAGCAAGAGCCCTTCGGCCCATCGGGTCTCTACTGACCATCAAGCACCCACTTGTACATTAATCCTCCCTAACTGACTTTATTCTTCCTACATTCCCATCAATTTCACCCACATTTTTACCACTCTTCTTACACAATTAAACTTCTAACTGGAATGTTTTTGGGATGGGTCAGGGAACCGGAGCACCCAGAGGAAACCTGGGTGGTCATGGAGAGAACGTGCGAACTCCACACAGACAGCACTGGAGGTCAGCACAGAACCAGGGTCACTAGAGCTGCACCACTGTGACTTGACTTCAGTTACCAAGGACAGCCTAGGAGGAACTGAGAGAAAGCAGGCAAGTTTGTGCTTTCGACAGATTGCAGGTGGATAGGACAAAAAAACAGGTTGGGATATCTGATTTGCATATGACTTCAGCATTGTAAACAAGCACTGTAAATTATTCTTGCGGGGATCTTCTTAAAATAAGTGTAGTACCCAGAAGCATATCGCAGCAGAAGCCAGCTCAAAGATATAAAAAAGTGAAAACTAGTAACACTCAGCAAGTCAGGCAGCATCTGTGTAGAGAGAAACAGTTAGTGTTTTTACATTCTCTGTGCAATACAAAACTAACACTCTCCTTCTAACAGTTTTCTTCCCCACCGCCCTCCGTTGATTCCATAATCCGCCTTCCTCTCCTATCAGATTAATCATCTTCAGCCCTTTGTCACTTCCACCAATCACCTTCCAGCTTCTCACAACATTCCCACTCTTCCCTCATCTACAGACAGTACTGTGCAAAAGTCCTAGGCTCATATACGGCTAGGGTGCCTAAGACTTCTGCACAGTACTGTAGTAATTTTATGTATTCCACTGTACTACTGCCGCAAAAGAGAAATCATGACATGTGAGTGCTGATAAACCTGATTCTGATACCGGTCTCCATTGTGCTCTGAGAGGGGGAAGGGGGCAGGGAGAGGGGAATCATAGTTGGGAAAAGGGGAAGGGAGAGAGGAGGGAGCAGGACACACTGGAGAGAAATTCTGTGATGATCAATAAGCCAATTGTTTGAAATCAAATGACCCTGCCTGGTGTCTCAGGGCTGGGTGTGTCAGCTCCATCCCCGGCATGGCACTCCTTCTCTGCCAGCTGTCCCTCACCCCTCCCACAGCACTCCACCCCCGCCACTTCTAATATCCTTTGCTCCTGCCATGCTAACAAATACAGTACTGGGGCAAACATCTTAGGCACCCTAGCTATGTGTAGTTGCCTAAGACCTTTACATAGTACTGTATCTGCCTATCACTCTTCCCCCACCCCCGGACCCACCTATCACTTGCCCACTCTTTCTCCAACCCTTCCCTCCACATCTTTATGTTATCCTTCAGTCCAGATGAAGGGTCTCGATCTGAAACGTTGACTGTCCATTTACTGGCACAGATATTGCCTGGCCTGCTGTTTCTGCCAGCATCTACCGTCTCTGGTGTCTCTCACTTGCCAAGTTCTGACAAAGAATCTTCAATCTGCAATGCAGTCCTGTTTCGCTCTCCACAGGTGCTGCCTGAACTGCCGAATGTTTCTTGCATTGCTGGTTTATAGTTCAGATTTCCAGCGCCTGCAGGATTTTGACCTTAGTCAGAGAAACGGGTTGGAAAGTGAGGGGAAGGGATGGGGTGTAGAGAATCAGCGAGGGGGTTGAAATCCAGAGCTTGGGGTCTGGTCATCTGAAGAGGCAACCTCCAACAGTGGTTCCGGGGCAGAGAGGAGGCCAGGAAAAAGGGGGGTGCAGAGGGGGAAAGGGGAAAACGTGGTTGCAGGAGATCACAGTGAAGAGCAGAGCAAGGCCACGAGATTTTGGGAAAACCAGGGAGAGATTTTTTTAAGTCAAAGTAAGGAGGAGTTGTGGATAAGGACGGTACTCTCTGTGGGATAGCATCATACAGTTCTACAGAATGGAAACAGGCCCCTCGGCCCACCTCATCCATGCCGGACATCAAGCTCGTCCCATTTATCCATATTTGACTCAAATCCCTCTAAATCAGAGCTTCCCAACCTGGGTTCCACAGACCCCTTGGTTACTGCTTGGGGTCCTTGGCATTAAAAAGGTTTGGAACCCCTGCTCTAAATCTCACCTAACTCTGTACCTATCCAAATTTCTTTTAAATGTTGTTATACTTTGTCCGGCAGCTCATTCCATATACCCATCACACTCTGTGTAAAAAAAATTGTCTCTCAAGTTCCTTTTAAATCTTTCACCTTTCTCCTTAAACCTATGCCCTCCACATTTCATCAAAGTTGCAGGTGAACGCAGCAGGCCAGGCAGCATCTCTAGGAAGAGGTACAGTCGACGTTTCAGGCTGAGATCCTTCGTCAGGACTTCGTCATCTGCAGAATTCCTGTTGTTTGCCCTCTACATTTCAGTTCCCTTTCCCTGGAAAAAGGATCATGTGCCCTCTCTATATCCTGCATAATTGTATACTCATTGTGGATGGCACAAAGATTGGGAGGGGTGGTGGCCGAGTAGAGAGTGAGGAACATTATCAAAGCTTGCAGCAGAATCCGGACAAGCTGGGAAAATATGCTGAGAAATAACAGATGGGATTTAATGGAGACAGGTATAAGGTGACAAACTAGGACTTACACAGTGAACAGTGGGGAACCGAGGAGAGCAGTAAAACAGAGGGATCTGGGAATACAGATCCATAATTCCTTGAATGTGGAGACACTGTCATAAGGAGAGCTTCTGGCACGTTGGCCTTCATAATCAGAGTACTGAGTACAGGAGTTAGGATGTTATGTTGAAGTTGGAAACACATTGGTACGGCTGAATTTGGAGTATTGTGTGCAGTTTTGGTTACCTACACAACTATAATCAGGGAGGACCAGGGAGGCTAAAGACAGGTACAGGAGGAAGCTTGAGTGGAAACTCCAGCAGAACAACATGAGAGAGGTCTGGAGGGAGATGAGGACCATCACTGGGTTCCGGCAAACTAGAAACAAAGGAGCTGAAGGCAGTGTGGACAGGGCCAACGAACTTAACCTGTTCTTTAACAGATCTGACATTGTGGCCCCTGCCCATACCCCACATGAGCCATCTGTTGTCAGCCCCCAACCAACACACCCCTCCTCACAGTCCCCCACCCTGCTCTCATGACTATACCCCTTCCCCACATGAAACCACCACGGTGGGCTTCACAGCTGAACAGGTGAGAAGACAGCTGAAACGTCTCAACCCAAGCAAGGCTGCAGGACCGGATGGTGTCAGTACCAAGGTGCTCAAAGCCTGTGCCCCTCAGCTATGTGGAGTACTTCACCATGTATTCAACCTGAGCCTGAGGCTCCGGAGGGTTCCTGTGCTGTGGAAGATGTCCTGCCTCGTCCCTGTGCCGAAGACACCGTGCCCCGGCGGCCTCAATGACTACAGACTGGTGGCATTGACCTCCCACATCATGAAGACCCTGGAAAGACTTGTTCTGGAGCTGCTCCGGCCTATGGTCAGGCCACACCTAGATCCCCTCTAGTTCACCTACCAGCCCTGACTAGGAGTAGAGAATGCCATCGTCTACCTGCTGAACCGTGTCTACGCCCACCCGGACATGCCAGCGAGCACTGTGAGGGTCATGTTTTTTGACTTCTCTAGTGCGTTCAACACCATCCGCCCTGCTCTGCTGGGGGAGAAGCTGACAGCGATGCAGGTGGATGTTTCCCTGGTATCATGGATTCTTGATTACCTGACTGGCAGACGACAGTACGTGTGCTTGCAACACTGTGTGTCCGAAAGAGTGATCAGCAGCACTGGGGCTCCACAGGGGACTGTCTTGTCTCCCTTTCCCTACACCATTTACACCTCGGACTTCAACTACTGCACAGAGTCTTGTCATCTTCAGAAGTTATCTGATGACTCTGCCATAGTTGGATGCATCAGCAAGGGAGATGAGGCTGAGTACAGGGCTACGGTAGGAAACTTTGACACATGGTGTGAGCAGAATTATCTGCAGCTTAACGTGAAAAAGACTAAGGAGCTGGTGGTAGACCTGAGGAGAGCTAAGGTACCGGTGACTGCTGTTTCCATCCAGGGGGTCAGTGTGGACATGGTGGAGGATTACAAATACCTGGGGATACAAATTGACTATAAACTGGACTGGTCAAAGAACACTGAGGCTGTCTACAAGAAGATTCAGAGCCATCTCTATTTTCTGAGGAGACTGAGGTCCTGTAACATCTGCCAGATGATGCTGAGGATGTTCTACGAGTCTGTGGTGGCCAGTGCTATCATGTTTGCTGTTGTGTGCTGGGGCAGCAGGCTGAGGGTAGCAGACACCAACAGAATCAACAAACTCATTCGTAAGGCCAGTGACGTTGTGGGGATGGAAGTGGACTCTCTGATGTTGGTGTCTGAAAAGAGGATGCTGTCCAAGTTGCATGCCATCTTGGACAATGTCTCCCATCCACTACATGATGGACTGGGTGGGCACAGGAGTACATTCAGCCAGAGACTCATTCCACTGAGATGCAACACAGAGCGTCATATGAAGTCATTCCTGCCTGTGGCCATCAAACTTTACAACTCCTCCCTTGAAGGGTCAGACACCCTGAGCCAATAGACTGGTCCTGGACTTATTTCCTGGCATAATTTACATATTACTATTTAACTATTTATGGTTTTATTACTATCTATTATTTATGGTGCAACTATAACGAAAACCAATTTCCCTCGGGATCAATAAAGTACGACTATGACTATGACTATGACTATAAGAAAGATATCAATAACATTGAAAGAAAGCAGAGAAAGTTTACAGGGATCTTGTCACAACTTGAGAAGCTGAGTTTTAGGTAAAGGTTGAATAGGTTAAAACTCATTCCCTGGAGTGTAGGATAATGAGGAGAGACTTGATAGAGGTATATAAAATTGTGAGGGGTATGGATAGGGTAAGTGCAAGCAGGTCTTTTCCACTGAGGTTTGATGAGACTTGAACTAGAGGTCATGGGTTAAGGGTGGAAGGTGAAATGTTTAAGGGGAACCTGAGGGGAAGCTTCTACAATCAGAGAGTGGTGTTAGTGTGGAATGAGCTGCCAGTGAAGGTGGTGGATGCAAGCTCGGTTGCAACACTGAAGTGATATTTGGCTAGGTAAATTGATGGGAAGGGAATGGGAGCTATGGGCAAACTAAACGGGCTAAAGAGTATGTTTCTGTTCTGTAGTGCTCTATGACTATATGATGTCCTCTGTAAGGTCACCCTTCAATGTCCTATATCCCAAGGAATAAAGTCCTAGCCTCCCCAGTGTATCCGTATAACTCAGACCCACAAATCCTGGCAGCATCCTTATAAACCTTCTCTGGATTCTTTCCAGTTTAATGATATCTTTCCTATAACTGGGTTACCAAAACTAACCACAATACACTGAGGGTGGTTTCATCAATATCTTGTACAACTGCAACGTCTATACTCCATGCCCTGACTGATGAAGACAAGTGTGCTAAAAGCATCTCCATTACCCCGTCTATCCATTACACCACTCTCAGGGAGATTGTGCCTCTGTTCTACAACAATTCCAGGGCTGTGCCATTCACTGTAGACATCCTACCAATATCCGTAAGGCAGTTGGCTTATCCCAGCTGGCACACTGGCATGGTATAAAACAAAAAGCAATAAGATGAGAAAAGATGAAATTGTCACAATGTGGTGCTGCGAACAGACCCAAATGCAAGACACAGACACTGAAGTACAAGGAACAGGACTTGACTAGAGTAGGGACATGACAGGATTCAGACCAGGAGCAGGGACAAGAATGCAGACTTGGGCTAGGGAAAGCGGGACCAGGACTAGAAACCATGGACTAGGAGACAAGGCTTGGACTCCGATCCTGAGACTGGACAAGGACCCAGAACCTGGGTCTTGCCTCGGGCTTGGACCCAAGAACCAGGCAAGGACGTGACATGGCTTGGGGTCTTGGGTCTTGAGGCTTGAGGCTTGGCTTGAGGCTAGGGCTCTTGGTTCTGGAGCTTGGCCGTGGGATGGTCGAGGACAGGGCTCTTGGTTCTGGAGCTTGGCCACGGGATCATCGAGGCCAGGGTTTTTGGAGCTTGGCCGCTGGATCGTCAAGGCTAGGGTTCTTGGAGCTCAGAGACAGACTGGGAACTAAACATCAACATATTATCCTAAGACAAGCCGGGACTCAACTTCTCCACACCAAGGTGGGACAGGTCCATCTGTTGGGTAACGGCAGGACAGCCAGACTTACCCAACAGAGGCAAAGACAAGACAAGACAAGACATGTTCCCCCACAGGGCAACAGCAAAACCAGCCTGACTTACCCCACTGAGGCAAGGACAAGACAAGACACAACCCCCCACGGGGTAACAGCATGACAGCCTGACTTACCCCACGGAGGCGAGGACAAGACAAGACAAGACATGACCCCACATGGGACAACAGCAAGACGGCCTGACTTACCCCACGGATGCAAGGGCAAGAAGAGATAATCACCAAAGCACAACAGACAGTTCCTTCTCTGCTCCAGGGTTGCTCCAAGTCTCAGTTCGGCCAGCAACCTCAGCTGGCTGCAGAAACAGCCCGATCCCTACCTAGCTCACAGTGGCTGGCAGCCACTCAGCTGGCCCAGGAAACAGCCAAATCCATACCGCAAAGACTACTCCAACAAGTGGCAACAAGGCTCCATGAAGCAGTGGTCCTCCAACCAGGCCTAGAGATCACAAATGGTTTCATCAGCAGGTTGCTCCGAGGGGGACAGACAAGACAAACCAGCAGCCCACACCAGTATAATTGAAGCCCGCTGGAAGAATGTGGGTACCTCAGACTGCCGAAGGGAGAGGTTAAAGATTTCAGTGAACACTCTAGACAGATAATCAGCACAGATGTTGAGCACTTGGCCAGGTAGCCCATTTGGGACAAATGTTTTCTGTGGCTTCACCCTTCTGAAGGATTCTCTCATGTCAGCCTTTGAGATGGAAATCACAGGGTCTTTAAGGGCTGTGGAAGTCCATGAAGGTGCCTCCATGTTTTGACAGTCAAAGCAAGCATAAAATGCACTGCGCTCATCTGGGAGTGAAACCTTACTGATATCTACAGTATGTCGCTCAGTTTCACTTTGCAGGATGTGAGAGCATTCAAGCCCTGCCACAACTGTTGAGTATCCTTCTGTGATTCAGATTTGGTTTGGAATTGCCACTTCGCATGTGAGGTGGCTTTCCGGAGATCACATCTGATATGTTTTGTAACTCAAGAAATTAATCAAAAGAAGAACACAGGAGCTAGGATACTTGTCTACTTAGTTTTTCTTTCATTTGTTACATATACAGTGCCTTTAAAAAGTATTGATCCCTTTTAGAAGTTTTCATGTTTTATTGTTTTACAACATTGGATCACAGTGGATTTAATTTGGCTTTGTTTTGACACTGATCAACAGAGAAAGACTCTTTTGTGTCAAAGTGAAAACAGATCATTACAAAATGATCTAAATAAATTACAAATACAAAACACAAAATAATTGATTATACAAGTAATCACCCCCTTCAAGTCAGTATTTAGTAGATGCACCTTTGGCAGCAATTCCAGCCTTGAGTCTGTGCGGATAGTTCTCTATCAGCTTTGCACATCTGGACACTGTATTTTTTCCACATTCTTCTTTTCAAAACTGCACAAGTCCTGTCAGACTGCATGGGGATTCTGAGTGAACAGCCCTTTTCAAGTCCAGCCACAGTTCTCAATTGGATTGAGAACTGACTTGGCCTCTGCAGGACATAAAAACAACAAAGTTAAAGCCATTCCTGTGCAGCTTTGGCTTTATGTATGGCACCATTGTCTTGCTGCAAAAAACACATCTTCTCCCAAGTCACAGTTCTCTTGCAGACTGCATCAGGTCTTCCTTCAGGATTCCCCTGTATTTTGCTGCATTCATTTAGCCCCTACTCTCAGAAACCTTCTGGGGCTTGCTGCAGTGAAGCATCCCCACAGCAAAACATCCACAGCGTATAAAATTTTAAACAGACCCATTCAAGCCTAAAGATTTAATTGCTATGTAAGATTTCTTACTCTTGTGAGATAACGTTTTACTTGATGGTGGGGGTGGGGGTGGGGGTGGGGTGGTAGGTCATTCTGTTTGGCTGGTGAGACTTGTGGCTCTGAAACAATCCCAGGTTCTGCAGCCTCCTCTGTGGTGGTTGTAGGAGTTGACTCTGGGACTGCAGGAAGTGATTCTGAAAGCTCTGGCCACCTTTCTTCTCTAACAATTGACTCTGCTTTCCTCAACTGATCGATATGCTGTCTCCAGATGAAATGAGACACAATTTCCACTGAGTAGAAGAGTGGTCCAGTTCTGTCCATTACCTTTCCAAGTATCCACCTTTGATCACCTCTGCAGTTCCCCCGCTTGTCCAGGGGTGAAATGTCAAGCCTCCTTGTTTGAGGAGCCCTCACTTTGTCTCAGCTGTTTGTCCTGCATACTCCTTCTGAGAGTAGGTCTGAGGAGATCCAAGTGTGAACGCAAGTGAAGACCCAGGAACAGCATAGCTGTTGAGTTGTTGCTTGTAGAGTGTGCAGCACTGTGATATGCAAGGAGGAAATTGGCGAGCTTCTGATTCAGTGTAATGTACTCTTCTGGCATTGCTCACAGTGCGTTCTTTAGACTCTGAACAAACTTCTCTGCCAAGCCGTTTGTAGCTGGGTGATACGGTACAAATATCCACTGTTTGTTCATTGCCATTTTTTCCCAATCAGGAATAATGAGTTCAAGGGGTGGAACACAGAGGCCGGTTTGACAGGAATCTATTATAGTAATTGACAAACGCTGAAAAGCACCGTGCCTGTGACACGTCCTTTAGGCTTAGGGCATCCACCACTGCTTGCATTTTCTCAGCACACTTGTGTAATCCTCATGCATCAATTGAGTGACCACAGTGAGTGATGTGTTGTTTAAAGAATTCACATTTGTCAGATCATGCTCTGGACCCATAATTTTCTAATCTTTTTAACCCTGTCTTTAGGTTTTGGAGATGTTCCTTTTCATCCTTACTGGTAGCAATGATTTCATCCAGATAACACTGAGTGACTGGGCAGTCTTGCAGCATCTAGTCCATAGGGTTCTTCCAGAGTGCAGGTGCATGTGCTACTCCCAAAATAAGTCTTTTATAGGAATAAATCCTTTTCTGAATGTTTTGTGGTGAGAAACACTTTAGACTCTTCTTCCATCTTCTTCTGTATGTAATCCTCAACTAAGTCCACTTTGCTGAAGTGTTTTCCCCCAGAAAGGTTTACAAAGATATCCTCTACCCTGGGAAGAGGATATTGATCTACATTCAGTACTGGGTTGATAGTCTCCTTAAAATCACCATAGATCCTGACAGACCCATCCTTCTTGGCTACTGGGAACACTGGCATTGCTCATGGGCTCCACTCAACCTTGGAAAAAATTCCTTCAGACTCCATGTGACTGGATCTCTGGCTACTTTATCATAGGTGGTATAAGGAAGCAGACAGACCGTGTAAAATTTGTGTGTGGCATTTTCATTTAACACTACTTTATCTTCGACATGTTTGAGTTTTCAGTCCTATCCATGAACACTGCTGTGGCATCATCCAGTACTTTTCATAATTCACTTTCAGTAGACCCTGTTGCAGGGGACGTGGCATGCAAATATGGGATGAATCTCCAATCAAATTGTAGTTGTCTCAGCCAATCACAGCCCGTTTGCTGGCCCTCCTGTTTTTGCCACATACAAGCCCAGTGTGGCCTGTGCTTGTTGTATTTCACTGTTACAGACAGAATTCTCATAAAAGTTTTCTCTTCTCCAGTATAAATTCTTAGTTGGCTGTCTGTAGGCTTCAGTTCAGTATCTTTGAAATGCCGTTCAAACTCATTTTATGGAATGAATTAAACAGCTGAGCCAGTGTCCAATTCCATTTTAATTAATTTGCCATTCAGTTCTGGTGTAAACCACATTGCTTGCCTATTGTTAGTTTTCACATTGTAAATCTTAAGGCTACTCAGTCCTGTGCCATTCTCATCATTATCAGATTCTTTATCTGCAGCATGCAGGTTTGTGCTCTTTTAGAAAATGAAACTTATCTGTTTATCTTTTTCTCTTCCTGTGCAGCACATTTATTTTTGTCTAGCAAACATGCTCTTTGTATCTGTCCTACATGTTGCATTTTCTGCAAGTTTAGCTTTTAAACCTGCATTGGTCTGGTGTATGTGAGCCCCTGCACAATGATAACACAATTTGTTTGACCAGGCCATTTTCTGTTTATGCATTACAAATTTGTTCATGCTCACTTTCATCTCTGACTGCTTCTCAATTGCGTCTCTGACTGTTTTTTCCATTGATACAGCGATTTCAACTGCTCTTTTAAATGTGAGTTGTAATTCAGTTAGGAGCCATTTTTGAATGCTTTCCTGAAAGACTCCACAAACTAAGTAATCCCTCAGTGTATTATTAAGCCCATCACTGAACTGACAATGCTCAGACAGTTTCTTCAATTTAGCCACGTAAGCTGAAATGAACTCCCCTTCTTTTTGATTCTACTTCTGAAGCCTAAAGTGTTCTGCAATTAACAATGCTTTTGATTCTAAATATTCCTGCATTACGTTCAAAGCTAATTTTGGCTGGTTTGGTTGGAACAGTTAAACCATTAAGCAAACTGTATGTTTTCCCATCCATTGCACTCAGTAGCACTGGCAATCATTTTTCATTGGCTATTTCATTTGCTTCAAAATACTCCTCAATTTGTTCAGTATATATCATCCAGTTATCTGCTGTGCAATCAAACACAGCTAACTTTCTAATGTAGCCAGCCATTTCTGCTCTTTTATTTTGTTTATTATTATTATCACCGGGTACTCACTATTTATGAACCTGTGGCCGTACTCATTGTTTATTAACTTTGTCAGTTTTCAGCATTTTTTTAAACTCAAATATCTCTCTTCCCTTCTGAAGAAAAACATGCTGCACTTCAATAGGGTTATTTGGGGTTCTTTTTAAAGCTTCCTTTTCACTACTGTTATGTTTTCTAACTCCTGAAACTAATCAAAAGAAAAACACAGGAGCCAGGAAACTTGTCTATTTAGTTTTTCATTCCTTTTGTTTTAGTGAGGTGCTCACATATGAAATGGTGGTGTAATGTTGTATGCCATTCCCATACTTCTTATATATAACCCATATAGCTACTGCTACTGTGCGATTAAGAATCCCCGGAGGGAAGGCCCCAAATCTTCGGCTTTACCTGTTGCTGGCGGCCGGGGCTGGGGTCGAAGCGCTCGGTAGAGATGGTGCTCAGTGCTCGGTGCCGGAGGGCTGATCGGAGGCTCGAAGTTTACAGACAGACTGAGAGTCAGACTGTGGTTGGGTGCTTCCAGGATGCTGCATCGGCAAGTTTGCGGTGCTGGAAGCTCATGGCAGGGAGAGTTTTCTTCCTTCTACCGTCTGCGTGAGATGTTGGGACTTTCAGAGACTTTGAGACTTTTTTTACTGTGCCCATGGTCTGTTCTTCTATCAAATTATGGTTTTGCTTGCACTGTTGCAACTATATGTTATAATTATGTGGTTTTTGTCAGTTTTTCAGTCTTGGTCTGTCTTGTGTTTCTGTGATGTCACACTGGAGGAACATTGTATCATTTCTTAATGCATGCGTTTCTAAATGCCAATAAAAGAGGACTGCGTGTTCTCATGATCTAATCTAATAATCTAATGAATTATGTGAACAAACAAAAATGCTTAATCAAACAATATATTTACATTTTCATTCAAATATTACTGAACTATTAAATACACAATAGTCCTAGACCTCTTGTATTTTATTTGTTCACCAGACCTGAATGCCACTAATCCGGCCCTCAGCATATTATGGATCTCATGGTTCATCCAGAGCTTCTGCTTGGAGAAGACCCTGAATTATTTTGTGGGGACACACTTGTGCTTTTAATAAATCCGTTGTGATTGAATGACACAGTAGATTCAATGGGCTGAATAGCCTAATACTGCTCCTATGTTTTGTGATCTTATGATCTTATGGTATTATCAGATCCTGCTGATGTACGTACAATCCATTCAGGGGTGTCTAGGGACTGACAAAGGCGCAGAGTTGGTAAGAGCTTCCTCTTGTCTCCAAGTACTTCTCTTTGTGTCTAACGAGTGCAATGATGAAGTACACAGCCAGGAAAACTAGAAGAGGTAGTGTTCAAACCTCATAGCATTACAGGAGGCTTCTAGATGACAGGAAAGGATTTAGGGCCTCATAACCAAAGGTGCCGCTGAGAGAACTAGTATCCGTTTCCAGGGTTGAAATGTTTAATCGTAAATGCAAAGCAGATGTGCAAGGCAAGCTTTTTAATCCACTGCCAGGGTGGTGGTGGGGCAGATTCACTAGAGATATGTAAGAGGCTGTTAGATAGGTACATGAATGTGCAGAGAAGGGAGGGGTATGGACACTGTTCAGGCAGAAGGGCTTCTTCCTGCTCTGTACTATTCTATGTTCAGCTTCTGCAGGCAACTTAAACCACAAGCTCACAACTTCCAGACTAATGTGAGTGGCCTGCTAAGTAGTTGGGCAAAAATGCAAACTGAGAGCATTTAACCAACCACCATCTCGCCGTCTGAGCTGTAATGTCACAGGCATGCCTCCTTTAGAGACAGGGACTGCCTTTAATAATGCCATTACTTCAATGAGTATCACTCAGAGGTAAAAATTTAATAGACTAGCATTAGCACAAAGGGTTGCTAGGCAATAACCAGTGCAGAGTGGGCTGGGCTGATGGTTGCTAAGGAGAATTAAAGACAGATCTCTGTCTAGACACATCATTTACTTTAGACACTGTAGACAAGTGTTTCTCTGTCAGGGCTTATCAGATTCAAAGCCTCGTAACCTGGAGGCCTGTAACTAAGTGTCATTGGCATGGCAATGGAATATGTAATTTTTGCATCCTTTACACTGGAGATGTCTCCAATGACGTAAATGTGCGCACAGTCCAACCTTCCAATTTTGTGGCCCAGGCTGGGGTTTGTGTGAGGGTCATGTTCAGGCTGGGGTCAGTAGTTGGGATTGTGGTCACGGTCAGGGTCGGAGTCATTGAAGGGGATCAGGGTAATGGTTAGGGTTGGGGGTCAGGGTCAGTGATAAGGTCAGAGTCGTGGTCAGGATAGGGGTAGTGGGGTCATGGTCAGGATGTGTTCAAGTTCAATATCAGGGTCAGGATTGGGGTCACGGTCATGGTCAGTTTCAGGATTGGGATGGGGGTCATGTTCAGGGTTGTGAGTCAGGCCTGGGGTTGGTGTTGGAGTCGGAGTCAGGGTGAAGGTTGGGGTTGGGGGTCAGCATCAGTGTCAAGACCACCAGATAGAGGTCAGGATTGTGGTGGGGTCCTGGTCAGAATGGGTTCAAGGTCAATGTCAGTCAGGATTGGGGTCATGGTCATGGTCAGCTTTGGGGTGAGGATTGGAATGGGGGTCATTGTCAGGGCTGAGGTCGGAGTCAGTGTTGTGTTCTCTAACCTTCTCTCAGTTCATCTCCCCTCCCCAACCACCCACCTTCCCCTTCACCTGCCAGCTTGTATTCCTTCCTTGTCTCCCCACCTTCTTATTCTAGCTTCTTCCTCCTTTTTCTAGTCCTGATTAAAGACCTTGGCCTAAATCATCAACTCTTTATTCCTCTCCAAAGATGCTACTGAACTTGTTGAATTCCTCCACATTTTGGATGCAACAAAATAACTGTTTTCTGTAAACAGCCACTGTGGAGGCTGCAGGAGAATTTGGCGGTGGGGTGTGGGTGGGGTTGATTGGTATGTGAGAGAGAATGGATTCTAGAGATATGCTGGGGAATAGGACTAGGGATATAGTGGGATTACCCTGAGAACCCATGTAAACACAATAGTCTAAGTGCCTCCTTTCCAATGTCAAGAGAAATATGATTATATGGGATCCGAAATGTCAGAGGAGGCTTGGCATGAAGAAGTATCTGTGTGTGTGTGCTTCAGAGAACACAATGTACTCTTGGTAAGGAGGCTGAAAATTGAAAAGGGGTCACTTGTAACCAGAAACCAGAGCATCACAGGGGAAGCTTCAGGCTGAACTTCCACCAAACCCTCAAAGCAGAAGTATTGCCTTGCACTAGAAAACATATAACCAACAGCAGATTGCTGGACCCATCTCAATACTCTGCGGGCCAACGTGAGACACCAATGTATTCCTAATAGCCCTGCCCCTAGTTTTTAGTTTTTTAGGCATAGAGTGAGGGCTGTTGTGGATCATGGTCAACTCTGCCTCCATACAAGAATTAGAAAGTACTACAGGGTGTATGTCTATGCTTAAAGTGTCCATCAGCATTTCAATTTCCTGCAGGTACTTCTACATCCGTGGAGGCTGGCTAGCCGGAAGCCACTGCAACCATGAAGCCCTCCTATTAAAACTACAGAGGAGGTAAACACTTGGTTTTATTACAGTCAAGCAAAACCCTTTAACAGAGAATTGACTACTTAATGGAGGGCTTTCTATACCGCAGAGCATTGAGGAATAGCTGTGGTTACGTGGTCCCTTCTGGATACCATTTGCTGTCAACATGCCAATTGTACATGTAACACTCAGCTCCATCAACTCACGTTCATCTAGGGGAAACTGCCCTCTGCCTGCCAAACTGTGTCCACGTTTGTGTAGATGCTGTGTAATGCACCCAACCCACAACACAAAATATCAGACAGTACACAATGTACGATTAAGTGATTACACTTTATAACTCTTTTAGGTGGTGTGGTTAGTAGAAACAAATAACACTGTCCTGTCCTCTTCATACGCCTTGCATGAATTGACAGACAGATGAACTCATCCCCAATTACTACACTGACAAAGATGTTCCAAGTTGACGTTCTTTAATGTAACAACTGGCGGTAGGGTAAAACTGACAGAAAGAAAAACATACAATCAAAAGGTGTCCAAATTCCCATTATGGTAAGTACAAGGCGAGCATTAAGTATACCACAAATGATACAAAATAATACACAAGATACTGTATACAAATAAGTTCCAAATATATCATAAAAATAGGCTACTGGTAAGCAAGATGTTGCTACATACAATGTATCTTATGCATATTTTCTCAGTACAGGTTAGTCAGAACATGTGGCCCGCATAAATATCCCATCTGTATTTTATCTGCACGCAAACCATTCAAATATCTCTGATTTGTGGAAATATGCATATACATCAATAAATAATAAACCCAAAGATTACTTTTACATACCGACGATGCTTTCAAAGACGTCAGGATGATGTCGGATGAAAAGGCACAAGGTCTCCCTTAACTCGACATGGAGAACTCTCTCGACGCGTACTGATGATGTCATCAACTAGAGACACAGATCACATGACCTAAATGACTGCTATACAAAACTACCAGCAATGGGTACTACTACTACTACTACGTCGACTCAGGCCTAGGGGGCCGGCGTCGGGCATGATGACGGACTCTCCACTTCTCCCTCTCCCTCATCGGTGTGATCAGTTCATCTACATTAGCCGCGCCGCTGTCTTCTAGGAGCGTGTTGACCATAGTCTTGGGAGGGCGCCCAGGGTTCATTCTCCCGTGCTTGGGCTCCCATATGATGACTAGGCTGGCAGGTAGCTCGGGGTGGCATAGACAGTGGCCCGCTAGTTGCAGTCTTCTTGCCTCGATTTTAGTGGTGAGCATCAGTAAGTTGTTATAGAGCTCGACGTTCGTCATGTGCTGTTGCCAACTCATGTCAAAGCCATCTGGAGCATTCATGTATAGCAACCATCTAGAGACTTTTGTGTCGTCTTGGTGACTGACCATGTCTCACCTCCGTACGTGAGAATGGGCTCTATGACTGCTATGAAAATCCTCTTTTTAAGCCCGCTGGTCGGATTCGACTTCCAGATTTCCTTCATGTCGTTCACAGCCCTCCACGCCAGCGCCTTCCGTATCTTTATGTCCTTCTCCGAACTCATCATTCTTGACCCAAGGTACTTGTAGTCATCTAGCAAAGGGTGCTAG
Source organism: Mobula hypostoma (assembly GCF_963921235.1). Taxonomy (NCBI): domain Eukaryota; kingdom Metazoa; phylum Chordata; class Chondrichthyes; order Myliobatiformes; family Myliobatidae; genus Mobula; species Mobula hypostoma. The sequence continues at coordinate 51,659,643 of NC_086114.1, read as the reverse complement.
ATGACAAAAAAAATAACTGACTATTAAGGCAGCACAAATCAGTAAGTTTATCAGTCTTGTGGATAAAATATAATTCATTGGAGCTCACACCTTCCCGATCAAACCACAATCGACCTCCGAACATCTGACAGCATCAGAGCCATCGAATTCTGGTATCCGCCATCCGGGAACTGCCAGCTGTTCCCACACTCGCCCTTGCTCTTCGCTTGCCTCGTCGAAAAAAACCGCAAACTCTCTCTTGGTCCCAGCATACAAGATAGCATATCAGGTCATCATTGGTTAGTTCCCTGTTATCGGTAACTTTAACTCAAACATCACAGCTACAGAGAAACATTACCTCATCATTTAACATAACAGAGAAGCCATTTCATGTAACACTACAGAGAAGCCATTTTATTAGCCTTAGCAGTTAACATTACTGAGAACCCTACATACATTTAATATGGGATTCGGAAATAGAAGAGATTTGATTCCTTTACACCAACTTTGTTACTCTTTTAATGGTTCTTGGGATTTTAGCAAGCCCAGTAAGACAACACAGAGACAGAAGTGATTCTGCAGGTGCGGGACATTTTGAGCAACACACACAAAATGCTGGGGCAATTCAGCAGGTCAGGCAGCATCTATGGAGGGAAATGAACTGTTGATCTTTCAGGCCAAGACCCTTCAACAACAGCTCTTGCCAATTAGTAATAAACCCAAAAGAAAGGAAGGCTTAAGCAATTAATACAGGGTTGGGATTTGCATGCAGACTGGACATCAAGTCAAGTTTGTTGTCCAGTGATAGAGGTATGTGAAAAACATGTAGCAGCATTACAGGCAAATAGATGTAGACAATAAACAGAACATGTATATAACATAGAAAAATTATACAAGATAGTGAAGAAAATAAAGATTGTGCAAGAGAAGACACCAGTGTAAAAACACACACACAATCAAAGACTAGTCCATTGTAGTGCAAGAGCTGGTCTGTGGTGTTCCATTACTGAAGTGAAGTTAGGGTTGTGCAGATCAGTTGCTGTTGCTGAGCCTGTTGGTGTGGGACTTCAGGCTTCTGTACTCCTGCCTGACAATAGCAGTGTGATGCGGATCTGACCCAGATCGTGGGGATCCTTGATGATAGGTGCCACTTTCCTGAGGCAACACCTCCTGTAGGTACTGTCAATAGTGGGGAGGGGAGGACATCAGGGTGGGTTTCATTTCCTGCTGTGTCTTTGGACCAGCTTCTGTACAAACCATGGGACACAAATGGAGGAGAAGGACCTTCAAAAGCTACTGACTGGATGGGCCAAATGGCCTCCCCTGAGCCTTCAGTTGCAAAATAACCAGGTCTATTGATCTGAGAAACCCATGGTGGAACTCTATCCCTCTACCTCATCCATACTGTTTACAATAGGCTATAGTAAATGGTTGTGGACCACCAGAATCTGAGTTTCAATGAGATTTGAATCGCCATACTCAACAATGATTTGGAGAATTACAGAAAAAAAAAGTTGTAGACAGATGGCCAGTGGTCCGCGATTTTGTTACTGCATAAAATACTCCTTTAGATTCACTTGTGGCTTCTGAGTGTTGCTGATGGGACTAGGACATCTTGATTTCCCATGACCAGATCCTTGAACAAGTGATGGCACGTCTTCACCTTGTACTCGTGTCCATTTGGTGAAGGTGATCCCACAGTGACAATAAGTATGGAGTTCAGGGAGGTGCAAAGGTTTCTGTGCTACGTAACTCTATGGTTCTGTGTCTACTCTTTCTTCTTGTGTCCGTGACCTCCAATCCTGAGCTCACAGTCTGAACCAGGACATGGCTGGGACAGATCCAAAGGCGGAAGTTCTAATTGTTTATCCACCGTGCTCTGAGAGTTCCAATAACTTTTAACAATTGGATCTTGCCTTTGTTTGGATAACAATCAGAGCACTTCGAATGCAAAAGTGATGTCCTCCCTATAGTTAGGTCATCCTGTTACAGGATATTGTTATAACAGCCAGGAACAGACAAGTGCTTATCACAACAGTACTGTTCCTGTGAAAGATAGCTTGTGTCTCTGTCTTCATGTCTGATGGGTGGGTCGTGGTCATTTGTTTTCATTTAATATCCTCAGCTACAAGGTGGGGATGGAACGGACAGAATTTCTTGGCTATCCTAAAATGACCGTGATCTGACACCAATACAGAGGGACAATGTTGCTGAGTTACACGAAGACCAAATGGTGTAAGGATAGCAGGTATCCTCCCTTGAACCGGATGGCATAGCTTGTTCCTTTCAGTTGAACTCTGGACCATTAATAGAATTCTGTTAGGTCAGCCGGTATTGCCAGGATCCGAACAGAGGTCTTGGCTTTGTTGGCCTCTGGGTTACAGAACCCAGAGCACCACTTCTGTAGCCAAATCTTGCATGCTCTTACACTTAGGCAAATACACCCTAGTAACAGCTCGACCACAGGACCGTGACACAGATACCATTGAAAGATTAGCTTTATTTATCACACGTACATAGAAACATACAATGAAATGCAACTTTGCATCAACAACCAACACAGTCCAAGGACTGTGTCACCATGCTTCCAGCACCTACATAGTATGCCCACAAGTTATGAATCCTAACTGAACGTCTTTGGAATATGGGAGGAAACTGTAGCACCCGGAGGAAATCCATGCAATTTTGGGGAGAACATACAGACATCCTACAGGCACTGGCAGGAAATTAACCTCAATTGGTGGACACTGGCACTGCAATAAAATTACACCAACTGCCTTCATTACACTATTGCAGTGTTACCTAATGCTGAGATTTATTGCCACTTGCATTTAACAAAGTATATGGCACCTAGAGAGAATAATGAGTTTAAACGAGACAACTTCTGGTGTGGAAAAGCCTTGCATTTCTGGCAAAAACTCGAAATGTCCCCAAGTACTTTGCAATAACAAAGTAATTTTGAAGCATAAGAAATGTCACAATGAACAAAATGCATCTGCTAGTTAATACACAGCAAGATCCCACAGTTGTGGGTAATGATCAGATGATCAGAAACATAGAGTAGTACAGCACAGTACAGGTCGATCGGCCCACTATCTTGTGCTGACATTTTCACCTACTCCAAGATCAATGTAACACTCCTGTCCTGGATGTCTCTCCATTTTTCTTTTGTACATGTACCTATCAAAGAGATGATGGCTAATGAGTAAATATTGGCCCTGGACACTACGGCAGTTCCATTACTGCTCTTCCAAAGAAAGGACATTTAAGACTGGCAAATTTGACTCATTATTATCACATGTATCTAGGTACAGTGAAACATGTGTTTTGCATGCCATCCATACAGATCATTTCATTCCAACAATTTACAGATAGTACGAGGGAAAACAATAACCAAATGAAGAATGAGGTGCCCTAGAGAAAGTGTCGTGTAGGCTGATAGTTAGGAGCAAGGCCCTGACTGTGAGGTCAAGGGTCCATCCTATCATACTTGAGCACCATTCAATAGTCTTACAACGGTGGGATAGAAGACATTCTTGAACCCGGTTGCTTGTGCTTTCAGGCTCTTGTATCTTCTGCCTGAAGGGAGAGGGAGGTGAAGAGAGCACGTCGGGTTGTTTGGATATTTGATCATGTTGACTGTTTAACTGAGACATTGAACGTGCCTCTCCCAGGATCTCAATTAAAAATGATGGTGCATGCAGCATTTGCTGAAGTGAGCTAGCCTAGGCTTTAGATTCATGAACGAGTGATAAGGTTAGGGTTGGTGATGAGCTTGGTGTAGGACTAGGATTAGATATCTAGGGATAAAATAGGCTTTAATTATACTGCTGAAGCTTTATAACGTGTTGGTCTTACCATATTTGGAAGATACTAAGTGATTTTCAACCCAGTGTCAAAGGAAAGATGTTCTGATCATGGAGAGGATCTAGACAAGTTTCACTGGAATGATCCCAGGAATGAAAGAGTTAATCTGGGAGGAGTGCTCAATGTCTTTGGGTCTGTACCTGATGGAGTTCAGAAGAAACAGTGAGGGATCTCATTGAAACTTACCAGACAATGAAAGACTTGGGATAGAGTGAATGTTGGGAGGACGTTCCCATCAGTTAGGGAGTATGGGATCCAAGGGCACAGCCTCAGAATAAAGAGACGTCCTTTTAAAAATGGGGCGAGGAGGAATATCTTCAGCTAAAGGGTGATGAATCTGTGGAATTCATTGCTGCGGAGGACTATGGGGGTAAAGTCATTATGAGTATTTAATGCAGAGATTGGTAGGTTCTGGACTGGTAAGAGTGTTAAGGGTTATGGGAAGAAGGGGGGATAGTACAGCTGAAAAAATGCCAGCCATGATTGAAAGACAGAGCAAGAAATGTTGGCTGAATTCTGCTCTTACATCTTATAGTCTTATAAGACTTATATAAGTCTTATATAGTCTTATAGTGTTATAGTCATTTAAGTCTAGAATTAAGAAATATTGAACATGTAGTGCAGCTCAGAATAGGCCTTTGACCCATGATGTTATGCTGACTTCTTAACCTATTCCACGATCAATCGACCCCTGCCTTCCTACATCACTTGTAACCCTTTATTTTTTCTTTCGTCATGAGCCTATCCAAAAGCCTGTTAAATATCCCTAGTGCTTCAACGTCTACCACCATCCCTGGCAGTGCGTTCCAGGTACTTACCAATCTTTGTGTAAAAAACCTACCTCTGACATCTCCCCTAAACTTTCTTCCAATTACCTTTCCAGTATGTCCTCCAGAAATGACCATTGCCACCCTGGGAGAAAGGCTCTGACTGTCCTCTCTATCTATGCCTCTTATATTATACACCTCCATCAAATTGCCTCTCATTCTTCTTTGCTCCAAAGAAAACAGCCCTAGCTTGCTTAACCATGCATCCAAGACGTGCTCTCTAGTCCAGGCAGCATCTGGTAAATCTCCTCTACACCCTCTCTAAAGTTGCCAAATCTTTCCTATAACGAGGTGACCAGAAATGAACACAATACTCCACGTGTGGTCTAACCGGTGTTTTGTAGAGGGAATGTATAATGGGAATAGGGTTCGCAATAGATTCTCTTTTGTGCTGCTGATGAAAAGAGGTATTTTGTTATTGGCATCCACTCTAAGGCAAGGACAGCTGAGCCTTACATAACACAAACAACAATCCTCAGGAGAACTCTCTCCACTTTAGTTTTGATTCATTTTCTTGCCTGCTTGTAAAAATAAGCCAATGAGTCAGCAGACTGTAAAACCCATTTGAGACATCATTTATATCTCTGCACTTTAACAAGCTCCACGCTGACAACACTTCCATCTCTATTGCCACTCAGCGACAGCATCTATTTATAGAGCTGTTGCCGAGCGGCTGGGAAGAACGCTGACTACTGCTGAGAGCTAAGTGCCGAGTCGCTGGAGCCAGCTCCCCCAGATTGTGGTAGACTTTGAGGCCGTTGCTTCGTTTTGTTTTACTTCTCTGCCCAGTGGAACAGCCTGTTACGAATAACCGTAAAACACGTGCGACAGGCAAAAACTTAGCCTGCTGAACATCGGCCATCATTCAGCTGAGGTTATGCTAGTCAGTGATGTAACTGATAAGAACGAAACATACCAAGCATTGCTCACACCACACCAGATAAAGAGCACTAATTGGAGTAAAGAGATACTTATCTTTCTTGATGGCACACACTAATGTAAGCACCCATCAGATGCTCTGAATGTCCTTGGATGCTTTGTAAGCAGTAAATTACTTTTGAGGTGTAGTCATCACTGTTATGAAATACAACCACACCAATTAGTGCACAGTAAGATCCCAGAAATGAATGGTCAGTAAAGCTGGTGGCTTAGTGGAGGCGGAATTAATGTTGAGGGTGCTTCTGTTATTCTTCAATTATCTCCAAGGAAGCCTATCTCATGGGTAAATGGCACCTAGGCAATATCTTTTCAGAATGATCAGACCAACCAGTGGTGCTTCAGCGTCACTTTTAACAAGATACTGCACTCTGCACTGAAAAGTGCTATTGCACCACGTGTGTGCGTCCTTAGTCAGATCCTATGGGGCACCTTGGAGGTTCATGTTACACTGATCTACATCCAGAGGTCACTTTATTAGGTATGTACTGTAGCCCACCCACCTCAAGGTTCAACGTGTCGCGCACTCAGAGATGCTCTTCTGCACAACACTGTTGTAACCCCAGTCTGGACAGTCTCCTCTTACCTCTCTCATTCACCATGTGTCTTTGTTCACAGAACTGCTGCTCACTGGATATTTTTTTATATACAATTCCTTATAAACTCGAGAAACTGTTGTGTGTGTGTGTGTGTGTGTGTGTGTGCATGTGAAAATCCTGGGAGATTACAGTTTCTGAGATATTCAAACCACCCGTCAGGTACCAACAATCACTCCACGGTCAAAGTCACCCGAGTCATATTTCTTCCCCATGCTGTTGGACCTCTTGGACCTCTGGACCTCTTGACCATGTCTGCATGCTTTTATGCATTGAGTTGCTGCCACGTGATTGGCTCTTTAAAATGCCACTGCTGAGAGCGAGTGACAACTCACTGGTGGTTAACAAAAAAAGAAATACAACTAAACACTTTATTAATAACACTTTTTATGTATAGAATTATTGTAAATGATCACCATAAACAATGAAGAGGTGAGTGAAGGTAAGGCTGAGTTGAGGGTGTGAGGTGAAGTCGAGGCATATTCGAGATGAAGTCAGGGCAAGCGGAGTGGAGGAAAGTCAGATTCGGGGCCCGTCCACCTAAACAGAGAGCGAAGTTTGATCGATCTAAGCACTGGGCCAAATTGGGAAGGTCAAGCACATGCTGAAATGTGGTGGCAGGGTCCAGCCCCAGAGTGAATCGATGTGACAGGGGCCTGGGTATCAGAGTGAGAAACGACCTGATGTTTGGACGATTTAAAGCTGGCCCAGATGGATTGAAAGGGCAGGGTGTTGGGACCAGAGGCGAGGGTCGGGCAGATTCTGCTCACTGTTCCACAATGTTTACCCTGCTTTCGCTGCTCCGGGTTTCGCAGTGTTTACTCCACCACGTGCTGAGCTGTGGTTGAGTCTGTGGGCCTGCTCTGGCTGCTATAGGCTTTGTGTCTGAGGGCTATTTGCTATTTGCTTACTTTCATTGTTTACATTTGTTTTCTTTTCTCTCTCTCTATCTGCACATTGGGTGGTTGTCGGTCTTTTTTTTAAATGGGTTCTTTTGGGTTTCTTGCTCTGTGGCTGCCTGTTAGGAGATGAATCTCAGGGTTGTATAATGTACACATACTTTGATAACATACGTACATTGAAATTTGATTCGATATTTGCATTAACAAGTAGGTGTGCAGGCGTACTTAGTGAGTGTATAGCAGCCAACCGGCGCTCAGCGAATGCCACAGATGAGAGCAAGATAGTGATGTTGGTTGTGGGCTATATATTGGCCAGGACATCAGAGAGAACTCCATGCTCTTTTTTTTTCTCTCTGTATTTCTTTGTTTCGGTTCTTTTTGCATTGGCTGAGGATTCAGATGGAGTTTTGGCTTATTCACACGTTGATACTACATCTCCGCCAAGTGCATCGAGATGCAGCTCCTAAGGGACCGCGTTACGGAACTGGAGCTGCAGCTCGATGACCTTCGTCTGGTCAGGGAGAGTGAGGAGGTGATAGAGAGGAGTGGAAGGCAGGTGGTCACGCCGGGGCCACGGGAGGCAGACAAGTGGGTCACGGTTAGGAGGGGGAAGGGGAAAAGTCAGGTGATGGGGAGTACCCCGGTGGCTGTGCCCCTTAACAACAGGTACTCCTGTTTGAGTACTGTTGGGGGGGACAGCTTACCCAGGGGAAGCGACAGTGGCCGTGCCTCCGGCACAGAGTCTGGCACTGTAGCTCAGAAGGGTAGGGCAAGGAAGAGGAGGGCAGTTGTGATAGGGGACTCGATAGTAGGGGGGTCAGCTAGGCGATTCTGTGGACGCAGTCCAGAGACCCGGATGGTAGTTTGCCTCCCTGGTGCCAGGGTCCGGGATATTTCTGATCGTGTCCAAGATATCCTGAAGTGGGAGGGTGAGGAGCCAGAGGACGTGGTACATATAGGTACCAATGACATAGATAGGAAAAGGGATGAGGTCCTGAAAGGAGAATATAGGGAGCTAGGAAGAGAGTTGAGAAAAAGGACCGCAAAGGTAGTAATCTCAGGATTACTGCCTGTGCCACGTGACAGTGAGAGTAGGAATGCGATGAGGTGGAGGATAAATGTGTGGCTGAGGGATTGGAGCAGGGGGCAGGGATTCAAGTTTTTGGATCATTGGGACCTCTTTTGGCGCAGGCGTGACCTGTACAAAAAGGACGGGTTACACTTGAATCCTAGGGGGACCAATATCCTGGCAGGGAGATTAGCGGGGGCTACTGAGGTGACTTTAAACTGGAATGGTTGGGGAGTGGGAATCAAATTAAAGAGGCTAGGCGTGAGGAGGTTAGTTCACAACAGAGGGATGGGAACCAGTGCAGAGAGACAGAGGGGTGTAAAGTGAGGGTAGATGCAAAAAGTACAAAGGAGAAAAGTAAAAGTGGCAGGCCGACAAATCCAGGGCAAGCATTAAAAAGGGCCACTTTTCAACATAATTGTATAAGGGCTAAGAGAGTTGTAAAAGAGCGCCTGAAGGCTTTATGTGTCAATGCAAGGAGCATTCGTAATAAGGTGGATGAATTGAAAGTGCAGATTGTTATTAATGATTATGATATAGTTGGGATCACAGAGACATGACTCCAGGGTGACCAGGGATGGGAGCTCAACGTTCAGGGATATTCAATATTCAGGAGGGATAGACATGAAGGAAGGGGAGGTGGGGTGGCGTTGCTGGTTAAAGAAGAGATTAACGCAATAGAAAGGAAAGACATAAGCCGGGAAGATGTGGAATCGATATGGGTAGAGCTGCGTAACACTAAGGGGCAGAAGACGCTGGTAGGAGTTGTGTACAGGCCACCTAACAGTAGTAGTGAGGTCGGAGATGGTATTAAACAGGAAATTAGAAATGTGTGCAATAAAGGAACAGCAGTTATAATGGGTGACTTCAATCTACATGTAGACTGGGTGAACCAAATTGGTAAAGGTGCTGAGGAAGAGGATTTCTTGGAATGTATGCGGGATGGTTTTTTGAACCAACATGTCGAGGAACCAACTAGAGAGCAGGCTATTCTGGACTGGGTTTTGAGCAATGAGGAAGGGTTAATTAGCAATCTTGTCGTGAGAGGCCCCTTGGGTAAGAGTGACCATAATATGGTGGAATTCTTCATTAAGATGGAGAGTGAGATAGTTAATTCAGAAACAAAGGTTCTGAACTTAAAGAGGGGTAACTTTGAAGGTATGAGACGTGAATTAGCTAAGATAGACTGGCAAATGACACTTAAAGGATTGACGGTGGATATGCAATGGCAAGCATTTAAAGGTTGCATGGATGAACTACAACAATTGTTCATCCCAGTTTGGCAAAAGAATAAATCAAGGAAGGTAGTGCACCCGTGGTTGACAAGAGAAATTAGGGATAGTATCAATTCCAAAGAAGAAGCATACAAATTAGCCAGAGAAAGTGGCTCACCTGAGGACTGGGAGAAATTCAGAGTTCAGCAGAGGAGGACAAAGGGCTTAATTAGGAAGGGGAAAAAAGATTATGAGAGAAAACTGGCAGGGAACATAAAAACGGACTGTAAAAGCTTTTATAGATATGTAAAAAGGAAAAGACTGGTAAAGACAAATGTGGGTCCCCTGCAGACAGAAACAGGTGAATTGATTATGGGGAGCAAGGACATGGCAGACCAATTGAATAATTACTTTGGTTCTGCCTTCACTAAGGAGGACATAAATAATCTTCCAGAAATAGTAAGGGACAGAGGGTCCAGTGAGATGGAGGAACTGAGCGAAATACATGTTAGTAGGGAAGTGGTGTTAGGTAAATTGAAGGGATTGAAGGCAGATAAATCCCCAGGGCCAGATGGTCTGCATCCTAGAGTGCTTAAGGAAGTAGCCCAAGAAATAGTGGATGCATTAGTGATAATTTTTCAAAACTCGTTAGATTCTGGACTAGTTCCTGAGGATTGGAGGGTGGCTAATGTAACCCCACTTTTTAAAAAAGGAGGGAGAGAGAAACCGGGGAATTGTAGACCGGTTAGCCTAACGTCAGTGGTGGGGAAACTGCTGGAGTCAGTTATCAAAGATGTGATAACAGCACATTTGGAAAGCGGTGAAATCATCAGACAAAGTCAGCATGGATTTGTGAAAGGAAAATCATGTCTGACGAATCTCATAGAATTTTTTGAGGATGTAACTAGTAGAGTGGATAGGGGAGAACCAGTGGATGTGGTATATTTGGATTTTCAAAAGGCTTTTGACAAGGTCTCACACAGGAGATTAGTGTGCAAACTTAAAGCACACGGTATTGGGGGTAAGGTATTGGTGTGGGTGGAGAATTGGTTAGCAGACAGGAAGCAAAGAGTGGGAATAAACGGGACCTTTTCAGAATGGCAGGCGGTGACTAGTGGGGTACCGCAAGGCTCAGTGCTGGGACCCCAGTTGTTTACAATATATATTAATGACTTGGATGAGGGAATTAAATGCAGCATCTCCAAGTTTGCGGATGACACGAAGCTGGGCGGCAGTGTTAGCAGTGAGGAGGATGCTAAGAGGATGCAGGGTGACTTGGATAGGTTGGGTGAGTGGGCAAATTCATGGCAGATGCAATTTAATGTGGATAAATGTGAAGTTATCCACTTTGGTGGCAAAAATAGGAGAACAGATTATTATCTGAATGGTGGCCGATTAGGAAAAGGGGAGGTGCAACGAGACCTGGGTGTCATTATACACCAGTCATTGAAAGTGGGCATGCAGGTACAGCAGGCGGTGAAAAAGGCGAATGGTATGCTGGCATTTATAGCGAGAGGATTCGAGTACAGGAGCAGGGAGGTACTACTGCAGTTGTACAAGGCCTTGGTGAGACCACACCTGGAGTATTGTGTGCAGTTTTGGTCCCCTAATCTGAGGAAAGACATCTTTGCCATAGAGGGAGTACAAAGAAGGTTCACCAGATTGATTCCTGGGATGGCAGGACTTTCATATGAAGAAAGACTGGATGAACTGGGCTTGTACTCGTTGGAATTTAGAAGATTGAGGGGGGATCTGATTGAAACGTATAAGATCCTAAAGGGATTGGACAGGCTAGATGCAGGAAGATTGTTCCCGATGTTGGGGAAGTCCAGAACGAGGGGCCACCGTTTGAGGATAGAGGGGAAGCCTTTTAGGACCGAGATTAGGAAAAACTTCTTCACACAGAGAGTGGTGAATCTGTGGAATTCTCTGCCACAGGAAACTGTTGAGGCCAGTTCATTGGCTATACTTAAGAGGGAGTTAGATATGGCCCTTGTGGCTACGGGGGTCAGGGGGTATGGAGGGAAGGCTGGGGCGGGGTTCTGAGTTGGATGATCAGCCATGATCATAATAAATGGCGGTGCAGGCTCGAAGGGCCGAATGGCCTACTCCTGCACCTATTTTCTATGTTTCTATGTTTCTATAGCGTCACGAAGAAGGCACGCCAGTCAATAGGAGTTGTGGTATGTCACCAAAGACTCCTGCAAATGTCCACAGATGTATGGTGGAGGGCTGCCTCACCTGCTGGTATGGCTGCTCCAATGCACAGGTTCACAAGAGGATGCAGGCGAATACAAACTCAGCCCGCTCCATCACAGGCACTACCCTCCCCACTACTGGGACATCTTCAGGAGGCAGTACCTCGAGAAGGTGGCATCCATCGTTAGGGACTCTCACCGTCCAGGACATGCCCTCTATTCATATTACCATCGGGGCGGGGTGGTACGGGAGCCTAAAGACCCACACTCAACAGCTTCTGACCTTCCACCTTCAGTCCATGAATGCTGCCTCACATACTCTTCTTTTGCACTCTTTATTCAATCATCCATTTATTCGTTTGTTTATTGTGGCTTAGTGTTTTTAACGTGGCCACAAAACAACATATTTCATAGGATAATAAACCTGACTCTGATTCATCCCTATGGCACTTCTGACAGTGTTGTTCTCCCTGGACAGCCACCCTGGGTACACGCTGGCCTCTGGAGGGATGTGAATCCACAACCTTCTAAAATTATCCTGCCCAAGTGATATAAACAACAGCTGAGGAGGAGAGATATGAGCCCAGGATAATACCGATGTCTCAGTCAAAAAACAAAGTATCTAACATGCTGATGTGCCTTTTCCCTTCATCCTAACCACTTCATTGTACCCACAGCCTATTGTACAGTCTGTTCAGGCGTTATGAACCTGTTCTGAATATTGTCACACAGTGATACTGTCTTGGTGGCCATCCATTTTATTTCTCATTCCCATTCCCATTCCGACTTGTCTGTCTACAGCCCCACAGCCATGATGAGGCCAATCTTACAGTGGAGGAGCAAAACCTCATATTGCATCTGGGTAGCCTCTAATCCTTCTTCTTCTTTTCTCTATTCCTCATTCTGTCCCCCATCTTAATATTTCCCTTCTCCTCACCTGCCCATCATCTCCCTCTAATGCACCTCCTCCTTCTCTTTCTTCCGCGACCCACTGTCCTCTCCTTTCAGATTGTTCTTCAGTCCTTTGCCACTTCCTCTTATCACCATCCAGCATGTCAGCCTATCCCCTCTCCCGCACACGGCCACCCTCCTTCCCCCTCATTTGGCTTCACCTATCACCTGCCAGCCTCTATGTCTTGCCCTCTCCACCACCTTCTTTTCCAGCTTGCCTCTTACTTTCCAGTCTTGATGAGGGGTCTCAGCCCAAAACACCAACTCCTTATTCCCCTTCGTGAATGCAGCCTGACTTGCTGAGTTCCTCTAGCATTTTGTGTGTGTTGCTCTGGATTTCCTGCATCTGAAGTATCTCTTGTGCTTGTCATTCACAATTGCCTGTAATAAACAACACTGCCTCAGGAATCCAAACAATCTTGCCCACCACTTGCTGATCTACAGTACATCTGGATTCTTTACCCAGAGTGTACAGAGCATGAGAATAATACTTCTTGCCCCAGAATTTCCCCAGGACAAGACCCTGTGCTGATAGGTGTGCTACATATGATCCTAGACTGTTTTTTGTCTTCCAAGTTATGTTCCGCAGGAAAGCAAGCATTCCTACCTGTTTCCCAGTTGTGTATTGCTCTATTGCAAGCATTGGATTGGGCTGTAGACTTTTTATTTTTTTCTTGTAGTTTAACTGTTGTATGCTTGTTTGTATTTTTATATAATCACCTATATACATGCAATTGTTCAGTGAGATTTCCAGTGGTTCTTATCGCCTCTGTATTTCTCAGAAAACTTCTTGGTTTCCATGGCGAGTGTCACATTACTTGAATCTGGGTATCTTATTGCTTAATGTTACCAATGGAATTTCTGTTGCCAGTAGTTTAGTATGAGAAGACCACTTTTTAGACTACCATTTAGTCTTCACTCTTTCCTTTGTCTCTCGCCATGTTTCTTTTTCCCCTCCTTCTTTGCTCTTGTAACACTTCATACAGCAATCACAAGCAACAAGTTTTATGCCTCATTCTTGACTTCTGAAGAACATTCGGATCGCCAGAGCATCAGAATCCAACACAGGGAGGCTGATTCACAACCTGGTGGAGAGACCTATTTGCTTGAGAGGTCGTTGGCAATGACCCTAGAAACCAGCTGCAGTCCACCAATATCCTGCAGCTTCATAATAGTCCTGGCTCCAGCTGTGGTCAGCTTTTCAACAAAAGACACTTGAAAATGTAGTTTTGTCATTTGCAATATTGTAATGGCTTTCACCTATTTCTTTTGAATAACGGTCATCTTCAGGCATTGACTTTTCTAATGAAATAATGAGCTAGTGAAGGTGTAAATAAAACAGAAGCATTGTTAAGGAGTAACCAGTCTGTGGACCTCTTGTGAGAAGAAGACCACAGTGCAAAGGAAATGAAATTCTTCTAGATTTGTAACTAATACTTACACCTAGAGCCTCAACATCAGAGAGATTGCTGAGGTATCCTTTGTATCCATTGTGGAGTTGTGTGTTCCTATATGGATGGGGCCACAATTCAGAATTAAATCAGTGGTTTGGAATGTTTTAAGGACATGAAAGGTGTTATTTATCTATCTATACATTACCAAAATTCTCATTCTGTTTATGTTTGTCGGTTTGAGGCCTCAAATTAGCCCAGATGGTGCATCAAAGTGGCACTTTTTTTGACTGAATGGACTTAAAATGCGCTAACTTACAGAATGCATGCAAAGGTCAGGGCTATCTTCGACAAAAACTGCTCACTCATCAACAGGCCCCGCTTTCCACACCCGATTCCAGCTTTCATGGAAACCGCGACATGACACCACGACACATGCACACGGCCAGCCTCAACAGCGCCTCACGATGCTCACAGCAGCGACACCAACCGCGGCAAAAGGGCAGGGCAGCTCTATTTCACATTCTGCTAATCACCATCAGTATGGGCAGGATTGGGACAGATCAAACTGCGACCCATCAAGAAGAGATAATTAAATCTTATTGTACTGAAGTACTTTGAAACGCCCATCAAACCCTTTGCTGCAGTCAAAGGACAGTGGTGACTATATCCCGTCCATTTAGGAGACTGCCAAGCACATCATCATGAGAAATCAGCATCCTGGAGGCTTTGGTGTTACTGCTTCGTATCTTCTATCCAGCATTAGGTAAAAAAAAATATGGTCAGCCTAATTATGCCACGTGGAAAGAGAAGGGGGACATTATGGTCAAGAGTTTATGCCAAACGTTGTTGGGAAGTGGCAAGGAACGGAAGAGAACAAGAATGGATGAGGCCAGGACTGCACGACTCCAGGATTAAAGAGTCAGGACGAAAAAGATGGGAGAACACGAGACAGAAGAGGAGGGGCATGCACGTCTCCAAAATGACAACAATAGGCACAGAAGGAGGAGAGAACAGGAATCCGATCAGGCCAGGGCCGCATGACTCCAGGATCAGAGAGAAAGAACAAATGCTAGAAGAGATGAAGAGACGAAGGATGAAAGGGCTGCGCGTCTCCAGAATGACAACAACTGGCATAGAAGGAGGAGAAAGGAAGCAACAAAGGAGCTGAGAAATGCTCGTTTCCAGGATCAGAGACAAAGAACAAACAGCAGAAGAAATGAAGAGACAGGGGATGAAAGGGCTGCACGTCTCCAGAATGAAAAAATCAGGCACAGAAGGAAGAGAGAGGTAGAGACAGAGAAGAAAAGGAAAGATCGACTCGAGGATATGCGGTAAAGAGTAATTATTGCAGACGACAATGCCCACTTTCAACGACAATACCTCGACAGAGAAAGAGCAAGACAAATTGCATGACTCGCACACCGTAACATTTCTGCTGATGTTGGTTCGATGACCAGAGTATGTCCTCATTGTCCTGCCTTCCTATTCACTGGAGAAACCGCAAATTTCTGCTAAATGAAGGGAAAGGTTGGGATAGGCAATTTGCAGCCTCTACCCAATGAACTCCTCAATTTATACAGCAGAGATGAACCTATTGCAAACGAGTTCAGGAAGAACATCAGACAATACAATTGCCTCTTCCAAATGCCATCCTTTGGTGCCAAAGAAGTCCTTCCACCAAGGAATGGATGGAATCCTTCTCTGATTATTCAAGGCCAAATCCATCATTACATCGGACATTTAATTCCAGACCCCAACCAGCAAGCCCAGTTCCTTCAAATTTACTTCATGGATCCTCAAGACAGCGTAGAATAGAGAATGGGGATACTACAGAATGATGGGGAAGAATGTATTGACTTCACCTACCCAACATTTGCCAATCCTGCAGAACTGTCCTCGAGGAATTCTATCTTGGTTCCTCTCAAAGAAATGATGTGAAAAATAAACTTCACATGCATTAAATGCCTCCCTGGAATCATGAAAGAATACCGTTCCTTCAATGCCGTAAGTGAAAGAGCTAACGCCACTCATTTTCCAACAAAATTCCTTGATTCGGTCAAACTTCTGGATTGCCACCACATAAACTGAAATTGAAGAGGTGATCTCCCATCATTTCAATGAGGAATTTGGATCCACCAAGGCTTTGCAATGGAATGCGAATGATGGTGGAAGAACTGCACGACAATCTCATCGTAGCAAAGATAAACATTGGTGCGTTCCAAAATAACATTATCATGATCCCAAGAATGACTCTCAGTTTATTAGAAGGGGAAGCTGTCCCTCTTCTGTGGAGCCAGTCCCTGATACAGTCATGCTTTGCTATGACTATACGTAAGGCGCAAGGCCAAACCATGGAGAATGTGTTGATTTATCTGGAGAAACCGGTATTCCAGCATGGTCAGCTGTATGTGGCTTTAAGTCAGGGAAAAAGAAATGAATACGTTAGAGCATTCATGAAAGGTGGCAGATCAACCAGAAATGTTGTCATCAAAAGTATCCTTCGTTAAACGAGGAGGAGCTATATTTGTCTTGCTATGCATCTTTCTTCTTTAATAAACTGAATTTTTCTTCTTTAATTTCCAAAGCAAAGCGATGGCAATAGCATTCAGGGAAATTTAATGTTCATTCTGGTCACATCAGACTGCACTACCCTTTTCTCAAAGGGTGCCCCAACAGGTCACCTGGTTGTCTAGTATGTACTATAGATAGTCCAACAAGGATCTGGATCTGGTGTTGACTAATAAGCCAGACTAGCTGACTGACCTTTCAGTGGGTAAGCAGTTAGGAACAGTGACTCCTTAGTGGGGGAGTCTAAGACCCAAGGCACAGGCTCAGAATAGAGTTAGGTCCATTGAGAACAAAGATAAGGAGGAATTTCTTCAGCCAGGTGTTAGAGAATCTGTAGAATACATTTGCCACAGACAGTTGTGGAGGACGAGTCATTGGGTATATTTAAAGTGGTCCTTGATTAGTCAAGATATCAAAGGTTATGTGGAAAAGGCAGGAGAATGGAGTTGAGAGGAATAATAAATCAGCCATGATAAAATGGTGGAGCAGAATCAATGGGTCAAATGGCCTAATTCTCTTCCTATGTCTTATGATCTTAAGTTATAGATACGGATAAGTATGGACTTGGGGGAAAGTATTAGATTGTAGCAGGGCAAATTATGAGAGCATAAGACCATAAGACATAGGAGCAGAATTAGGTCATTCAGCCCATCGAGTCTGCTCTGCCATTCCATCATGGCTGATCCCAGATACCACTCAACCCCATACACCTGCCTTCTCGCCATAACCTTTGATGCCCTGACCGATCAGGAAACTATTAACTTCCGCCTTAAATATACGCACGGACTTGGCCTCCACTGCAGTCTGTGGCAGAGCATTCCACAGATTCACTGTTCCCTGGCTAAAAAAAAATTCTTCTTACCTCCTGTTCTAAAAGGTCACCCCTCAATATTGAGGCTGTGCTCTCTAGTATTATATATATACACACACATATATGGTAGAAGACCCAAGACTGAGGGAAAAATACATATAAATACATATACACACCACCCATAAGGGGTGAGAAAATTACATATATATAGCTAGGGCACCTAAGACTTTTGCACGGTACTGTATTTGTCAACATGGAGAAGACTGAATTTGTAAATCTGGCAGGAGCGAAGGATGTTGGAAATGGCAAAGGTGGGACAGATGGTAGGAAAGGAATGCCAGGGTGGGGGGGTGGCATGGGTGTAGACGCATCTAACCCTGAGACACCAGGCAAGGTCATTTGATTCTAAACGATTGGTTTATGGATCATTACAGCATGTCTCTCTGGTGCTCTCCTCTCCCTTCCCCTTTTCTCAATCATCATTCCCATGTATTGTAATGAAATATGAATTACACAGGACAACAAATTATTTCGAAAGTGTGGTTTCCTCAGAAATTTCTTTTGTTTGTAATAGACCACTTGAAGCTGAATACAAATATAATTTCACTCTACTTGTATCATATAGGAATTTAGAGAAACAAGAAATTATCTTTAATTAAATATGTGTTTAATTACAAAACAGTGTTGACACCTTGCAATGTTCAACTAAGCCAAAAATGTTTTGTTGATTTTTTTCATTCGTACTCAGTGTCTGAGGCTTCTCGCTTAAATGTCCAACAATAATCAGCCAGCGTTGATGGATTCCAGGTGCCCAGATAGCGTTTCTCCATGACCTCAATGTCCTGGTGAAACCTTTCACTATGCTCATCACTGACAGCGCCAAGATTTGCAGGGAAGAAGTCTAAATGGGAATGCAGAAAATGAATCTTTAGTGACATGTTGCACTTCATGGTTTTAGATGCTTGAAGAATGTTGTTAACCAGGTGCACATAGCTTGGTGCTCTGTAGTTGCCAAGAAAAATCCTTGAATGTCTTTCATGCAATTTTCTCCAGTCCCACTACAAGTTCTTTGAATTGACTGTCATTGATTTGTGGACCAACAAAAATACCTTCTTTATTCTTGGCATCAGTTATTCTGACTTGAATTATGAATTGAAATAACAAATGAAGGCAATTTTTTAAAAATGGTGCATGATAGGGAAATTTCATGGCCCAAAATCCATAAGATACACCCAAAAACATTCAGGAAGCAAAATCTTATTCCTGATGTAGACATTTATCTGTCTGTTGAACAGATTAGAATATTGGTAATCAAATCTGAATATGGGAATGAACATAATTGCTAATTGAATGTAGTATCTGTGGTGCTTCTGACTGAAGATAAAATTTTACCCTTGTTTTATTTTTTTAAATTTTTTTTTCCATAATTTTTTTATTGTGTTTTCAAACTTGGTTACATGGAATAATAATATCTACTCTCCCCCTTCCCTTAACCCATCCCCCCGATACATACCCCTATCTAAAAGAAAAGAAAGAAAAAGAAAAAGAAAAAGAAAAAAAAAGAAAGACTGCCTGGATATTGGAAGGTCTCCACATGCTCCGTGGATTCGAAATAAATTTAATATATTTATTCGTTTCTTTCCCCAAAGGACCAACATCTTTATCATTGGAGCACCTATATATACTATCCTATCTTTTGTAAATAAGGGTGCCAAATATTCAAAAATGTATCATATTTATCTCTTAAATTATAAGTAATTTTTAAAATAAAAGCTGAGGGAAATAAAAGACTTTGCAGCACTAAAACACAACTTCTTAGTGTTGCCTGTACAAATGAGGCAGAAACATCTGAATATTGTTGCTGCAGGCACTTAAAAATGTAGTATATTGACAAAGTACATTAATGCCACCATTTTCAACTCTGAGACTCATTTTCTTGTGGGTATACTTAACAAATCTATAGAATAATAACTATAACAGAATCAATGAAAAACTGCCAACTAGGTCATTCAATTAGAGTACAGAAGACAACAAACTATGCAAATATAAATGTAAAAAAAAGCAATAAATATTGAGAACGTAAAGAGTCCTTGAAAGTGAGTCCATTGGATAACTTCACTGAACTTCACTTGCCCTATCCTTGAAATCAATATTTACAAAACTTCATTTGTCTGACAGCTCAGTCCAATGCAAATTCAATTATTAAAATCATAGATTGTCATTTAACATAGTCTCCAATTATCCCGGAAATGAAGGCTGTCATTGTAATACATATCATCATGATAATGTGAATTTCCAGTAGTAACTGATGAAGTAATCTATTCTATTACTTGATGTCAATATTATTAATAAACCTCCCTCTGTCAGTGAATTCTAACTGAAAGAAGGCTGCTAGCACTAGAAAAGAATATAACTTCTGTAATACAAATTACCCTGATCTTCCTCTGCCTTATGCATTCAATGGTCACAAGTGGAGTCCTCTGTATATTTCACCTTGAAAGATAAGCTAATACACACTGTAATTTTACAGATAATTGAACTTCCTGGATCTATCAATTAGTTGAGGATCCATGCTCCATCTCACATTTGTCACAAAATGATATTCATTTTTAAGATCAAATGGGCTCAGCTCTAATAAGACATTGAAATTTTCAAAGAAAATAATTTCTCTTCATATTAATGTGATAATCAGGACAATTTGTAGCGAGCTGTAGTGCAAACAGAAAATACTGTACCATTCCCATCTTCACTCAGAACTTCTGCATCACCACACCTGCATTTCAAAGGAGACCTCAGCGTGAAGAAACATCTAAAAGCCTTTCACAAAAAGGATATCATTAAAACTGGATAAGAAGGGGTAATGAAAAAGCTGATCAAAGACTACTTTTGATCTGGATTTGTAAAATGTGCCAAGGTGAATGATAGAAAAGGTAGGCAGTTTTCATAATGAGAGATTGGAGGATGAACGCCCAGGAGTGTTAAGGGAAAGAACAGAATGAATTGCTGAATGATTTGAATCTTAATACGGTGTACCATTACATTAGCTCTTTCATGGTGATTCTAGATGTTGATGACTAGACAAGAGAAAAATTACTGTAGATTCAAACTTGGAACATGCAACTGTGGACCCAAAGGTCTGCAGATAGTGGAATCTGGAGCAGCATACAAAGTGTTGGAAGAACTCAGTTGGTCAGGCAACATCTACAGTCATAGTCTTGAAGGGTCTTGACCTGAAACTCCAACGGGTTGTTCCTCCCTTTGATGCTAAGTTCCTCCAGCATTTTGTATGTTGATACAGTAAACTGTGTATCCTACAAGCATTGGGCTGGGAAGCACCAAGTTTGGAATGGGACAATGGGGAAACAAGTGAATTCCTCCCACTTCACTGGGCAATTGGGATTGAATTCTCTATTAAATGGATGGAATAGTAGTGTCATCTGTGGTACCTCTGCCTTCTTACAATGCTGCAAAAGACCCCACCCGTAGTAATTTCAATGAGTGTCCTTGCTTCCTATAATTGTCACTAGACTATACCATTTTAAAATCACCATATAAATAATACAAATCCAATGCTTAGTTCAAAGTAGAGTTAAAAAAACATGAAACCAGCACATGCAGATATAATTTGAAAAAGATAATTATGTTTGCAATCAAATTTTCTTGTTCCAGCTCTCCCAAACATCCTGTTAAGCATTTTATTTTCAGTTTAATATTTTACTTCACAAGCCCTGTATCTGTTTACGTACAGTAAGTCATAAAGTGGAGATTTAAAATGTTAAACTCTGTAGTGATTTTTTATGTGACATACGCCAGGGTGATCTTTACCCACAGATTCGTAAGTGCAGATTTCGTTCGAATGCAATGCCATTTCTGCATAATCTCCCAGCCATCTAATATTCTGATGAGATCCTGACCTCAAGCTACCCACAGGTGTTCGCATTGAATCTACAAACAAGCTGTCTTTCTAAATGCATAATTTATGGTGGGTTAATTTGCAAGTTGCATATTGGGAACCAAAAAAAATCTGTAAAGCAAACTCTAATGTTAATAAACAAAAATGTCCAACATGGAAAGTGAATTGGTTTTACTCAAGGTCAAAAGAAGCACTGATTAAGCAGATGACTAACAGAAGTAGCTGAATGGTAATCACTGTTCTATTTATATAGCTTCAGCTTCTGAATACGGAAGTTTATTTGGTCTCTGCTAATCATTACATTCACAACTTATTACACTTTACCTCACTCTTGGATCGAAGTGTGTTTCGTACTTGCAGTCAGTAAGGTTTGAAAGGTTTGATATGCTAGGGTCAGCGTTTAGGAGCCTCTGAGGTAGATACCAAAGGCGACATCCTCAAGGCGAGTCACGAGGCAATTCTTTTCACTTCTTTTACATCTTTTTATTTTCGATATGGTTCTGCTACCGTTAGAGCATGTAATCTACATTCTGGCAGAGTGATCTCGGGCCGATCTGGCACTTTGCCATCTCCGGGAGTGTTCCACGAGACTGCAACAAAAGTGTGTGGCGTGGAGGCCAGAAAGCCAGGGGATGGGGCCTGAACACATGATCGACTCCATCTCTCTCTGATCAAACCGCTGAGGAAGATAGAAATCATCGAGGCGGGTGCAGAAAGCAAACAGGTGTTTAGTGGCATCTACCAGCCTCTTGCTCACTGCCACTGGAGAAGGTGTTTGTATGTGGTGGTCTCTCACTCTCTGCTCCCGAGGGAAGGTTCTTGCGTTCAAATGATCTCTTTCTCCCCCTTCTTAGTGAAACATACTTGTCCTGTACTCTGTATATCTGTTTTAAACATCCTCATGTCCAATGTAGATTTGCCCAAAAACAGCTGTTCTAAATTAACTCTCCTTAGTTCCTGCCTATTGTTCTCCAATTTACCCTGCTCCAATTTAATATTCTCCTCGCAAACACGAGAAATCTGGAGATGCTGGAATTTCAAGCAATACACATAAAAATTGCTGGTGAATTGCAGCAAGCCAGGCAGCATCTATAGGAAGAGGTACAGTAGACATTTCGGGCCGAGACATTAGTCCTGACGAAGGGTCTCGGCCCGAAACGTCGATTGTACCTCTTCCTATAGATGTTGCCTGGCATGTTGCGTTCATCAGCAATTTTTATTAATATTCTCCTGCAAGGTCCAAACTTAATCTATCAAAAACTAAATTAAAACATAAGGAGATGTAATCAGTGTTCCTTCACTGTTCTACTGAAAGGTCTATCACCCGGCCAAGCTCATTAAATAAAACCAAGTCTAGTACAGATTCTACTCCTGCTGGATGACCAACATACTGATTTAAAGCATCCTCCTGGATGCACCTAACAAATTTTGCCATCTACAACTCCTGGTCTCAATTTATATTACGGAAGTTCTTGAAGTCACTCACTTCAACAACCCTACTGTTTTTACAACTTTCCCTAAAGTGCCTGAAAATTTGCTCCACAAAATAGATAACTATTGAGGGGTCTGTAATATAACCCCATCAGAGTAATTGCACCTTTCTTATTTTTGAGTTCTACCCATATAGGCTTAGTGGACGAGCCCTCCATTATTTCCCTCTGAGTGTATATTTGATATTGTTTCTGATTAATAATGCAACCACATCCCCACTACCTCCATCTCAATCTTTTCAAGAACATTAAAACCCTGGAAAATTAAGCATCCATTCTTTTCCCTCTTTCAACCAAATTTGTTATGGCCTTATTTTAGTTCCATGTTCATCATCCTTATCCCCAATACTCATAGCATTAAAATACTGACTTCAGACCCTCTGTCCCATTGTGTCTTTTACCTCGCCCGTGTCTGTTATTACTGGTCATGACATCAACCTTCCCCTCAATCCCTCCTGGTGCTCTGGTGTACAATCCACTGCCAAACTAGTTTAAGCCCTCCTGAGCAGCACTACCGCACTTTCCACTAATTGTTAGTGCTAGTGAGGATAAGCTCCCACTACCTATAAAGTGCTCCAAATGGTGTGCATCTCCAACAGCCTCTGACAACCAAGGCCAACTCTTGTCCTTCACGTGTGGCTTAGCTACTAGGCCCGGTGGAACTGTTTCTACTGACAAGGGGAAAAGGCAGACCGCTGGTGCCTCAAAACCAGTTGCTTCAGGTAGTTGGGGCTCGTCAGCCTTGGACAGCAGTCCACCCAGAAGGAAAACTCTACTGCCTTGCGGCCATACCCACCCATGGGAAAGGCTCCAGGAGTAAACCATGGAAGAAATCCGAAGCCGGGGTCCCTAAAGCAGATTGAGGCTGTTTACAACTTCAGTCTAGCAACCTTTGCGATGACACTGGTGCCAAGCTGTATCGGCACTTGCCCTTCCCTTGGACTACATCAGTGGTGTGGAGATGGGGAACCTGCTACAAGAGCAACAGCCAGTTCTTCAAATCTTCCCACCCAGTTTGTGTCCTGGAGATCCATGATCCCCTGGGATTGATAGCTGCCTGCTACTAATCCAGAGATTACAGCCTCTTTCTCAACTCCCTATGCCCACTGTGCAGTACCTCTTCTCCCTTTCTACCCATGTCATTGGTGCCAATATGCAGCATGGCCTCTAGTTGCTCACCCTAACCCTTGAGAATGTTTTTGGAGATATTTTACAAAGATAGTGTGGATTGGAGGGCAATTGCCAAGTGGTGGTGTTACCATTGCTTTTGCTTCCGCTTCCCTTGCCATTCTATCTGGTATAAGTCATGGACTTGGAGCACCACCATATTGTGACACTATTACAGCTTGGAGAATTCTGGAGGTTGGAGTTCAATTCTGGCACCATCTGTATGGAGTTTGTACACGTGTTTCCTCTGGGTGCTCCAGTACCCTCTCATAGTTCTAAGATGTACTGGTTAGTAGGTTAATTGGTCATTTTGATTTGTCCTGAGATTAAACTAGTGTTAAATAGGTGTGCTGCTAGGCAGTTCAGCATGTTAGGCCAGAAGGGCCTGTTCCAAGCCATATCTCTAAGGAATCTTGCTAAGGTGCTGTAGATGGTATATATAACTGCTACTGCTGTGCATTGGTGGAGTGAGAGAATGGTCATGAATGGGGTGCCTATCAAGCTCAGGTCATTGAGAGTATGCGGGCAGTGGGCAAATCAGCACTCTTGTGCTTTTTGATCTCTTCACTTGAGATTCTATTTCACGCAACCCTGCCACTTTGATCTGGCCCACGCCTTCATTAACCAGGTCCAACACTTGCCTTTCTTGGATCTTGCCCCTCCTGACAAAGGTAATCGGGTTTGTGGGAGTGTGGCCAGGGATAATCGGGATGTGCCTAGGGTTTGTTGGGATGTGTGCCTCCTTGGACGTTAGGATTAGGTTTGAGTGTTGGGCTGGTCGATGTATATGTGTGACATTTGGAATTTCCTACCGAATGGAAATACTGGAAGATTGGACATAGATCAGAAAATTAAAAAAATAGAAAAACAAACTTGGCAATTAAACAATGTACAGATTGTCCAGCTTTGCTACATTCCCCCAGAGTTTGTTCACTACAACCTCCAAGCTGGTTTCTCTAATTTTTCAACTCTGGTACCGCCCCATGATCAATGGTTAAAATGGTGTGCCGGTTGGTCTCCAAGCAAATGTACAGTTACGTGTGGCAGCTTTGTTCAAAGCAATGGCCAATCTGCAAGAATACCAAAACCATTTATTTAAATAAACAGATAACCCAATAAATGATCAATTGCATTACCCAATGCAATTGCTTGGTGAACTGCAATAGCAGCAAGCGCTGTATGAATGCACAAGAAAATGGAAAAGGAAAGGCTGACGTCCATAAAATGCAGCACTATTTTTGCATAACATGGCTTACTGCAACAAATGTCATGTGCAATGAAGGGTAAATCTGCATCTCAACTTGAAAGCTTAGTCAATTTTCCAACTGCTTTTCTCAAAATTCTGTATTAGAGAACTTCTGTTCTACAATAAAGTCTAATGTTGCAAGTCAAAGAATTCTTTTACACCCAAGGCCTGTTTAAATATATCCCTGCTTTAACAGTCTTAAAAATTTCACATTTAGGCCTTTTAATTTCACATTTAGACTCTGAACAATGGATTTCCTTATTTTTTAATTTTTCCTCATTAGGAGGTAAATGAGAAAGCTAGAGCTTTGCACAAATTACAAGTGGCTGCAAATGTCAAGATTTTCAGATTTGTAAAATCACTCCAATGTAGCAGTCAATTAAGTGCGATACAAATTGAGTTTATTTTTTAATGCTGATAGCTATTTACATAAACCAGAAATAGTAATTGTTATGCTAGTCATGTAAAATTGATATTTGAAAAAAGAAAATGCAAATGAAAAGTGACCCACTAGAAAATATTTTGTGAATAAACTATAAATACCCAAATATTGAGCACTATAAATTCCTGATTAGGGGGCAAGTCAGCATCAAATGGTAGATTTTGATAAATTCCCAAATGAAAACACCTATGAATGGGCAATATGCCTTGAACAGAACCCAACCACGCATAAAAGAAAAACAATACATCATGCAAAGGTAAATTTGAAATATTTTATTTTATTTAAACAGCTTTCAAGAAGGTACATAAAAACACACAGTATGTGAAAGGAATGCAGAGGCTTTCAATGTTTTCTGTAAACAGCAATGACAAATTGTCACACAGTTCAAGAAACAAAAGACAAAAAAAAATCTTGACAAAGTTGTAATTTGAGACAATTACTGCTCAGTATCAATCCATGAAGCTGAATTCAGCCCAGGCTGCCTAAAGAACATCTAGGCAAGATGATCAAATTTTGCTTACGCAAAAGACAACAAAAATTTGCACCTTTTACAGGCTGTAGCTATGGGTATTACACAGCGTTTATACTAAGGACTACCCTCTCCCAATTGAGCTACATTATAAAGGAGGGAAAGGAAAACACAGTATGTGGTCACTCCTCCTCAGATAATGACTGATCAATGGAGTACACCATAAACAAGACACCAGGCCGAGCTGGAACTGAGGGATGGCCTGGTCTCACAATCTCAAAGCCCATGAAGCTGAATGTCCTCAAAAGAATAGCTGTGAAGAGAAAAGAATCCAATGCTTTAATTTGTTATTCCTAGAAAATACAAATCTTGCAAGAACTAAACATCTGTAAATTGAGACACTACATGAAATTCAAGACATTGGCATGCATTCACTGATAGGAAGCATCTAATCACCATTTTCCTTTGCTATTACTTTTTATTCTTCACCAAGTCAATATTCAACCTAGCTTTTAGGAAAAAAGACAGAAAAACTGACAGGGTTGATGACAGTTATTGGACATCTCTTCAGTGTTTATTAATACAGAAATAATAAAAAGCCCTTACCTCGATCTTCTCTGTTTTTGTAGAAGTAGACAAATACGTACTCCACCTTCAGCTTCTCCTCAGCAAATTCTAACAGCACAGTTAACCTGGCCAAAACAAAACAAGTCTAAAGGAACTAGAAAGTTTTAACCTATCCTATCAATTGTCATATATTATAGAAACAGAACCTTTGCCCACTGAATTCATGCAGACTACTGACCATTTACACATTTCTTACATTAATCCCAGTTTATTTTTATTCTCTGAATGTCCCATAATCTACCACTTACCTATGCACTAGGCCCCAACACAATGATGCAGCAGTTCTATCTCAAAGATAGAAAGTACATTTATCAAAGAATGTATGAATTATACAACCTTGAGATTTGTCTGCTTACAAGCAGCCCTAAAGCAAGAAACCCGAAAGAACCCAATAATAAAAAAAATCAACACCCAATGTGCAGGAAAAGAGAAAAAACAAATCACGCAAACAAAGAAAGCAACAGCATTCTGAAACAAATTGAGTCCTTAGATCCGAATTCCCGGAATGTCATGGAGTAGGCCCAAAGCCTCAGTGCTACCCTATTATTCCTGTTCTCACTACAACCAAGTTAAGTGAAGTAACCATAAGCTTATAGTACAAAAGGTCAAAATGTCCCATAATGCACAAAAGAGTTAGACAAATTCCATTTTGTGTTTCAAAGAACTGCACTTTATATTTGGTTCAGGAACTGAATGCAAATGCGTGAGAATAGCAAGACTTGCCAATCACATTTAACTTAACAGTCAAAGAATGAGAAACAAACAAAACACACAATGGAAAAGAAATACTGGATTAATTTTAGTACTATTTGAGCAAGATCGTAGGTTAAAATCAGCTAGAATATTTCTTGATTTATGGTATTTTTAATGGATACCCAAAGTAGCAGTATTAAATAAAGCACACTCAGTGGGTAGCATTAATTGCATCAGTGGAAAGAGCACTGGAGAATGAAATTTAAGATACAACCTGAAGTCAGAGACAGCCATTTGGAAGCACCAAATGTAGACCAATATTATTTAAAGCCTAAATTTTAGGAATGCAAGCAAATACAATGGCAAATTCACTAAAGGACGACAATCGACAGAAGCCTCAAGCTTTTTACAAAATTCAATTCCCAAATCACCTTGCTGCAATAAGTATCTAAGAGTTCATTTCATTTTACTGCCAAGAGAAATCTACCAGTTTCTTCTTAACACTAAAGCTGAATGTATTAGACA
Organism: Mobula hypostoma; assembly: GCF_963921235.1. Taxonomy (NCBI): domain Eukaryota; kingdom Metazoa; phylum Chordata; class Chondrichthyes; order Myliobatiformes; family Myliobatidae; genus Mobula; species Mobula hypostoma. The sequence goes on along the minus strand of NC_086114.1, from coordinate 51,631,759 downwards.
ATCTCCTCCTCTCAGGTTACCCTGAAGCAAGGTGAAAAAGTTAATTTGAATGCTAAATCTGAAAAATATTTTTATATGGCTCAATAGAGACAAGGACATGAGAACAGAACAGGTTTCAAACCACTCACCCTTCCTTGCTTCCTTCTGCCAAAATACCATCAGGGATCTCCAGAAAGAGACTATTATTGGAGAAAACTGCATTCCATTTAGAGATCTTAGAGTCTGTCAACTTGTACTGAAAGTGGATAATATGCTGTTTTCCATTTGCTGGTAGTTCTTGCGTTACGGTTAGCTTCTCATCCTACAAATAAGAAAGGCACCAATTGAGGAAAAGTACTCTGCACACATTTCCACACTGAGAAAAACAGGCAAGATGTAGGAAATAACTACTGAGTCATAACAGTGTAATTACTCAGCCTTTTAGCATTTTTAACTAAATAATAGAACAGTACAGCACAGGAACAGACCCTCTGGCCCACAATGTTGTGCCAAACAAATTAGTAATCAAATGGCTAACTAAACTAATATCCTCTATCCACACAATATCCAAATCCTTCTATTTTCTTTTCATTCATGGGCTATCTAAATGTCTCATAAAAGTCCCTAATGTGTCTGCCTCAACCACCACCCCAGGCACCCATCACTAAAAAAAAACAAACTTACCCCTCACATCTCATTTGAAATTATACCCTCTCACCTTAAATGCATGCTCTCTGGTATTAGACATTTCAAGCCTGGGAAGAGATACTGAATACTCTATCTACGCCTATCAATCTTACAAACCTTTATCAGATCTCCCTTCAGCCTCTGACACTATAGAGAAAACAACCCAAGTTTGCCCAACCTCTTGTTATAGCACTTGCCCTCTAATCTAGGCAACATCCTGGTGAACCTCTTCTGCACCCTCTCCAAAGCCGCAATATCCTTCCTATAATGGGGTGACCAGAACCGTATGCAATACTCCAGATGTGGCCTAACAGGAGTTTTATAAAGCTGCAACACAACTTCCTGACTCCAACTCAATGCCTCAACTATTAAAGGCAAGCATGTTATTTGCTCTCCTAATCACCATATCAACCTGCGTAGTCACTTTCTGGGAGTTACGAGTTTGGACTCCAAGATCCCTCTACTCATCAGGAGAGTTAAGTGTCTTTCCCTTAAGTCTACTGTCTCTTTACATTTGACCTACTAAGATGCAACACTTCACATTTGGCTGGGTTAAACTCCATCTGCCATTTTTCTGCCCGTATCTCCACTGATCAACCCCACTGTATTCTTTGCCAGTCCTTATGCTATCCACGATGCCACCAATCTTCATATTGTTTGCAAACTTACTAATGCACCCCTCTACATTTTCATCCAGGTCATTTATATACATCACAAACAGCCGAAGTCCCAGTACAGATCCCTTCAAAACACTCAGCACAAATAGAGGCACAAAATACGAAAATCTTACAAGGATTCTTCCCCTAGCATTGCAGGTGATTGCTACAAGTACTAATAGTATGGCATTAGTAGCTCTTTCTTTTGTGTCCATTCATAATCTCCACAACATACAATGCTAGGCTATTTCTCTCTGGCATTCCACTTCAAAAGTATTGTTAATCTCTCCCCCCCCCCCCCCCGCTTCATTGTATAATGTCAGCTTCCCTCCCAATTCAATGCTGCAGGCTTTGGTGTCAAACTGTTCCATATCAGGGATCAAATTCACAAAATTATAAGAGCCATTGCGTCTAACAAGATTACCATGCATTTGAAATAATAAATTTGGGGAATTTTGGGGCAATTGCCTATATCAAGTCTGAAAATCAGGAGCATACTTTCAATTCAGTAGCTCAGCATTTTTAATAAAACGCAGGCAAGCACTGGATTGGTCACCATAGCAACAAACTTCAAAGTCAAAACAAAACAGCACAACAACAATGTCAATTTCTAAGTGATAACATGGAAGAGCTTAACAATAATATGATTTAATGGAGATGAAGAGTCAACAATACTGGTAATATGGCATTATCAATAATCTTAAGGGATATGTGGCACCATTTTGATCATATGAGTTCAATTTTGCTTCATTTTTAATGACATGCAGTTACAAGAAAAAGTTTGTGAACCCTTTGCAATTTACCTGGCTTCCTCCATTAATGAACTCAAAATGAGGTCTGATCTTCATCCAAGACACTATAGACAAATAATGTGCCAAGCTATTAACAAACAATTGTATTTCTCATCAATACTGAGTACATTATTTAAACAAGTATGTGGACCTCTGGGGCAATGCCTTCTACAAAAGTCAGGTGTTCCAATCAATGAGATGAGATTGGAGGTGTGGGTTGTGGAGGTGCTCTGCCCTACAAAAAAGATAATCAGTTTACTGACAGAGCCCGCTCTTCTTGAGAAAGATCTCTATATGCACCATGCCTCGATCAAAACAACTTCCAGAAGACCTTAGAATTATGGAGATGCATGAAGCTAGAAAAGCATTTCTAAAGACCTGAGTGTTCATCAGTCCACAGTAAGAGAATCTGTCTACAAATGGAGGAAATTCAGTACTGTTGCTCCACTCCCTCGGAGTGGGTGTCCTGCAAAGATCACACCAAGAGCACAACTTGCAATGCTGAAGGAGGTGAAAAAGAACCCAATGATAACAGCAAAAGACCTGCAGAAATCTCTAGAACTTGAAGTCTCTGTTCATGCGTCGACTATAAAAACACTGAACAAGAACGGTGTTCATGGAAGGACACCACAGAGGAAACCACTGCTCTCTTAAAAAAAAGCAATTACTGTACATCTAAAGTTTGCAAAAGACCATCTGGATGTTCAACACTTGTGGGACAATGTTCTGTGGACAGATGAAACAGAAGTTGAACTTTTTGGCAGAAATGCACACCGCTCTGTTGGAGGAAAAAGGGGACTGCACACCAACACCAAAACCTCATCTCAGCTGTGAAGGGTGGTGGAAGAGGCATCATGGTTTGGGGCTATTTTGCTGCCTCAAGACCTGGACAGCTTGCTTTCATTGAGGGAACCATGAATTCAAAAATTTATCAAGATATTTTATAGGAGAATGCCAATGTAGCAGTCCATCAGCTGAGGCTGAATACAAGCTGGATGATGCAACAAGACAATGACCTGAAACACAAGAGCAAATCAACAACAGAATTGTTTAAAAAGAAGAAAACTCATGTTTTGGAATAGCCAAGTCCAAAACCTTAACCCAATTGAGATGCTGTGCCATGACCCGAAGAGGGCTGTTCAAGCAAGGTATCCCAGAAATACTGAAGAACTGAAACAGCTTTTTATTTTAAAATGGAGGAATAGTCTAAAATTCCTCCTTGCTGCTCTTCAAGTTTGATCAGCAGTTACAGGAAACATTTGGTTGACACAAGGGTTCACATAATTTTTCTAGCCTGGACTGTGAATGATTAAACAGTGTTCAATAAAGACATGAAATGTACAGTTGTTTTGTGTAATTAGTTTAGGCAGATTGCGTTTGTCTATTAATGACTTAAATGAAGATTAGACCACTTCTTATGAGTAAAAAATGCAGAAAGCCGGTAATTGCAAAGAGTTTACAAACTTTGTCTGGCAACTGTATATTACAGCCTTAATGTTGAGAGAAAATAGGAGCAGTGGATAATATTAATAAAGAACATGCTAATTATGGAAGATACACTAGAGCTACCAAGGTGGTCTAGGGACTCATTGCAGTTGAGGAGGCCAATAGCGAAGCCACAGTTGTAATACACAAACAAGAAAAAAATCTGCAGCGCCTTTACTTCCTGAGGAAACTAAAGAAATTAGGCCTGTCCCCTAAAACCCTCACTAATTTTTATAGATGCACCGTAGAAAGCATTCTTCTAGGGTGCATCACAACCTGGTATGGAAGTTGTCCTGTCCAAGACCGGAAGAAGCTGCGGAAGATCGTGAACACGGCGCAGCACATCACACAAACCAATCTTCCGTCCTTGGACTCACTTTACACCGCACGCTGTCGGAGCAGTGCTGCCAGGATAATCAAGGACACGACCACCCAGCCAACACACTTTTCGTCCCTCTTCCCTCCAGGAGAAGGCTCAGGAGCTTGAAGACTTGTATGGCCAGATCTGGGAACAGCTTCTTTCCAACTGTGGTAAGACTGCTGAACGGACCCTGACCCAGATCTGGGCCGTACCCTCCAAATATACGGACCTGCATCTCGGTTTTGTTGCACTACCTTACTTTCCCTCTTTCTATTTTCTATTTATGATTTATAATTTAAATTTTTAGTAATTACTACCGATTTGTAATCCAGGGAGCAGGAAGCACAGAATCAAATATCGCTATGATGATTGTACATTCTAGTACCAATTGTTTGGCAACAATAAAGTATAAAGTATAAAAGCATAAATCAATACACACAAAATGCTGTAGTCCTGATGATTGATGATGGGTATCGGCCCAAAACATCGACCGTTTACTCTTTTCCATAGATGCTGTCCAGCCAGCTAAGTTCCTCAAGCATTTTGTGTGTATCACACACTGTTAATAAAAATGTTTGCATGCCAGATCTCAAGTTTACCAGATTACTATCTTTCGATAATAAAGTTGTCCTTGCACCATTGCTTTTGCCATTTAATTATGCTTCCCTACACACCAAATCTTACCCTTTTTTTTTTGCTTTGTTTAGTTAAACTGCTTGAATCTTAACATCCTCAAATCCAAAAAGACCCACCATTAACTTTTGTCATTAATGCTGAGTACTTGTTAGTATCTATGGATTTTAATTTAGAATTTCAATAGTCATTGCATTTTACTTGTATTGTGCAAGAACACTATAATGCCCAGCACCGCAAGATTTAAGATCAAAGTCTTTTGGGCCTAAGAATGCTCAAGATCATGGGTATAGATCTTTTTACAACCTTCACTATTAACATCCAGTTTCAAATTTCCATTGCATCATAGCCAAATTCACAGCTTCAGAAATTTTAGTTTGATAACCTTTGCTACATGATAATTTCAATTGTAAAATGACACTGGACCACAATAAACTCGAAGTTTGATCTCTCTGAGTACTGCCATATTATACAATTCATGCTGCATGATATAAGGAGCAGCTCGCCAAAATGCTGCAACTTTAAATAATGTACCTTTGAAGTCTTTACTGGCTCTATTATTGTAACCACTGTCAGAACATGATACAATCCACCTTTTAACTGTTTTCAATTACAACACATTTCACCTATTAGCTGTTTTCAATTACAGAGAAACACCCACACTGGCTATGTTTATGGATCACACTCCAGTTTTTGTACCAGATCAGCAACTTGATTTTTTTAATCTTATGTAGAAAAACTATACAAACCGCATGCAAGAGAGCTGCAAGAGTGTGATCCCTTCCGTTCCCTCGCCCACCCGGGATCTTCACTGATGGGTGAGGGGCATCAGGAGCACCACAGAGGCCCTGGACCGAGGTGCCTGCAGTATTGTTGCTGAGAGGTACCACACAAAGGAATATTACTGCAAAAAAAAACACACAAAAGCAGTGTTAAGCACATTTATTTCAAGAACTAGATATCAACAATACTAATAATGTTAAGGCAGAAAACCAGCTACATACAAGCTTTCTGACCAACTCATTTCAAACAAATTCCATCTTTGCATTTTAAAAAGGACATGCATTTCCCACTGAGTCACTTGCTCATATATACCCATCTCACATAATTTTTAACTTCAGTTAGCCAGGTTATGAATCAATATCTGACGTCCAATCTTTAAAAAGGCCAGATGCCCACTACATGCTAAATTTGCATCTTAAGTCAGTTGGCATTGAGATTTTATAAAAGGAAATTCTTTAATTGCTGAGAAATAAAGACTGTTTGCTCTCGTAGCAAACATCTACAATGAAGTACCCTTAACATGTCAGTTGTGGGATAATGGATTGCAAAATTACTTACAAGGGCTAGGAAAAGGAAGGTATGCAAAACATGTTTTTCACGGTATCTCAGTACACTGCATTAATAACCAATTTACTGCTTTGGCTGCAGGCAACGCTTCCTTTCCTACTCAGCAGCACTGATCTATGTTGCAAAATAGATTTAAATCATGCTTTCAGGTCAGAAATACATTTTAATATTTAAATTATCTTCTCCCCTTCCCCCAACCAAAATGGCACCAAAAGTCCACTATACTTCATAATTAAAACACTGCCTTTAAAAAAAACCCTTTAACTATTGGTTAAAAAATATAATACCTTTCTAAAAACTGATGGGGTAATCTACTGACCAGGGAGTAATAAATTTGTCACTTATTAGACTAATTCACATGACACTTTTGAAACACAAATATTATTTAATAAATAAATGCAACATCTGGTTTACACAAACACATCAATAAATGAAAATGAGATTAACAGCCATTTGTCTTTGGACAGAATTGAAGAATTTTCCAACCAAAATTGCTCATTGTAACTAGCTTTTAATTAGAAATTAATCCAAATACAAACTAAAAAATTAAAGATAGCATACACACACAATTCGTCTTAAACCAGACAGTTCAAAAGCTGGAAATGTAGCCAAGAACTGAATTCCCAGGGGATACAAGATACTTGGAACCTTTCAATAGTCAAGTAAATTCACCCTGGTAGCCTCCCAAAACACTCATTCATATGTATGGGCTGTGCACAATTCAGGCATTTATAACCTGGGGTGGACCTGGGTGGGTCTGATAGATCAGTTATCATAAAGGTGTTGAAGAAACTTCACTGAAAACATCCTACAAATAACCAAGAACCAAGGATACTGTACAAAGAAGTTAGCATTAAAATTACTGAAGTTAATGAAGTTGGTGGCTATAGAGATAGTGGATTCTTTAATCGTCTAAAATTCTATGGATTCTAGAGGTTCCTGACGACTAACAGTAGCAAATGTGATAACATACTCCTGACCTGTAAACATTAAAGTTAGGAAAACAATAGAATTTAATTAATGAATGTAGTATCAAGATCCAAAGGAAAAACTGAGTCAAGAGAATATGTATTTATGAAAGGGAAACCATGTTTGATCCACTGGAGTTTTGAGGCTAACTCTACTGAAGTAGATATGGCAACAAATGGATGTGGTGAATTTTCTACTTCCTGAAGACTTTTGATAAGGTTCCATGCAGTGGAGCTTTAAACAAAGTGTGTGGAATTTGGGGCGAGTGTGCTTAAAATAACCAATGTGGGCTGAGAGTTTGTTACTAGATAAAACAGAATGCATGAAGCAGACCTCCCTGGCTTGACAGGTTGTGACTAGTTTGGTATCACAGAGATCAGTCTTTGGGCCACAACTATACACAATATATGCCAATGATTTGGCTGATGAGACTAAATGCAACATTTCCAAGTTTGCTAATAATATGAAATTAAGCAAAAAAATTGAGCAATGATAGGGATTGCAAAGAACTTTCAAGGGAGTACACAGACAAGCTTGTGAGTTACAAACATGGAAAATTGTATGGAAAAAATGTAGAATTATCCATATTATCCATGTCAGTAGATAAAATAATTGTTTTTTGGTCTGGAGAGACAAATGATTGATGTTCAAAAGATTAAGTGTTCACGTACATGGGAACTACAACGAGCTGCAATCAGGAAGACAGGATTCCTCATTGCTTGAGGATTGAATAAAAGTACATTAATTACCCAAAGTGCTGGTATGTCCATACCTAGAATACTATACAATGTTGGTCCTTGCCCAAAGAAACAGTACACTTGCAATAGGGAGAGAATTTACAATATTCCTAATTTGTTCCCCTTGCATTTGATCATTCAGCTACACAGTAGGTACAATTTAGTGGCAAATTAAACTGCCCAAAATGTAGGTCTTTCAGAAGAAAACCTGGAGTACCAAGAAGCCCATGTGGTCACAAGCAGGTCAACCACTTCATTATACAAAAGTCAGATGGCTTAAAAAACATACAAAATCAGAATACGTGCAACAAAAAAGGAATTGGTCTGTAATATGGTAGACAATGGTACAGAAGGCAGTACTCATCCAATCGGATGGGATGTGGGTGATCAGAGAAGCAGACGCCCTACCTTCTTACTCTTCTTCCTCTTCCTTTTTACTGGGGTCCTGAAGGGTCTTAGCCCAAATCGTCCACTGTACTATTTTCCTTAGATGCTCCTTGGCCTGCTGAGTTCCTCCAACATTTTGTTTGTATTGCTTGGATTTCCAACATATGCAGATTTTCCCGTTTGCAAATACATCACGTAACTTTTTCCTAAACTTTACCAGAGGTACTGACTATCCTATACAGGTTTAAATTCTTTTTTCTAAAGTGTGCACTATGTACAACTGAATCCTCTGGTAACACCACAGAGTACAAAGATGATTGGAATTTCACAGGCATCTCTACAAGTTCCACCTTTACTTCGCCTCAGCAAATGGGAATGCCTGATCCTGACCTTGTAACTCCTTCAGATACAAAAGGCCATTCTTTTATCTGTCAAACTTTAACTCATTCAGGTTAAAATTGATAGAAATATAACTGCATTTGACAGATCATACACTGACAAGACACTGATTTTGTGCTGTCGTTATTTCATCACAATGCTACTTTACACCATGTATTGCAAAGTACCATTGAGATAAAATAGCTAGAACAAAAATTATCAGTAAAGATCATTGGTTTCTATTATTCAAAAAACTGTACAATAATCTCAAATAAAAGCAAAGGGAAATGAGCAGCATAAGCAATCATAAATGCAGTACCATCATTAGTACAAAAATTAGCTTTGGTTGAAGACCAATCCACTAAATTCAGAACATTACAGAAGCACCCGAGGGAGCTGTCCTAGCAACTTATCAGCTGCTTCAACTAATTACTCAAACCAGAACTAGACTGCTCAGCATTCAATTACATTCACATGGGCAAAAAGTTTGAAGGGTAGCATCTTTCTGAGTTACCCATGTTTAAGAAAGAGAAGCTGTCATAGGAATGTACGGAGTTATCATCTAGCTTGGGGTATAGATCAAGGCAATGCCATTGATTTAACCAAGTAAGAAAGCTTTATAGAATACATTCCAATTGGAATGCACTTCAACAAAAAGTTAAACATTTATACAAAACGATATACTTGACTGATATTTCATTTACCGCCTTAGAAGATTCCTTGTTTTCATTTTTAGTGCAATCTGTATGCTTTTAGAAAAACTACTTGCAATGTTGTGAAAATATTTTTCAAACTTCCAGCAACTATCACAAGTGTTCCAGGTCATTAACTATTGCAAAAATATTTGTACCTTTTACATCCAAGGGTTTTTTGCCCTAGCAAAAGCAAGTTTCTTCTTCATATGAACAGCACTTCACTAAAGTTCATAATTGTGCATATTACTGACAAAGACAATATCTCCAATGTAAGAACTACACTATTTAAACGCTGCCAAGCAAACAGGTTTGGTATGGCAACTGCGCTGCCTGAGACTGCAAGAAACTTCAGAGTTGTGGACACAATTCAGTACGTCACGGTAATGAGCCTCTGCTCCATTCTTCTGGGGCTGCCCCAGTAAAGCACCCAACATAATCAAAAGCTCTACTCACCCTGGACATCTGCCCTTTCTTTAGAGAGTGGTGAATCAGTAGAAAAAGGTGAGTGGTATGCTGGCATTCATAGCAAGAGGATTCAAGTAAAGGAGCAGGGAGGTACTACTGCAGTTGTACAAGGCCTTGGTGAGACCACACCTGGAGTACTGTGTGCAGTTTTGGTCCCCTAATCTGAGGACAGACATTCTTGCCATAGAGGGGGTACAAAGAAAGTTCACCAGATTGATTCCTGGGATGGCAGGACTTTCATATGGTGAAAGACTGGATCCACTAGGCTTATACTCGCTGGAATTTAGAAGATTAAGGGAGGATCTGATTGAAACGTATAAAATTCTAAAGGGATTGGACAGGTTAGATGCAGGAAGATTGTTCCCGATGTTGGGGAAGTCTAGAACAAAGGGTCACAGTTTGAGGATAAAGGGGAAGCCTTTTAGGACCGAGATGAGGAAAAACTTCTTCACACAGAGAGTGGTGAATCTGTGGAATTCTCTGCCACAGAAAACAGTTGAGCCCAGTTCCTTGGCTATATTTAAGAGGGAGTTAGATAAGGCCCTTGTGGCTAAAGGGATCAGGGGGTATGGAGAGAAGGCAAGTATACGGTTCTGAGTTGGATGATCAGCCATGATCGCACTGAATGGCGGTGCAGTCTCGAAGGGCTGAATGGCCTACTCCTGCACCTATTTTCTATGTTTCTAGAATTCATTGCAACAGGTGGCTGTGGAGGCCAAGTCATTGGTTATAGACAAGGCAAAGATTGTTAGATTCTTGATTAGTCAGGGTATGAAGGGATACAGGGAGAAGGCAAGAGATTGTTGCTGAGGGGGAAATGAAATGGATATGGCAGAGCACTCGATGGGCCAAATTCACCTGCTATATCTTTAGGTCTTATTCCTCCTCCCAAGTTGCAGTAGATACAAAAGCCTGTACTACCAGGTTCAAAACACTGTTATAAGATTATCAAATGATATTCTATTATGATAGGAAGGACCCCTGTCCTCAACCTACCTTGTTATGGCTTTGCACCTTATTGCCCACACTGCACTCCGTAAGCTACAATATCTGCTGCATTGTTGATTTCCTTTGTGAAACCTCAATGTAAATTAAATGGCCTGCTTGAATTGCATGCAAAACAAAGATTTTCACCGTTTTTTGGTATGTGACAATTTACCAATTCACACAGGACCATCTCAACCTGAGAACACTAAACAGAAGATTAATTACAAAACACAAATTATACTTGAGCTGTGACAAAACCGAAGTTTAAATTACTTATTTGTTCAAAAGATAATTGTGACAGACAAGGTCTGCAATCACAAGCAACCCTAGATGACTCATCACCTATCAGCTATACCGAATGGGCAATGAACACCAGTGCTACCCAGGCACTGAAAAATAAATTTTAAAATATACTAGGAAAACTCAGTACAGTTTGGCAAAACAAGAAGCCACATTTCTTACCCTACACAACCCTTCAGAAAGATGCTTAACAAACTTTAATAGTCCAACCAGCATAAGTAGGACAGAACCCTGCTAGGTCTATAAATGACAAAAAAAATTAAGATGATCACCTACAGCAGGGTAGCTCCTGCTCAATCTGTAGATTATATGGCCTCACTAGCTACTTCAGAACCCACAAAACCACAGTGGAAGTCATCATCAATCATAACAGGTTGGCTTTTACAGTCCAAGACCTTGTATTGCAGCATTGATAAATTTAGAGAGATACTAAACTGTAATAGAACATTGCAAAAATGTAAACCACAAATACCTGTCAAGCTCAAAAAGGCTTTCAGCTTGGTTCAATCACATTTATTGACCAAAATGAACCAATTAGTAATCTCTACAGCCAGGGTCAGAAACAAAGCCTGACAATTTGTTAATAACCTTTCAAATTTGTGTAGCAAGATTCTATAAAAGTCAGAATGCTCAGATACTGCTTTATTCCTATCACTGTTAATTAAGTGGCTGAAATTAAGCAAATTTTGATGAGAAATAGAATACACCCAACACTTTTTGGATATATTAATTCCAGAGTAGCTGTATTATTTTGGCTCAACAGAATTCCCAGAATACTGCATAAATTTGTTTCTACCTCGTCAGAAGAGAGCACTAGTTTCCATCTCCCCAGGACCCATGCTAACAGGTTCTTCAGAATTTCAATGCCAAGCATTCCCCATCTAAAGTCTACTTAAAATCTTGAGATTTATCATTTTAAACAAATCAAAGATCAGAGTAAAGTTACTATCAAAGTATGTATATTTTAACATTATACTTTGAGATGCATTTTCTTGCAGATATCTGCACAAAAATACAATGGAATTTTATTAAAATCATACATATACAAACACTGGCAAACACCAATGTGCAAAAGACAAACTGCGCAATTAAAATAATGAGAACATGAGTTGTAAAGAGTCCTTGAAAGTCACAGAAACAGTTCAGTGGTGAATGAAGTTATCCATGCCAGTTTAGGAGCCTGATGGCTGTAGGAGTAACTGTTCCTGAGCCTGGTGGTGTGGGATCTACAGCTCCTGAACCTCCATCTGATGGCAGTAGCAAGTGGCCACGGCCTGGATGGTGGGGTCTTTGATGATGGATGCTGCTTTCTTGTGGCAGCACCCCTTATAAGTGTACTCAATGGGTTCAATGAAAATGTGTACGAAACACTTATGACACAAGAGCTCAGCAATTACAAACCCTCACATCCATTTCCCACTCTTAGCTTTAAAGGCAAGAAACTTAAAATTCAATACAATAGCTCACTGGCTTTAAAAGTATGAGAAATTTTCATTCTTTTGCACTGCTTGAACTTTGGAATTGCAATAAAAACATGTATCCTTAGCAGTATTCAATTTAAATTTGGAATCGTGATGTGACTTAAAACAAATTTCTTCCAGCCTTGAATTACAAGTACTTTAATGAAAGAGCCAAAACACAGAATACCACAGTGAGAAATACTATACTTTATAGTTATTATAAAGTAAATATAATGAAAAATAGACCCATGCTCCTCAATAGCTCTATTCCAATTTTGTTGCACTCTATGAATGTCACTAAGTGCAGACTGGATAGTTATTGCTGCCAAGATCTGGAAATCATCTTGTATAATACTGTACCCATGTACTGACCATTAGGTAAAAATGTGAGACTGAGTGTAAATGAGTGAACTCGAAATGTAACCAAGCAAAATTAAGGATTTCTATTTTAAAGAGAAATTGACAGTACAAATTAACTAACAACACTTGTACCTTTTGCTGACATTAGCACACATTAATCTCAGACCTCAGTCTAGGTAGGTAGGTATTTATTTGGAGGTATACAAAGCACAAATAACTTCAATGATGCTATTTATATGATCACAACTCTGAAGGAAATCCACCTAGGAACACAATATACATAGAAGATTACAACAGGATGAATGTGATCTCAGCATTGGAAGGAACTTTCTACACAAGTTTTGCCTAAATAGCAAGAGAGTGACTATGACAAGCTTCAGAACTTGTGTGGAATGCACATGCAAATATTTACAGCAACTGAACAAAGATACATAATTTATCAAAATGCTTACTCTTGCATGGCTTGTGTGACTTAATTATATCCCTTGAACCTAACTCAAATGTGAAATAAATGCATTTAATTCCAACCTAACACGTACAGCGTTCTCAATCAATAATTAGAAAGTATTGTTTGGTCAATGAATAAAGTCATAACTTAGATTAGTTCATAAATACAAGTTAAGATTGCTCCAAAATTATCACACTGCAAACCATCCATGTAGTAAGGTGCAAGCTTACTTCATGGAAGGGAATCTACCATTTTTCCTGGCAATTGTCATTAACAGGATTGATTTGAGCATCATGCTGAGACTCAATGACAAATGTATATTTTTCCCACATTAGAAATCTTAGGGCAATCTTAGAAAACAAGATGTAGGGAATGTTGCATTGTGTTGCTTGGATTTCCAGCATCTGCAGATATTCTTTTGTTTATGTAGGGAATCCTTTAGCTTTTAGAAGTTTCAGTCATGAGGACTATTAATTTCTGACAAAAATTCAAGTAGCTCTCAAAACCAAGCTGCAACACAATTCTAATAATAAAGTATTTTCCAAAGAAATAGCAGATTTTAGATCTAGTAGGCAACAGTTTCAATACCTTGCTAATCCAAGTTAATTTAAAAAAAGTCAAATTATTTGCTTCAACTTTGCCCAAGCCATCTAAACTATCTAACTACATTGAAAGTTTAAGCAGCACAATCACAAACTTCTATTTCAAATTACTGCTGCGAACCAGATGTTTCACGGCATAAAATGTGAATATGCAGATCACTTGTAAATGATCTTATCTTCAGTGTTAATGGGCAAAATTACACAAGAAAACACCAATTGAAATTCTACGTGGAAGCTAGACATTATTTTTTATATTTCAAAAGGAAAAGGGGAATATTTAAAGTGTGTCAGTTTCCATCATCCAAGGCTGAAGAAATATATAAAATCAGGTCAAATATCATTTATTGAACTGATTTTGATGATCTATTTTGAGCCTTTAACCTTCGAATGATTTATTCAAATGAGAATAACATCTTCAATATATTATGTCCCTCCAGCTTGTAGATCAACTTTAGTATCGTTGGATGTTACCTGTCTTCCTATTCAGCATCCAATTCAGACAACAGCAGGGGATCACTGATCACATGTCTCGCTTTTCATGAAACACACATAAAAATGCTGGTGAACGCATTTTACGATGGGTCTCGGCCCAAAACGTCACCAGCATTTTTGTGTTGCTTGAAATTCCAGCATCTGCAGATTTCCTCGTGCTCGCTTTTTATGAGCTGTTTTAACAGCAATATCCATTCCCATTAATTTTAAAATTCATTTTTTAAATAGCTGTTGATAGCAGAATGAATGCAGAAGGAATTTATACAACTATTTATTCAATTTAGAGAATATCACGTCATTTCCTCTTTACAGTCCATAGTTAAAATAGAATCATTTCATTTTCAGGTTCACTACAGACTTGCTTTGTATTCCAAACACTCTCTGATCTTTCATTTTCCATCTCTCATCTTGCCAAAAATATCTTTTGAAAGGTTCAATTGGCTTTTGAATATAGATTTCAAATAAACAACTGCTTTGCATAGCACTCTTCTGGCATCAAACGAATGAAAACATAGATAATGTGTGTGACAAGGCAGGAAACACTTGTTACTATGGATCATTTAATAGCTGTATATGATTCGCAATTTTTTATTAAGCCACCACAATAGAACTCGCCATTGAGGAACAATCGTCCGTCACAATCCAGAACTTTGTCAACAACTCACTACCTAGAAATGCACTGCCCCCTTTAAACACGTAAACCGCAACACATCCCTAAGGACACCCATCAACACGATTCGTCCTCGGACCATCGGAGTCCCCATCGGCCAGCAACCGCTGATCCGCCCCTCCTTTCAACCCACGCCTCTCGGACCCCCTCCCACAGGGGAGCCCCTTACCAACTCCCCCGCCCTCCTCCCATCTTCCCCGGCATCACCTCCTCCCCCAGCGACCGCCTCTTTTCCCCCTCCTTTCCGCTCCACCCTCCCCGCCCCCCCGCCCATCACCCCTGAGCGATCCCCTCCTTCGCTCTCTCACTCACCCCATCTCCTTCTAGGACCCCCACTTCCCCCTCCCCGCTGACAACCCCCCTCCCTTACCTCTCTTGGGCGTTTATCATCCTGACCGACGTCGGTGAGTTCTGTCCTCTTTCTTTACCGAAGTAGTGACTGTTGAGTATCCGTTCCACGGAGCTTCTCACCATCCGGCCGCAAACTGAGCCCGCCCCCAGGGTTATGTCGGCTTGCTGTGTCGGCCCTGGCTGCCCATCCACTCCGATCCCCTTCCAGAACCTTCAGCGGCCGCATCACCAGCGCCCGCCGCTTATATACACGCGCGGGGCATCATGGGCAACGGACCGAAAAAAAATTAAACAACCGTCTGATTATTTTAACTCATTCTTTACCAAAAAAGAATATTTTCCTTTTCTGTATATTTTTCATTAATTATCTTTACGCAATTCTTGCTGCGGTCGTGTACAGTATATGTTTTGTTTTTGCTGATGACGTCAAGACACTTGTTTGATTGACAGGAGGGGGATGGGCGCCGAGGTTATTGCTTCCTTGTCTGTGCATCTCGGGCAGAGCTTTTATTATTATTATTATTAATAATAATGATAAATGTTGTCCTTAGCCGTTCAGAAAAGAGTCTTTAGTTATATTAGCACTATGCCCACATCCTCGCTCTATCCCGAAATGATTCTCATCAATGACAGTCTAAGAGCTAAATTCCACAAGGTATTAAGAGTGGAATGTCTTGTTAATCTGTTTCGGTTGTCTTTTTCAAAAGAGGAAGGTTGTACGGGAAATTGGTCATTTATTCCTTTACATTCACTAGCACAATTGGATAGGACGAGTCACAAACAGGAGTCACAATTGGACAGGGCGGGTGTTGTTTTTAATGTCATTTGATGAGAAATCTTTACTGTTTTAGCAGTTTTATCTACTCTCATCAATTTTATTACCAATCCCCTTCACAGAAACCATAGAAACTACAGCACAGAAACAGGCCTTTTGGCTCTTCTTGGCTGTGCCGAACCATTTTCTGCTTAGTCCCACTGACCTGCACACCGACCATATCCCTCCATACACCTCCCATCCATGTATCTGTCCAATTTATTCTTAAATGTTAAAAAAGAACCCGCATTTACCATGTTGTCTGGCAGCTCATTCCATACTCCCACCACTCTCTGTGTGAAGAAGCCCCACCTAATGTTCCCTTTAAACTTTCCCCCCCTCACCTTTAACCCATGTCCTCTGGTTTTTTTCTCCCCTTGCCTCAGTGGAAAAAGCCTGCTTGCATTCACTCTATCTATACCCATCGTAATTTTATATACCTCTATCAAATCTCCCCTCATTCTTCTACGCTCCAGGGAATAAAGTCCCAACCTATTCAACCTTTCTCTGTAACTGAGTTTCTCAAGTCCCGGCAACATCCTTGTAAACCTTCTCTGCACTCTTTCAACCTTCTTTATATCCTTCCTGTAATTTGGTGACCAAAACTGAACACAATACACCAGATTCGGCCTCACCAATGCCTTATACAACCTCATCATAACATTCCAGCTCTTATACTCAATACTTTGATTAATAAAGGCCAATGCACCAAAAGCTCTCTTTACGACCCTATCTACCTGTTACGCCAATTTTAGAGAATTTTGTATCTGTATTCCCAGATCCCTCTGTTCCACTGCACTCCTCAGTGCCTTACCATTAACCCTGTATGTTCTACGTTGGTTTGTCCTTCCAACGTGCAATACCTCACACTTGTCAGTATTAAACTCCATCTGCCATTTTTTAGCCCATTTTTCCAGCTGGTCCAAGTCCCTCTGCAGGCTCTGAAAACCTTCCTCACTGTCTACTTCACCTCCAATCTTTGTATCATCAGCAAACTTGCTGATCCAGTTTACCACATTATCATCCAGATCATTGATATAGATGACAAATAACAATGGACCCAGCACTGATCCCTGTGGCACACCACTAGTCACAGGCCTCCACTCAGAGAAGCAATTCTCTACCACCACTCTCTGGCTTCTTCCATTGAGCCAATGTCTAATCCAATTTACCACCTCTCCATGTATACCTAGCGACTGAATTTTCCGAACTAACCTCCCATGCGGGACCTTGTCAAAGGCCTTACTGAAGTCCATGTAGACAATATCCACTGCCTTCCCTTCATCCACTTTCCTGGTAACCTCCTCGAAAAACTCCAATAGATTGGTCAAACATGACCTACCATGTACAAAGCCATGCTGACTCTCCCTAATAAGTCTCAGTCTATCCAAATGCTTGTAGATTCTGTCTCTTAGTACTCCCTCCAATAACTTACCTACTACCGACGTTAAACTTACTGGCCTATAATTTCCCGGATTACTTTTCGATCCTTTTTTAAACAACGGAACAACATGAGCCACTCTCCAATACTCCGGCACCTCACCTGTAGACAGCGACATTTTAAATATTTCTGCCAGGGCCCCTGCAATTTCAACACTAGTCTCCCTCAAGGTCCGAGGGAACACCCTGTCAGGTCCTGGGGATTTTTCCACTTTAATTTTCCTCAAGACAGCAAGGACCTCCTCCTTTTCAATCTGTCCAGTTTCCATGATCTCACTACTTGATTCCCCTAATTCCATAGACTTCATGGCAGTTTCCTTAGTAAATACAGACGCAAAAAACCTATTTAAGATCTCCCCCATTTCCTTTGGTTCCGCACATAGCCGACCACTCTGATCTTCAAGAAGACCAATTTTATCCCTTACAATCCTTTTGCTCTTAATATACCTGTAAAAGCTCTTTGGATTATCCTTCACTTTGACTGCCAAGGCAACCTCATGTCTTCTTTTAGCCCTCCTGATTTCTTTCTTAAGTATTTTCTTGCACTTCTTATACTCCTCAAGCATCTAACATATTTTTCTTAAATAATTCAATCAAGCCAAAGAGCTGCTATGGAGCCACAGGGATGTTTTGATTCAAAACCTTGCATCCTAAGCAACTTGCTTTTTTTTTTGTTCCAGATTCCAACATCTGTAGTCTCCCTTGTCTCCAAGAGATTGCAGTCCCTGTCTTTGTTGCATAACCAGGATTTGGCTCTTATGGCTTCATGTAACCCTCATCAGGGGTCTAAGCTGGTGCTATACCTTGCACAAAGATGCCCTGCAGGCTCACAGAGGGAACGTGAAGCTTTGGTAGAGACGTATCTCCACCCGGCCACCCAGAAAATCTGTGTAATGGTGTTGAATGACTCTTTGCTGTAGTACCGTGTAATCTAACCAGGGGTTCACAACCTGGGATCCGCGGACCTCTCGGTTAATGGCAGGGTCCGTGGCATAACAAAATGTTGGGAACAACTGAGCTAAACAAATAAAAATGCAGCAGAATGTCCTCAAAACTTAAGGGCTTCAGATGAAGTTGAGATGAGGAGGAATTTATTTAGCCAGAGGGTGGTGAATCTGTGGAAAACATTGCCCCAGAAGGTGGTGGAGAGCAGGTCACTGAGTGTATTTAAGATAGACATTGATAGACTCTTGATTGGTAAGGGGAGGGATAACATTTAGGGGGAGAATGGTGTTGAATTTTATTTATTTATTTATTTATTGAGATACAGCATGGAATAGGCCCTTCCAGCCCCTCGAGCCATGCTGCCCAGCAAACCCAGGATTTAGCCCCAGCCTAATCACAGGACAATTTACAAAGACCAGTTAACCTACCAACCGGTATGTCTTTGGACTGTGGGAGGAAACCAGAGCACCCGGAAGAGACTCACGTCGTTGCAATGAGGCACTGGGGGCGGACCCAAGTGCAGGACACAGACATAGAGGTAGCATTTATAGAAGTGTATTTTATTAATAGTTGCCAGGAAGGCCGGAGAGCGAGGATTAGATGCTTACATGGACATAAATGTTGGACAATCAACTTAAATGTTGGACAATTAACTGGAGGAACCTGGACTTAGACTCGGACGCAGAACCTGGATTTGGACTCAGACGCGGAACTAGGACTTGGACATGGAGCCAGGTCTCAGACTTGGACTTGGACACGGAGCCAGGACCCAAAGTTAGACTTGGACACGAAGCTAAGACATGGACACAGAGCTGGGACTCGGACTTGGACACGGGATGACAAAGGCAAACAAAGACAATTCGTATCTTGGCTCGGAGTAGCGGCAAACGGCTTGCAAAACTCAGCTGGGCACGAGACGACAAAACCAAACAACGACAGACAATTAACACACATCAAAGTTGCTGGTGAACGCAGCAGGCCAGGCAGCATCTATAGGAAGAGGCGCAGTCGACGTTTCAGGCCGAGACCCTTCGTCAGGACTAACTGAAGGAAGAGTGAGTAAGGGATTTTGAAAGCTGGAGGGGGAGGGGGAGATGCAAAATGATAGGAGAAGACAGGAGGGGGAGGGATAGAGCCGAGAGCTGGACAGGTGATAGGCAAAAGGGGATACGAGAGGATCATGGGACAGGAGGTCCGGGAAGAAAGACGGGGGGGGGGTGACCCAGAGGATGGGCAAGAGGTATATTCAGGGGGACAGAGGGAGAAAAAGGAGAGTGAGAGAGAGAATGTGTGCATAAAAATGAGTAACAGATGGGGTACGAGGGGGGTACAAGTGCTACACATGCCCTTACACTTCCTCCCTTACCACCATTCAGGGCCCCAAACAGTCCTTCCAGGTGAGGCATCACTTCACCTGTGAGTCGACTGGGGTGATATACTGCGTCCGGTGCTCCCGATGTGGCCTTTTATATATTGGTGAGACCCGACGCAGACTGGGAGACCGCTTTGCTGAACATCTACGCTCTGTCCGCCAGAGAAAGCAGGATCTCCCAGTGGCCACACATTTTAATTCCACATCCCATTCCCATTCTGACATGTCTATCCACGGCCTCCTCTACTGTAAAGATGAAGCCACACTCAGGTTGGAGGAACAACACCTTATATTCCGTCTGGGTAGCCTCCAACCTGATGGCATGAACATTGACTTCTCTAACTTCCGCTAGGCCCCACCTCCCCCTCATACCCCAGCTGTTACTCATTTTTATGCACACATTCTTTCTCTCACTCTCCTTTTTCTCCCTCTGTCCCTCTGAATATACCTCTTGCCCATCCTCTGGGTCACCCCCCCCCGTCTTTCTTCCCGGACCTCCTGTCCCATGATCCTCTCGTATCCCTTTTGCCTATCATCTGTCCAGCTCTCGGCTCCATCCTTCCCCCTCCTGTCTTCTCCTATCATTTTGGATCTCCCCCTCCCCCTCCAGCTTTCAAATCCCTTACTCACTCTTCCTTCAGTTAGTCCTGACGAAGGGTCTCGGCCTGAAACGTCGACTGCGCCTCTTCCTATAGATGCTGCCTGGCCTGCTGCGTTCACCAGCAACTTTGATGTGTGTTGCTTGAATTTCCAGCATCTGCAGAATTCCTGTTGTTAACGACAGTCAATTCGAATGTTTGCTCGGAGTAGCAGCAAAATGGCCTGCAATCCTCAGATGGACACGAGACGACAAAACCAAACAATGACAGAACAATTCGTATCTTGACACGGAATAGTACCTGAAGCAGCAAATGGCTGGCAATCACTTAACTGGACACGAAGGGACAGAGTTCCTGACTTGGAGCACCGGCAAACAGTCAGCAATCCTCAACTGGACACGAAAATGACAGAATTCGCATCTTGACTCGAAGCAGCGGCAGACGGCTGGCAACACTCAGTTAGACCCGATAACGACAGAATTCCCAAAGCAACCCCAGGCACTGAAGCAACTTAGAGTCCACTATTCTCGGCGGCCCGAAACGTGCATTACCGTCCTGCTCAGGAGACAGACCAGCACTGAGTAGATGTAAGCCGGAGTGTTTATGCTGCTGGTTCAGATGAAAATCAGGTGCCCTAATCAAGGAGACCTGTAGAACACGGGGAAAAGGAAATTAACTGAAATGAGGAGTCAACAGCCGGACAGTGACACACGTAGTCATGGAGAGAACATACAAACTCCTTACAGACAGCAGTGGGAATTGAATCCTGGTCACTGGTATTGTAAAGTGTTGTGCTAACCACTACACTAATAATCAGCCAAGACTGAATGGTAGAACAGACTTGGTGGGCCAAATAGCCTAACTCTGCTCGTACCTTATGGTTTTATGATCAGCTTCCTCGGGTATACCCTCTCTATTATTGCTATTCAAAGCATTTAAAAATATTCTTCGAAGACACCAAAGGATGGTGTTTCTCTATTAAGAGATATATTTCATGTGCAAGGGTTCAGTTACCTTGCACCTTGCTTAATGCCCAGTTCCAAATAAACAAAATTCCTTTCTGCTAAATATGGAGAACATGAAAGCAGTTTCAGGTTTTGACCCCTCTCGCTCTCTCCGGCACTGTCTGAGACTGAGTCTGCCTGACCACTACCTTGGTCTTCATATAAAATTCTCATCACGAGAACCTACACACTGGATAGAAGCTTCCTTCACTGTGCTGTCAGAATTTGGAACAGCCTTCCAGATGCTGTGGTTGGAAACGTCTGCGACGATGGGGTCCAAGCCTTCAAGAGTCGAGTGCACAAACACCTATCATCTCTGGGAGGGAAGTCACATACTCCTTCATAAGCTACCAGGATGGCAATGCTTGGTTGTTGGTAGGTAGGGTTAATACCTGACTTTCAAGAGCAATTCTGCGTTATGTTTCAGCTGGACTTAGTCCTTAAACTGCTGGAGAACAGTGCGGAAAGAACAGGTGCTGTTTTCTCCCGGTAGGGATTAGTTTTTAGTTCCAAGTGATCCTGCCA
The DNA here is from genome assembly GCF_963921235.1 of Mobula hypostoma. Classification (NCBI taxonomy): domain Eukaryota; kingdom Metazoa; phylum Chordata; class Chondrichthyes; order Myliobatiformes; family Myliobatidae; genus Mobula; species Mobula hypostoma. The sequence goes on along the minus strand of NC_086114.1, from coordinate 51,609,817 downwards.
CGTTTTGTCACCCTGCAACCTTATCCTTCAATCTCTCTGAATTATGGAGGACAGCATGTGTATAAATGTCTCTCTCCAGCAGACTTCATCATGATCATCATGACTCCAGTATTTCTACTATTTTTTAATGTTTCTTAATTGGACATATGTTTCTTTTGTGTTCTACCGCTGAGCAGCAGTGAACCATCTGATTGGCCTGTCAGAGTTCTCTTTGGGAACTAGTTGACTTGATCAGTATTTCTGATCTGGCTATTGTTAACGACTGCACTTAACTAAAAAAAAATCACCTCTATCACAAAGAATGCCTGCTTTGACCTTCATCCCATTCTTCAACTCCATTCCTCATCTGTCTGAGGGTAGATTTGTCCTAAAAATTAATAGGAGGCAAAGGGATGGTCAAAATTTTGAGTCGAGACCCTGCATCAAGATCCAGAGGTGGAGGGAAGTTAGCTGGTGTATAGAGGGGAGAGTGAGAGGGTGAGACAGAGGCTCAGAGATGTTAGGTGGAAACAGATAAGGAAAAAATAATGAGGAAGATGGAGCTCTTGGTGGAGGGGGGGTATAGAAATTGAGGATGGTAGGTGATAGGTGGAATCAAATAAGGGAGGGATTATGGGGAGATAGAACGAGCTGGGAGAAGGGTGAAATGTCTTGGGAATGGAAGAGAAGGTGGTGGAGTGGGAGGGTTTGATAACTTGAATGGAGGGAGAGAGAACCAGGGTGGGCTAGTAGAACTTGGAAAGGAATAGAGGAGGATGAGTTACCTGAAATCAGAAAATTCAACATTCTTACTGTTGTATTGTAGACTACCATATTTCAAAGTTCAAAGTATTCTTTTTAATCAAACTACATATATGACACCATACACAACCTTGAGATTCATTTTCTTGTGGGCATACTTGGTAATAATAATAACAGAGTCAATGAAAGACTGCCCAGCATGGGTGTTCAACTACTAAGCCGAAGACAACAAGCTGTGCAAATACACAAAGAAAGAAAAATAGTGGTAAATAAAGAGGCAATAAATATCAAGAACATGAGATCAAGGATCTTTGAAAGTGAGTCTATTGGTTGTGGGAACGTTTTAATGATGGGACAAGTGAAGTTATCCTCTTTGGTTCAAGCGCCTCATAGTTGAAGAGTAATAACTGTTCATGAATCTGGTGATGTGGGTCTGGCAGTGAGAAGAGAGCGTGTCGCAGGTGGCGGGAAATCCCTGATGAGGGATGCTGCTTTCCTGCGACAGCATTTCATGTAGATGTGTTCAATGCTGGGGAGGGCTTTACCCATGTTGGACTGGGCCGTATCCACTACTTTTCGTAGGATTTTCCATTCAAGGACATTGGTGTTTCCACACCAGGCTGTGATGCAGGCAGTCAATATGCACTCCACCACACATCTATCGAAGTTTGTCGAAGTTTTAGATGGCATGCAAAATTTCTGCAAACTCCTGAGGAAGTAGAGGTACTGTTGTGCTTTCTTCGTAACTGCACTTATGTGCAGGGTCTCTCTTGTATATTCAGAGTATTTACCATCAGGCTCAAGGACTGCTTTGTTCCCACTGTTATCAGACTTTTGAATGGACCTCTCATACATTCAAAGACGAGCTCTTGATCTCCCAATGTACCTCATCATGGCCTTGCTCTTTATTTATCCACCTGCACTGCACCTCCTCTACAACTGTATCTCTTTATTCTATGCAACACATGCAAAATGCTGGAGGAACTCAGCAGGTCAGGCAGCATCTATCGAGTTGAAAAAACAATCAATGTTTTGAGCAGAGACCTTTCATTGGGACTGGAAATGAAGGGTGCAGAGGCCAGAATAAGAAGATGGGGAAAGGGGAAGGAATACTAGCCGGCGGGTGATAGGTCAGAGCTGGTGATGAGGAAGGTGGGTGGGTTGGGGAGGGAATATGAAGCCAGAAGCTGAAAGGTATAGACAGAAGAGGTGAAGAGCTGACGAGAAAGAATTTTATAGAAGAGGAGAGTGGATCATGGGAGGAAGGGAAGGAGGAGGGGCACCAGGAGGAAGTGATGAGCAGGTGAGGAGAAGAGAAAGGTAAAAATGGGGAATGAAAAAAGAAAGAAGGCAGGGGGAGAGGGGAGAAACTACCGAAAGTTAAAGTTAAGTCTACGATACATTTATTTGGCATTTCCCGTGCTAACATAGAAGACAATTAATATTTATAATGTATAGATGATACTGTCTTCGAAACTACAGCATCAGGCTCCAGAAGCATCTGGTATTCACATCCTTTTAGGAAGTGCATTGTTAAACAGTTAAAACAGAAGTCTGGTGGCCAAAGACATTTAAGTGTAGACAAATCATCTACCCAAAAAATTCACTCTAACACTGATACTCATCGATAATAAAAGAAAAAAGTGACACCCTAAAATAAGGGGCAGCACAGTAGCGTGGTGGTTAGCACAACATTTTACAGTACAGGTGACCTGGGGGTCAATTCCCACTGCCACCTGTAAGGAGTTTGTATGTTCTCCCCATGACCACATGGGTTTCCTCTGAGTGCTATGGTTTCCTTGCACAGTCCAAAGTCATATGGGTTTGTAGGTTCAAGCAACACACATCAAAGTTGCTGGTGAACGCAGCAGGCCAGGCAGCATCTCTAGGAAGAGGTACAGTCGACGTTTCGGGCTGAGACCCTTCGTCAGGACTAACTGAAGGAAGAGTTAGTAAGAGATTTGAAAGTGGGAGGGGTAGGGGGAGATCCGAAATGACAGGAGAAGACAGGAGGGGGAGGGATGGAGCCAAGAGCTGGACAGGTGATTGGCAAAAGGGATATGAGAGGATCATGGGACAGGAGGTCTGGGGAGAAGGAAAAGGGGGAGGGGGGTAAAAAAAACCCAGAGGATGGGCAAGGGGTATAGTCAGAGGGACAGAGGGAGAAAAAGGAGAGAGAGAGTGAGAGAAAGAATGTGTGTATCAAAATAAATAACGGATGGGGTACGAGGGGGAGATGGGGCATTAGCGGAAGTTAGAGAATGTCCAACCTGATGGCATGAACATTGACTTCTCTAACTTCCGCTAATGCCCCACCTCCCCCTCGTACCCCATCCGTTATTTATTTATATACACACATTCTTTCTCTCTCTCTCTCTCTCTCTCTCTCTCTCTCTCTCTCTCTCTCTCTCTCTCTCTCTCTCTCCTATTTCTCCCTCTGTCCCTTTGATTATACCCCTTGCTCATCCTCTGGGTATTTTCCCCCCCTCCCCCTTTTCCTTCTCCCTGGGCCTCCTGTCCCATGATCCTCTCATATCCCTTTTGCCAATCACCTGTCCAGCTCTTGGCTCCATCCCTCCCCCTCCTGTCCTCTCCTATCATTTCGGATCTCCCCTCCCCCTCCCACTTTCAAATCTCTTACTAGCTCTTCCTTCAGTTAGTCCTGACGAAGGGTCTCGGCCCGAAATGTCGACAGTACCTCTTCCTAGAGATGCTGCCTGGCCTGCTGCGTTCACCAGCAACTTTGATGTGTGTTGGTTGAATTTCCAGCATCTGCAGAATTCCTGTTGTTTGCGTTTTTAAAATAAATATAATGTTCCAGTGGCTTTAGGGCAAAGGAAAGAGCCCATTTAGGGAAGCAAAATGTGTGTCGAAGATCCAGCCTCTTGAGAGCAAAGTACATATTAGTGAAATGCTAGAGGCTAAAATGGTGGGCATTTATTGCATATCCTTACAGTGCATTTTTGCTAACGTAGCCAAGCAGCCTCCAATTCCAGACACATTTGGAAGTGCTACTGTTTTCTGCTTGGATGGCATCTGAAGTTTAGATTCAGCCTTGATGCCTTGAGGAAGTGAAACTCAGTTCTCTGCCCTGCTGCTGAAGGTTGAGATGGCACACTCAGTGGTATCATCAGAATCTGAATCAGGTTTGTTATCCTTGATAAACAGTATATTGTGAAATTTGTTTTGTGGCAGAAGTACTGTGCAATACATAAAATATACATAAATTTACTATAAGAAATACAGTGGATTCCGGTTAATTGAGCCAGCAGTTAATTGGGGCAACCACTTATTTTGGACAACTCCTAAAGAACAAAAACTAATCAAGAAAAAAGCCAGGATTCTCTTCATTGATTTGGGACACTATGCTGCTTATTTGGGACAGGAGACGGTTACCTACAGTTTCTATTTAGAATCAGACATGTGAAGTTGCATGACCATTAGACACTACGCTATGCTTAGAGCGAACAATTTTTAAATAACATCGGTTGTGTGTGTTTGTGTTCAAAAAGCAGTGATTTTTGTCACTGATAGTTGGCGAGAAATAAACAGTAAGACAATTCAGAACTGTTTTGCTGACTGAAGTTTCAAGCATTCAGGCTAGGAGATGCTGGAAATGGCTGTGAAAATGATTTCACTACTTCAACAAGTTAGGAACTATGGAGAACTTGAAGGTACCAACAATCATCTTGAATGTTACAACAAAAATGAAGATTTGAAAGATACAATTGTTGAATGTACTGTATGAAGGCAGTCCATTATCTGCACTAAGAATCAGCATGGATTTTGTTCATTTACAGTCAATCAAATGAACACAGCAATACACAGTTTTATATTACTGTGGTAGTACTTTATACTTTATACTTTATTGTCACCAAACAATTGATACTAGAACGTAAAATCATCACAGTGATATTTGATTCTGCGCTCCCCGCTCCCTAGATTACAAATATTAAATATTAAAAATATTACAAATAGTAAAAATAAGTAAATATTAAAAACTTAAATTATAAATCATAAATAGAAAATAGAAAAATGGCAAGTAAGGTAGTGCAAAAAACCGAGAGGCAGGTCTGGATATTTGGAGGGTACGGCCCGGATCCGGGTCAGGATCCGTTCAGCAGTCTTATCACAGTTGGAAAGAAGCTGTTCCCAAATCTGGCCGTACGAGTCTTCAAGCTCCTGAGCCTTCTCCCGGAGGGAAGAGGGACAAAAAGTGTTGCAAATGTTCTAATTTATTCTGTATTTCATTTAAGTACATAATTTGTTACTCGATTAAACGGTTATTTGTCTTTTTTTTATACCTTTTAACTACTTCCATGAAACTTCGGTTAATTGGGGCAGCCACTTAATTGGGCCAAAATCCATAAATCCTAATGTGTCCCAATTATATTAATTGGGCCACTGGCTAATTGGGGAAGCGGCTTATTTCAGACAACTCTTACAGAACAAAAACTAATTGAGAAAATAGCCAGTATTCCCTTCATTTATTTGGGACATTATGCCACTTAATTGGGACAGGAGACCGTGCCAAACAGTTTCTAACTAGCATCAGATGTGTGCACGTATGTGACTGTTAGATACTATACTGTGCTTAGAGTGAAGTTTTTAAATAGCATCCGTTGTGTGCGCTTGTGTTCGAAAAGCAGTGATTTTTTGTCACTGACAGATGCTGAGAAATAAGCAATAAGACAATTCAGAACAGTTTTGCTCACTGTGGTTTCAAGCATTCTGGCTCGGAGGTGCCAGAAGTAGCCACAAATGAAAATAAAATGACTTCACTCCTTCAACAAGTTAGGAATTGCAAAAAATGTAAAGGTATCAGCATTCATCTTGAATGTTCATCGACTATAGCTCAGCATTTAACACCATCATTCCCACAATCCTGTTTGAGAAGTTACAGAACCTGGACGTCTGTACCTCCCTCTGCAATTGGATCCTCGACTTCCTAACCGGAAGACAACAATCTGTGCTGATTGGTGATAATATCTCCTCCTCACTGACAATCAACATTGGTGGACCTCAGGGGTGTGTGCTTAGCCCTCTGCTCTACTGTCTGTATACACATGACTGTGTGGCTGGGCATAGCTCAAATACCATCTATAAATTTGCTGATGATACAATCATTGTTGGTAAAATCTCAGATGGAGACGAGAGGGCGTACAGGAGTGAGATATGAACTGGTGGAGTGGTGTTGCAGCAACAACCTGACACTCAATGTCAGTAAGATGAAAGAGCTGATTGTGGATTTCAGAAAGGGTAAGACAAAGGAACACATACCAATCCTCATAGAGGGATCAGAAGTGGAGAGAGTGAGCAGTTTCAATTTCCTGGGCGTCAAGATCTCTGAGGACCTAACCTGGTCCCAACATTTCAATGCAGTTATAAAGAAGGCAAGACAGCAGTTATACTTTATTAGGAGTTTGAAGAGATTTGATTGTCAACAACAACACCCAAAAACTTCTATAGATGTACCATGGAGAGCATTCTGACAGGCTGCATCGCTGTCTGGTATTGGGCGGGGAGCGGGGTGGGGAGCTACTACACAGGACTGAAAGAAGCTGCAGAGAGTTGTAAATTTAGTCAGCTCCATCTTGGGTACTAGCCTAGAGAGTACCCAGGACATCTTCAAGGACTGGTGTCTCAGAAAGGCAGCGTCTATTATTAAGGATCCCCAGCACCCAGGGCATGGCCTTTTCTCATTGTTACCAGGTAGGAGGTACAGAAGCCTGAACGCACACACTCAACGATTCAGGAACAGCCATCGATTCTTAATTGGTCATTGAGCCCATGAACACTACCTCACTCTTTTAGTATAAATTATTTCTGTTTCTGCATGGTTTTTAATCTATTCAATATACGTATACTGTAATTCAGCGGTCCCCAACCACCGGGCCGCGGACCGGTACCAGGCCGCAAAGCATGCGCTACCGGGCCGCGAGGAAGCGATATGATTTGGCGCTAGGAGTCAGCTGCACCTTTCCTCATTCCCTGTCATACACTGTTGAGCCATTACGCATGCGAGGTCATTACCTGCGCGTCATCCATTTCAGCGCGGGAAGGAGATCAACTCCTCGAGCTTGCAAATGATGGCGGGCTGGAAAGTATGTTTGACATAACATCTCTGCCGGCATTCTGGATCAAAGTCAAGGCTAAATATCCTAAGATAGTCACGAAAGCACTGAAAACGTTGCTTCCATTTCCAACATATCTCTGTGATGAATGCAACGAAAACTATAAATTGTGGAATAGACTGGACACAAGGAACCCCCTTCAAGTATCGCTGTCTCCCATCACCCCTCGATGGGACGGTCTCGTTGCAGGGAAACAAGCCCAGGGCTCCCACTGATTCAGCGATATTGGTGTGTTGCAATGATTTTATATGTTCATACGGGGAAAATATGCGCTGCGTGTCTAATATCCAAGCGTTACTTAAAATGTTATGATGCTGTTGACTTATAAGTGACTTATATAACCATATAACCATATAACAATTACAGCACGGAAACAGGCCATCTCTCCCCTTCTAGTCCGTGCCGAACGCTACTCTCACCTAGTCCCACCGACCTGCACTCAGCCTGTAACCCTCCATTCCTTTCCTGTCCATATAGCTGTCCAATTTTTCTTTAAATGAAAATATCGAAACTGCCTCTACCACTTCTACTGGAAGTTCATTCAACACTTACTTCAAGCTCCCCTGATAATTGACTTATCACTATATTCATGCGAGGAAAATATGCGCTGTGTGTTTAATATTAAATTCATTAGATAAACCCTTTTAGAAAGGAAATTGAGTGTATTACCCACTTATCACCGATATTCCGGTCATGATTAACACCCCCCCCCTCCCTCCCGCCCCCAACAGAATCACCAAAAACGATTTGTAGAAAAAAATCGTACACGCATGCGCAAGTCAGGCATGCGCGCTGGTGCCCGTGCAAGGCTTCATGGTCATTGTAGTCCTTCCTGGGGTAAACCCAGCGTCTTTGACTGCTACTCTTGTTCGTTGGCAACCCTACCACCATCACCTCCCGTCAGCCAGTCCACAAGAATATTGTCGATATGAAACCGGTCCGCAGTGCGATAAAGGTTGGGGACCCCTGCTGTAATTGATTGATTGATTGATTAATTTATTTATTTGTTTTCTTCTTCTAGTTTATGTATTGCATTGAACTGCTGCTGCTAAGGTAACAAATTTTACGACGCATGCCGATGATACTAAACCTGATTCTGATTCTGTTACAATGAAAATGAAGATTTGCAGGATACAACTTTGGATAGCATTGTATGAAGGCAGTACATTAATTATACTGGGTGTCTACACTGATTTTGTTCATGTACAGTCAATCAAAAGAATGCAGCAGAGTACACAGGATGAATTCCTCCGTCAATAACTATTAGGAACTAATACACAGCTTGATGGTACTGTAGTAGGATTGGTAGCGTTCTAATTTGTTCTATATTTCATTTAAATACATATTTATTACTGAGTTAAATGGTAGTTTACCTTTTTTTTATACCTTTTTAAACATTTCCATGAAGTTTTGACGAATTGGGGCAACCACCTAAATGGGCCAAAATCTTCTGGTTCTGATGTGTCTGAGTTGGTGACATAAATGTACTTTGACAATAAACTTACTTTGGTTGCAGTGCATGACCATGACTGGTTTTGTGCCTCGTCATGCCCTTCGCACACCACAAAGCGTTGCAGGACCAGCCTCTGGGCTGTGTTCATGGACTATTCAGAAATCTGGGAAGAAAGTGCTCCTAAAATGTTGCGCGTGTGTCTTTAGGCTCCACACCTCCTCCCAGATGGTGGTGATGAGAAGGGGGCATTTCCTGGGTGGCGAGGGTCCTCACTTTTTTGAGCCATTGCCGCTTGAAGGTGTCCACGCTGGTGGAGAGGCTGGTGCCCATGATATAGCTGGCTGAGTTTACAACCCTTTGTAGCTTGATCTGATCCTGTACAGTGTTCCCTCAATACCAGAATCAGAATAAGGTTTGCTATCGCCAGCATGTGTCGTGAAATTTGTTAGCTTAGCAACAGTAGTTCAGTACAATCAATGATCATATAGAAAGAAATAACAGTAAGTATATATATGTGTTGAATAGATTAAATAGTGCATAAACAGAAACAATATATATATATTTTTAAAAATACTTGTTAGAATGCTCCTCATGGTACGGCAGTAGAAATTCTCTAGCTTTTCATGACATTTTTTGGTTTATTGGCTCCCAAACCCCGAATGAAATACAGCCCTTTTACTATTGCACCAGAAGCAGGAGACTGACCGGCAATTAAAATTTAGCCAAATTTTGTTTGCAGCATTGAAATGGAAACCTGTTAAGGAAAAACATGCAGGCAAACCTCTTTGCTTGGCGCAGAATGAAGGACAAAAGCAGGCTATTCAGACCATCAAGGTCATAGAGTCGTGGAGAAGTACAGCACAGAAACTGTACCTCGGATCATCTAGTCCATGCTGGTCTTGCTGGTATTTTTCTCCACACACGACTAATCCCACTCATCTGTTACAGCATTAGCTATGCAAAATTCTACTTGTATCAATATACAAAACTTGACACACACACACACACACACACACACGGACACAATTAATGTGCATGTATACATAAGCATGATTCAACACCCACACTTGCACATACTGTACATTACGAAGCCCACAAAAACATGAAAATGCATATGCTACCTTCACTGTAACAGGACATGCTTAAATGATACAGACATGTACAACTAAACACACAATTCAACATAAGGTGGCACAGAGGTACAGCTGGCAGAGACACTGCCTCACACCACCAGCAACCCAGGTGCTTAGCTGCTGTCTGGGTGGAGGTTGCATGTTCCCCTTGTGACGGTTGGCAGGAGCTTCTATCAGATTCTCCGGTTTCCTCAGACACCCCCAAAACATGCAGGTTTGTAGGTTAACTCACCAATGTATATTACCCCTAGAGTGTGGAAAATAAAAAGCGGGACCAATGCAGGATTTGTGTAAATAGGTGGTGGATGGTTGGTGCAGACTCAATGGGCTGAAGGGCCTGATTCAATGTTGTATAATTCGCCATCGGCGAGTCCAGAGGTCGAGATGTTCGGGGTCCTGATCCAGGGGCCTCATTCATAATGATTGGTGAGTCCTGGGGTCTGTACTGAAGAATGAAGCCCATCGGTCACTCCGAAGTTCAGAAATAGAGGCTGGAGCTCAGGTCTGTGAGTCTTTGTGAGTCCGCTAGGAAAGTCGAAGGCACAATATCTGCGAGTTCAAGTCCATTGGAGGCTGGAGGCCTAAGATGGCTTGTCTTAGATTTGGAGGACAGTATGTGGTTGGGTGGAAGGAAGGAAGGAACAGAGCTGTTTTGCTGTTGATGTTTTGTTTGTTGTGTTTTGTGTTGTTCAGTAAAGCATTGTGAGTGTGCTATGTTGGCGCCAGAGTGTGTGACAACAATTGTGGGCTACCCCCTGCACATCATTGGCTGAATAGATTGCTTACACAAGTGACACATTTCATTGTACAAACGTTTGTATGTTTTGACATACATGTGATAAATAAATTTGGAAGTTGAATCTTAATCGCGATTCTACACACACACACACACACACACACACACACGCACACACATAGAAATATAGAAACATAGAAAGCCTACAGCACAATACAGGCCCTTCAGCCCACAATGCTGTGCCGAACACATCCTTACTTTAGAAATTACCTAGGGTTACCCATAGCCCTCTGTTCTTGTAAGCTCCATGTACCCATCCAGGATTTTCCTAAAAAACCCTATCTATTCACCTCCACCACCATCGCCGGCAGCCCATTCCACACACTCACCACTGTCTGTGTAAAAAAACTTACCCCTGACATCTCCAAGCATCAACATGTCAACAAGTATAATTGTTGCATTGACAGACATCTGTAACGGACCGCAGTAATGCACAGACTTGTTCACCCACATTCCCAGTATTGTATGAGTTCACAGTTCTTGGAATGAAAAATACATCAGCCACATTTCCAGCAACAGATGAACCATGTCCATAGGAGGTTAGGATTATGTCCTGCACGTCTGCAGATTCCATTACTATTTACAGTCGGTAATGAGGATAGGTTTACCCAATTGCATAACCAGGGACATACAGCCAAAGGCATAAACTTTCACCATTAATGCTGACTATATTGTTGATCAGAAAACATAGGCAGTGTTTCATTGAGCACAACAGTGATGTGGCATATTTAATGGTCCATGAACCCATAAACACTACCTCGCTCTTTATCTTTTTTATTGCAACTTTTATGCCCTGCACTGTGCTGCTGCCACAAAACAACAAATTTAATGACATATCTCAGTGATAATAAACCTGTTTTATTATCAGGGGTACATAATCAAATTGCACATACAATGCACCCAATCTTTTGCCTCGGGTTGGGGAACCACGAACCAGTCGGCTTAAGTTTAGTGTGAGTGGAGTGAGATTTAGTAAGAACCTGAGGGGCTAACCCTTCACCTAGAGTGTCCACCGTGTATGGAGTGAGCTCCAACGGAACTGGTTGAGACAAGTGCATTAACAGCATTTAAAAGACACTTGAACAGGTACATGGATAGGAAAGGTTTAGTGGATATGGGTCAAGTGTGCGCAAATGGGACTAGCTCAGATTCAGCATGAACCATTTTGGGCCGAAGGGCCTGTTTCTTTGCAGCATGGCTCTATGATTCTAAGGAGATGGTCAAAGGAAGGATGCAATTGTGTTGACCAGAGAGCAGAGGAGATAAACCGGAATGTTGGCTGGATTTCGTTTGTAAGGAGAGACTGGATAGGTAGGTTTGTTTTTCCTGGAGAGGAGGAGGGGTGTAATGCGCAAGATCAGAAAAAGCTGCAGAGGATTTTAAACTCTGCCAGCTTCATCATGGCCAAAGGGAAGAAGCTGTTCCTAAAATGCTTAGACTGGGACTTGGGGCTCCTGTACCTCCTCTCTGATGGAGCTAATGAGAAGAGAGAATTATGATTCAAAATTCCTTCGATTCAGCTTTCCAGGAGCCCACATTGCTTAGTAAAAGTACAGAAAAATCTCCTGCCAGTCTCGCATTGGTTTTGGCAACCTATGGATGTGCGATCTTGTGCTCTTAAACTTTTGTTGTTTTTACCTATGGTGCAGTGATCTTGTGCTTGAAATATTTAACTACGCCTCCTAAGCATCCGATGTCAAGTCCTGGGCCATCAGCCAAGCGGCAGAGAACCGCTTTAACACTTGAAAAAAAGTTAGAAATTATAAACAGGGCGGCGTCAGGTGAAGGTAGCACAGCTCTGGGACGCTACCCTGTGCAGTTGCGGGCTATGATCGCTGAGTTAGGCATCACACCAAAGCAGGTGTTTAATGCAGATGAGACCGGGTTTTTTGGAAACGTATGCTGAAATGCATTTACATAAGTAAGGATGAAAAAACTGCACCAGGTTTCAAAGCAGCAAAGGATAGATTGACTTTGCTTATGTGTTCCAATGCCGAAGGAGACTGTAAGATGAAGCCTCTCTTAGTTTACCATTCACTAAACCCCTGTGCTCTTAAGGGTTTGAGTAAGAAGCCTCTCAATGGAGCCTGGAAATCAATTTGGGCGGAGTGTGTGCACACCCTCAAGGGGTTTCCCGCCTTCACTGCAGCTGTCCAGGATTGTGTGGCCCTGGGCCGCAAAATTGGTGGGGAAGGATTCTCAGATCTTGAGACTGCTGACGTGGTAGAACTCCTGGATTCTCATGATGAAGTATTAAGTGTGGATGACCTTCTGTGTTTAACTCAGACTGAAGGTGATAACGATGAAGACGAAAGTGTCGAGCTGCAGGTGAAGGATTTTACGGTGAAGCAACTGGCAGAATTTTTTAAGGCTGCAGAACACTTGGCACAAATGGTGATGGACATGGACCCAAGTTTAGAATGGAGTCAGCATTTCAGTCATTCCCTACAGTCAAGCCTTCTTCCCTACAAGCAAATTTATGCTGAAAAATAAACTGCTGCCAAGCAAACAATCCTCACCACTTTCTTCAAACCGGTATCATTTCCTGCTGCCAGCAGTTCTGAGAGTTCTGTGAGTCTTCCTTCACCTCTTGCCGTCCTTGATGATCCTGACGACACACAACCATCCACCTCATCCATGTAAAGCTGCCTGACACCACAACAACCACTCATCTCCCGGAGCGAACACACCTGCCACTGTTGGTGAGTACTGTACACCCTAGTATGTTAACTTTCTATGATTTATTACATTGAATATTACCTTAAATTGATGAAATATGATACGAATGTTGCCTGGTGGTACTGCTTTTGTGTCATATTGGTATGAAAGTGTGAATAAATTACAGATAAAACATATTTAGGAAGCCATCCAGAACGCATCCCTATTTTCTCCACTTAAATAATTATTCACATTATGCATCGACTTCGAGGAACGTATCCCCAGCATATAACAAGGATAGGGTTTATAGGGGATGTGCAGTGTGAAAACAATTGCAGCGGTCAACATTTAGAACTGCAAATAGGTCCTGTGATGACTGATTCCTGACTAAACAAAGAACTTTCAATCTCTCTTTCCACCTACACGTTCTGAGAAATGAGGTATTTCAAAGAAAATGCATAAAAGGCCAATGCTTAAATCCTGTTCTATCGTGCTTCCCCAAATGGCATGGGATGTCTTTTATTGTGCTCAGGTTGTGCCTCACCCTTACATAATCATGTGAACAGTGGATTTTAATTGTCTTATTTTATGAAGTTCGAAGTAGATTTATTATCAAAGAACATATATGTCACCATACACAACCCTGAGATTCATTTTCTTGCAGGCATTCGTAGTAAATGGGCAGCTCAGTAGTGTAGTGGTTAGCACAATGCCTTACAGTACCAGTGACCTGGGTACAATTCCTGCCACTGTCTGTAAGGAAATAGTACATTCTCCCTGTGACCGCGTGGGTTTCCTCTGGGTGCTCTAGTTTCCTCCCACATTCCAAAGATTTACTGGTTGGTGGTTTAAGTGGTCATTGTAAGTTGTCCTGTGATGTGGCTAGGGTTAAATTGGGGGTTGTTTGGGTGGTGTGGCTCGAAGGGCCTATTTCACGCTGTAGCTCAATAAATATGTAAACATAAACATGCAACAAAGACAATGGAATCAATGAAAGATTGCCCCCAACAGGATGGACAAACAATCAATGTGCAAAAGACAATAAACTGGCCAAGCACAAAAAGAGAGAAACAAAAAGAAATAACAGCAATAATAATAAATAAATAAGCAACAAATATTGAGAACATGAGATGAAGAGTTCTTGAAAGTGAGTCCAAAGGTTGTGGGAACATTCCAGTGATGGGTTGAGTGAAGCTGAGTGAACCTATCCCTGGTTCAAGAGCCTGATGGTTGAGGGGTAATAACTGTTCCTGAACCTGGTGGTGTGGGCCCTGAGGCTCCTGTACCTTCTTCCTGATGGCAGCAGTGAGAAGAGAGGGTGTTCTGGGTGCTGGGATCCCTGATGACAGGTGCTGCTTGCCTGTGACAGTGTTTTGTGTAGATGTACTCGATGGTGGAGATGGCTTTACTGATGATGGACCGAGGCGTATCCACTGCTTTTTGTAGGATTTACTGTTCAAGGGCATTGGTATTTTTGTACCAGGCTGTGATGAAACCAGTCAATATACTCTCCACCACACATCTATAAATGTTTGTCAGAGTTTTAAGTGACATGCCAAATCTTTACAAACTGCCATGCTTTCATCATAATTGTATTTACATGTTGGACCCAGGACAGATCCTCTGAAATGATAACAATGTGGAAATTAAAGTTGCTGACCCTCTCCACTTCTGATCCCCTGATGAGAACTGGCCCACAGACCTCCAGTTTCCTCCTCCTGGAGTTCCTAATCATCTCCTTGGTTTCGCTGTTATCCAGTGAGAGGTTGTTACTGTGGCACCACTCAGGCAGATTTTCAGTCTCCCTCCTCTATGCTGATTCGTCTCCACCTTTGATTCGGCCAGTGACTGTGGTGTCGTTAGAAAATTTGAATATGAGATTGGAGCTGTGCTTGGCCTTACAGTCTGAAGTATAAAGTGAGTAGAGCAGGGGTGAGAAGAGCCTTGTGGTGCACCTGTGCTGATGGAGATTGTGGAAAAGATGTTGTTGCCAATCCAAACTGACTAGGATCCATGAGTGAGTATATCGAGGAGGTACTGAGGACTAGGACTTGAAGCTTGTTGACTAGTTTTGAGGGGATGATAGTGTCGAATGCCAAGCTGTAGTCAATGAAGAGCATCCTGATGTATGCAGCTTCGCTGTCCAGATGTTCCAGGGTTGAGTGAAGAGACAATGAAATGGCATCTGCTGTGGACCTGTTGTGACTGTAGGCAAATTGGAGCGGATCCATGTCACCTCTCAGGCAGGAGCTGATGTGTTTCATCAACAACCTCTCAGCTCACAGCGGATGAAAGTGCTACGAGACGACAGTCATTGAGGCAAGTTACCATGTTCTTCCTCGGCATCGGTAAAATTAAAGCCTGCTTGGATCAGGTGGATATCTCAGACTGCCAAAGTCAGAGGTTAAAAATATCAGTGAATATTCCAGCCAATTTATCAGTACAGGTCTTTAATAATTGGCCAGGTACCCCATCTGGGCCAAGTACTTTCTGTGGGTTCACCCTCCCAAAGAATGTTCTCTTGTTGGCTTCAGAGACTAAGATCAAATGGTTAATGAGGGCTGTGGGAGTTCGTGAAGGTTGCTCCACGTTCTGATCATCAAAGTGAGCACAGAAGGCATTGAGCTCATCAGAGGGCAAAGCTTTGTTCTCACCTATGTCGCTTGGTTTCACTTTGTAGGAGATAATAGCATTTAAGCCCTGCCACAGTTGTAGAAGTTGTGTTCAGTCGCTGAAGAACGTGGCAGAGTTTGTCATCAAAACGTCGGTTATAATCGATACCTGTACATGGCTGGAAGCCCGAAGAATTGTTTAAGTTTGATTGAAGTCCCGATAATGATTTGAACTGTGTTGGGCTGGGCTGTATCTTGTGTGTTAATGGTGGTACTCAATACATTGAGTGCCTGTTTAACATCAGCCTTTGGCGGTATGTAAACTGTAGTCAGGATCACAGAGGAGAACTCTCTCAGTATGTACAATGGCCTGCATTTAATCATTAGTTGTTCCAGGTAGGGAGAACAAGAGTGCAACAAGATCTCTACATCTCAGCACCACAGAATTTATCATGAAACACAAACCCCCACCTTTAGCCTTCTCTGAATCAGCAGTGCAGCCCATCCTGTGTACCGAGAAGCCCTTGGGTCTTACCAATGTGTCCGGCATGTCTGCAGTGAGCCGTGTCTCCATGAATCAGAGAACGTAGAATATTTCAATTCCCTCTGATACAGTAATTTTGTCCTTAGGTCCTTGTTCTCCAGCAACTGTACATTTGCTATCAAGATGCTGGGCAGAGGAAGTTTCAGGATCCTTTGTTTTTGCCTGGCTTGGAGTCCTCCCCTCCTCGCTTTCTTTTGGCCATGGCAATGTCCCTTCATCAGCTTAAAGCATGCCTGAGAGTTAAGTCTGCTGAATCCTTCAGAAGACTGTGAAATCACTAGTTTCTTAAGATGGTTCAAAAGTATGCTACTTAAAGGGAAAATACAGG
The DNA here is from genome assembly GCF_963921235.1 of Mobula hypostoma. Taxonomy (NCBI): domain Eukaryota; kingdom Metazoa; phylum Chordata; class Chondrichthyes; order Myliobatiformes; family Myliobatidae; genus Mobula; species Mobula hypostoma. The sequence goes on along the minus strand of NC_086114.1, from coordinate 51,593,418 downwards.
CTGCAGATTGCAGTAAGAGTAGTTCAAAAAAAGTATATCTAGAAGTTTTGTAAGCTGCACACACACACACACCACTGAAGTTCACCTGCACCATCTTGCCATCTATGTTCAAAGTTTCTTTGAAACTTTGCTTGAGAAATTAAATTATGTTGTCCTTAGAATGTTATATGGAGATTACTCCAGAAGAGCCATAGTTATCAACATTATGCTAGAAGAAACTGACAAATATAGGAAATCTTGTACTCAGGTTTGGCTTGACTGTCTACAAACACGAGCCAATAACTCCTGATCTCCAATCCTACCCATGACTTTTCAGTCCCAAGTCTCCGTCATCATTTCCAATCTTCTCCTGCTGGTTTCTGACCGGCCACCAATTCTCAACCGATTCCCAGTTCCTCACTACATCTCACTCCCGATCACCCCAAAGCTCCCACTTGCCAACTTACAACTTCTGTTATTTCTGTCTCTTGATCATCCCACACTCCCCTCCACACGCCAGGATTCCAATCAAAAACTCAAAGGGAATTTATTCTACAAGTACCTATATGTCAGCATACTACTCTGAGATTCATTTTCTTGCAGGCATTTACAGCAGAACAAAGAAATACAATAGAATCAATGAAAAACTGCACTCAAACAACCAATATGCAAAATAAAAATAAATAAATGGATAGATAGATAGATAAATACTACTGAGAACATGAGTTGTAGAGTGCTTGAAAGTCAATCTGCAGATTGTGGAATCAACTCAGGGTTGAGGGAGTGAAATTATCCACACTGGTTCAGCAGTCTGATAGTTGAAGAATAATAACTGTTCCTGAATCTGCTGGTGTGCCACCCAAGGCTCCTGTACCTTCTTCCTGAAGGCGGCAGCGAGAAGACAGCATGGCCAAGATAGTGGGGCTGTTTGATCACGGGATACTGCTTTCTAGTTACAGTGCTCACTTTCACATATAGAATAAATATGTCACCCTGCATTGTGATGCATGTGACGAAAAACCAAGTCATCAGAAGATTGATGTTGATGAGAGAGATAAGGGAGACAAAATGGAGAAATGTTCAAAATGTTAATGAGAGAGGAGAGAGAGATAACGAAAAGAGACACAATTCAGAGTATTGACAGACCGGTTGCTTCGAACCTGAACTGTTTGAAGTTTGATGGACAGGCGATACCCCAGCAGGGGGATAAAAAGAACAGGTTTGCTAAGGCATGACACCCCACGAGATCACGAGATAACGAGACCCTAGAAGTGCGGAGTGCCCCCACAAGTTGGTGGGAGCTTGGAGGTCTGGTCGCAGGAACCGACCATAGACGCACAGGGTGAAAAGGGTACGATCGGTGGGAACCTGGTGTGTGTGTCCACCCTTGCCTGGGTGCCGGGTTCACCGTGGAAGAACGGTCGTATCCGGAATGGAGGGGTCACAATCGGTGACCACAGCGGGATAGAAGACATAAAAGGGTCCGCCCGAAAGCCAACTGCGAAGAACATCAGAGGTCTGCTTGAATCCAATTTGCATTTCTCTCTCTCTCTCTCTCTCTCCAACAACACAACAGCGATTACTGTGAATTGTACTAAGCTGAACTGAACTCTGCGTCACTTGAGACTGATCATTTTACCCCTAGACTGCGATAGAGCTTGATTGATTCCTATTACCCTAGTTCTGTGTACATGTGTGTTTTATCATTGCTAACCTGTTGCATTTATATCCGTACGATTAGAGTACTGTGTTACTTATTTCTTTAATAAAACTTTATTAACTTCCAGTAATCCAGACTCCAACTAGTGGTCCATTTCTGCTGATTTGGCAACCCAGTTACGGGGTACATAACATGCGGTACAGCAATCTGAATGCACAGGAATGCAGGAAACTGCAGAGTAGTGGGCTCAGCTGACTGCACCACGGACACACCCTCCTCACCATTTGGGCCATGCTACCTTCCTGCAGCTTCGTCAGCTCATGACTAACCCTCCATTGCCACTGACCTTCATGTTTATATCCTGGGGTTCAATACATAAAAAGAATGCACTTCTCAAAACTTTGAAAGTGTCATCTTCTACCACCCTCTCTGTAAAGGAGTGTTTCATGACTACTATGTTAATTTTTAGGTGTTTTTTTTGGAGGAACGGACATTGAAGCAGGGCATCAGCCATCAATGCATTTAATGGTGGAATAAATGTGGAGGGCTGAATGGACTTCTCCTGCTTCCATTTTCTGTTTTCTGTGCTACCTATCCCTACGTTACCCAACCAGCATCTATCTTTGACCCCCACCAGTACCCTTCAATACCTTGAAAACTTCAATCAAGTTATCCCCCCCCCCCCCGTTAAACTTCCAAATTCCAGGAAAAACAAATCTAGTCTTTTCTTGGTGACTGAAAGCCAAGGCCCATCCTTCTCAATCTTTGCTGGTCCTTCAAAGCTAACAGATGCTTTTCTTAAGGTGCACTGCAAGTGTAGGCTTACCATGGTTTTGGGTTGTTAAACCATCACCTTTGCTCTGAACCTCCAGACGCAAAAGCCTTCTGCCAGTAGTTTTATTGATCAATGTAGATGGACCCTTAGGTTTCATTAGACTACTTCAATCTTCAGCTAACACGGGGTACTTCATTGACTCCATAACATTGTCAGGATGCTCACTTTCCGCCTCACTCATTGGAAGGTAAGGCATTCAGTGTGGACAGTTTCCTGGCTACTTAATACTAAAAAAGTCCCACTTTCGGTGCAAATCTTAAACTTACTTTTAAAATTGCACTCTGGGGTACCAAATGAAGTCATAACTTGCTGAAAAACATTGTAATTACTGCTGTTGTTGGCTCCACGACTTATATTGTCTAATTAAATATTCTTCTACCATGGCAACGCAAACACAATTCACCACATTGATGGTTTTCCTTTAAAATGCACTCTGCATTCTAAATTGGGAGCAGAAAAAAGTGTAACCTTACAGAAAAATCACAGTGGATAGCTGGGCGGTTTCCAGTTGTTTAAGCACAGGGTAATGAGACACTGCACAACGATTATAATTGGAATTCGATAACTCCCTCAGGTAAAACACGAAGGATTGCAAAGACCAAGTGGAACAAATTTTCAAATGCTTAGCAGCTGTGGTTAGGCACTGTCAATTGGGAATTATGGGGTGAAGGGGTGGGAGATGTCTTTAAGCAGGTTGTTTTCCCTCTCCATGCACAGCATACTAATGATTTTACAAATTGCCAACCAGATCCAGCACTGGACAGTTAGTAGAGCTGCTCCAGTGACTGGGCTTAATCCTGGTGTTGTCTATGTGGAGATTGCATGTCTTTCCTATGACTGTGTGAGTCTCCTCAACACAAACAAAAGAAACTCTGCAAATGCTGGAAATACAAGCAACAGACACAAAATGCTGGGGGAGATCAGCAGGCCAGGCAGCATCTAGGAAAAGTGTACGTTTCGGGCAAAACCCTTCGGCAGGAGGTGCTCAGGTTCCCTCCAATTTCTAAAGGTGTTGCTGGGTTACTTGACCACTGTAATTTTTCCTAAGTGTACAGGTGAGTGCACTGGGAGGAGCTTTTGGTACGGTGGGGGGTGGGGGTTCTGGTAAGAGTCTAGTGGCCTCTTGAGGGCCAACCAAAGGTGTGTTTTTCTTTGTAAAATCTGTTTTTTACAAACCAAAGACAATTCTATTCCAAGAACCTTGGGTACTGCAGGGCAACTCCATCGGTGAGCCGCTCGTTGGTCGGAGTGGCTGGACTGGTGTTGTCGGCAGAGCTGATGGAGATGTTAAAGGGGTCGGCTGGGATTTTGGAGAAGGAGCCATCCGAGGTGTTGAGGGGAATGGCTGGGATGTTGGAAAAGGAGCTGGCTGAGGTTTCGAAGGAGCCTGTTGGGATATCGCAGGAATCCATTGGGTATCGGAGGAGCCCGTTGGGATATTGGAGGAGAGTGTTGGGATATTGCAGGAGACTGTTGGGATATCGGAGGAACCCATTGGGATGTCGGAGAAACCCATTGGGTATTGGAGGAGCCCGTTGGGATATTGGAGGAGAGTGTTGGGATATTGCAGGAGACTGTTGGGATATCGAAGGAACCCATTGGGATGTCGGAGAAACCCATTGGGTATTGGAGGAGCCCATTGGGATATTGGAGGAAACAACTGGGATATCAGAGGAGACCTTCAGGATATCGGAGGAGCCAGTTGGGATATTGGAGGGGCCCTTCAGGATATGAGAGGAGCCTGCCAGTGGGTCAGAGGAGCTGGTCTGGGTACAGTGGAGCTGACCTGGCTGCAGACCGTGTTGCTGCCTGCTGCTCGGAACCACCGAAGTTGGTGCAGTATAATCATGGAAGGTTGTCTCAGACAGTTCAGTTGCGATCGCAAGACTCTGTTGGACACCGATAATGTAAGTTGCCGTAGGCCTGTTACCCTTGTCTGGTGGAGGGACAGTCAACATGGGAGCTGTGTAGCCTCAGTTGTAGTGAGGACTAGGCCTCAAGCCTCGGGCTTGCCTGCTGCTGCAGAGCAGGTGAGAGACGCGGAAACATTTACAGCATGGCGTCCGAGCTAAGCTGAGGTATGGCCTCTCCCTCTCGTGTTTGAGAGGTGGAATGACAGGCTGGATCGTGTGTGTCTGCATACTGCCGGGAGGCCGGGAGACTGTACCATCGATTGCCGGACATTGCTGCTCAGGGTCTTGGACCATACATATGTTTTTTTTGTGTGAATATGCTTCTTTGCTTGCTATTTTGAATTATGTTACTTGCTATTTTTGAATGTTTGCTTGCTATTTTGAATTATGTTTCTTGCTATTTTTGAATGTTTGCTTGCTATTTTGAATGTTTTGCACTTTGGCCACAGAGGAACACTGTCTCGTTCAGCTGGTATCTATGTATGGTTTAAATGATAATTAAACTTGATTTGATTTGATAAAATTGATGAATGTAGGAGGGTGAAAATGGTGCATGATGGGCAAACTTCACTCAGTAGGTTGAAGGGTCTGTTTCTAAAACCCATTCAGGAAGGCTCAACACACACTGAGAAGAACCATGGTATAACGGGTTAAAAATAATGATTAAGTAACCCAAAACTTGATGTTTAGAAGCATGTAGATTGTTGGATAAATGGATTACTAGTCAGGCTGTTAAAAATTAAGGATGAATCGTTAGAAGATTAAACTGGATAATTTGTTGATTCTAATTTACTTTCTAACTTGGACAAGACCTGCAGTGAAATCACAGTATCAAAAAATATTATTTTGTTGATTGTAAGTAATAATGAAGGCAAATGCAATGTTAGCATTCATTCAAGAGGACTAGAATATAAAAGCAAGGATGTAATTCTGAGGCTCTATAAAGCACTGGCCAGACTGCATTTGCAGTATTGTGAACAATTTTGGGATCCTTATCTAAGAAAAGATGTGCTGGCATTGGAGAGGGTCCAGAGAAAATTCACAGGAATGATTGTGGAAATGAAAGGATTAACATATGAAGAGCCTGTATTTGCAGGAGTTTGGACAAATGAAGGAGAATCTCATTGAAAGCTATCAAATATTGAAAGGCGTGGAAAGAGTGGATATGGATAGAATGCTTCTTATAGTGGGGAAATCTAGGACCAGAGGGCACAGCCTCAGAATAGAGGGTCATCCTTTTAAATCAGAGATAAGAAGGAATTTCTTTAGTCAGAGGGTGTTGAATCTGTGGAATTCATTGCCACAGATGGCTTTGGAGGCCAGGTCATTGGATGCTGTCCAAGTTGCATGCCATCCTGGACAATGTCTCCCATCCACTACATAATGTACTGGGTGGGCACAGGAGTACGTTCAGCCAGAGACTCATTCCACCGAGATGCAACACTGAGAGTCATAGGAAGTCATTCCTGCCTGTGGCCATCAAACTTTACAACTACTCCCTTGGAGGGTCAGACACCCTGAGCTAATAGGCTGGTCCTGGACTTATTTCCTGGCATAATTTACATATTACTATTTAATTATTTATGGTTTTATTACTATTTATTATTTATGGTGCAACTGTAACGAAAACCAGTTTCCCTCAGGATCAATAAAGTATGACTATGACTATATTTAAAGCAGAAGTTAATAGGTTCTTGATTAGTGAGGGCATCAAAGGTAACAGGGAGGAGGCAGGAGAGTGGGGTTGAGAGGGATAATATACTGTATCAGTCATGTTGGAATGGTGGAGCAGGTTCAATGGGCTGAATGGCCTAATTATGCTCCTTCGTCTTGTGGTCTTATGGTCTAATAAGCATACACCTGCCTTATGTTGTACATTGTCACTCTCCCCAAAGCAATTAACTACCAGAGGAGTATGCTTTGGAGGTACTGTTCTGAGATAAAAGACTTTAAATGGGTATGTTTATTAGGTGAAACATTTGCTTTATCAGCTTTGTTGTTCCTAGCTGCTGAAAGATTCATTCAAGTTTTAATTCTTTTTTGCATGACGTAGTCAAGATCACTTAGCCCAATGAGTCTACGCCAGCTCTCAGTGTGATTCTATTAACTCCATCCCCTTGTAGTAATCTTATTGATTTATCTACATATCTATCTACAGTATTAATCTACCTATCTACAGTATCTTTTTATTTATTTATTCATTTACAGAATGTGGGCATCGTCAGCTAAGCCAGCATTTAGTGCTCATCCCTGGTTGCCTTAAGAAGGTGGTGTTAAGCTGCCTTCTTGATCGCTGCGGTCCCTGAGGTGTAGGTACACGTACAGTGCTGTTAGGGAGGGAATTCCGTTTACTGTATCTATCTATCAATTTACTTGTTTATTTATATCAAAATCAGGTTTATTATCACTGGCACGTGACGTGAAATTTGTTAATTTTAGCAACTGCAGTTCAATGTAATACATAATCTAGCAGAGAGAGAGAGAGAGAGAGAAATAACTAATAATAATAAATAAAATAAAATATAATAATAAATAAACAAGTAAATCAATTACATATATTGAATAGATTTTTAAAAGTGTGCAAAAACAGAAATACTGTATATTGAAAAAAGTGAGGTAGTGTCCAAAGCTTCAATGTCCATTTAGGAATTGGATGGCAGAGGGGAAGAAGCTGTTCTTGAATCGCTGAGTGTGTGCCTTCAAGATTCTGTATCTCCTACTTGATGGTAACAGTGAGAAAAGGGCATGCTCTGGGTGCTGGAGGTCTTTAATAATGGACGCTACCTTTCTGAGGCACCGCTCCCTAAAGATGTCCTGGGTACTTTGTAGGCTAGTGCCCAAGATGGAGCTGACTAGATTTACAACCTTCTGCAGCTTCTTTCGGTCCTGTGCAGTAGCCCCTCCATACCAGACAGTGATGCAGCCTGTCAGAATGCTCTCCACAGTACAACTGTAGAGGTTTTTGAGTGTATTTGTTGACATGCCAAATCTCTTCAAACTCCTAATAAAGTATAGCCGCTGTCTTGCCTTCTTTATAACTACATCGATATGTTGGGACCAGGTTCAATCTTCAGAGATCCTGCCACCCAGGAACTTGAAGCTGCACACTCTCTCCACTTCTGATCCCTCTATGAGGATTGGTATGTGTCCCTTCATCTTACCCTTCCTGACGTCCACAATCAGCTCTTTCGTCTTACTGACGTTGAGTGCCAGGTTGTTGTTGTGGCACCACTCCGCTAGTTGGCATATCTCATTCCTGTACGCCCTCTTGTCACTACCTGAGATTCCACAAACAATGGTTGATACATATCTATCTATTGATCTATCTTTCTTTCAATTTATTTATTTATTTATTAATTATTTTGAGCTACAGCACAGTATCAGGCACTTCTGGCTAACTGAGCCCACACTGCCTAATTATACCCCGTGACCAATTAACCTGCTAGCCCGTCCATCTTTAGAATGCGGGAGGAAGCCGGGGCATCTGGAGGAACCCACGCAGTCACGGGGAGAACGTACAAACTTTAGAGACAGCGGCGCAATTGAACTGGGGTTGCTGGCGCTGAAATAGCGTGACACGAACTGCTACGTTCAAAGTGCCCATCAGCTCCTCCTTAGGTCTCTAACCATCTACCCAACCTCAGGATACTTTATAGGAACAACTGAACCTATCAGTCAGCATGTCTCAGGTTGTAGGTGGAAAGCCGTGTGCTTACGGAGAGAATATACACACAACATGCAGGCAACACCCAAATCCAGGATTGGACCTGGTCAGTGTGGAGCTACGGAACAGCAGTGCTAACTACTGAGCCACTGTGCCAGCCTTCTGCAAATTAACCCTGCACCAGCTTTGCCCTCGTTGCTAAATATTTGCTCTGCTTTTAGAGTTGGTGTTGGTCCAATCTGTAGTCCTCTCTTCTACAGCTTCCTCTCTACTGAATCCCCTCCAGTTAAATTTAACACCTGAATAAACACTGCTAGGTTTCAGTACAGTTGTTTTTCTTTGGAATGTAGTAATCACAGGAATATGTTACAGAGGCACAGCTGATGTTTTATTGTAAGTGTGCATGTGTCCTTGTTTACTATAATGTTATTGCAGAAAGATTCAAATGCCACATTGTCAATCTGTCCAAAACCAAACTCTCAATGAAAGCACTTCATACCCGGTTCTATCACTTCACGGAGTTTACCGCAGGACAGGGCTTCAGGGATGTTCCTGAGGTCTGCTTGTAGGTTTAGCGTAATGCGATTATGGCTCCAGAGACCCAGTGGAAAAAAGGAGCATGTGATTCACAAGTAAAAATTCTCAGTCAAATTGGTCAAAGTTCCTGGTTGTAATGGTCATTTATGTGCACAAGGCATTGGGGTCTGAATACTTTTTCAAGATACTGTATGTGTCTCCAAACCAGGATCTCAAAGCTTGATCTCCAGCACTGTCTGTGTGGAGTTTGCATGTTATCCTGTGTGTTCACATTCACTTTCCAAAGACACGCTGGATGACAGGTTAATTAGCCACTATAAATGTAATTGGTCAGTATTCAGGTGCCATAAAGTCTGTGGGGAGTTGACAGGAATGTAGGGGAATTAGTGTAGGATTAGAATAAAGGGGCATTTGATGGTCAGAATAGATTAGCTGGGCCGAAAGTCCTGCTTTCATGCAGTAATCCACAGCTCTTCAGGGCTGTAGTTTTCTTGTTTGCAGACACTCTTTCCCTTCTACCTGTGGCTTGTCTTAAATCAATATCCAAACAGGCAATGACAAAGGCACCAGAGAAACCAAATAAAATTCATCCATCATCACACAGAAAATGGAGGAGCCCCCTAGGTCAATTCCTATTTCCTGCTCTGATCTGATTGGTTTTACCATATAACTGAAGAGCGACTCCTTCGCTAAATGAGGCAGGAGCAAGAGCTTGGACAAAGGAACTGATTGTCTTCTTTGAGGGGTCAGTGTTTGAGAGGGTGAGCAGCTTCAAGACACTGGGTGTCAATATCTCTGAGGATCTATCTTGGGCCCAACACATTGATGCAATCATAGAAAAGGCATGTCAGTGACTATACTACATCAGGAATTTGAGGAGATTTGGTACGTAGCCAAAGACGAGCAAATTTCTACTAATGTACCATGGAGAGCATTCTGTTTGCATTATTGCCTGGTATGGAAGCTCCAATGCACAAGGTCAAAAGAGGCTTAACCAGCCCAATCACAGCACAATCCTTCCCACCATCGAGAACATCGTCAAGCGGTGGTACCTCAGGAAGCTGGTGTGGTAAACCATATATATGTTGTAACTGGGTTAACTGTCTGGACACGCCCCTCTGCTGACTGCCCCTGTGGCTCCTCCCACAGAGCCCTGAATAAAGGCGATTTCACCCTGCTCCTCCCCCTCAGACCAGGGGCAGACACTCAGCATGGAGGTCACGTTTTACTGCGAATAAAAGCTTTTCAGTATTTACCCTACTGCAGTCTTTTGGAATTATTGAAGCTGCTTCAGCTGGCATCTTTCACTGAGGACTCTCGGCATCCGAGACATGTCCTCTTCTCAGGAGGAGGTACAGGATCCTGAAGACCGACACTCAAAGTTTTAGGAACAGCTTCTTTCCCTTCATGATCATAATGGTCCATGCATTCCTGAACACTACCTCATTATTCCTCTTGTGAACCATTTATTTATTTATTTATTGATTGATTGATTTTAATGTCTTGCACTGCACCAAAGCCACAAAATAACAAATTTCCTGACAGGTGTCAGTGACTATAATCAGGCCTCTGATTCTGATTCTGAAAGAGGATGGGATATGGAGAGGGCCTTGCAGGACAGGAGGAAGATGAAGGGGAGGTCAATGTGAGGTCCGGGAGATGGAATTCATAAACATGCAGAGAAATGGTTAATAGGTTCTTGACTGGTAAAGGCATCAAATGTCATGGGGAGAAGGCAAAGAGTGGGGTTGAGAGGGAAAATAAGCAGAATGGTGGAACAGGATCAACAGGCTGTGTGGTCTTATGATCTTAAATCAAATATGTTCGTGTTAAAACTCTTTCAATCATAAAGGCACAAACTTCTTGTACGTTTTGAATCACTGTAAATAAGTTTCTTTTTGGGCAGCGCAGTGCTGCACCTATTAGAGTGGCTACCTCACGGCAAACAGGTTCAGTTCTGACCTCCACTTATGTCTGTGTACAATCTGCATGCTCTTCCTGTGACCGTGTTGGATTCCTCCCAGCTCCAGTGTGACTGGCTGCTGTGAGTCGCTCCCAGCATGGAGATGAGTGGTGGAAACTGTAGGGAGTTTTTGGGAATGTTGGGGAGGATAAAAAGCAGGATTAATTTAGGAGACTGCAGATGCTGGAATCAGGAAGAGCAAACAAGATGCTGGAGGAACTCAAAGGGCCAAGCTGCGTCTGAACAGGGAAATGGGCAGCTTCCAGTCTGGGTCAGAAACCTTCATCTGGACAGGATTGGACAGATGTGGGATTACAGTAAATGGGTGCCTGGTTGCCAGCAGGGACTCAGTGGGCTGAAGGGCCTGTTTTCATGCTGTATCTCTCTATGATTCTATGACGCCATGACTGTTGGTGTGGCCTGTGTTACTTTAAGCAGTTCTCTCTCTGTTTATACATTAGCCTCTCGTCAAGAACTTCAGGCAATAGCATGTTTTGCTATTCACATTGTTTATTGGGTTATGACTCATGGCACTTACCAGCTGTTCCTGCCTGGAGCTCTCCAAGAGCAGGATGTCTAGACATGAGCCTTGTTTATATGCAGCCCTGTTATTTCCCCTGAAAGGGACACTGTTCCAAGTTCCAGATTAAAGCAACAACAGAAGGGCTTGAGAGCCCAGTTGACACATCACAGGTAGATTAACAACCCCCTCCCCTCCACCATCAAAAGTATCTACATGAGATGCTGCCTCAAGAAGGTAAGAACAATCATCAAAGGCCCCACCATCTAGGCCATGCCATCTTCTTGCATCAGGCAGGAGATACAGAAGCCTGAGGTCCCACATCACCAGGCTCAGGAGGAGCCACCTCCACTACACGATTCTTGAACTAACCTGCACGAACCCTAATCATTACCTCAGAATTACAAATCTATGGTCAATTTTACCTACAATGAACATTGGTTTTTGTTTTAGTTATGTTCTTCATTATATAACTTTGTATAATTGATGCTTTTCTCATGAATGTTATGTCTCTGATGCTATGAGCCTATGATGCAGCAGTAAATAAGTATTTTTTTATTGTACCTGTGCATATATGTACTTTTGCAGATGACAATAAACTCAACTTTGACTTGAGTTCCAATGTGTTTGGTAGTCCTACCAGAACTAAATTGAAATAAGTACACACCTCTGCATGGACAGTCTCCACTTTTAGCAATAACCAACGTATCATTGAGGCAAATACTACACATTGCCAATGTTGGTCCACTGCTTTGGCTCTGGGCTACAAAGAATTCAAGGAATGATTGAGTCACACAATATACTGCAGTAGTAGGCCCTTCTGCCCACACAATCTGTACTAACCATCAACCACTTATTTACTTCAATCCCACTTCTTATTCTCCCTACATTCTCATTAGCTTCCCTCCAGATTTTTCCATTGACCGACACTCTAGGGGAAATTCACAGTGGTCAATTAACCTATCTGCATGCTGCTGGGTTGCGGGAGAAAACTGGAACACACCAAGAAAACCGCCACACTTTCAAGGAGAAGGTGTAAACTCCAAACATTCAAGGAGAAGGTGCAAACTTCACACATTCAGCGCTCGGGGTCATGATTGAACCCAGATCTCTGGCACTGTGAGACTGCAGCACTACCAGCAGCTCTGCTGTACCACTCCAAGGCTACCAAGTTCTCACAGCCACTGAAAGTGGCTTGGCTGTTACGCTAACTGAATAACTTCTGATAAACTTGCAGTATCTTAAACCTATTGCCGGGGAGTATATTCACACACTGATAGCATGGGAGATGGTGATGAAGAGTCATATAGGAGTGAGATAGATCAGCTGGTTGAGTGGTACTGAAAGATGTACGGGTTGGTAGGGGTTAATTGGTCACAGAGGTATAATTGTGTGGTGCAGGTCTGTTGGCCTGGAAAGACCTGCTACGGTGCTGTATGTCCAAATAAACAAACAATCAAATAAATAAATAGACTGAAATTAAATAAATGCAGAAATAATAAGTAAATAAATAAATTGTAATTGGTTTATTATTGTCACATGTACTGACTCCAGAATATATTAAAGTGCTTTGAGTATTGTAATTGTACTCACCATAATTTAATGTCAGCTTGTTCCATATACTCACTGCCCTCTGTGCAAAAATGTTACCCCTCAGGTCCCTTTTAAATCTTTGCCCTCTCCCCTTGACAAAATCTTCTAGTTTTGTTACTCTACCCTGGGAAAAGACTGTGATCATTCATCTTATCTATTACTCCTTATGGTTTTAGTAAAAGATTATCCCTCAACCTCCTATGCTCTGGAGAAAAAGTCCCAGCCTAACCAGACTATCCTTCTAACTCAAGACCCCCGGTCCCCGTAACATCTCCGTGAATAGTTCCTGCAGCACTTCCAGCTGAATGACGTCATCTACAGAAGCTGGTGTCCACAGCCCAACCATCTTCAGCTACCTCATCAATGAGGTTCCTTCGAGCAGAAGATCAGAAGTGGAGACACTCCATGATGACTGCACAACGTCCCAGTTCATTGTCAGCCTTACTGACTGAGCCACTTCATACCCGGATGAGCTAAACCCAGGCATCGTTCCTGTCTGGGTTAAAACTAACATTTCTATTTCAGAGTGCCAGACAATAATCATCTCCAACAGAACATACCTTACCTACCTACTCTTCATGTTCATGGGATTACTGAGACTGGCTCCCTTGCCAGAAACACACCGGACAGTAACTAGTAACTGGAGCAGAATCAGAAACAGGTTTATTATTGCTGACCTTTTCGTGAAATGTGCTGTTTTGTGCCAGTGGCACAGTGCAAGACAAAAAAAAAATCAGCATAAGCTGCTGACATGCACACAAGTATGAAACAGTGGGAAACACCCCGGTAATATTTTTGAGAGGAAATACATTCTATATTTTATTGTTTGTCCTAAACAGAGCTCCTGTTCAGTACATTCATAATTGATGAAATCCAGTTTTTGGGCAACAGAACCCAATGCTGTGAAAGAAAGCTATTTAGCCCTTTGTGTCTGTTCTAGACCTTTGAACAAGCTACCAAAGTGATGCTAGCACCTGGCCATTATGATGAGACCCTTCTTTTTGGGCTCCCGATTACCCAAGATAGTGTTGCATCTTTGTCGCCTGTGATGGTAACAAGGAAGGCCCGTATTTCCTGGAGGATATGGTTACTGAGTGGCACTATCAGAAACAAAAGGCCATATAGAGTGGCAGCTGCTAGAACAGTAAAGAGGAGGTTAACAACTGCACTCTCATAGGTAATATTGACCCTTGTGAAATGTTCTGTCCAGCGCTATCTTTGGAAGCTTGTGAATGGCGCTGCCTTCTTGTGTCGTATGTCTGTAACCCTCCTTTCATGTATTTGTGGAAAGGAAAGCTGACTGATTAATTTATCATGTGTTGATGTTGGTGACTTAGAAAGAGTCAGTAACAGAATCCAATGCTGTTCTGACCTTTGTACATAAGGGATGATCATGTTAGCCTGAAGTAGACACCAGACCCTGCTTCTGCAAGGCATCAAAGGATTGCTCCCTTCAGATACCCATGGTGGGTGTGTGGTTAGTCAGATAGAGTGAGGTTAGCTGTGCAGGAAACACAATATATATTGATCTCCACATTATACCCAGCGTCAACGATCCCACAAACACAGGAACTAGGAGCAGGCCTTCAGCCTGCTGCACAATTTAATACAATACAAAGATAATTCTCTATCTCAGTGCCATTTTCCATCTTTCTCCCTAACCCCCTGATGCTTTTTGTATCTAGAGGTCTGTCTCTTTAAGTAAATTTAGTAAATTCATCAGCCATTTGTGAAAGAAGATTCCACAAGTACACTAACACTTGGATGAAGAAATGTCATCATCTTTGTCCGAAATATCTTAACCCCAAAAAATGCCCCAGCCTATCCAACCTTGCCTTTAGAACTCAAGCCGTCCAGTCCCAGTAACATTCTCATGAGCCTATATGATGCCCTCATCAGTCCAATGTCATCAATGCAGGAGGGCTGTTTCCAGGACACAAACTTAGGACCTTAAACCTTTGCTGTGTGATGACCTTTTAACCTACTCAGATTCAGATTTATTTATCACACGTACCTCGAAACATACAAAGAAATGCTGGATTAGCAACCAACACACCTGAGGATGCGCTGGGGGTAGTCTGCAAGTGTCGTCCACATTCCAGTGCCAATGTCGTATGCTCTCAATGTTCAACAACAGAAAACAAGTTCCTTTACCAACATCCCACCCACTCTGTCACATACACAAACAGGCTTGCAATCCTTGCACTGGTTACCTAGGGGTCTTCAGTCCTTCGTCTCGAACTTTCAAACTCGTAGACGTCGGGAATCTCCACAATCAATCTAACTCTTCTCTCCCACACAGCCCATAACGCTCCATTTTTCTTTCATCCATCTGCCTATCCAGGAGTCTCTTAGACATTCCAAGTGTATTTGCCTCTACCGTCACCCCTGGGAGCATGTTCGACCATTCTCTGTGTTAGATTCCCCATCTCTGACATCTCTCCTAAGCTTTCCTCCACTGGCTTTGAAAGGATGTGCTCCTTTGGCTATTGCTGTCCCGGGAAAAAGGTGCAGCCTACCCACTCTATCTATGCCTCTTCTAATCTTGTACACCTCTCGGAAGTCACCCCTCATCCTTCTTTGCACCAAAGAGAAAAGCTGTAACTGGTTCAACCTTTCCTCGTAAGACAATATCTTCGTCTATTTCATCAAAGACATTTTTTCCAGCATAAGTTCAGAAGTGGAGATATTCGATGATGTTTGCATAATGTTTCATTCAATTTGCAGCCTTGTTGAATGTCTTACCCTAGTCCATAGCCCAGTCTCCACAATCCTATCACTCCTTTTTCTTGCCCGGCTCCCTCCATACCCTCCCCCTCTCACTAGTGAGCCCTCCCCATGTAATTCATGTCTCTGACCTTCAACCATGCCACCACCTCTCTCAAGTATGTCCGGTCCAAACAGTACCTCACTGCTAATCTCCTATCACCCCTCCCTGCTCTCCAACCCCACCATCCCCAGGTACTCTTGGTCCTCATCCACCCCTGCTCAATATACTACTGGTCGCAGAGACCCTCGGCAATAATGATCCACACCCCTAGCAACATAGTGACCTCTGCCGCTAAGCCCCACCACCAACTTTCTGTGTGAGGTTTCCCCTCCCACAATGATCTACTGCTCCTCTTCCCCCCCCGCCACCAAACTCCCCCCTCACATTTGCAGTGTTCCAACCTCTAATCCCGCCTTCTTCACCTCAGTGGCCTGAGGCTCATTACTTCCTAGGTCATCCCTGGTAAGGGTGGGCTCAGAGTTTCTTGGGCTCCAATAACGGTGGCTTTGGGTCTCACCCACAAGTGTGGTCAGACAACGAACCAAACTGTCCTCAGCACCCACACCAGCTCCCTTCCAATGAACCCTAATTTTCTGGGGCAAAGGCTCAATTGCCAGATCAAATAATCTCTGAGGTCCTCACACATGAAGTGTGCTTTATTTTAGCCATTCAGAGCCAAGTGATAAGATTCTCAGTCATAAACACAAGAGATTCTGCAGATGCTAGAATTCTTGAGCAAAACACACGAAATGCTGGAGAGACTCAGAGTTAGGCAACATTCAAGTCGATTGTTTTATCCTCTTCATAGATGTTGCCTGATTCGCTGAGTTCCTCCAGCATTGTGTGTGTGTGCTCAACAGTCTCAGTCATATTTATAAAGACCAAAATATCAGGACGTTTTAAGCATTTAGCTTCTATATAGCAAGCTGATAAAGGGTTCTTTTCGAAAATGCAGGAAATTTATGCAATGAGTGACAGCATAATTTGCTTGAAGTCATTGTTAGCCTTTATCAGTCTGAGACACAAAAGCTATGTGAAACAGTGTTCCACTAATATCTCAGCATTGACTTGAAAGTGCTTGCTGCTCAAGAATTAATTAAACCTTACTTTAGCAAAACAGTACAACCTTCTGACTTCCAACAATTCCTATTTTTAAAACTTTTGTTTATACTTAAAAGTCATGGTTTCCTTTAAGAGTTTCGAAGCAGGTTGCTGAAATTCATTGAATTGCACAAAATGGGAATGGGCCCTTCTGCCCTCTGAGTCAATGCTGACCATTAGTTGCTCATTTACACTACTAATACCATTTTATTTTTTCCACTTCCCTATCGACTCCTCCCTACATTGCACCACTCACCGACACAATAGGAGCAATTTACAGCGGCTGATTGACCTACCAACCTGCAGCTCTTTGGGATGTGGGAGGAAAGCTGCAGGGTCACGGGGAGAGTGTACAAGCTCCACACTAACAGAATAAGAAGTTTGGAGTGAAGGTGGGTCACTGGAGCTTTACTAGCTATGCCTCTGTGCGAAGCTGCCTGACCTGCAGGGACTCCTGCTTGCTCAGTGACCTGAACGCATCTCCTCTCGCCATCCACTGCCCCCAAGCTAAATCTCACCCCCGTTGTGTATTCAATATCTCAGTAATATTTGAGTAATCTTGTATATCTATTGGTTGATTAAACATTCTTTTTTGTTTAAATAATTCACTACAGGTTATATGTAAAAATGCATGAATTGCTTAGTTGTGACACTAACACACGATATGTGCACACCTCACTTAAAGTAAACCCAAAGTTAGACTCATATTTCAGATGTCCATTTCTTCCTTCGAATTAGTTTAATGTTTTGAAGTTACAAAACATAATAATCCCTGTCAGTTTACGGTTTATGTTGCCTGAAGACGATCTGCTTCCAAACATAAATAGAGTTATAGAATAGTACAGCATTGAAGGAGGCTGTTCAGCCCAATTCACCCATGCTGACCCATAGCTCAGAACCCGGTTCATTGCCCTCTGTGCCTAAGTGACTCAAGTATTCATCTGTCAATTAAATGATGTTGGTGTCCCAGATTCTAATATCTGAAATTGTAGAGTTCAATGTAATCCCATTCTCAATTTATTTCCATGTCACTTCTTCCCCCAATTGAAAGCCCACAGATTTTTCCACTGTGCCCCTACACCAGGAGCACCTAGTTCATCTACCAACCATGTCTTCAGAAAGTGGGAGGGAACTGGAGCACCTAGAGCATACCTACATGGTCACTGGGAGAACATGAAAACTCCTCATAGCCAGCACCGGAGGTCAGGATGGACTTGGGTCACTGAAGCCAAGAGACAGCAGCACCATCGTTGTGTGACCGTGCCCTCTCCTACTGTTCCTTCTATTCCATGTCCTCCCCCATCCCCACACCCCCAAGTCCTAGTGGGAGAATGGAAGACCCTTCAGTAGTGCAAGTGATTGCTTTCTGCTCAGAGAGAGCACTTAACATTCTCTCACCGCCCAGGAGTTTTGAATGCAGCCATCGCAACAAGGAGTGTCAAGAAAAAAAATGCCCAAGAAAAGTGAGTTAATGGAATGCAGCCAAGGATCTACAATCATGGGATCATAGTGCACAGCAAGAAACCTTTTGGCCCATCTAGCCTATGTCAGCCTACTCTCTGCTTAATTCCATCTACCTGCATCTGGACCAAAGCCTTCCATACCTCTTTCATCCATGTACCGATCCAAACCCGCATCTACCACTTCCGCTGGCAGCTCGTTCCAAAGTCGCACCACCCTCTGAGTGAACATGTTCTCCCTCAGATTACCCTCCAATATTTCACCTCTAATTTTGGTCTTAATCAACCTGTGAGAAAAAGCTTGCAAATATTCATCCTATCTATACCCCTCATAATGTTGTCTACCTCCTTAAAATCTCCTCTGCATTCCAGTGAATAAAGCCCAAGTCTCCCTATAATTCAGGTCCTCAAATCCCAGCAATACCTTGTTAGCTAAAACTGGTACAACCTACTTCCTGGCTAGTTGTGTTAAGAATTTCTCTGTGGTCCATATATATATATATACAGCATATCCTTAAGAATTAACAATTCTGGACCTTCCAACACTCATTGCAGGGCAAATAGTCTTAAAATAGGTCAAAAGTATTTGCTTAAGGCCAGTCCTGACGAAAGGTCTCGGCCTGAAACGTTGACTGTACCTCTTCCTAGAGATGCTGCCTGGCCTGCTGCGTTCACCAGCAACTTTGATGTGTGTTGCTTGAATTTCCAGCATCTGCAGAATTCCTCTTGTTTGCTTAAGGCCCCTGTTGTTTCTAGATGACATCCTAATTCAGTATGACATCCTAATTCACCGGGCACTTCCAGCGAGGCAGTGATCAAGGTTAAAGAGATAAAAGATTACAGATTAGCTTTATTTGCCATATGTCCATTCAAATATACAGTGAAATGCTTTGTTTACGTCCAATCAAAGTAATGGGGATTGCGCTAGAGGCAGAAATGTCACCATACTCCTGGTGCCTACATAGCATGGCCACAATTTACTAGCCCTGACCACACGTCTTTAGATTGTGGGAGGAAATAAGGGCACCTAGAGGAAACCCACATGATCATGGAGAGAGCGTACAAACTCCTTACACACAGTGGTGTGAGTTGAACCCAATCAATGATCACTGTCTACACTTCTTGCTGCCTCAGGAAAGTAGCCAGCATAATCAAAGACCCCACCACCTCAGACATTTTGTGTGGCACAATTGGCAGGTGTGTTTACTGACATTGTTAATCTCTCCCTCCCCCAGTGTAGAGTGCCCTCCTGCTTCGAAACACCCACCATTGTTCCGGTACCTAAAAAGACCAAGGAAACAAGTCTGATTGACTGGCGTCCTGTCGCACTCACCTCAATAATAAGCAAATGCTTTGCGAGGCTGGTCAAGGACTACATCTAGAGCATGCTACCACCTACATTGGATCCCCTACAGTTCACCTACTGACACAACCGATCGACAGATGACGCAATAGCCACAGCTCTACACACCATCCTTACACATCTGGAGAAGAGGGATGCTTATATGAGAATGCTGTTCCTGGACTACAGTTCAGCATTCAACATCATAATTTCCTCCAGACTCGACAAGAAGCTCAGAGACCTCGGCCTTCACCCTGCCTTGTGTAGCTGGATCCTGGACTTCCTGTCAGATCGCCGGCAAGTGGCAAGAGTGGGCTCCCTCACCTCTGCCCCTCCGACTATCAATACAGGTGCTCCACAAGGCTGTGTACTAAGCTCCATCCTTTACTCTCTGTATACCCATGACTGTGTCGCCACCCACAGCTTAATCTGCTAATTAAACTTGCTGATGACACTACACTGATTGGCATAATCTCAAATAAAAGTGAACATCACCAAGGATCTCACGTGGTCTGTACACACCAGCTGTGTGGTGAAAAAGGCACAACAGCACCTCTTTCACCTCAGACAGTTGAGGAAGTTTGGTATGTGCCCCCAAATCCTAAGACCCTTCTAGAGGGGCACAATTGAGAGCATCCTGACTGGCTGCATCACTGCCTGGTATGGGAACTGCACTTCCCTCAATCACAGGACTCTGCAGAGAGTGGTGCGGACAGTCCAGCGCAGCTGTAGTTGTGAACTCCCCATGATTCAGAACATTTACAAAGACAGGTGTGAAAAAAGGGCCTGAAGGATTATTGGGGACCCAAGTCACCCCAACCACAAACTGTTCCAGCTGTACTATCTGGGAAATGGTACCACAGCATAAAAGCCAGGACCAACAGGCTCCGGGACAGCTTCTTTCACTAGGCCATCAGACTGATTAATTCACACCGACGCAATGGTATTTCTGTGTTATGTTGACTATCCTGTTGTACATACTATGTATTATAAATGACTATAAATTACACATTGCACATTTAGATGGAGACACAACATAAAGATTTTTACTCCTCATGTATATGATGGATGTAAGAAATAAAGTCAATGCAATTTAATTCAATTCAATTCAAAATTCAATTCTCTCTTCTCCCCTCCCCATCAGTCAGAAGATGCAAAAGCCCGAAAATATGT
Source organism: Mobula hypostoma (assembly GCF_963921235.1). Lineage (NCBI taxonomy): Eukaryota > Metazoa > Chordata > Chondrichthyes > Myliobatiformes > Myliobatidae > Mobula > Mobula hypostoma. The sequence goes on along the minus strand of NC_086114.1, from coordinate 51,572,908 downwards.
ACAATAAGATGGAGCTCCTGACCTCAGAATTTTCTATCTCATTATGATCTTGCACTTTATTGTTCATCTACACTGTACTTTCTTATAGATTTTACACTTTAGTCTGCACTTTATCTTTTACCTTTATCTACCTCATTGTATTACGAAAGGTTCAAAAACTAGGTAATGATATGAATCTAGAAGATTATAAGGCTTGCAGGAAGGAGCTTAAGAATGAAATTAGGAGAGCCAGAAGGAGCCATGAGAAGGCCTCGGTGGACAGGATTAAGGAAAACTCCAAAGCATTCTACAAGTATGTGAAGAGCAAGAGGATAAGACGTGAGACAATAGGACCAATCAAGTGTGACAATATAAAAGTGTGTATGGAACTGGAGGAAATAGCGGAGGTACTTAATGAATACTTTGCTTCAGTATTCACTGAGGAAGAGGATCTTGGCAATTGTAGGGATGACTTGCAGTGGACCGAAAAGCTTGAGAATATAGATATTAAGAAAGAGGATGTGCTGGAGCTTTTGGAAAGCATCAAGTTGGATAAGTCACTGGGACCGGATGGGATGTACCCCAGGCTACTGTAGGAAGTGAGGGAGGAGATTGCTGAGCCTCTGGCAATGATCTTTGCATCATCAATGAGGACAGGAGAGGTTCCGGAGGATTAGAGGGTTGCGGATATTGTTCCCTTATTCAAGAAATGGAGTAGAGATATCCAGGAAATTATAGGCCAGTGAGTCTTACTTCAGTGGTTGGTAAGTTGGTGGAGAAGATCCTGAGAAACAGAATTTATGAACATTTGGAGAGGCATAATATGATTAGAAATGGTCAGCATAGCTTTGTCAAAGGCAGGTCATGCCTTACAAGCCTGATTGAATTTTTTGAAGATGTGACTAAGCACATTGGTGAAGGTAGAGCCGTAGATGTAGTGTATATGGATTTCAGCAAGGCATTTGATAAGGTACCCCATGCAAGGCTTATTGAGAAAGTAAGGAGGCGTGGGATCCAAGGGGACATTGCTTTGTGGATCCAGAACTGGCTTGCCCACAGAAGGCAAAGAGTGGTTGTAGACAGGTCATATTCTGCATGGAGGTCAGTGACCAGTGGTGTGCCTCAGGGATCTGTTCTGGGACCCCTTCTCTTAGTGATTTTTATAAATGACCTGGAAGAGGAAGTGGAGGGTTGGGTTAGTAAATTTGCTGATGACACAAATGTTGGGTGTGTTGTGGATAGTGTAGAGGGCTGTCAGAGATTACAATGGGACATTGATAGGACGCAAAACTGGGCTGAGAAGTGGCAGATGGAGTTCAACCCAGATAAGTGTGAGGTGGTTCATTTTGGTAGGTCAAATATGATGGCAGAATATAGTATTAATGGTAAGACTCTTGGCAGTGTGGAGGATCAGAGGGATCTTGGGGTCCATAGGACACTCGAAGCTGCTACGCAGGTTGACTCTTTGGTTAAGAAGGCATACGGTGCATTGGCCTTCATCAATCGTGGGATTGAGTTTAAGAGCCAAGAGGTAATGTTGCAGCTACATAGGACCCTGGTCAGACCCCACTTGGAGTACTGTGCTCAGTTCTGGTCTCCTCACTATAGGAAGGGCGTAGATACCATAGAAAGGGTGCAGAGGAGATTTACAAGGATGTTGCCTGGATTGGGGAGCATGCCTGATGAGAATAGATTGAGTGAACTCGGCCTTTTCCCCTTGGAGGTACGGAGGATGAGAGGTGACTTGATAGAGGCGTACAAGATAATGAGAGGTATTGATCGTGTGGATAGTCAGAGGCTTTTCCCCAGGGCTGAATTGGCCAGCATGAGAGGGCATGGCTTTAAGGTGCTGGGAAATAGGTACAGAGGAACTGTCGGGGTAAATTTTTTACGCAGAATGGTGAGTGCATGGAATGGGCTGCCGGCGGTGGTGGTGGAGGTGGAAATGAAGGGTCTTTTAAGAAACTCCTGGATGGCTACATGGAGCTTAGAAAAGTAGAGGGCTATGGGTAAAGCCTAGGTAGCTTGAAGGTTGGGACATGTTCGGCACAGCTTTGTGGGCTGAAGGGCCTGTATTGTGCTGTATGTTTTCTATGTTTCAGTGTTTCTATGTTTTGTGTAGAGATTAGATCTGTACGAACAGTACACAAGACAAGCATTTCACCGTATCTTGGTACATGTGATAATAATAAATCATCAATAGAAACTGTGAGGGTTGTCCCACGTGAACTCATTGCTGGCTTTGCTTTTGTAGTATTGTGGAAAATCCATCCGGTGAAAAGCTGAGTGATACACCTCAATGAATGGAGGCAGCTGTTCTCCAGATGACTCCAGTCCTATGCGGTTGAGCCTTGGTGTGCAGATGGCCAAAGCATTCTGCTTATCAGTATCTCCTACATGCTTTGTGTAAACAGAGGAAGTCTGTATTGACAGTCAGAGACAGTGATGGTAGCTGTTTGTCAGGGTGCTAACTAACACCAGCTATGGTATAACGACCAGCCACATTAACCCATAATCTCTTCAGTCCGATTTCCCTCCTTCTCATCTTCATTAATAGCTACCCCTTGCCTCTCCAGCTTCTGAAAACTAAACCAAAAGCAGAAAACAATGGTGGAACTCAGCATCTGTGGAAAGAGAAACAGTTAATATTTAAGAAGAGAGAGAGAGAAGCAAGTTAGCTTGGATGGCAGAGAAGGTGGGTGTAAGTGGAACATGGGGAATTTGTCTGAAAAGGTCAAAAAACTGCTCCAATTTTCTTATGTGTGATTTCCTGTCAAGGAAATACCTTTGCTCATAAACTCTCAAGAGATTCTGCAAATGCTGGAAGTCTACAGTAACACATACAAAATGCTGGAGGAACTCAGCAGGTCAGGCTGCATCCACAGGGGGAATAAACAGTCAGTGTTTCAGTGTGAGACTCTTCATCAGGAGCCTTTGCACCCATTCTCCTCCTCCACCTCCTCTGTTATTTAGACAGACTTATCTCTCTTCCCCAGTTCTGAGTAAGGGTCACAGACCCGAAATGTGGACTGTTTCTCTTTCCTCATATACACACCTGGCTCAGCTGGCTCTGGCTGACAATACCCGGTCTGGGCCCCTATCCAGGGTTACGGATCCCACTGCCTTGTGGGTGTCTTTGGGAGAAGAGAAGGCTAAGGAGTAAACCCTACACAAATCTGGAGTGGAGCCCCTAATGCGGTTGGATGACGTATCACGTCACCTCCCGGCAGCTACTGCAGCCAAGCTGATGCCAAATGTACTGCTTCGCATTCCTTTGGAACACATCCGCGAGGCTGAGAGGGGGATCTTGATGTCTGGGCAGCCCAGGATCTCCATATTCATTGCCCAGGTTTGTGCTCTGGAGAGGTCACTTGATTGTTGAGTCTTAAACCGGGCGCATCCATTGTCTACTTAGACAAATGGAGCCATTATAATATAATATACACAGCTGAGTATTTCCAGCAATTCCTGATTTTAACTCAGATGTAAAACATCTGCATTTTTTCAGTTTCCATTCCTAAATCTGGAGACAGCGGAGGAAGATAAGAATAGACGTGAGCTTTGGGAATAATTGCTGGGAATGTCATAATTCTACCCATTTTCCTTGCAAGTCAGATGGATTGAACAATGAGTTTTGTTTGTCTCAAACATTTGAAGGCTATGCAAAGAGGACCTCATAAAGTTAGTTCCTGGAGGTCAGATTGTGTTGCTTGACAAAGGATTGAATGCTGGCATAACATTTTATTAATAACACTTCCTACTGGGATTCCTTATTCAACAGGATGTTTGTGTATCTCAGATATTTTATAAATATTCCTTGAGGCCATTTTCCCATCAGTTCCATTTCATGTTTTGCTGCTATGAATTCTTTTTTTCCCACACTAATGCTCCCAAAGGGTTTTGATCTCCCACATTGTGAACGGAGACTACTAATACTACAATGAGCCATTAGCCGATTGTTTGCTTCCCTGTGTTCTGAACGTGACCTTGCAATTATCCCTAACTTAACCAGTTAATCAGGGTGGCACAGTGGCACAGCCAGGAGAGACGCTGCCTCACACCGCCAACAATCCAGGTTCAAACCTGACTTCTGGTTCAAAGTTTTTTTTTAGATTATGAGGACACTCAGTCCTCGTTTATTGTCATTTAGAAATGCATGCATGAAAAATGATACAACATTCCTCCAGAATGATATCACAAGGAAACACAGGACAAACCAAGACTAAAACTGACAAAACCACATAATTATAACATATAGTTACAACAGTGCAAAACAATACCATAATTTGATAAAGAGCAGAACATGAACATGGTAAAAAAAGTCTCAAAGTCCCGATAGACTCATCATCTCACGCAGGCGGCAGAAGGGAGAAACTCTCCCTGCCATGAACCTCCAAGTGCTACCAACTTGCCGATGCAGCACCATTGGAAGCACCCGACCGCAGTGGACTCTGAGTCCGCCCGAAAACTTCGAGCCTCCCACCAGCCCCTCTGACACAGCCTCTTTGAGCACCATCCTCTGCCGGCAGCCGAGCAACAAGCAAAGCCGAGGACTCAGGACCTTCTCCTCTGGAGATTCTGGATCACACAGTGGCAGCAGCAGCGAAGCAGGCATTTCAGAAGTTTCATCAGATGTTCCTCCGTGTTCTCACGTCCGTCTCCATCAAATCAGGATTGTGCACGGCACCCTACTTGACAAATAACAGACATCACCTCCGGAGTGGCCGCTGCGAGCTGATTGTGCTGCCATCTTCTCCTTATCAAAGTACATATATGTTACTGTATGCTACCCTGCGATTCATTTTCCTACAGACGTTCACAGTAGAACAAAGAAATACAACAGAGTCAATTAAAAACTACACTCAAAGACCGACAATCAATGTGTAAAGGAGGACAACTATGCAAAAACAAAAAAAAATATACATGTAAATAAATAATAGTTGAAAGTTCAAAATAAATTTATTATCAAAGTACATGTATGTCACCATATACAAGCCTGAGAGTTGTTTTCTTGTGGGCATACTCAATAAATCCAAGAAACACAACAGAATCAATGAAAGACCGCACCCAACAGGATGGACAAACAGCCAGTGTGCAAAAGACAACAGACCGTGACAACAAAAGTAAAGAAAATAAATGAACAATAAAATATAATAAGCAATAACCATCATGAATATGAGGTGGAAAGTCCTTGAAGTGAGTCCACAGGTTGTGAGAACAGTTTAGTGATAGGGTCAGTGAAGATGAATGAAGTTATCCTCTCTCATTCAAGAGCCTGACTGTTGATTGTAATAATTGTTTCTGAACCTGGTGGTGTTGGCCCTGAGGCTCCTGTACCTTCTTCCAGATGGCAGGCGTGAGAAAAGAACAGGATGTGGGTGGTGGGGTTCTGGATGATCGAGGCTGCTTTCCAGCGACAGCCCTTCGAGTAGATGTGTCTAAAGGTGGGGAGGGCTTTACTTGTGATGGACTAGAACATACCCACCTCTTTTTGTAGGATTTTCCATTCAAGGGCATTGTTGTTTCCATACTTGGCCATGTTGCAAGCAGTCAATACTCTCTCCACCACATGTCTATATAACTTTGTCAAAGTCTTGGATCTCATGCTAAATTCTGCAAACTTCGGAGGAAGTAGAGGCACTGTCAAGCTTTATTGCACAAGTATACAGCAAATAGAGCAGAGGCCTAAACACACAGCCTTGTTGTGAGCCTCTGCTGATAGAGGTCATGGAGTAGATGTTGTTGCCAATCCAAACTTGCTGGGTTCTGCAAGTGAGGAAATCGAGGATCCAATTGTGCAAGGAGTTATTGTGGCCAAGGTCTTGAAGCTTATTGATTAGTTTTGAGGGGATGATAGTATTGAATGCCAAGCTGTCGTCAATAAAGAGCATCCTGATGTATGCATCTTTGCGGTGTAGATATTCCAGAGTTGAGCGAAGAGCCAATGAAATGACATCTGCTGTGAGCCTGTTGTGCCAGTAGACAAATTGGAGCAGATCTAAATTGCTTCTCAGGTAGGAATTAATATGTTTCATCACCAGCCTCTCAAACCATTTCACCGTAGTGGATGCGTGTGCTACTGGACGATAGTCATTGAGGCCGGTCACTGGAACTGAAGCAGGTGGGTACCTCAGACTGCTGGAGTGAGAGGTTAAAGATATCGGAGAACATTCCAGCCAGTGGATCAGCACAGGTATTTAGTACTCGGCCAGGTACCCTGCCTGGGCCGAATGCTTTCTGTGAGTTCGCCCTCCTGAAGGATGCTCTCACAGCGACCTCGGAGACTGAAATCACAGGGTCATTGGGAGCTGTGGGAGTTCGTGACGTTTCCTCCATGTTTTGACGTCAAAGGGAACATAAAAGGCATCGAGCTCATCTGGAGTAAAGCCTTGTTGTTACCTGTGTCGCTTGGTTTCACTTTGTAAGAGGAAATAGCATTTAAGCCCTGCCAAAGCTGTTGAACATTCTTCAGTGATTCAAGATTGGTTCATAATTGCCACTTTATCCATGAGGTGGCTTTCCAGAGACCCGTACTTGAACATCTTATATCTTGCTTGATCACCGGACCTGAATACCGCCAATCTGGCCCTCAGCAGATGCTGGATCGTGTGGTTCATCCAGGGCTTCTGGTTGGGGAGGGCTCTGACTGATTTTGTAGGGACGCACTCATCTATGAATGATTATATAAAGTCTGCAGTAACTGTGGTGTATTCATTCAGATCCTCTGAGTCCTTAAACATGGCACGGTCCACCAACTCAAAGCGATCCCATAGCCACTCCTCTGCCTCCTGCAACCACCTTTCTGTTGGTCTTATCTCTGGATCTTTGCTCTTTAGACTCTGCCTATGTGTAGGTAGTAGAAGGACAGCAAAGTGATCAGATTTCCCGAAATGCAGTCTGAGCATGAAATGGCTGGCATTCCTTACCGTAACATAGCAGTGGTCTTGTGCATTGGGACCCCTGGTGCTGCAGGTTATATGCTGATGATAATTGCACAGAGATTCTTCAAGTAAGCCTGATCGAAGTCCCAGATTATAATTTGAAATGCGTTGTTGTGGACTATTTTATGTCTAGTGATGGTAGCATTCAATACCTTGAGTGCCTGATTTATGTCTGCTCTTGGCAGTACGTAAATTGCAGTCAGGACCACTAGGAGAACTCTCTTGATAAGTAGAATGGTCTGCGCTGAATCATTGAATGTTTCAGGTCAGAGGAACAAGTGTACGACAAAACTGAGAACATGAATTACAGGATCCTTGAAAATGAGTCTATAGGTTGTGGAATCAGTTCAGAATGTTGGACAGTGAAGTTATCTATGCTGGTTCAGGAGCCTGACAGTTGTTCCTCAATAACTCTTCCTGAACCTGGTGGTATAGGACCCAAGGCTCCTGTACCTCCTTCCCGATGCAGCAGCTGGAAGAGAGCATGACCTGAATGGTGAGGGGTCCTTGATGATGGATGCTGTTTTCTTGTGGCATAACTCCTTGTAGCTCTGCTCAATGGTGGTGTGGTGAGGGGGGGTCTTTTTCTGTGGTAGACTGGGCTGTATCCACTACTGTTTTGGAGGCTCTTCCATTCTTGGTTCTGCCTATGTGGAGTTTGCTCACTCTCCCCACATGGGTTTCCTCTCAGTTCTCCAGTTTCCTCCCATATCCCAATGTTTGGTACATAATTAGTTGCCATAAATTGCCCTGAGTGTGTAGGTGAGTGATAGGATCAAGTGAGAGTTAGTTGATGGGATTATGGGAAAGATAAAGAATGGAAATAATATTGGATTAGGGTAAATGAGTGGTTGATGCCAGCATGGACTCATTGGGCCGAAGGGCCTGTTTCAGTATTGTAATTCTCTTTGACCCTATGTCTATGAGGACCATTTCAAACCATTCTCAGTTTGGAACTCCTCATCCTACTATTTTTAAGAAAGAAAGGAGATGGAAAACAAGGAAGTACTAACTGTCAGTGGTAGGGACTGTACAATAAAGCAGTGACTCCTTCATGAAGGAATAAAGGACATTGGGCAAGCAGAACAGCATTCTGTTTTGATCATTCCATTATCGGATGAATGTAGAGGACTTGGAGATGGTGCAGAGGAGTCCTACCAGACGTTTGCAGGTTTAGAGGGCATTTCCAATCAGGAGAGTTTGGACAATACCCCTTGCCCATACCCTTTGGGTTTCCTCCTCCCCCTTTTCTTTCTCCCTGGGCCTCCTGTCCCATGATCCTCTCATATCCCCTTTGCCAATCACCTGTCCAGCTCTTGGCTCCATCCCTCCCCCTCCTGTCTTCTCCTATCATTTTGGATCTCCCCCTCCCCCTCCCACTTCCAAATCTCTTACTAGCTCTTCTTTCAGTTAGTCCTGACGAAGAGTCTCGGCCCGAAACATCGACTGTACATCTTCCTAGAGATGCTGCCTGGCCTGCTGCGTTCACCAGCAACTTTGATGTGTGTTGCTTGAAATTCCAGCATCTGCAGAATTCCTCGTGTTTGAGTTTGGACAATGTTGATTTGTTTCTCTGGAGTGGCAGAGGATGAGGGGAGACCTGACTGAAGTTTATGATGATGAGAGACAGAGCTAGAGTAGAGTATCTTGTTTCAGGGTCAGAATGTCTAATATTAGAGGGCATGCATGTATTTACGGTGGAAGTAGGTAAATTTGGAGATAGTGTGCCTGTCCAGTTTTTTTACACACACAGGTGGGTGCCAGGAGTGCCCTGCAGGGGTGGTGTTGGGGGCAATTACAATGGCAGTGCTTAAGAAGCTTTAAGATAGGCATATTAATATACAGAGAATGGAGGGATATGAACATTGTGTAGGCAAAGGGATTAGTTAACATAGCTGTTTAGACCGTAAAACCATAAGACCATAAAACCATAAGACAAAGGAGCAGAAGTCGGCCATTCGGCCCATCGAGTCTGCTCCACCATTTTATCATGAGCTGATCCATTCTCCCATTTAGTCCCACTCCCCCGCCTTCTCACCATAACCTTTGATGCCCTGGCTACTCAGATACCTATCAATCTCTGCCTTAAATACACCCAATGACTTGGCCTCCACTGCTGCCCGTGGCAACAAATTCCATAGATTCACCACCCTCTGGCTAAAAAAATTTCTTCGCATTTCTGTTCTGAATGGGCGCCCTTCAATCCTTAAGTCATGCCCTCTCGTACCAGACTCCCCCATCATGGGAAACAACTTTGCCACATCCACTCTGTCCATGCCTTTCAACATTTGAAATGTCTCTATGAGGTCTCCCCTCATTCTTCTAAACTCCAAGGAATACAGTCGAAGAGCGGACAAACGTTCCTCATATGTTAACCCTCTCATTCCCGGAATCATTCTAGTGAATCTTCTCTGTACCCTCTCCAACGTCAGCACATCCTTTCTTAAATAAGGAGACCAAAACTGCCCACAGTACTCCAAGTGTGGTCTCACTAGCGCATTATAGAGCCTCAACATCACATCCCTGCTCCTATACTCTATTCCTCTAGAAATGAATGCCAACATTGCATTCGCCTTCTTCACTACCGACTCAACCTGGAGGTTAACTTTAAGGGTATCCTGTACGAGGACTCCCAAGTCCCGTTGCATCTCAGAACTTTGAATTCTTTCCCCATTTAAATAATAGTCTGCCTGTTTATTTCTTCTGCCAAGGTGCATAACCATACACTTTCCAACATTGTTTAATTGCTAGATTAATTAGTTCAGGATAACATGATGGGCTGAAGGGCAAGTCCTGTGTTGCTCATTGATAACGGTACACCTTGAGAATATTTATAGGATTGAGAAGAGTCAGCATGGACTCCAGTAAGGAAAAATCATGCTCAACTAACCTGCTGGAGTTCTTTGAGGGTAAGATTTCAAGAATAGAAAAGGGGAACCAGTGTCAGAATCATAGTTCAAAGTTTATTATCGAAGTACATATGTGTCATCATATACCACCCTGAGGTTCTTTTTCTTGCAGGCGTACTCAATAAATCCAATATCCATAAGACAGTCAATGTAAGACCGCCCCCAACAGGGCAGACAGCTCGCGTGCAAAAGACGACAAAATGTGCAAATAGAGAAGAAAAAAAGAAATAATAATAATAAATAAACAAGCAATAAATATTGATAACATGGGATGAAGAGTACTTTAAAGTCAGTCCATTGGCTGTGGGAACATTTCAGTGATGGGGCAAGTGAAATTGAGTGACAAAGTGAATCTTGAAAGAGCCAAATTCAGAGAACAGATTGGCTCTTTCAACCAAAAATGTCACAAAAATCTTCACGTACAACAAACTGATTTTGACCTGTACATTATGAAGAGAAATGAAGAGCTCAGTTTGCACAGAGCAGGTTACAAACTGACCAGAGCAGTTTGGAGGGGATATTTTATATTTACCCAAGAAGACAGATAGAGAATTAACATCTCTCCAAAAAGACCAGCATGTCCACTATACTCACATGGAGTGTAAACCTAGCTTTAAATCTCTGCAGTAGAATTTGAACTCAGAGGCCACTAACGAAGGTGTCACAGGGCTGTAAGTAACTCTGTTGTTGAAGGTACAGGTCTTAGGCACATGTACTGTATATAGCTAGGGTGCCTAAGACATTTTGCACAGTACTGTATTTGCCAACATGGAGCGAAGAACGTGTTTGTAAATTTGGCAGGAGTAAAGGATGTTGGGAATGGTGAGGGTGGAGCACCATGGTAGCAGTGCCAGGGGTGGGCGGTGGCATGGGTAGAGACACACCCAGCCCTAAGGCACCAGGCAAGATCATTTGATTCCAAACAATTGGTTTATTGATCATTACAGAATGTCTCTCAGATGCTTTCCGCTCCCTCCCCCTCCCTTCCCCTTTTCCCAACCACGATTCCCCTCTCCGTGCCCCCTTCCCACTCTCAGTCCACAAAAGGGACACATATCAGAATCAGGTTTATCATCGCGCTCACATATGCCATAAAATTTTTTTTTTTGTGGCAGCAGACTAGTGCGATAGATAAAATTACTATAGTACTGTTGAAAATTCTTAGTCAATCTACCTGTATTTACGTGTGTGTGCGTGCACGCGTGTGTGTGTGCCTAAGACTTTTGCACAGTACTGTATGGGAGAATAAAGGAGTAGGACAAGCATTCAAGATTTATCTCTTTACATTTGCCAGCTTCCTTTTTGATCAGAAAAAAAAGCAAAAAAATAGGAGCCTAATGCCACTCACTGCAAACGATAGCTAAAAATCCAGACCAAAATATACTTGCTGAATATAACATCAGGGCAAATCCCGGTGGAGCAGTAAGATATTTATTTTCAGATGTAAGACCATTGTTTGTTCCTTTCACAGGCATTTTCCCATGGGATAATGTTTACAGGGAATGGAAGAATCTGCAGTGAAAACTGAACCTTGACTCATTCCAATGAACGTCTCCCCAAGGATACACGGAACAGACGCACTTTGTATTCACATCTAAAAGTAGAACGCTGTCTCTGCTGACTCCTCATTTGATCTGAATGTTAAACCATGGAGAAAAACCATAGCGATTCTCAAGACAATCTCCGCGTAATAAGCCGGTTGAGAATTATGAAGCTATGCCTGAGTTGCTGCGTATAATTTTAACAGACAGTTACATGGCTGGTTCTAGTTTCTCTTGGAGCGTGTGGGGGAAAATCCACTGGAGTTTGTGGGGGGAATTCCAGTTCTGAAGGAATTTGTTGCTTGTAGGAGTGTGAGGAAGACAACTGCATTGCTGCAATCAATCTGCACTTAATGCAACCACAACATGTTTTTTTGTTATTCATTTATTTATTGAGACACAATAAATCCGGCCCTTCACCGCCCAGCAATCCCCTGATTTGACTCTAGCCAATTCACGGGACGATTTACAATGAACAATTAACTTATCAGCCCAGCACATTTTTGGAGCGTGGGAGAAAGCTGGAGCACCCAAAGGAAACCCACGCGGTCACGGGGAGAACGTGCAAAGTTCTTGCGGGCAGCGGCGGGAACTGAACCCAGGTTGCCGGTACTGTAAAGCGTTGGGCTAACCACTACGCCACCATTCCTGCACCCTGTTTGTCAGGCGCAAGTTAACACAGTCTGAATCAGCTGCATTAATGGTGCTGTTTGAGCAGCTAACTGCTAAGTCAGAATCCCAAGTAGGAGTCAAATATGCATACGTACATGTGTGCATTGAACCATAGAGACATAGAACCATAGAACATTACAGGACGGAAACAGGCCTTTTGGCCCTTCTTGGCTGTGCCGAACCATTTTTCTGCCTCGTCCCACTGACCTGCACCTGGATCATATCCCTCCATACAGCTGGCCAAGTTTTTCTTAAATGTTAAAAGTGAGCCCGCATTTACCACTTCATCTGGCAGCTCATTCCACACTCCCACCACTCTCTGTGTGAAGAAGCCCCCCCTAATGTTCCCTTTAAACTTTTCCCCCTTCACCCTTAACCCAAGTCCTCTGGTTTTTTTGCCCCCAGCCTCAGTGGAAAAAGCCTGCTTGCATTCACTCTATCTATATCCATCATACTTTTATATACCTCTATCAAATCTCCCCTCATTCTTCTACGCTCCAGGGAATAAAGTCCTAACCTATTCAACCTTTCTCTGTAACTCAGTTTCTCAAGTCCTGGCAACATCCTTGTAAACCTTCTCTGCACTCTTTCAACCTTATTAATACCTTTCCTGTAATTTGGTGATTGGTGCAATGAAAAGTTTTCTTGCAGCTGTCTCACAGACACATAATATCAGAGACACAATATTCACAAGAAAAACAAACTAAGCATAAATTAGACACTTTTTCTCCCCCCCCCCGAGACAGAGCACATTAGAACATAAAACAAAGAGCCTGCTATTTCAAGCTCAGATTTTGCCTTCTATATTTTACTTGTGGTAATGAGTTAGCTCTGGAATTGTTCCACAAATTCTTGCAATACCACTTGCTGGCAGAGAACGTACTGTCTGTGTCTTTGGCGTTGAAGATGAAAGGAGATCGGTGTTCCCCTCTCCAGCTCTGCAGCACTCTGAGGTATTTTATCAAGTCCATTGATCTTTGCCAGTCCGAGCAGCTTCAAATCCGGCAAGTCAAGTCCAGTTTATTGTCATGTGCACGAGCAAGGTGGTGTACAGGTATTAAGAAAAACTTGCGACACATAGGTGGGGAGAGATATATAGCTAGGGTGTTCAATGTGGAGCAGAGAGTGAGTTGTAAATCTGGTGGGAGCAAAGGATGTTGAAGATGGTGAGGGTGGTGTGCCACGGGAGGGGTGGGAAAGGTGACAGAGAAAGAGTGCCGGCGTGGGGTGGGGGTCTCGTTGTGCAGGTTAGGACACACCCAGCCCTGAAACACCAGGCAAGATCATTTGATTCCAAACAATTGGTTTATTGATCACTAACAGAATTTCTCTCTGGGGCTTCCTGCTCCCTTCCCTTACCCTTTCTCTTTTCCCAACCATGATTCCCCTCTCCCTGTCCTCTTCTCACTATGAGTCTACAACAGAGACCCATATCAGAATCAGGTCATCAACACTCACATACCTCATGAAATTTGATTTACTTTTGTAGCAGCACTACAATGCAATGTTTAAAATTATTACAGTACTGTGCAAAATTCTTAGGCACCCTAGCTATATATATGTGCCCAAGTCTTTTGCATAGTACTGTATGCTCCAAAGAGAAAAGCCCTAGTTCACCCAACCTATCCTCATACGAAATGCTCTCAATCCAGTCAGCAACCTCTGCATCACTCTTATATTCCTATAATGAGGAGACCAGAACTGAACACAACACTATAGACACCCATATCAGAATCAGATTTATCATCACTCACAAACGTCATGAGATTTGGGTTTTTTTTGCAGCAGTACAGTGCAATATATAGAAGATTACCAAGTATGTAGACTTTTGTGGTTCCTTAAAGTTGTTATAGCCGGAGGTGGTAATGAGGATAAGCTCCCACTACCCACACCTTAAATAGCCTCTGACAACCAAGTCTAGCTCCTGGCCTTCTCTCGTGGCTTAGTTACTAAGCCCAGCGGAAATGTTTTTACTGACAGGAAGAAGGGGCAGAGGTGGGTTACTGGCGCCTTACAACCAGTCGCTTCAGGCGGGTGGGACTTGTCAGCCGTGGTTGCTGCTCATCTAGGAGCAGATCTCCACTGTCTTGGGAAGGCTTTGAAAGTAAACCCCAAGGGAAAAATCCACAGCTGGGGACTCTAGGGCAGTCCTACGTTGAATTCAATGCTGAGTGGCAACTCCTACAATGCTGCTCTTGCCATTCTGTGTCGGTCTCTGTCGTTCCTTTGGGTTCATCAGGTGTGTGGAGAGGGGGAGCTTGCTACATGGGCAACAGCTTGCCCTCCATATTGTACTGCCCTGGCTTAGAGTATCTAGACAGCTGGGACGCAATATATATGAGACAAAACAAATCTGCATCCAGACTAACAAGTCGCTCTGGATCCCATGCATCTTAACTTTCTGGATAAATGTAACACAAAGGACTTAGTCAGATGCCTTACAAAAGCCCATGTAGGCATTATCCACTGCCCTACCCTCATCAATCATCTTCGTTACCTCCTTAGAAAACTCAATCAAGTTTGTAAAACATGACCTGCCCTGCACAAAACCATGCTCCCTATCCCTAATACAAAGATCTTCTTCAAAATGTATTTAGACACTATCTCTAAAGATCCTCTTCAATAACTTCCCTACCACTAATGTGCGACTGCATATAATTGATTGGATTATCTCTACTTCCCTTCTTAAACAAAGGAACAATATTGGTAATGCTTCAGTCATCCAGGAACTTGCCTGTTGCTAATGAGGATTCTAAAAGGCCCGAGGGCCCCAGAAATCTCTGTTCTAGACTTTTTCAATAACCTAGGACAGGGGTCTCCAACCTTTTGCGCACAGCGGACCGGTTTAATATTGACAATATTCTTGCGAACCTGGCATGCGTTCAAGTTCAACAGTGGGCATGACAGGGAATGAGGAAAGGTGCAGTTGACTCATATTGGTTCATGTCATCAAATCATATCGTTTCCTTGCAGCCCAGTAGCACATGCTCGCGGCCCGGTGGTTGGGGACAACTGACCTAGGATACTGACCTATTGGGTCCCAGGGACTTTTCCACCTTGATGTTTTTCAAAGGTCCCAGCACCACCTCCTTCCTGTTCT
This sequence comes from Mobula hypostoma, assembly GCF_963921235.1. Taxonomy (NCBI): domain Eukaryota; kingdom Metazoa; phylum Chordata; class Chondrichthyes; order Myliobatiformes; family Myliobatidae; genus Mobula; species Mobula hypostoma. The sequence goes on along the minus strand of NC_086114.1, from coordinate 51,557,766 downwards.
CAAAATCTCTGAGCATGTTAGCATTATACGTAGTATATATACAGCCAAGAGTTTTTGCACAGTACTGTATGTACAGACAATACACAGGATGGGTGTTGTACATAAATAATACAGGAGAGTGAAGGAAAGAAAGACTGCAAAACAAGACATCAATGTGTAACACCCTGGGAAAGGTTTCACTGCTTACGTTATGGCCTTTCTGTAGAAGCAGTGTTTGGGTTATGATTAGAGATAACAGATGCTTTGGAATGTGAGCTAGTTATTTTGTTCGGCATGAGATGAAGAGAGATGCTGGAGAGAACCACTCGTAGGATATGGCCTGGTGGGGAGATTGTGGTTCAATGGAGCCAGGTGACGAGTGGTGCACATTTCACTGTTTAATTATATTGGGCCCTATTTGTTATTTCTTTCTTTTCTTTACTAAACCTTTAGTTAAGATTCATAAATATAATTCCTTTAAACGTATGCAGTGTGCTGTCTGTTGTTTCTTGGCACTGAGTTGTAACAGGGTGGCAAATTACACAGCATCCACACAAACTGGGGTTTGGGATAGGAGAGCCGTCTCAATCTCAGGGTTTGGCGGGACTGGAGTGTGTCTTCCCTAGACTTACGCAGCCAAGGAAACCAGCGCGGTTTGAAATGCAAAAAAAAACACAATCAGAGTCGAGCACATGGTCGTACAAGAGGTGATCTGTTGTGTGTCATTGCTGAGGTGTTAGGGTTGTGGTGGTTGATTCAGGATCCAAATGGCTGAAGGTACGTAGCTGTTCCTGAACATGATACTGCTGGACTTCAGCCTTCTGTACCCCCATCCCGGACGGTAGCTGTGAGAAGCTGCCATGATCTGGATGGTGGGGATGATTGATAATAGATACATAAAGTGTAAAAGAGAGGTGAGAGTGGATTTCAGACCACTGGAAAACGATGCTGGAGAAGTAGGCAAGTATTTTGCATCAGTCTTCACTGTGGAAGATACTTGCAGTATGGTGGAAGTTCCAGATGTTGGGGTCATGAAGTGTGTGAAGTTACCATTACTAGAGAGAAGGTTCTTGGGAAGCTGAAAGGTCTGAAGGTAGATACGCCACTTAGACCAGATGGTGTACATTCCAGGGTTCTGAAGGAGGTAGCTGAAGAGATGGTGGAGGCATTAGCAATGATCTTTCAAGAATCTCTAAATTCTGGAATGGTTCCAGAAGACTGGAAAATTGCAAATGTCACTCCATTCTTCAAGAGGGGAGAGAGGCAAAGAAAGGAAACCATAGACTAGTCAGCCTGACCGCAGTGGTTGGGAAGATGTTGGTGTCCATTATTAAGGACGAAGTCTTGGTGTACTTAAAGGCATATGATAAAATAGGCCATAGTCAGCATGGTTTCCATGAAGGAAATCTTGCCTGATAAATCTGTTGGAATTCTTTGAAGAAATAACTAGCAGGGTAGACAAAGGTGTATCAGTTGATGTTGTATACTTGGATTTTCAGAAGATCTTTGACAAGTGGCCACACATGAGGCTGCTTAATAAGCTATGAGCCCATGATATTTCAGGAAAGATTCTGGCGTGAATAAAGCAGTGGCTGATTGGCAGGAGGCAAAGAGTGGGAATAAAAGGAGTCTTTTCTGGCTGGCTGCTGGTGACTAGTGGTGTTCCACAGGGGTCTGCGTTGTTTTTACGTTATATGTCAATGATTTGGATGATAGCATTGTTGCCAAGTTTGCAGATGATATTAAGATAGGTGGAGGGACAGGTAGGTTAGAGGAGGTAGAGGGGCTACAAAAGGATTTGGATAGATTAGGAGAATGGGGGAGGAAGCAGCAGATGGAATACAGTGTCGGGAAGTGTATGGTCATGCACTTGCTAGAAGAAATAAAAGGGTTCACTATTTTCTAAATGGAGAGAAAATACAAAAAATTGAGGTACAAATGGAATTGGGAATCCTTATGCAGGATTCTCTAAAGGTTAATTTGCAGTTGAGTTTGTGGTGAGGAAGGCAACTGTGATGTTAGCATTCATTTCTAGAGGACTAGAATATAAAAGCAAGGATGTAAGGTTGAGACTTTATAAAGTACTAGTGAGGCCTCACTTGGAGTATTGTGAGCAGTTTTGGGTCCCTTATCTTAGAAAGGATGTGCTGAAACTGGAGAGGGTTCAAAGCTGGTTCACGAAAATGATTGCAGGCTTGAATGGCTTGTCAAATGAAGAGTATTTGATGGCTCTGGGCCTGTATTCATTGGAATTTAGAAGATTGAGGGGTGACCTCATTGAAACCTATCAAATAGTGAAAGGCCTTGATAGAGTGATGTGGAGAGGATGTTTCATGTGTTGGGAGAGTCAAGATCAGAGGACAGACCCTCAGAATAGAGCTGCATCCTTTCAGAATGGACATGGGGAGGAATTTCTTTAGCCAGAGAGTGGTGAATATGTGGAATCCTTTGCCACAGGCAGCTGTGGAGCTGAACTCTTTTTGTATGTTTAAGAAAGAGGCTGATAAATTCTTGTCTGGCCAGGACATGAAGGGATATGGGGAGATGGCAGGAGATTGGGGCTGAGAGGAAAATTGGATCAGCCATGATGAAAAGGTGGAGCAGAAATGATGGGCCAGATGGCCTAATTCTGCTTCAGTAGCTTATGGTCTTATGGACTTCTGCTGCCTCCTTGAGGGAGCACGTCCTAAATGCTTTCAGTGGTGTGGAGAACTGTGCCTGTGATGGACTGGAATATGTCCGCTTCCAGCTATCTAGACCTTTGGCTCTTAAATTCCCTTCCTCAATCTTACTGCACCTACTCCCATTTCAGTGAGCCCAGGCATCTGTAAAGTAACTGCTGGAAGTCCATTGGAAGGTTCACCCATGTAGCACCTGTACCTCTGAGGCGATTGATTGATTAGTTGTTCATTTTACGTGATTTTGACAGACTTGTGCAGCTATTTGAGCTGCACTAAGGAAACCTGTGCGGGACGGTTTTTGAAGAGGAAAAACCGGAGCAGTTTCACTCTCTCCACCTCGGAAGCTCGGGTCCAGAGGTAGGAGTAGTTGTCACACCTGGGGTCCTCCTTGTTTGCAGTGGGTAAGCATGACTCTCTTGTATATTGCCATGCCCTTCACTGTCTGTGAAGGGCTGCAGAATCACCTTCCTGTCATGGTCCGGTCCGTGAAGTCCGCATTCTGGTTCACGGTCCGGTCCATTGACCCTTGCTCCAGGTTTTCCGGTCTACCCTGTTTCTGTTCTTGTTGAGCACTAATTGAGGCAGCTGATTCTCGTTGGGGCTGGCTGCATAAATACCTTCAGAGAGCAGGGCGTGCTGGATTGTTCTTGTCCTTACTCATGTATCCCTTCCCCTGCCTTCTGTTTCCTCGCCTGAAGCTTTGTCTTGTCTTGCCAGTAACTCTCGCCTCACCTGAAGTTCTTGTCTCACCTTGCATTGCCTGAAGCCTTGCCTTGTCTTGCTGGTAACTCTTGCCTCGTCTTTCCTGAAGTCTTGTCCTGGAGCTACCCTGTACCTAGCTCCCTTCCTGTCCCTTGCCTCCATCGGGTAAGTCAAGCCATCTTGCCGTTACCCTGTGGTTGGTTCTGTCCCTTCCTGTCCCTTGCCTTCGTCGGGTGGAGATCTGCGCCCTGCCCAGGTGATCCGTGCCCTGCCCAGGAGTACCGCGCCCTGCCCAGGAGGAGCTTCAAGACCCCAACCTCAAGCCTCTGGTCTCCAGCCTCGCCTCAAGCCTGAAGACTGGAGCCTCGTCCTGCCTGCCAGCCAAGTCACATCCTTGTCTAGTTCTGGGGTCCGAGCCAGAGGCAAGACCCAGCTTCTGGGTCCTTGTCCAGTCTCTGGCTCGGAGACAAAGCTCTGGCTCCTAGCTCTGTTGTCCAGTCCTGTTCCGGGTTCCCGGTTTTCGTGTCCATGTCCTTGCCCTCACCCTGTATCCTAATCCTGTCCCTAGTACTTCAGTGTCTGTGTCTTGCACTTGGGTCCGTTCCCAGCCACCGCCTTATGACACTTCCTGGTTGTTGGATCTCACTGTTGGTCTCGCCTGGTCTGACTTCACATGCTAAGACTGGCAAGTCCTTTATCTTACTGGGGCGTGAGGCCTGCTGGCTACCTCACCTGGTTTAGCCCATCTGTCGTACTGCTGTGTAGCTGCTGCTGCACGCAAACTGCTATTCGGAGCCACAGGTGAGAGCTGAGTGAGCTGAGTGTCCGGTGGGGACCAAAGGTGAGTGAGCTGCTCCTTAATAGACGTGACAAGCTCTTTCACCAGAGGTGTTACTCCTCCCTGGTCACCTCATACACCCTGAGGTAGTTTAAGTGATTTTCACCTCTGCCTCCCTTAGGTACCCTGAGGTACACAATACAATTACAGCATTGCTCCTGGACCAACACTTCAGTCATACATTGTGAAAACAGGCCCTTCGGCCCACTGAATCCATGCTGTTCATCAAATAACCATTTATACTAATCCCATGTTCTATACTTGTCTGAATAATTCATCTGGCTCTGTGTCCTATCTTGTCTCTCACACACTCACATGAACCCCGTGAGACAGTGTGATACCCTGTGGGAAATACAAATGCGTAAACTGAGATTAAAGACGTGTTTTGTATCACACTGCCTTTTTAGCTCAGTTTGGCGTTTCAGTGCTTCACAATAGGCCCTTCCTCGCAGCTTTGCCTCTGATTCACGCTCCGCGAGTGAGAGGAAGGATAAAGGTCGTGGGAACAGGCTCGGTAGCCCTTGAATGTGTGCTGTGGGGGTCGTACACACCACTTGACCAGATGGGAAACAAATAATTCACTGAGGAAGTGCTGTTTGCCACTTTAGAACAATACAATCTCAGGATTGTCACCAGGCTAGAGATTTGTAGGAATATGGAGACCCTGGGACTGGAAGTGTAAATGAATACACCATTTAATGCAGCTTAATCTGGTTTCACAGACTGAGAGGAATTTTTTTCCTTTCAACACAGAACGCTAAATATTGCCAGCAAATGTGGGAGATGGAGGTTGGTTGGACTATGTTGTTTAAAGCAACAAAACATAGCTAATTTTGGAGCTGCTAGGGAGCAATTTATAATACACTGTGCAAACATTGATTTGCACAGAATTATTTGGTCATACAATGCAAAGGAAGCCTATTATGTGACTATATGTGCTTTTGTATCTATATGTGCCACATGTGACTGTACATACTGAGGTTTGCGTCTTCGCCCCGGACGAACACTGTTTCGTTTAGCTGTATACGTGTGTATGGTTGAATAACAATAAATTTTGAGCATCATCTTATGCTTGAACTATTCAGCTGATCAAGCCTCTGCTAGCTCTTTCAGAAGTCATTTCAACCAGTCCCATTTTCCTATTGCCTGCAGGTATCTTTTTCATTTATTTATTCAGTTTCCTTTTGAAGTCACTGCAATATAGTAGATTCCTCTTGTTGACGATTATGTATTTTTTTAACTAGACAAGGTTGCTTTAGATACAACAAGAATCAAGGGATTTGGGGTTCATGCAGCATTGATCTTATTGAATAGGAGAGCAGGCATGATGGGCTGAATGGACAACTCCTACTTCCATTTCCTATGTTTCCATGTATTCAGGTGCCAATATTTGCATAAGGTTACTTTATGATCAGTGTTGCATAAAACTGGAAGTGATTACAAAATCACCTTATACAAATACTGTTTTGTATGCAAAAGTTTGAATAAGTACATGGATGGGACGGGTATAGGAGGCCATGGTCCAGGTGTGGATCAATGTCACAAGGCAGGTTAACAGCTTAGCATGGACTAGATGGGCCAAATGGCCTATTTCTGTCCTGTAGTGCTCTTTGACTTCTTTTCTTTCATTACTGCACCAGCAGGTGCGGGAACAGTTACTGCCCTTCAACCATCATGCTCCTGAACCAGTGTAGATAACTACACTCACCTCAACACTGAATGGATTCCTCAACTTAGGGGCTCGTTTTCAAGGATTCTACAACTCCTGTTCTCACTATTATTTATTCATTTAGTTACTTATGTACTTTTTATTTGCACAGTGGTTGTTTGTCAGTCTTTGTGTGTAGTTTTTCAAGGATTCTGTTGCAAAAGGCGGGAGGAGAAGTTGGCGGCGCGAAACGGCTTGCAGTGGCCACTCCGGTGGTGATGACTGTTATTTGTCAAGTAGGGTGCCGTGCACAATCCTGATTTGATGGAGACGGACGTGAGAGCACGGAGGAACATCTGGTGAAACTTCTGAAATGCCTGCTTCGCTGCTGCTGCTACTGTGTGATCCAGAATCTCCGGAGGGGAAGGCCCCGAGTCCTCGGCTTTGCTTGTTGCTCGGCGGCCGGTGGGGGGGGGGTGGGTTCGAAGCACTCGGCAGAGGATGGTGCTCGGAGAGGCTGTGTCGGAGGGGCTGGTCGGAGGCTCGAAGTTTTCGGACGGACTCAGAGTCCGCTGCGGTCGGGTGCTTCCAATGGTGTTGCATTGGCGAGTTGGCGGCGCTTGGAGGTTCATGGCAGGGAGAGTTTCTCCCTTCTACCGTCTGCGTGAGGTGATGAGTCTATCGGAACTTTGAGACTTTTTTTTTACAGTGCCCATGGTCTGCTCGTTATCAAATTATGGTATTGCTTTGCACTGTTGTAACTATATGTCATAATTATGTGGTTCTGTCAGTTTTAGTCTTGGTTTGTCCTGTGTTTTCTTGTGATATCATTCTGGAGGAACGTTGTATCATTTTTTAATGCATGCATTTCTAAATGACAATAAACGAGGACTGAGTGTCCTCATAATCTAATTTCTCTGTACTGTGAATGCCAGTAAGCAAATGAATCTCAAGGTGGTATATAGTAATTTATATATGCACTCTGATAATAAATTTTACTTTGAACCAAAAACAGCACTTTTCCATAGTTTTGCCAAGTTGCGTTGCAAGACAGTAGGTAAACTACTAGAATGTTCCTTGTGTGATTTTTCTCATGCTAATTGTGCCCTGTGTTTTCTACATCATAACGTTACAACAGTGAGTGCAGATCCAAAGTATAGAGGGGGGACTTCCAATACCAATCTAAAAAAATACACCCTTCTTTCTTGATTGGATGTTTGCTCTTTGCTTGTAGATACAAAAATGTGCCTGCAATACAAACTTCATTCTATTCAGTCACAGGATCATTGAAATTTATGGCAAGAAGCAGGTTGATTTGCCTATTGCATCTATTCCAGCCAAAGCTTTGACTTTCCTTCTCTTGGTCCATTACTTTGTAAATCATTTCTTTTCAATGACTCAGTGTTTTGAGGGCTGTGGGCTTTCAAACATGAGCCTATTTGAGTCTAAAATGTTTCCCTCACCTTCTCTCTAATCCTTCCATTCATAACTTCAGATCTTGGGTCTCCCGGTTATTGCCCTCTCTGCCCAGGTACCATGGCAAAACAAAACACAGGCAAAGTATCTTCTGCTAACATCTATGTTAACCCACTTGGTGTCGCTTTGTCAGAGATACTCCCCATGTCCTATCCAATTTTACCCTACAGTCCTTACAACTTCAAGCTAACTTTTATCTTTCCTAGTTCTGATAAAGGACGTTTGAGCTAAAATATTAACTTTGTTTCTCTCTCCACAGATGCTGCCTGATCTCCTATGCATTCCTAGGTTTTTCTATTCTTTTCTTGTCAGATTTCCAGTATCTTCAGCATTGCTTGATGTCTTGTCCTTCCTGTTTGTCCTAGTCTGGGCCTCACATTATCAACAGACATCAGACAACTAGTCGTAATGTCATTTGTGCTATCTTCCTTCTATAACTTATGCCCCTCGTTTCCTACATCACAACAGTGAGTAGACTTCAAATTTAAGGCATCAAAGCCGTCAAAACGTATATAAAAATTAATCTTTCTTTATTAGATCATTCATTCATGCATAAAATGATCTTGGATCTGAGGACTCATTTTTGGTTTGGAGTGCTGTTGTTTGCTTCAATTGTTTGCATGACTTGTATTTTTTTCTTTCTCTTGTGCATTGACTGTTGCTCTTTCATTTTTATTTTTATTCTTTTCTTTAATTAGATTCTTTCAGTTCTCTTGCTTTGTGGCTATCTGTGAGCAAACATATCTCAAGGTTGTATCATTTAAACATTCTGATAATAAATGTATTTGAAGCTTGACATACGACAGTTATACAAAATGTTATTCTATTCAGTTGAAACTCCTCTTAGTCTAACCTTTCTTACACTGAAAATCACTTCAATCAGGACAAACATCTACTCATAACCATAACTCTCCTGTTCAGCTAATTTTGTCATAAGTCTTTCTAAAAACCCTCTCTAGCATTCTAATGCCCCTAATTAAAAGTGGCAGGAAACTTTCTACATTTGTCTATGGATGCATCTGTCATCCACCATCCACCATCCAGCATCAAACATCCATCCAACACCCAACACCCAACACCCAACACCCAACACCCACCATCCAGCATCAAACATCCATCCAACACCCAACACCCAACATCCAACACCCAACACCCACCATCCACCATCCACCATCCGTCATCTAGCATCCACCATCCACCATCCACCACCCAGCACCCACCATCCACCATCAAACAGCCGTCTTCTAGCATCCAGCATCTGTCATCCAACATCCAACAGCCACCATCACCATCTATCATCCATGATCCAACATCCAGCATCCAACATCCACCATCCAGCATCCAACAACCAGCACCCAACACCCAACACCCATTGGTAACATTCAGCACCATTTCTAGTCTGGACCACTCTATGGACGTGAGTTTGGAATTGCCAGTACACTGTTGATGTCATTGATTATAAAAATTCCATGGGTATGTAATACACAGACAGCAGCTGGACCATGTGATCTACTGGAGTATTTTGGATCATCTGAGGAGTTAAAAACTCATAGTCCAGATATCTATTTTTCTTCTGAGGCACCTTGGATTGTTTTGAAAAACAACTAACTGGATGCTGGAGGAACTCAGCAGGTCAGACAGCATATTACGGTGTGTGCTGGCAATATCAGAACCCCAGTGCAGAGGAAAGACAAACTCTGATGTAGAGACGGCAACCAGAGTTTATTCATTATTCCAGAAGAGCATCAGTGGCTCAGCCAGGCGACATCACGAGACATAACATTCTCAAAACTAGGACCCCACGACTAGCACTAACTGGGCATCCCCTTAAATAATACAAGTAACATGGGATCCCTGAGCCTATCAAAATCAATTTAACAAGTTTAAACAGAAAGAACCAGGAGACATCATTACAAACAGCGATGCTCGACATAAATGCAAGGAAATCTAAACCATTAATGTCATTAAACAACAACCAATTCAGGTTCTCTTCAAAAACCTTGGAGCCCAATGCTCTCCATCTCCCCGCACAAGAGCTCATTACGCAGAAAATGGAAAGTTGGCATTCTGGGTCAGGTCCCTTTATCTGGATCTTTTCATCTTGGAAACTTCTTACTAAGTTGCTGAGCTAGTCTTCTGCCTTGTCCCACCTAGCTGCACCTGAACCATATCCCTCCATACCTCTCCCATCCATGTACCAATCCAAATTTCTCTTAAATGTTACAACTGAACCTGCATCTACCACTTCTGCTGGCAGCTCGTCCACACTCGCAGAACTCTCTGGTCAGGGGTTCGCAACCTGGGCTCCACGAACCCCTTGGTCAATGGTAGAGGTCCATGGCATAAAAAAAGCTTAAGAAACCTTGCTCTAAGTGAAGGTGTTTCCCCTCAGATTCCCCTTAAATATTTCACCTTTCACTCTAAGTGCTAAGTTGGCGCTGGAAGTATGGCGACATCTGCAGGCTGCCCCCAGCACATCCTCTGACTGTTGGTCATTGGCACAACGAACACATTTCACTGTATGTTTTGATGTTACCTTTATCTTTGGTCTCACCCAACCTGATGGACAAAAAGCTGCATGTATTTATCCTACCTACACCCTTCATAACTTTGGATACTACTGTAAGATCTCCCCTCATTCTCCTACGCTCCAGGGGATAAAGTCCTAACCTATTCGACCTTTTCAAATAACTGAGGTCCTCAAGTCCCAGCAACATCTTTGTAAATTTTCTCTACACTCTCTCAAGCTTATTGAAGACTTTCCTGTAGGTAGGAGATCAGAATTGCACACAACTACTCTATTAATCACACATTTTCTGGGCAATGATCACGGTAATCAATAGCCTGTATCTTCCCTTTTGAAGTTGTGCTTTTGAAGCGCCTGGTGTTTTTGCGGTGTTCTGTGGCATTCAGAGAGCTGGAGTCTCGAAGGTACAGTGTGGCGGTGCAGCAGGTACAGGCCGAGCAAAGGCATTGGGGCAGGGCCTGTGAGCAAGGAACGAGCTGATGTTTGGCCACTTCTAGAGTGGGCTTAGTGCCGAATAGAAATGGTAGGACCCAGGCCCAAAAATAAGGTACAAACCAATGTTTGGCCAATTTATGCGTAGGGCCAGAAGACGAGAGTCAGGCTGATATTCACCTCACTGCTCCACGAAGTTTACTCGTCCCAGTGCTGAACTGAGGTTTTGTGACCTGCAACTAACAGGCTCCTGAGCCGGCTGCAGTGATAAACTGGCTTCGTGGCTGTGGACTCACTTCTGTGAACTTTAGTTCTGAATGTTATTTGTTTACTTTTTATTGTTTGAATACTTGTTCTTTGTTTGCACAGGTCATTTTTTTAATGGGTTTCTTTGGGTTTCCTTGTTCCTGTAAGGAGACAAATCTCAAGGTTGTATATAGTGTACATACTTCGATAATAAATATACTTCGAATATTCCAAATGTTGCTGTGTCCTTGCTCCTTGTATTTGGTACATGCTGTAGAAATAGTGTGCTTTTGGTGAATTGAGTGAACGTTTCGGCTTTGTCTTGGTATTTGCCATCTTAATTACTGTTGGAAATGCTCCCATTCTGGCAGTGGAAGAGCAGTCCGTCACATTCCTGACATGACCTGTGAAGATGGGTTTGAAAGTCGCTGGTGAGTTAATACACTCATTACAGGATACACAGCCTCTGACCTGCGCTTGTAGCTGCAGTACTTATTGTATGTCTTGGCTCAGTTCTGACTGAATAATTCCAGCGGATAGATTTAGTGAAACAGGAAAGCGGCTTTTTAATTAACAATGGGAGTGAGTCTGAGCATGGATGTGGAAGTTAATTTTGCAACTTTAGTTATCCTTGCAAGTCAAAAACAAAGGAGGAGGCTTTTGGAAGTTCAGCTGATTGGTTCCTGGTTGCCAGGCTAAGGCACATCCTAGGGTTACCCTTGCTACTCATGGGTTCATGTTAACATATTTGTACTGGCTGTGATTGTGATTTGAAACTGTGATTCAGTTTAAGTGAAGCATTTCCAAAGTGGAAAGGTCTTCTACTGAGGCATATGGTGTGTGCATCAGAGAAAGTGTACCAATTACAATTAGAACTTGTGTGTCACATTTAATATATTGAGGGTATCACGTGCTACACGGAAGCATATTGTCACAGAGTTATGGAGATATACAGTACGATAAAGCCTCTTTGGCCCAACTTGTCTGTGCTGACCAGGATGTCTATCCAAGCTTCAAAGAGTCAAAGTACATTTATTATTGAAGTATGTATACAGAAATACAACTCTGAGGTTTGTCCTCCCGCAGGCTGCCACAAAACACAGAGACACCATGCAACCTGTTCAAGAAACATCAAAACACCCATCGCACCAAATTGCTCAAATGGCAAAAAAGTGAGTGAACAACACATAGAATATCAAAGATCAAACCAGAAGTCTGGTAGTATTTAGTTTAGTTCAGTTCAGTGTGGTGTCATCGGCCCACTGCTGGCCTCAGGGCCAGGCATTCTTCGCCAAAGCGCCCCTGACCGCGTTGATTGGCCCAATCAAACCGCTCAAAAACAGCAAAAAAAAAGAGTAACCAGAATCCAGGATTACGAGCACCGTGAACTTGTAAGACCCCAGAACGGGTCCACGGCCTCGCCAATCAATCTTTGCAGCATGAAGCCAAGGTTCCTGCACTTCCCTGGGACAGGAGCTAGTGAAACGGAGAAGAAGACCGGTCAAACGCGGGCTTATCCTATTTACTAGAGTTTGGTGCCCAACTCTCTGAAACCTTTCTATGTTTTAAACATTATAATTATATCTGTCTTTATAGCTTCCTGTGGCAGCTCATTCCATGCACTCACCACCGTCTGTATGAGGAAGTTTGCCCTCCGGTCCCCTTTACGTTTAACCCGGCTCACCTCAAATCTATGTGCTTTAGTTTCAGACTGCCCCACCCGAAAAAAGGGCTAGCTGTCTGTCTTTATGCTCCTCGTGGTTTATATTCCTTTATAAGGTTATCGTCCCAGCCAGGGACACTCCAGAAAAGGAAGTACCAGCCTATCCAGTCTCTGACATCCCTGAGGATCATGTCTTCACCCTTTCCAGCTTAATGACATCCCCTCTACAGCTTGGTGACCAGAACCGTGCACAATGCTCCAAGTGCGGTCTCACCAATCACATGTAAAATTGCAACATAAAGACCCAACTCCAATATGTAATGTCCTAACTGATGAAGTCAAATGTTGCCTTCACTACACTGGTCATCCAGCGCGCGCGGCCGTTCCAGAAATGATATCTGTATTTGTTAAGTAGGGTACCGTGCACAATTCTAATTTGAGGGAGACGGACGTGAGAGTACGGAGGAACATCTGGAGAAACTTCTGAAATGCCCGCTTCGCTGCCGCTGCTACTGTGTGGTTCGGAATCTCTGGAGCAGAAGGCCCCGAATCCTCAACTTTGCTTGTTTCGGCGGCCGGGACGAGGTCGAAGGCGCTCAGCAGAGGATGGCGCTCGGGAGGGTGTATCGGAGGGGCTGGTCGGAGGCTCGAAGTTTTCGGACGGACTCAGAGTTGGCTGTCAGGTGCTTCCAATGCATCAGCAGTTGTCGGTGCCTGGAGGCTTATGGCAGGGGAGTTTCTCCCTTTTTGCCGCCTGCTATTGGGGACTATCGGAGTCGACTGGGACTTGAGATTTCTTTTTTACCGTGCCCACGGTCTGCTCTTAATCGAGTTATGGTATTGTTTTGCACTGCTGTAACTATATATTATAATTATGTGGTTTTGTCAGTGTTAGTCTTTGGTTTGTCCTGTATTTTTTTGTGAGATCACTGGAGGAACATTGTAGCATTTTTTAATGCATGCATTTCTAAATGACAATAAATGAGGACTGAGTGTCCTCATAATCTAATCTAATCCTTGCCACTACTTTTAGGAACTGTGTATCCATGTCCCTCTCTCTGTTCTACAATCATTTCCAGGGCTCGACCATTTATTTTGTAAGCCCAGCCCTCGTTGAACAGGCCAAAGAGTAACCTTTGCACATGTTCAGGTTAAATTCCATCTTCCCTTCCTTGGTCCATTTCCCCAGTTTATCAAAATCCTGTTGTAATCCTAGATAAGCCTTCTCCGTGGATTGTCACCTTGTCGTGGTGGAGAAGCTTGTGTGGTCCTGAGATCCCGAGAGCGATGTCGTCTGGAGCTATGCTCCTGGTAGGGTCACCCATGGCGGTAAGGTCGAGGGTGAGGTCCCTGACGAAGAACAGTCCAACCAAGACCTCAACGATGGAACAGGCGGATGAAGTTACTTCGAACTCAATGGCTGTGAAGGCGGATGAAGGCTGCAACAAATCCATCAGCTCCAATCGTCGTGGTTTCCATGTCATTGGAATCAGTTGGTTGATTTGTGAAGTATCCTGTGCTTCTTGGAGTGCAACATCAAGTACACGTTAAACAAATACACACACAGGTGTCTTCACTCTGTGGGCCACTTCTTCAGAATGAAGACCATCATCCTCGACCTCGAGGGATAGCCACGAAGACCTAGATAAGCCTCTTCATTGTCCACTACATTTCCAATTCTGATGTCATCCACAAAGTTACTGACTTTATTAACAACGCTGTAATCTAAATCATTAATGTAGATGACAAACAACATGGGATCCCTGTCGTATACCACTAGTCACTATCCCCCAACCTGAGTAACAGCCCTTCACAAACACCCTCTCTCTCCTTCCACCAAGCTTGTTGGATGTGACATAATGCACTTAGGACTGACTTCAGAGGAATCCCACTGCGGTTTTGAGAATGTCTCGTTTTTGTGGAAATCTTGTTCTTGGGAAAACTTGGTCTAAATTCTACTACAATGCTGAAAAAGAAGAATTCTAAGGTGGTTATACATTCTGTGCAGAAACATGAAGGAGCCAATTAATTTTCTGTGACTCATCCGGAACTTAGACACGAATGTGTTTCACTGCTCAGAATAAAATTGATTTTGATGCTCAGTACCGATAAGAAGCTACATTACAATTTGCCAACAACAGGAATTCTGCAGATGCTGGAAATTCAAGCAACACACATCAAAGTTGCTGGTGAACGCAACAGGCCAGGCAGCATCTCTAGGAAGAGGTACAGTTGACGTTTCGGGCCGAGACCCTTCGTCAGGACTAACTGAAGGAAGAGCTAATAAGAGGTTTGAAAGTGGGAGGGGGAGGGGGAGATCCAAAATGATAGGAGAAGACAGGAGGGGGAGGGATGGAGCCAAGAGCTGGATAGGTGATTGGCAAAAGGGATATGAGAGGATCATGGGACAGGAGGTCCGGGGAGAAAGACAAGGGGGGGAGGGAACACAGAGGATGGGCAAGGGGTATAGTCAGAGGGACAGAGGGAGAAAAAGGAGAGTGAGAGAAAGAATGTGTGTATAAAAATAAATAACGGATGGGGTACGAGGGGGAGGTGGGGCATTAGCGGAAGTTAGAGAAGCCGATGTTCATGCCATCAGGTTGGAGGCTACCCAGACGGAATATAAGGTGTTGTTCCTCCAACCTGAGTGTGGCTTCATCTTTACAGTAGAGGAGGCCGTGGATAGACATATCAGAATGGGAATGGGATGTGGTATTAAAATGTATGGCTTTCTCTGTCGGACAGAGTGTAGGTGTTCAGTGAAACGATCTCCCTGTCTGCGTCGGGTCTTGCCAATATATAGAAGGCCACACCGGGAGCACCCAATGCAGTATATCACCCCAGTCGGCTCACAGGTGAAGTGTCGCCTCATCTGGAAGGACTGTCTGGAGCCCTGAATGGTGGTAAAGGAGGAAGTGTAAGGGCATGTGTAGCACTTGTTCTGCTTACAATTATCCAATTATTACAATTGATTTTGATGCTCAGTACTGATCAGAAGCTACATTACAATTTGCCTCTGTGTCATTTAATCTTCTCCCCTGCAAAAACTGAGCAAACATCGCCACCTGGAGGTTGCCTCATTGCAGTGCAAGCGAACTTCTTTTAACCAGGTTTCTGCTGGTCCTCTCGAGAGGATTCTTCTTCAGAAAGAGTGACCAGAATTAATTCAGCTCCTGGAGTGATATCTCAAAGGAGCCATTCTGCTGGTAATGCTACACTTACCATTGAAAGTTTGCAAGTTCCAGGAGCCTCAGAGAAATATAGCTCAGAAACAGGTCCCTCGGCTCAGTAGACTCACTCATTTACACTAGTCCTAGTATTAATTCCAATTTTCATTCTCTACATTTTTCCATCAATTTCTGCAGATTACTGAAGTGGCTAGTTAATCCATCAACCTGAATGTCCTTGTAATGTGGGAGGAAACGCACGCAGTTACAGGGAGAACATGCAGACTCCACCCTAGATCTCGAGGTTGTTTATATACAGTAGATACTTTGATAATAAGTATATGTTGTGTATGTGGCCTGGTTACACAACAATGCTATTAATAAAAATGCTGGAGACGGGAGCTAAGGTTCATGATTCTTTACTGGCAGAAACCGAACTTGGCACACACGTACAGATCAATAAGCGTCTAATAGCGCATGCTCAATGACGTGTTACTACAACATAAAGTAGTCCCTTATTATACTGTAGGCTATAAGGTACACTCCTCTCCTTTTATTTTAATAGTGTATCAACTGTTTTTTTTACTGGGGCACTATGCTGAACAAATATGTTTACCCTTAACATACAAACGTCTACCATTTGTTTACTTAGTAACTTAATAGTATTAAAGTGTATTAATAGGGGTGTATGGGGTGTCAGGGAGGGGTAGCACCTCTGGTGGGGAACATGTCGCGTCCTTTTCAAGGCGGTTAGTCCACCTTTGGTCCCCACCTGGCACTCAGCTCTCAAATGTGGCTCCCCGTAGCAGTTTGCATGCGACAGCGGCCACACCCTGGGCAACGGCTTTGACAAGCCGGCTAAACCAGGTGAGGGTAGCCGATGGGTTTCAAACCCTCGGTGAGATAGGAAGTTGTCTATGCCAGCGTGTGAAGACAGACTCCGGCAGATTGAGCGGACGAGACCAATGGAAGGTCCAACGGTCAAGAAGGCGGTCTCTGCAAGCATCGTGGAACGTGTAGAGCACGACAAGACACAGAAGACGTCCTGGTCATCCACTGCGCCTAGTCCCATCTCCAGCCATCTCAACTCTGTCTTGTCACTGGATCCAGATGGGAACTGGGACGAGAGAGTGAGGCTGACGCTGGCAACTCTCTCTCACTTAAATCCAAATCAAGTGCTAGTCTCGACACCATCTGGTGTCGAGGTCCTCATCGACGTTGAGGATGGATGAAGAAAAAACTTAATAATATCAAATTATAACAAAGTAACGTAAAAATATCGAATTATATCTAACCTTCTTTTTCACTTTTGGTCTAAGACCCAGTTATAACTCAAGTCTCTGGAGAGGTCTTCTCTGCCTCTCCGGGTAACGTCTGTCAATAAACGTATTTGTTTTAATACAGATTTCCATATAAAAGTCATGAAAAGTTAACCTCTGAGCATAGGGAGTTAAGAAGATGTGTGCCTCCAACTTGCTAAGTGTTCTAGGCAGCAGATCGCCTCCGTATAATGAAGACCTCTCTGTGCAGCTGCCCTAGATATATACGCATCTTTGTGCTATCACTTGTCTTCCTTACCCATATCTCCTTTGTTCCAACTGATATAATTACACAGCCAATCTTCGTATTCTCCTTAGATTCCAAATAGATAGCCTGACCTTTATGATACCACCTCTTATCATAATATAACTTTCCATCTTCTATTTATGCTTCATATCTTTGTGCTGGTGATTCAGCAGGAGTGCTGGGAAGATGCTCAGGAGAAGACGGAGATGCTGGTATTTTCAGAGATTTAAGCTTATTGAGAGTTCTCAG
The DNA here is from genome assembly GCF_963921235.1 of Mobula hypostoma. Taxonomy (NCBI): domain Eukaryota; kingdom Metazoa; phylum Chordata; class Chondrichthyes; order Myliobatiformes; family Myliobatidae; genus Mobula; species Mobula hypostoma. The sequence continues at coordinate 51,540,592 of NC_086114.1, read as the reverse complement.
ATCTTCTATTATCTGTTCCTCAGTTGACAAGTAATTTAACTGCGCAGGTGCAGGTTTTCGTCTTTTGTCTGTAATTGGAACAGGGTCATTAGGTCTCCTCCTTAGTTTCCTTAGTCATTATTGGCTTTACCTCCATAGAATCTCCTGTGAGTTCCATTGTTGGCCTCTCATTCTCAATCATCTTTTTCATTTTTTCTAACTCAATCTTTTTATCTTCAAATTCCTTCACTGCTGCTTTCTTCCCTTTAATATAATTCCTTCCCACTTGTTCTGTCTTCAGTTGCAGAAAAAGCTCAGCATTTCGTATTCTTTCCTTGTATTGTTGATCTAGTTTCTTCATCCTTTTCTGATACTCCTGCAAAGTGCCTTCCTGTAACTGCTGTAGCTGTCTTTTGAGAGATGTCAATTTCTCCTGGTACATTTGCTCTTTTACTTCCAAGTAGTCTTCATCATCCTGCTTATTGGCAATATCTGTCTCCCTTGCATCCTCTGTATCTTCATCCAAGTCGCAGCCATGGATGCTGCGTTTGTCCTCATCATCGATGCTGTCTAGCTCCTTCTTGTCGTTGTAATAGTCGACAATGGGTGAGAGGAGAGCTGCGGACATCTTCCCCGCCGAGCTGCCCTCCTTTGTTGACACACCTAGTGCCTTGACGGTATGCCAATCCAACTGGATTTTCCTGAGCCATTCACGTCCCAGCAACTGTGGTCCTCCATTTCTCAGTACATAGAGGGTCAGCTGCTGTGTTTTGTCTCCGTAGGTCACTGTCACTTTAATTTTACCTTTGGGACGCACTTTCTGTCATGTGTAAGTCTTTAGCAGTAGTTTAGTTTGCTTCAGAGGTATGTGAGAAAACAGTTATTTGTAGTTGTCTACAGAGATCACTGTTAAAGCTGAGCCTGTGTCCAACTCCATTTTCAGTCTCACGCCTGCTACTTGTGGAGTGAACCATATTACTCTTTGATCATCTGTCTCTTTCACGCTGTGAAGTTGCAGATAAGAAATTCACTTTTGTCTGAGTCATTTTCATCAGAATTGCTTTCTTTCATTTTGTGCGCATTATTGTGTTTTCCTTTCTGGGGTTTCTTGTTTCACTGTATTTTGTCCTTTTTCTGCTGTTTACTAGCTTTGCATACTCTGCCAATGCGGCCCAGTTTGCCACAGTTTCTGCATTCTTTGTCTTTAAACCAACAGTCATCAGGGTCATGTGACCTGTTCCCACAATGGTAACATTTCTTTCCTTCATTTCTGTTCAGTGACATTTTATTCGTAGCACATTCCAGAGATTTTTGTTGTATCTCGGAAGCATCCCGTGCCGCTGTTTCCGTTGATATTGCAATGTTCAGAGCCTTCTCAAATATAGGTCTTTTTCACCCAGGAGCTCCTTCTGTGTGGTTTCACAGTGCATGCCACACACTAACCTGTCCCTCAACGCATCCGATAGACCAGCTCCAAATTGACAATGTTCTGATAATTTGCGCAATTCAGCACAATATTCAGAAATGCTTTCATTTGTGCTCTGATTCTGTTGGTGAAATTTAAATCTTTCACCAATGACCAGTGGTTTATAAACAATAGACAATAGGTGCAGGAGTCGGCCAGTCAGCCGTTTGAGCCAGCACCAACATTCACTGTGATCATGGCTGATCATCCACAATTAGTACCGTTTTCCTGCCTTCTCCCCATATCCCTTGACTCCGCTATCTTTAAGAGCTCTATCTAACTCTTTGTTGAAAGAATCCAGAGAATTGGCCTCCACTGCCTTCTGAGGCAGAGCATTCCACAGATCCACAGCCCTCTGTGTGAAAAAGTTTTTGCTTAACTCCGTTCTAAATTGTCTACCCCTTATTCTTTAACTGTGGCCTCTGGTTCTGGACTCCCCCAACATCGGGAACATGTTTCCTGCCTCTAGCATGTCCAATCCCTTAATAATCTTATATGTTTCAATCAGATCCCCTCTCATCCTTCTAAATTCCAATGTATACAAGTCCAGTCCCTCCAATCTTTCAACATATGACAATCCCGCCATCCCGAGAATTGACCTTGTGAACCTACGCTACACTCCCTTAATAGCTAGAATGTCCTTCCTCAAATTTGGAGACCAAAGGTTTGGAGTTTAAATGCTGTTGGAGAGTGTCTACTATTTGTTTGAAAGTTTTGTCAGCTGGCTTTTCAGGGGTTAACAAGCTCCGTAATTTGCTCCCATAATACTGAGGCTACGTCCACACTAGACCGGATAAATCTGTAACCGAAGCTTTTTCTCTTCATTTTGACCCTCGGTCCACACTGAAACGGCGTTTTCCTCCCCCGAAAACGGAGCTTTTCTATAACGCTCTCCAGAGTGTGTAAATCTGATGCGGTGTAGTGTGTACGGGGTAACCGGAATTTTTTAAAAACGCTGTCATGACGTGCCGGAACAGATGCTGGTGGCTGCGCGGCATTTCATTGTTTTCTTGAGCGCGTATAGCGTTCTTTATAGCGGTCAAGAAAGTCGTTGTATTTGGTTTGGCGCGACTCCCAGTCCACGTTCTCCACTGCTTTGCTGACTTTGTAGTCGTTTGTAACTCGCAGAAGCAGCTCGACTTCATCGTCTGTCCAAACGAAGAAGCCCGGTCTGCTTTTTCCAGCGGAGGTTTTCTTTGTGCTGTATTCCTCAAAGACATTGTTGAAAACTTTCTTTCGCTGTGGTTGTAGGTACTCTAGTTTTTGACCAATAGAAATAGCACAACATCGCCACGGAAATGGAAATAGTATACCGTTTCCTCTTCGTTTGTTTTCTGTAGATGTGTCCTGAGCATGCCATGTAGGGGGAAATTCATCCAAATACCCATTTTAATGTGGACGGAGGTATTTTCAAAAATGCCTGTGTGGACGCCTATTGTTTTTACACGAAACCAGCATTTTCAAAATTATCCAGTCTAGTTTGGACGTAGTGTGAGTAAGGCGCTGGCTTTCTTTTCATCCTTAACACCGTTAGCCTCACAATATAACTCCACTCTTTCAATGTAAATTGCCCAGTCTTCAATGCCACTATCAAATGCAGTAATGGTCCCAATCATTGCCATCTTTGTTATGTTAATTAAGCCCCGTTCTCCCCTTATTTTCCTTTTGACTCACGTGTCCTTTTTGCTAGCGCCACGAGCGCACCCCGTCTAGATGTGTGTGTCGCTCCTTTTTATCTCCCTTCTGGGGCAGGCAGACCCTCAGCTCCTAGGGGTCAGCGCCGGCTGTGGTCCCAGCTGGACGTGCTGCAGCTCCAACTGTCTCTTGGTCTCCCAACGTACCTGACCCCGGCCGTGGTCCCACTTCCTTTCTGACTCGCGGCCTCGCTCTGCCTCCTTCTCCCGCTCCTTGGCTCACTCCTTGCGCTCTTCCTCCGAGTGTTGTTATCAACTAAAACAGGGCGTTCCGATACAATGTAGGTTCATTAACCTTGTCGCCAATTTGTCGTGTATATGGCCTGGTTACACAACAATGCTATTAATAAAAACGCTGGAGACGGGAGCTAAGTTTCATGGTTCTTTACTGGCAGAAACCGAACTCGGCACACACGTACAGGTCAATACGCACCTAATAGCGCATGCTCAATATGAGCCTAATAGTGCATTCAACAATGTGTTACTAAAACATAAAGTCGTCCCTTATTATACCGTAGGCTATACGGTACAGTATACTTTGAACTTTGACAGCATTCGAGGTGAGGATTGAACCTGTGTCTCTGGCTCTGTGAGCAGTGGGTCTACTAGGTGTGACACAGTGCTGCATTGGCCTTTTTTGTGAAACACTGAAATGGCAGAGAGGCAAATCCTTGATTATCATGACTGGACACGTGTCATGCTTCAGGAACACCTTCCCATCTGGCAAACATACAAAAGTAAAGAATTAAAAGCATTTAAAAAGTTACTGACTTTTCCCAAAACATATCCTATTAAAAGCATAAAAATAATTAAAATACTTCTAAGTATTAAAATAGTTCATTCAAAAAATGAAAAGACAAGATGCCCAGTAATTGGCTGAACCCTCTTTTGGTGTTTAGCTGGTTGTACTTGCACCCACTCTGGTCAGTGGAAGGAATTGGCAAAATTGTCCAAAAATATGTAAAAGGCACTTGGAATGTTGCCCACAGATTTATATGATAGGGTTCGATCCTCATCTCCGCTGCTGTAGATGAAGATCTTGGACGTTCTCCCTGTGGCTGCGTGGGCTTCCGCTGTGTGTTCCAGTTTCCTCCCTCATCCCAAGGTTGAGTGAGACGGACCTGGACACTGGAGGTGTCAGCCTAATCTTAGACCATAAGGTATAGGAGCAAAATTAGGTCATCGGTCTGCTCTGCCATTCAAACATGGCCATTTTTCTTCAACCCCATTCTCCAGACTTCTCCTTGTAACCCTTAACCTACTTACCAATCAGCCGAACTCTGCCTTAAATACACACAATGACTTGGCCTCCACAGTCCTCTACGGAGACAATTTCCACAGATTCACTACCCTCTTTACCTCAGTGCTGAGCGATGCCCCTTTCTTCTGAGGCTCTGCCTTCAGATCCTAGACTCTCCTACTAAAGGAAACATCCTCTCCAAGTCCCCTCTGTCCTGGCCTTTCAATATGTGATGAACTGTGCATCAGAAAGAGGGGCTGAATGGCCATCTTCTGCTTTATTTCTCGATCTATTCCCTGTAAGAATTAATACTACTGAAGCTGGCGGCAGCAGATATCAAACCTGCCTTGCTGAGTGAACCTGTTTCAACAAGTCATTGTTTTACTCAAAAGGACCCACTGGAAGGCGATCTTCCCTAACTTACACAGGGATAAAGAAATTCAGACTGATTTTGATCACTTGAAGGCACATCTAGGTTAAACACCAGAGACACAAACATTAAATTTTAATGATTGCTTTCCCTGTCATTTAACAGAGAAGGAATTCAGTTCTGTGCCCCTTTCAGAGACTCAAGTTATACAAGATAACTCAACACTTTCAAAGGTTCAAAGGTTCATTTATATTATCAAAGTATGCACGCAGAATACAACTCTGAGATTCGCCTTCTCCAGATAGACATGAAATACAGAAAAACCATTAATATTGTTGAAAGAACAGGCATCAACCCCCTTCCTGCACAAAAAGGCAAAAGAAACAAAGCTCCCAAATCCTAAACCTCCAAACCCCTCCTTCACACAAAAACTGATAAAACACCCTCCTGGATCCGATAGCTAAAATATCAAAAATTCCGGCGCTAACATAGCATGCTACCATGCTCAGCAGAACAATGCAAGTAGCAATAGCAACAACAATAACAAAACAAGTTCCTTTCCCACCATTCCACACACCCACACACTCACATACACATAGTTATGCCTAAAACCTCGGGGCAGGCCGTCTTCGACTTCCAGTCCTTGGCCCCTCAGAGATTCAGACTTGCAGACATTCAGCTTCCAACCTCCTGTCCTTGGCCCAGGCCTCTGACCTCCAGACAAGCCGAACCAGGGGCTTCAAACTTTGGGCATCAACTTCTGGACTTTGGCATTTGACCTTCGGGCTTCTACCTCCGGACTGCCAAGCTCTGGACTTTGACCTTCAGTTTTGTCAGAGTCTGTGTATCGACCCCAGGACTCGCTAATGTTGGGTTTGACCTTCAGTTCACAACCCCAGGAAAACATATTGGCAATGTAACAGCCAGGCTAATTGGTTATTCCTCTGTCAGCTTAATTGCGCCACTGTGGAATTAACATTGACCAGTTTTTATGCATGTAATTCTTCACTACTTTTTGCTTTCACTGGCAAAATGTTGCCATAGCTTCTATTTTCTATGAACCATTTTCTGAGTAGGTTAGTTTGTTAAACTTTGACATGGCCCTTGCACTTTGACTACCTACCCTGGAAATACCAGCACTTGTCCACAGAAATTCCTATAATAAATGAGCTGTGTCTATTGCAGGTAGTTTGTGTACAGCACGATCTCACAATAACTGATAACAAGGTAGTTTATTAGTTTACCTGCACTGCAGTTCTCAGTTATTGCAACGCTATGTTCTATATTCTGTTTTTTTCTTTCCCTTTTGCATTAGTTTCTATTTTTCTATGGAATGATCTGTCTGGATGGCATGTAAACAAAAGCTTTTCACTGTACTTCCGTATATATAACAGTAATAAGACTAATTACCAACTCAGATGAATGAACTTTTGTTTTGGTTGTTGGATGAGGGATGAATGTTAGCAAGGAAGGGGAGGGTTGGTGGAGGGAGGGGGATGCAGCGCAGGGAGCAGAAGGCTATAAGGAGGATATAGGGTGGTGCATGGAGGGGGCACAGTGCAGGCAGGTGGGCGTGCAGAGAGGGGATGGTGGTGATGTATAGAGGGGGACAGTGTGTCGCGTGGCCAAGTGGTTAGAGCTTTGGACTAGTGATCTGAAGGTCGAGGGTTCGAGCCTCGGCCGAGGCAGCGTGTGTGTCCTTGAGCAAGGCACTTAACCACACAATGCTCCAGTCTACCCAGCTGAGAATGGGTACCGGCAAAAATGCTAGGGGTTAACCTTGCACCCTATCCGGGGGGAGTCTCGTGCTCTCAGTTGCTTCACACCGCGGAAACCAGCATAAGCACTGGCCTGATGGGCCACATGGCTCGTGACAGAGTTTAATAGGAGGACGGTGCAGGGAGGTGGGTGTACAGAGAGGGGATGATGGTGGTGCATGGAGGGGGAGGGATGGAGTAGGGAGGAGGAGGTGGGAGGGGAGTAGTGGAGTAGGGAGGGGATAGTGGTGGTGTATAGAGGGGTACACAGTGCAGGCAGGTGGGCATGCAGGGAGGGGGAGGGATGGAGTAGGGAGGAGGAGGTGGGACGGGAGCAGTGGAGTAGGGAGGGGATAGTGGTGGTATATGGAGGGGGAGGCAGTGCTGAGAGGTGATAATGGTGCTGAACAGAGGGAGAGGAATGGTGTTGGGAGGAGGAGGTTATACAGACAGTAGTGGTGTACAGAAGGGGTAGGGGAAGTGTAGGGGGTGTGGGGTGGCAGGGAGAGGGTGGCGAAGTATGGAAGGGAGGGGGTTGTGGTGCATGGAGAGGGCGGAGTGGTTTATGGAGGGGAGGGGGAAGGGTGGTAGGATGTGGAAAAGGTGGTGTGAGGGTAAGAGTGTAAGAGGATGGGGCAGAGGGAGGGGTGAGGGCTGCATTGGGGAGGGTGAGAGAGTTGGTTCATGGGGCAGAGGGGGAAGGGAAGGTGGGTTCAGTGTAGAGATGGAGTGCAGTTGTGTTAGGGTGGGAGTTGACATAGGGAGGTGTTGCGAAGGGGAGAGAGGGTCATGTGGGAGGTGAAGTAGGAGTCTGCCCCTGCAGTGAAGGAAAGGATGTGGTGGACAGACTGGTGGTGAGAACGATCTGAATCCTGAAATCCATCCATGTGGGGTTCGGAAATGAGCCCCGGGTCTCCCCATTCATCTGATCCCACCCCTTTACGGTGAACTGGAGGATGCTGATCAAAGTCGCAACAAGGCTTCCCTTCATATTTCAGGAGGATTTGCAACATTAGGGTGAGTGGTTGAAATCCAGCGACTGTGCCCGGGCACTGAGACTGAGCACCAATCACTGACGTACAGGCAGGCAGCCGACTGTACACATTTACAGTGAAACATGGACTGTACTCAGTGGGGAAATGTATTTGGAAAGAGTTAAGGAAATTACAATTTCTATTCAATGTTCTTGTGAATTTCTTTCAACTTCCATCACCAAACATCCTTAAATAGGTAAAAAATCTAGTCCCAATATACCTGCAGCCTATCATGCCTAAACATGGCTGCTTTGACTGGTGGAACAACAGAACATGACCCTGGTGGTTCAAATAATTTACCTTAAATGGGTGCAGTGATCAACATGATTGTGTTATTATCTTGTGAAATTCCACTCACATTTTCCATTCGTCTAAGTGGACTCACAATTTTATAGTTGCTGCTGACAAATTGTTTTCTGTCTGGAGTACTGAGGGAGGGCAGTACTCTACCACATATACATGGAGCCAAGAGGGTGCAGCCTCTATCTGAGGGGGGTGCTTCTCAGGTTCTGGTTTCGCTTTAGCCCCCGCACTCCTGATCTACGATCACCCGGTAAGGAGAGGAGGGGAGGCAGGCCGCTCGGCGGAATCTCCAGGTCGGTTGTCTCCTCGGCCTGGGCAAGCTGGCTGATAGGCCTGCCTGAGCTGACTGCCCACCCCTCATCCGGGGTCATGTCTGCGGAGAAGGAGCATGTGGCGTCCATGAGTACAATGTGGGATTTCCAGGAACAGTGGCTTGAGTGGGTTGTAGGTAGTAATAATAATGAGGGTGGCAGGGTGGAGATTTGTCTTTACCAAAGGATGTCTAAGACACTCCCTCCATCCACTAGCCTCCAGGTCACCCTTGGGCACCTGTCTAGTCCCCTCCCCCCGATCAGGGTCTCTTGAAGCCACGGGAGCAGGTGCTGGATGGTCGTATGAGCAGCTGGTGCATATCACAAGTCCTAGTTATGTGACCACTGATGCCAGGTAGATAATCTCTAAGGCGTATTGATAATGGCTGGGGTCTCCCATCTTGTAAGGACACTGCCCAGAAGAATAATCATGGCCAAGACAACGATCGCCTACCTCGTAGGACAGAGCACATAATGAAGATGATGATTTTAATTTGAAACTGTAAAGAGTGTGTTCTATGTAGTTTGTGTTGTGATAATGCAGTCATTGAATAAAGTTTAAATATAAATATATACAATAAATCCATTAAATATAATAATGAACAGTACTGTCAGAAGAGCAACTGAGGTACAAGATGCCATGGGCACATTTTTTAAGAGGAGCACATGGGGGTTCCACAGATAGCAAAAATCTGGCCTCCTTACAGCTATGGATCTTGCTTTGCCTGCATTACAACTGGGCATTGGCAAATGGATAAATTGGTTTATTATTGTCACATGTACTGAGGTACTGTTAAAAATAAACTTTCCATTCAGATCACTTCATCGCATCGGTGCATTGGGTTAGTACAAGGGAAAACAATATCAGAGTGCAGAATAGAATGTAATAGTTACAGAAACAGTCTGGTGCTTGTAGACAATCAGGTGCAAGGTCTCAGTGAGGTAGATTATGAGGGAAAAGTTCCATCTTATTGTACTAGGAGACTATTCAGTGGGCTTATAACAGCAAGGTAGAAGCTCTCCTTAAACTTGATGCAACGTGCTTCTGCCCAAAGGGAGAGGGGAGAAGAGAGAATATCACTGGCTGTAGAACACTTGGACTTTTGTGAAAGCAAGGTGAAAGACACTTATTATAGATTAAAAAAAATAACCCGCAGAGGCTGGAAACCTGAAATAAAACCAGAAAATACTAGGAAAAAGTTGAGCTCATACATACACAGGTGTAATGAAAAACTTGCTTGCAAAAGCATCACGGGCACATATAAGAAGCACAAACAAGTATAAAGATAAATTATACACATTTAGAACAAAAATAAGTCAAGAAACGTGGAAGTATTTTGGGTGATTTTATGTCATTGAGGAAACTTAACTTCCCAAATCTTAGCCTCATTGACTATCCTAATCAATATGGATGTCTGTCGAATTAGTACTGGGCTCTATCCCAATCAATACTCGTTCCCATTCAATCAATACTGCACTTCATCCAATCAATACTGGACACCATTCCAATCAATATGGATCTCTATCCATTCAATGCTAGGGCTGTTCTTTACAATACTATGCCCTAGCTAATCAAAGTAATTCTCTCTCTCCAATCACTGTAAAATTAATACTCTTCCCCCAAACTAATCAACACTTCCCTCAACTCCAGTGATGGCTGCAGTGAAGTCACCTCTACCTTCACCTTAATACTGGCTTGTACAACACTGTCCCCACCCTTTGCCAGCCACAGCGTGAACTCTTTGGGCCTTTCACGGCTCAGCTCCCGAGCTCAAGAGAGGGAAGGGAGTTATGTGTGTTATGGAGAAAGGGCTGCACCCTGGCCCTTGCTCCACAGCATTGCCCTGCTAAAGCACATTCTCGACTGAGGTGCGACCCCAGGGGAAGCGTCTCTCAAGTCTCTTACAGAAAGGAACGTGCTTCAAAGCGTCGTCAGTTATTTAACTGGTGTCAAACTCTCTACAAGGCAGCTTCAACAAATCCATTACTGGCAGGGTAAGCTCTCTGGGTGTCTTCGACCCTGGTTAAGTGGATTCAGAGTAAACACGGCCACACACCTCAATGCAGACTGACCTATCACTCAAGGGGACACAGCATTCCTGCAAATTAATCTTCAGTTGTCCTTCAGATGAACTTTGTGCGGCCGGCAGTAATGGCTAGACGATGCTAAATCTTTGCTTATACCAAACAGCGAGTCCTTCCTTCATTGGCTGTGGTACCAGTAAGCACAATAAGGTTTTCACAGAGAACCCTGAAGGAACTGGCCATAGAACAAACGCTCCTGTCAGTGATTTCCCCTGTTATCTCCGACAGGGATCAGAGTGACAGCAGGTCAACAGTTGACTGCATTCAAAGTCAGCGGGAAATAATGACACGTCTTTCGGATGAAGCAATACAGAGCACCCATTCTTATCAGTGCTGCCACAAGAGGGTCGTATTATAAACAAGTCGCGGGTTGGGGGTAGAGAGGACCTGCATCTCCTTTAATTGTAGGATTGCTGCATTTAATCACAGAGTCATAGAATTGTATGGCCCAGAAAAGGGCTCTTTGACCCATTATGTCCATGCTTATCTTATTGTTCATCATGTTATATAAAAAAAAGCTGCTGGAAGAACACGGCGGTTTGCTTTTCACTCTTTGCACGAGTTTGTGTTTTGGCTCCAGATTCCAGCATTTGCTGTCTCTTGTATCTCCTCTAACCTCGATTACTCAATTAGGAATGCACCCCTCTGTGCTTGGCTTATTGAAGTGCCTGTCCAAACGTCTCTTAAACACAGTGTTTGTATCTAATTCTATCATCTCCTTTGGCAGTGAAAGGCACATTCACATTTGATCCAAATGAGTTAGACTTTTATCAATGTATGTCAATTTCCAGTGATGGTTGAAAATCATTTCCATTGCAGAGAGAAAAGAAGTTTTTTTTAGAATCTCTCTTTTAATATGTAACATATCTGTCAAAGAAAGACAATAATTTAAGGAGTTAATTGTCCTTAAATGCTTGGATGATAAAAAGGGGTGGCTAGTGAGATTGTTGATGCTTTATCATTTCAAAATTCCCTTTTTAGAAATGAGGAAATGCAACTCGATTATTCAGAAAGAGTGTTTATGTGCTGTGGGCTGAGGGGAGTGGTACAGGAGGAGGTGGAAGATAGAAAGCAGGAAACTACCGGCCAGTTGGCTTAACATCTGTCATGGAAAAATGTTAGAAACTCCGGTTTATCTGGCAGAGTCATCATGGTTCTTTGGTGGGGGGGGGGGAATGTTGTTTGACCAAGCCATTGTAATTAGAGTCACATAACAGATGAAGCCTTCAACCCAGAGTCTATGCCAACTATCAAACAACCACTTATATTAATCTTACATTATCTCAGTCATCTCTTCCTACAGTCCTCACTTCTACACACTGGGGGCAATTTACAGTGCCCAATTAACTACGTCTTTGGGATGAAGGAGGAAACTGGAGCACCCAGAGGTAACCCACACAGTCACAGGGAGAATGTGCAAACTCCACACAGACAGTTCCAAAGGTTAGGATTGAACTCAGGCAGCTGGAATTGTGTGCAAACAACACCAGATCCCATCCCAATCAATGCCAGGACCATTTTTTCAATACCATGCCATATCTAATCAATAATCAACTGGAAGAAGGAAAGTGTACCATGGATAAAGGAAAACCAGTGGATCTGCTGTACTTGGATTTCTAAAGGATTTTGATCACGCATCTCATCAAAGGCTATAGTGGAATTAAAATCTGGTGGTACAGGAGGCTGGTGCAGATAGAAGATTGGTTGGCTAACGAGAAGCAGAGAGTAAGCATTAAGTGGGTCTTTGGCGGGTTATAATAAGGGATTGGTGCTGTGGGTGAAGTCATCAAATGTATACTTGTACATTTTGCTGACCAGATAAAGGTTGGTAGGAAAGTAAATTCTGCAGTAATTCTGAGTATGGAGGATAGGAAAAAATCGTAGAGGTGTGCAAACTCAGCCAGCTCCATCGTGGGCACTAGGTCTCCCCCACTATTGAGGACATCTTCAAAAGACGATGCCTCAAAAAAGTGATATCCATCTTTAAGGAACCCCAGGACCCAGGAGAGGCTCTCTTCTCATTACTACCATCAGAGAGGAGGTACAGGAGCCCGAAGACAAATACTCATCATTTTAGGAACAGATTCTTCCCTTCAACCACCAGATTTCTGAACACCACCTCACTATTTTTTTCTCTCTTTTTGCACTACTTTTTTTACTTTTGCTTATTTCTTATTGTAATTTATAGTATATTTTATGTATTGCTTTATATTGCTGCTGCAAGAAAGAACAGATTTTCATGACATACTGTATGTCAGTGATAATCAACCTGATTCTGATTCTGACCTTTCTTTCTGACCACCCACTACCGCGCAATAGACAATCAAACAGCAGCACATGTGGGAGGAAACCAGAGCACTGGGACGAAACCTATCCCATCACAGGGAGAATGTGCAGACTGCACTCAGACATGACCAGAGGTCAGGACTGAACCAGGGTCACTGGAATCCACACTCCCTGCCGCCCCATTGAGCCAGCCTTCAAACTAACACCGGCCAAAGCAAATTGGTAAATTGTTTTATTAGTGTCATACAGTGCTGTGCAAAGGTCTTAGCCATATTATTCTAGTGTCGCCTAAGACTTTTGCACAGTACTGTATTTTATGCCTTTCCAGTTACTAAGTAACACTTACTACTACTGACTCAGGGAGGCAGCGTCTATCATCAACAACCCCACCATCCAGATCATGGCAGCTTCTCACAGCTACCGTCCGGGATGGGGGTACAGAAGGCTGAAGTCCAGCAGTATCATGTTCAGGAACAGCTACGTATCTTCAGCCGTTTGGATCCTGAATCAACCTCCACAACCCTAACACCTCAGCAATGACACACTACAGATCACCTCTTGTACGACCAGGTGCTTGACTCTGTGTTTTTTTTCATTGATGCCTTGTTTTGCAGTCTTTCTTTCTTTCATTCTCCTGTATAGTTTATGTACAACACCTATTCTGTATATTGTTGTCTGTACCTACAGTACTGTGCAAAAATCTTGGGCACTAGAACATAGAACATAGAAATCTACAGCACATTACAGGCCCTTCAGCCCAAAATGTTGTGTCGATCATGTAACCTACTCTAGAAACTGCCTATAATTTCCCAAGCACATAGCCCTCTATTTTTCTAAGCTCCGTGTACCTATCTAAGAGGCTCTTGAAAGACCCTATTGTATCCGCTTCCACCACCACTACCGGCAGTGCATTCTATGCACCTACCACTCTCTGTGTGAAAAACTTACCGCTACTCACTCCACCGAGATGCAACACTGAGCATCATAGGAAGTCATTCCTGCCTGTGGCTATCAAACTTTACAACTCCTCCCTTGGAGGGTCAGACACCCTGAGCCAATAGGCTGGTCCTGGACTTATTTCCATCTGGCATAACTTACATATTATTATTTAATTACTTATGGTTTTATATTGCTATATTTATACTCTATTCTTGATTGGTGCAACTGTAACGAAACCCAATTTCCCTCAGGATCAATAAAGTATGTCTATCTATCTATCTATCTGTACCATCCCCTCGGTATCTATTTCCGAGCACCTTAAAACTATGCCCCTTTGTGTTAGCCATTTCAACCCTGGGAAAAGCCTCTAGCTATCCACCCAATCAATGCCCCTCATCATCTTATACATATGTTGCATGCTAATTAATTGGTCAAGCATGATTTCCTTTTTGAAAAAAGTGGCATTGGCTTTGCCCGATTGCCTTGAACTTTTCTTAGTGCTCAGTTTAATCTTTATTAATTGCTTCTGCACAGATTCCACTGCATGTTAGGCACATGTATATAGCTAGGTGCCTAGGACTTTTGCACAGTACAGTATATTATGTCTTTCCAGTTACCAAATAACACTGAATACTATTGAGCTAATACAAAGCTAAGTACTCTTATTCCTGTTTCCCAACCACCTTCCTATTTTAACCAATATACAGTACAGTGCACAAGTCTTAGGCATCCTGGCTATATATTCAATATGTGCTGAAGGCTTTTGCAAAGCACTCTATGTACCGAAGTACGGTGAAAAACTTTGTTTTGTGTGCCAATTCCACAGATCATTCCACTGCAACAGTGCATTGAAGTGGTAAGAAGGGAATGCGGAAAAAAGTGTTACAGTTACAGAGAAAGTGCAGGGAAGCCAGATAATAAGGTACGAGACCATAATGAGGTAGATTAGGAAATCCATTTTACTGTATTCAACAGTCTAAAAACAGTGGGATAGAAGCTGTCCTTGACCCTGGTGGTGCATGATGTTATATCTTCTGCCTGGTGGGAGGGTGGGGAAATGAGAATGACTGGCATGGGTGGGATTTTTGATGATGTTATTTGCCTTACCAAGACAGCGAGAAGTGTAGACAGAGTCCATGAGTAGGAGGCTGGTTTCCAAGGTGTCCAAGTACCCACACATGCTTTATTCTTTGAGCTGCTCTCAACAGATCTACTCATCACATTTATTATAATACCAATGCCAAAAAAAAAATCAAATTCTGTTAAAATGTATGTAACGTGCTGTAAGATTTCACTGCTAATGTAAAGGCTTCTCTGTAGCAGCAATGTTTGGGTTACGACTAGAGATAACGGGGCTTTGGAATGTGGGGCTATCCAATGAGAGGGATGTTGTTCTTGATTGTGGGTCTGGGAGCAGGGATTTTGCGGTCTTTTGCCGGGGAGAAGACGTAAATGGAGGGAGTTGGTAGATGGAGTGGACTTGGAGCGATGGTCCGAGGGTCGGTTACACTTGGAGGAGGTTGACGGGAAACCAGTGGACTGAACTGTGAGCTCCAACGTTGTGCATTAGGCTGGTTCATGAGAATGGACCCTTTTCTTTTTTTTGTTTCTTTACTAACCATATAGTCAAATTAAGAGTTATAAAGCTCAATCGTTTAATCGCATATAGTGTACTGTTTGTTATTTCGTGGTACTGACTTGTAACAGGGGACACATCGTGCAGCATCCACCCAGAAAAGATTTCTTAAGTTTGGCCGGGCCGAGGGCTGTCTTCCCCTAGATTAAGCCACTAGCTGAACTGAGTTGCATGTATTGGCAGCTCCAGAAATTGCGTTGTAGGCTGTCTTACCCAGGGTCAGAACCAACTTGTTTCAACTCTGGTTCAGTGAGTGGAAGATGCCTTTTGTGTGAAAATCAAAAAGAAAGTTAAGGTGCTGGATATCTAAGACATAAGCAGAACATTTTGGAAACACTCAACAGGTCAGGCTGCGTCCGTGAGGAGAGAAACAGAGCTAGTGTTTCAGAAACACAAGAGATTCTGCAGTTTCTGGAAATGCATACAAAATGCTGGAGGAACTCAGCAGGTCAGGCAGCATCTATATAGAGCAGGAGTTCCCAACCATGGACCCCTACCGTTGACTGAGGTTGGGTACTCCTGATGTAGAGATAACATTGATGTTTTGGGCTGAAACTCTTCATCAGGACCCTTGGATCTCAGCCAGGAGCATTGACTCTTTATCCCTTTCCACAGATACTGCCTGACCTGCTGAGTTCCTCCAGCATTTGTGCGTGTCAATGTTTCATGTAGTCAACTCTTTTGTCTTTGGCCTGAAATATTACCTCTTTTTTTTGTTGATCTGCACAGTATTTTCAGCATTTTCTGTATTAGTTGCTTACGTATGAGATGTTTTTAATGCTAGGGGATCACTGTTCGTCAGCTATCGAACAGAATAGAGTTATACTCCATCGTCAAAGAGCTGTGTGAAATTTAGAGCCCAGGCCCCATATCCATGATCCCATAATATTACTTGTACAACCTGTTCATGTAAGTTCAACATTACCTAGGTATTACGGATGAAAATAAATGGTCAGAAAGTGAGGAAGGACAACTCTTAATAGTAAATTACTCCCTAATACCAGGTGTAATGCTAATGCTTTTGAATAGATCATACAAAACATTTTGACCATAGTATGAACTTCAGTTTATTCAACCTTTTGGAAAAGAAAGCTGCTCTCTTCGAGAGTGAGTAACTTTGACATGTGACTCCAAGTGGAGATAGTCTGTATTTAATTTATAGCCACCGAGTTGTACTAAGTGGCATGTTTACAGTAGGATTCTCTCGACTTTTATCTGTAGTGCTTTAGTCACTGACGTCATTGTGCCGTTATCTAATAGCCCCCAGACTAGTCGGGATTTATAGCCTGCACTATGGAAAGAGGGGGCTCACTCATGTGCATCTGCAGGCAATATTCATCAAGGAGAAAAACAAGCAAGAACTCCCATTCTCAAATCAACCCAAACAAGTGTCAGTTTAGTGTTTGAAAAACCTTGTAGTGTTGAGGCTAGGAACAGCTCAGAGCTCCAGAAGTAATTAACCATTTGATAACCCCATGGCTAGAGATGGTATTACATTTTCCATTCTTTTAATCACTGCTTCGCTCTTTTTGTAAAAGTTTTATCCTGACCTTGGATGCTCACTAACTTTCCCTGTTTCTCCTACTAGCCAGCCACACAAGGCGTTAATTTACAGCAATCAAGTAACCGTAATGAAATTTTTTGAAGAAGATGGTGCCAGCGAACAAGGTGACAAAAGATAACGTCTTTCACACCTTTTCCTTCTTCTCCTTCTTACAAATATGATTCTGCCACTATTGGAATCTGTGATTTACATTTTGATGGTGTGCTTTTAGTCCAATTGTGCAACCTGCCGCTACGTTGTCTCTGAGGGAGTATGGTGAGGTTTTGAGCAAAGCGTGCAGCCTGAAGGCCAAGAAGCCTGGAGACGGGGTGCGAGCCCATGATTGACTCTATTTCTCACCGACCTCATTGATTAAAGCATCGAGCAAGATTGAAATCAACGAGGCCAAGAGAAGAATGCGAGCGGGTGTTCAGCGCCATCTGCCCGCGTTTGACCGGTCTCTTTCTCATGCTGTCTCACTGCTGCTGCAGGAAGGTGCCTGTACGTGATCACTCTCACTCAGTGCTGCCGGAGGATGGTGCCAGAATCTTGGGTCGTGGGCAAGGTTTATTCAATATGGTTTCTGGACTGGAGTCTATAGTTCATGTTATGGTGTGTTTCTGGATTCTGGCGCTTTTTTTGTTTTACTATTTTGATTGGGGCAGACAGGCTGCATGGCCTGCAGTCAATGAACAGGGAAAACGCTAAATCGAACTGAACTGTACTAAACTTAAAATTCCTAAATTGTTCCAATGACTTTGTGGTTGTGTATTTATTATATTCTGTGTTTTTCGCTCTTTTTTGCCGTTTGCATGATTTGTATTTTTGTGCGTCGGGTGTTTGATGTTTTCTGTGAACGGTTTACATGGTGTTTCTTTGTTTTGTGGCTGTCTGTAGGAAGACAAATTTCAGGCTGAATATAATTTTGAAATAAATGTACTTTGAATCTTTGACCATCATGCCTTTGGGAAAGTGGGGCACCTAAAGATTAAAGTTTAGTTCTATTTGTCATATGTACCTGGACATTGAAACATTGAAATATACTGTGAAATGTATCATTTG
Organism: Mobula hypostoma; assembly: GCF_963921235.1. Taxonomy (NCBI): domain Eukaryota; kingdom Metazoa; phylum Chordata; class Chondrichthyes; order Myliobatiformes; family Myliobatidae; genus Mobula; species Mobula hypostoma. Next base: position 51,522,888 of record NC_086114.1, on the reverse strand, counting down.
CATCAATCAGCAAGGATTACCCTGGGCAGCCTACAAGCGTTGCCACACTTCTGGTCCCAACATAGCGAGCCATCAACTCGCTAGCCCTAACTATATGTCTTTGGACTGTGGGAAACAAACGGGAGCACCCAGAGGAAACCCACACACTCACGGGGAGAACATTCACACTTCCCAAAGGAAGTGGCAGGAATTGAACCCCCGATCGGTGATTGCTGGTGCTGTAATCGCATGATGCTAACCGTTACACGACTGTGCTGTGACCTGGAGGATGGCCAGGTCACAGGGTGAGCATGCAAACACCACACAGACAGCAGCAAATGTCAGGAAATAACTCAGTCACTAGAGTGTGAGGCTACAGCTTTACTAGCATCACTAGTTGCCCATGTTGTGAATGGTGTTGTGTTTGTTTAGCACGTTAGGGAGTGAATAACCTTTCACATTTCTGATTTTAGCCTTGCAGTTCATTTTGAGCCTTGCATGGCAGAGTGAGCAGTGTCTGAAAGTCAAAAACTGCAGATGCTAAAAATCTGAAATCAAAGCAAAATATTCTAGCAATACTCAACAGTTCTGACCAGAAACATTATTCACTTCCCAATATACTAAGTAGAATATAAAAGCAAAGATGTAAAGCTGAGGCTTTATCAGTCATTAGAGTCCTCTGAGCAGTTTGGGGCCCCATATCTAAGAAAGGACGTGCTTGTTATATATTTAATATGTAAGTAACATTTGGGTAATTTTGTAAATATATTGTTTGATTAAGCATTCTTGTTTGTTTAAATGATTCATTATGGTTATACGTACAAAGTTTGTGAATGGCATATGTCAAGATGCCACCATGTCATATGTGCGCGCCTCACTCAAAGCAAAAAATTGACATTCACAAGTTATCTCCCAGCTCCCTTGTTTTGGTTTCAATTAGCTTTTTTATTTTGGAGTGACAGGAGGTAACAATACTGTCATTGGGGAGGGTCCAGAGGGGGGTTTGTGAAAATGATCTTGGAAATGAAAGGGTTAAAGGATGAGGAATGTTTGATGGCTCTGGGCCTGTTCTCCCTGGAATTTAGAAGGATGAGGATTGGATCTCATTGAGAGCTACCAAATATCGAAAAGCGTAGAAAGAGTGGGTGTGCAGAGGATGTTTCCAATAGTGGAAGAGTCAAGGGACAGAGGGCGCGACCTCAGATTAAAAGAATGTTTCTTTGGAACAGAGATGAGGAGGAATTTCTTTAGCTAGGGAGTGGAGAATCTGTGGAATTTATTGCCACAGATGGCTGTGAAGACCACGTCATTGAGATTACTTAAAGTGGAGACAGTAAGCATATCAAAGGTAATTGGGAGGATGCAGGAGAATAGGGTAGAGAGAGAAAATAAGTCAACCATGATTGAATGGCAGAGCAGGCTCGATGGGCTGAATGGCCTAATTCTGCTCCTATGTCTTATGGTCCTGTGGTCTAAGCAAGATGCTGCCTGAGTTGTTGAATGTCCCCAGCATTTCCCGATCTTAATCAGCTTCTACCTGCGCTCTGAAGCTGATTCATTACACAACACTCAACAACCAAACAGAGGTCAAAACAGCAGATGAAGAAAATGTCTCGATGGTGGGGAGGTTGGCCTCAGTGAAGACATAGTTATCTGTTCCATTTCCCCATCTAGTGAATGAGGAGGACTTTGCAGAGACAGAGTTGGTGGTATTTTCCCAGCATCTGGAGATGTCTGCTGTGGGTTCTGCGGCTCTCTGAAACATGGAGAAAGTAGGGGCTTTGCACAGGCCCCGGGAAGGACAGTCAGAAATAAAGGCATTGTTTTAGACTCTGCCAGAAGTGGATAGAAAGTTAAGAAGACTTTTTACAGGTGGTGAGATATTATGAATAGAGATTGGAAGCAATGGTCTCAAAGGATAAATATTTCAGAAGAAAAAGTGTGGGGAGCAATGAGGCTGCAGTGATGGAAATAGAACTAAGTAGAACTAGCATGGAACTTTGGTCAGATCACCTTCAAGTCTTGCAATTTTATAAAGCTCTGTAGTACTGTGTTCAGTTCTGGTCACTCCATTAGAAGAATGTGGAGACTTTGGAGAGCATGCAGAGGGGTTAATCAGAATGCTGCCTAGACTAGAGGGTACATGCTATAAAGAGAGGCTTGACAAACTCTCATTGAGAGTTGAGAGTTGAGAGTTGTTTCTCTCTCTGGAATGGTAGAGGTTGAGAAGAAACCTGACAGAAGTTTAAAATACAATAAGAGGCATAGATAGAATGGATAGTCAGAGTCTTTTTCCCAGGGTCATTATCGTCATTATGTGCCGTGTCTTATGACATGGCTGTTCATGATCTCCCTGACCATGATTGCACTTGGCAATTCTTTCTATAGAAGTAGTTTGACATTGCCTTCTTCTGGGCAGTGTCTTTACAAGACGGGTGACCCCAGCCATTATCAATACTCTTCAGAGATTGCCTGCCAGGCATCAGTGGTCGCATAACCAGGACTTGTGATATGCACCAGCAGCTCAAATGACCATGCACCATCTGCTCCCATGGCTTCATGTGACCCTGATCATGGGGATAAGCAGGTGCTACACCTTACCCAAGGGTGACCTGCAGGCTAGCAGAGGGAAGGAGCATCTTACACCTTCTTTGGCAGAGACATATCCACCACTCATGTATTTCCCCAGGGTAGAAATATCAAATACTGGATGGTATACATTTAAGGTGAGAAGAGATTAGTTTAAAGGAGATATAGACGTGGAGGTGTGGAATGCGCTGCAATGGATCGTGATAGAGGCAGATACGATAGATGTATTTATGAGACAATTAGATAGGCAAGTGAACGGACAGAGAATGGAAGGATATGAACATTGTGTAAGATGAAAGGATTAGTTAGGTGTTTAATTACTAGTTCAATTATTTTGGTACAACAATATAATTGAAGGGCTTGTTCCTTTGTTGTACCATTTTATGTTCTTTGTTCAATATTTTCTTTCCACTTCCAGAGGAATACAAACAAGACATATTCTAACAAAAGGTAGTTTACTTGCAGGAGAACAATACTCAGTGCAACAGAATTCCTTCCATTCCCTACTAAGGAGATCACAATGCTCCCAACCCACGACAAAACTCTACCTTAAAACACCGGCAGGTGAGGTCCTGGGATTCAATAACAAAGGCAGTCAGTAACAAAACAATTGAATTATATTGAACCTGTGCAAACCAACACTGTCTCAGCAACCACTGGGTTATTGAGTCACAGTGACATCACTATAAATTTCTCAGCGCTATTATTTCTGAGTACTCGTCGTGGGTCCAACACGTAAGTGCTATTACAAAGAAAGCACCAGTAGCACCTATGTAGTGGAGAGTATATTGACTGGCTGCATCACAGCCTGGTATGGAAAAGCCAATACCTTTGAATGGAAAACCCCATAGAAAGTCGTAGATACGCTCCAGTCCATCACAGGTAAAGCCCTCCCCGCCATCGAGCACATCTACATGAAATAGTCACAGGAAAACAGCATCCATCATCAGGGCCCCCATCTCCCGGGACATGCTCTCTTCTTGTTACTGCATTCAAGAAGAATGGACCAGGTTCAGGAACAGTTATTACTCCTCAATCATCAGGCTCTTGAACCAGAGTGGATAACTTCACTCAGCTTCACTTGGCCCATCGTTGAAATGTTCCATCAACCAATGGACTCACTTTGAAGGACTCTTCATCTCATGTTCTCAATACTTATTGCATATTTATTATTATTATTATTTCTTTATTTTTGTATTTGCACAGTTTATTGTCTTATGCACGGTGGTTGACCACCCAGGAAGATGGGGTCTTTCATTAATTCTATTATGACTTACAGCAGACTGAAAAGCTTGAGCATGTAGATATTAAGAAAGAGGATGTGCTGGAGCTTTTGGAAAGCATCAAGTTGGATAAGTCGCCAGGACCGGATGAGATGTACTCCAGGCTACTGTGTGAGGTGAGGGAGGAGATTGTTAAGCCTCTGACAATGATCTTTGTATTATAAATGGGGACGGGAGAGGTTCCGGAGGATTGGAGGGTTGCGGATGTTGTTCCTTTATTCAAGAAAGGGAGTAGAGATAACCCAGGAAATTATAGACCAGTGAGTCTTACCTCAGTGGTTGGTAAGTTGATGGAGAAGATCCTGAGAGGCAGGATTTATGAACATTTGGAGAGGCATAATATGATTAAGAATAGTCAGCATGGCTTTGTCAAGGGCAGGTCGTGCCTTACAAGCCTGAATGAATTTTTTGAGGATGTGACTTATCACGTTGATGAAGGTAGAGCAGTAGATGTAGTGTATATGGATTTCAGCAAGGCATTTGACAAGGTACCCCATGCCAGGCTTATTGAAAAAGTAAGGAGGCATGGGATCCAAGGGGACATTGCTTTATGGATCCAGAACTGGCTTGCCCACAGAAGGGTTGTAGACGGGTCATATTCTACATGGAGATCGGTGACCAGTGGTGTGCCTCAGGGATCCGTACTGGGACCCCTACTTTTTGTGATTTTTATAAATGACCTGGATGAGGAAGTGAAGGGACGGGTTAGTAAATTTGCTGATGACAAAGGTTGGGGGTGTTGTGGGTAGTGAGGAGGTTACAGCAGGACATTGATAGGATGCAAAACTGGGCTGAGAAGTGGCAGATGGAGTTCAACCCAGATAAGTGTGAGGTGGTTCATTTTGGTAGGTCAAATATGATGGCAGAATATAGTATTAATGGTAAGACTCTTGGCAGTGTGGAGGATCAGAGGGATCTTGGGGCCTGAGTTCATAGAACACTCAAAGCTGCTGTGCAGGTTGACTCTGTGGTTAAGAAAGCATACGGTGTATTGGCCTTTATCAATGGTGGGATTGAGTTTAGGAGTCAAGGGGTAATGTTACAGCTATATAGGACCCTGGTCAGACCTCACTTGGAGTACTGTGCTCAGTTCTGGTCGCCTCACTACAGGAATTGATGTGGAAACCATAGAAAGGGTGCAGAGGAGATTTACAATGATGTTGCCTGGATTGGGGAGCATGCCTTATGAGAATAGGTTGAGTGAACTCAGCCTTTTCTCATTGGAGCAATGGAGAATGACAAGTGACCTGATAGAGGTGTGTAAGATGATGAGAGGCATTGGATAGTCAGAGGCTTTTTCCCAGGGCTGAAATGGTTAGCATGAGAGGACACAGTTCTAAGGTGCTTGGAAGTAGGTACAAAGGAGATGTCGGGATAAGTTTGAGTGGTGAGTGGTGGGGTTGGATACGATAGGGTCTTTTGAGAGACTCTTGGACAGGTACATGGAACTCAGAAAAATAGAGGGCTATGGTAACCCTAGGTGATTTCTAAAGTAAGGACATGTTCAGCACAGCATTATGGGCCGAAGGGCCTGTATTGTATTGTAGGTTTTCTATGTTTCTGTTTCTATGGTTATTATTCTATAATGGATTTAGTACGTCCACAAGGAAATGAAGCTCAGGGTTGTATATGGTGATATATATGTACTTTGATTATAAGTTTACTTTGAACTTTCAGCTTTGAGTGGACCACAGCTGGAGTGTTCAATCAGATCTGGTCATCTCACTTTAGGAAGTATCTGAAGGTCCAGGGTGGTGGACAGGAAAAGTTTACTGGAAAGGCTCCAGAGATGAGGGATTTTTGCTGGAGGTTAAGGGTGTGCGGGAGCAAGGAAGGTTGAAAGGGATTCAATAGAGTTGGACTGGATTGTCGTGATTGAGACAGGATGGATAGAGGAAGTGAATCCTGTTGGTTCAAGGGCTGAGGCACAGTTTGAAGATTTGGGAGAAATGACATAAGGTGATGTGTGCAAACCTCCACTTCAGAAAGGAACTCCACATAGGAGGTGGAAGCAGAGTTGATCCCTACTGTCAAAGCCAAGTAATGAGAGGGACAGTGGATAGAGCTTAGAGCTACTACTTCACAACATTAGAGACCCAGGTTCAATCCCAACCTTGGGTGCTGTCCGAACGGAGTTAATATGTTCTGTCTGTGGCCGTGTGGGTTTCCTCCAGATGCTCCAGTTTCCTCCCACATCCCGAAGCCGTGTGGGTTGGAAGGTTTTTGGCCATGGTAAATAGCTCTGAGTAGGAGAGTGCTGGAATCTGGGTGGAACTGAAGTGAGCATGGGATGAAAAAACGATGGAATAATTTCAGTTCAGTATAAATGGGTCAGTGTGGACTCAGTGGTTCGAAGAGCCAGTTTGTATCTATCTGCAGAGTCTGAGGCTACGTCCACACTTGACCAGATAATTTTGAAAACGCCAGTTTCGCGTAAAAACGACAGGCGTCCACACCAGACATTTTAAAAAATATCTCTGTCCACATTAGAACAGATATTTGGGCAAATCTCCTCCTACTGGGCACGCGCAGGACACACAGAAAACAAGCGAAAAGGAAACGGTATACTTGGTGCACGTTTGTCCAGTTACAGAGTAGAAAAACTTAAAAGGAATTGCTCTTGGCTCTCGCGCAGGAGGACTTAAAACTTAAAAAAATATACTGGAGCGTATGGAGGCAACCGACAGGGAGTTCATGGACAGTATGACCCAGCTGACGACGAACATTGAAAAACTGACTAACTCTGTTGCATTAATAAAGCACCTTGTTAAATGTATAAAACATGTCTGCATCAGTGTTATCTTGTATTTCCATACAATGTTACATTAGGCTGTTACACATCTATTGTCAGAGAAGTATTTGCATAAATAGGTAAAGCACCTTCAAACAAGCAAGGACAGAAAACAGGGCAAAGTGAGTATACTTATTTATTCAGTAAGCTATGGGTCAAAGTACATGGTGATTACATTTCTAACTCTTCTGGCTTCAGTGCCGTTGCCATCTGTTCTGAAATTGTTAGGTTGTGTGGGGGGTTGCGTTCAAGAAAGCAATGAAATGTCGTGCTGCCGCCATCTGTTCCGGCACGTCATGACAGCGTTTTTAAGAATATCTGTTTACCCCATCCACACTGCTCTGCACAATCGGCGTTTTCAAATTTACACACTCTGGAGGGCGTTTTAGAAAATCTCTGTTTTCGGGGGAGGAAAATGCCGTTTTAGTGTGGATGGAGGGTCAAAACGAAGAGAAAAGATTTATCCAGTCTAGTGTGGACGTAGCCTGAGTCATGGAGTTGTACTGCACAGAAACAGACTCTTTGGCCCAGCTCATCCCATGCATTCTAAGCTAATCCTATTTTCCTACATTTTGCCTTAGTCCCTCTAAACCAGGGGTTTATGCCATGGACCCCTACCATTAACTAAGGGGTCCGTGGACTGCAGGTTGGGAAAACCAGCTCTAAACCTTCTCCATCCATGTATTTGTTCAATTATTGCTATTGTACCTGGCTCAACCACTTCCTCTGGCATTTCTATGACAATATTTGATACAGATCATCTCAAACAGTTTTGTAAGTCAGAAATGCTGTGGCAAACAGAGTACCTACCTGGCAGAAGACGGCTGCAGACCCCACCTGCCCCCAAATGCTCACTCGTACGGACAGGTTCTACATGAGCTGAGCATTCCTATACTGGAGAGGACCTGAAGGCATTTTGCAGGCCTGCCAGGGAAGAGCAGAGGGAATAGGACAGATGGAATATTTTCATCAGGGCCAGACAAGAGCTATCAATCTGAATGACCTTTCCTGCTATAGTAACTCATTGGACAATTCATGTTCAGGAACAGTTATTACCCTTCAACCATCAGGCTCCTGAATCAACGTGCATAACTTCACTCACCTCAATACTGAACTGATTCCATAGCCAATGGATTCATTTTCAATGTTCTCCAACTCATGATCTCAGTATTATTTATGTATTATTATAATTATTTGTTTTTTGTATTTGCACGGTTTGTCTTCTTCTGCACATTGGTTACTTGTCGGTCTTCGCTAGTGTGCAGGTTTTCATCGATTCCATTGTCTTGTTCTACTGTGAGTGCCGGTAAAAAGCTGAATCTCAGGGTAGAATATGGTGACATGTACATACTTTGGTAGTAAATTTACTTTGAACTTTGAATCACTGTGATCACACGCTGGGTCCACACTTTGCAGGAAAAGCACCGTGAACCAATCTGCTTCTCCAGGCCTGGCTTTTCCGAGGCTTCAAGACCTACCTGAACGAAAAGAAATGTGCATAATCTCAACTGAATTCAGATGAGTTGTCAAAAAGAACCCTTTCACAGGAGTTTACAGTGTATTTGATTCTGCATAATTGAGCTTTCCCTGTCTATTCATAATTCATCGAGATGAGCAGATTGCAGATTTCAATGTGTAAGAGCCCATGTCTGTCTGTTCCCAGGGACGCTAGAGGATAGCTCAATGCCATGAATATTTCACACACTCCCATTACTAACTCATAGTGCATTACTGGGAAAGAAAATCGCAATGAAATTAGGACAGGGGCATTCACCGTTAACCCTGGTGGGCCTAGACTACTTTATTTGTGAGTTGGCAGCCACTAATCTTTTGTCTACCAAGAAGGTGAATGAGATGGACTCAGAACCCTTAAGTGATTGTTCCTCACCAGTTAAGTGGCGGTGAGCTGTGTTTACTTTAGTTAGGAGCCTTCCTGGCTCAGGATCAACTCGATGGGTGTTTGACTCTCACTCCAGAGTCTGAATGTGTGCATCAGGACTGAAGTTATAGACCAGTAATGATGCAGGGTGGATGTTGGAGGTGGCATCTCTCAGAGAGGTGATATGGTAAGCACAAGCACTTTCAGTGCTAGCAAATGTAGTTCAATTCCCGCTGCAGTCCACAAAGAATTTATACGCTCTTCCCGGGACTGTATGTGTATCCTCCAGGTACTCTGGTTCGTCTCACATTTCAAAGGCTTACTGTAGGGGTTAGGGTTCGTGAACTGCGTGCACACTATCCTGGTGCCAAAACGTGGCCACATTTGTAGGTTGACCCATGCACAATCCTTGGTTTGTCATTGATGCAAACAACTCACTTCTCCGTATGCTTTGATGCACATGTGACAAATAAAGCTAATCATTATCTTTATGGGCTGTAAGGTTGAGGTACTCTCTATAAAATATTCCACTGAGATAAAAAAAACATCTTTAGAGCCTACTTGAACTAATCACATTTCTCACATTTGAACCCAAGTGCAGAACACGGGCGCGGAGGCAGAGTCGGGAGGTGTTATTGACGTAGCGAGTGTGGAATCGGTATCCAGGAGAGTCTTAACCCAGAGTCCTGGGTTTGGAGAGAATCCAGGAGCGATGCTAGACTTAGAACTGACTGTCCTAAGAACCATGAAACGAGGTTACTCACACCGGAGTCGACCAACGAACTGGCAGCTCCTTGTTGTGATCGCAGGGTCTTTACCCTGCATTTTCTGATGGAAAGCAGGTGTGTGTAGTTAGTGGAACCTGGGAATGATTGGAAATTAAATGAGGGGATTGAGGCCCAATTCCTGAGGTAAATAGCAAGGTGGGGGATTGCCAGAAGGGACCATGATACCACATCCTTTTAAACTGTTCCTATCCATGTATTTATCAAAGGCAATGTTATAATTGTACCCACTTCCTCTAGCAGCTTGTTCCATAAACCCACCACCCTCTTGTTATTCTTCAGGTTGTGTTTATATCTTTCCCTTCTTATCTTAAACCTATGCCTTCTAGTTTTACACTCCCTTAGTCTGCAAAAAGAGGAGAATCTAAAATTAGAAGGTATGGGTTTAAAATAAGGTACAAAGTTCAAATTAAATTTATTATCAAAGTGCATATACGTCACCATATACAACCCTGAGATACGTTTTCTTGTGGGCATACTCAGTAACAAGAACCGTTATAGAATCAATGAAAGACCGCACACAACAGGACGGACGAGCAACTAAAGTGCAAAAGATATCAAACTGTGCAAATACAAAAGAGGGAAAACGAACAATAAATATCAAGAACATGAGATGAAGAGTCCTTGAAAGTGAGTCCATAGGTTATGGGAAGAATTCAGTGATGGGCGAGTGAAGCTCGGTGGTTATCTGCCTCTGGTTGAGGAGTAATAACTGTTCCTGAACCTGGTGTTGCGAGTCCAGGGGCTCCTATATCTTCTTCCCGATGGCAGAAGCGAGAAGCGAGTATGTCCAGGGTGGTCGGGATCCTTGACGATCGATGCTGCTTTTCTGTGACAACATCTGTGCAGATTTGCTGAATGGAGGGGAGGGCTTTATCCATGATGGACTGGGCCATATCCATTACTTTTTGTAGGATTTTCTGTTCAAGGGCATTGATTTTTCCATAACAGGCTGTGATGCAGCCAGTCAATATACTCTCCACCACACATCTATAGGAGCTTGTCAAAGTATTAGATGTCATGCTGAGTTTTCACAAACATCTAAGAAAGTAGAGGAACTGCTGTGCTATCTTCATAATTGCACTTATTTGCAGGGCCCAGGGCAGATCCTCTGAACGGATCATATTCAGGAGTGTAAAGTTGCTGGACCTTTCCATCTCTGGTCCTCCAATGAGGACTGGCTCATGGTCCTCTGGTTTCCTCCTCCTGAAGTCAATAATCAGCTCCATGGTCTTGCTGACATTGAGTAAGAGGATGTTGTTGAGGCACCACTCAGACAGATTTTCAATCTCCCTCCTAAATGCTGATTCAACACCATCTCTGGTCTATGACAGTGGTGTCATCAGCAAGCTTAAATATGGCATTGGTGCTGTGCTTAGCCACACAGTCATAAGTGTAAAGTGAGTAGAGGAGGGGGCTAGACACATAGCCTTCTGGTGCACCTCTGTTGATGGAGATTCTGGAGGAGATGTTGTTGCCAACCCAAACTGAGGAAATTAAGGATCCACTTGCACAAGGAGGTTTTGAAGCTTATTGATTAGTTTTGAGCGGATGGTAGCATGGAATGTCGAGCTGTATTCGATAAAGAGCTTCATGATGTACGCATGTTTGCTGTGCAGATGTTTCAGGGCTGAGTGAGAGGCTAATGAAATGGCATCTGCTGTGAATCTGTTGTGCAGGTAGGCACATTGGAGCGGATCCAAGTCGCTTCTCAGGCAGGAGTTGATCTGCTTCGTCACCGGCTTCTCAAAACACTTCATCACAGTGGATGTAAGTGCTACTAGACAATGGTCATTGAGACAGATTACCTTGTTCTTCTTAGGCACCGGTATGAATTCAGGCCTGCCTGACACTGGTGGGTAACTCAGACTGCTGAAGTGAGAGGTTAAAGATATCGGTGAACACACCAGCCAGTTTATCAACACATGTCTTTCGTACTTGGCCAGGTTTCCTTCTGGGCTGGGTGATTTCTGGGGTTCACCTGCCTGAAGAATGGTCTCACATCCACCTCAGAGACTGAAATCACAGGGTCACCAGGGCTGTGGGAGTTCATTAAGGTTCCTCCATGTTTTGACGGTCAATGTGAGCATAAAAGGCATTGATCTCATCTGGGAGCAAAGCCCTGTTGTCACCTGTGTAGCTTGATTTCACTTTGTAAGAGGTGGTAGCATTCAAGCCCTGCTACAGTTATCAAGCATCCTTCATTGTTTCAAGTTATGTCCAGGATTACCAGTCAGATGGCTTTTCGGAGATCATACCTAGACCTTCTGTATCTTACTTGGTCACCATACGTGAAAGAGTCTGATCTGGCCCATAGTAGATTGTGGATCTCCTAATTCATCCAAGGCTTCTGGTTGCTGGACAAGATAATTCGATGACATCATAGACAAGGTAAGACTAGGCCCTACATGATTTTATAGACCTTCAACCTTCAGTCTTTATGCCTACAGGAAAAAATATCACTGAAGCATCAAGTCCCTCTTATAACTCAAGTCATGCAGCCTGGTAACATCTTTGTGTATCCTTTCAATATCATTTCCAGCTTAACAATTTACTACTTAAAGCTAGATGACCAGAGCTCCATATAATTCTCCAAGTGTGATCTCACCAACATCTTGTACAATTATAACGTGTTATATTTTCTAACTCCAAAACATAGAACTAATTGCAGGAAAAAACCCAGAGCCAAGAGATGCATGTCCTAATTTCATTTTTACTTTAAACAAGGTATACACATATGACATGGTGGTGTAATGATGCATGGCATTTGCAGATATTTACATATAACCTGTAATGAATTAGGTAAACAACAAAGAATTCTTAATCAAGTAATATATCTGCAATATTACTAAAATGTTCTACTGTCAGGCCGCTGAAGCAGGGACCTAAATCACAGGCCAAGTACTGTGCACACTGTGATATTTACTGAGTAGCAGATCCAGAGGGGCAACAAAGTCGGCTTCAAAGTTCAGGCAGAGGTCAAAAATTGCAGAGAAATCCAAAAACCAGAATTGGGAAACAGGCAGAGTCGATATTCAGACAGAGTTCAAATACAAATGCTGGAAAGGCTCCGGAAAATTCACTGGCACAATCTGACAACAAACAGGTGAAAACACGGGACTGAAATACACTGAGCAATAAACAGAGAGGCAGATGATAGGTGGAGCACAATGAGACACAGGTGGCAGCAGTACAGGTAATAATGGGAAACAGGTGAGAGATGGAGTACTCAGTAATACAGGGGCCGGAGTAGAGCAGGAGTGGGGACAGGAGCACATGGGGCATTGAAACAAACAAGAGCACATGGCAATACAAAACCACAGACTGACGGCTGGGTGAAAACACATAAAAAGACAGAGTTCAATTAGAGGTACTGACATTTACATTCTATAAGTTACAATACCAAACAATTGCATTGTTCAAAGTACAACTTACTCCACTTTTTCCTAACATTACTTGTCACCTTCAAATTTTCATGGAATAATGACACTTGCAGAACAAAATCAATCTGCCCCACCCATTAGAATATGCTGGTAGAAATAGCAGTGCTTACCCCAAACCCCAAACTTTTCTTCATAAACCCTAGGTTCCTCAGCATCAGAATAACTACCCCTCAAAATTATCCATCGAACTAGTTTTCAATGTTTCCTCAGAGTGTTCCCAATCCTTACCAGCCCTGATTAGGAATTCTTATCCCCTGGATGAGAGATTGTTACCACTGACTCCTGGGAATGAGTCAAAGTTCAAAATAAACTTTATTTATAATAAAAAAATATTGAATAATACAGTCAGATCACATTTGAAGTACCGTGAGCAGTCTTGGAGCCCCAAATATAAGAAAGGGTTTATTGCCTTTGGAGAGGGTCCATGGGAAGTTTTCGAGGATAAGTCCAGGGAATGGAAGAGTTAATGTATAAGGGGAGTTAGATGGCTCTGGGCCTGTTCTTGCTGGAGTTTAGAAGAATGAGGGGGGATCTCATTGAAACTTTTCGAATGTTGGAAGGTCTAGAAAGAGCAGATGTGGAGAGGATGTTTCCTATAATTGGGGAGTCTAGTACCAGAGAGCACAATCTTAGAGTACAAGGACATCCCTTTATAATAGAGATGAGGAGGAATTTATTTAGCCAGAGAGTAGTAAATCTGTGGAATTAATTGGCATAGATGGCTTTGGAGGCCAATTCATTGGGTATATTTAAGACGGAAATTGATAGGTTGTTATTTAGTCAGGGTGTCAAAGGTTAAGGGGAGAAGGCAGGAGAATGGGGTTGAGAGGGAAAATAAACCAGCCATGAGCAGACTCAATGGGCTAAATGACTAATTCTGCTTCTGCATTTTATGGTGTTATGATCTAATAAACTGTTCAAAGGTTTTTTGTTTGTTAACAAAATGTTATGCACTGTTAACTTACATTTTTAATTTAATGGCACCATTACCATCCACCCCAACCCTTCCCTCTCCAGAAATGGAAGAACCCTAGATTGCTTCCCTCCTCCCGAGCCTTGTATTGGCTACACCGGACTTAATTGTGTCTCTCAGCATGTACGTCTGCAACCTAAAATGTGCCAGTCAGTAACATTGCCCTACAGACATCTCACTGTGCTGGGAGACCAACAAGTTTCCGGCAGACCAAAGAATGTCTTTCACCAAGCTGACAATCTTCCAGCAGTGCCTGATGTTGGTCTATTTGTGTGTCCTTGGAAACAGCCCATAGATCAGAGAGTCCTCTGTTACGCGGCTGCTTGGGGTGAACCATGCCAAGAACTTTGCACCTTTCTCCACACCCTCTACGCGAAGCCGCAGCTTGCAAAGAGGTGGGCAATTGTCACGCCCCAGTGCAGACCTCCCAGAGGGAATGCATGTCGGGAGTGATGTTCCAATCATGAAGGAAAGATCTGACTGGGTGGTCCCTGTCACCGCTGGCCAAGCGAGGTCTTGGTGGCATCTTGAGATCTGGTGACAAGACACTCTGCCAGGTGGTTAGGACAGTCTGCTCAGGGAACCAGCGCACCTCAAACCCAATTATCCAACCATTCGTAAACCTTTATCAATTCATAGCTTCTTTTTATTCAAGCAGAGTAATCCTAACTTTCCCATCATCTTACAACACGGGTAACGTCATAAAACACAGAACAGGACTGTACGGGAACCCCCCGTGGCCCACAGTGTCCGTGCTGACCACAATACCAATCTAAACTAATGTCCTCTGTCTGCACATGGTCCATTACTCCCTGTCTATTCCGTGTTGCCAGGATCGGTTGTCCCCCAAGGCTCCTCAGGATAGTTCACTCATTCCACACAGACATGAAGGGCGTCGTTCAGTTCGACGGCTCTTCTTCGGAGGCCTTCAACATCTGCAGCGGTGTGAAGCAGGGCTGTGTGCTTGTCCCCACCCTGTTTCTTCGCAGTCATGTTGAAGCACGCCTTTGGAACATCAACTGATGGTGTCTACCTCCACACCAGATTGGACGGGAGGCTGTTCAGTCTGTCCCGGCTGAGGGCAAAAACCAAGGTTCGTGAAGTACTAATCAGAAACATGTTGTTTGCAGACGACGTGGCATTGGCAACACACTCTGAAGAGCAACTGCAACGCCTCATGGACAGCTTCTCAAGAGCCTGCCAGGACTTCAGCTTGACCATCAGCCTGAAGAAAACCAATGTGTTGGGCCAAGGCGTTGAGCACCCCCCTGCCATTACCATCAACAACTACGAGCTGGAGGTAGTTCACGAG
This sequence comes from Mobula hypostoma, assembly GCF_963921235.1. Taxonomy (NCBI): domain Eukaryota; kingdom Metazoa; phylum Chordata; class Chondrichthyes; order Myliobatiformes; family Myliobatidae; genus Mobula; species Mobula hypostoma. The sequence continues at coordinate 51,507,854 of NC_086114.1, read as the reverse complement.
TTTACATACCTTGGCTCCACCATCACGGACAGCCTCTCCCTAGACCCCGAGATCAACAGACGGATTGGACGAGCAGCCTCAACATTCGCCCGGCTGACAAAGAGAGTCTGGGAGAACAGAAAGCTGACAACGCACACCAAAGTTGCAGTCTACTGGGCCTGCGTCCTCAGCACACTGCTTTACGGCAGTGAGACCTGGAGCCTCTACCTCAGACAAGAGCGGCGTCTCAGCGCCTTCCACCTTCGCAGCCTGAGACGCATCCTGGACATCACGTGGACTGGCCGAGTCACCAACAATGAGGTCCTGGCCCACGCCCAGATACCCAGCCTCTTCACCCTGCTCCAACAACGCCGTCTCCGCTGGCTGGGCCACGTACACCGCATGTCAGACGGGAGAATCCCGAAAGACCTGCTGTACGGGGAACTGGCCTCCGGCAAGAGAGCACAAGGGCGGCCCCATCTTCGTTTCAAAGATGTCTGCAAGAGAGACATGAAGTCACTGAACATGAATGTCGAGAGGTGGGAGGACATCGCAAGCGATCGCTCTCACTGGAGGCTGGAACTACACAGAGGTCTAAAAAGAGGAGAAGAGAAGCTGAGGCTTGCTGCTGAAGAAAAGAGCACTCGTTGGAAAAACAGCACCAAGACAACACTGGAGGACAGCGCCTTCAAGTGCAGTCGCTGCAGCCGAGACTGTCACTCCCGTGTAGGCCTCTACAGCCACAACAGACACTGCTCTAGTGCAGACTGAAGAAAGACTTTCCAGGCGCAGATCCATGGTCTCGCGAGACTAACGGGTGCCACCACCATTCCGTGTCTGTCTAAATACACCTTGAACAGTGGTATTAAAAAAAAACAACAATCTACTGGAAGTAATCAGTAGGTCGGGTAGCATCTGTGTGAAAGAATGGACATTTGACATTTCAGGTTAGGACCCTTCATCTAGACCAGGGGTCCCCAGTCTTTTTATGCAAGGTGTGTGTGGACCGCAGGGAACTGTTGATCTAGAGCACAGGGTGGATAGCCAGTATAAAGAGGAAGAGAGAAGCGGGTGGCCAAGAGATGGCAAGTGAAAGGCGGATCCAGGTGAGGAGAAGAGATAAACAGATGGAAGAGTGGAGAGTGGAGGCTGGGAGGTGATATGTGGAGCAGGGAAAGGATGCAGATGGTGGAATCTGATGGGAAAGGAGACGGAACAGGGAACCAAATAAGGGAGATGTGGTGTGCAGTGAGGAGCCAGGTGAAGGAGATTGTTGGTGGAGGGAAACTGGTTAATTATATTCTAAAAAAGAAAGGAAAGCCCTAAGGCTTTCCTGATAGTGCTCAGGGACTGGATATCATGGTGAAGATGAGGAAATGGAGGCCAGGTGAGTGAAAGTTCTTAAGTGGTGGAGAGCATGTAAGGTGTAGGTGGGAGGTGAATAGACCATGGGGAACAGGATGGAGACAAGGTATGAGGAACAGAAGTGCAGAAACAATAGGCCTACAGGAACAGTCCTGTTTATAAATCACTGTGAGTATTGCCACTGTATCTGTTTCTGCCACCTCACCTGGGAGCACTTCCCAATTTCTGTAAAAAAAAAGTTGACTCACAATCTCCTGTAAGCTTTTCACCTCTCACCATAAACCTTATAACCCCCAGTATATGGCAATAGCACCCCTGAATAAAAGACTGTCTGCTCTATATACAGTGGCATGCAAAAGTTTGGGCAACCCCGGTCAAAATTTCTGTTACTGTGAATAATTAAGTGAGTAGAAGATGAACTGATCTCCAAAAGTCATACAGTTAAAGATGAAACATTCTTTTCAACATTTTAAGCAAGATTAGTGTATTATTTTTGTTTTGTACAATTTTAGAGTGAAAAAGTGGAAAGCAGCACCATGCAAAAGTTTGGGCACCCCAAGAGATTTGAGCTCTCAGATAACTTTTACCAAGGTCTTAGACCTTAATTAGCTTGTTAGGGCTATGGCTTGTTCACAGTCATTGTTAGGAAAGGCCAGGTGATGCAAATTTCAAAGCTTTATAAATACCCTGACTCCTCAAACCTTGTCCCAACAATCAGCAGCCATGGGCTCCTCTAAGCAGCTGCCTAGCACTCTGAAAATTAAAATAAATGATGCCCACAAAACAGGAGAAGGCTATAAGAAGATAGCAAAGCATTTCCAGGTAGCCGTTTCCTCAGTTGGTAATGTAATTAAGAAATAGCAGTTAACAGGAACGTTGGAGGTCAGGCTGAGGTCTGGAAGACCAAGAAAACTTTCTGAGAGAACTGCTCGTAGGATTGCTAGAAAAGCAAATCAAAACCCTAGTTTGACTGCAAAAGACCTTCAGGAAGATTTAACAGACTCTGGAGTGGTGGTGCACTGTTCTACTGTGCAGCGACACCTGCACAAATATGACCTTCATGGAAGAGTCATCAGAAGAAAACCTTTCCTGCATCCTCACCACAAAATTCAGCATCAGAAGTTTGCAAAGGAACATCTAAACAAGCCTGATGCATTTTGCAAACAAATCCTGTGGACTGATGAAGTTAAAATAGAACTTTTTGGCCGCAATGAGCAAAGGTATGGTTGGAGAAAAAAGGGTGCAGAATTTCATGAAAAGAACCCCTCTCCAACTGTTAAGCATGGGGGTGGATCAATCATGCTTTGGGTTTGTGTTGCAGCCAGTGGCACGGGGAACATTTCACTGGTAGAGGGAAGAATGAATTCAATTAAATACCAGCAAATTCTGGAAGCAAACATCACACCGTCTGTAAAAAAGCTGAAGATGAAAAGAGGATGGCTTCTACAACAGGATAATGATCCTAAAAACACCTCAAAATTCACAATGGACTACCTCAAGAGGCACAAGCTGAAGGTTTTGCCATGGCCCTCACAGTCTCCCGACCTAAACATCATCGAAAATCTGTGGATAGACCTCAAAAGAGCAGTGCATGCAAGTTGGCCCAAGAATCTCACAGAACTAGAAGCCTTTTGCAAGGAAGAATGGGTGAAAATCCCCCAAACAAGAATTGAAAGACTCTTAGCTGGCTACAGAAAGCGCTTACAAGCTGTGATACTTGCCAAAGGGGGTGTTACTAAGTACTGACCATGCAGGGTGTCCAAACTTTTGCTTCGGGCCCTTTTCCTTTTTTGCTATTTTGAAACTGTAAAAGATGGAAATAAAAAAAATAATCTTGCTTAAAGTATTAAAGAAATGTGTCATCTTTAACTCTATGCCTTTTGGAAATCAGGTCATCTTTTACTCGCTTAGCTATTCACAGTAACAGAAATTTTGACCAGAGTGCCCAAACTTTTGCATGCCCCTGTAAATCTCTTGTTATTCTATACACTCAGTGCCCAATTTATTAGGTGTATGCAGTGCCTCCGCTCATGCATAATGCAACTATCTAATCAGTCAATCATGTGGCTGCAACTCAATGCATAAAAGCATGCAGACATGGTCAAGAGGTTCAATTGTTCAGACCAAACATCAGAATGGGGAAGAAATGAAATCTAAGAAACTTTGTATGTGAAATAATTATTGGTACCAGATGGGATGGTTTGAGATCACGGAAACTGCAGATCTCCTGGGATTTTCACACACAACAGTCTCTAGGGTTCACAGAGAATGGTGCACAAAACAAAAAAAAATCCGGTGAGTGGCATCTTTGTAGGCAAAGATGCCCTGTTAACGAGAGAAGCCACAGGAGAATGGCTAGACTGCTTCAAGCTGAAAGGAAGGTGACAGTAATTCAAATAACCACACGTTTCAAGAGTGGTGTGCAGAATAGCAACTCTGAATGCTCAACATGTTGAACCTTGAACTGGATGGCCAACAGCAGCAGAAGACCATGAACATTCACTCAGTCGCCACTTCACCAGGTACAGAAGGTAACTAGTAAAGTGGCCACTGAGTATGTTTCCATCAGTAGACTCCTTGGCCTTAGATGCTCCAGCGAAAGCAGTCTAGGTTTGTTCAGCATCCCCTTATATCTAAAAGGTCCTAATCCAGGCAACATGCTGATAAAACCTCTCCTGCACCCTTTCCAAAGCCTCTGAGTTCACCTTGGAACGTTCATCCAGAGCTGCACCTGGTAAATATCCTTTGCGCCATTTACATGGACAATGAAGTGAGCTTTAACCAGTGACTAATTCCAAAGTAATCTCTTTGCTTTAACATACCCTTCTTCATTTGAAAATCCATATATTGCCATTGATTTTTAACTGCCTTATTAGCTTTCCCCATCACTTCTTGCAAAACAGATGCGACACCTTGTGTTTATCCCACAAAACAATGAACAGATTTCTATCTCAAATACTTTACAACGATTGATAATTGGTGCAGATTTAAGAGGACTGGCCCGAGAAACCGGTTTTTAAATAAGAGAGAGGCTTTTATTTGCTGCTAACAGTTGAAGGATTTGAATTTTATAGTTGTTCTGAAGAGTTTGTTTCAATAGTAACTCTCTAGCAAGAATTTATCATGAGATTCATTGTTTTGCAAAAGAAATACAGTGCAATACATAGATTATAAGAAATTAAAGGTTCAGTAACAGTTATTACCCCTTCACCATCAGGCTCTTGAAACTCAGGGGATAAATTCACTCATCTTTACTTGCCCATCATTGAAATATTCCCACAACCTATGGACTCACTTTCAAGGACTCTTTATCTTATGTTAACGAGATTTATTACTTAGTTATTTATCTTATTATTTCTTTATTTTTGTATTTGCAGTTTGGTGTCTTTTGCACACTGGCTGAATGCCCAAGTTGGTGCGGTCTTCCATTGCTTCTATTATAGTTATTATTCAATTATAGATTAATTGAATATGCCCACAAGACAATGAAGCTGAAGACAGATTAGGGAACAGCTTCTTTCCAACTGTGATAAGACTGCTGAATGGATCCTGACCCGGATCTGGGCCGTACCCTCCAAATATCCGGACCTGCCTCTCGTTTTTTTTTTGCACTACCTTACTTCCCATTTTTCTATTTTCTATTTATGATTTATAATTTAAATTTTTAATATTTACTACAATTTGTACTCCAGGGAGCGGGAAGTGCAGAATCAAATATCGCTGTGATGACTGTACGTTCTAGTATCAATTGTTTGGCGACCATAAAGTACAGAGTATAAAGTATCTCAGGAACGTATATGTACTTATATAATGAATTTACTTTGAACTTTTCTAATACTTACTATATATATCTTGTGTAGTGTGTGTGTGTATGACGTATGTGTATCATGAGAGTCTGTGACAACTCTCAGTTCCATTCACACTTATGTCAATGTAATCTATTCTCTCTCACATGACATTACGTGCCCTCTGACACTAATTCCTCCTGCCTACCTTAGGGGGAATTGATAGTGCCTGATTAACCAGGGACTGAATCAGATAATAAACTGGAGGAAGCACATGTGGTTGTGGAGAGAATGTCCGAACTCCATGCAGTCAGCACGCAAGTCAAGAACGAGTCTGGGTCACTGGAACAGTGAGGCAGCAGGGACTGGACTGTGAAAGGAGGAGGAGCAGGGAACCAAATAAGGGAGGTAGTGTGGGCAGATGAGAACTGTAGGGTACAGGTGGAGGAAACTGATTGTTTATGTTCTAAAAAAGGAAAGGAAAGCCCTGAGGCCTTCCTGATAGTGGTCAGGGACTGAACACTCACAGTGAGGATGAAGCAGTGGGGGCCAGAGGAGTGAAAGGTGCATGCAAGGAGTCCCGGATGTAGTTGGGAAGGGACTGGACTCCGAGGGCCAGGATGATGTTGAAGTATTTAGAGATGAGTTCTGAAACACTGGGCCTGCCTGGACCGTGTTGGAAATCACTGTCAATGTTGTTACCGTATCTGCTTCTACCTCACCTTCCCCCAGCAGCATGTCCTAGGTAACTACCGATCTCTGTGTAAAAGAACGTTCCTCACAATCTGAATCTGAATCCTTTAAACCAGCTTTTCTCGACCTTTTTGCCCTGGAGGAACTCTTGAAATAATTTTCAGGTCTCAGGGATCTCCTGTGTAAGAATTATTATATCTACAGCTCATAGTACATTAGTGTGATCAGTAAGTTGTAGATATAATAATCCAAAAATAATTGTCAATGTTCTTTTGAGTAGGAAATGAATTTTGAGCCAACCTTTCTTGAAAGAAACAGGTAGTTAAGCTTAGCTTACTTTCTTGAAATTAATCTCTTTCTTTCCTTTTCATAAATTTTAAAAACTCATAAGGCAAACATAACAAATTTCTGTTAAATAACTGGCTTAAGCCAAAATGGGATTTAATTTTTCTAAAGATAGGCTTGGTAGATTTAATTTAAGTGAAGTTTGCATGTTGATTTTAATTAATGCGATTCACAACGTGAAAATTTATTTGAAATGTTGAAGCCGTGTGTTGTGACAAGAGGAACGAAATCTCTCATGGAGCCAACCATTTCTAACCTACACAATCCATCTTTTGCAATGTTTAATAAGGCATCTGTTAGTCTTGAAAGACCATGGATCTGCGCCTGGAAAGTCTTCACTCTCCAAGGTGCAGGCCTGCACAAGGTTGTATGGAAGACCAGTAGTTGCCCATCCTGCAAGTCTCCCCTCTCCACAACACCAATGTTGTCCAAGGGAAGGACATTAAGACCCATACAGCTTGGCACCAGTGTCGTTGCAGAGCAATGTGTGATTAAGTGCCTTGCTCAAAGACACAACATGTTCCTCGGCTGGGGCTCGAACTCATGACCTTCAGGCAGCTAGTCCAAAGCCTTAATCACTTGGCCACGTGCCCACACAATGTTTACAGCAACAGCAAAGTGGCAGGCCACCATCAGTATAGATGCCAGCACAGTTCCTCCACTACAGACCTTCTGTTTCCAGATATGAAGACCAAACATTAAATCTATCTCAGCCTCTGCTTGTTTTGGGCAGGTCTTTGCAACAGAAAAAGTTTTCTTGAATTTCACCGTCATTTCCATATCTTACAAATGCTGCAACATGACATTTATTGGTGAAATCTGTCGACTCATAAACCTGGCTAGAGAAGCTGTTGTTTTTCTATTTATCACACAAAACCTTTTCTGCATCATGTGAAATGTCATCAAATTATCGTACTGTTTGAGAGTGAAACCTTTTCAATTTTTTGTATTGCATCTTCTCCCAGCATTTTACCCATAATAACTTAACATGCTGGCATTATCTGTCTCCCACCAATGGTGTGACTTTTCCTTTTTTGGGTAATAATTTCTGTTACTAAATAACTTGCTTCCTGAATCCTTTTACTGACTGTAACTTTATTAACAAAAACTTTACTCTCTGTGTTTTGAGATTCCAATGGCTGTTTAAAAAGATCAGCACTTTTGCATGTCATATGGCTGTGATGTGTAGTTAAGTATCTTCAATTTTGCTGGAGCTATTGCTACATTTGTAAGTTGTTTGCCACAGAATGGGCACAATGGAATAAGACAATGGATCACCAGTCCATGTAAAATGCATTGATAAGTAGCTTTCATTGTAAAGACCATAAGACCATAAGATAAGATCAAAAGGTTATATTTTTTGTGTCTGTTGTTGTATAATAAGAATGGCATAATAGATATCCAAACAAGAAAACCTCAAAAAATATGAAAATGTCACAATACAATTCACTTCTAACCTACACAATCCATCTTTTGCAATGTTTACAGGCACAGGAGAGTGGCAGGCCAGCAGTTAAATCGCGGTATGTAAAAATTCCCTCCCGAGAATGAAAATTTCCCTCCAATTTTCTACTACACTGGTAGCTTGTTCGGAGGTAATTTGGAAGGGAGAGGCTGACGTCACAGCCCAAATTGGGCGAGTCCGTTCAGTATTTGGAAATTGCACTTCAAGCTCCTTATTCAGCCTACCGTCCTCCCCCCCCACCCACTGTGCAATACAGCGCTCACCAATTATCAATGATCTCCCCTGTCTTGTGTCAAAAACTGAGAATGGACTCAAACAATTAAACATGGTCCTACTACGCACTGCCATGCTGGGCTGAGATTGCTAATGGGGCTGCTTGGTCACAGCCCACCAATGCAAACACTAGCATCTTGTATTGCATGAAGTGCAAAAAAGGATGTTCATTTTTTTTAATCATGATCTCTCATGGAACCCCAGTTGAGAAATCCCGATTTTACCTTTCTCCCCTCACCATATGTTACTGTAGCATAGTGGCTAGCACAGCGCTATTTCAGCTTGGGGCGTTGGGGTTCAGAGTTCAATTCCAACATCATCCATAAGGAGTTTGTACGTAATCCCGTGAAACGCGTGGATTTCCTCTGGGAGCTGCTGTTTCCTCCCACAGTCAAAGATGTACTGGTTAGTAGGTTAATTGGTCATTGTTGTCCTGTGATTAGGCTAGGGTTAAATAGGTGGGTTGCTAGCGGCACACCTTGAAGGGCCAGAAGGGCCTATTCTGCTCTGCTTCTCTAAGCAAAAATAAAAATAACCCCCTTCCCTCTGGTATATGACACGACCACCCTTGGGAAAAACTGTCTAACCCATCTATGCCTTTCGTTATTCAATATACATCTGTCAGCATGCTCCTCAGTCTCAGACGCTCTGGAGAAAGCAATCTAGATTTGCCCGACATCCTCTTATATCTAAGACATTCTAATCCAGGCAATGTGCTGAAAAACCTCTTCTGCACCCTTTCCAAAGCCTCTGCGTCCATCCTGGAATGTGTAACCAGAACCGCACCTGGTAAATATCCTCTGCAACATGTACATCTTCAATGGAGTGAACTTTAACTAGTGACTAATTCCAAAGTAATCTCTTTGCTTTAGCACAGCCTTCCCCGTTTGAAAATCTATACAGTTGCCAATGATTTTTAACTGCCTTATTAGATTTCTCTGTCACTTTCTGCAAAAAGATGTAGCACTGTGTTTGTCCCACAAAACAAAGGACAAATTTCTGTCTCATATACTTTGCAATGACAAAAAGGCTGATAATTAGAAGGTGCAGATTTAAGAGAATTGGCTGGAGGACCTGATTTGAAATGAGAGAGAAGCTATTATTTGCTGCAAACGGTTAAGGGATCTGGAGTGAGTTGTCTTATTGTGTGCTGAAGACAGTTTACTTCAATAGTAACTCTCAAGGAAGAATTAGATCAATGACAGAAGAGAATTCCAAACGTCCACCAGCCTTTTGTTTTGAAAACCTTTCATCAATTCACTCTTGTAATGCAAGATGCCAATTTTTAGGTTACCTTCTAGTCCCAAGATCCCTAACCAGAAGAAAAAAACATCTCTCTATTTATCAATACCTCTTAATAGCTTAACTAGATTAAATTTCCCCATAATATTATTCCCACACTTCTGAGAAGGAAGCCAGTTGACTCAGAGAGTCTCGGTACAATACCATCACTCACCACCTTCCACGCTGTCAACTATTCTCTCTCAGTTGTGCCCTCTGACTCCCTTTCTTCCTATCTAGGTTAGGGGGAGTTAACAGTGTCTAACTAACCAGGGAGAAGCCAGATAATAACCTGGAGGAAACCCCTGGCATTGTGGAGAGAATACTCGAACTCCATGTAGTCAGCACCACAGGTCAGGATCGAATCCAGGTCACTAGGATGTTGAGCAGCAGCACTACCCGCTGCACCACTGTACTGCCGAGAGCAGTCACCATTTCAGGCAATATGAGCCCTGTTTGTGTAGCACCTCCTGATAATTTGTGTCAAGCTTCTCTTACTTCGCTTCAGGAGGTGTAAGGTCTATCCCGGCACCTCCTCCCTCACCCCCAGACAGGGCACCAAACAGCCTTCCAGGTGAGCCACACATTCACACAAGCTTATCACCTATTGTACTGGTGAGACTTAGAGCAAACTAGGCCACTGTTTTGCTGAATACTTGCACTCCATCTGGCAATGCTGGTTGTGAGCCATCTTAATTTCCCTCCCCATTCCCACACCAACATGTCCATCCTCAGCCTCCTCCACTGCCAGACCGAGGCCAAGTGTAAACTAGGGGAGGAAGCAGCACCTTATCTCATATTCACCAATGCCCACCCCACAGGTAGTCGACAACCCTGTGGCACGAACATTGAATACTCCTCTTTCAGGTAATCTGCTCCCTCTCTGCCCCTTTCCAAAATCAGAATCAGGACCAGATTTATCATCACTGACATGTCATGAAATTTGTTGTTTTGTGGCAGCAGCACTGTGTAAGACATTAAAGATGACTGTAAGATACAATAAGTAATGGAAAGGAGGAAAGGTGAGGTAGTGTCCATGGGTTCATTGTCTGTTCAGAAATCTGATGGAGGAGGGGTAAGAGCTATTCATAAAGCAGTGAGTGTGGGTCTTCAGGCTCCTGTACCTCCTCCCCGATGGTAGTCATGAGAAAGGGGCATGTGCTGGGTGGCGAGAGTCCTTAATGATGAATGCCGCTTTCTTGAGGCATTGTCTTTTGAAGATGTCCTCAACGGAGGGGAAGCCTGACGTTCTGATTTATCCAGTTCATCCCACACCAAACCTAGCCCTCCATCACTCAGTTTGTTTCTCACCTCCAGCCACTCCATCTGCCTATCACCCACAAACTCCTCCCATTGGATCCCCTCCATCCACTTTTCCCATCTCACCACCCCTTCTGATTCCATGTTCCACCTTTCTCTCCTATCAGATTCCACTATCTGCATTTCTTTGCTGCCGTCATCTATCACCTCCCAGCCTCTCTCACTATTTCCGCCCATCCCTCCTCAATCTGTCTATTACTTCTCCCCCCTCACCTATATCCACCCATCATCTGCAACTCCTGATCCACTCCTTTTTATTCCAGCGAACTCCCTCCCCTCTATCTTTCCGTCCAGGTGAAGTGTCTCGATCCAGAATATAAATGGTCCATTTCTTCTCACAGATGCTGCCGGACTCTCTGAGTTTCTCCAGTGTTGTGTGTGTTGCTCCAGATTTCAGCACCTGCAGTCTCTTGTGTGTCGCATTTGTGTCTCACTAGTGGCCCGCTTGACTGAAACGGAGTGAAACACAAAAACAAGTTCACTAGGGATCCCTAAGGTGAACAGTCGACTGTACTTGGGAAGGTGAGTGAATGAGGTGAACCATGAGCTACAGATGCTTAGACTTAGAAACTTTTTTTATCCAACTGACACAAGACTATTGATACAACTTGCTCCCCTTGTCTTCTCCATTTCCCACAAAACCCACTAAAGTGCTAATGCAGTGTCAATACAGGAGCCCGTGCTCTGTCTAAATCAAAGTTCAAAGTAAATTTATTATCAAAGTACATATATGTCACCATATAGAACCCTGAGATTCATTTTCATGTGGGCATGCTCTATGAATCTATAACCATTACAGAATCATTGAAAGACCTTCCAACTAGGGTGTTCAACAAGAGTGCAGAAGGCATCAAACTGTACAAATACAAAAAGAAGAAACAATTATAATAATAAATAAATAAAGAATAAATATTGAGAACGTGAGATGAAGAGTCCTTGAAAATGAATCCAAAGATTGTGGGAACATTTCAATGATGGGGCAAGCGAAGCTGAGTGAAGTTATTTCCTCTGGTTCAAGAGCCTGATGATTGCGGGTAGTAACTCCTCCTGAACCTGGTGGTGTGGGTCCTGAGGCTCCTGTACTTTCTTCCTGGTAGCAGCTGAGAGGCGAGAGCATGTCCTAGGTGGTGGAGGTCCCTGATGAAGGATGCTGCGTTCCTGTGACAGTGTTTCATGCAGATGTGCTCAATGGTTGAGTGGGCCATATCTACTACTTTTGTAGGAGTTTTCGTTTAAGGGCATTGGTGATTCCGTACCAGCCAGTCAATATCCTCTCCACCACACATCTAAAGAAGCAGCAAGGTGTGGCTCAGACCCTGAGACAGAAGATCCTGATTTAGGTGGCGAGAGCTGAGACGGGAGAGTGACGAGGACAGCGTGGCACAGAAAACAGAGTTCACCCTTACTCTCTTCCCTTTTGAAAATGTTCCTGGTGTCTCTGATCGCAGGACAATGTTCGCCTGATGCTAAGCTTAAAGGACAAGAAGGAGCAATGCGAAAAGCAGGGTGATACACAGATCATGACATTAGACCAGTATTTGACGGCTTCAGGGAAATCTCCCGTTTCTTTTTGGAGTCAGAATCTGAAGGGGGAACTGATAGATAGTGGAAGAGGAAACAAAGAAAGACCTTTTGGCCCATTAAGTCCATACTGACCCCTTACCATCTGTTTACACTAATCCTAGTTTTATAAATTCCCCCTATAATTTACTCATTTCACTGTATGTTTTTATGTGCATGTCATAAACAAAGCTAATCTTTAATCTCTTCTTTTCATCAGCTCCACCCACATTGGACCACTAACTTACATCATAGCAGCAATGTACAGTCTACCAACCTGCAAGGAACCTCCCACAATCACAGGGCTAACATGCAAACTCCACACAGACAGCATCTGAGGTCAGGATTGAACCCAGTCCTCTGGCACTTCAAAGCAGCCTGTGCTAAATCTACTGCCTGTGCCACTGAGCTGGTCAGCAGCATCCCCTGAATCTGTATAAATAAGCCTTCAAGGTATGGCCTGATTGTCCTTGTGTGAGTGACCAGGAGTGGAGGTAACAATCCTGAGATTGTTCTACCCTTCCATCCTTCCCTGCACTGTTAAGCCCCAGGTGACTGCGTTGACCCGTGCCTGGACAGCAGGACACGTGAGGAAACTCTCTCTGTTGACTACGGACTGCAGAAATCCAATCCACATGACCAAAATTGCTGAAGTCCAGTCCAGTCGGTGACTGCCAAGAATGCCTCTGCTTCAGCAAAAAGTTTTTGGCGAGCGTGAAAGGGAACAACCTTCCCTGCGCAGAGGAACAAAAACATGATTTCCAGGCACAGCTCGGAGCTACATGATGGCAGGAATACACCAGAGATATTGCATTAAAGACTCACACATCAAAGTCAATAGCACATGCATACTTTGAGTGCTACTTAGTGTTAATATTTAATTGAACCAGTTTTCTCCTGCTGTGCATTACTGCCACTTACTGTATACTTTAACCTCCTTGTCCCACTTGAGTTCCTCTTGTATTAGTTTTTACCCTTCACTTCCACTCAACCTTATCTCTATATCAGCAGTGTCTTTTATTTCCTTCCATCTCAGCTCATCTTATTCTTTTAAATTTCCTTCTGCTTGGACACTCTCGGACTAATAATTTTGCAGCTCTATAAAACTCTGGTTCAACCACATTTGAATTATTGTGTCTAGTTCTGGTCCCCTCATTATAGCAAGAATAAGAGAGGATGCAGAGGCTGCTGACTGGATTGAGAGCATTTCGTATGAGGATAGGTTGGGTGAACTAGGGCTTTTCTCTTTGGAGCATACAGTACTGTGCAAAAGTCTTGGGCAGATATATATACAGCTAGGGTCCCTAAGACTTTTGCTCAGTACTCCAGCAATTTTAAGTATTGCACTGTACTGTTGCCATACAAAAAAAAATCAGATTTCATGACATATGTGAGTGATGATAAACCTGATTCTGATATGGGTCTCTTATTGTGGACTGAGAGTGGGAAGGGGGCAGGGAGAGGGGAATTATGCAAACAACAGGAATTCTGCAGATGCTGGAATTTCAAGCAACACACATCAAAGTTGCTGGTGAACACAGCAGGCCAGACAGCATCTCTAGGAAGAGGCACAGTCGACGTTTCGGGCCGAGACCCTTCGTCAGGACTAACTGAAGGAAGAGCTAGTAAGAAATTTGAAAGTGGGAGGGGGAGGGGGAGATCCAAAATGATAGGAGAAGACAGGAGGGGGAGGGATGGAGCCAAGAGCTGGACAGGTGATTGGCAAAGGGGATATGAGAGGATCATTGGACAAGAGGTCCGGGGAGAAAGACAAGTGGGGGGGAAACCCAGAGGATGGGCAAGGGGTATAGTCAGAGGGACAGAGGGAGAAAAAGGAGAGTGAGAGAAAGAATGTGTGTATAAAAATAAATAACGGATGGGGTACGAGGGGGAGGTGGGGCATTAGCGGAAGTTAGATAAGTCAATGTTCATGCCGTCAGGTTGGAGGCTACCCAGACGGAATATAAGGTGTTGTTCCTCCAACCTGAGTGTGGCTTCATCTTTACAGTAGAGGAGGCCGTAGATAGACATGTCAGAATGGGAATGGGATGTGGAATTAAAATGTGTGGCCACTGGGAGATCCTGTTTTCTCTGGCGGACAGAGCGCAGGTGTTCAGCAAAGCGGTCTCCCAGTCTGCGTCGGGTTGGGAATGGTTATGGTTGGGAAAAGGGGAAGAAAGGAGAAGGGAGAGGGGAGGGAGCAGGAAGCGCCAGAGAGACGTTCTGTAATGATCAATAAACTAATTGCTTTGAGTCAAATGACCTTTCCTGGTGTCTCGGGGCTGGGTGTGTCTACTCCCACGCTACACCACTCCCCATCTCTGGCACTCCTTCTCTGCCACCTGCCCCACACCCCTCCCGTGGTGCTCCACCCTCACCATTCCCAACAACAAGTAGGGATGACTTACAATGGACTGAAAAGCTTGAGCATGTATATATTAAGAAAGAGGATGTACTAGAGCTTTTGGAAAGTATCAAGTTGGATAAGTCACCGGGACTGGATGAGATATACCCCAGGCTACTGTGGAAGGTGAGGGAGGAGATAGCTGAGCCTCTGGCGATGATCTTGGAGTACTGTGCTCAGTTCTGGTGGCCTCACTACGGGAAGGATATGGAAACCATAGAAAGGGTGCAGAGGAGATTTACAAGGATATTGCCTGGATTGGGGAGCATGCCTTATAAGAATAGGTTGAGTGAACTCGGCCTTTTTTCCTTTGAGGGACGGAGTATGAAAGGTGACCTGATAGAACTGTATAAGATGATGAGAGTCATTGATCATGAGGATAGTCAGAGGCTTTTTTCCAGGGCTGAAATGGCCAGCACGAGAGGGCACAGTTTTAAGGTGCTTGGAAGTAGATGCAGAGAAGATGTCAGGGGTAAGTTTTTTACGCAGAGAGCGGTGAGTGCGTGGAATGGGCTGCCAGCGACGGTGGTGGAGGTGGATATGATAGGGTCTTTTAAGAGACTCCGGGACAGGTACATGGAGCTCAGAAAAATAGGGGTGTGTGGGTAACCCTTGGTAATTTCTAAGGTAAGGACATGCTCGGCACATCTTTGTGGGGCTGTAGTTTTTCTATGTTTCTGTGTTTCTATCCTTTGCTCCCGCTAGATTTACAAATTCGCTCTCTGCTTCATGTTGACAAATACAGTATTGTGCAAACATCTTAGGCACCCTAGCTATGTATACGTGCCTGACTTTTGCAAAAGACTGTAGGAGGATGAGGGGTAAGATGATTGAGGTGCTTAAGATTATAAGAAGCATAGATAGTGTGGATAATCAATGCCTTTTCCCCAGGGCAGCAATGGTCAATACCAAAGGACTTCAGTTTAAGGTAATTGGAGAAAGCTTTAGACATAAGAAATAGGAGCAGAATTAAATCATTTGGCCCATCGAGTCTGCTTCACCATTCAATCATAGCTGATCCTTTTTTCCCCCTCTTCAGCCTCACTTCCCGGCCTTCTCCCCGTAACCTTTGATACAGTGGCTAATCAAGAAGCTATCAATCTCTGCCTTAAATACACCCTACGACCTGGCCTCCATAGCTGCGTGTGGTAACAGATTCCACAAATTCTTCACCCTCTGGCTAAAGAAATTTCTCTGTATCTCTGTTTTAAATGACGCTCCTCTATCCTGAGGCTGTGACCTCTTGTCCTCGACTCCCCCACCATAGGAAACATCCTTTCTACATCTATCCTCTCTAGGCCTTTTAACATTCAGAAGGTTTCAATGAGGTCCCCTCTCATCCTTCTAAATTTCTGTGAGTACAGGACCAGAGCCATCAAGCGTTCCTCATATGATAACCCTTTCATTCCCAGAATCATCCTTGTGAACCTCCTCTGGACCCTCTCCAATGCCAGCACATTTTTTCAAAAATGAGGAATCCAAAACTGTTTACAATATTTAAGGTGAGATCTCACCAGTGCCTCACCAGCA
Source organism: Mobula hypostoma (assembly GCF_963921235.1). NCBI lineage: Eukaryota > Metazoa > Chordata > Chondrichthyes > Myliobatiformes > Myliobatidae > Mobula > Mobula hypostoma. The sequence goes on along the minus strand of NC_086114.1, from coordinate 51,491,854 downwards.
TCACATTCCTGCTCTTATATTCTAGACCTCTTGAAATGAATACTAACATTGCATTTGCCTTCTTCACCACCTACTCTACCTGCAAGGTAACCTTTAGTGTGTTCTGCACAAGGACTCCCAAGTCCCTTTGCATCTCAGATTTTTGGATTTTCTCCCCATTTAGAAAACAGTCTGCACATTTATATCTACTACCAAAGTGCATGACCATGCGTTTTCCAACGTTGTATTTCATTTGCCACTTCCTTGCCCATTCTCCCAATCTGTCTAAGTACTTCTGCAAACTTCCTGTTTCCTCAACACTACCTGCCCCTCCACCAATCTTTGCATCATCTGCAAACTTGGCAACAAAGTCATCTACTCCATCATCTAAATCATTGATATACAGCATAAAAAGAAGCAGTCCCAACACTGACCCCTGTCACTAGTCACTGGCAGCCAACCAGAAAAGGATCCTTTTATTCCCACTCTCTGCATCAGCCAATGCTCTAACCATGCTGGTAACTTACCTGTAACAAGGGCAAGTTTAGGGGTGATGTCACATAGCATAGAAACAGGCCCTTCAGCCCATCTATTCCAAGCTTATCTAGTCTTCTGCATAGCACCATCTACTTGCAGGCCTTGAAACCCATGCCCCATCCACATATCCATCCAAACTTCTCTTAAATGTTACAATAAGACCTGTATCCACTGGTAACGTGTCAAAGGTAGGCACTTTTACAAAGAGAGTGGTCCACACACAGAATACCGGAGAAACTCAGCAGGGCTGAAGAAGAAAAAGGAATCTGATATGAGAGGACAGTGGGCCATGGGAGAAAGGGAAGGAGGAAGGGCACCAGAGGGAGGTGATGGGCAGATGAGGAGAAGGTGAGGGGTAAGACAGGACCCAGAATGAGGAATGGGAAAAGAGGAATGGGGGAGGGGAGAAATGACTGCAAGTTCGAGGAATATCTGCTCATGCCACCAGGCTCCTCCAAACTGAATGTGGCCTCATCGTGATAGTAGAGGAGGCCATGGACTGAAATGTGGGATTGGGAAGCTGAACTGAAATGAGTGGCTAACGGGTGGTGGGTGGAACGCAAGTCCTCAAGGAAGTAGTCCTCCAATCTGCATCACACACAAAATGCTGGAGGAACTCAGCAAGATGAACAACGTCTATGGAGGGTAATAATTAGTCCATCCTTCAGGTCAAACCCCTTCATCAGGACTGCCATTGTCCTGTTAATCAACATTTATATCCGGAGAATCATGCCTCACAAACACTGTGACCCTCGGAAGCTTTTAGAATATTGACGTGAACTAATTTACCCCAGCAAAAGTTATTAGAAACACAGAAACATACAGCACAATACAGGCCCTTCGGCCCACAATGCCGTGCCGAACATGTACTTACTTTAGAAATTACCTAGGGTTACCCATAGCCCTCTATTTTTCTAAGCCATAGACCTTGTCACTTAATATGTTGCCATGGTAAGTATGTAATTGTATGGAATCAGTTGTCGAAACCCAAAATATTGAGGGTAAACTATGTAACTGCAACTATTGAAATTGTATTCAATCTCCTGCTGTTTTTATTTATACTCAGGAATCTAACAGGTGGTGGGGTGGAAATATGTCTCTACCAAAGGAGGTGTAAGGCACTCCTTCCCTCCGCTAGCCTGCAGGTCGCCTTGGACAAGGTATAGCATCTGCTTAAACCCCAATCAGGGTCATGTGGAGCCATGGGAGTAGGCGGTACGTGGTCCTATGAGCAGCTGGTGCAGATCACATCCTTTTTATGTGAACACTGACAATCTGTGAAGAGTATTGATAATGGCTGGGGCCACCCGTCTTATAAAGACACTGCCCAGAAGAAAACAATTGCAAACCACTGTGGTCGAAAAATTTGCCAGGAACAATCATGGTAAAAGACCATGGTCACCCACGTTATACGACACGGCACTTAATGACGATGATGAACTCTGAGTAATTTTCCCAGTGACATCTTCCACCTTATGTCTCCTTCCACTGAATAAAACCCTGCTATATCTACTGCTCCAGTCCCTATGTGGCTCATTCAAATCTTACTTGCAATGTCTCCATTTGTGGAATTGAAGCAGTTATGGTTTTGGCAACAGTCAAAAACAACCAAGAGTTTTGTAAAGAAAACTGTACATGCAACGAGAGAGGGGAGGAAGGAGGGGGAATCAGATTTGGGATCAGTGCTGCCTGCAGTTGTTGTGAGACACTGGCCACATATCGTCGTTAGTCAGTTCTCATAGAGACACAGAGAGGTGCAGCATATCAATTGCCACTGGTGTCTGGGTGAGTGGTAGGACCGGGAGGAGTTGATTGTGGACGTGGAGACAAGGAATTGGGATTTGTATAGGATTTGACTTCATCTTACCTCTGGGGTCTCCTAATTCCTCCCACATTCCAAGGACATGCTGGTTGTTGGGTTAACTGGTTATGGTAAGTTTCCACTGAAGTAGGGTGTGGGTGAGTGAGGAGGGAGATGACGAACATATATGAGGGAAAGGGAGGCAATAGGCCACAGGGAAATAAACGGAGTGATGTGACGGATGACATTACTCTGAGTGCCAGTTCGATTGATGATCTGAATGGTCCTTTCTAAGTTCATGAAGGTAACATGATTCACTTTTGAAACTGATTGCCACCTCGATGGGAAATATGGACCAATGAAAATGGTCATTCTCATTTCAACTACATCCCATAGACAAGTTTGGGAAAGTATGTGAATGGTTAACACTGTGGTCTCTGGGACCCAACGTCTGAGCAAGACCAAGCTTTTGGTGATCAGCTGTTCAGCATTTGAAGAGACAATGAAGCTTGTTGTAACTCCAAGGGTGGTTACAGTCTAGGAGTTGCTTATTGTAGGGAAACCAATTAAAGCCGTGAGAAGCACGGAGGAACATCTGGAGAAACTTCTGAAATGCCTGCTTCACTGCCGCTGCTACTGTGCGATCGAGAATCTCCGGAGGGAAGGCCCCAAATCCTTGGCTTTGCCTATTGCCTGTTGCTGGGTCCGGGGTCGAAGCGCTCGGCAGGGATGGTGCTCGGTGCTTGGTGTCGGAGAGCTGGTCGGAGGCTCGAAGTTTTCGGACGGACTCAGAGTCGGACTGTGGTCGGTTGCTTCCAGGATGCTGCATTGGCAAGTTTGTGGCGCTGGAAGCTCATGGCAGGGAGAGTTTTCTTCCTTCAACTGTCTGCGTGAGATGATGGGACTTTCAAGAGACTTTGAGACTTTTTTGTACTGTGCCATTGGTCTGTTCTTCTATCAAATTACGGTATTGCTTGCACTGTTGTAACTATATGTTATAATTATGTGGTTTTTGTCAGTTTTTTTTAAAGTCTTGGTTTGTCTTGTGTTTCTGTGATATCATTCTGGAGGAACAAATTATATCATTTCTTAATGCATGCATTACTAAATGACAATAAAAGAGGACTGCGTGTCCTTGTAATCTAATCTAATCTAATCACTGTTTCAAAATAGAATTAGAAAGGCAGGAGGGAAAGAGAGGGAGGGGGGGAGAGAGAGAGAGAGAGGGTCATTAGCAGAGTTGAGGGAAGAGTTGGAAAATAGGACTATTGGGGCTATTCTACGGAGCCAGCATACATTGAATGGGTGAAATATTCTCCTCCTGTAATATAAAAATCCCGTGTTCTAAAACCAGCCAGGAATTAAAGATTAACTGCTAGTGAATTGATACAAAAAAGAACTAAGGAAATAAAAAGAAAGCAGGCTGTTGTAATTTACTTTGGATCTGTAACATGTTTGATGTATCCCATTTCAAATTTGGTTCTTTTCATGTTAATAAGGAAGCAAATTATGGAAATGGAGCACAGCACTCCGAGGTCAAAGTTCAATTTCACCCCCAGACCTACCCCATCCATAATGCTTTGTAATTGTTCTCTTTGAAGCTCCTTGATTTATTAGTTGTAAAAGTACTGGAAACATGCTGAAACGATTCCTTAAATATCCATAAGAATCTCCTATTCACTTCCCTGTTGGTGAGAGAATGAAGATTCAGGCTGGAATAGGAGGGAGAAGGTGGTGAGGGCTGAGGGATGGTATGGAAGGTCAGAATTGTGATTAAAACTTTTGGGATTCATCCAAGGTTGTTGTCTTCATTGAATTATAGAAATACAAATGACAGTAGGCCATTCAGCCCATTGAGATAATGCTGACCATCAACCATCCATTTACCCTAATCCCATTTTATTCTCCCCACATTCTCATCCTTGGATTCTCCACGTCACCTACACACAAGGAGCTATCTGCAGCCACCAATTAACCCACCAACCTGGTCACAGGAGGCCTTAACCCTTTCTGATTTTATGTGCAGGAGCCTAATGC